>NC_091986.1:139711971-141191971 GCF_044704955.1 Pristiophorus japonicus
CGCAGCCAGGAGCCTGCTAGGGAGGTGGAGAATCTGGAGGGTTTTTTTAGGCGCACTTTGTGGCGCGAAAAACGGGCGTCCAGGTCGGGACTGCGCCAATCTAGGCGCGGCTTGAAACTTGGGCCCCAAGTGTCTGAAATTTAAATTTCTCATCTTTGTGTTTAACTCCCCCCATCGCCTCACCCCTATCTCTATAAACCTCTCCAACATTGCAGCCAAATCTTGAACTCTCTGTTTCTCTAACACTTGCCTCTTGTGACCCCTCCTTCCAACACACCTTCGATGATCATGCCTTCAGCCAGTTCAGCCCCAAGCAATGCAATTTCCACCTAAACCATTCCGCCATTGACATTGTGCCTTTAACCACCTAGGTCCCACTTTCTTTGAGGCCCCATCTACCCTCGCAGATAAAATATCCCGCAGCCACTATTACGAAGAAGAGCGGGGGAGTTTTCGCCAGTGTCCTGAGCCAATATTTATCCCTCAACCAACATCACTAAAAAGCAGATTATCTAGTCATTATCAAATTACAGTTTGTGGGAGGTTTCTGCTGCACAAATTGGCTGCCATGTTTCCTAAATTACAACAGTGATTACAGTTGGGACGCCCTGAGGTTGTAAAAGGCAAATAGAAAGGCAAGTCTTTCGAGTCTTTCTTTCTAGAATTCTGTCCTTAAACATTCCCCTCACCACCTACCTCTACTCCTTTAAGACCCTCCTTAAAACCCACTTCTATGACCAAGCTTGTGTTCATACCTCCGAATATCTCATTCTTTGGCTCATCATCCAGAGGAGCATGGGAACATGAGAAGGTCATTGTAGGGTGTTTGTTTTGCACTCCACTCTGTTTCTTAGACCTCAGAACTTATAGTGGGAAAGGACAACACGTGGTACAAAATTTTAGGCTTAACACAGTGTCAGTTTTATTACGCAACAAAAAACGACTAAAAACTACAGGACTAGACTTCTGAGAGAAATTTGACTTGAGACATACAATCACCAGCTCTGGCTGTAGCTATTCTTCTATCGTTCTCTGCAGTGTCTGTTCCTTTCGTGTCCTTTTGTCTCTTCCTCCTGCTTCTGCTTCCATATATATGTGAAGAGAAAAAGATTAGTGAAGCCTAACGTAGGTCCCTTGCAGTCAGATTCAGGGGAATTCATAATGGGGAACAAGGAAATGGCAGACCAATTGAACAAATACTTGGTTCTGTCTTCACTAAAGAAGACACAAATAACGTCCCGAAAATACTAGAGGACCGAGGGTCTAGCGAGAAGGAGGAACTGAGGGAAATCCTTATTAGTCAGGAAATGGTGTTAAGGAAATTGATGGGATTGAAGGCCAATAAATCCCCATGGCCTGATAGTCTGCATCCCAGAGTACTTAAGGAAGTGGCCTTCGAAATAGTAGATGCATTGGTGGTCATTTTCCAAAATTCCATGGACTCTGGTTCAGTTCCTATGGACTGGAGGGTAGTTAATGTAACACCACTTTTTAAAAAAGGAGGGAGAGAGAAAACAGGGAATTATAGACCAGTTAGCCTGACATTGGTGGTGGGGAAAATGCTGGAATCAATTATTAAAGATGTAACAGCAGCGCATTTGAAAAGCAGTGACAGGATCGGTCCAAGTCAGCATGGATTTATGAAAGGGAATGCTTGACAAATCTTCTAGAATTTTTTGAGGATGTAACTAGTAGAGTGGACAAGGTAGAACCAGTGGATTTGGTGTATTTGGACTTTCAAAAGGCTTTTGACAAGGTCCCACACAAGAGATTAGTGTGCAAAATTAAGGCACATGGTATTGGGGGTAATGTATTGAAGTGGATAGAGAACTGGTTGGCAGACAGGAAGCAAAGAGTGGGAATAAATGGGTCCTTTTCAGAATGGCAGGCAGTGACGAATGGGGTGCTGCAGGGTTCAGTGCTGGGACCCCAGCTATTGACAATATACATTAATGATTTAAACGAAGGAATTGAATGTAATATCTCCAGGTTTGCAGATGACACTAAGCTGGGTGGCAGTGCAAGCTGCAAGGAGGATGCTGGGAGGCTTGGACAGGTTCGGTGAATGGGCAAATGCATGGCAGATGCAGTATAATGTGGATAAATGTGTGGTTATCCACTTTGGTGGCAAAAACAGGAAGGCAGATTATTATCTGAATGGTGACAGATTATTAAAAGAGGAGGCGCAACGAGATCTGGATGTCATGGTACATCAGTCATTGAAGGTAGGCAGGTACAGCAGGCAGTAAAGAAAGCTAATAGAAACATAGAAAATAGGTGCAGGAGCAGACCATTCGGCCTTTCAAGCCTGCACCACCATTCAATAAGATTATGGCTGTACATTCACCTCAGTACCCCTTTCCTGCTTTCTCTCCATATGTCTTGATTCCTTTAGCCGGGAGGGCCATATCTAACTCCCTCTTGAATATATCCAATGAACTGGCATCAGCAACTCTCTGCAGTAGACAATTCCACAGGTTAACAACTCTCTGAGTGAAGAAGTTCCTCCTCAATATCAGTCCTAAATGGCTTACCCCTTATCCTTAGACTGTGTTCCCTGGTTCTGGACTTCCCCAACATCGTGAACATTCTTCCTGCATCTAACCTGTCCAGTCCTGTCAGAATTTTATATGTTTCTATGAGATCCCCTCTCATCCTTCTTAACTCCAGTGAATACAGGCACAGTCGATCCAGTCTCTCCTCATATGTCAGTCCTGCCATCCTGGGAATCAGTCTGGTGAACCTTCGCTGCACTCCCTCAATAGCAAGAACATCCTTCCTCAGATTAGGAGACCAAAACTGTACACAATAGTCCAGGTTAGGCCTCACCAAGGTCCTGTACAACTGCAGTAAGACCTCCCTGCTCCCATGCTCAAATCCCCTAGCTATGAAGGCCAACATACCATTTGTCTTCTTCACCACCTGCTGTACCTGCATGCCAACTTTCAATGACTGATGTACCATGACACCCAGGTTTCGTTGCACCTCCCCTTTTCCTAATTTGCCGCCATTCAGATAATATTCTGCCTTCGTGTTTTTGCCACCAAAGTGGATAACCTCACATTTATCCACATTATACTGCATCTGCCATGCATTTGCCCACTCACCTAACCTGTCCAAGTCACCTGCAGCCTCTTAGCCTCCTCTTCACAGCTCACACTGCCACCCAGCTTAGTGTCATCTGCAAACTTGGAGATATTACGCTCAATTCCTTTATCCAAATCATTGATGTATATTGTAAAGAGCTGGTGTCCCAGCACTGAGCCCTGCGGCATCCCACTATTCACTGCCTGCCATTCTGAAAAGGACCCGTTAATCCAGACTCTCTGCTTCCTGTCTGCCAACCAGTTCTCTATCCACATCAGTACATTAGCTTTCATAGTGAGGAGATTTGAGTATAGGAGCAGGGAGGTCTTACTGCAGCTGTACAGGGCCTTGGTGAGACCACACCTTGTGTGCAGTTTTGGTCTCCTAACCTGAGGAAGGACATTCTTGCTATAGAGGGAGTGCAGCGAAGGTTCACCAGACTGATTCCCGGGATGGCAGGACTGACATATGAAGAAAGATTGGATTGACTAGGCTTATATTCAATGGAATTTAGCAGAATGAGAGGAGATCTCATAGAAACATATAAAATTCTGACAGGATTGGACAGGTTAGATGCAGGAAGAATGTTCCCGATGTTGGGGAAGTCCAGAATCAGGGATTACCGTCTAAGGATAAGGGGTATGCCATTTAGGACCAAGATGAGGAGAAACTTCTTCATTGAGAGAATTGTGAACCTGTGGAATTCTCTATTACAGAAAGTTGTTGACGCCAGTTCGCTAGACATATTCAAAAGGGAGTTAGATGTGGCCTTTACGGTTAAAGAGATCAAGGGGTATGGAGAGAAAGCAGGAATGGGGTACTGAAGTTGCATGATCAGCCATGATCTTATTGAATGGTGGTGCAGGCTCGAAGGGCCGAATGGCCTGCTCCTGCACCTATTTTCTATGTTTCTTCTTGTGTTCTTCCTCCTGCTTCTGCTTAACTTGCTTGTGTGTCTGTGTCTGTATATTTCTATCCAGGTTTTGAATAAGTTTCCTGCTGGGACAAAATTGGTGTTTCGATCTGATTAACTGGTTGGTGATAAGTTTGAATGGCTACTGATTTGCACATGGAGTCGACAATGCAAAAGATATTTCCTTATGCTGAATGCAGTTAGCTCAAAGATTTGCACTTCATGGGGGTCCCTGGGAGGACAGACACACCAACATTAGCATCCTCGACCAGACCAGCATCCCCAACATTGAAGCACTGACCACACTTGATCAGCTCCGCTGAGCAGGCCACATTGTTCGCATGCCAGGCACGAGACTCCCAAAGCAAGTGCTCTACTCGGAATTCCTTCACAGCAAATGAGCTAAAGGTGGGCACAGGAAGCGTTACAAAGACACCTTCAAAGCCTCCCTGATAAATTACAACATCCCCACTGACACCTGGGAATCCCTGGCCACAGACCACCATAAGTGGAGGAAATGTATCCAGGAGGACGCTGAACACCTCGGGTCCCATTGCTGAGAGCATGCAGAAATCAAGCGCAAGCAGCGGAAAGAGTATGCAGCAAACCTGTCCCACCCACCATTTCCCTCAACGACTATCTGTCCCACCTGTGACAGAGACTGTGGTTCTTGTATTGGACTGTTCAGCCACCTAAGAACTCATTTTAAGAGTGGAAGCAAGTCTTCCTCGATTCCGAGGGACTGCCTATGATGATGACGATGCTGTTATCACAGACTCAATGTCTCCAGTGGTTGTTTTCCCCACCCTGGTCAATCAAGTTCAGGGCCTCACGTAACAACTCCATTGTTGTTATGCATGAAGTCAGTTTTGGTTCCTGACCACAGGATGTCCTTAATTGTCCAGTTTAATTCCAAAGTTTGTATCAATCAATTTTTAGTTTATGGTTTGCATTTTTCTGAAGTTTAGTAACCTTATATCATTTAGCCCCTCAAGCCTTTTCTATCATTGATTGAGATCATGGCTGATCTGCGACTTTCTCCATATATCTGCCTTTGCTCTGGTTAAAAAAATTTGATCTCAGATTAAAAATTAACAATTGACCTCACATCAATTGCTGTTTGCAGAAGCGAGTTCCAAACTTCTACCACCCTTTGCGTCGAGAAGTGTTTCTTAACTTCAGTCCTCAAAGTCCTGGCTCTAATTTTTAGGCTCTGTCCCCAAGTCCTAAATTCCCCAACTGGCGGAAAGAGTTTCTCTCTATCAGTTCCCCTTAATATCTTGAAAACTCCAATCAAATTACCCCTTAATCTTCTAAATTCCAGGGAATACATCCTTATAATTTATAATGTGTAATCTCTCCTCATAATTTAACCCTTGGAGTCCAGGCATTATTCTACTAAATGTGCGTTGCACTCCCTTCAAGGCCAATATATCCTTCCTGAGGTGTGGTGCTCAGAATTGAACATAGTACTCCAGGTGTGGTCTAACCAGGGCTTATATAGCATTTTCTTCATCACACATCTGTGAAGCACTTTGGGCCATTTTTCTATATTAAAGGCACTATCAAAATTCAAGTTGTTGCTGCTATTTGGTAAATACATAACAACATTTTACACATAACAGCATTCCACAAACAACAAACTTGTGACCTCTACCACGTAGAAGGACGAGGGCAGCAGGCATATGGGAACACCATCACCCTCAACTTCCCCTCCAAGTCACACACCATCCTGACTTGGAAATATATCGCCCTTCCTTCATCGTCGCTCACTCAAAATCCTGGAACTCCCTCCCTAACAGCACTGTGGGAGTATCTTCAACATACGGACTGCAGCAGTTCAAGAAAACGGTTCACCACCAGCTTCTCAAGGACAGTTAGCGATGGGCAATAAATGCTGGCCTTGACAATGACACCCACATCCTATGAACGACAATAAAGCAATGAGATGAATGGCCAGTTAATATGTTTTTGGTAGTCTTTGTATTGAAATTATTATTATTGCAAGTGTGGACTATGTTTGTGAAATAAGACTTTATTGTAATATCTCATGCTTTTGTTTTGTTAAATCAACTGTTTCTCTCAGAATACAATTTATATTACGAACTTTGTAATCTAATCTATTTCTGCTCACCAAACATTCCCATAACTATATTGTCAAATTCAGTGCCAAATCATTCAAGCTTAGTGCTGCAAATGTGGCTTGAGATTGCTCAAACACATTATGCCAATTAACCTGAAAAGGATATCTTCATGCCCTCCATATTCATAGATTAAAACCAGACATAAAAGTATTCTAAAATTTAGCACAGTCTTGAGCATCAGCAAACAATAGATCACATTTCTTAGCATAATTAAAGAATCTGTGTGACCTCGTAGCTATCGTGATAGAATACTTGTTCGATAACCAATGACCTTGAATTAAAATCACAACCCTGACTGGTATTCACTCAAATAACAATAAGTTGCATTCATATAGTGCCTTTAATGTAATAAATCATCCTAAAGCACTTCACAGAAGCGTAATCATGAAAACATTGACACCAAGCCAAAGATGCAGATATTAGGTGGGGTGACTAAAGGCTTGATCAAAGAAGTAGGTTTTAATTACATAGAATTACATATAGATTACAGCACAGAAACAGGCCATTCAGCCCAACTGTGCCAGTGTTTATGCTTCACACAAGCCTCCTCCCACCCTACTTTATCTGACCCTATCAGCACAACCTTCTATTCTTTTCTCCCTTGTGTACTTATCTAGCTTCCCCTTAAATGCATCTATACTATTCGTCTCAACTACTTCATGTGGTAGCAACATTCTAACCATTCTCCTGAATTCCTTACTGGATTTACATGTGAACATACAAAATTGACAGGCAGGTAAAGACCAGCTGGTCCATTAAGCCTGCCCCACACCATGATGGCTGGAGCATCATGACTAAATACTTCCTCCTTCTCCCCTCCCCCCTCTCCTTCCCCTCCCCCTCTCCTGCCCCCTGAGGCCATGTAATCTCTTGGGAGAGGCAAAGAAACAAAAGAAATAACCCAGGGCCAATAAGAGAAAAAATATCCTGGAACATTCCTCACCGATTCCCTCAGGCGATTGAACAATGGTACCAGCTTGCTTCAGTTCGTAGCACTTATCTTCGGGTGAGAGGGTTGTGACCAGGGCTAACACTGAGGTCCTGCCTGCCTAGTTTAGTGGTTCAGATGGATGCCAAAGATTGCATGGCACTGTTTGAAGAAGAGTTTTCCTGGAGTTGCAGGGGAAGGAGGTTTACTTTTCACCCCACGACTGTTTGCACACAGGCATATTGGCTCCAATTTTAACTTCCCCAACCTGGGGCAAACCAGGTCTAGGAGGTAGTTAAAATGGATGTGGGGGAATGGAGGGTGGCTGTACTGACTCCTTTCCTGCACTGATCTGACCGTCTGTAATTTTAAATTACAGGCGGCAAGGACACCCTCCCTTGCCGGCAGGATCCTCCTTAAATATACAGATCAGGCTCCAATGACTATCTTATATTTATGTCATTTTAGATTCCCCACAAGCGGAAATATTTTCTCTACGTCTACCCTATCAAACCCTTCATAATTTTAAAGACCTCTACTAGGTCACTCCTTAGCCTTCTCTTCTAAATAAAGGAGACCCACCCTGTTCAGTCATTCCTGATAATGATAACCTCTCAATTCTGGTATTATCCTTGTAAATCTTTTTTGCACCTTCTCCAGTACCTCTCTATCCTTTTTGTAATATGGAGACCAGAACTGTGCCCAATTTGGGCATGTGCCTGAATTCCCAAAACATGATCCCTGCACTGGGAGGGCTGACGACAAAAATTCACACCTGGAATGGTTAAGATTTTATTGTGTAATTGCATTTGTATCCAGCAGAAGACGCCAGTCTTAAAGATGTCATTAATTCATTAATAAGCTCTGAAAGAGGATGTAGGTAGTCAGGAAATTAGAAAATGTGCTGCTAAAGAAACAGAGAGAGTAGTTTTCTTTTAAAAGGAATGATTCTCTTCAAATTTATTCAGAATTGTCATGGGCAGCAGATATGAGGAAGTAAGGAAAGCAAGTTATTAGATTTTTTAATAACTTAAATCACATATATGAGGCCTGAATTGTCTTTCTTGTTATACCAGTAAACTGGTGTAACGTGGAAAGAACGAGGCAAGAAAATGATTACCTTGGGTCCTCACCTCCCCTTCCCCCGACAGCATGTCCGACATTTTTTACAAAAAGTGATGTCAGGCATATAATTCGCCCAGCCAAATGTGGGTGTGCATATTATAATATGAAGCAAATCACATGAATATGTCATGCATAGTACTCACCATCATTTGTGCCATAGGGGTGCAATGTTACTATGGGCCACCAGGGGGATACATTTTAAATGCCGTATTTGAAATCTGACTTTAACTTTTTTTAAATCCTGGGCTGGGATCACAAGCCAACGTAACCTATAATAAAACGACACACCATTTGCCCCCTCCCCACTGAGGTGTGGGCCTCAGCAGCACCACAAATGGCTCCAGCATCTGCCCAAAATATTTAAAATGCTTCTGACCCAGAAACTGGGCCAAGGTCAGGAGCAAGAACGAGAGGCAGGCGAATGTCTGCCTCACTGATCGCCCACCATCATCACAGCTTCACAATGTAACCAATAGCTGGTTCATGCAATGTGTTAGAACTGGCATGGCAAATCCTTTCAAATCCAGACAGATTTATCGGAGGAAAATCTCCGGCCCCAATTGTCTCCTTTTCACCTTGAACGCGAGTCCCTCCACGCCTTCACCGCTCACCAGGTCTGTCTCCTGGCTCGCCGCGGCTTCCTGGAATAACACCCTAATTAGTCTCCATCTACCACCATTCTCCTCCACCAGTGCTCTATTCATCAGACTACAGTTCCTTCAATCCATTGACGACCCTGCCATGATTGGTGTTAAATATGTAAACCTGTAAATACTATGTTTAATCACCAGAGGGCTCATCCCCTGGAGTCCCAAGGGATCCCACAATCCCTTGGGAGCACCGATACATAAGGAGGCCTCAAAGGCTGGAGAGGCACTCTGAGACCTGTAATAAAGGACTATGGTCACACTTTACTTTGAGCTTGCAGTATCTGGTCTGACTCTTTATTCAAGACTTAACAATTGGAGTATCTGTTGTTTCTCTCCCTCCTCTCCTTTTCTTCCCTCAATTTGTCCCACCTTACTAAAAGGCTTGCTTATCTTTTAGTTTTTAATTATGATGAATTACACCCCAAATATTACCGTGTCTGTTTGCTTTACACATGCTGACTGACTTGCTGTATATTCTTCAGCTTTTCTCATTTTTATTGCCGATTTCCAGCATTTACATTTTTTTTCTATTTTGAATGAAAGTCAATTCTCTCTGCTTTCCCAAGCACTAATTTTCTCCCCTTAATGATCGCAAAACTCGTAATAAAAATTAAACCTTTCATTCTAATTGTAAAACCACAATATATATACTGCAGGGTCCTCTTTTTCTTTCTTTTATCCATTTTAACCTATTGCAGGTGGTTTCTTCTTGATCCACACTGGGTAGCTGAGCTGCAGACTTCTCTCCATGGTCGCTATGAATGTTGACAATTATCAACAATGTTCAAATACCCAATGGTATGATTCAAGTCAGGCAACTGAAACATAGAGATAGATAATACCATTTCTGTGTGCACTGCTCTATCTAGTGGCCCAGCGAAGTACTAACAAAATTCACTAAATCAACTAAAATATGAGATTTGAGCGGCAGGCATCTCAGGCACTTAACTCCATGAATCTAATCTTTTTTCAGGAGGAAAGCACAACATCCAATTTTGTGCATCAGACCTTAGGAAACAAGTATTGGCCTTGGATGGGGTACAGCGTAGTTTCATCAGAATGATACTGATGTTTAAAGGGTTAAATTATGTAATGGGTTGCATATATTTGGCTTGTATTCCCTTAAGTAAAGAGGCGATTTAATTGAGATGTTTAAAATAATGAAGGGATTTGATAGGATAGATATGGAGAAATGGGGACTACAATAGGCTGTGTAATGGCAGTTATTTAGGCACCAAGTCGCCACCCAATGCTCGAAAATTAGGTCTGGGATGTACGCACACTTCTGACAGGAAATGCGCAGGATGCCATCTTGGTAAAGGGGTTGGCACATGCACAAAACGACTGCCAGCAGTATGCAGAGCAGACAGATCGTGACATGAATCAGCGTGTAATGCTGATTTGACGCTAGCACTGCCATTTTCCAACTGCACACTCCTCGGTGACTTCAACGCCAGGGTCGGCAAGGACACAGCCCTCTGGGGAGGTGTGATTGGCAGAGAGGGGGTAGGGGAAAGCCAACTCCAGCAATACCCTATTCTTGACAAAATGTCTAGAACATGAACTTGTCATCACGAACACCTTGTTCCGCCAGAGGGATAAATACAAGGCAATGTGGCAACACCCTTGCTCCAAACACTGGCACCTGCTTGACTGTGTCATCGTCCGAGCCAGGGATTGCAAGGATGTGCGCATCACCTATGCCATGACAGGAGCAGATGACTGCTGGACGGACCACCGCCTAATCCGATCCATTATTGACATCAACATAGCCCCAAAGCAGAAGCAGTGCCGCAAAAAAGTCAATGCCGGGGCACTTGAAGATCCAGCTAAGAGAGCCCTATACAGTCAATGCCTCACAGCTAACCTGGCGTGCCTTGATGAAACCGAGGCACAGAATGCCCACAGCATTTGGTCTGCCCTCCAGGCCTCCATAACCAATGCCTGCAAAGAGATGCTCGGTCACTCAACCAGGAAACACCAGGATTAGTTTGATGAGAATGATCAGGAGATCCAAGAGCTAACAGATCGCAAGTACAGGGCATTTCTGAGCCTCAAGCAACAACCCAACTCGGGAGCAGCAAAGCAGCATTACAGACGGCTCAAGGCTGAGGCCCAACAAAAAACCCGGAATCTAAAGAACAGGTGGTGGACGGAGAAAGCACAGGAGATATAGCAGCTGGCCGACAGCCATGATGTGCGAGGATTCTTCATCGCAATCAAGGCCACCTACGGTCCAAACACCCAAGGCCACACCCCACTGCTGGCCAAGAAGGGGGAAACACTCATCAAGGACACCGAGGCAGTCAGGGCCAGCTGGAAGGAGCACTTCGAAGATCTCCTCAATCGAGACTCTGCCTTTGACCCGAGTGTTCTCGACTGCATTCCGCAGCATGCTACCCACCACCACCTCAGTAAAACCCCAACACTGCACGAAGTAGAAAAAGCCATAAGGCAGCTTAAGAACAACAAGGCTACGGGAGCAGATGGAATCCCTGCTGAGGCACTGAAGTATGGCGGAGAGGCAATGCTGGCGCAAATACATGACCTCATCTCTCTCATCTGGAGGGAGGAGAGCATGTTGGGAGATCTTAGAGATGCAGTGATCGTGACCATCTTTAAAAAAGGGGACAAGTCCGACTGCGGCAACTGCAAAGGAATCTCCCTGCTATCAGCCACTGGGAAAGTTGTCACTAGAGTCCTCCTCAACCATCTTCTCCCCGTGGCTGAGGAGCTCCTCCCGGAATCACACTGCGGATTGCGTCCACTATGGGGCACAATGGACATGATTTTTGCAGCGCGACAGCTGCAGGAAAAATGCAGGGAACAGCGCCAGCCCTTATACATGGCCTTCTTCAACCTTACAAAGGCCTTTGACACTGTCAACTGCGAGGGTCTATGGAGTGTCCTCCTCCATTTCGGATGCCCCCAAAAGTTTGTCATCCTCAAAACTGCCACCAAGCTCATGGTCTACAGGGCTGTAGTAACACCCGTCCTCCTGTATGGATCAGAGACATGGACCATGTACAGTAGACACCTCAAGTTGCTGGAGAAATACCAGATGCCTCCGCAAGGTCCTACAAATCCCCTGGGAGGACAGACACACCAACATTAGTGTCCTCGACCAGGCCAACATCCTCAGCATTGAAGCACTGACCACACTTGATCAGCTCCGCTGGGCAGGCCACATCGTTCGCATGCCAGACACGAGACTCCCAAAGCAAGCGCTCTACTTGGAATTCTTTCATGGCAAATGAGCCAAAGATGGGCAGAAGAAACGCTACAGGGACACCCTCAAAGCCTCCCTGAAAAAGTGCAACATCCCCACTGACACCTGGGAGTCCCTGGCCATAGATCGCCCTAAGTGAAGGAAGTGCATCCGGGAGGGCGCTGAGCATTTCAAGTCTCATCGCCGATAGCATGCAGAAAACAAGTGCAGGCAGCGGAAGGAACGTACGGCAAACCTGTTCCACCCACCCCTTCCCTCAATGACTATCTGTCCCAGGGACTGTGGCTCTCGTATTGGACTGTTCAGCCACCTTACAACTCATTTTAAGAGTGGAAGCAAGTCTTCCTCGATTCCGAATGACTGCCTATGAATGAATGAACTTCAACCAACACCCAGTTTTAACCTCGCATGGTTGAACATAACATTAAACGAATCAATACCTCATGAATTACAGGTTTGGTTTCTGGTAGCTGGTGCAAATTTACGTGTTTTTAGAGTTTTCCTATACTTGGCTAAAGTTTGAATAGTCTGCAGGGAGTAGACTGCCTGGTGCTGAAGTACTTTTTTGTTCATTTCAAAGCTTCAACTGAAATAGGTTGGTTTCAGACTTGGCTGGCCTAGTAGGGTTTCCTCTGGGAATTGAACATGACTGAGAGAATGAAGAGAGGACACGCAGAGCAGGACAAGCTGCTAGAAGAGGGATGAGGAGGGGGGGGGCGAAGGGCTCTCAGCAGGAGGCCATGTCTGCCAAAGGTCATCAGGGAGAATGTCTCTTACCTCAACTTCAATGAGGACCAATGCATGAGATGCCTTCGCTTCACAAAGAGGTCGCGATTGAAATCTGCCAACAACTGCAACCTCAAAGTAGGGCAAGGACAGCATTATCTGTGGTTGTCAAGGTGACCGTAGCAGTTTGCAATGCACTGTTGCAAAAGCTCTCTATACACATCGGGGTAGTTGAGGGAGGGAGGGGTTAGTTGAGGGAGAGAGGGGATAATTGAGGGAGATGTGGGGTAGTTGAGGGAGGGAGCGGGGTAGCTGAGGGAGGGGGGTAGTTGAGGGAGGGAAGAGGATAGTTGAGGGAGGGGGTGTAGTTGATGGAGGGAGGGGGTAGCTGAGGGAGTGGGATAGTTAAGGGAGGGAGGGGGTAATTGAGCGAGATGGGGGGGTAGTTGAGGGAGGGAGGGAGGGGATAGTTGAGGGAGGGAAGGGGTAGCTGAGGAAGGGGGATAGTTGAGGGAGGGAGGGGGTAATTGAGCGAGATGGGGGGGTAGTTGAGGGAGGGAAGGGGTAGTTGAGGGAGGGGGTGTAGTTGAGGGAGGGAAGAGGATAGTTGAGGGAGGAGGTGTAGTTGATGGAGGGAGGGGGTAGCTGAGGGAGGGGGATAGTTGAGGGAGGGAGAGGGTAATTGAGCGAGATGGGGGGGTAGTTGAGGGAGGGAGGGGTTAGTTGAGGGAGAGAGGGGATAATTGAGGGAGATGAGGGGTAGTTTGAGGGAGGGAGCGGGGTAGCTGAGGGAGGGGGGTAGTTGAGGGAGGGAAGAGGATAGTTGAGGGAGGGGGTGTAGTTGATGGAGGGAGGGGGTAGCTGAGGGAGGGGGATAGTTAAGGGAGGGAGGGGGTAATTGAGCGAGATGGGGGGGTAGTTGAGGGAGGGGATAGTTGAGGGAGGGAAGGGGTAGCTGAGGGAGGGGGATAGTTGAGGGAGGGAGGGGGTAATTGAGCGAGATGGGGGGATAGTTGAGGGAGGGAAGGGGTAGTTGAGGGAGGGGGTGTAGTTGAGGGAGGGAAGAGGATAGTTGAGGGAGGGGGTGTAGTTGATGGAGGGAGGGGGTAGCTGAGGGAGGGGGATAGTTGAGGGAGGGAGAGGGTAATTGAGCGAGATGGGGGGGGTAGTTGAGGGAGGGAGGGGTTAGTTGAGGGAGAGAGGGGATAATTGAGGGAGATGGGGGGTAGTTGAGGGAGGGAGCGGGGTAGCTGAGGGAGGGGGATAGTTGAGGGAGGGAGGGGGTAGCTGAGGGAGGGGGATAGTTAAGGGAGGGAGGGGGTAATTGAGCGAGATGGGGGTAGTTGAGGGAGGGGATAGTTGAGGGAGGGAAGGGGTAGCTGAGGGAGGGGGATAGTTGAGGGAGGGAGGGGGTAATTGAGCGAGATGGGGGGGATAGTTGAGGGAGGGAAGGGGTAGTTGAGGGAGGGGGTGTAGTTGAGGGAGGGAAGAGGATAGTTGAGGGAGGGGGTGTAGTTGATGGAGGGAGGGGGTAGCTGAGGGAGGGGGATAGTTGAGGGAGGGAGAGGGTAATTGAGCGAGATGGGGGGGGTAGTTGAGGGAGGGAGGGGTTAGTTGAGGGAGAGAGGGGATAATTGAGGGAGATGGGGGGTAGTTGAGGGAGGGAGCGGGGTAGCTGAGGGAGGGGGGTAGTTGAGGGAGGGAAGAGGATAGTTGAGGGAGGGGGTGTAGTTGATGGAGGGAAGGGGTAGTTGAGGGAGGGGGTGTAGTTGAGGGATGGAGGAGGAGGATAGATGAGGGAGGGTTGAGGAGAGGCGGGCCCTGGAACATCGTGGCCCTCGACCTGCGAGAGAACACCTCCGCAGGTTGGGCATTAAAAGAGCTGGAGCAGCTACAACTTCCAGCGTGACCTGCTGCAAGTGTGCGACGATTTCGAGGTGGTCGACTGGCTGACATCATCAGGATCCAGGTTGCCGTTTGGAGCGTGGGCAGGAGTATCAGCGGGGCCCAGGTACAGCAGAGGAGCAGGAAGGTCATGGCGGAGGTGCGGCGAGTGATCGTGGCGGAGGAGCGATGAGATATCGTGGCTGTGATTCAGTGGGTGATCCTGGTGGAGGTTCGACAAATGTTTGGCGCGGATGTGCGGTGGGAGATCGTGGCGGAGGTGCAGCGAGTATTTTGTGCCGGAGGAGCGGTGAGAGATCGTGGCGGAGGTGCAGCGAATATTTGTGGCGAAGGAGCGGCGAGAGACCGTGGCGGAGGTGCGACAAATGAGGATACGGGGCCCAGAAGAGCCGAGTGCCCAGGGACAACATGGGCCTATTGTGTTCCTAACACAGATGAGGCTGCACACAGGGAGGTTAAGGTAACAGTGACCTCAGTCTTTATTAAGACACTCCAGAGTGAGGAACAGGCCTTAGGGGCCGGCTTATATACAGTGTTCCCAAGGGATGCTGGGATCCCTTGGGACTTCAGGGGATGCGCTCCCTGGTAGCGGAACATGGGAGTGCATGCTTTACAGATACACAACAGGGCCAGCCCACACTGCGATATGTGTGCGCATTAGGTCCGTGCAGCAGAGCAGGTCTCCAGTTGTCCTGGTTAACCCTTGCCACTGGATAAAAGCCCAGCTCTGTCAAGCCCGTGTGGTAGCTGATGTGCAACGGCCACCATACGTTAAAAAAATTCATGCACTGGCATCTTCCACCCCTTCAATTGGAGTTTAGAACTGCAAATCGGATCCATCATTGAAACATCCGTGAACTTGTCCCTTTTGGTGTGGAAGCAAGTCATCCTCATTCGAGGGACTGCCTATGATGATATGACACATAGGGCCCAAGTTTCCACATGATTCGCGCCTGATTTTTAGGAGCAACTGGTGGAGAACGGACTATTTTAGAAATCGCAATTCTCCACATTTTTTTTTCTGCAGTTCTAGTCAGGTAGAACAGTTCGAGTTTAAAACAGAATTTTTTCTTCAAAAGGGGGCGTGTCCGGCCACTAGCGCCTGATTTGAAAGTTTCCACGGTGAAAATGTACTCCAAACTAAAGTAGAATGAAGCCAGTGAAGATTTTTGTAGAACTGAAAAAACCTGTTCTACACATTAAAAAATCAGGCGCAGGTTACAAATTAGGCGTCCAGAACGAGGTGGGGGGGGGGGGGGGGGGGAGGGAACTCATTAAATTCGACAATAAATCCTTATTTATACTTCTACAAATATTATACAAATAAATCCAACCTGAATAAACATTTATAAGCCAAGAAAAAATTAAATAAACCATCTTCCTACCTGTGTGAAAGTGCTTCAGCCAGGGAGAATTCTGCAGCCGTTCGTGCCACTGAGCGGGGGGGGGGGGGGGGGGGAGAGAGAGAGAGAGGGAGGGAGAGAGAGAGAGGGGGAGGGAGGGAGAGAGAGCGGGGGAGGGGGGGGGGAGAGAGAGCAGGGGGGGAGAGAGAGCGGGGGGGGGGGTGGGGCAGGTCGGGTCGGGTCGGGTCGGGTCAGTCGGGGGGGGGGGGAGCGGGTGTCGGGTGTCGGGTCGGGGCAGGAGGGTGGGGGAGTGGGTGTCAGGTCAGGTCTGGTCGGCGGGGGGGGGGAGCGGGTGTCAGGTCGGGTCTGGTCGGCGGGGGGGGGGGGCCGCAGGTGTCTGGTCGGTGGGGGGGGGGGCGCGGGTGTCGGGTCGGTGGGGGGGGGGGCGCGGGTGTCGGGTCGGATCGGGTCGGGTCTGGTCGGGGGGGACCAGGAGCTGGCCGTGGGAGGAGCCTTATCCACGCAGCCCCAGCGAGGCCATTCAGCCAGGGCTAGGGGCTGCGTGCTTCGGGCCCCTCCCACACAGTTCGGCGCCTGGAGCTACTGCACTTGCGTGCCGACTGTAGCGCGCATGTGCAGAGGTCCCGGCACTGTTTTCAGCGCCGGGACCTGGCTCCGCCCCCCCCACAGCTGGCTGCGCCGAGGGCCAGAGGACCTGTAAGTCGGTGGAGAATACCGAGGATTTTTTTAGGCACCGTTTTAGGCGCGAAAAACGGGCGCCCAGCTTGGAGGGGCGCCCGTTTTTTTTCTTGTGGAAACTTGGGCCCATAGAGACAGCTTCATCTCATACCCTGTTGGCAGAGACAAGCATGTGGAGTGAGCACAAGGTTTTGCACCGATTGAAGGCTGCCCCATGGTACAGGGTGCCATAGACTGCACACACGTGCTCCTCATGTGAACTCAGCCATTTTCATAAACCAAAAGGGATTTCACTCCATGTTCACTTCACTCAATGTGCAGTTGGTGTGTGCCCAGAGGCAGCACATCAGGAAGGTGAATGCTCGTCATCCTGACGCAGGTCACAACTCCTTCATTCTGTGGCAGTCCTCTGTGCCAACTGTATTTGAACCATCAAAACAAGTCATAGGCTGAGACTGGCCGACAAGGGTTATCCACTCATGACATGGCTCACATGACTCCAGTCCAGAACCCACAGACACGTGCACAGCAGGTCTACACTGGGATCCATGCTGCCACAAAGAAGATTATAGAGCATAACATTGGCGTCCTCAAGCAATGCGGCTGATGCCTGGACCGCTCTGGAGGAGCTCTGCAGTACTCAGCAGAGGGTGTATCAAGATTTGTGGTAGTATGCTGCATGCGGCACAACCTCACCATTATGAGGGAACAGCCCTGCCACCATCTATCAGGCGAGAAGCTGAGGAGCAGGAACACAAGAGGAAGAGGAGGAGGGGGAAAAGGAAGTGGAGGATGAGGAGGAGGAAGTGTAACAGGAAGTGAAGGAACAGGAAGAGGAAGGGAGCCTCCAACATAGACAGCCCCTTTCTGCCCAGGCCCTAGGTGATCAAATAATTAATGAGCAATACCAGTAACCTATAACAATATGAAGCACTTTCAGGTAAAGGGAAAATCCTAGCTATAATTGATTGCTTTCTTTAGATCTGTTGAAGGTACACACCCGAAATGTCATAATCTGTCTTTTCTCTTTACAGATGCTGACTGACCTGCTGACTGACAAGCTGCTGTTCTATACACACACAGATCAGTTACCATTGTGAGGAGATACCATTCCACTGCTCCGCACAGTTACCATTGTGAGGAGCAATGGAAGGAAGGAAGTGCAGGGATCCCCTGCGATCATCCCCCTGCAAAACAGATGCACCATTTTGGGTACTGTTGAGGGGGATGACTCATTAGGGGAGGGCAGCAGCAGCCAAGTCCATGGCACCGTGGCTGGCTCTGCTGCACAGGAGGGCAGGAAAAAGAGTGGGAGAGCTATAGTGATAGGGGATTCGATTGTAAGGGGAATAGATAGGCGTTTCTGCGGCCGCAACCGAGACTCCCGGATGGTATGTTGCCTCCCTGGTGCAAGGGTCAAGGATCTCTCGGAGCGAGTGCAGGATAATTTGAAGGGGGAGAGTAAACAGCCAGTTGTCGGGGTGCATATAGGTACCAACGATATCGGTAAAAAAACAGGATGAGGTCCTACAAGCCGAATCTAGGGAGCTAGGAACTAAATTAAAAAGTAGGACCTCAAAAGTAGTAATCTCAGGATTGCTACCAGTGCCACATGCTAGTCAGAGTAGGAATCACAGGATAGCTCAGATGAATACGTGGCTTGAGGAATGGTACAGAAGGGAGGGATTCAAATTCCTGGGACATTGGAACCAGTTCTGGGGGAGGTGGGACCAGTACAAACCGGACGGTCTGCACCTGGACAGGACCGGAACCAATGTCCTAGGGGGAGTGTTTGCTAGTGCTGTTGGGGAGGGGTTAAACTAATATGGCAGGGGGATGGGAACCTATGCAGGGAGACAGAGGGAAGTAGAATGGGGGCAGAAGCAAAAGATAGAAAGAAGAAAAGTAAAAGTGGAGGGCAGAGAAACCCAAGGCAAAAAGCAAAAAGGTTCAAATTACACCAAAATCCTAAAGGGACAAAAGGTGTTAAAAAGACAAGCCGGAAGGCTCTGTGCCTCAATGCGAGGAGTATTCGGAATAAGGTGAACGAATTAACTGCGCGGATAGCAGTTAATGGATATGATGTAATTGGCATCACGGAGACATGGCTCCAGGGTGACCAAGGCTGGGAACTCAACATCCAGGTGTATTCAATGTTTAGGAAGGATAGACAGAAAGGAAAAAGAGGTGGGGTGGCGTTGCTGGTTAAAGAGGAAATTAATGCAATTGTAAGGAAGGGCGTTCGATTGGATGATGTGGAATCTGTATGGGTGGAGCTACGGAATACCAAAGGGCAGAAAACGCTAGTGGAAGTTGTGTACAGACCACCAAACAGTAATAATGAGGATGGGGACAGCATCAAACAAGAAATTAGAGATGCATGCAATAAAGGTACAGCAGTTATCATGTGCAACTTTAATCCACATATTGACTGGGCTAACCAAACTGGTAGCAATGCAGTGGAGGAGGATTTCCTGGAGTGTATTAGGGATGGTTTTCCTGACCAATATGTCGAGGAACGAACTAGAGAGCTGGCCATCCGAGACTGGGTGATGTGTAATGAGAAAGGACTCATTAACAATCTTGTTGTACGAGGCCCCTTGGGGAAGAGTGACCATAATATGGTAGAATTCTTTACTAAGATGGAGAGTGACACAGTTAATTCAGAAACTAGGGTCCTGAACTTGGGGAAAGATAACTTCGATGGTATGAGACATGAATTGTCTAGAATAGACTGGTGA
The DNA here is from genome assembly GCF_044704955.1 of Pristiophorus japonicus. Classification (NCBI taxonomy): domain Eukaryota; kingdom Metazoa; phylum Chordata; class Chondrichthyes; family Pristiophoridae; genus Pristiophorus; species Pristiophorus japonicus. The sequence goes on from NC_091986.1 coordinate 139,731,462, forward strand.
GTGATACTTAAAGGGTTGATGGTGGATAGGCAATGGCAAACATTTAAAGATCACATGGATGAACTTCAACAATTGAACATTCCTGTCTGGAGTAAAAATAAAATGGGGAAGGTGGCTCAACCGTGGCTAACAAGGGAAATTAAGGATAGTGTTAAATCGAAGGAAGAGGCATATAAATTGGCCAGAAAAAGTAACAAACCTGAGGACTGGGAGAATTTTGTTATATAGCAGAGGAGAACAAAGGGTTTAATTGGGAGGGGGAAAATAGAATATGAGAGGAAGCTTGCTGGGAACATAAAAACTGACTGCAAAAGCTTCTATAGATATGTGAAGAGAAAAAGATTAGTGAAAACAAATGTAGGTCGCTTGCAGTGAGATTCAGCCTGTCCCACACAATTGTGGTACTTTGTGTATCACAATATACCGACCCTCCACCTCACCCAAAGCCATGTGACCTGCTGGGAGAAGCAACAAACGAATTTGGAGAAAAAATCTGGGAAATTCCTCTCCAACTCCCCCATAGATGATCAAAACAAGTCAAGGAGATCACTCTGACCCCGATGGTTCCTTGCGCTACCTACCTTTTGTCCAGCCAGAAATAGGTTCAGCTCTCGCTTGAAGGAATTCAGCGATTCGGTGTCGCACCGCACGGAGGCAGCCTGTTCCAGAGGTCCACTATTCTCTGGGAAAAGAACCACCTCCTGATGTCTAACCTAGCTCTGGTCTTACATAACTTGAAACTCCTAACCTTTTTAGTTGGAATAAGCTGTCAACTCAAACACAATCTATTCCCTTCATCATCTTATAAACCTCAATCAGATCGCACCTAAGACAACTAAAGTGTAGGGTCCCAGGTCATTTAGCCTCTCTTGTTAACTAAGATTCTTGAAACTGGAAATCAGTCTCGTGGTTAATGACAGATACAGCAAGCAAGCCTTCTGTATTGCCTACAGCTCCCGAGTTGGCTATGAAGCACTCAAAGCGGCCTTATCATCTATGAAGCCCTTATTAATAGAGAATATCCACAAATAACATGGAGTAGGATTGATAGCATAGTGGTTATCATAGAATGATACAACACAAAAGGAGGCCATTTGGCCCATCGTGCCTGTGAAAGAGTCCCACTCCCCTGCTCTTTCGCAATAGCATTGTAAGTGCTTTCCCTTATACTGTGTCTCCTCATTCTTCCTACCAAAATGTATCACTTCACACTTCTCTGAATTAAATTACATCTGCCATTTCCCTGCCCATTTCCTCAGTCTGTCTATGTCCTCCTGAAGTCTGTTACTATCCTCCTAATTGTTTACTATATTCTAATAGTAGAGTATTGACCAGAGGTTGCTAAGTATGCATCCCAACTTGTGAAACTGAATTCAGTAAACCTGGTCATTTGTCAGCTAGCACCAGGAAAGTTGCTGTTTTGTTTAAAAAAAAAACTAAATGGTTCACTAATGGCCTTTAGGGAAGGGAGTCTGCTACCCACAACCTGGTCATGCCTACATACAATTCCAATCCCACACTTTGGCCAGAATTTTACCGGCACTGAGAGCGTGGGATTGGAGTCGTGTCAGGTATCAAAATAGAAATGATTGACAGTGGGTCAGGAACCCACAGTCAACCCGCCTCCACGCTAGTCTCTTATGTGTTAGGTCTGCCAGCACTTAACACACCTGACACCAAGAGGCAGGGGAGGAAATTTAGATCATTAAGAAGTAGTTAAAACCCAATTAAATACCATTTTGCCCTGTACTTATAATTTTTCCAGCTTTTTCATGAGGTTCATGACACTCGGGGATCATGTTAGGTAAGTAGGTTGGGAGTTCCATCAGTATCCATTCTTCTGGATAGTTGACAGCTGCAAATATGGTATAAAAGCTACCATTTCACAGCTGTTCACTTTCCAATCTTAGAAGCTGGAGCCTTCAGGTTTTGGAAGACATATTTGAGCTTTATGCAGGTTGGAAGTATTTGGAGTGAACTCTCTATCCAGTGTCACCTTCTTGGAACAACCTCTCTCACCATTGACAGATCGCTTCTGTCATCTCAACCTCACCTGTCATCTATTCCGTTTCTGGGGGAGGTGGGACCTATACAAGCCGGATGGGTTTCACCTCAACAGAGCAGGGACCAATATCCTCGCGGGGGAGGTTTGCTTGTGCTGCTAGGGAGGGTTTAAACTAGCTTAGCAGGGAGAGGGGAACCTGAGAATAGATTCAGAAGAGAGAGAAGAAAAACTGGAAATGGACGGAAGAAAATTAGTGAGTGAGTTTGGAAGGCAAAGGAAACAAAGGCTAGAAAATAGACAACAAGGGAGTTTGGCAGTGCTAAATGATACATACTTCAATGCAGGGAGTCTCGGGAATAAGGCAGATGAATTGAGGGCACATTTAGACAAGTGGGAGTATGATATTATAGCTATTACTGAAACATGGCTGAAAGAAGGGCATGAATGGCAGCTCAACATACCTGGTTACCCACCACCAGTCATGACTGGAATATATACTAAATTTTAATTAGCTTAAAGTAATACTAAATTTTAAATACATATTACATTTATTTCTAATATCAATATCTGCATAAGTAATTCTCTAACTTTACTCCAATAATTGTATGAAATGGCACTGAATGACAGAGCCATTTAATTAATTTCACAAATGCTTCATTAATTCCTTAAGTAAACATTCTAGAAATAAATAAACTAGTTTTCATATCTTGATGCAGTGCCACTGCTATGGTGACCTGAAGGCTTTTAATGGCTGCTCTCACAATGTCGTGGAGGAGGGGTGGGGGGTGTGGAGGAGGGATGGGAGTGGAGGGGAGGAGGAGGGGTGGGGGGTGGGAGGAGGAGAGAAGGGGCGAGGAGAAGGAGGGAGAGAGGAGGAGAAGGGGGGGAGGGGGAGGAGGGGGAGAAGGGGGAGAGAGGGAGAAGGGGGAGAGGGAGAGAAGAGGGGGAGAAGGGGGGGAGAGGGGAGAAAGGGAGAAGGGGGGAGAGAAGGCGGGAGGGGCGGAGAAGGGGGGGAGGGGGAGAGTGGGAGAAGGGGGGAGGGGGAGATGGGGGGAGAGGGGGTAAGGGAGAGAGGGGGGAAGGAGGGGAAGGAGGGAAGTGGGGGAGAGGGCGGGAAGGGGGGAAGGAAGGGGGGAAGGGGGAGGGGGGGAGGGGAGGGAAGGGGGAGAAGGGAGAGAGGATGTAGGGAGGGAAGGAGAGAGGAGGGAGGGAGGGAAGGAGAGAGGAGGGAGGGAGGGAAGGAGAGAGGAGGGAGGGAGGAGGGAGGGAAGGAAGGAGAGAGGAGGGAGGGAAGGAGGGAGGGAAGGAGAGAGGAGGGAGGGAGGGAAGGAGAGAGGGGAGGGAGGGAAGGAGAGAGGAGGGAGGGAGGGAAGGAGAGAGGAGGGAGGGAGGGAAGGAGAGAGGAGGGAGAGAAGGAAGGAGGGAGGGAAGGAGAGAGGAGGGATGGAGGGAAGGAGAGAGGAGGGAGGGAGGGAAGGAGAGAGGAGGGAGGAAAAGAGAGAGGAGGGAGGGAAGGAGAGAGGAGGGAGGGAGGGAGAGAAGGAGAGAGGGAGGGAAGGATAGGGGGGGGGAAGGGAGAGAAGGAGGCTGAACGGCCGGGCCCAAGACCTCGGGCTGGATTTACAGGTAGGTGGCGTCGGGTCTCGGGGGGGTCGCGGAGGTCCGGGGGGGGTGGGTGGAGAGTTGCGGAGGTCGGGTGGGGGGAGAGAGAGTCGCGGAGATCCGGGGGGGGAGAGAGAGAGTCGCGGAGGTCCGGGGGGGGTGGTGGGATGGGGAGAGAGAGTCGCAGAGGTCCGGGGGGGGGGGGAGCAGTGGTCGGGTCGGGTGGGAGGAGCCTTATGCACGCAGCCCCAGTGAGGCCATTCGGCCAGGGCTAGGGGCTGTGTGCTTTGGGCCCCTCCCACAGCTTTGGGCGCCTGGAGCTACTGCACATGTGTGCCCACTGTAGCGCGCATATGCAGAGGTCCCGGCATTGTTTTCAACGCAGGGACCTGGCTCCGCCCCCAACAGCTCGTGCTGCACTGCGCCCAGCTCCAGAGGATCTGCAGGGAGCCGGAGAATAGGTAATTTTTTTTAGGCGCACTTTCTGGCGCGAAAAACGGGCGTCCAGGTCGGGGCTGCGCCGTTTTAGGCACGGCCCGAAACTTGGGCCCACTGATTGGGCTAAATCATTCATTCAACGCAGCTAAATGTTTGACTAAAATATAATCAAAGAAAATCAGCTGTGTTTTACAGTGTTGTAAACATTGTTGTAGGTTATTGAACAGGTGGCCGTCATGTTGTTTCCTGCTGTTTATGTGGATGCATATCTGACACAAGACAAATTGCCTCTTTGTTCTAAAACAAAAGCAGTAACTGCTGAAAGCACAGCAGGTCAAGCAGAATCTGTGGAAGGAACAAACAAAACATTTTGGTTATGGAACCTTCCTCAGAATTAGAAGATATTATAGAAGATTATCATTTACAATATAACAGAACAAGGGGAAGGAAAAAGGGCCGAAAAAACACCACAATCACAAACACTAGAAAATAAATAAAATGACAGATAAAGTGCTTAAGTAAAGAACTGCACATGGCGAAATAGCAGGAGTTATATCAGCATAAGACAATAGGAAGTGTAATGAGAGAAATCAAATAAACCTTAGAATCTTGGGGCTAGACTTTCCACTATGGTCATTATCACCCAAAAATGGGCGAGATTTCCAGCCTGAGTGCTTTTTTTATTTTTCAGGATCGCTGGAATATCGCCCATTTTAAAAACCGCTAGTTTCGCCTTTTTAATTTGGGTGATAGCCTTAGTGATGTGAAATGGGCCTTAGCGATGTATTCAGTCATGCAAGGCTGACGTCCATTGCAACAGCCGTTATGCGCAAGCGCATTTTATTTTCAGGCAAAGAACTTTTCCCGCGGGGGTTGACAGAGAGAACAGGGGACCTGGTCCCCATCAATAACATTATAGAACCTTTCTTTTATTCTATCCCCTGTTACTTTATAAAATAAAATCTATCAGCCAACTCCATTTCCTTCCTCATGGGATAACACACCCTATTTCTGTTTCTACTTGTACTGTGGACCAGAGGGGGGAAAAAATCCATGATTAATATTAACCCTGACATTACAGCAATGTACTTGTATGTAACTTTTCTAATTTTATTCTCCCAACTCTATTCTGTGATTAGTGATCAATACTGGTTGAGAAATTACAGCCACCCCTCCCCAGCCCCCCTTTCACTATAAAATGCTATAAATGCCCTTAATTTGCCCTCAACAAATACAAAGTGATTAGATGATTGGCAAAAGTCAAAAAGGCCCTTAAAACCACTCAAAACTTGATTCTCCTGACAGCCTTTTACTACAGATCCTCCCCGTAGTGCCGAGTAGTGCTGAGTAGTGTCGAGTTATTGCAGCTTTTCTTCAGTCTATTTTTGGGCCAGCGATCATTTGGGCGAATTGTGGGCAAAATGACGAAAGTAGCGCTCGGCAATAATCTGGGCCATAATCGGGCGCAAGTTTCCATTATGAGCACTATTCTCAGCCTTGCACGAGGATGACATCATTTTTTTCTTAAAATAGGCCGGGCAATGCAACAGCGCCGAAAGTTGAGTCGGCGATAAATGGGCTATAATCCGGCACTAGTTCACACTTTTCAGCAAATATATAGGGCGATAGCCTGCATCTCAGCTCTTATATGGGCGCTAAATGGGCGATAAATGGGTGATGATGTGCCGAAAGTCTAGCCCAAAGAATCATAGGGCCCAAACTTAGTCAGTGTACCGCCCACAGCCGCCAAGGTACAAGCCGAAATGTTTTTGTTGTTGAAATATTCCTCACGTACCGCTCATCTGCCGCCCAGGTCCTGCCCGGCGGGAGTTTCCTTCATGAATTACCGCCGGTGCAACTTCCTGCCGCCCGCCCATGGCGGAGGCTCCAAAAATGAGAATTTCCTTGTGCACGATCCTCTAAGATCGTGCTCCCGCTGGCAGAAAGGTGGTCTGAGCTGGCTGTAAATCAGGTGGCAGGGAGAACGCTCAGAGTGCTCCAGTGCTGCACATACCGGGTAGCATCCATATGCTGCACTGGAGCATTCTGAGGCTCAGAATGAGTTCTTAGATCAACCTTAAACTACTCAGAATGACTTCACAGGTGTAAATGAAAAGTACTCCCTTGAAGGGCAGGTATGGTATAGGAAGCGGCAATGAGTTCCGAAACACAGTAAAGGCTCCATAGAGATGTGCTATAAGGGTTTTTAGACCATTGCAGCCAGAATAGAGTTATTGACAGAATGTGAGTGCGTAGATGGTATGCGCTTATATTAAAGTATATAGGCAATAATGAAATCATGTCATACTCTGTCTGGTGACAGAATGTGATAGTAAGAACAGCATGAGCTCATGTATATAAGATGGAAAAAGATATATAATGGATTGCAAGGTCACTGAGGAACATGTCATATCAGGAGTGGGATTCCGCGATGGTGGACCAAAGAAAATGTGGACTGAAGTGCAAGCCTTAATGTGTGCCCTCTAAGTTGTGCAACTGTCTCTCCTTCAATGACAGCCTTCCTGAATTGGTCACCCTTACTTGTCATAGCGCAATCGCCTGATGACAGGACCCATTAAAGAGTCGCATCATATGTGGACAGCAAGATATTCCTCAGACAGCAGTACACCAGAAGGAGATTTGTCTGTTTCTCAGCAGGTACCCCGATGATGTAAAAGTGAGACACTGACCAGGAGTAAACATAGAAACATAGAAAATAGGTGCAGGAGTAGGCCATTCGGCCCTTCTAGCCTGCACCGCCATTCAATGAGTTCACGGCTGAACATTCAACTTCAGTACCCCATTCCTGCTTTCTCGCCATACCCCTTGATCCCCCTAGTAGTAAGGACTTCATCTAACTCGTTTTTGAATATATTTAGTGAATTGGCCTCAACAACTTTCTGTGGTAGAGAATTCCACAGGTTCACCACTCTCTAGGTGAAGAAGTTCCTCCGCATCTCGGTCCTAAATGGCTTACCCCTTATCCTTAGACTGTGACCTCTGGTTCTGGACTTCCCCAACATTGGGAACATTCTTCCTGCATCTAACCTGTCTAACCCCGTCAGAATTTTAAATGTTTCTATGAGGTCCCCTCTCATTCTTCTGAACTCCAGTGAATACAAGCCCAGTTGATCCAGTCTTTCTTGATAGGTCAGTCCCGCCATCCCGGGAATCAGTCTGGTGAACCTTCGCTGCACTCCCTCAATAGCAAGAATGTCCTTCCTCAGGTTAGGAGACCAAAACTGTACACAATACTCCAGGTGTGGCCTCACCAATGCCCTGTACAACTGTACTCAAATCCCCTTGCTATGAAGGCCAACATGCCATTTGCTTTCTTAACCGCCTGCTGCACCTGCATGCCAACCTTCAATGACTGATGTACCATGACACCCAGGTCTCTTTGCACACTCCCTTTTCCTAATCTGTCACCATTCAGATAATAGTCTGTCTCTCTGTTTTTACCACCAAAGTGGATAACCTCACATTTATCCACATTATACTTCATCTGCCATGCATTTGCCCACTCACCTAACCTATCCAAGTCGCTCTGCAGCCTCACAGCATCCTCCTCGCAGCTCACACTGCCACCCAACTTAGTGTCATCCGCAAATTTGGAGATACTACATTTAATCCCCTCATCTAAATCATTAATGTACAGTGTAAACAGCTGGGGCCCCAGCACAGAACCTTGCGGTACCCCACTAGTCACTGCCTGCCATTCTGAAAAGTACCTATTTACTCCTACTCTTTGCTTCCTGTCTGACAACCAGTTCTCAATCCATGTCAGTACACTACCCCCAATCCCATGTGCTCTAACTTTGCACATCAATCTCTTGTGTGGGACCTTGTCGAACGCCTTCTGAAAGTCCAAATATACCACATCAACTGGTTCTTCCTTGTCCACTTTACTGGAAACATCCTCAAAAAATTCCAGAAGATTTGTCAAGCATGATTTCCCTTTCACAAATCCATGCTGACTTGGTGAACAATGTGACTGTATTGAATAGTGCAGCATGCCAAAGTGACAGAACATGCAAACAATTGAATCCAACATATTACATTATCACAGAAATCACTCAAGTCACAGTCACAACAAACCATATGAAACAACAGCGACAACTTAACGAAGAATAAACAATATCTCCACCACCAACACCCAACCCCCTACCCACTACCACGACCTCTCTTTCCCCCCGTCGATGTAAGGCCCATCATCCTCTTCATGGCTCCGCTTTCATCATGGCGAGCCGCACCCCTGCCCCTCATTGCCTCTGCTCCATGGCGGTGTGCAGGAGGTCAGCTAGAACGCTGCTGCCGTGTTCGTCTTGGAGAGAATGTAAGGGGAGAGATGGAAGCCGCTGGCATCTCCATCTCCTCGGGATCTGTCGGCCTCAATAATGTGGGCTCGGGGGGTTGCATGACATGTCCCAAAAGCATCGGTTGCCACATGGCCTCTACCGCACTAATGAGTATGCTGCTTAGCAAAGGTGTTGATTCTGGCAGCTATCCCAGGCATGGTCTGCAGCAGATCTCGAGCTAGGTCGACGCTCATAAGAACATAAGAACATAAGAATTAGGAACAGGAGTAGGCCATCTAACCCCTCGAGCCTGCTCCGCCATTCAATAAGATCATGGCTGATCTGGTCGTGTACTCAGCTCCACTTACCCGCCCGCTCCCCGTAACCCTTAATTCCCTTATTGGTTAAAAACCTATCTATCTTTGACTTGAATACATTCAATGAGCTAGCCTCAACTGCTTCCTTGGGCAGAGAATTCCACAGATTCACAACCCTCTGGGAGAAGAAATTCTTTCTCAACTCGGTTTTAAATTGGCTCTTCCGTATTTTGAGGCTGTGCCCCCTAGTTCTAGTCTCCCCCACCAATGGAAACAACCTCTCTGCCTCTATCTTGTCTATCCCTTTCATGATTTTAAATGTTTCTATAAGATCACCCCTCATCCTTCTGAACTCCAACGAGTAAAGACCCAGTCTACTCAATCTATCATCATAAGGTAACCCCCTCATTTCTGGAATCAGCCTAGTGAAACGTCTCTGTACCCCTTCCAAAACTAGTATATCCTTCCTTAAGTAAGGTGACCAAAACTGCACGCAGTACTCCAGGTGCGGCCTTACCAATACCTTATACAGTTGCAGCAAGACCTCCCTGCTTTTGTATTCCATCCCTCTCGCAATGAAGGCCAACATTCCATTTGCCTTCCTGATTACCTGCTGCACCTGCAAACTAACCTTTTGGGATTCATGCACAAGGACCCCCAGGTCCCTCTGCACCACAGCATGTTGTAATTTCTCCCCATTCAAATAATATTCCCTTTTACTGTTTTTTTTCCCAAGGTGGATGACCTCACACTTTCCGACATTGTATTCCATCTGCCAAACCTTAGCCCATTCGCTTAACCTATCCAAATCTTGCAGCCTCTCTGAGTCCTCTGCACAACCTGGTTTCCCACTAATCTTAGTGTCATCTGCAAATTTTATTGCACTACACTCTGTCCCCTCTTCTAGGTCATCTATGTATATTGTAAACAGTTGTGGTCCCAGCACTGATCCCTGTGGCACACCACTAACCACTGATTTCCAACCGGAAAAGGACCCATTTATCCCGACTCTCTGCTTTCTGTTCGCCAGCCAATTCTCTATCCATGCTAATACATTTCCTCTGACTCCGCGTACCTTTATCTTCTGCAGTAACCTTTTGTGTGGCACCTTATCGAGTGCCTTTTGGAAATCTAAATACACCACATCCATCGGTACACCTCTATCCACCATGCTCATTATATCCTCAAAGAATTCCAGTAAGTTAGTTAAACATGATTTCCCTTTCATGAATCCATGCTGCGTCTGCTTGATTGCACTATTCCTATCTAGATGTCCCGCTATTTCTTCCTTAATGATAGTTTCAAGCATTTTCCCCACTACAGATGTTAAACTAACCGGCCTATAGTTACCTGCCTTTTGCCTGCCCCCTTTTTTAAACAGAGGCGTTACATTAGCTGCTTTCCAATCCGCTGGTACCTCCCCAGATCCAGAGAATTTTGGTAGATTATAACCAATGCATCTGCTATAACTTCCGCCATCTCTTTTAATACCCTGGGATGCATTTCATTAGGACCAGGGGACTTGTCTACCTGGAGTCCCATTAGCCTGTCCAGCACTACCCCCCTAGTGATAGTGATTGTCTCAAGGTCCTCCCTTCCCACATTCCTGTGGTCTGCAAATTTTGGCATGGTTTTTGTGTCTTCCACTGTGAAGACCGAAGCAAAATTATTGTTTAAGGTCTCAGCCATTTCCACATTTCCCATTATTAAATCCCCCTTTTCATCTTCTAAGGGACCAACATTTACTTTAGTCACTCTTTTCCGTTTTATATGTCTGTAAAAGCTTTTACTATCTGTTTTTATGTTTTGCGCAAGTTTACCTTCGTAATCTATCTTCCCTTTCTTTATTGCTTTTTTAGTCATTCTTTGCTGTTGCTTAAAATTTTCCCAATCCTCTAGTTTCCCACTAACCTTGGCCACCTTATACGCATTGGTCTTTGATTTGATACTTTCCTTTATTTCCTTGGTTATCCACGGCTGGTTATCCCTTCTCTTGCCACCCTTCTTTTTCACTGGAATATATTTTTGTTGCGCACTATGAAAGAGCTCCTTAAAAGTCCTCCACTGTTCCTCAATTGTGCCACCGTTTAGTCCTTGTTTCCAGTCTACTTTAGCCAACTCTGCTCTCATCCCACTGTAGTCCCCTTTGTTTAAGCATAGTATGCTCGTTTCTGACACAACTTCCTCATCCTCAATCTGTATTACAAATTCAACCATATTGTGATCACTCATTCCGAGAGGATCTTTTACGAGGAGATCGTTTATTTTTCCTGTCTCATTACACAGGACCAGATCTAAGATGGCTTGCTCCCTTGTAGGTTCTGTTACATACTGTTCTAAGAAACAATCTCGTATGCATTCTATGAATTCCTCCTCCAGGCTACCCCGTGCGATTTGATTTGACCAATTGATATGTAGGTTAAAATCCCCCATGACTACTGCCGTTCCTTTTTCACAAGCCTCCATTATTCCCTTGATTATTGCCCGCCCCACCGTGAAGTTATTATTTGGGGGCCTATAAATTACGCCGACCAGTGACTTTTTCCCCTTACTATCTCTAATCTCCACCCACAATGATTCAACATTTTGTTCATTGGAGCCAATATCATCCCTCACAACTGCCCTGATATCATCTTTTATTAACAGAGCTACCCCACCTCCTTTCCCTTCTTGCCTATCTTTCTGAATCGTTAGATACCCCTGTATGTTTAATTCCCAGTCTTGGCCACCTTGCAACCATGTTTCTGTAATGGCCACCAAATCATACCCATTTGTAATGATTTGTGCCATCAACTCATTTACTTTCTTTTGAATGCTGCGTGCATTTAGGTAGAGTGTTTTCATCCTAGTTTTTAAACCATGATTTTTAGTTTTGACCCCTCCTGCAGCCCTTTTATATTCAGTGGCCCTTTTTGTTTCTTGCCTTTGGTTTCTCTGCCCTCCACTTTTACTCATCTCTTTTCTGTCTTTTGTTTTTGTCTCCTTTTTGTTTCCCTCTGTCTCCCTGTATTGGTTCCCATCCCCCTGCCATATTAGTTTAACTCCTCACCAACAGCACTAGCAAACACTCCCCCTAGGACATTGGTTCCGGTCCTGCCCAAGTGCAGACCATCCAGTTTGTACTGGTCCCACCTCCCCCAGAACCTGTTCCAATGCCCCACGAATTTGAATCCCTCCCTGCTGCACCACTGCTCAAGCCACGTATTCATCTGTGCTATCCTGTGATTCCTACTCTGACTAGCACGTGGCACTGGTAGCAATCCCGAGATTACTACTTTTGAGGTCCTACTTTTTAATTTAGTTCCTAGCTCCTTAAATTCGTCTCGTGGGACCTCATCCCTTTTTTTACCTATGTCGTTGGTACCAATGTGCACCATGACAACTCGCTCAGAGACATCCTTGACCCTTGCACCAGGGAGGCAACATACCATCCTGGAGTCTCGATTGCGGCCGCAGAAACGCCTATCTATTTCCCTTATGATTGAATCCCCTATCACTATCACTCTCCCACTCTTTTTCATGCCCTCCTGTACAACAGAGCCAGCCACGGTGCCATGAACTTGGCTGCTGCTGCTCTCCCTGATGAGTCATCTCCCTCAACAGCACTCAAAGCAGTGTATCTGTTTTGCAGGGGGATGACCATATGGGACCCCTGCACTACCTTCTTTGTACTACTCTTCCTGCTGGTCTTCCATTCCCTAGCTGGCTGTGGATCCTTCTCATGCGGTAAGACCAACTCACTGCACGTGACACATATGTCATTCTCAGCATCGTGGATGCTCGAGAGTGAATCCACCCTCAGCTCCAATTCCGTAACGCGGTCCGTCAGGAGATGGAGGCGGATACACTTCTCACACACTTAGTCGGCAGGGACACCGGAAGTGTCCCTGAGTTCCCACATGGTACAGGAGGAGCATATCACGTGACCGAGCTCTCCTGCCATGCCTTAACCCTTAGATACCCTTAAATTGGTAACAACAATGCTACAGTTTACTTACTGATATTAAAAAAAAGAAAAGCTACTCACCAATCACCAGCCAATCACTTACCCCCTTGGCTGTGACGTGACCTTTTGATTCCTTTCTACTTCTTTTTTGCTTTCTCTCCCGCTGTAGCTGCACAAGTCACGCTTTTATAGGCCGCTCTGATACTGCTCCCGCCTCTCACCAACTGCCGCTGGCTCTCGAGCTCCCGCTGGGCCTTTATAGGCCGCTCCGATACTGCTCCCGCCTCTTACCAACATCCTCGACAGCTGGACCATTTCCTTAATTGCTGCGAGCCGCTCTGCATCCTCATCGGTTTGTTGCATCATCCTGGGTGCTTGCAGCTTGGTGACTTTTCCGGCACGACCTCTGAGCCTCCCACTACTTCTTCCTGCGTTGTCCGATTCGAATTCCAAAAAGTCGGACCCTGACACCGATGTTGGCCAAACAGGTGGCACACATGTCAGGAGGCTGGAATCCTTCTCTTGCAGCTCCTCAAACTCAAGTGGTTCGAAGACTTGCACTTCTCCCTCCTCTCCCTCCTGGTCTTCGGTTCTCTGGATGGCGGAGGTGGATGCGGTGGATATGGGTGATCTTGGGGGGGGGAGGGTGTGGAGGAAGGTGTCACATACTACCTTTGGGTGACAGAGGTGGATGGGGTGCATTGCTCAGTGCTGTCCGAATCAACACCTGCAAACGAAGGACAACATTTAGATGTATAGCTGGGGGGTGCGGTTGCTCAAGCTGACATGTGATCCATAACATTTTACATTCTTACTTCAAGACTTCCATCGCTACATGAGCACAGCATAAATGGCCGACACACTGTGCGTTAAAAGACATTTGACTTAATATTGCATGACCTTGCATGACATGAGCGTAACGCAGACCGGAGATTAGTATAAGCTCATCAGGCTCAAGCACGGGATCTTCAGCATCCTTTGTGGTGGCACGGGGGTGGTCACCCATCAATGCCAAGGCACGATCCTCTAGGCTGGTCAACTCGATGACATCTGGTGGGCCCCCTCCCGTGCCACTCAGGCTTAATGCATTGGCTGATCTTTTCTTCTGCAGAAAGAAACGTTGCAGCCTTTACCCATTCTGCTCATGCAACACACACACACACACACACAAACATACACACATACACACACACACACACTCACACTCACACACACACATACACACACACATATACACACACACATACACACACACACACTCACACATTCACACACACACACACTCACACTCACAAACACACATACACACACACACACTCACACTCACACATACACACACACACACACACACACACACACTCACACACACACACACACACACATACAGGCACAACTGCCAGGGAACCGTTTAGAGTGATACAGGAGTGCAAGAATAAATTTTTACTCACTCTTGCTGACACCATCACATCATTCCATCGTTTCCAACACTGGTCTCCATCCTGCACAATGTTGCCCACTGAGGACCCGGCCTCACCAATCTCCCTCCAAAGGCATCTATATTGGGGTGGTGAAGGCTTGCCACGACCATCCCGGGTGAGGTCTTCATAACGGCGCTCCACCTCAGATACAAGTTCCTCCAGCTCCTCAATAAACAAGGGAGCTCTGGGCTTCCCTCCATCAGACTTCTTAGAAGCTTTTTTTGCACTCATTATAACTTCCCTAGATGGATGGCTGATGATGATTTTGTTTCCCTCTCTCCCAATATGACCTCTCTGCAACTGGCAGGTGCCAGGTGAGTACACAGCTCTTATCAGCATGCGCTGCTGTGCCATCAGCCCCAATCGCAGCATAAGTAATGTCATCACCTACAAGAAACTACAAAAAACATCGCAAATTTCATGCATGCGTGGTGCATGGCCTCCGATGTTTGTCGAGTCGAGAGGCCTGCACCTACAGCCCACTGCTGCCGCCGCCGACTCCCGCCCGCCGACTCTTGATGCCTGCCACTGCCGCTGCCACTGACAGAACCATGGCAAAAGTCCCGCCCGACTCGCCCCAGCGGCAGTGGCCGGCAAAAACTGAAGTTCTGCCGGGGGACCACCGAGAAATGGGTGGGCCTTAGCTCTCACCAAGTTCGGGCCAATAGAGTAGTACAGCACAGAAGGAGCCATTGAGCCCATCGAGTCTGCGCCACCTCTTTCAAAGAGCAATCCCGTTAGTCCCACTCCCCCATTCTTTCCCCTTTTTTTCCTTCAAGTATTTATCCAATTCCCCTTTGAAGGCTACTATTGAATCTGTATCCACCACCCTATCAGGCAGTGCATTCCAAATCTTTACCACTTGTTGCCTAAAAAAGTTTTTCCTAATGTTGCCTCTGGTTCTTTTGTCAATCATCTTAAATCTGTGCCTTCTGGTTATTGGCCCTTCAGCCATTGGAAACTGTTTCTCTTTATTTACTCTATTTAAACCCTTCATGATTTTAAAGATCAAATCTCCTCTTCGCCTTTTCTGCACTAAGGAGAACAATCCCAGTTTCTCCAGTCTGTCCACATAACTGTAATCCCTCATCTAGTCTACCATTTTAGAAAATCTCTTTTGTACCCTCTCCAAAGCCTTCACATCCTTCTGTTGGCATATGGAACTCAGTTAATTCAGCTTCTGAAAGGTGTCCATGTTTAGTTTATTCAATATAGGGAAAAAATCATTAGAGAGAGATACAGATTTCACTTAGCAACAGCCGGTATCCACAACCAACTGACCTTAGATATGTTTATAATAGAGTGTATAGATTAGAAATGTTATGATAAGATTATCTAGAGACTAGAAGAGTTCTGCTGACCACAGCAAGGCCACGGTGTTTTTATGGCATCTAATGTTGTTGATGGATATTGAAGAAAATGTAGACTTGTGTCTCTGGACTATGCAGTAGCCAGAGACTACCATATTAGGCAATGCCAGTTCCAGTTTGATGAGAAAACAGTGTAGAAATATAAGCTTTTTGCTTTGGCCAAGCAGCATGAGAAGCGACCCATGCCTCAGTTCACGTGCTCTATCTGTGATTATACTATGCTTGTAAATTTCCTTTTATGCTGAAGTTAAAGAATAAAATGATTATAACCAGAAAACTAAAATCATTACTACTCAAGTGAACAACAGAACACTGTTTTAAGACAACACCTTCCAAAAGTGTGTTGCCCAGCTGGGGCCAAACTAGTGTTTTATATAGGTTTAGTATAACTTCCTGGCTTTTGTACTATATGGCTCTATTTATAAAACCCATGATACCAAATGCTTTATTAACTGCTTTGTTAACCTGATCTGCCACCTTCAAGGATTTGTGCACAAACACCCCCAGATCTCTCTCTTCGAGCAACCCCCCTTTAAAATTGTACTATTTAGCATTATTCCTACCAAATGTAACACTCATACTTCTCTGCATTGAATGTCAGCCTTCCTGAAGATGTACCATCATTCATTCTCATCCTAGCAAGCACCTGTTCTGAGACAGCCACAATGTATATTTTAGAGGGTAGGCTAGAGGAGGTTTCTTCATGTGGTGAATCTCTGTCCACACGTGTGCAGGAGCTAGAAAAATGATATAGGATGCCATAAGTGCCAGAGATGCAGGTGTTCTTCCTGGTGTAGAGAACCTCGGTGACCTTTCTGATGCAACGGTGGACTGCAAATTGAGAGATGTCGCTGATGTCCCTGCTCAAATCCCCTCACTATGAAGGCCAACATACCATTTGCCTTCTTCACCACATGCTGCACCTGCATGCCAACCTTCAATGACTGATGTACCATGACACCCAGATCTCGTTGCACCTCCCTTTTTACTAATCTGCCGCTATTCAGATAATATTCTGCCTTTATGTTTTTGCCACCAAAGTGGAAACCTCACATTTATCCTGCATCTGCCATGCATTTGCCCACTCACCTAACCTGTCCAAGTCACCCTGCAGCCTCTTAACATCCTCCTCACAGCTCACACCGCCACCAAGCTTAATGTCATCTGCAAACTTGGAGATATTACACTCAATTCCTTCATCTAAATCATTGATGTATATTGTGAAGAACTGGGATCCCATCACTGTGCCCTGCGGCACCCCACTAGTCACTGCCTGCCATTCTGAAAAGGACCCGTTTATCCTGACTCTCTGCTTCCTGTCTGCCAACCAGTTCTCTATCCACGTCAATACATTACCCCCAATACCATGTGCTTTAATTTTGCACACCAATCTCTTGTGTGGGATCTTGTCAAAAGCCTTTTGAAAGTCCAAATACATCACATCCACTGGTTCTCCCTTGTCTACTCTACTAGTTACATCCTCAAAAAATTCTAAAAGATTTGTCAAGCATGATTTCCCTTTCATGAATCCATGCTGACTTGGACCGATCCTGTCACTGCTTTCCAAATGCGCTGCTATTTCACCTTTAATAATTGATTCCAACATTTTCCCCACTACTGATGTCAGGCTAACCGGTCTATAATTTCCCGTTTTCTCTCTCCCTCCTTTTTTAAAAAAGTGGTGTTACATTAGCTACCCTCCAGTCCATAGGAACTGATCCAGAGTCGATAGACTGTTGGAAAATGATCACCAATGAATCCACTATTTCTAGGGCCACTTCCTTAAGTATGCTGGGATGCAGACTATCAGGCCCTGGGGATTTATCAGCCTTCAATCCCATCAATTTCCCTAACACAATTTCCTGACTAATAAGGATTTCCTTCAGTTCCTCCTACTCGCTCGACCCTCGGTCCCCTAGTATTTCCGGAAGGTTATTTGTGTCTTCCTTAGTGAGGACAGAACCAAAGTATTTGTTCAATTGGTCTGCCATTTCTTTGTTCCCCATTATAAATTCACCTGATTCTGACTATAAGGGACCTACGTTTGTCTTCACTAACACAATTCACGAGCCTTCCTATATGCCAGGTATTAACTTTCATCACATTAAAACTGGAAGGGCGATAGAATCCAATGCAGTCAGATGATTTCCTCACTTGATTGTCAAATTTGCCTTTCTGTCAAATGGAGCTTCATGCCAGTAGTGCTAACTTACTTCAATATTCAGTGCAATTAAATTAAGAACGTTAATTGTTAAATAATGATTGTGGTACATTACCACTCCATTACCACTCCAAAAAACAAAATTAGAAATTGGCTTACAAATATAATTGGCAGGTGTATTGCAGCTATTTTATTTACTTAGATGCAGTGGGATGGTCATCATTATAGCTGGTCTCTCCAAAATCGCAGGCCCTGAAGATGTCTGTTTATGTCAACATCTACATCATCTATTGCTGTCTCAGTGAGCATTATCAGATTTAGTCTCTCCCATAGCTAGCTGCAATGGGAGGTTAACAGGGGTCTTGATGTAGACGCATCTGATTTGATCCCAGCGAGGTGGTGAAGAAGCATCCAGCAACCTTCCCATCTGGGAGGGTGAGAATGGGCTGTAGGTCTCACCACCTGATTTTCCCGTTGTTTCCGCCAATATACTGCCTGACTTGGGGTAGATTATTTATTCATGGCAGGCATTACAGCTGAACCCAAACCTATTCTGGCCAATCATCCAGATAGTTCAATGGGTAGCAATCAGGAGCTGGAACCCTGAATGATTTTCCTCTACCTAACCTAGAGGCATTGAGAGTAACTGGAGCTCCTCTATCACTGTGCTGTCTGAGATAAACTAACTCAACACAGCCCGCCCAGGTCGGGGATCAAACCTGGGAACTTCTCGTCTGTTTGGCTCAGCTACTCATTGCCTTAACCAGCTGACCTGAGAGAGGTTCAAGCATTTGCTGTTTTAATATAAAGGAGTGATTTTTTCTAATATCTCCTTTCCAACTGATTTAATTTTACAAATGTTTAGCGTTTGCATCCAGGATTGGTGTAGTGTTCTTTGTCATGAATCTCCATTGCAACACAAGTGTTTCATTCAAAGAGCTTTATCTTCTTGAAGGTTTACCTGTGGGTAGTTGGTTGATTGAGTGTGATTGGATAGGATCCAGGATAGTGCAATTTGTACATATTTTATCGAAACTTGACAGGTCAACTGGCCTTTCTTACTTCATACTTTGTACGGTCCCCATGTCCAAAACAAATGTCTACACAGCAACATTTCAAAAATATTTATAGCTCAATAAAAATAAATTGGAGACGCAGGTAAGTAGTATGAAAAGCAATACCTCACTTCATTAGCTGCTTCGGTGACTTTGACAAGACTAATCTGTTTATTCAATCCCTGGCGCTAGAAAGAAACTTCGCTCTCAGCACTCTGTTGCAAACATCTTCCTTTATCATTTTTTAATTTTCTGCACAGATTCTTCTGTCGCATATCAGCAATAATTCCTCTCACCCTCACACATCTTCCTCCAGCCAGGTACTCCAAGTGGTTTGTTAGATGCACTTCTCCTTCAACGTACTGTATGGAGAGAGATTTCCACTGCCTGCTGTTTGTAGCAAAATTGTAAACACAAGTATAAAGAATATATTTATAATCTCACTACAAGTAACAACAGAGGAAGCCTTCCTTCCTGACCCTTTTTTCTGTTTGATACAACAATATGGTAGTAGCTCATGTAAATCTTCATTACGGAATACGCATTTTTGTTTTACATTGATATATTGATCATTTTAAGCAGTGATCTTCAAACTGTAGGACACCAGCTCTGGGCAAAGAATCACTTTTCCCAATTTTCCACCCAAAATGGAGCAATCCTAGATCAAATATACCGCAATTAGAAGCAGTAACAGAGAAGCCTGGAAACACTCAGCATGTCAGCAGTGTTATATATGTAAACCTGTAAATACCTTGTGTAACCACCAGAGGGCTCATCCCCTGGAGTCCCAAGGGATCCCACAATCCCTTGGGAGCACCTGTACTTAAGGAGGCCTCAAGGCTGGAGAGGCACTCTGGAGACCTGTAATAAAAGACTAAGGTCACACTTTACTTTGAGCTCACGGTATCTGGTCAGATTCTTTATTCATCACAATAAGCAGCATCTGTGGAGAGAGAATAGACAAGTTAACATTTCAGATGTGGACTCTTCTTCAAAACAATTTTGAACAAGGGTCCACACCCAAAATTTTAACTTGTCTGTTTATGCCATAGATCAGAGGTGGGCAATTATTTGGACTGGAGGGCCACTTAACAAGTTTTGATGAGGTGTTGAGGGCCACCTACCAATGTTTTACCAATTGCACCAACTCCTGCCGCTGGAAGAAATACTGTGCATGTGTGGCTACATAGTGGCCGCTGCGCAGCAAACTTAAAGGGAACGCGAGCAAAAAAAAAGAGAACATTGCATAAACATAAATTCAGATAGTAGTCAGATGCTATCTTACATACACAATATGTATTCGATACTGCTTAGAAATGAATCAAAGATAAATGTTGGAAATGTTGTGGTATTGTCTGGTCCCTGTAAATCAGTGCTGGGAAATAGAACTGTATTCTTTTGTAGCCTGCGTCAGCATCAATTTCCCACCTCAGTCATCCCTATGTCCCTCTGCAAAGATTATTAATGCTGCCCCAATTGGTGCCAGATGAAAAGTCCCCTGCCGTCGTACTCTGGATACCAGAAGTGGAAAGATGCAGCGTTGGTCACTTTCTTCGGTAAAAGATTTGTTGAGATGAGCAGCCATGACTCCACTCATATTCGAGTATGCAGTGCATTCTGGGTACGGATATCTGCCATTGGGACCCAGACTCATGGACCAGATCCTTTATAAGATCGGTCTGGGAAGAATCACTTTTGCGAATTATTAATTTGAATGAAGTATTGCTATGTTTTTTCCTTGGCTGGAGGGCCATTTAACAAGTTTTGATGAGGTGCTGAGTTCAGGTCTGTCTCTGACCCATGAGAAGTGAAAGTGGATCAACGAATGTGCAGTTAGTACTCCCACTCGCGTTCTATTTCTGTCCCATACAGCGGGCTGGATAGAATGACTTGGCGGGCCGGATATGGCCCGTGGCCCGTATTTTGCCCACCACTGCCATAGATGCTTCCTGACCAACTAAATGTTTCCTAGGCTTCTCTGATCTTGTTTTGGGTTTCCAGAATCTGCAGGGGGCTTTTTTGCTTTTTCTTTGTCACACAATTAGATGTAGAGTTCAGCTTCCCCTGCTGTACCTTGCATCAGGGGCCATTTTAACCTTCAGCACCTGTGCTGTAAACTGGTGGAGTGAATCACCTGCCCGATTTTCATCCCACTGATTATAATAAGATTAAAATCTGGCTGGTTCCACATCGGGCGAACAATCGCCACTGTCTCTACCACTTAGGAGAGCACCATTTACTGCACCACTTGAACTACCTGAGACTTGGTTCCTTTTGATATGGTTTGAAAGTAGAGGTGATGTGAAGACATTGTGCAGGTACCAGATTGAAGCACTTGTCCAGCCACAGTTATTTTAAAATATTGTTACTGATAAAAGCAAGGAGCCATTTCCCAGGTAAGTCCCAAAGAAACTATTGAACTGCCAGCAAGAATAAAGCAGAAGGGCCAGAGGCAGATGTGGCAATAGAGGACATTGTTTGTTCCTCTCTCAACTTCACTCTGGAGTCTGCCAGAAGTGAAGTCGTCTGTAAAGCAACAAAGAGCCTATTTTCTGAAACTCAGAACTGAGATTTTTAGATAGTGCAGTTTATTTAGGTTCCATGGGCCTACAATTGATGAACTCACCGCCCACTGCCTCTGACTGCCGCCCACTGCCTCCGACATTCCTCTGGAAGATCTGTCCAGTACCACTTTCGAGGTGGGCTGGTGCGGGCAGGAGGGGAGAGCCACCAGGAACTTCCCGCTGACGTCAGCGGATGGCCGAGTGGCACAGCTGGACTCCCGCCCGCCGACTCCGGCCCACATGAATATGGGAGCTTGGCGGGCGGGAGTCAGCGCCAGAACGGGGGTGGACCACTGGCTGGAGGTAAGTATGATGATCCTGAAAAAAAGGTTAGTGAACATTTTTTTTTCAACAGCGGCTTACCTCAACGGTGTCCTCTGAAGCTCTTCCAATGGGTTTTTCCTTTTTCCTAATGATTTTTCTTTGCAGGTCTTCGATTCTCCATGGGCCTGTCTCCATTCTCGGTGGCACTTGGGCATCAAACGCCTTTGCCGCCGAGATTGGGAGCTCCCACCAGCTGCCACCCAGATTGGTGGCATAAGTCCCTCATTTACTGCCCACTGACCTTTGAGGGACCTTGTTGATGAATATGCTGCCCAAAGAATCAACATGTAACTCGGCGGCCATTGGCGGTCCTTTGGACGGCACTTGGGCGGGTGGGGCCTTCACCAATTTCGGGCTCCATGTTTATCGATAGGAATCAAATTGAGCCAAATCAATTTTTTTATTTGCTGAGATGGCTCTTGCTTGCTACAATAAACAAGATATTACAGTCAGACATAGGAGTTTTCCATCACATCAATCTAGGCTGGATTCCAAAACCAGATCTGTGCATGAAAGGCCAGAGTATCTTTTTTTATTCTTTAAAACATATTGATAGCTTTCATAAATTATGTGAAAAACCATATTCCCGCTCATCATATATTTATTGCTTTAGACTCTTGGTGTAGAATCATAAAATTGTTTCTGGAAAATGTTAATCTACCTGTTGAGGAAAAGCTTTCTTTACTTTTTGTTAAACTGTTTCCAGGAGGCATAATACCCTCTGGGAGGATGCCATCTATGGAACCAAAACCTGCTAAAGTGCTCCTTGTAATAATTCAGGCTCTTTCCAAATGCTCTTTATTCATGTTCACTGTAAAAAGCAACTTTCATAGGTAAACTTATGCTTCCAATAACTCAAAGTTTTATGTTGATAAATTTCCTTTTTTTATAATGGCACATAAAATTTATTGATTAGCACCACTTCCACATCTATCTCATTATTGTGTCCCAGGTGCCAACTCGCACTTTCACCTGCTTCATGATGAATATCATGTAAGGGGGTGGTCTCTATGAGGGGGTCAGGTTCCCTTCTGACCAACTTGTATCGCTCCCACTCCCTTGGGATCTAGACTCTGGATTTATTTGGGGGATGTGACAAAGTGCAAATGACACTGGTTTGAGGCAAAAAAATTTTGATTTTTTAACAGTCAAGAAAATTACAAACTTATAATTAATCTAATAAGAAAGTACAATGTCAGAATTTATTCAAACTCATTAAAAACAATACCTTACACACTCAGAAGGGGTTACAATAGAATTACACCTCCCACCTCCCAATACCTAATTCTAGCTAGGTTGGACTCCAGAGCAGGCAGGGACTATGCTTACCAATCCTTTGTGACAGTTAACGGTAGATCACAGTTTCGGGGTTCGCTGGATGCGGTAGGGTCTGCTTGCCGTACCCCGAACATCAGAGAAGACTTCTTGCTGCGCAATCTTCAGTTGAGTTGAGTTCGCTGATGCGGTAAGGCGTGTTTTGGATCTGTGGGGTAAATACCCATTTTCTTTGGCTAGAAATAGGTTTCTACAGTCTTTTAGGTAATGTTTTACCCGTTGGTAGGTCAGGATTAGATTGTAGCATGGAAACTTTTCGATTCTTCGGTTTTTTCCCGTTGGAGTTTTGTTTCAAGTTTGGTCGATCGCGGTGGTTTTCCGTGGATACCACTTTGGTTGTGGTCAGTTGCTGCCACGATGGTGATGTTCTTTCTTCCTTCAGGACTTCAGAACTTCGAGGCTGGAGAAGTTAGTTTACAACTATCGCGTTGGTTTTTCTCCTTGTCTTGATGACACAAGCGTAGTATGGTACTAGGCGTAGTGTGGCATACCTTCTGTTGAAACAGGGGGCCAGTTATACGATTTCAGTGGTTCTAATCTTGGCGCAAAATCAGCTCAAAATCCTTTGTTTAACTTTGGCGGGCTTGACTCTCCTTTGTAATATTTTGGCGGTCTCGTTAAAAGTTAATATGTTTTGGGTGGGTTGATGTTCGAAAACTGTTTCCTGATGGAAATATTAGCTTGGTAATCGCAATGTCCTTTTGTGCTTAGTTTTTCACATGTAGGCTGGATTGGGCATCTTTGTGATGTATATGCTGAAACGGTTTTCCAGATTCAGGTTGATGGCTAGCTATCTCTGGGTTATTTGTTGTAATGTTTGTGTCTCTTGTGGAGAAGAATTCTCGAATACTCATTTCTCCAGACAGGTTACTTTAGTCCTCACACCCAGTAGTCTCACTGATCAGGTTGTCTCCTGTGGTCCTTTTAGACCCGCCCACAGCCTTGAATTTGTCTTGTAAAAGTTCAAAATTCTATTAAAGTTCGTAGTTTCTTCCATAAGCACCTTAGGATTTTGAATTTTCCGGTAGGTAGTCCCAAATTAAATTTCCTTTTGAATGAGCCCAAACACTGCGGGGGTAGGGGCGGGGGGTTCTTGTGAATTTTGCACCCTTTCAATCAATACATGACAGAATCCATTGGGTGGATGCGCAATGGGTGGATTTGTGGTTGAAGGACTGTTTTGTGGAAAGGAAGTGGGGGTGGTCTGGTGATGGTGGTGGGAGCGAGCCAGAGGAATATCATTTTATATTTCTTCCTCTGTGAGTCAACACTAGCTGAACCTTCGAGTTAATAGGGCATCCCTGGCAACAATGAATGCTGCTGGTCTGGCGACGGTATCCCATTTTCATAGTCCTTATCTTTTTCCTGTTCTTCAATGTTCTCCTCTTCAGAAGATGCTTAATGAGTGTTTGGTCATCCTCCACCTGTAATCCTCTCTGCTGCGTAATATTGTGCAGAACGCAGTTCATCACTATGATTCTGGAGACCCTCGCTGGCGAGTACTGAAGGGTGCCTCCAGACCTATCTAGGTACCTGAAGCGCATCTTCAACATGCTGATAGCTTGCTCGATGACACACCTGGTGATCTCGTGGTCCTTGTTGTAGAGCCCTTGCACCTCAGTGGTGGGTTTCCTCAGAGGTGTCATCAGCCAAGTTTGAAGGGGTTATCCTTTTCTCCTACGAGCTAGCTCTTAATTCTGCTTCCTGATGGGAATAGGTTTGGGATGTTGGACTGCCACAGTATAAAAGCATCATGAAAGCTCTTAGGGAATCTGGCGCTTACATGCATGAACCTCTTCTGCACATTGATGGAATGAAATCCCTTGCAGTTGGTAAAACCTCTTGGTTATGTCTGGTGGTCCTCATATTGCCACATGTGTGCAATCGATGGCACCCTGTACCTGTGGAAAACCAGCAAGAGAAGCGAATCCGAATGCCCGTTCATTCTGGCTATTGTCATCGCAGGGGAAGTTGACATAAGTTGATGCCCTGACAAACAACCCATCCATGACCTGCCTCATACATTTATGTGCATCCAACTGAGAGATTTTCGAGATGTCTCCGGTGACTTAGTGGAAGGAGACAGAGGCAAATGAAGGGCAGTGGTGACTTTCACAGCAGCCGGTAATGTGTGGTCACCCAGTCCAGCAGGGAGCAGCTCTTCGTGAAGGATGCCATGTCAATCTGAGCCTGTGGAAACACTGCTCTTCAGATAGGCCGAGGAAGCTGAGCTTCTGTCTGTACAGCCTCTGGCATGGGTAGTGCCTCCTGCGACCCTGGCCACTCTGTTGCTCCCCTCTCTGCTGTTCTCCATTCTTTTCTCCAGATCTGTGTTGTACACCTCTCCTTTGTAACTCTCTGTTGTGCATCTGCAGATCTCAACCCCAGCATGATGGTTCTGCAATGGGTGGTGATTGTTTTCTTCATCTAATATCCTCTCAAAAAAATCCGTGGTGCCCACCAGCCCCCTCCCCACCCCACCCCCTATCCCAAATCCTTTTGTTGTCTGTTTGAAAGCCTGCAAATTTCTCAAAAACTTTAATATTCACAATAATTCTCTGCAAAACATTTGCCAGAGGGAACTGAAGAAACAATTGTAAGCACTGAGTATTTTTTGTGATTGAGCAATCTAAACTTTAAACACCCCCATGAAGTGCCGTTGAATAGCACTTCTGTTTCACTGGCAAGTTTCCAAAGCCCATGGGAGCTCCTGCTGGAGGCATTAAATTCAGGATGCGTTATTTGTACTGTGAAAATGATCACCATGCTCCACAATTTGTTTCCGATTGGTCACCTTGAAGGATAAGCCACACCCGTTTTTATGTACTGAATCCCTTGTAACCTTGTAACCTGCATCACACCTGTCCACCAGCGGGCCTACTTGTTGGAGTCCCAAGGGATCCCAGCATTCCTTGGGAGTACAGTATATAAGCAGGCTACCCACGAGTTACCTGCACTCTGGAACTACAATAAAGGAGCTAAGGTCACACTTGCTCATTACACACAGTACTCGGTCTGACCATTTATAACAATTGGCGACGAGGTAACGAACTACGCGAAAATGCAAAGAACAGTCGGCATCCTGGAGAAGTTCTCAGAGGGGGACGATTGGGAGGCTTTTCATGGAGAGACTCGATCAATACTTCGTGGCCAACGAGCTGGAAGGGGACGAGAACGCGACCAAACGAATGGCGATCCTCCTAACCGTCTGTGGGGCCACTACCTATGTCCTCATGAAGAATCTCCTGGTCCTGGCTAAACCAACAGAGAAATCCTATGAAGAACTGTGTACGCTGGTCCGGGAGCACCTAAATCCGAAGGAAAGTGTTTTGATGGCGAGATATCGGTTCTACACATGTCAACGATCGGAGGGCCAGGAAGTGGCGAGCTACGTCGCCGAACTAAGGCACCTTGCAGGACATTGTTAGTTTGAGGGATTCCAAGAACAAATGCTCAGAGACTTTTTTGTACTGGGCATCGGACATGAGACAATCCTTCGCAAAATGTTGACTGTAGAAACTCCGAATCTGAGTAAAGCCATAACGAAAGCCCAGGCATTTATGTCCACCAGTGACAACACCAAGCAGATTTTGCAGAACAAAGAAATTTCGGCCAGTCCTTATCATCATAGGCAGTCCCTCAGAATCGAGGAAGACTTGCTTCCACTCCAGAAGTGAGTTCTTTAGTGACTGAATAGTCCAATACGAGAGCCACAGACTCTGTCACAGGTGGGACAGATAGTCGTTGAAGGAAAGGATGGGTTTGTCGCACGCTCTTTCCGCTGTCTGCGCTTGATTTCTGCATGCTCTCGGCGTTGAGACTCGAGATGCTCAGCGCCCTCTCGGATGCACTTCCTCCACTTAGGGTGGTCTTGGGCCAGGGACTCCCAGGTGTCAGTGGGGATGTTGCACTTTATCATGGAGGCTTTGAGGGTGTCCTTTGCCCACCTTTGGCTCGTTTGCTATGAAGGAACTCCGAGTAGAACACTTGCTTTGGGAGTCTCGTGTCTGGCATGCGAACTATGTGGCCTGCCCAGCGGAGCTGATCGACTGTGGTCAGTGCTTCAATGCTGGGGCTGTTAGCCTGAATGAGGACGCTGATGTTGGTGCGCCTGTCCTCCCAGGGGATTTGTAGGATTTTGCGGAGACATCGTTGGTGATATTTCTCCAGCAACTTGAGGTGTCTACTGTACATGGTCCATGTCTCTGAGCCATACAGAAGGGCAGGTTTTACTACAGCCCTGTAGACTGAGCTTGGTGGCAGTTTTGAGGGCCTGATCTTCAAACACTCTTTTCCTCAGGCGACCAAGGGCTGCACTGGCGCACTAGAGGCGGTGTTGGATCTCATCGTCGATGCCTGCTCTTGTTGATAGGAGGCTCCCGAGATATGGAAAGTGGTCCACGGTGTCTAGGGCTGCACCGTGGATCTTGATGACTGGGGGGCAGTCCTATGCGGCGAGGACAGGCTGGTGAAGGACCTTTGTCTTACGGATGTTTAGCGTAAGGCCCATGTTTTCGTACGCCTCAGTAAATACATCGACTATGTCCTGGAGTGCAGCCTCTGTATGTGCACTGACACAGTCGTCGTCCACGTACTGTAGCTCGACGACAGAGGTTGGGGTAGTCTTGGACCTGGCCTGGAGACGGCGCAGGTTGAACAGGTTCCCACTGGTTCTGTAGTTCAGTTCCACTCCAGCAGGGAGCTTGTTGCCTGTGAGGTGGAGCATGGCAGCGAGAAAGATTGAGAAGAGGGTTGGGGTGATGACGCAGCCCTGTTTGACCCCGATCTGGACATGGATTGGGTCTGTAATGGATTCGTTGGTAAGGATCACAGCCTGCATGTCATTGTGGAGCAAGCGGAGGATGGTGACCAACATTGGGGGGCATCCGAAACGGAGGAGGACACTTCATAGACCCTCGCGGTTCACAGTGTCAAAGGCCTTTGTAAGGTCAAAGAAGGCCATGTATAAGGGCTGGCGCTTTCCTGGAACTGTCGTGCTGCAAAAACCATGTCCGTTGTGCCCCGTAGGGGACGGAATGCACACTGTGACTCCGGGAGGAGCTCCTCGGCCACGGGAAGAAGACGGTTGAGGAGGACTTTAGCGACGACTTTTCCAGTACTGTGCCAGTACTGTACATAAAGTAACGTCGGTTTTGAGCAGAAATGTACAGGGCAGAATGTACATGCCGACTACTGTGGCCTCACCTCAATTGACCCAGAGTCTGCCATCATCTGTTAATGCGAGGTAGTTAACACCCTGTTGGTGCTGCGGGGGTGATCATCGGCCCCATCAATGCCGCTTTAAGCACTATGCGTGCAACAGCTGCAGAACAATGGGACACCTCCAACGAGTGTGCGGGCGAGCTGCAAACCCTGCAAACCACCATGAAGCAGAGGAAGATCGGTCCACAGGGGATCAGACAGAATTGGAAATTCGCACGGAGGAGGCAGAGGTGTACGGGGTACACATGTTCACGATGAAATGCCCACCAATAATGTTAAAAGTTGAGCTGAATGGTATTCCAGTGTCTATGGAGCTGGACATGGGGGCAAGTCAGTCCATTATGAGTAAAATGGCCTTTGACAGGCTGTGGGGGAAGAAGGCACACAGGCCCAAGCTCAGCCCCATTCGCACCAAACTAAGGACTTATACAAAAGAACTAATCCCTGTAATTGGCAGTGCTGAAGTCAAAGTCTCCTATGATGGAGCAGTACATGAACTCCTGCTGTGGATTGTGCTAGGGGATGGCCCCACGTTGTTTGGCAGAAGCTAGCTGGGGAAATTCCGCTAGAACTGGGACGACATCCGAGCGCTGTCGACACCGCATGCACCCAGGTTCTAAGCAAATTCCCTTTGTTGTTTGAGCCAGGCATTGGAAGTTTCTCGGGGGCGAAAGTGCAGATCCATTTGATTTCCGGTACGCGACCCATCCACCACAAGGCTCGGGCAGTACCGTACATGATGCGTGAAAAAGTGAAAATTGAGCTGGACAGGCTGCAACGTGAAGGCATCATCGCGCCGGTGGAATTCAACAACTGGGCCAGTCCGATTGTTCCAGTACTCAAGGAGGATGGTACAGTCAGAAATTGCAGTGATTATAAAGTAACGATTAACCGTTTTTTGCTGCAGGACCAGTATCCGCTACCCAAGGCAGACGCCCTATTTGCGACCCTGGATGGAGGGAAGACGTTCACCAAGCTGGACTTGATCTCGGCCTGCATGACGCAGGAGCTGGAGGAGTCTTCGAAAGGCCTCACCTGCATCAACACGCACAAAGGATTGTTTATTTACAACCGGTGCCAGTTCGGGATTCAGTCGGCTGCAGCGATCTTCCAGCAGAACATGGAAAGCCTGCTAAAGTCAGTTCCTTGTACAGTGGTCTTCCAGGACGACATATTGGTTACAGGTCGGAACACCATGGAACACTTGAAGAACCTGGAGGCGGTTCTTAGTCGGTTGGATCGCGTCGGGCTCAGGTTGAAACACTTGAAGTGTGTTTTCCTGTCACAGGACATCAAATTCTTAGGAAGGAGGATCGCAGCAGACGGCATCAGACCCACCGACGCCAAGACGGAGGCCATCAAGAACGCACCACGACCACGGAACGTGACGGAGCTGCGATCATTTCTGGGACTCCTAAACTACTTCAATAATTTTCTACCTGGATTAAGCACCCTGCTAGAACCCCTGCATGCGCTACTGCGCAAGGGAGATGACTGGGTCGGGGGAATTCACAAGAGGCTGCCTTTAAGAAAGCCAGAAATTTACTGTGTTCTAACAAACTGCTTGTCCTGTATAACCCATGCAAACTGTCATATATGTAACCACAATGTAACACCACCGTATTACTGTATACACTCAACCTAGATGCACATCTTGACCATAAGGGGTGAACTTGTGGGAGACACTCCTTACCTGATCACTCAGGTATAAAAAGGGAGGTCCCACGCAGGGTCACTGTCTTTGGAGTCTTGTGAATAAAGAGTTCAGGTCACAGAGTGACCTTGTCCCCAGAAGGTGCCTCGTGTGGTTTCATACTGTAGAGTAAAGACTTTACATTGGCGACGAGAAACAGGAATTCACGACCCACGAGAATGACCACCGGTAGCACAGAGGAACGGTACTGTGTTGGGGTAGACTGGGACGATTTTGTCGAGAGGCTTCAGCAAAGCTTCGTTACGAAAGATTGGCTGGGGGATGCAGCGGCCGACAAGCGAAGGGCTCATCTTTTGACCAGCTGCGGACCAAAGACTTACACACTCATGAAGGACTTACTAGCACCTGAAAAGCCAGCCTCTGTAAGTTCACAAACGCCTGGATGGGAGAGATGCTAAGGGACTTCTTTAATGATGGCATCGGTCATGCAGGAATTTTCCACAAATTAATTGAGACCAAGGATTTGACCTTGGAAGCGGCAGCGTTAATGGCTCAAACTTTCATGGCGGGGGAGGAAGATACGAAAATAATATACGCGCGCAATTCTGCCTCTAACGTGGCAGTGGATCAGGGAGTCAACATCATTAATGCGACTCAGAGCCCCGCAGGCAGGCAGGGGCAGTCCGAAGCAATAGACCCGAGAGCAGGACTTCAACAGAGACAATGGCAGGCTGAACGGACATTCACGCCATCACAGTGGACAATGAGGCCTGGGATGGGGCCATTGACACCCACTAATAGGGTACTTAAGAGCAGTCAAAGGGACAGTCAGCACGGAATGCCTGGCCACAGCCCTTTTGTTCCCAACAATGGAAACTTTAACTCATGCTGGAGGTGTGGGGGAAAACACTCAGCTAGATCTTGCAGATTTCAACAGTTTGACTACAGGAACTGCAATCTCAGTGGCCACTTAGCTCGAATGTACAGGAAGTCTGCAACCAGACTAATATATGAGGCGGATGGACCAGAAGAGGGTTCTTTGAGGCAGGATGACCTTTGGAGCAAATCGATGGACGCCGAGGTGCAGCGGGTCCATGTGGCGAATATTCACAGTTCATACACCAAAACGCCACCAATGATGATGAGGGTTCTATTAAACGGTATCCCTGTACGCATGGAGCTGGACACTGAGGCCAGCCAGTCACTCATAGGCGTTCAGCAATTTGAGAAGCTATGGCCACTTAAAGCCAGTAGACCCAAATTAGCACGTGTTGACACACAATTACAGACTTACACGAAATAAATCATTCCGGTGCTAGGCAGTGCAATGTTGGCTGTCACACACAATGGGTTAGTGAATCGGCTACCACTTTGGATTGTCCCGGGCAATGGTCCCGCAATGTTGGGGAGGAGCTGGTTAGCCGAGATGAGTTGGAAATGCAGTGATGTTCACGCAATGTCATCTGTGGCGAAGTTCGTGCTCACAAGTCCTACAACCATTCGATTCACTATTCCAACCTGGCGTCGGGACTTTCAAAGGCACTAAAGTAGTGATACACATCACCCCAGATGCCAGGCCAGTGCACCTCAAACCTAGAGCGGTGCCATATGTAATGCGGGAAAAGATCAAGAGCGAACTGGACCGGCTGTTGAGAGAGGGCATCATCTCGCCTGTCGAATTCAGCGATTGGGCGAGCCCCATCGTTCCCATACTAAAAGCAGATAGCTCTGTCAGGATCTGTGGTGATTACAAGGCCACCATCAATCGGGTGTCCCTACAAGATCAATACCCGCTCCCGAGAGCGGAGGACCTTTTCGCCACGCTGGCAGGTGGCAAGCTGTTCACCAAGTTGGACCTCACTTCAGCCTATTTAACCCAGGAACTGGTCAACGAATCTAAACTACTGACCACCATCACCAGGCACAAGGGACTGTTCGTTTATAACAGGTGCCCGTTTGGCATTCGATCAACAGCCGCAATTTTTCAATGAAACATGGAAAGCTTGCTTAAATCCATTCCTGGAACGATCGTATTCCAGGACGACATCCTCATCATGGGTCGAGACACCGAGGAACACCTCCACAACCTGGAGGAGGTGCTACGCCGACTGAACCGGGTAGGCCTTCGACTCAAAAAGTCTAAATGTTTGTTCTTAGCTTCTGAGGTTGAGTTTCTGGGCAGTAGGGTTGCTGCAGATGGGATTCGGCCCACCGAATCCAAAACAGAGGCGATTCGACGAGCACCCAGGCCCTGCAACACATCGGAGTTGCGTTCATTCCTGGGACTGTTGAACTATTTCGGGAACTTTCTGCCGAACTTGAGTACGTTGTTGGAGCCGCTACACGTGCTCCTGCGTAAGGGTTGTGATTGGTTTTGGGGGGACTGTCAGGAACGGGCTTTTGATCTGGTACGAAACCTACTTTGTTCAAACAAGTTGTTGACCCTGTACCACCCCTATAAAAACTTGGTTCTGACATGTGATGCATCGTCCTATGGGGTTGAGTGCGTGTTGCAGCAGGGCAATGGTGAGGGTCAACTACAACCTGTGGCTTATGCCTCCAGGTCGCTCTCTCAAGCAGAACGAGGATATGGGATGGTTGAGAAGGAAATGCTGGCATGTGTCTACGGTGTAAAAAAAATGCATCAGTACCTATTTGGTAGGAAGTTTGAATTAGAGACGGACCACAAGCCATTAACATCCCTGTTGTCAGACAGCAAGGCTGTTAATGCCAACGCATCAGCTCGCAGACAGTGATGGGCTCTCACGCTGGCTGCTTATGATGACTCCATCCGGCACCGGCCCGGCACTTAAAATTGCACTGACGCGCTCAGCAAGCTTCCACTGGCCACCACTGAGGGGGCAGCAGAGCAAAGCGCCGAGATGGTCATGGCTGTCGATGCCTTTGACAGTGCAGGCTCCCCCATCACAGCCCACCAGATCAAAATCTGGACAAACAGAGGTCCCCTCCTATCCCTGATTAAGAAATGTGTCCTGACTGGGGATTGGGTGCCCGCACACGGAGCATGCCCTGAGGAGGTCAGACCGTTCCACAGACGGATGGATGAGCTCTCCATCCAAGCTGACTGCCTACTATGGGGCAGCCGGGTAGTTATGCCCCAGAAGGGCAGGGAGGCCTTCATCAGGGAACTCCACAGCGAGCACCCAGGCATTGTGCTGATGATTGTCCCGTCACACGTTTGGTGGCCTGGAATTGATTCAGACCTGGAACACTGTGTTCGCAGGTGCACGACGTGTGCCCAGCTGGGTAATGCCACCAGGGTAGCCCTGGCCCACCAGGCCATGGTCACGCATTCATGTTGACTACGCGGGCCCGTTCATGGGTAAGATGTTCCTTATTGTGGTAGATGTGTACTCGAAATGGATCGAGTGCATCATTCTGAATTCATGCACGTCATCCACCACCGTGGAAAGCCTACGTGTGATTTTAGCAACCCATGGCTTGCTGGACATCCTGGTTAGTGATAATGGCCCATGTTTCACAAGCTACGAATTCCGAGAGTTTATGTCGGGCAATGGCATCAACCACATCAGGACAGCGCCGTTCAAGCCGGCCTCCAATGGCCAGGCGGAACGTGCGGTCCATATCATCAAGCAAGGTATGCTCAGGATTCAAGGGCCCTCCCTACAATGTCGCCTATCGTGCCTCTTGCTTGCCTAAAGATCCCGATCGCACTCGCTCATGGGGGTCCTGCCCGCAAAGCTACTAATGAAATGGACACTCAAAACTCGGTTGTCCCTCATTCACCCAGTCCTGACCAACATAGTTGAGGGCAAGCGCAAGTCACAAAACGAGTACCATGACCGTAATGCGAGAGGGAGATGTATAGAAATAAATGATCCTGTATTCGTCCTCAATCACGCCATGGGGCCCAAATGGCTTGAGGGTACTGTAATTGACAAAGAGGGAAATAGGGTCATCGTGGTAAAACTCAACAATGGTCAGATATGTCGTAAGCATCTGGACCAAGTAAAAAAAAGGTTCAGCATCGACACGGAGGTACCTGAAAAAGACCATGAGATGGAGCTCACCACACCACCAGTGAACGAGCAACAAGAGCAATCAGAAGAATGCACAGTCCCTGCGGTCAGCCCAGACAGGCCGGAATCACCACAGGTGACAGACACTCACGTCAGTGTCCAACAACCAGAGCCCCAACTGCGGCGCTCCACGAGGGAGCGTAGACCACCTGAAAGACTAAACCTATGATTCCAATAAGACTTTGTGGGGGGAGGGAGGTGATGTCATATATGTAACCACAATGTAACAAGGGGTGAACTTGTGGGAGACACTCCTTACCTGGTCACTCAGGTATAAAAAGGGAGGTCCCACGCAGGGTCACTGTCTTTAGAGTCCTGTGAATAAAGAGTTCAGGTCACAGAGTGACCTTGTCCCCAGCAGGTGCCTCATGTGGTTTCATACTGTAGACTAAGTACTTTACATAAATGACTAGTTTTAGCTTGCGATGCTTCGTCATACAGGGTCGGGTGTGTGTTACAACAGGCTAATGAATCGGGGATTTTGCAACCAGTTGCTTATGCATCCAGGAGCTTGTCCAAGGCCGAAAGGGCCTACAGCATGATTGAAAAAGAGGCTCTGGCGTGCATTTACGGGGTAAAAAAAATGCACCAGTACTTGTTTGACCTCAAGTTCGAGCTTGAAACGGACCACAAGCCGCTCATATTGCTATTCTCAGAGAGCAAAGGGATCAATATCAATGTCTCTGCCCGCATCCAAAGATAGGCGCTCACACTGTCGGCATACAACTATGTCATTCACCACAAACCGGACACAGAGAACTGCGCAGATGCTCTCAGTCGGCTACTATTGCCCACCACCGGGGTGGAAATGGCACAGCCAGCGGACTTGCTTATGGTCATGGAGGCATTTGAGAACAAGAAATCCCCCGTTACGGCCCGCCAGATCAGGATCTGGACCAGCCAGGATCCTTTACAGGCCCTGGCAAAAAACTGTGTCCTCCATGGGAGCTGGTCCAGTGTCCCAGTAGAGATACGGGAAGCAATTAAGCCATTCCACAGACGCAAAGATGAGCTGTCCCTGCAGGCGGACTGTCTCTTCTGGGGCAATCGTGTGGTCTTGCCCAAGAAAGGCAGAGACACATTTATTGAGGAACTGCACAGCAGCCACCCAGACATCATGATGATGAAAGCCATAGCCAGATTGCACATGTGGTGGCCAGTATCGACTCAGATTTAGAGTCATGTGTAAGCCAATGCAACACTCGCTCTCAGTTGAGCAATGCACCCAGAGAGGCACTGCTAAGTTTAAGGTCCGAGCCATCCAAACCGTGGTGGAGGATCGATGTAGACTATGCAGGCCCATTCTGAGACAAAATGTTTTTGGTTGTCGTGGATGCTCACTCAAAGTGGATTGAATGTGCAATAATGTCTGGAAGCACGTCCACGGCCACCTTTGAAAGTCTAAGAGCTATGTTTGCCACACATGGCCTGCCCGACGTCCTAGTCAGCGACAATGGGCCCTGCTTCACAAGTGCTGAATTCAAAGCATTCATGACCCGCAACGGGATCAAACATGTCACATCTGCACCGTTCAAGCCCGCATCCAATGGCCAGGCAGAGTGAGCATTTCAGACCATCAAGCAAAGCTTGAAACGCATGTCGGAAGGCTCCCTGCAGTCCTGAGTACTGCTCAGCTACCGCACCAGACCCCACTCACTCACAAGGATTCCCCCAGCCAAGCTGTTCATGAAAAGGGTGCTTAAAACAACGCTCTCTCTGGTCCACCCTGATCTATATGATCCCGTGGAGGACAAGCCACATTAACAGAGTGTGTACCATGACCGCACAAACTTGTCATGTGATATTGAGATCAATGATCCTATGTTTGTGCTCAATTATGGACATGGTCCCAAATGGTTCGCTGGAACGGTCACAGCCAAAGAGGGGAGTAGGGTGTTTCAGGTCAAACTGACCAATGGACAAACGCACAGAAAACATTTGGACCAAATTAAACTGCGGTTCACCAACAGCTACGTACAACCTGAAGAGGACACCATTGTGTTGTAACACAGAGGAGACTGCACACAGGGAGGTTAAAGTGACCTCAGTCTTTATTAAGACACACCAGAGTGAGGAACAGACCTGAGGGGTCGGCTTATATACAGTGCTCCCAAGGGATGCTGGGATCCCTTGGGACTTCAGGGGATGCGCTCCCGGGTGGCGGAACATGGGAGTGCATGCTTTATAGATACACAACATCACTGCACCCCAAAGTCAAAGTAAAAACTATTTACAAGGTGAGGCGGTCAGGAGCCTTTCTTTCCCTGGTGGACCGCCTCAGTACAAATGTCTGTTCTGGTGTGTTGACTGTGCCCTTGCTGCGCTGGCGTGTTGTTGGCCCTGCAGTGCTGCTAGGTGAGCCTGGCCTTGCTGGGCTGTTGGGCGTGATGGGTTCAATTTCCTAGTCCGGGGTGGTGTCGTTGATCCTTTGGGTGTGTGTTGTGGGCTCGAAAAAGGTGGTGTATGCTGTGGGTTGTTCAGGGCAGTCTGTGAACCGCAGCCTCGTTTGGTCCAGGTGCTTTCTGCAAATTTGTCCATTGTCTAGTTTGACTACAAACACCCTACTCCCTTCTTTAGCTATCACCGTGCCCACGATCCACTTGGGACCATGTCCATAGTTTAGCACATACACAGGGTCATTCAGATCAATTTCCCGTGACACAGCGACGCGACCATCGTTTACATTTTGTTGCTGCCGCCTGCTCTCTCCCTGATCATGCAGGTTGGGGTGAACCAGCGAGAGTCTGGTTTTAAGTGTCCATTTCATGAGTAGCTCAGCTGGGGACACCCCTGTGAGCGAGTGGGGTCTCGTGCGGTAGCTGAGCAGTACTCGGGACAGGCTGGTTTGGAGTGAGCCTTGTGTGACTCGTTTAAGGCTCTGTTTGATTGTTTGTACTGCCCGCTCTGCCTGCCCATTGGAGGCTGGTTTAAACAGGGCCGAGGTGACATGTTTGATCCCATTGCGGTTCATGAATTCTTTAAATTCGGCACTGGTGAAACATGGCCCGTTGTCACTGACCAGTATGTCAGGCAGGCCGTGGGTGGCAAACATGGTCCTCAGGCTTTTAATGGTGGCGGTGGCGGTGGCGGTGCTTCCCGACATTATTTCACCTTCAATCCATTTTGAAAAGGCATCCACCACCACCAGGAACATTTTACCGAGAAACGGACCCGCATAGTCGACATGGATCCTTGACCATGGGCTGGAGGGCCAGGACCACAAACTTAGTGGTGCCTCTCTGAGCGCATTGGTCAACTGAGCACACATGTGGCATTGCCATACACAGTACTCTAAGTCAAAGTCGATACTGGGCCACCACACGTGGGATCTGGTTATCACTTTCATCATTACTATACCCGGGTGTGTGCTGTGGAGATCCGAGATGAACGTCTCCCTGCCCTTTTTGGGTAGCACTACGCGGTTACCCCACAACAGGCAGTCTGCCTGAATGGACAGCTCGTCCTTTCGCCGCTGAAACGGCTTGATTGGCTCTTGTATTTCAACGGGGATGCTGGCCCAGCTCCCATGCAGTACACAGTTTTTTACTAGGGACAGCAGAGGATCTTGGCTGGTCCAAGTCCTAATCTGGCGGGTCGTGACAGGTGATTTATCATTTTTAAACGCTTCCATGATCATCAACAAGTCTGTGGGTTGCGCCACCATCAACAAGTTTGCAGGCTGCGCCATTTCCACCCCCGTGGTGGGCAATGGTAGCCGACTGAGAGCATCCGCACAGTCCTCGGTGCCTGGCCTGTGGCGGATGGTATAGTTACACGCTGATAGTGCGAGTGCCCACCTTTGTATGCGGGCTGAGGCATTAATATTTATCCCCTTGTTTTCAGCGAACAGGGATATGAGGGGCTTGTGATCGGTTTACAGCTCAAATTTGAGGCCAAACAGGTATTGATGCATTTTCTTTACCACAAACACACACACTGCCTCTTTCTCAATCATGCTGTAGGTCCTCTCGGCCTTAGACAAGCTCCTGGAGGCATAGGCGACAGGTTGCAACTTCCCCGCAACATTGACTTGTTGTAATACACACCCAGCTCCGTACGACGACGCATCACATGCTAGCACAAGTCTTTTACACAGGTTATACAATACAAGCAGCTTGTTGGAGCATAAAATGTTTCTGGCTTTCTCAAAAGCAATTACTTGATTTTTTTTTCCCATACCCAGTTCTCACCTTTACGCAATAACACATGTCGGGGCTCTAAGAGGGAGCTTAACACCGGTAGGAAGTTACCAAAATAGTTGAGGAGTCCCAAGAACGACCGCAACTCTGTGACGTTCTGTGGCCTGGGCGCGTTCCTGATAGCCTCTGTCTTGACGTCTGAGGGCCGAATGCCGTCCGCCGTGATCTTTCTCCCCAAAAGCTCCATTTCTGTTGCCATGAAGACGCATTTCGACATCTTCAGCCGCAGCCCTACGCGATCCAGTCGTTGGAGGATCTCCTCCAGGTTTTGTAGATGCTTGACAGTGTCCCGACCCATGACCAATATGTCGTCCTGAAAAACCACCGTGCGTATTACCGACTTGAATAGGCTCTCCATGTTTCTCTGGAAGATCGCTGTAGCCGACCAAATTCCAAACGGGCATCTGTTGTAGATGAACAGTCCCTTGTGCGTGTTGATGCAGGTGAGGCCCTTCGAAGACTCCTCCAGCTCTTGCGTCATGTAGGCCGAAGTCAGGTCGAGCTTGGTGAATGTCTTGCCTCCTGCCAGCATCGCAAATAGGTCGTCTGCCTTAGGTAGCGGGTATTGGACCTGTAGCGAGAAACGATTAATAGTTTCTTTATATTCGCCGCAAATCCTGACCGTGCCATCACTTTTAAGTACTGGAACAATCGGGCTGGCCCACTCACTGAATTCCACTGGGGAGATGATGCCCTCGTGTTGCAGCCTATCCAGCTCGATTTCCACTCTCTCCCTCATCATGTGAGGTACCGCTCACGTCTTGTGGTGAACGGGTCGTTCCTCTGGGACCAAGTGGATCCGCACCTTCGCCCCGAAAACGTTTCCAATGCCTGGCTCAAAAAGGGAAGGAAATTTGTTCAGAACCTAGGTACATGAGGCCTCATCGACATGTGATAGCGCTCAGATGTCATCCCAGTTCCAGCGGATTTTGCCCAGCCAGCTCCTTCCAAGCAGTGTGGGGACATCGCCCAGGACAATTCAGAGTGGCAGTTCGTGTACCGTACCCTCGTAGGTGACTTGACCATGACGCTGCCCAGGACAGTGATAAGTTCTTTGGTGTACATTCTCAGTTTCGTGTGGATGGGGCTCAGGGCTGGTCTGAGTGCCTTGTTGCACCACAGTCTCTCAAACATCTTTTTACTCATGATGGATTGGCTAGTGCCAGGGTCCAGTTCCATGGCTATGGGTATGCCATTCAATTTTACATTTAGCATTATAGGTGGACATTTCGTCGAAAATGTGTGCACCCTGTGCACTTCAGCATCTTCCTCCTCTCTCTGAGGCTCGAAATTGCTTTGATCCACCATGGACCGATCTTCCTCTGCCACGTGGTGGTTAGCAGGTTTTGCAGAGCTTGCAGCTCGTCTGCAAGCTTGTTGGAGGTGCCCCATTGTTCCACAGCTCTTGCAAACATACCCTTTGACGCAGCATGAATAGGCTGAATGGAAGCCTCCACAACGCCAACAAGGTGTGAATTTCCTTGCATTCATCCTTTGTTGCGGACTCTGAGTCATCTGGGTCACCTGAGGCATGCTGGCAGTTGCAGACTCGTGGTTTCTGCCCTGTACATTTCTGCTCGCAAACACAGTTCCAGTTAATTTATGAACATTGCTAGCGCTTGTGTGCTGAGAAATTCGTTTGGTGTTATCACTGGTGGACATAAACGCCTGTGCTATCGCAATGGCCTTACTGAGGGTCGGTGTCTCTGCAGTCAAAAGTTTTCGTAGGATGGTCTCGTGGCCAATGCCCAGTACAAAAAAGTCTCTGAGCATCTGCTCCAGGTAGCCATTAAACTCACATTGTCCTGCAAGTCGCCTTAGCTCGGCGACATAGCTCGCCACTTCCTGACCTTCAGATCGCTGGCACGTGAAGAGCCGATACCTCACCATCAGCACGCTCTCCCTCGGGTTAAGATGCTCCCGAACCAGTGTACATAGCTCCTCATATGACTTATCTGTGGGTTTCACCGGAGCCAGAAGATTCTTCATGAGGCTGTAGGTCGGTGCCCCACAGACTGTGAGGAGGATCGCTCTCCTTTTTGCAGCGCTTACTTCTCCGTCCAGCTCGTTGGCTACAAAATATTGGTCTAGCCATTTGACATAGGCTTCCCAGTCCTCACCCTCCGAGAACTTCTCCAGGATGCCCACAGTTTGCTGCATCTTTGCGTTGGATTCGTATACTCGTCGCCAGTTATTGTATTCCAAACACAGATGAGACTGCACACAGGGAGGTTAAAGTAACAGTGACCTCAGTCTTTATTAAGACACTCCAGAATGAGGAACAGGCCTTAGGGGCCGGCTTATATACAGTGCTCCCAAGGAATGCTGGGATCCCTTGGGACTTCATGGGATGCGCTCCCTGGTGGCGGAACATGGGAGTGCATGCTTTACAGATACACAACAGACACCACCAACTGTAACCTTCCAACACACACACAGATGGCAACTGACATCACAGTTGACCACGAAACAGAACTCATCATTCCCAGCAGCCCGGCAAGGTCGGCTGCCCAACAGCCTAATGAAGAACTGACCAACCCAACTACACCAACATTTGCGCTGAGACGATCGACAAGGGTGCGCAAAGCCCCAGATCGTCTCACCTTGTAAACAAGTGTATTGTTGACTTCACGGGGAAGTGATGTTATCTATTGAACCCTTTGTAATCTTGTAACTTGCATCAAACCTGTCCACCAGAAGGCCTACCAGTTGGAGTCCCATGGGAGTACAGTATATAAGCAGGCCACCCACGAGGTACCTGCACTCTGGAACTACAATAAAGGAGCTAAGGTCACATTTGCTCATTACACACAGTACTCGGTCTGACCATTTATTATGAGTATAACACCCATAAGTTTCACTGGAATGTGTAACTGGAACCGCCCATCCCAAGACTTTGCAAATTGTAACTCGATCTCTTTTGACTTCCTGAAGTGACAGAAGACAGAGCTCCCCAGAAGACAGCAAGGGTCAGCCAAAGTGCCTTACCGCAGTCCAAGTGCATCCCTCCCCCAGCCAAAGTCCCTCCTTACACCTGCGCAACAGCATGACCTTACCCGCCCTCCCCACCCCACCCCCCCATAGATGGGGCATTGCATTTGGATTGTTAAAAGATTTATTGGGTATGAAGTGAATAGTGACAGTGTCCTGACTTCAGGATTTCATTCACTCCAACGATGTCCCTTGTAGGGGGTTGGAAGAACACGATCCGTCTTCCCTGAGTTCCCTCTCTCCCCTCTGATCTTTCTCTCCCTTCCGATCCCCCCCGCCTCATCTCTCTCTCCCCAGTCTCTCTCTCTATACCCGCCCCCCCATCTCTCTCTCTCTCCCCGCTTCCAGTCTCTCTCTTCTCTAGCCTCACTCTCTCTCTCCTCCCCCCCAGTCTCTCTCCTCACTCTCTCTCTCCTCCCCCCCAGTCTCTCTCCCCCAGCCTCTCTCTGTCTCGCCCTCAGCCTCTCTTCCCCCCCCCCCCGCCACCCCCAGTCTCTCTCTCCCCCAGCCTCTCTCTCTCCCTCTCCCTCCCCTGTCTCTCTCTTCCACCCCCCTCTCAGCCCCCCGCCGCCCCTCTCGGACCCCCGCCTCCCCTCTCGGCCTCAGGCCACCCCTCTCGGCCCCCCGCTGCCCCTCTCGGCCCTCCGTCACCCCTCTCGGCCCCCCGCCTCCCCTCTCGGCCTGCCGCTGCCCCTCTCGGCCCCCCGCTTCCCCTCTCGGCCCCCCCGCCGCCCTTCTCGGCCTCCCCGCTGTCCCTATCGGCCCCCCGCCTCCCCTCTCGGCCTCAGGCCACCCCTCTCGGCCCCCCGCTGCCCCTTTCGACCCCCCATCACCCCTCTCGGCCCCCCGCCTCCCCTCTCGGCCCGCCGCTGCCCCTCTCGGCCCCCTGCCTCCCCTCTCGGCCCCCCGCCGCCCCTTTCGGCCCCCCCGCTGCCCCTCCCGGCCTCAGGCCGCCCCTCTCGGCCCCTCGCTGCCCCTCTCGGCCCCCCGCTGCCCCTCTCGGCCTCAGGCCGCCCCTCTCAGCCCCCCGCTGCCCCTCTAGGCCCCCCGCCGCCCCTCTCGGCCCCACACCACCCCTCTCGGTCCCCCGTCACCCCTCTTGACCCCCCGCCGCCCCTCTCGGCCCCCCATCACCCCTCTCGGCCTCAGGCCGCCCCTCTCAGCCCCCCGTCACCCCTCTCAGCCTCAGGCCGCCCCTCTCAGACCCCGCCGCCCCTCTCGGCCGCTCCTCTCAGCCCCCCCCAGCGCCCCTCTCAGCCTCAGGCCGCCCCGCTCAGCCCCCCCCGCTGCCCCTCTCAGTCCCCCGCCGCCCCTCTCAGCCACTCCTCTCGGCCCCCCTCCCCCCACCGCCCCTCTCGACAACCCCCGCCGGTGCTCTCCGCATGGAATGAGAGCAATGCCGCACTTCTGGTTGGGCACTTCCGGTTCAGGTGGGAGGCATCGGCGGGGGGAAGAGCTTGACGGACGCATGAGCAGAAAAAAAGCAGTACAAATAGTTTCTCCCTTAAATTCAAATTACACTTCAAATAATTTGCCTCATTATCATGTCCTAATGATCGCAATGCCCGTGCTAATGACCTTCGAGCAAGTTATTTCCATGCAGCCAAACGCTCCTGCGTTAAACCCAGAAGTGGGCATGTTGGAGGCGAGTTTTGGTCATGTTTGAAATCTACCGTTTTTAGTTCTATTTTTACTTCCCACCCAACCCCAATCCACCTGTTCTTAGGGGTTAAAATTCCCTGCAATTAGTTCCTATCTGTCCTGATTCTATCTTGATTATTTTCTCCACCCACAGGTGCTCAAAGCAAGGACAAATGAAATCCTCACAGAATCAACAGGCATGACTCCAACATTAAAATGTTAGTGCCCTTGCATAGTTACTAGTTCACAAAAGGATATAATTTAGAAATATTTTACAACATACTACAGGTTGGAGCTGGTGCCCATCACCATCACATGACTGGGAAACACTGAGAACAATTTCTTCGGCCTTGTGATTTCTGCACTCATATGATGATCTGTGCTGCTCACCATAGATTTCTGTAACTGACAGAGCCGGAACTCCAAGGCAATGACCTGAAGTTCCCAGCATGCATTCATCTCTGCTGTGAAAGGTTGATTGGTTGATTTTTTTTTTGGTTAAAAGTTTTCTTTTGCTTCCATTGTTGTTTTAGTACATATATAATATATATAATATATTAATAATCTCATTTGTATGTTATAAATAAATGTGTAAGTTTTATAATTGGAAAATAATTCTACATAAAATGGGATTGGACTAAAAAGATCATTCATAGATTTATAAATACTTTAAGGAATGTCTTCACAACTGGTCCTTCCCCATGTCCCCCACCTCTGTGCTTTGTGAAACATAGATAAGGGAGATCTCAGACTAAATTTCTCATATGTGTTGATTTAATTAATCTTAGTACTAATGGGGTGCTACAGTTGACTTCAGTGTAGACGAAGATGGAAACAAACACCTAATCCTTCTTAGTACCCAGTGAATCCTCCTAGAATTGTACCTTTAAATGCTAGGTCAGAAGAGTATTGGTTTAGACTGTGCTGCTGCCTGTGTGTCCGTACCTTGAGCTGAGGAGTAATAAGGGAAGAAAATTGGTGGGGGAAGCACTTCAATTGTGACTTGTATTATAATAAATTAGCAGATCTATACAGGTTAAATAACTGATATTTTCCAGAAATCTTTAAATCATCTAGAGAAAATTTGACCAGAAGTTCCTTAGCGAAGCTTCTGTTCCGCTGCCTT
The DNA here is from genome assembly GCF_044704955.1 of Pristiophorus japonicus. Taxonomy (NCBI): domain Eukaryota; kingdom Metazoa; phylum Chordata; class Chondrichthyes; family Pristiophoridae; genus Pristiophorus; species Pristiophorus japonicus. The sequence continues at coordinate 139,775,250 of NC_091986.1, forward strand.
TACGTCACCAGAAGTTTGGTGGAAACCCCATTAATGTGCAAAAGCGGGGTTTCCGCCATACTTCCGGCAGTTATGCTGCCGGAGTGGAAGCAGGTCCAAGGAAATTACCAGCCTTTGATTAGTTACTGTTCAGTTTCTGTACTAGTTATCCAATTAGTATCCAAGTCTCAACTCCATCTGTCAGTTCTGAGGCTGAAACTATTTTTTACATTGAATAGTTCAGCCTGATAATTTCTATTCAATGAGAAATTGGAATTTTCAAAGCTATTCATTGACTTGCTTTTTTGCTTGGATGAAATAAGAAAATTAAAATAGGCACAATTCCACAGAATTATTTCGAAAAAAAAAACATTGACTGGGACTTTTGTGAACAATAGGGGCTAGGAGCGGGGCTAAAGGCTGTGAGTTAGCACAAGAGGGTAACTTTCTGAGCATTCACTGGGGTTGGGAAAACATGCCCTCTGGCAGCACATATCAGAACATTGGCTCGGAATGTAGTTGTCAGAATCTCCGTTTATAGTTCACCAATAACTAGTATTTCAGACATGACAAATGCAGAGATCCTGATATCTTTCGAGAGAATGTTATCCTCTTATTTTTTGCCTTCATTTTTCTCTGTTCCAACCAGGTTGGATCACATGTCTCTTCGCCAAGAAAGAGGTGGTCAACATGCTCCCAAGGTTCTGCCGATGGTGCTCTGAGATTACCACCTAACAAATATGCAAGAATGGCAATGCAACAAATTACCTTTTCATAGGAACAGGAATAGACTATTCAGCACATTGAGATGGCGCTTATTTCATAGAAAACATAGAAAATAGGTGCAGGAGTAGGCCATTCGGCCCTTCGAGCCTGCACCACCATTCGATAAGATCATGGCTGATCATTCCCTCAGTACCCCTTTCCTGCTTTCTCTCCATACCCCTTGATCCCCTTAGCCGTAAGAGCCATATCTAACTCTCTTGAATATATCCAATGAACTGGCATCAACAACTCTCTGCGGCAGGGAATTCCACAGGTTAACAACTCTCTGAGTGAAGAAGTTTCTTCTCATCTCAGTCCTAAATCCAAAGACTGTGTCCCCTGGTTCTGGACTTCCCCAACATCGGGAACAATCTATCCACATCTAACCTGTCCCGTCCCGTCAGAATCTTGTATGTTTCTATGAGATCCCCTCTCGTCCTTCTAAACTCCAATGTATAAAGGCCCAGTTGATCCAGTCTCTCCTCATATGTTTCCACATCCTGTAATACTGTCTATATACTTTTGCAGATTTTTTGTGTCCTCCTCACACGTTGCTTTTTCTCCCATCTTTGTATCGTCAGCAAACTTGTGTTAGCAACAAATAAGTGATACAACCTCAACTGATGCTTTTTCACACATAATTGCTTATGCCAGTCATTGTGTAATTACAACTGGCACTTACCTATTTGTGAAATTAAGCACCCATGCACCCTAAGCCAGCTAATCAAATCTGGAAACTACTTCTTCACACAAAGGGGTGTGCGGCCCCAGAAGGCTATAGGTGCAAAGTCAATTGAGATGTTTAAAATGGAGATAAGTATTTAATTGGGAAGTATAATGTTGGAAAATGTGAGGTCATGCACATTGGCAGAAAAAAATCAGAGAGCAAGTTATTATCTAAATGGAGAAAGATTGCAAAATGCCGCAGTACAGCGGGACCTGGGGGTACTTGTGCATGAAACACAAAAGGATAGTATGCAGGTTCAGCAAGTGATCAGGAAGCCAATGGAATCTTGGCCTTTATAGCAAAGAGGATGGAGTATAAAAGCAGGGAAGCCTTGCTACAGTTATACAGGGTATTGGTGAGGCCACACCTGGAATATTGCGTGCAGTTTTGGTTTCCATATTTACGAAAGGATATACTTGCTTTGGAGGCAGTTCAGAGAAGGTTCACTCGGTTGATTCTGGGGATGAGGGGGTTGACTTATGAGGAAAGATTGAGTATGTTGGGCCTCTACTCATTGGAATTCAAAAGAATGAGAGGTGATCTTAATGAAACGTGTAAGATTATGAGGGGACTTGACAGGGTGGATGCAGAGAGGATGTTTCCACTGATGGGGGAGACTAGAACTAGAGGGCGTAAAACAGAGATGAGGGGAATTTCTTCTCTCAGAGGGTTGTAGATCTGTGGAATTCCTGCCTCAGAGAGCTGTGGAAGCTGGGTCATTGAATAAATTTAAGACAGAAATAGACAGTTTCTTAAACAATAAGGGGATAAGGGGTTATGGGGAACGAGCGGGGAAGTGGAGCTGAGTCCATGATCAGATCAGCCATGATCTTATTGAATGGTGGAGCAGACTCGAGGGGCCGTATGGCCTACTCCTGTTCCTATTTCTTATGTTCTTATGTTCTTATAAAATGCAAAATGCAAAGCTCTGAAGATCATCGTCACTATTTGACTGACAGGTAATTTATGTAAGAAATGAAGCAGCACAAGTTCTGTGAATGCCTGTAGAATTTTTGTCTCATTCACCAATCTTTCGCATTCATTTCATGACATGTCAATATGACAAATAGCAAAAGACTGTATGAAACATTTATTTTTTTCCAAATCAGATCATAATAAAGTTAAATGTCAACAGTTTGATAAGATTTGCAAGTAAAATATTTTTGGTATTCTATTACAAATGAAGACAGTTTGCAAAACAGATTTAAATTTGAAGGCTGCCTTGAAAATGTCAGTTCTCTTAGTCAACAAATCAAAATTAAAATAGTCTCTTGACTTTTATCATGAAATACAAGAGGTATAGAGATTTTATGTTGCTACATAGAATAGTGTGAATGAAGCAATGTCCTACGATGTATTCCATCCAATTCTACTGCACACGGTTCAGCATTAACAGAAAACTGTTACTGAAAATATTACATGACAAATTTAATGTGTGTGCTTTTAAAGTAATAGTGAAATGCCCTTGCCCTTGCTCACAGATAATTTGGGATCTGGAGCATGGTTGTGAAGTTTAGCTCCCAAGGTAACTGTTATGTATGTAAACTTGTGAATACCATGTCTAACCATCAGAGGGCTTATCCCCTGGAGTCCCAAGGGATCCCACAATCCCTTGGGAGCACCTGTACATAAAAAGGTCTCACAGGATGGAGAGGCACTCTGAGATCTGTAATAAAGGACTATGGTCACACTTACTTTGGGCTTGCTGTATCTAGTCTGACTCTTTATTCAAGACATAACAACTGGTGACAAGAAACAAATGATGAATCCCACCGCAACAATGCAGAGAACCGTGGGCATCCTGGAGAAATTTTCGGAGGGAGATGATTGGGAAACCTTCATGGAGCGACTCGACAAATACTTTGTGGCCAACAAGCTGGAAGGAGAAGCGAACACTGCCAAATGAAGGGCGATCCTCCTCACCATTTGTGGGGCACCAATGTATGGCCTCATGAAAAATCTGCTCACTCCAACGAAACCCACAGACAAGTCGTACGATGAGTTGTGCACACTGGTCCAGGAGCTACTAAACCCGAAGGAAAGCGTTCTGATGACGAGGTATCGGTTCTACACGTACAAGAGGTCTGAAGGCCAGGAAGTGGCGAGTTACGTCACCGAGCTAAGGCGCCTTGCAGGACATTGCGAATTTGAAGGACACTTGGAGCGCATACTCAAGGACTTCTTTGTACTTGGCATTGGCCATGAAATAATGCTTCACAAACTTTTGACTGTAGACACCCCAACCTTGAGTAAAGCCATAGCGATAGCCCAGGCGTTTATCGCCACCAGTGACACCACCAAACAAATTTCTCAGCACTCGAGTGCTGCTGCAAGTACTGTGAACAAAGTAACGTTGTTTTCGAATCAAAATGTACAGGGCAGGACTTACACGCCTGCAGCTGAATATCCGCAGATGACTCAGAGTCCACCATCAAGGGTGGTGAATACAAGTCCATTAACACTTTGTTGGCGCTGTGGGGGTGATCATCATTTCCATTCATGCCGCTTCAAAGGATACGTTTGCAAGGGCTGTGGAACATAAGAACATAAGAACATAAGAATTAGGAACAGCAGAAGGCCATCTAGCCCCTCGAGCCTGCTCCGCCATTCAAAAAGATCATGGCTGATCTGGTCGTGGACTCAGCTCCACTTACCCGCCCGCTCCCCATAAACCTTAATTACCTTATTGGTTAAAAATCTATCTATCTGTGATTTGAATACATTCAATGAGCTAGCCTCAACTGTTTCCTTGGGCAGAGAATTCCACAGATTCACAACCCTCTGGGAGAAGAAATTCCTTCTCAACTCGGTTTTAAATTGGCTCCCCCGTATTTTGAGGCTGTGCCCTCTAGTTCTAGTCTCCCCGACCAGCGGAAACAACCTCTCTGCCTCTATCTTGTCTATCCCTTTCATTATTTTAAATGTTTCTATAAGATCACCCCTCATCCTTCTGAACTCCAACGAGTAAAGACCCAGTCTACTCAATCTATCATCATAAGGTAACCCCCTCATTTCCGGAATCAGCCTAGTGAAGGTAACCCCCTCATTTCCGGAATCAGCCTAGTGAATCGTCTCTGTACCCCCTCCAAAGCTAGTATATCCTTCCTTAAATAAGGTGACCAAAACTGCATGCAGTACTCCAGGAGCGGCTCACCAATACCCTGTATAGTTGCAGCAGGGCCTCCCTGCTTTTGTACTCCATCCCTCTCGCAATGAAGGCCAACATTCCATTCGCCTTCCTGATTACCTGCTGCACCTGCAAACTAACTTTTTGGGATTCATGCACAAGGACCCCCAGGTCCCTCTGCACCGCAGCATGTTGTAATTTCTCCCCATTCAAATAATATTCCCTTTTACTGTTTTTTTTTCCAAGGTGGATGACCTCATATTTTCCGACATTGTATTCCATCTGCCAAACCTTAGCCCATTCGCTTAACCTATCTAAATCTTTTTGCAGCCTCTCTGTGTCCTCTACACAACTTGCTTTCCCACTAATCTTTGTGTCATCTGCAAATTTTGTTACACTACACTCTGTCCCCTCTTCCAGGTCATCTATGTATATTGTAAACAGTTGTGGTCCCAGCACCGATCCCTGTGGCACACCGCTAACCACCGATTTCCAACCCGAGAAGGACCCATTTATCCCGACTCTCTGCTTTCTGTTAGCCAGCCAATTCTCGATCCATGCTAATACATTTCCTCTGACTCCACGTACCTTTATCTTCTGCAGTAACCTTTTGTGTGGCACCTTATCGAATGCCTTTTGGAAATCTAAATACACCACATCCATCGGTACACCTCTATCCACCATGCTCGTTATATCCTCAAAGAATTCCAGTAAATTAGTTAAACATGATTTCCTCTTCATGAATCCATGTTGCGTCTGCTTGATTGCACTATTCCTATCTAGATGTCCCGCTATTTCTTCCTTAATGATAGCTTCAAGCATTTTCCCCACTACAGATGTTAAACTAACCGGCCTATAGATACCTGCCTTTTGTCTGCCCCCTTTTTTAAACAGAGGCGTTACATTAGCTGCTTTCCAATCCGCTGGTACCTCCCCAGAGTCCAGAGAATTTTGGTAGATTATAACGAATGCATCTGCTATAACTTCCGCCATCTCTTTTAATACCCTGGGATGCATTTCATCAGAATCAGGGGACTTGTCTACCTGGAGTCCCATTAGCCTGTCCAGCACTACCCCCCTAGTGATAGTGATTGTCTCAAGGTCCTCCCTTCCCACATTCCTGTGACCAGCAATTTTTGGCATGGTTTTTGTGTCTTCCACTGTGAAGACCGAAGCAAAATAATTGTTTAAGATCTCAGCCATTTCCACATTTCCCTTTATTAAATCTCCCTTCTCATCTTCTAAGGGACCAACATTTACTTTAGTCACTCTCTTCCGTTTTATATATCGGTAAAAGCTTTTACTATCTGTTTTTATGTTTTGCGCAAGTTTACCTTCATAATCTATCTTTCCTTTCTTTATTGCTTTCTTCGTCATTCTTTGCTGTCGTTTAAAATTTTTCCAATCTTCTAGTTTCCCACTAACCTTGGCCACCTTATACGCATTGGGACAATGGGACACCTCCAACGTATGCGTAGGTGAGCTGCAAATCTTGCTAATCCTGCAAACCACCATGTTGCAGAGGAGGTCAGATCCACGGTGGATCACGATGAACCAGAGCCTCAGACCGAGGAGGCAGAGGTATATGGGGTGCACACATTTACCACAAAGTGTCCCCCGATAATGCTGAAGGTTGAATTAAATGGACTCCCGGTGTCCATGGAGCTGGTCACGGGCGCAAGCCAGTCCATAATAAGCAAAAAGACTTTTGATAATTGTGGTGCAGCAAGGCCTCAAGGCTAGTCCTGACTCCCATTCGTACTAAACTGAGAACGTACACAAAGGAACTGATTCCCATAATTGGCAGTACTACCGTAAAGGTCTCCTACGATGGAGCGGTGCGTGAGTTACCACTCTGGGTGGAATCAGGCTGTTCAGCAAGAGCTGGCTGGGAAAGATACGCTGGAACTGGGACAAGATCCGGGCGCTTTTGTCTGTCGACGACACCTCATGTGCCCAGGTCCTAAACAAGTTCCCCTAGCTGTTCGAACCAGGCATCGGGAAGTTCCAAGGAGCAAAAGTGAAGACCCATTTGATTCCGGGGGTGCAACCCATCCATCACAAGGCGAGAGCGGTACCTTACATGATGAGAGAGAGGGTGGAGATCAAGCTGGACAGGCTGCAACAAGAGGGCCGACCATTTCACCGATCGAATTCAATGAGTGGGTCTGTCCAATTGCTCCAGTCCTCAAGGGAGACGGCACCGTCAGAATCTGTGGTGATTACAAAGTAACTATCAATCGTTTCTCGCTGCAGGATCAATACCGAAGGCAGACGACCTATTTGCGATGTTGGCGGGAGGGAAAACGTTTACGAAGCTGGACTTGACCTCACCCTACATGACACAGGAGCTGGAGGAATCATCGAAAGGCCTCAACTGCATCAACTCGCACAAAGGTCTCTTTATTTACAACAGATGCCCATTTGGGATTCAATCGGCCGCGGCGATATTCCAGAGGAACATGGAAAGCTTGCTGAAGTCGGTCCCGTGCACTGTGGTCTTCCAGGACGACATCTTGGTTACAGGTCGGGACACTGTCGAACACCTGCAGAACCTGGAGGAGTTTCTTAGTCGGCTTAATCATGTGAGGCTCAGGCTAAAATGCTCGAACTGCATTTTCCTGGCGCCTGAAGTGGAGTTCCTGGGGAGAAGAATCATGGCGGATGGCATCAGGCCCATCGATTCGAACACGGAGGCAATCAAGAATGCACCGAGACGACAGAACGTGATGGAGCTGCGGACGTTTCTAGGACTCCTGAACTATTTTGATAACTTCTTACCGGGTCTTAGCAGATTGTTAGGACCCCTGCACTCTTTACTGCGTAAAGGAGATGAAAGGGTATGGGGTAAAAGCCAGATAATGCCATTGAGAAAGCTAGGAAGCTGTTACGTTCAAACAAATTGCTTGTGTTGTACGATCCATGTAAATGTTTGGTACTTGCATGTGATGCGTCGTCGTACGGGGTCGGGTGTGTATTGCAATAAGCTAATGAATTTTGGAAATTGCAACCGGTTCCTTATGCATCCAGAAGTCTGTCTAGGGCCGAGAAGGCCTACAGTATGATCGAAAAAGAAGCATTAGCATCTGTTTATGGGGTAAAGAAAATGCATCAATATCTGTTCGGGCTCAAATTTGAATTGGAAACCGACCATAAGCCGCTTATATCCCTCCTTTCTGAAAGAAAGGGGATAAATACGAATGCATCGGCCCGCATCCAGAGATGGGCGCTCAAGTTGTCTGCATACAACTATGCCATCCGCCACAGACCAGGCACAGAAAACTGTGCCGATGCTCTCAGTAGGCTGTCATTACCCACCACAGGAGTGGAGATGGCACAGCACGCAAATTTAGTCATGGTAATGGAAGCATTCGAAAGTGAGCAATTACCTGTTACCGCCTAACAGATTAGAGCCTGGACGAGCCAGGACCCCATACTGTCCTTCGTAAAAAAACTATGTGCTCCATGGGAGTTGGTCTAGTGTCCTGTTAGAGATGCAGGAAGAAATAAAGCCGGACCAGCAGTGCAGAGATGAAATGCCTATACAGGCAGACTGCCTCCTATGGGGTAATCCGGTAATGGTGCCAAAAAAGGGCAGGGACACCTTCATTAGTAATCTCCACAGCACCCACCCATGCATCGTAATGATGAAAGCGATAGCCAGATCCCACGTGTGGTGCCCCGGTATCGATGCACACTTAGAGTCCTACGTGCACAAATGTAATACATGTTCACAGTTAAGCAATGCAACCAGGGAGGCGCCACTAAGTTTATGGCACTGGCCCTCCAAACTGTGGTCCAGGGTCCATGTCGACTAGGCAGGCCCATTCTTGGGAAAAATGTTCTTAGTGGTTGTAGATGCGTACTCCAAATGGATTGAATGTGTGATAATGTCGGCAAGCACGTCCGCTGCCACCATTGAAAGCCTACGGGCCATGTTTGCTACGCGCGGCCTGCCTGATGTCCTTGTAAGTGACAACGGGCCGTGCTTTACCAGTGCCAAGTTCAAGGAGTTCATGATCCGCAATGGGATCAAACATGTCACATCTGCCCCGTTTAAACCAGCGTCCAACGATCAGGTAGAACGAGCAGTTCAAATAATCAAGCAAAGCTTGAAAAGGGTAACTGAAGGCTCACTGCAGACTCGCTTATCCCGAGTCCTGCTCAGTTACCGCACAAAACCCCACTCGCTCACTGGGGTCCCTCCCGCTGAACTGCTCATGAAAAGGGAACTTAAGACAAGGCTCTCGTTAGTCCACCCTGATCTACACGAATAGGTAGAGAGCAGGCGGCTTCAACAGAATACATATCATGATTGCACAAATGTGTCACACTAAATTGAGATAAATGATCCTGTATTTGTGTTGAACTATGGACAAGGTCCCAAGTGGCTTCCTGGCACTGTTTTGGCCAAAGAGGGGAGTAGGGTGTTTGTGGTCAAACTCACCTGCAGGCAACACTTGGACCAAACCAAACTCAGATTTACAGACTATCCACAACAACCCACAATAGACTCCACCTTTTTCGACCCTCCAACGCACACACAAGTGGCAACTGACTCAGTTGTTGACCACAACACAGAACCTATCACCCGCAGCAGCCCAGCAGGACTCACCACCCCCAGCAGCCCAGCAAGGCCAGCTGCCCAACAGCCCAGCGATGGCCCAACAAACGACTCACCAAAACCAGCATTTGCACCGAGATGATCAACCAGGGAAAGGAAGGCCCCAGATCGACTCACATTGTAAATAGTTACACTATTGACTTTGGGGGTGGGTGGTGGCGGGGGGGAGGTGGAGTGTTGTTATGTATGTAAACCTGTAAATACCATGTTTAACCACCAGAGGACTTATCCCCTGGAGTCCCAAGGGATCCCACAATCCCTTGTGAGCCTGTATATAAAGAGGCCTCACAAGTTGGAGAGACACTCTGAGATGTATAATAAAGGTCTACGGTCACACCTTACTTTGAGCTTGCAGTATCTAGTCTGACTCTTTGTTCAAAATATAACAGTAACCTGTCCTTGTAAGAGCAGACAGCTCAGGTATTCTCTGCAGGATTCCTAGACTGCTGTCCAGAATGGCCGGATGTGGGGGCATGAAGCAGAACATATGGAGGAGGATTCCTTTCTGATCACAGCTCTTCCAGTAGTTACTTGGTGTGTAAGGATGAAATTGGTAGAGCTTAATGGGGTATGGAACATTCAATGCATGACCTTGAATTGGCATTTGTGCATTTTGTTTTCAGTGGTACAGTAGTGTTGAGGATAAAATACCGACCTGCGTGAGAACACCAGTGGCAGGTCAGGGCCATAAATGGAGCAGCGTGGAGGCATACTACTTCAGGGAACAGCGCGAGATGGTGCACGAGAGCGATGGTAGTGATGTCATCAAGGTCCAGGTCAGTGATTGGAGCTTAGGCAGACACAGCAGGAGCGGCAAGGTCGGGGCGAAGGAATGGCAAGAGACTGTAGAGGGATGTGATCGGGGCCCAAGAGAGGCGTGAGTTCGAGGCCAGGGTCAGCACCGGCCAGCCCACACTGCGATATGTGTGTGCACTAGGTCCGTGCAGCAGAGTAGGTCTCCAGTCGTCTTGGATAACCCTTGCCAGTGGACCAAGCCCTAGCTCTGTCAAGCCCGTGTGGTGGCTGGTGTGCAACGGCCACCAGACGTTAAAAAAATCCACGCACAGGCATCTTCCACCCTTCAGGATGTAGTTCGGGACCTGGAATATTAGGTCCTTCATTGAAACACCTGAGAACTCATCCTTTTTTGGCGTGGAAGCAAGTCATCCTTGTTGAGGATCTGATGTTCCATATCTCTTACCTCTCCTCTTCCTTCTTTAACAAGTGGTCTATGTCACATTTCCAGACTTTCCCGAGGTTTTCTGTCCTGTCTTTGTGTTCAGTCCCTCCAGCTTGTACTCAATGGATGTCTGGATTTATTCTGATACATATCACCAGAGGTTCAACGGTCATGGCAAAGAGGAGGGAAGATAGGGAGCATCCCTGTGTGGTCACTTGGTGGAGTGGAAGCTGAGACTATTGATGCACACTGTAGCTGTGGGGTGTGAGTGAAAGATTTTAATCCACTTCCTGAAGGCCATTCTCTTGAATGTTGCAAGAATGAATTTGCCCTCTCCCCAACTGAATGGCATTGCTGCATCCGGGGAGTGTATCAAGGAAGACATATTGGTGTTATTACATGGATGCACGGCACTGAATAGCTGTCTGATGTTGTCCTTCGAGAGGCAGCACTATTTAGTCTATATAAATCATCACAGGATAATTGTATCAAGTCTGGAGGTCAGGATCTTGGGTGTTATTTTATTGTCACCATTGAGGAGAGATCTAGGTCTGTATAATGATCACTGGGTGGAATCCATTTCTAGGAATTTTTTTGAGATTCTTCTTTGGTGGAAGATTAGTGAAAACCCTGGGAAGATCATGTAAATGGCTTCCACCTATCTTCTGCCAAAGTTACAGCAGTCTTTCTGGAAATTCCATTGCTTACCCTTTTTATGGACTACCATGATTGTGACTGTGTTGGAGCTGTTTGGAAGGATTTTTATCTACAGCAGAGTGGAAGAGTTGCCGTTGTGCTCGTTGATCTACGCTGGCTCCCAGTTAAGCAACGCCTCAATTTCAAAATTCTCATTCTTGTTTTCAAATTCCTCCATGGCCTCGCCCTTTATCTCTGTAATCTCCTCCAGCCTCACCACCCCTGAAATATCCGCGCTCCTCCAATTCTGCCAGCTTGAGCATTCCGGATTATAATCACTCAACCATTGGTGGACGTTCCTGCAGTTGCCTAGGCCCTAAGCTCCGGAATTCCCTCCCTAAACCTCTCAGTCTCTCTACCTCCTTCCTCCATAGAATATGAGAGAAAGCTTGCAGGGCACATAAAAACTGACTGCAAAATCTTCTACAGATACGTGCAGAGAAAAAGATTAGTGAAGACAAATGTGGGTCCTTTACAGTCAGAACCAGGCGAACAATGAAATGGCAGACCAATTGAACAAATACTTTGGTTCTGTCTTCACTAAGGAAGACACAAATAACCTTCCAGAAATACTAGGGGACAGAGGGTCGAGCAAGAAAGAGGAACTAAAGGAAATCCTTATTAATCAGCAAATTGTGTTCGGAAAATTGATGGGATTGAAGGCTGATAAATGCCCAGGGCCTGATAGTCTGCATCCCAGAGTATTTAAGGAAGTGGCCCTAGAAATAGTGGACGCATTGATGGTCATTTCCAACATTCTATTGATTCTGGATCAGTTCCTATGTACTGGAGGGTAGCTAATGTAACACCACTTTTTAAAAAAGGAGGGAGAGAGAAAACAGGGGATTATAGACCGGTCAGCCAGGTGGGGAAAATGTTGGAATCAATTATTAAAGATGTAATAGCAGTGCATTTGGAAAGCAGTGACAGGATCGGTCCAAGTCAGCATGGATTTAGGAAAGGGAAATCATGCTTGACAAATCTTCGAGAATAAATTGAGGATAGAAACAAAGAAACATAGAAAATAGGTGCAGGAGTAGGCCATTCGGCCCTTCGAGCCTACAACACCATTCAATAAGATCATGGCTGATCATTCCCTCAGTACCCCTTTCCTGATTTCTCTCCATACCCCTTGATCCCCTTAGCCGCAAGGGCCATATCTAACTCCATTTGAATATATCCAATGAACTGGCATCAACAATTCTCTGCTGAAGGGAATTCCACAGGTTAACAACTCTCTGAGTGAAGAAGTTTCTCCTCATCTCAGTCCTAAATGGCCTAACCCTTATCCTAAGACTGTGTCCCCTGGTTCTGGACTTACCCAACATCGGGAACAATCTACCCGCATCTAACCTGTCCCGTCCTGTCAGAATCTCATATGTTTCTATGAGATCCCCTCTCATCCTTCTAAACTCCAATGTATAAAGGCCAAGTTGATCCAGTCTCTCCTCATATGTCAGTCCAGCCATCCCGGGAATCAGTCTGGTGAAACTTCGCTGCACTCCCTTAAAAGCAAGAACATCCTTCCTCAGATTAGGAGACCAAAACTGAACACAATATTCCAGGTGGGGTCTCACCAAGGCCCTGTACAACTGCAGTAAGACCTCCCCTAGTTATGAAGGCCAACATACCATTTGCCTTCTTTACCGCCTGCTGTACCTGTATGCCAACTTTCAATGACTGATGAACCATGACACCCAGGTCTCGTTGCACCTCCCCTTTTCCTAATCTGCCACCATTCAGATAATATTCTGTCTTGGTGTTTTTGCCACCAAAGTGGATAACCTCTCATTTATCCACATTCTACTGCATCTGCCATGCATTTGCCCACTCACCTAACCTGTCCAAGTCACCCTGCAGCCTCTTAGCGTCGCCCTCACAGCTCACACTGCCACCCAGTTAAGTGTCATCTGCAAACTTGGAGATATTACATTCAATTCCTTCATCCAAATCATTGATGTATATTGTGAAGAGCTGGGGTCCCAGCACTGAGCCCTGCGGCACTCCACTAGTCACTGCCTGCCATTCTGAAAAGGACCCGTTTATCCTGACTCTCTGCTTCCTGTCTGCCAACCAGTTCTCTATCCACATTAGCATATTACCCCCAATACCATGTGCTTTGATTTTGCACACCAATCTCTTGTGTGGGACCTTGTCAAAAGCCTTTTGAAAGTCCAAATATACCACATCCACCAGTTCTCCCTTGTCCACTCTACTAGTTACATCCGCAAAAAATTCCAGAAGATTTGTTAAGCATGATTTCCTCTTCATAAATCCATGCTGACTTGGACCGATCCTGTCACTGCTTTCCAAATGCGCTGCTATTTCATCTTTAATAATTGATTCCAACATTTTCCCCACCACTGATGTCAGGCTAACCAGTCTATAATTACCCGCTTTCTCTCTCCCTCCCTTTTTAAAAAGTGGTGTTACATTAGCTACCCTCCAGTCCATAGGAACTGATCCCGAGTCGATAGACTGTTGGAAAATGATCACCAATGCATCCACTATTTCTAGGGCCACTTCCTTAAGTACTCTGGGATGCAGACTATCAGGCCCCGGGGATTTATCGGCCTTCAATCCCATCAATTTCCCTAACACAATTTCCCGCTTTATAAGGATATCCTTCAGTTCCTCCTTCTCACTGGACCCTCGGTCCCCTCATACTTCCGGAAGGTTATTGGTGTCTTCCTTCGTGAAGACAGAACCAAAGTATTTGTTCAATTGGTCTGCCATTTCTTTGTTTACCATTATAAATTCACCTGAATCCGACTGCATGAGAACTACGTTTGTCTTCACTAATCTTTGTCTCTTCACATATCTATAGAAACTTTTGCAGTCAGTTCTTTAGTCCGGGCAAGCTTCTTCTCTTATTCTATTTTCCCCCTCTTAATTAAACCCTTTGTCCGCCTCTACTGAATTCTAAATTTCTCCCAGTCCTCAGGTTTGCTGCTTTTTCTGGCCAATTTATATGCCTCCACCTTGGATTTAACACTATCCTTAATTTCCCTTGTTAGCTACGGTTGAGCCACCTTCCCCGTTTTATTTTTACTCCAGGCAGGGATGTACAATTGCTGAAGTTCATCCATGTGATCTTTAAATGTTTGCCATTGCCTATCCACTGTCAACCCTTGAAGTATCATTTGCCAGTCTATTCTAGCCAATTCACGCCTCAAACCATCGAAGTTTCCTTTCTTAAGTTCAGGACCCTAGTTTCTGAATTAATTGTGTCACTCTCCATCCGAATAAATAATTCTACCATGTTATGGTCACTCTTCCCCAAGGGGTCTCGCACAACAAGATTGCTAATTAGTCCTTTCTCATTACACATCACCCAGTCTAGGATGGCCAGCTCCCTGGTTGGTTCCTCGACATAGTGGTCTAGAAAACCATCCCTAATACACTCCAGGAAATCATCCTCCACCGTATTGCTACCAGTTTGGTTAGCCCAATCAATATGTAGATTAAAGTTACTCATGATAACCGCTGTACCTTTATTGCATGCATCCTTAATTTCTTGTTTGATGCTGTCCCCAACCTTACTACTACTGTTTGGTGGTCTGTACACAACTCCCACTAGCATTTTCTGCCCCTTGGTATTCCGCAGCTCCACCCATACCGATTCCACATCATCCAAGCTAACGTCCTTTCTTACTATTGCATTAATTTCCTCTTTAACCAGCAATGCCACCCCGCCTCCTTTTCCTTTCTGTCTATCCTTCCTAAATGTTGAATACCCCTGGATGTTGAGTTCCCAGCCTTGGTCACCCTGGAGCCACGTCTCCGTGATGCCAATTACATCATATCCGTTAACTGCTATCTGCGCAGTTAATTCGTCCACCTTATTCCGAATACTCCTCGCATTGAGGCACAGAGGCTTCAGGCTTGTCTTTCTAACACACTTTGCCCCTTTAGAATTTTGCTGTAATGTGGCTCTTTTTGCTTTTTGCCTTAGATTTCTCTGCCCTCCACTTTTACTTTTCTCCTTTCTATCTTTCAGTTCTGCCCCCCATTCTTCTTCCGTCTGTCTCCATGCATAGGTTCCCATCCCCCTGCCATATTAGTTTAACTCCTCCCCAACAGCACTAGCAAACATTCCCCCTAGGACATTGGTTCCGGTCCTGCCCAGGTGCAGACCGTCCGGTTTGTACTTGTCCCATCTTCCCCAGGATGTAACTTGTTGAGTGGACAAGGGGGAGCCAGTGGATGTGGCGTATTTAGACTTTCAAAAGGCTTTTGACAAGGTCCCACACAAGGGATTAGTGTGCAAAATTAAAGCACATGATATTGGGGGTAATGTACTGATGTGGATAGAGAACTGGTTGGCAGACAGGAAGCAAAGAGTAGGAATAAACGGGTCCTTTTCAGAATGGCAGGCAGTGACTAGTGGGGTACCGCAAGGTTCAGTGCTGGAACCCCAGCTATTTACAATATACATTAATGATTTGGACGAAGGAATTGAATGTAATATCTCCAAGTTTACAGATGACACTAAGCTGGGTGGCAGTGTGAGCTGTGAGGAGGATGCTAAGATGCTGCAGGGTGACTTGGACAGGTTAGGTGAGTACGCAAATACATGGCAGATGTGGTATAATGTAGATAAATGTGTGGTTATCCACTTTCGTGGTAAAAACAGGAAGGCAGATTATTATCTGAATGGTGATAGATTAGTAAAAGGGGAGGTGCAACGAGACCTGGGTGTCATGGTGCATCAATCATTGAAAGTTGGCATACAGGTACAGGAGGCAGTGAAGAAGGCAAATGGCATGTTGGCCTTCATAGCAAGAGGATTTGAGTATCGGAGCAGAGAGGTCTTACTACAGTTGTACAGGGCCTTGGTGAAGCCACACCTTGAATATTGTGTACAGTTTGGTCTCCTTATCTGAGGAAGGACATTCTTGCTATTGAGGGAGTGCAGCGAAGGTTCACCAGACTGATTCCCAGGATGATAGGACTGACATATGAAAAAAGATTGGATCAACTAGGCTTATATTCAATGGCATTTAGAAGAATGAGAGGGGATCTCATAGAAACATATAAAATTCTAACGGGATTGGACAGGTTAGATGCAGGAAGAATGTTTCCGATGTTGGGGAAGTCCAGAACCAGGGGTCACAGTCTAGGGATAAGGGGTAAGCCATTTAGGACCAAGTTGAGGAGAAATTTCTTCACTCAGAGAGTTGTGGGCATGTGGAATTCTCTACCACAGAAAGTTGTTGAGGCCAGTTCGTTAGATATATTCAAAAGGGAGTTAGATGTGGCCCTTACGGCTAAAGGGATCAAGGGGTATGGAGAGAAAGCAGGAATAGGTTATTGAAGTGCATGACCAGCCATGATCTTATTGAATGGTGGTGCAGGCCCGAAGGGCCGAATGGCCTACTCCTGCACCTATTTTCTATGTTTTTATATTAAGACGCTCCTAAAAACCTATCTCTTTGACTAGGCTTATAGTCATCTGCCCTAACAACTCATTATGTGGCTCAGTGTCAAATTTTTTGTCTTATAATACTCCTGTGATGCGTCTTAGGGTGTTTTACTACATTAAAAGCACTATATAAATACAAGTTGTTGTTGTTGTAAAACTCAGTAGGGAGCCATCAGGGCCTGAGGTTCAACTTGAAAGCATTTCCAGCACAGAGATATGATTAATTGTAGCTAGAGAGTTTGGTTTAAACTGATAAGGGGTCAGATAATCAACTCGCCCCACCCCCCCCCCCCCACCCCACCCCTGCCACACCACCCCACCCCACATTCCATGGTAAATGTCAAAATTGTGTTTATTTTATTGACACCAAAAATAAAGAACATCAGTGCTTCCTCTTAAGTGAAAACATTGGCCCAGAAATTCCGGCCTTCTCGGATCCATACGGACTTTCTACGGACCCGGGAAGGCATTGGAAAAGTCGGTTTACAACGCACAATGCGCATGCGCTGAAAACCGGCTTTTCCGATCTGTCAAGCTTGACGGATCATCCGCATCTCGGGATCAAGAGCAAGATTGCGGGATTTACCCATATTTTGCCCAGCAAATGTCCTCAAAGCTTTTGTGCCTTACAGGCATAAGAGTCTTAAAACACAGATAAAATATAAAAAATAAAATTTAAAATACACATTTTATTTTTAAAAACCCTGCTCACCTGAGGCTAGTGGTGCAGTTGGTAGGAGACAGCTTTTGAAGATGCATTCACTAACTTGAACAGATCTGAATTCATGAAATTTCTTTGTGTACTGGAGCCAGTTCATGGAGGGGCGACGCTGCTGGCAGTGATGGCCTTGGCGATCTGGTCCCACATCCTTCTTTCTGGAGGGCCTCCTGGCCAACTGTGGGTCGAAGATTTTTCTTCCACTTTTAACCCCCTGCACAAAGCTGGAGAGTTGTGTGCGAGGAAGAAGGGACCGAATGTAACATAGCCAAGTCTGCGGATGATACAAAGATGGGAGGAAAAGCAATGTGTGAGGAGAAAACAAAAAATCTGCAAAAGGACATAGATAGGCTAAGCGAGTGGGCAAAACATTTGGCAGATGGAGTATAATGTTGGAAAGTGTGAGGTCATGCATTTTGGCAACAAAAAAAATCAAAGAGCAAGATATTATTTAAATGGAGAAAGATTGCAAAGTGCTGCAATACAGCGGGACCTGGGGGTACTTGTGCATGAAACACAAAAGGATAGTATGCAAGTACAGCAAGTGATCAGGAAGGCCAATGGAATCTTGGCCTTTATTGCAAAGGGGATGGAGTATAAAAGCAGGGAAGTCTTGCTACAGCTATACAAGGTATTGGTGAGGCCACGCCTGGAATACTGCGTGCAGTTTGGTTTCCATATTTACGAAAGGATATCGTTGCTTTGGAGGCAGTTCAGAGAAGGTTCACTAGGTTTATTCCGGGGATGAGGGGGTTGACTTTTGGGGAAAGGTTGAGTAGGTTGGGCCTCTACTCATTGGAATTCAGAAGAATAAGAGATGACCTTATTGAAAATTATAACATTACAAGGGGGCTTGACAGGGTGGATGCAGAGAGGATGTTTCCACTGATGGGGGAGACTAAAACTAGAGGGCATGATCTTAGAATAAGGGGCCGCCCATTTAAAACAGAGATGAGGGGAAATTTCTTCTCTCAAAGGGTTGTAGATCTGTGGAATTTGCTGCCTCAGAGAGCTGTGGAAGCTGGGTCATTGAATAAATTTAAGACAGAAATAGACAGTTTCTTAAACAATAAGGGGATAAGGGGTTATGGGGAACGAGCGGGGAAGTGGAGCTGAGTCCATGATCAGATCAGCCCTGATCTTATTGAATGGCGGAGCAGGCTCGAGGGGCCGTATGGCCTACTCCTGTTCCTATTTCTTATGTTCTTATGTTCTTATGTCCTTATAAAAGGCAAAAGGCAAAACTCTGAAGATCATCGTCACTATTTGACTGGCAGATAATTTATGTAAGAAATGAAGCAGCACAAGTTCTGTGAATGCCTGTAGAATTTTTGTCTCATTCACCAATCTTTCGCATTCATTTCATGACATGTCAATATGACAAATGGGCAAAAGACTGTATGAAACATTTATTTTTTTTCAAATCAGATCATAATAAAGTTAAATGTCAACAGTTTGATAAGATTTGCAAGTAAAATATTTTTGGTATTCTATTACATGAAGACAGTTTACAAAACAGATTTAAATTTGAAGGCTTCCTTGAAAATGTCAGTTCTCTTAGTCAACAAATCAAAATTAAAATAGTCTCTTGACTTTTGACAATCTCGGGAGCAAGGGCGAGATTGCAGGATTTACCCATATCTTGCCCAGCAAATGTCCTCAAAACTCTTGTGCCTGATAAAAGCAGGTGCACAGCCTATTTTTATAGGTGTAAGAGTCTTAAAACACACATAAAATAATAAAATAAAATTTAAAATACACATTTTATATTTAAAAACCCTGCTCACTGCATTACATTTATTTTAAACCATAATTAACAAAACTTTTTTAAAACTCGGAAATGTTTTTTTTCTTTAAGATATTTATTAACTTTAATTTCAATTAATTTTAATTATGTGAGATGTGTTTTTTATTTTTTATTATGGTGTTTTTGTGTTTGGGTTTTTTCCTCAATTAATAGCAATGAGAACTCGTAGATACGGAGTTCCCATTGCTAATAATTGAGAATGCTTTACCTGACTGGTTGAGCAGCCACACATGACTGCACTTTCTGTATGTGAACCTGGAGGACGGGAGCGTGCTCTCGCACCGTGGGAAGAGAAGGCCTCCCCAACGGAATCTCACGCTCCTCTCGGACCACCAGGTACCTTCGGAAAAATTCTCCGATCTCCGACTGGAATTTCAGGGCCTTTATTTTACTTAGCTCAGCAGCAACATAAAGGAAACATTCAGTTTAGTTGTGAAATAGCAATGAAACTACCCAATTGAAAGAGCAATGCTTTACATTGTTTTTCCACACCAAATTTTAGTCAGATTTTATAAAAGGAAAAAGAAAGCCCCAATTAAATCCAGATTTAGTGCAACTGAAAAAAATGGGTAAAATTGTCACTGTAAAATGTAAAAACTAAACACCAAAAACTGGAAACAATGGCCAGGAAATTCTCTACTTGAACACTGATTGTTAATGCCGTATTTCTGAAAAAAATGGCGGCTGCCTTGCTTCTGCCTGCTTCCAGTGTGGGACACAGCGGCTGCCATTTTGGAGTGTTCGATAGCACTGCCACTGCCAGCCCTCGCATCTTTAATTGAAATTAAAGTTAATAAATACCTTAAAGAAAAAAAACATTTCCGAGTTTTAAAAAAGTTTTGTTAATTATGGTTTAAAATAAATGTAATGTAGTGAGCAGGGTTTTTAAATATAAAATGTGTATTTTAAATTTTATTTTATTATTTTATGTGTGTTTTAAGACTCTTACACCTGTAAAAGTAGGCTATGCGCCTGCTTTTATCAGGCGCAAGAGCTTTGAGGACATTTGCTGGGCAAGATATGGGTAAATCCTGCAATCTCACCCTTGCTCCCGAGATGCGGATGATCGGAAAAGCCGGTTTTGCAAATGTCAATCGGCGTGCAGCAGGTCATCAACCTGAAATGTTATCTCTGCTTCTCTCTGCAAAGATGCTGGGTGACCTGCTGAGTATTTCCAGAATTTTCTGTTTTTATTTCAGATTTCAAGCATCTGCAGTAGTTTGTCTCTGAGAAGACCACTTGCTCACAACCATAGGGAGCACATAGAGATGAAGCATAGGCAGAAAAGGGGACAAGCTACTCACAAAGAGAAGAAGAAGCAGAAGAGGAGGAAGTAGAAGGAAGGATACAACCTGTTATATATGCAAACCTCACCAATGTGTAAGACTTGCCACCAGGGGGCACACCTGTGTGAGACCCAAGGGTCACCTGTGCACCCTGGGCAAGCAGGTATAAAAGGCAATCCACCATGCTGCTTCCTCACTTTGGAGTTACATTAAAGAGACCAAGGTCACAATGGTTTGAGCTTTGAGTGTTGTGGAGTTATTCTGAACATAACAATTGGCGACGAGTAATAGATCATGAACTTTCACGTGGTCATGGCTGCCGTTGTTATTCTTGAGAGATTTGTTGAGGGCGATGATTGGGAAGCCTTCATTGAGCGTCTCGACCAGTACTTTGTGGCCAATGAGCTGGACACGGCTGATACGGCGGTCAAGCGCAGGGCGATTCTCCTCACCGTATGTGGATCTTCGATATATGGCCTCATCAAAAGACTGCTGGCACCGGTCAAACCAACGGACAAGATTTACGCAGAGCTGTGCATGCTGGTTCGGGAACATCTCAAGGCTAAGGAGAGCATCCTAATGGCCAGGTATCGCTTTTACACGCATCTTCGCTCCGAGGGCCAGAACATGGCAAGCTTTGTCACCGACCTAAGATGCCTTGCGGGACAGTGCGAATTTGCTGGATCTTTGGAGGAAATGTTGCGGGACCTTTTCGTGCTTGGAATCGGCCACAAGGTCATTCTTCGCAAACTGCTGTCTGCCGAATCCTTAGATCTGAGCAAGGCCATCACAATAGCCCATTCTTTCATATCCACGAGCGACAACACGAAACAGATATCTTCACAGCATCGAAGCTCTCTGGCAAGTACTGTGCATAAAATAATGCCTTCAGTAGGCAGAACTGTACATGGCAGGGCTTACACGACTGCAGAGGCCAGGCCTAGGGTAACTCAGAGGCCGCTGTGCGGCATGAATGCGTATCCATTAACACCATGTTGGCGCTGCGGAGCAAGTCATAGACCCCATTTATGTCGATTCAAGCACTATGTGTGCAAGGGCTGTAGAACAATGGGGCACCTCCAGTGAATGTGCAAATGACCTCTGACTGATCACGTGGCAGAGTCAGCAGAGGACGACCGATCCAGCGTGGATCACACTGAATGAGCAGGAGAGGCTACTCAACCTGAGGATGAAGAGGAAGTGTATGGGGTACACACCTTCACCACCAAAAGCCCTCGGATAATGTTAAAAGTTAAACTTAACGGCATTCTTTGAGGATATAATGAGCATGGTGGATAGAGATATACCGATGGATGTGGTGTATTTAGATTTCCAAAAGGCATTCGATAAGGTGCCACACAAAAGGTTACTGCAGAAGATAAAGGTACGTGGAGTCAGAGGAAATGTATTAGCATGGATCGAGAATTGGCTGGCGAACAGAAAGCAGAGAGTCGGGATAAATGGGTCCTTTTCGGGTTGGAAATCGGTGGTTAGTGGTGTGCCACAGGGATCGGTGCTGGGACCACAACTGTTTACAATATACATAGATGACCTCGAAGAGGGGACAGAGTGTAGTGTAACAAAATTTGCAGATGACACAAAGATTAGTGGGAAAGCGGGTTGTGTAGAGGACACAGAGAGGCTGCAAAGAGATTTAGATAGGTTAAGCGAATGGGCTAAGGTTTGGCAGATGGAATACAATGTCGGAAAATGTGAGGTCATCCACCTTGGTAAAAAAAACAGTAAAAGGGAATATTATTTGAATGGGGAGAAATTACAACATGCTGCGGTGCAGAGGGACCTGGGAAGTTAGTTTGCAGGTGCAGCAGGTAATCAGGAAGGCGAATGGAATGTTGGCCTTCATTGCGAGAGGGATGGAGTACAAAAGCAGGGAGGTCCTGCTGCAACTGTATAGGGTATCGGTGAGGCTGCACCTGGAGCACTGCGTGCAGTTTTGGTCACCTTTCTTAAGGAAGGATATACTAGCTTTGGATGGGGTGCAGAGACGATTGACTAGGCTGATTCCGGAGATGAGGGGGTTACCTTATGATGATAGATTGAGTAGACTGGGTCTTTACTCGTTGGAGTTCAGAAGAATGAGAGGTGATCTTATAGAAACATTTAAAATAATGAAAGGGATAGACAAGATAGAGGTAGAGAGGTTGTTTCCACTGGTCGGGGAGACTAGAACTAGCGGGCACAGCCTCAAACTACGGGGGAGCCAATCTAAAACCGAGTTGAGAAGGAATTTCTTCTCCCAGAGGGTTGTGAATCTGTGGAATTCTCTGCCCAAGGAAGCAGTTGAGGCTAGCTCATTGAATGTATTCAAATCACAGATAGATAGATTTTTAACCAATAAGGGAATTAAGGGTTACGGGGAGTGGGCGGGTAAGTGAGTCCATGGCCAGATCAGCCATGATCTTGTTGAATGACGGAGCAGGCTTGAGGGGCTAGATGGCCTACTCCTGTTCCTAATTCTTATGTTCTTATGTATTCCAGTCTCCATGGAATTGGACACGAGGGCGAGTCAATCAATCATGAGCCAAAAGGCTTTTGAGAAACTGTGGGGCAACAAGGCACAGAGGCCAAAACTGAGCCCGATTCACACAACGCTGCACACTTACACCAAAGAACTCATACCTGTTATCGGCAGTGCGGCAGTGAAAGTATCGTACGACGGAATGGTGCATGATTTACCACTATGGATTAAACCAGGCGATGGCCCAACGCTGTTCGGCAGGAGCTGGCTGGGAAAGATCTGATGGAACTGGGACGACATCAAAGAACTGTCTTCGGTGGATGAAGCCTCGTGCGCCCAGGTGCTAAACAAATTCCCGGCATTATTTGAGCCAGGCATCGGCAACTTCACAGGCGCCAAGGTGTAAATCCATCTTGTTCCTGGGGCACGGCCCATTCATCACAGGGCCTGAGCAGTCCCATATATGATGCGAGAGAAAGTCGAGATCGAACTGGACAGACTTCAATGAGAGGTAATCATATCGCCAGTCGAGTTCAATGAGTGGCCCAGTCCAATCATGCCTGTGCTAAAGAGTGATGGGACAGTCAGAATCTGCGGGGACTACAAGGTAACGATCAACCGAGTCTCGTTACAGAATCAGTAACCACTACCGAAAGTGGAGGACCAATTCGCAACGCTAGCAGGGGGAAAGTTGTTCACCAAGCTAGATCTAACCTCTGCTTACATGACAGAGAAGCTGGATGAACCGTCAAAGAAATTGACGTGCATCAACATGCACAAAGGACTGTTCGTGTACCACAGAAGCCCCTTTGGGATTCGCTCGGCTGCGGCCATCTTCCAGAGGAACATGGAGAGTCTGCTGAAATCGATTCCATGCACCGTGCTGTTGCAATGCGACATCTTGATCATTGGTCGCAACACCACCGAACACTTGCACAACCTGGAAGTGACTGGACAGAGTGGGGCTCAGGCTGAAATGCTCTAAGTGTGTTTTCCTGGTGCCAGAGGTCGAATTTCTGAGGAGACAGATTGTGGCAGACGGCATCAGGCCCACGGACTCCAAGACGGAGGCCATCAAGAATGCAACCAGACCACAGAATGTGAAAGAACTGCGTTCGTTCCTGAGACTCCTCAACTATTTTGGTAACTTTCTACCGGGGTTGAACACTTTGCTGGAACCCTTGCATTTATTGCTATGCAAGGGTGATGACTGGGTTTGGGGTAAATCACAAGTGACAGCCTTTAATAAGGCCAGAAACCTGCTATGCTCTAACAAGTTACTTGTATTGTATGACCCATGTAAATGTTTAGTACAAGCTTGTGATGCGTTGTTGTACGGGGTCGATTGTGTGTTACAGCAAACAAATGTGTCAGGCAAACTGCAACCAGTTGTATATGCATCCAGAAGTTTATCCAAGGCTGAAAGAGCCGACAGTATGGTTGAGAAAGAAGCATTAGCATGTGTATACGGGGTTAAGAAAATACACCAATACCTATTTGGACTCCGGTTCGAGCTCGAAACCGACCACAAACCGCTTACTTCACTGCTCTCAGAAAGCAAAGGTATCAACACCAATGCTTCATCCCGCATCCAAAGATGGGCACTAACATTGTCTGCATATGAGTATGTAATCCGCCACAGACCCAGGCACTGAGAACTGCGCTGATGCCCTCAGTTGGCTACCATTGCCCACTACCACGTGGAAATGGCGCAACCCGCAGACTTGCTTCTGGTAATGGATGCTTTTGAGAGCAAGGGGTCACCCGTCACAGCTCACCAGATCAGGATCTGGACTAGCCAAGACCCTGTGCTATCACGAGTAAAAAAACTGCATCCTTAATGGGAGTTGGTCGGCAGTTCCTGGGGAAATGCAAGATGAAATTAAGCCGTTCCACCAACGTAAGGATGAACTGTTCATCCAATCAGATTGTCTCCTGTGGGTGAATTGCGTGGTTTTGCCAAAAAAAGGCAAGGAAACGTTTATACGCGACCTACACAGCACCCACCCAGACATAGTCATGATGAATGCTATCGCCAGGTTGCACGTTTGGTGGCCTGGCATTGACTCCGAATTGGAGTCATGCTGTAAGGGATAAATTGTCAGGTTGCAAATAGGGTGTCAAAATTATGCTGAAAGTAGAAAATTTATAAAGTGCCTATGTATGTAACACTTGCTTATATAGGTATAGCACACTTATGTTGTTTTCACTGGTCGGGGAGACTAGAACTAGGGGGCACAGCCTCAAAATACGGGGGAGCCAATTTAAAACCGAGTTGAGAAGGAATGTCTTCTCCCAGAGAGTTGTGAATCTGTGGAATTCTCTGCCCAAGGAAGCAGTTGAGGCTAGCTCATTGAATGTATTCAAATCACAGATAGATAGATTTTTAACCAATAAGGGAATTAAGGGTTATGGGGAGCAGGCGGGTAAATGGAGCAGAGTCCACGGCCAGATCAGCCGTGATCTTGTTGAATGGCGGAGCAGGCTCGAGGGGCTAGATGGCCTACTCCTTTTCCTAATTCTTATGTTCTTATGTTCTTATACACATTAAACTATAGCTTAATCTTAGTAACACTTAAACAGCCAAAGTTAGCAGGTTTGTTTAAAAGTCCCGAAGGAAGAGATAATGAAGCCAGTACAAACCACACTAGACGTCGGATAGACTGGGGTAGAGGGCAAAATGGAACAAAACAATGATGAGAGATGGACAGTTGCATGTACCACGCAGAGCCCGTCTGATAAGAGTCGACACAGTTAATTCAGAAACTAGGGTCCTAAACTTAAGGAAAGCTAACTTCGACGGCATGAGGCGCGAATTGGCTAGAATAGACTGGCAAATGATACTTAAAGGGTTGACAGTGGATAGGCAATGGCAAACATTTATAGATCACATGGATGAACTTCAACAGTTGTACATCCTTGTCTGGAGTAAAAATAAAACAGGGAAGGTGGCTCAACCGTGGCTAAAAAGGGAAATTAAAGATAGTGTTAGATCCAAGGAAGGGGCATATAAATTAGCCAGAAAAAGCGGCAAAACTGAGGACTGGAAGAAATTTAGAATTCAGCAGAGGAGGACAAAGGATTTAATTCGGAGGGGGAAAATAGAATACGAGAGGAAGCTTGCCAGAAACATAAAAACTGACTGCAAAAGCTTCTGTAGATATGTGAAGAGAAAGAGATTAGTGAAGACAAACGTAGGTCCCTTGCAGTCGGACTCAGGTGAATTAATAATGGGGAACAAAGAAATGGCAGACCAATTGAACAAATACTTTGGTTCTGTCTTCATGAAGGAAGACACAAATGACCTTCCGGATGTACTAGGGGACCGAGGGTCTAGTGAGAAGGAAGAACTGAAGGATATCCTTATTAGGCGGGAAATTGTGTTGGGGAAATTGATGGGATTGAAGGCCGATAAATCCCCGGGGCCTGATTGTCTGCATCCCAGAGTACTTAAGGAGGTGGCCCTAAAAATAGTGGATGCATTGGTGATCATTTTCCAACAGTCTATCGACTCTGGATCAGTTCCTATGGACTGGAGAGTAGCAAATGTAACACCACTTTTAAAAAAGGAGGGAGAGAGAAAACGGGTAATTATAGACCGGTTAGTCTGACATCAGTGGTGGGGAAAATGTTGGAATCAATTATTGAAGATGAAATAGCAGCGCATTTGGAAAGCAGTGACAGGATCGGTCCAAGTCAGTATGGATTTGTGAAAGGGAAATTGTCACGTATGTAACCATCATGCAACGGTCATCTTCATGTAACTGTAACCTTCGTGCAACCCCTATACACTGTACTTATACCCTAGAAATGCACACCCTGACCACAGGGTGTGAACTTGTGGGAGACACTCCTCACCTGGGTTTCCAGTTATAAAAGGGGAGGTCCCATCCAGGGTCAGCACTCCTTGGTCCTGGGAATAAAGGTTAAGGTCATGTAGTGACTGTGTCTGCAGTACATGCCTCGTGTGAGTTTGTAGTACGGTGTAGGAACACAACAGAAATCATGTTTGACAAATCTGCTGGAATTTTTGGGGGATGTAACTAGTAGAGTGGACAAGGGAGAACTAGTGGATGTGGTGTATTTGAACTTTCAAAAGGCCTTTGAAAAGGTCCCACATAAGAGATTGGTGTGCAAAATCAAAGCACATGGTATTGGGGTAATGTACTGGCGTGAATAGAGAATTGGTTGGCAGGCAGGAAGCAGTGAGTCGGGATAAACGGGTCCTTATCGGAATGGGAGGCAGTGACTGGTGGAGTGCTGCAGGGCTCAGTGCTGGGACCCCAGCTCTTTACAATATATATTAATGATTTGGATGAAGGAATTGAGTGTAATATCTCCAAGTTTGCAGATGACATTAAACTGGGTGGCGGTGTGAGCTGTGAGGAGGATGCTAAGAGGCTGCAGGATGATTTGGACAGGTTAGGTGAGTGGGCAAATGCATGGCAGATGCAGTATAATGTGGATAAATGTGAGGTTATCCACTTTGATGGCAAAAACACGAAGGCAGAATATTATCTGAACGGTGACAGATTAGGAAAAGGGGAGGTGCAACGAGACCTGGGTGTCATGGTTCATCAGTCATTGAAAGTTGGCATGCAGGTACAGCAGGCGGTGAAGAAGGCAAATGGCATGTTGGCCTTCATAGCTAGGGGATTTGAGTATAGGAGCAGGGAGGTCTTACTGCAATTGTACAGGGCCTTGGCGAGGCCTCACCTGGAATATTGTGATCAGTTTTGATCTCCTAATCTGAGGAAGGACATTCTTGCTATTGAGGGAGTGCAGCGAAGGTTCACCAGACTGATTCCAGGGATGGCTAGACTGACATATGAGGAGAGACTGGATCAACTGGGCCTTTATACACTGGAGTTTAGAAGGATGAGAGGGGATCCCATAGAAACGTATAAGATTCTGACGGGACAGGACAGGTTAGATGCAGGAAGAATGTTCCTGATGTTGGGGAAGTCCAGGGGACACAGTCTTAGGATAAGGCGTAAGCCATTTAGGACAGAGATGAGGAGAAACCTCTTCACTCAGAGTTGTTAACCTGTGGAATTCCCTGCCGCAGAGAGCCATTGATGCCAGTTGATTGGATATATTCAAGAGGGAGTTAGATATGGCCCTTACGGCTAAAGGAATCAAGGGGTATGGAGAGAAAGCGGGAAAGGGGTATTGAGATGAATGATCAGCCATGATCATATTGAATGGTGGTGCAGGCGCGAAGGACCAAATGGCCTATTCCTGCACCTATTTTCTCTATTTCAATGGGCCCAAGTTTCCACATGATTTGCGCCTGATTTTTAGGAGCAACTGGTGGAGAACGGACTATCTTAGAAATCGCAATTCTCCACATTTTTTTTTCTGCAGTTCTAGTCAGGTAGAACAGTTCCACTTTGGAACAGAATTTTTTCTTCAAAAGGGGGCGAATCCGGCCACTGACACCTGATTTCAAAGTTTCCACAGTGAAAACGTACTCCAAACTAACTTAGAATGGAGCAAGTGAAGATTTTTGTGGAACTGAAAAAACCTTGTCGACACATTAAAAAATCAGGCGCAGGTTACAAATTAGGCGTCCAGAACGAGGTGGGGGGGGGAAGGGGGGGCAGGGAAGTCATTAAATTCTATAATAAATCCTTATTTATACTTCTACAAATATTATACAAATAAATCCAACCTGAATAAACATTTATAAGCAAAGAAAAGATTAAATAAACCATCTTCCTACCTGTGTGAAAGTGCTTCAGCCAGGGAGAATGCTGCAGTCAGCCTCACAAGTTGAGGCGCCCGTTCGTTCCCGCGGGGGGGGGTGGAGGCGCCCGTTCGTTCCCGCGGGGGGGGGTGGAGGCGCCCGTTCGTTCCCGCGGGGGGGTGGGGGGAGGAGACAGTGAGAAGGCTGCAAGAAGCCTCAGTGCTGATGTGCTGATGGCAATGTGCTTTTATTAAAAAATGTTCAAAAATTAAACAGCTACAAAGAACTACAAAAATGGCCGAGTGCCAATGTTTCCTACACACTGCGCGTGCGCGAACGCTCCAACGCGCACGCGCAGCGTTGCCGACAGGAAAAAACTAATTTAAATGGTACCCGCCCCCTCCCACTTACAAAATCGGCGCGAGTGTAGGCTCCGCCCCCCTGGGCGCCACGCCAAACAGACAAGGAGCTGCAAAGCGCTCCAGAATCGCGCGTTTTTTTTCCGGCGCCGTTTTAAGCGCGAAAAACGGGCGCCCAGCTCGGAGGGGCGTCCGTTTTTTATCGTGTGGAAACTTGGGCCCAATGTTTCTATGTTTAATCAATGTAACTTCACTGATAACAATAGACCTCTCAATGATTTTGTAGAAGGATAGCTCCTTTCCGAAAGCTGTATAAATTATGCTTGAAAACTCTTGTTTTTCGCAGGTTCCACGACTGAACCTTCCCTTGCAATTGCTCGTAATAAAAGCTGGTTGAACCTGGGATTTCGTGTGCTCACTTCCGTGGTCATTATACAACAGGAGAAGGACGAGGTGTCAATTAACTATATCAGTTAGTCCACCTTGAAGGACAGAAGCCTCCTTTTTAACCCCTATATTTGGCGTCACGAACAGGATGCAGACCCTCTGACCAGGATGAAGTGACAGCTGAATGGCAGTGAGTATGTTTTGTACCACCTGCAGCTGTAGCATTGACGGGGAAGGAGGTAGTCTGTATAAAGAATTAGAAGGGGTAATCTGTGGAATAAGACATAGAGAACCACGGAAGGACGAAAACCAAGGGTGGGATAGGTTTATTGCCTGCACAAGAAGGAATGCAATCTAAGGGGGAGAGGACCCCAGCGATCATTAGAGGAAAAATAAGGTGTATGTCCCGAAGCGTGACACGGTAATAACACGGAGAAGCCGGTATTGATCGTGCGCAGCGCAAACAAGAAGGAATACAACCTAAAAAGTGGGGTGGGACCACAGGAGTCTAGGAAAACTGGCCAGTGGGATAAAATGCTAGCTGAGAAAAATGGAAATTTAATAAAAGAAAAGAAAAATGTTGGAAAAACACGTTGCATTTACAAAGGACAGCGTGATTTTATCAAAAGATAAAATGCAACCTTGAAAGCTGCAGCTGCTAGAAAGAGAAACAAAGATGTTTAACTATGGAATAGAGGAAGGTCATCAAAATACAAAACCTCATTTGAAGAAAGGAGATTTAAATTGGCTGTGAAAAAGATATTGGTTTAAATAGAAAAACTTACGAGTTAAACCTGACACAGAAGTTTTGTGCCGAGAAAGAGAAACAAAGATGTTTAACTATGGAATAGAGGAAGGTCATCAAAAACAAAAATTCTTAAGTTCGGATTCAAAAGGGGAAAAAATCAAAGTTATGTGAACTCAGCAAAGGAAGGAAAAAACTGGGAATTAGAGAATTCCTAAAAAAGATGGAACCGGCACGGAAGTTTAGATTTTGTGCGGAGAAACAGTCATGCTTGGGTCCCAAAGGCAAGATGTGTAACCGGAGATTTAAATATAATAGGCTTTGTATTATCTATACCACAGTATGATGTGACAAATGGAGATCCTCTATACCAAACAATGTAGGAGAAATAAGAAATCAAACTCCCGTGCAGTACCATGACAAACCAGAAATCTAACTGAAGAGAACAACAGTACACAGGCCCCAAGTTTCGCCAAGATTTGCTCCTGATTTTTAGGAGCAATTGGTGTAGAACGGAGTATCTTAGAAATCGGAATTCTTGCCATTTAGTTTGCTCCAGTTCTAGTCAGGTGGAACAGTTTCACTTTGGAACAGAATTTTTTTTTCAAAAGGGGGCGTGTCCGGCCACTTACGCCTGTTTTCAAAGTTTCGGCAGTGAAAACTTACTCCAAACTAACTTAGAATGGAGTAAGTGAAGATTTTTGTACGCTCGAAAAAACCTTGTCTACACTTTAGAAAATCAGGCGTAGGTTACAAATTAGGCGTAGGGAACGAGGTGGGGGGGGAAGGGAAGTCATTAAATTCTACAATCAATCCTTAGTTATACTTATACAAATGTTATACAAATAAATCCAATCTGAATAAAAATTTATAAGCAAAGAAAAGATTAAATAAACCATGTTCCTACCTGTGTGAAATAGCAGCAGTCTTCGAGCTGCTGTGCTTCAGGCAGGCCTTTCATGTTGGAGACAGGCAGGGGTGTGGCGTCAGTGTCTCGACGGCAGCGGCAGCAAGCTTCGAGCTGAGCTGCGGTGCTTGAGGCAGACCTTCATTCTCTTCGTGGTTGGCCGCGATGAAGCAACACCCGGACAGACTTGAGGCCATTCGACCATGGGATAGCAGCGGCGTCAGTGGCTGGCCGGCAGCCGAAGAATCAGCGGACCGATGTGAGGCCATTCGGCCATGAGATAGCAGCAGCGTCAGTGGCTGGCCGGCAGCCGAAGAATCAGCGGACCGATGTGAGGCCATTCGGCCATGAGATAGCAGCGGCATCAGTGGCTGGCCGGCAGCCGAAGAATCAGCAGCGGATGGACGTGAGGCCATTCGGCCATAGGATATCAGCGGCGTCAGTGGCTGGCCAGCAGCCGAAGAATCAACACCTGACACACGCAGCTCTTTATGGTGTTTGAGGCCATTCGGCCACGCTTTAGGGGTGGCGTCAGTGGCTCGACGGCAGCCGAAGATACAGCAGCAGCCTTCGAGCTGTGAGGGGGACTGAGGCCATTTGGACAGGGAGAGGCAGCCACAGCGACAGCTTTATATTTAAATTTGCAGAATGGGTGCTGCATTGTCAACACCACGTATTATGCAATGGTTTGCCATCAATTCACTGCATAGGAGAGAATTGATTTGAGCTCACCGCACCAGGAACATCATAGCCCATAGGTTGAT
Source organism: Pristiophorus japonicus (assembly GCF_044704955.1). NCBI lineage: Eukaryota > Metazoa > Chordata > Chondrichthyes > Pristiophoridae > Pristiophorus > Pristiophorus japonicus. The sequence continues at coordinate 139,806,914 of NC_091986.1, forward strand.
GGGCAGGAGACCTTACTCACGTTGACAATATCGAACCAGGCACTCTTATTTCTCCAAACACACAGTCCTTAATTTGCATGCACCAATGCAGCACCGGTTCTGCAAGTTTAGCAGTGAAAAGCTGAACTCACTGATTTCAGCAGGTGATTTATTCAGCAGTGCTGCCAAAAGCACTCCCTCACACAAAGAAATATTTAAAAAAATTAAAATTACAAGCCTTTGCAAGGGTCCAAGAAACAAATCTTCACTTTTTCTGCAGTCCTTTTAAAAATGGCCGAGTGCCAATGTTTGTTTGAGACTGCGCATGCGCGCACGCTCCAACGCGCACGCGCAGGGTTGCCGGCACCACGAAGGCTAATTTAAATTGTACCCGCCCCCTGCTACTTAGAAAATCGGCGCGAGTGTTAGGCTCCGCCCCCTGCTGCAAAGAGCACGCCGCGCCAAGCAGACAGAATATCGGAGTTTTTTTTAAGTGCAGTTTTCGGCGCGAAAAACAGGCGCCCAGCTCGGAGGTGCGCCGTTTTCACCGCGGGGCAAAACTTGGGGCCTAAGAGTCTCAGCACAGATGATTGTTATAAAAATAACCAAGTTGCTTTATGTCGAGATCCACTACGAATGATCAAAGATGACTGTGGATACGACCAAGTGGACGGGTGCACCTTGAGTATCACCCGCCTAACACAGGACTACTAAATTATCGCTGTTCCACGAGGAAATAGAGATTGATGTGTGAGCACCACGGCAACTGAAATGAAGAAAGGAACACCTCATGCACCATTATGGATAGTGACTTCTGCTTTACTCCGCTTGACGAGACAGATATAAACGGGTTTATTATAACTCCTGAACTTAAGGAGGAAAGATCGATGGGACAATGATGGACATTGCCTGAGGACGTTATGCGAAGGCCATCGGGTCACAAGGAAAACCGATACTCGAACTGAAATAGGAACAAACTCAACTGAATTGGACACCATTCGACAACATAGAAGATACCCCAGGCGGGGCAGAAATTCAGCAGAATAGAAAAAACCCCAAGTGGAGGAAAGATAGAAGAAACAGAGGATACCCCAGGTGGGGCATAATTCGAACACTGAGAAAATGTTAGCTAAAAAGGACTTGTACACAAACTATGCTGGACTAAATGTACTGGTTGTAGTGCAAGGGAATTCATCTTGCTAGTATTATCCTGTAAAAAGGTGTAACCGACATAAGAGGCAGGCCCTAGTCCGTACTATAGTTAAAACATCGAATAAAGGGAAATCAGACCGTCCAGCAGATAGGACTTACTTAGTATAACCTTGATGGGAAAGCCAATAGCCAACAGGTAGATCCTGCAGCTCGGGAAGTAGCGCTACCCAAGCGAAAGGACAACCCTGGAAGCTCACCCGTGAGGTATTAATTGGGAAATGGCCTATCTTGGGCATATAGCCAAGGGCCATTAGCGGGGGAATTGTAAGGGATAAATTGTAAAAGTTGCAAATAGGTGGTCAGAATTATGCTGAATGTAGCGAACTTATAAATTGCCGATGTATATAATACTTGCTTATATAGGTATAGCACACTTATATATATTAAACTATAGCTTGTAACATTTAAACAGCCAAAGTCAGCAGTTTTGTTTAGAAGTCCCTCAGGAAGAGATAAGGAAGCCAGGACAGCCACACTAGGTGTTGGATAGACTGGGATAGAGGGCAAAATGGAACAAAACAATGATGAGAGATGGACAGTTGCATGTACCACTCAGAGCCCATTGGATAAGAGTCGACAAATCAATGTAACTTCGCTGATAACAATAGACCTCGCGATGATTTTGTAGGAGGATAGATCCTCTCCGAAACCTGTATAAATTGTACTTGAAAACTCTTGTATTTCGGAGGTTGCACGACTGAACCTTCCCTTACAATTGCTCGTAATAAAAGTCGGTTGAACCTGGGATTTTGTGTGTTCACTTCCGTGGTCGTTTTACAACAGAAGGGCGAGGTGTTGAGTAACTATATCAGTTAGTCCACCTTGAAGGAGAGAAGCCTCCTTTTTAACCCTTACACATGCGTACACCAATGCAACACTTGCTCACAGTTGAGTAACGCACCCAGGGAGGCCCCACTGAGCCTGTGGTCATGGCCGTCCAAACCATAGTCCAGGGTCCACGTAGATTTTGCTGGCCCTTTTCTGGGAAAGATGTTTCTAGTAGCAGTGGACGCTTACTCTAAATGGATTGAATGTATAATAATGTCATCACATACATCCACTGCCACCATTGAAAGCCTCAGAACCATGTTTGCCACACATGGTTTGCCCGACGTCCTTGTTAGTGACAATGGACCATGTTTCACCAGCTCGGAATTCAACGAGTTCATGACCCGCAATGGCATTAAGCATGTCAGGTCTGCCCCATTTAAGCCCACATCCAATGGTCAAGCAGAACAGGCAGTCCAAACTATCAAGCAGAGCTTGAAACACGTAACGGACAGCTCCTTGCAGACCCGGTTATCTCGGCTCAGCTACCAGATGCGCCCCCCTCGTTCACCGGGATTCCCCCGACAGAATTGTTAATGAAGAGAGCACTCAAAACCAGGCTCTCCTTAGTCCACCCGGATCTCAATAACCATGTAGAAACCCGGCAGCACTGGCATAACGTGTACCACAATTGCGCGACTGTATCGCATGACATTGAGGTTAATGATCCTCAATTATGGTCATGGTTCCAAATGGATTGCTGACACTGTTTTAGCCAAGGAGGGGAAGAAAATGTTTGTTGTTAAACTGTTGAATGGGCAAACGTGCAGAAAGCACTTCGATCAGACCTGTTATGTATGTAAACCTGTAAATACCATGTCTAAACACCAGAGGACTTACCCCTGGAGTCCCAAAGGATCCCACAATCCCTTGGGAGCACCTGTATATAAGGGGGCTTCACAGGCTGCAGAGTCACTCTGAGATCTGTAATAAAGGACGACAGTCACACCTTACTTTGAGCTTGCCGTATCTAGTCTGACCCTTTATTCAAAACATAACAACTGGCGACGAGATACAAATGACGAACCCCACCCCAACAATGCAGAGAACCGTGGGCATCCTGGAGAAATTTTCAGAGGGAGATGATTGGGAAACCTTCGTGGAGCGACTCGACCAATACTTCGTGGCCAACGAGCTGGAAGGAGAAGCGAACGCTGCCAAACAAAGGAAGATGCTCCTCACCGTTTGCGGGGCACCAACGTATGGCCTCATGAAAAATCTGCTCACTCCAATGAAACCCACAGACAAGTCGTACGATGAGTTGTGCACACTGGTCCAGGAGCTACTAAACCCGAAGGAAAGCGTTCTGAAGGCGAGGTATCGGTTCTACACGTACAAGAGGTCTGAAGGCCAGGAAGTGGTGAGTTACATCGCCGAGCTAAGGCATCTTGCAGGACATTGCGAATTTGAAGGACACTTGGAGCACATACTCAAGGACTTCTTTGTACTTGGCACTGGCCATGAAGTAATACTTCACAAACTTCTGACTGTAGACACCCCAACCTTGAGTAAAGCTGTAGCGATAGCCCAGGCGTTTATCGGCACCAGTGACACCACCAAACAAATTTCTCAGCACACGAGTGCTGCTGCAAGTACTGTGAACAAAGTAACGTTGTTTTTTAATCAAAATGTACAGGGCAGGACTTACACGCCTGCAGCTGCATGTCCGCAGATGACTCAGAGTCCACCATCAAGGGTGGTGAATACAAGGCCATTAACACCTTGTTGGCGCTGCAGGAGTGATCATCGTTTCCATTCATGCCGCGTCAAAGGATACGTTTGCAAGGGCTGTGGAACAATGGGACACCTAAACGTGTGTGCAAGCGAGCTGCAAACCCTGATAATCCTGCAAACCACCATGTTGCAGAGGAGGACGGATCCACGGTGGATCACAATGAACCAGAGCCTCAGACCGAGGAGGCAGAGGTATATGGGGTGCACACATTTACCACAAAGTGTCCCCCGATAATGCTGAAGGTTGAGTTAAATGGACTTCCGGTGTCCATGGAGCTGGACATGGGTGCAAGCCAGTCCATAATGAGCAAAAAGAAGTGCGATAAATTGTGGTGCAGCAAGGCCTCAAGGCCAGTCCTAACTCCCATTCGTACTAAACTGAGAACGTACACAAAGGAGCTGATTCCCGTAATCGGCAGTGCTACCTTAAAGGTCTCCTATGATGGAGCGGTGCACGAGTTACCACTCTGCGTGGTACCGGGCGATGGTCCCATGCTGCTCGGCAGGAGCTGGCTGGGAAAGATATGCTGGAACTGGGATGATGTCCGAGCGCTTTTGTCCGTCGACGACACCTCATGTGCCCAGGTCCTAAACAAGTTCCCCTCACTGTTCGAACCAGGCATCTGGAAGTTCCAAGGAGCAAAAGTGCAGATCCATTTAATTCCGGAGGCGCACCCCATCCATCACAAGGCGAGAGCGGTACCTTACATGATAAAAGAGAGGGTGGAGATCAAACTGGACAGGCTGCAAGGAGAGCACACCATTTCGCCGATCGAATTCAATGAGTGGGCCAATCCGATTGTTCCAGTCCTCAAGGGAGACGGCAGCAACAGAATCTGTGGTGATTACAAAGTAACTACCAATCGTTTCTCACTGCAGGATCAATATCTGCTACCGAAGGCAGACGACCTAGTTGCGACGTTGGCGGGAGGGAAGACGTTCACGAAGCTGGACTTGACTTCGGCCTATATGATGCAGGAGCTGGAGGAATCATCGAAAGGCCTCACCTGCATCAACACGCACAAAGGTCTCTTCATTTACAACAGATGCCCGTTTGGGATTCGATCGGCCATGGCGATATTCCAGAGGAACATGGAAAGCTTGCTGAAGTCGATCCCGCGCACCGTGGTTTTCCAGGACGACATCTTGGTTACAGGATGGGACACCGTTGAGCACCTGCAGAACCTGGAGGAGGTTCTTAGTCGGCTTAATCATGTGGGGCTCAGGCAAAAACGCTCGAAGTGCATTTTCCTGGCGCCTGAAGTGAAATTCCTGGGGAGAAGAATCGCGACGGAGGGCATCAGGCCCACCGATTCGAAGACGGAGGCAATCAAGAACACACCAAAACTGATACATCCTTACAGTACAGTATAAATGCACACGAGGCCCATATTTGAGAGAAGGTCAGTCTGTGACCTGTCCTTTATTCCTTAGCACTCGAGTGCAGGAAGTGGGTGGAGCTTCCCCTTTTATATCTGAAGGTCTAGGTTAGGAGTGTCTCCCACAAGTTCACCACCTAGTGTTCAATGTTCTCACAGTGTACAACTTAGGTCAGATTATAAATGGGTTACAATGCTGGTTGAATACATGACATCACCTCCCCCCCCAAAGTCTTATTGGGATCACAGGTTGAGTCTCTCTGGTGGTTTACGTCCCTTATAGAGCGCCTGAGTTGGGGCTCCGGTTGTTGGGCGCTGGCCTGAGTGTCTGCAGTTTGCGGTGCCTCAGGCCTGTCCGGACTGCCCACAGTGACTGGGCTCTCCTCCCTTTGGTTCCTGTGTTCGGTCACCTGTGGTGGAGTGAACTCTACATCGTGTTCTTCCTCTGCTTCTTCTATGGGGTTGCTGAACCTCCTTTTTGTTTGATCCACATGTTTGCGGCAGATTTGTCCATTGGTAAGTTTAACTACCAGAATCCTATTTCCCTCTTTGGCAATCGCAATGCCTGCGAGCCATTTGGGCCCTGCAGCGTAGTTGAGGACAAAAACAAGATAATTTACATCAATACATCGCGCCCTCGCATTCCTGTCATGGCAGTCACATTGTGACTGGCGCCTGCTCTCGACAATTTCTTTCATGGTGGGGTGTATAAGGGATAACCGGGTTTTGAGCGTCCTTTTCATTAGCAGCTCTGCGGATGGAACCCCTGTGAGCGAGTGTGGTCGGGATCTATAGAACAACAGGAGGCGTGATAAGCGGGTTTGTGGGGAACCCCCTTGGATTCTGAGCATCCCCTGTTTGATTATCTGCACTGCTCGTTCTGCCTGGCCGTTTGAGGCCGGCTTGAACGGTGCCGTTCTAACATGGTTAATTCCATTGCCTGCCACGAAGTCCTGGAATTCAGTGCTTGTGAAGCACGGGCCATTGTCGCTGACCAAGATGTCCGGTAGACCGTGGGCGGTGAACATTGCCCGTAGACTTTCTACCGTGGCAGAGGATGTGCTTGAATTTAAAATGTCACACTCGATCCATTTGGAGTAGGCGTCTACTACAACCAAAAACATTTTCCCCATGAAAGGACCTGCATAGTCCACATGGATGCGTGACCAAGGCTTGGCGGGCCATGGCCAGGGGCTAAGAGGGGCTGATGAACACCTCTCTGCCCATCTGGGGCATGACTACATGGTTTCCCCACAGTAGACAATCGGCCTGAATCGAGAGTTCATCCTTGCGCCTGTGAAATGGTTTAAATTTCTCAGGGCATGCCCTGTACGTGGCTGCCCAGTCCCCATTCAGGACACATTTCTTGACTAGAGACAATAGCGGGTCTCTATTTGTCCAGACTTTAATCTGACGGGCTGTCACGGGTGAGCCTTCGCTTCCGAAAGCTTCAACAGCCATGACCATCTCAGCAGCATGCTCGGTAGCCCCCTCAGTGGTGACTATTGGGAGCCTGCTGAATGCATCGGCGCAGTTTTCGGTGCCCGGTCTGTGCCGAATTGTGTAGTCATAGGCGGCTAACGTGAGTGCCCACCTCTGTATGCGGGCCGATGCGTTTGCATTTATGGCCTTGTTGTCGGCCAAAAGGGACGTTAGGGGTTTGTGATCTGTCTCCAGCTCAAATTTCCTGCCAAACAGGTACTGATGCATTTTCTTTACCCCATATACACATGCGAGCACCTCCTTTTCTACCATCCCGTAGCCCCTTTCTGCCTGGGACAGACTTCTGGAGGCATAAGCTACCGGCTGTAACTGACCCTTGGCATTGACATGCTGCAACACACACCCGACACCATAGGACGACACATCGCACGTTAACACAAGTTTCTTACATGGGTCATATAGCGTTAACAGATTGTTGGAACATAACAAATTGCGTGCTCCATTAAAAGCCCTTTCCTGGCTGTCCCCCCAGACCCATTCGCGACCTTTGCGTAGGAGCATGTGTAGCGGCTCTAGCAGCGTGCTCAATTTGGGAAGAAAGTTACCAAAATAGTTCAGGAGCCCCAGGAACGAACGCATCTCCGTCGTGTTGCTGGTCTGGGTGCTGTCTGGATCGCTTCCGTCTTGGACGCAGTAGGGCTAACCCTGTCTGCTGCTACCCTCATCCCCAGGAATTCTACCTCTGGAGCTAGGAAGACGCACTTCGCCTTTTTCAGTTGCAGCCCTACCCGGTCCAGTCTGCGTAGCACCTCCTCCAGGTTGTGGAGGTGTTCTTCAGTATCGTAACCCGTGATGAGGATGTCGTCCTGAAAAACCATCGTCCCTGGAATCGACTTGAGGAGGCTTTCCATATTTCGTTGGAGGATCGTGGCGGCCGAGCGAATCCCGAACGGACATCTGTTGTACTCAAACAACCCCTTGTGTGTCGTGATGGTGGTCAGCTTCTTCGACTCACTTGCCAGCTCCTGGGTCATGTAAGCTGAGGTCAGATCCAATTTTGAAAAAAGTTTGCCACCGGATAGCGTCGCAAAGAGGTCCTCCGCTCTCGGTAGCGGGTACTGGTCTTGGATTGACACCCGATTGATGGTGGCCTTGTAATCGCCACATATCCTGACCAACCCATCCGCTTTGAGCACTGGCACAATCGGGCTCGCCCAGTCACTGAATTCGACTGGCGAGATGATGCCTTCCCTCAGCAGGCGGTCCAATTCGCCTTCTATCTTTTCCCGCATCACGTACGGCACCGCTCTGGCCTTGTGGTGTACTGGCCTGGCGTCCGGGTTTATGTGAATCACTACCTTGGCCCCCATGAAAGTGCCGGGTTGAAATAATGAGTCAAATTTGTCCAGGACCTGTGAGCATGATACTCGCTCCACAGAAGAAATTGCATTGACATCACTCCATTTCCAGTTCATGACAGCAAGCCAACTCCTCCCCAGCAGTGCGGGACCGTCTCCTGGGACAATCCAGAGTGGCAACCTGTTCTCCGAATCTTTGTGGGTCACGACTACCGTGGTGCTGCCTAGCACCGGAATGATCTGCTTTGTGTAAGTCCGTAGCTGTGCGTCAATCGGCGATAATTTTGGCCTCCTGGCTTTGGATGCCCACAACTTTTTGAACTGTTTGATACCCATCAGAGACTGGCTGGCCCCCGTGTCTAACTCAATTGATACTGGGATGCCATTGAGGAGCACTTTCATCATTATCGGTGGTGTCCTGGTGTATGAACTGTATACATGCTCCACATGAACTCGCTGAATTTCAGCTTCCAGCGATTTCCCCCAGCGTTCATTTCTGCAATTTCTGCAGGTATTTTGCTCACCTCTGCAAACTCCGGCTGAGTGTGTGCCTCCACGCCTCCAGCATGAGCTGCGGTTTGAAACAAAAGGTCCCTTGCCAGTCGATCGTCCCTGACTGCCCCTGTTATTGCCCTTGAGTGCGCCATTAACAGGTGTTGATGGCCCCATTACTGGCCGCATTGTCCCTTGCAATGGCGTGAATTGTCGTTCAACTTGCCATTGTCTTTGTCGAACTCCCCCTCTGGGTTCGACTACATGTTGGGGCATGCTCGACTGCGCTTGTCTGCCTGGAGAACTGTGTGCTGCTTTAACAATGTTGAATCTCTGTCCCAACCATTCCTTAACACAGTACCTCTCGTCTGTTCTGCTAGTGGCCATGCTCGCGTGGTTTAAATCCCAGTTTCTTGTCGCCATTGATACGTCCTTACTATACAGTATAAATGCACACGAGGCCCATACTTGAGAGAAGGTCAGTCTGTGACCTGTCCTTTATTCCTTAGCACTCAAGTGCAGGAAGTGGGTGGAGCTTCCCCTTTTATATCTGATGGTCTAGGTTAGGAGTGTTCTCCCACAAGTTCACCACCTAGTGTTCAATGTTCTCACAGTGTACAATTTAGGTCAGATTATAAATGGGTTACAATGCTGGTTGAATACATGACAGAAACCACAGAATGTGACGGAGCTGCGGTCGTTTCTAGGTCTCCTGAACTATTTTGGAAATTCTTACCGGGTCTTAGCACATTGTTAGAACCTCTGCACTCTTTACTGCATAAAGGAGATGAATGGGTATGGGGTAAAAGCCAAGAAAATGCCTTTGAGAAAGCTAGGAAGCTGTTATGTTCAAACAAATTGCTTGTGTTCTACGATCCATGTAAACATTTGGTACTAGCATAATGATGCGTCGTCGTACGTGGTCGGGTGTGTATTGCAACAAGCTAATGAATATGGGAAATTGCAACCGGTTGCTTATGTATCCAGAAATCTGTTTAAGGCCGAGAGGGCCTACGTATGATCAAAAAAGAAGCATTAGCGTGTGTTTACGGGGTAAAGAAAATGCATCAATATCTGTTCGGGCTCAAATTTGAAACCTACCATAACCCGCTTATATCGCTCTTTTCTGAAAGCAAGGGGATAAATACGAATGCATCGGCCCGCATCCAGAGATGGGCGCTCATGTTGTCCGCATATAACTATGCCTTCCACCACAGGCCAGGCACAGAAAACTGTGCCGATGCTCTCAGTAGGCTGCCATTGCCCACCACAGGGGTGGAGATGGCACAGCACGCAGATTTAGTCATGGTAATGGAAGCATTCGAGAGTGAGCAATTACCTGTTACCGTCTGACAGATTAGAACCTGGACGAGCCAGGACCCCTTACTGTCCTTAGTAAAAAAACTGTGCTCCATGGGAGTTGGTCTAGTGTCCCATTAGAGATGCAGGAGGAAATAAAGCCATACCAATGGCGCAAAGATGAAATCTCTATACAGGCAGGCTGCCTCCTATGGGGTAATCGGGTAGTGGTGCCAAAAAAGGGCAGGGACACTTTCATCAGTGAGCTCCACAGCACCCACCCAGGCATCGTAATAATGAAAGCAATAGCCAGATCCCACGTGTGGTGACTCGGTATCGATGCAGACTTAGAGTCCTGCGTGCACAAATGTAATACATGTTCACAGTTAAGCAATGCACCCAGGGAGGCACCACTAAGTTTATGGTCCTGGCCCTCCAAACAGTGGTCCAGGGTCCATGTCGGCTATGCAGGCCCATTCTTGGGAAAAATGTACTTAGTGGTTGTAGATGCGTACTCCAAATGGATTGAATGTGTGATAATGTTGGCAAGCACGTCCGCTGCCACCATTGAAAGCCTACGGGCCATGTTTGCCATGCACAGCCTGCCTGATGTCCTTGTAAGTGACAATGGGCCGTGCTTTACCAGTGCTGAGTTCAAGGAGTTCATGACCCGCACTGGGATCAAACATAGAAACATAGAAACATCGAAAATAGGTGGAGTAGTAGGCCATTCGGCCCTTCGAGCCTTCAATAAGATCATGGCTGATCATTCCCACTGATATATACTTACTATACAGTATAAATGCACACGAGGTGACTTGAGAGAAGGTCACTCTGTTATACCCTGCCCTATGGGCCCAACACAACAGGACTGTGGGTTGGTAGGGCCCGAGCCAGTCAAGATCCCAGGCCCAGAACATAAAGCCCAACAGCAATACCCGCTGAAGCTCGACGCTGAAGCAGCTGTCCTTCAGATAGTGAAAGAATTGGAAAGGCAAGGAGTGGTGAGACAAACAATAGCTTCGACCAACTCACCAGTATTGCCAGTAAAGAAACTGATATGTTCTGACTACACAGTATAAATGCACACGAAGCCCATACTTGAGAGAAGGTCACTCTGTGACCAGTTACCTTTATTACCAAGACCTCAAGTGATGAAGGTGGATGGAGCTTCCCCTTTTATACCTGTAAGTCCAGGTTAGGAGTGTCTCCCACAAGTTCACCCCTTGTGGTCAATGTTCTCAAGGTATACAACTTAGGTCAACTTATACATGAGTTACAATGATAGTTGAATACATGACATCACCTCCCCCCCAAAGTCTTATTGGGATCACAGGTTAAGTCTCTCTGGTGGTTTACGCTCCCTTGCAGAGCGCCTGAGTTGGGGCTCCGGTTGTTGGGCGCTGGCCTGAGTGTCTGCTGTTTGCGGTGCCTCAGGCCTGTCCGGACTGCCCACAGTGACTGGGCTCTCCTCCACTTGGTTCCGGTGTTCGGTCACCTGTGGTGGAGTAAACTCTACATCGTGTTCTTCCTCTGCTTCTTCTATGGGGTTGCTGAACCTCCTTTTAGTTTGATCCACGTGTTTGCACCAGATTTGTCCATTGGTAAGTTTAACTACCAAAACCGTAGTCCCCTCTTTGGTAATCACAGTGCCTGCAAGCCATTTGGGCCCTGCAGCGTAATTAAGGACAAAAACAGGGTCATTGACATCAATACATCGCGCCCTCGCATTCCTGTCATGGTAGTCACATTGTGACTGACGCCTGCTCTCAACAATTTGTTTCATAATAGGGTGTATAAGGGATAACCTGATTTTGAGCATCCTTTTCATTAGCAGCTCTGCAGGTGGAACCCCCGTGAGCGAGTGTGGTCGGGATCTATTGGCCAACAGGAGGCGTGATAAGCGGGTTTGTAGGGAACCCCCTTGGATTCTGAGCATCCCCTGTTTGATTATCTGCACTGCTCATTCCGCCTGGCCGTTTGAGGCCGGCTTGAACGGTGCCGTTCTGACATGGTTGATTCCATTGCTTGCCATGAAGTCCTGGAATTCAGTGCTTGTGAAGCACAGGCCATTGTCGCTGACCAAGACATCCGGTAGACCATGGGCGGTGAACATTGCCCATAGAATTTCTACCGTGGCAGAGGATGTGCTTGAATTTAAAATGGCACACTCAATCCATTTGGAGTCGGCGTCTACTACAACCAAAAACATTTTTCCCATGAAAGGACCTGCGTAGTCCACGTGGATGCGTGACCATGGCTTGGCGGGCCAGGATCAGGGGTTAAGGGGGGCTTCCCTGGGTGCGTTGCCCAGCTGAGCACACGTGTTGCACCTGTGAACACAAAGTTCCAGGTCTGCATCTATCCCTGGCCACCAAACGTGTGACCTGGCAATTGCCTTCATCATGACAATGCCCGGGTGCTCATTGTGAAGTTCTCTGATAAACACCTCTCTGCCCATCTGGGGCATGCCTACTCAGTTTCCCCACAGTAGGCAATCGGCCTGAATCGAGAGTTCATCCTTGCGCCTGTGAAATGGTTTAAATTTCTCAGGGCATGCCCCGTACATGGCTGCCAGTCCCCATTCAGGACACATTCAAGACCCACAGTAGCGGGTCTTTATTTGTGCAGACTTTAATCTGACAGGCTGTCACAGGTGAGCCTTCGCTTTCGAAAGCTTCAACAGCCATGACCATCTCAGCATCATGCTCAGTTGCCCTCTCAGTGGTGGTTAGTGGAAGCCTGCTGAGTGCATCGGCGCAGTTTTCAGTGCTTGGTCTGTACCGAATTGTGTAGTCATTGGCGGCTAACGTGAGTGCCCACTTCTGTATGCGGGCCGATGCATTCACATTTATGGCCTTGTTGTCAGCCAAAAGGGACATTAGGGGTTTGTGATCTGTCTCCAGCTCAAATTTCCTGCCAAACAGGTACTGGTGCATTTTCTTTAATGCATATTCACATGCTAGCGCTTCCTTTTCTACCATCCCGAAGCTCCTTTCTGCCTGGGACAGACTTCTGGAGGCATAAGCAACCGGCTGTAACTGACCATTGGCATTCACATGCTGCAACACACAAGTTTCTTACACGGGTCATATAATGTAAACAGTTTGTTTGAGCATAACAAATTGCGTGCTCTATCAAAAGCCCTTTCCTGGCTGTCCCCGCAGACCGAATCGCGACCTTTGCGTAGGAGCATGTGTACCGACTCTAACAGCGTGCTCAATTTGGGAAGAAAGTTACCAAAATAGTTCAGGAGCCCCAGGAATGAACGCAGCTCCGTCGTGTTACGGCGTCTAGGTGCTCTCTGGATCGCTTCCGTTTTGGACGCAGTAGGTCTGATCCCGTCTGCTGCTACCCTCCTCCCCAGGAATTCTACCTCTGGAGCTAAGAAGACGCACTTCGTCATTTTCAGTCGCAGCCCTACCTGGTCCAGTCTGCGTAGCACCTCCTCCAAGTTGTGGAGGTGTTCTTCAGTATCGCGACCCATAATGAGGATGTCGCCTTGAAAAACCACCGTCCTTGGAATCGACTTGAGGAGGCTTTCCATATTTCGCTGAAAGATCACGGCGGCCGAACGAATCCTGAACGGACATCTGTTATACTCAACCCCTTGTGTGTCGTGATGGTGGTCAGCTTCTTCGACTCACTCGCCAGCTCCTGGGTCATGTAAGCTGAGGTCAGGTCCAGTTTTGAAAAAAGTTTGCCACCGGATAGCGTCGCAAAGAGGTCCTCCACTCTTGGTAACGGGTACTGGTCTTGGAGTGACACCCGATTGATGGTGGCCTTGTAATCACCACATATCCTGACCGACTTGAGCACCAGCACAATCGGGCTCGCCCAGTAACTGAATTCAACTGGCGAGATGATGCCTTCCCTCACCAGGCAGTCCAATTCATCTTCTATCTTTTCCCGCATCATGTACGGCACCGCTCTGGCCTTGTGGTGTTCTGGCCTGGCGTCTGGGTTTATGTGAATCACTACTTTGGTCCCCATGAAAGTGCCAATGCCGGGTTGAAATAATGAGTCAAATTTGTCCAGGACCTGTGAGCATGATACTCGCTCCACAGAAGAAATTGCATTGACATCGCCCCATTTCCAGTTCATGACAGCAAGCCAACTCCTCCCCAGTAGTGCAGGACCGTCCCCCGGGACAATCTAGAGTGGCAACCTGTTCTCCCAATCTTTGTGGGTCATGACTAACGTGGCGCTGCCAAGCACCAGAATGATCTCCTTTGTATATGTCAATCGGCAATAATTTTGACCTCCTGGCCTTAGACACCCACAACCTTTCGAACTATTTGATACTCATCAGGGACTGGCTAGCCCCCGTGTCTAGCTCCATTAATACTGGGATGCCACTGAGGAGCACTTTCATCATTATCGGTGGCGTTCTGGTATATGAACTGTATATGTGCGCCACATGAACTCGCTGAACTTCAGCTCCAGCGATTTCCCCCAGTATTCATTTGGCCTCGTAGAGCTTACATTGGGCCCATCCTCCTTGTACATCAACCTGGCTGCAGGCTTCCTGCACATACGTGCCAAGTGACCGCTGACGTTGCTGTTTCTGCAGGTATATTGCAGATACCTGCAATCTCTGGCTGGGTGTTTGCCTCCACACCTCCAGCATAAGCTGGAGGCCCCGTTGTTGGAAACAAAAGGTCCATTACCAGTCGATCGTCTCTGACTGTCTCTGTAACTATCCTTAAGCGCACCATTAACAGGTGTTGATGGCCCCATTACTGGTCACATTATCCATTGCGATGGCATGAATCGCCGTTCAGCTCGCCATTGTCTCTGTTGAATTCCCCCTTTGGGTTCGACTACATGCTGGGGCATATCTGATTGCCCTTGTCTGCCTAGAGAACTGTGTGCCACATTAACAATGTTGACTCCCTGGTCATTTGCCTCATTTGAGTCAAGATTTTTGTCAACATCATTCTGGTCTCTTCCTCTCCTGAGATAAATGTCTGGGCTATCAGAGCCACCGCTTCCAAGGTCAAGTCTTTGGTCTCAATCAGTTTCCTAAAAATCCCAGCGTGCCCGATGCCCTCAATAAAAAAGTCTTGCAGCATCTCTGCTCTGCATGCATCTGGGAACTTACATAGGCTCGCCAGTCGCCGGAGATCTGCCACGAAGTCTGGAACGCTTTGCTCTTCTCGCCGTCGGTGCATGTAAAACCGGTGTCTTACCATGTGCATGCTGCTCGCCAGTTTAATGTGTACCCCGATCAACTTGCTGAGCTCTTCGAACGTATTGTCTGCTGGCTTCTCTGGCGCTAGAAGGTCCTTCATCAGGGAATACGTTCTGGATCCACAAACCGTCACGAAATGAGCCCTGCGTTTGTTGGCCGAATCCTGTCCCAACCATTCCTTAGTGACAAAACTTTGCTGTAGTCTCTCAATAAAGTCGTCCCAATCATCACCAACACAGTACCTCTCTTCTGTGCTGCTATTGGCCATGCTCGCGTGGTTTAAATCCAAGTTTCTCGTCGCCAATGATGTATCCTTACTATATTAATGCACATGAGGCCCATACTTGACAGAAGGTCATTCTGTGACCAGTTACCTTTGTTACCAAGACCTCAAGTGATGAAGGTGGTAGGAGCGTCCCCTTTTATATCTGAAAGTCCAGGTTAGGATTGTCTCCCACAAGTTCACCCCTTGTGGTCAATATTCTCAAGGTGTACAACTTAGGTCAGCTTATACATGGATTACAATGATAGTTGAATAAATGACACCCTCATTACCCCTTTCCTGCTTTCTCTCCATACCCCTTGATCCCCTTAGCCGTAAGGGCCATATCTAACGCCCTCTTGAATATATCCAATGAACTGGCATCAACAACTCTCTGCGGCAGGGAATTCCACAGGTTAACAACTCTCTGAGTGAAGAAGTTTCTCCTCATCTCAGTCCTAAATGGCCTACCCCTTATCCTAAGACTGTGTCCCCTGGTTCTGGACTTCCCCAACATTGGGAACTATCTACCAGCATCTAACCTGTCCCGTCCCGTCAGAATCTCATATGTTTCTATGAGATCCCCTCTCATGCTTCTAAACTCCAATGTATAAAGGCCCAGTTGATCCAGTCTATCCTCATATGTCAGTCCTGCCATCCCGGGAATTAGTCTGGTGAACGTTCGCTGCACTCCCTCAATAGCAAAAACGTCCTTCCTCAGATTAGAACTGAACACAATATTCCAGGTGAGGCCTCACCAAGGGCTTGTACAACTGCAGTAAGACCTCCCTGCTCCTATATTCAAATCCCCTAGCTATGAAGGACAACATACCATTTGCCTTCTTCACCGCCTGCTGTACCTGTAGGCCAACTTTCAATGGCTGATGAACCATGACACCCAGGTCTCATTGCACCTCCCCTTTTCCTAATCTGCCGCCATTCAGATAATATTCTGTCTTCGCGTTTTTGCCCCCAAAGTGGATAACCTCACATTTATCCACATTATACTACATCTGCCATGCATTTGCCCACTCACCTAACCTGTCCAAGTCACCCTGCAGCCTCCTAGCGTCCCCCTCACAGCTCACACCGCCCCCCAGTTTAGTGTCATCTGTAAACTTGGAGATATTACACTCAATTCCTTCATCCAAATCATTGATGTATATTGTAAAGAGCTGCGGTTCCAGCACTGAACCCTGCGGAACTCCACTAGTCACTGCCTGCCATTCTGAAAAGGACCCGTTTATCCCGACTCTCTGCTTCCTGTCTGCCAACCAGTTCTCTATCCACGTCAGTATATTACCCTCAATACCATGTGCTTTGATTTTGCACACCAATCTTTTGTGTGGGACCTTGTCAAAAGCCTTTTGAACGTCCAAATAAACCACATCCACTGGTTCTCCCTTGTCCACTCTACTAGTTACATCCTCAAAAAATTCCAGAAGATTTGTCAAGCATGATTTCCCCTTCATAAATCCATGCTGACTTGGAGCGATACTGTCACTACTTTCCAAATGCGCTGCTATTTCATCCTTAATAATTGATTCCAACATTTTCCCCACTACTGATATCAGGCTAACCGAGCTATAATTACCCGCTTTCTCTCTCCCTCCTTTTTTAAAAAGTGGTGTTATATTAGCTACCCTCCAGTCCATAGGAACTGATCCTGAGTCGGTAGACTGTTGGAAAATGATCACCAACGCATCCACTATTTCTCGGGCCATTTCCTTAAGTACTCTGGGATGCAGACTATCAGGCCCCGGGGATTTATCGGCCTTCAATCCCATCAATTTCCCTAACACAATTTCCCGCCTAATAAGGATATCCTTCAGTTCCTCCTTCTCACTAGACCCTCGTCCCCTAGTACTTCCGTAAGGTTATTTGTGTTTTCTTTCATGAAGACTGAACCAAAGTATTTGTTCAATTGGTCTGCCATTTCTTTGTTCCCCATTATAAATTCACCGGAATCCGACTGCAAGGGACCTACGTTTGTCTTCACTAATCTTTTTCTCTTACCATATCTATAGAAGCTTTTGCAGTCAGTTTTTATGTTCCGGGCAAGCTTCTTCTCGTATTCTATTTTCCCCCTCTTAATTAAACCCTTTGCCCTCCTCTGCTGAATTCTAAATTTCTCCCAGTCCTCAGGTTTGCTGCTTTTTCTGGCCAATTTATATGCCTCTTCCTTAGATTTAACACTATCCTTAATTTCCCTTGTTAGCCACGGTTGAGCCACCTTCCGCGTTTTATTTTTACTCCAGACAGGGATGTACAATTGCTGAAGTTCATCCATGTGATCTTTAAATGTTTGCCATTGCCTATCCACTGTCAACCCTTTAAGTATCATTTGCCAGTCTACTCTAGCCAATTCACGCCTCAAACCATCGAAGTTACCTTTCCTTAAGTTCAGGACCCTAGTTTCTGAATTAACTGTGTCACTCTCCATCTTAATAAGGAATTCTACCATGTTATGGTCACTCTTCCCCAAGGGGCCTCGCACATCAAGATTGCTAATTAGTCCTTTCTCATTACACATCACCCAGTCTAGGATGGCCAGCTCCCTAGTTGGTTCCTCGACATATTGGTCTAGAAAACCATCCCTAATACACTCCAGGAAATCCTCCTCCACCGCATTGCTACCAGTTTGGTTAGCCCAATCAATATGTAGATTAAAGTCACCCATGATAACTGCTGTACCTTTATTGCATGCATCCCTAATTTCTTGTTTGATGCTGTCCCCAACCTTACTATTACTGTTTGGTGGTCTGTACACAACTCCCACTTGTGTTTTGTGTCCCTTGGTATTCTGTAGCTCCACCCATACAGATTTCACATCATCCAAGCTAACATCCTTTCTTACTATTGTATTAATTTCCTCTTTAACCTGCAATGCCACCCCACCTCCTTTTCCTTTCTGTCTATCCTTCCTAAATGTTGAATACCCCTGGATGTTGAGTTCCCAGCCTTGGTCACCCTGGAGCCATGTCTACATGATGCCAATTACATCATACACGTTACCTGCTATCTGCGCAGTTAATTCGTCCACCATATTCCGAATACTCCTCGCATTGAGGCACAGAGCCTTCAAGCTTGTCTTTCTAACACACTTTGCCCCTTTAGAATTTTGCTGTAATGTGGCCCTTTTTGCTTTTTGCCTTAGGTTTCTCTGCCCTCCACTTTTACTTTTCTTCTTTCTATCTTTTGTTTCTGCCCCCATTCTACTTCCCTCTGTCTCCCTGCATAGGTTCCCATCCCCCTGCCATATTAGTTTAACTCCTCCCCAACAGCACTAGCAAACACTACCCCTAGGACATTGGTTCTGGTCCTGCCCAGGTGCAGATCGTCCGGTTCGTACTGGTGCCACCTCCCCCAGAACCGGTTCCAATGTCCCAGGAATTTGAATCCCTCCCTTCTGCACCACTGCTCAAGCCAAGTATTCATCAGAGCTATCCTGTGATTCCTACTCTGACTAGCATGTGGCACTGGTAGCAATTCTGAGATTACTACTTTTGAGGTCCTACTTTTTAATTTAGCTCCTAGCTCGCTAAATTCATCTTGTAGGACCTCATCCCGTTTTTTACCTGTATCGTTGGTACCTATATGCACCACAACTGGCTGTTCACCCTCCCTTTTCAGAATGCCCTGCACCTGCTCCGAGACATCCTTGACCCTTGCACCAGGGAGGCAACATACCATCCTGGAGTCTCGGTTGCGGCCGCAGAAACGCCTATCTATTCCCCTTACAATTGAATCCCCTGTCACTATAGTTCTCCCACTCTTTTTCCTGCCCTCCTGTGCAGCAGAGCCACCCACGGTGCCATGAACTTGGCTGCTACTGCCCTCCCTTGATGAGTCATCCCCCCTCAACAGTACTCAAAGCGGTGTATCTGTTTTGCAGGGGGATGTCCGCAGGGGATCCCTGCACTACCTCCCTTGCACTGCTCTTCCTGTTGGTCATCCATTCCCTATCTGGCTGTGTACCCTTTACCTCCGATAAGCCCAACTCACTAAACGTGCTATTCACGTCATTCTCAGCATCATGGATGCTCCAGAGTTCATCCACCCGCAGCTCCAGTGCCACAATGCAGTCAGTCAGGAGCTGCAGGCGGATGCAGTCCCCGCACATGTCATCGTCAGGGACACCAGAGGCGTCCCTGACTTCCCACATAGTACAGGAGGAGCATAACACATGTCCAAGCTGTCCTGCCATGACTTAACCCTTAGATAAACTTAAATTGGCAACAATAGTGCTAAAGGTTACTAACTAATATCGAAAAGAAAAAGAAAAATGACTTTCCAATCACCAGACAATCACTTACCCCCTTGGCTGTGACGTCACCTTTCGATTTCTTTCTACTTCTTTTTTGCCTTCTCTCCCTGCTGCAGCTGCACCGGCACACCTCTCCGACGTCCCACTGCTCCCGTGAACTCTCGCTCCCCGGACTCCGAGTGTGGGCCTTTATAGGCCACTAGCCTCTCCGACGTCCTGCTGCTCCCGTGAACTCCTGCTCCCCGGACTCCGAGTGTGGGCCTTTGTAGGCCTCTGGCCTCTCCAACATCCCGCTGCTCCTGTGAACTCTCATCTGTCCCATTTAAACCAGCGTTCAATGGTCAGGCAGAACGAGCAGTTCAAACAATCAAGCAGAGCTTTAAAAGGGTAACTGAAGGCTCACTGCAGATTCGCTTATCCCGATTCCTGCTCAGTTACTGCACAAGACCCTACTCACTCACTGGGGTCCCTCCCGCTGAACTGCTAATGAAAAGGGCACTTAAGACAAGGCTCTCATTAGAACACCCTGATCTACACGAACAGGTAGAGAGCAGGCAGCTTCAACAGAATACATATCATGATCGCGCAAATGTGTCACGCAAAATTGAGATAAATGATCCTGTATTTGTGTTGAACTATGGACCATGTCCCAAGTGGCTTCCTGGCACTGTTTTGGCCAAAGAGGGGAGTAGGGTGTTTGTGGTCAAACTCTCAAATGAACTCACCTGCAGGAAACACTTGGACCAAACCAAACTCAGATTTACGGACTATCCAGAACAACCCACAATAGACTCCACCTTTTTCGACCCTCCGACACGCACACAAGTGGCAACCGACTCAGCGGTTGACCACGAAGCAGAACCCGCAGCAGCCCAGCAGGACTCACCACCTCCAGCAGCCCAGCAAGGCCAGCTGCGCAGCAGCCCAGCGAGGGCCCAACAAACGACTCACCAAAACCAGCATTTGCACCGAGACGATCAACCAGGGAAAGGAAGGCCCCAGATCGACTCACATTGTAAATAGTTACACCAATGACTTGCGGGGGTGGGGGGAGTGTTGTTATGTATGTAAACCTGTAAATACCATGTCTAACCACCAGAGGGCTTATCCCCTGGAGTCCCAAGGGATCCCACAATCCCTTGGGAGCACCGGTATATAAGGAGGCCTCACAGGCTGGAGAGGCACTCTGAGATCTGTAATAAAGGACTACGGTCACACCTTACTTTAAGCTTGCAGTATCTAGTCTGACCCTTTATTCAAGACATAACAAGACCAAACTGCGATTCACTGACAACCAAGAACAGTTTGAAGAAGACTTTAGCATCTATGATCCATCAACACACACCCAGCCAGCAATCGACCTCGCTATCAACCACGAGGATGAACCCACCATGCCCGACAGTCTGATCAAACCAGCCGCGCTGCCATGCAGCAATGATCCAAACGGCTCACCCAGGCCAGGACTTCAACTCAGGCGATCAACCCGGGAACGCAGAACGCCAGATTATCTCAACCTGTAAATAACTTGTACATAAAACTTTGGGGGAGAGTGATGTTATGTATGCAAACTTCACCAATGTGTAAGACTTGCCACCAGGGGGCACACCTGTAGGAGCCCTAATGGTCACCTGTGCACCCTGGGCAAGCAGCATAAAAAGCAATCCACCATGCTGCTTCCTCACTTTGGAGTCACATTAAAGAGACCAAGGTCACAATGGTTTGAGCTTACAACACAGTCTTGTGGAGTTATTCTGAACATAACACAATCCAGACAGCCCCTTTGTGACCGGGATATCTGGGATTGAATAATCCGCCTGCGGTACCAAAGATCACACCCCCAATTCCCCTTTCAATATTTGTCCCACACCTTCCCTTTCCTCTATTGCTGACCATCACTGTGTCATCTTGGCCACAATGTTGAAATAAAAGCAATCATAAAACAAACTTTCCAATCCAATTTTATCCATATATGCATCTAATATCAAGAAGTCAAGAAATCAACTAATCACCTTTATGCATTCCCTTAGTGACTGTCTTGCATCTGCCTTCGCCTATCCTACTGATGTCACATAGTGCTACCCCAGTGGGTGCAGCATGGCTGGTGGAAGGCTGCTGACTTTCAGTGGGGGACACTGCAGATGGCCTTGCAGGATGACCTCGAGGAGCCGGTGGCTGGGAGTGTGAAATCGAGTGACGGTGTTTCTTCTACTTCTGCTTCTTCTTCACTGTCCTCTCCCACTTCTTGGTCAATCATTGGTTGGGCAGACTGGATTTCTTGGGTGTCTGAAATGAGGAAGGCACAAGGATAGGGTTGTGGTGAGGGTAGGGCAGGAACGCAAGAGGTGCATGCTTACACCATGCTCAGCTTGTACATCAGGAGAGATTGTGGGATCAGTAGGATATGAGAAGGAGGATAATGTATGAGGATAACAGCATCTTGTACTCTTTCAGTCCCACCGCTGGCCAAGGGCTCAGCCATGCCCTGCCAAGAATGGCCAGCACCATCTCCTCCAAGGGGATGAGGTGAAACTAGGAATGTGAGGTGCGCCTCATGTTTGGTAGAGATTGTTGGTAGGTGAGTGATGGGGCGGTCATGCATTGAGCAGTGTGTGAGGCTAGTGGTGCAGTTGGTAGGAGAGAGCTTTTGAAGATGCATTCGCTAACTTTGACTGATCTGAAGCCATGAAATTTCTTTGGGTACTGGAGCCAGTTCGTGGAGGGGCGACACTGCTGGTAGTGATGGCCTTGGCGATCTGGTCCCACATCCTTCTTTCTGGAGGGCCTCCTGGCCAACTGTGGGTCGAAGATTTCTCTTCCACTTTTAACCCCCTGCACAAAGCTGGAGAGTTGTGTGCGAGGAAGAAGGGACCGAATGTAACATAGCCAAGTCTGCCGACGATACAAAGATGGGAGGAAAAGCAATGTGTGAAGAGAAAACAAAAAATCTGCAAAGGGACATAGACAGGCTAAGTGAGTGGGCAAAAAATTGGCAGATGGAGTATAATTTTGGAAAGTGTGAGGTCATGCACTTTGTCAGGAAAAATCAAAGAGCAAGTTGTTATTTAAATGGAGAAAGATTGCAAAGTGCTGCACTACAGCGGGACCTGGGGGTACTTGTGCATGAAACACAAAAGGTTAGTATGCAGGTACAGCAAGTGATCAGGAAGGCCAATGGAATCTTGGCCTTTATTGCAAAGGGGTATAAAAACAAGGAAGTCTTGCTACAGTTGTACAGCGTATTGATGAGGCCACACCTGGAATACTGCGTGCAGTTTTGGTTTCCATATTTACGAAAGGATATACTTGCTTTGGAGGCAGTTCAGAGAAGGTTCACTAGGTTGATTCCGGGGATGAGGGGGTAGACTTTTGAGGAAAGGTTGAGTAGGTTGAGCCTCGACTCATTGGAGTTCAGAAGAATGAGAGGTGATCTTATTGAAACATATAAGATTATGAGGGGGCTTGACAAGGTGGATGCAGAGAGGATGTTTCCACTGATACGGGAGACTAGAACTAGAGGGCATGATCTTAGAATAACGGACCACCCATTTAAAACTGAGATGAGGAGAAATTTCTCCTCTCAAAGGGTTGTAGAACTGTGGAATTCGCTGCCTCAGAGAGCTGTGGAAACTGGGATATTGAATAAATTTAAGACAGAAATAGACAGTTTCTTAAACGATAAGGGAATAAGGGGTTATGGAGAGCAGGCAAGGAAATGGACCTGAGTCCATGATCGGATTAGCCATGATCATATTAAATGATGGAGCAGGCTCGAAGGGCCGTATGGCCTACTCCTGCTCCTATTTCTTATGTTCTTATGTTCGTATGAGACTCTGGGTGCCCTTTCCCTGACCTGTTGAGCCATTTGCATTAGTGCTGAAGCATTTTTACCATTTTTTTCGTGCAGAAGCCAGTTCAGCTTTAAATGCTGAAGACTGCCTATTTTTGAATGATGTTTAATGTTTTTTTCAGAAGGCAGTTACTCTTTAAGGACTTGAGAATGCTTCTTAAAATGATAGGCTTGCTTTAAGAAAATGAAGCCACATTCCAGGGCCTCCTGCTGAGCACACAGCCTGAAGCAGCATATTGATCGCTCGACTGTACACTGAAATCATATAAATATGACAGTGCTGCCTGCAATTTTTTTTATGGGCGCAAGAAAATCTTGCCTTGCTGTGGCAGCACCATTTTCGGGCCTTAGTGAATTTCTAGGCCCTTAACTTAATCTCAGCAGAAACCCATATTTGAATTTAGCCTGAAAGCAATATTTTTCTTAATATTAGTCACAAGAACATATCAATCTAGAAAAGATCATACATTATAGTAACCACTTTGATGATGTAAACAAAACTCTACGGCATTTCATTTAACATTAAACCTGCAGGCTTAGATATTCGTTTGCACCCTGAAAAGGGGTACGGAGATCGTGATGCGCTAGCACTCCGTGCCGTACGGAGGACTGCAGGCAGCACGCAAATTTGTGCTGCCTGCTCATTTCCATGATCATGGCATTCGGCAAAGCACTGAATGCACTGCTGAGTGTCTGAACACTCAGCAGGGGGTCCAAGTTCGTGCGAGGCTAGCACCACTTAAAGCTAGCCTGCACTACTTAAAGGCAGTCTGCACTTCTTAAATAGGAGGCGCATTCTGCCTGCAGCAGATAATTGAACTGGTTGAGGAAGATAGTGGAAAGGAATTACTAATGATGACACAATAAGTGAGAGAGCGTGCACCAAGGTTCTCTGATGCAGCCCGAGAGGCCTTGGTGCAGGAAGTCAATAGAAGTCCTCCTTCCACAGGGGCCAAGTGGCCTTCAAGGCAATGTAGCAAAGCACAGTGGGAGCAGATAACCACTGTGATCAATGCCAACAGTGTAGCTCTGAGGACCTGGACAGTGCAGGAAGAAGTTTAATGACTTCATATGAGTGATCAAGGTCAGTGAATTAATTTTCAAATGCCATATCCCAGAAGATGCACCACTAGCCTCACACACTGCTCAATTCACCATACCCCATCACTCACCTAACAACAATCTCTATCAATCATGATTCATACCTCACATTCACGTGCCCCATCTCACCCTCACACATCACCCTCACACATCATCATCATCATCATCATCATAGGCAGTCTCTCGAATCGAGGATGACGTGCTTCCACGTCAAAACGTTCACAGGTGTTTCAATGAAGGACCTAAAATTCCAGGTACCGAACTAAATCTTGACGGGTGGAAGATGCCTGTGTATGGATTTTTTTAACGTGTGGTGGCCATTGCACACCAGCCACCACACGGGCTTGACAGAGCTAGGTCTTGGTCCAGTGGCAAGGATTGACTGAGACGACTGGAGACCAGCTCCGCTGCACGGACCTAGTGCGCACACATATCGCAGTGTGGGCTGGCCCCTGCTGCCCCTGGGCACTCGCCTCTTCAGGGCCCCGAACTCACGCCTCTCCTGGGCCCCGATCACGTCCCTCTACAGTCTCTCGCCACTCCTTTACCCCGACCTCGCCGCTCCTGCTGTACCTGCCCACGCTCCAATCACCGACGTAGATCTGGGTGACGTCCCTCTTCACTGCCGTTACTCTCCTGCTCCAGCACGTGCTGCTCCCTAAGTGGAGCATTGCTCCTTCAGCTCCCCAGCCTGCTCCGATGGTGCTCGCAGGCCGGGGGCCGCTCAGCCTGCTGGGCCAGGCCGCCACGCTGCTCCTTCCGCTCCCTGCCCTGCTCCGATGGTGCTCGTTCATTATATTCAGCATGCCTTGACAGACTCTAGCCCGCATGCCAGACCCAAAGCAAGCGCTTTACTTAGAACTCCTTCATGGCAAACGAGTCAAGTGTGGGCAGTGGAAACGTTATAAAGACACCCTCGAAGCCTCCCTAATAAAGTGCAACATCCCCACTGATACCTGAGAGTCCCTGGCCAAAGACCGCCCTAAGTGGAGGAAGTGCATCCGGGAAGGCGCTGAGCATCTCGAATCTCGTCGCCGAGAGCATGCAGAAATCAAGCACAGGTAGCGGAAAGAGCATGCGGCAAACCAGTCCCACCCACCCCTTCCCTCAATGACTATCTGTCCCACCTGTGACAGAGACTGTGGTTCTCGTATTGGATTGTACAGCCACATAATAACTCATGTTAAGAGTGGAAACAAGTCTTCCTCGATTCTGAGGGACTGCCTATGATGATGATGATGGTAACCCATCCTCTGTGCATATGTTTTCTTAAAGTATAGCAGTGTTTCCTGTGTTTACTGCAGATTGTGGACCAGAGTCTGTCAAGGCATGCCTCACTCATAGCACTACTGTAAATATCATATCCACATCTCACATTTTGCACACACTGTCAGCTATTCAACCATGACGGGTACATCACCTAAACACATTGCACCACACTCACTGATGACTTCCCTTTCAGAACCTAACTGGTAGGAAACAGGCTCGCATGCATCACCATACCTCCATGGAGTAGATGGTGCTGGTCATTCTTGGGAGGGGCATGGCTGAGCCTGTGGCCAGCGGCAGAGTTGAAAGAGTACAAGATGCTGGTATCCTCATATGTTATTCTTCCCCTCATCCCGCGATCTTTTCTGATTTACAAGCTGCACATGGTGTAAGCATGCACCTCTTGCATTCGCTCCTTCTGCCCACCGACCCTCTACCCCCTCCCCCCTCCATCACCACAACCCTATCCTTGTGCCTTTCTCCATTCGGATACCCAAGAAATTCAACCTGCCCAGCCAGTGGTTAACGATGAAGAGGGAGAGGAGAGTGATCAAGAAGAAGAAACATTGTCACTCGATCTGACACTTGCAGCCACCAGCTCAGATACTGGCACTGTTTAGAGGTTAGGAGTTGCATGTGGTGAGTCACCGGGCACGCATGGGCTGCAGCCAGGGCAGAGGGAAAGGGTAGTGCAGGTGTTAGCTCCCCGGAAGACGAGGTCACACACGAATTCTGCTCCAGAAAACTCAGATGAAGACTTCAATGGGGCGGCCTACAGAAGAATGCTGATGGGTTTGCACAAAGAAATGCTTGGTGCATTGGCAGGCTTGCCAGAAAGCTTGAGTGCAATGTCAAGGAGCATGGAGGAGTACGGTACCAACCTTGCACAGGGCTTTGTGTAAAGCTTGGAGCCCATCCTTTCCAGCATGGAAGGGGTGGAAAGTGTCATGTATTCAACTGTCATTGTAACACATGTATAAGCTGACCTAAGTTGTGCACTGTGAGAACATTGACCACTAAGTGGTGAACTTGTGGGAGACACTCCTAACCTGGACTTTCAGGTATAAAAGGGGAAGCTCCACCCTCCTTCATCACTTCAGTGCTGGAATAAAGGTTACTGGTCACAGAGTGACCTTCTCTCAAGTATGGGCCTCATGTGCATTTATACTGTATAGTAAGGACATATTAGGCAGATCCATTAGCACACTTGTGGACCCATCCATCATGCAACATTTAATGGCCGATGTCTCAGCTTCCATTGCAGCACAAGCAGAAGTGCTGTGCTGGAAGCTCAGACTGAAGTCATGCAAGCTCTGAGTTCTCTCATGCAGGCTCATCTTAGTGCCACTTAAGCTCAGACTGCTACCAGACTATACCACTGTGAAAAGGGGCTTGCAGGATGTCAGAGCAGTCCAGCAATCTGTCCTCCAACAGATAGCTAGGATTGCTGAAGCACCGCCTCAGTGGAGTGGCAGTGGCTCCATGGAGGACAAACCTGTTGTCCTCTCTCAGGATGACAGCATTCATGCTCCCACCGAAGCCCCATATGCTTTCTCAAGTGGACATAAAAGATCCCATGGCACTATTTCGAAGAAGAGCAGGGGAGTTATCCTCAGTGTCCTGGCCAATATTTATCCCTCAATCAACATAACAAAAAAACAATATCCAGTCATTATCTCATTGTTGTTTGTGGGAGCTTGTGCACAAATTGGCTGCCACGTTTCCTACATTACAACAGTGACTACACTTCAAAAGTACTTCATTGACTGTAAAGCACTTTTGAGACATCGAGTGGTCGTGAAAGGCGCTATATAAATGCAAGTCTTTCTTTTTAAACAACTCTGGAAAGTGCCAAACACTTCCACAAACTTACAGAGCCAGTACAAATTAATCAGCAACTCACCTGAGAGTGGTTGATGATCCCTTTAACTACTGCATTTAGGGGGTCTTTACAGCTGCTGAATGCATGTTCAGCTGTGCGAGGTAAACACAGGGCGTTACTTCCAGCATTGAGGATGAAAATGGCATCATTGGTGTAAAATCAACTTGGCTAGCTGATTGACGTCATGATCTGCCTACTCTACAAACCTCGAGTGCACTCTCCCAGCGCCAGTCCTAACCCCGCACCAAGATGACATCCGGCATGGCCCACACCAGAATTGTGCGTGTGGGGCATGGACGCCACTTTCAACCCAAACGGCACCCGTAGCACACAACCAATGGACACTACACTATCGGATTTTTTGCCTGCACTCTTGAATATTGACTGTAAGCTATTTAAATCAATATTCAAGGATCCAAACTCAGACTTCCTAAAATTGATTTTCCAAGCTGACATTATGCATTTTGCTGGACTTCTGGTGAGTAACTCCTTAAAAAAAATCTTTCTTAAATATTTAATATAATTGTATAATTGTATCTTGTTTTTGCTATCTCAGAATAGAAAAATGCCAGTAATGTTGCTGTAGAATTTAGAGACCTGTATCTTTCTCCCTCCCTCTTGCATGTCAATAATGTAATTGATATTTAGTTGCACTTGGGATCCAGAATGTTACTGCCATTACAGTCTATATCCAATATGGCACCACATTCTCAACCTCCCACTTGCAGTCTCCACTCGACCAATTTACTTGGTTTAAAAGGTAATAAACACCACACTGCAGCTTTAGAAACATGTTGTTAGTAGTATTCATCCTTAATGTATGGAAAATGATCTTCTAGAAGTAAATTTAAATGCACAACAGTTTTCATAGGTCTGTGTGGATCCCCCATGATTGTGACATCACATCACTGAGCTGGGAGTCTGTGATCTCATTCATTTTAATCTGTCCAAACACTGGAGTGTTCACAGGATTGGGTAGCACAGAGGTCCGGTTACTGTGTAAATGTGGGCCAGCACAATCCATCAATTATTTGGAAAATTGTAATCCCAAATTAATAAATTAAATTTACGTAAACTTCCTTTAATTTAATTTAACGTGAAAAATAGGGGTAATGTATTCTCATCAGAGAAACATATCGATGCATACTCTATTCAACTTTCATAGTTGCCAACTGCCTGCTTTTTACACAGATGTTCATTTTAAAGCTCACATTCATGCTGCTCGTACTGGGGCCAAAATACCCACTTATTTTCGTATAGCCTAAGCCTCCTCACAGATTATTGTGAGTGATCCCTATTGTACATATGCAATCTAGCACATATACAGAAGAGGTAACCCATGATGTAGTATGGAGCAAATGATGTGAATGAAGCTCAAAGATTGGCAGGTATGAAGAGTTGCATGTTAGATTTGTTGTAAACAAGTTTCTAATAGACGTGAGGTACTCAAATCCTAGTTTGGAAATGCTTCAATGCCATCCCTAATTAATGTTGAATTTAGTGACAGAAACTAGTTCCTGGATATCCTTTAAGTGGTCTTATCCCTTAATAACTGGCTTGATTGCTCATCTACTATTTAGTCCTTAACACAATAGTATTTACTAATTATATAGTGGGTGGATATTGCAATTTCCTTCACAACTCAATTATAGAGCACTGGGCCCATCCTAATGTCATGAGGCAGAAATCCCGGCCTCCCCAGGTCCGTACGGAGTGTGTACAGTCCCGGAAAGGCATCGCAAAAGCCGGTTTTCGGCACGCAATGCCGGTGGGGAGGCCTTCTCTTCCCGTATACAGGTCCTCCATATCCCCACAGCCATGACATTCGCATGGGCAAGATTGCAGTATTTACCCATCTCTTGCCCAGCGAATGTCCTGAAAACTCTTGTGCCTGATAAAACCAGACACATAGCCTACTTTTACCAGCGTAAGAGTTTTAAAACATACAAAATCATATAAAAACACAATTTTAAAAACACATTTTAATGTTAAAAACCCTGCCCACTAAGGTAAGTTTATTTTTAACCCTAATTACAAACCTTTTTAAAAATCAGGGAAAACATTTTTTCTAAGGGCTAGAGTTTCCTCTCAAATCGTCCATTTACCGTCCAGTTACTGCCCAGTTACCGCCCAGAAATACAAGTTTCCTCTCAAATCACCTATTTACCGCCCAGTTACTGCCCAGAAATACAAGTTTCCTCTCAAATCACCCATTTACCGCCCAGATACCGCCCTGCGGTAAATTCCAGTCATTACCTCCAGGCAGTATTCGATACTGTCCGCCCATATAGTACCGCCCAAATACCGCCTAAAATGCAAGTTTCATCATTAAGATCCGTTTACCACCGGACCTTAATACCGTCCTGAAAAAGCAGGTCTTACTGGATCTTAAGTGGATCTTAAGTGGGTGGATGGACACAGATCTGACAGGTTTGTTTGATATTACACAGATCTTTATAGTTCTCCACAGTTTGATGTATTTTTTAATGGATTGTAGTATTTTCTAGTGTTAGGCAGTAATATAAATGGTCCAATAAAACCTTATTTACTCCTTTAGTCTCTCTCACTCACATTAGTCTCACTCACCCCCAGTCTCTCTCACCCCCCAGTCTCTCTCACCCCCCAGTCTCTCTCACCCCAGTCTCTCACACCCCCCAGTCTGTCAACCCCCAGTCTCTCACCCCCAGTCTCTCTCATCCCCAGTCACTCTCACCCCCAGTCTCTCTCACCCCAGTCTCTCACACCCCCCAGTCTGTCAACCCCCAGTCTCTCACCCTCAGTCTCTCTCATCCACCAGTCTCTCTCACCCTCCAGTCACTCTCACCCTCCAGTCACTCTCACCCCCAGTCTCTCTCACCCCAGTCTCTCACACCCCCCAGTCTTTCAACCCCCAGTCTCTCTCACGCCCAGTCTGTCACTCCCCAATCTCTCTCACCCCCCAGTCTCTCTCACCTCCCAGTCTCTCACCCCCCAGTCTCTCTCATTCCCCCAGTCTCTCATCCCCCCAGTCTCTCTCACCCCCAGTCACTCTCACCCCCAGTCTCTCTCACCCCCAGTCTCTCTCACCCCAGTCTCTCTCACCCCCCAGTTTCTCTCATCCACCAGTCTCTCTCACCCCCCAGTCTCTCTCCTCCCCCCAGTCTCTCATTCCCCCAACCCCCCCCCCAGTCTGTCTCACTCCCCAGTCTCTCTCACCCCCCCCCCCAGTCTCACACCCCCCAGTCTCTCAACCCCCAGTCTCTCTCGCCCCCCAGTCTCTCTCATCCACCAGTCTCTCTCACCCCCCAGTCTCTCTCAACCCCAGTCTCTTTCCTCCCCCCAGTCTCTCTCCTCCCCCCAGTCTCTCATTCCCCCCAGTCTCTCATCCCCCCAGTCTCTCTCACCCCCAGTCACTCTCACCCCCAAGTCTCTCTCCCCCCCCCAGTCTCTAACCCCCCCCAGTCTCTCTCCCCCCCCAGTCTCTCTCAACCCACCCCCCCCCGTAGTCTCTCTCACCTCAGTCTCTCTCCACCCCCCCAGTCTCTCTCACTCCCCAGTCTCTTCCCCCCCGCCCCTGCCCCTCGCCAGTCTATCTCACCTCCCAGTCTGTCTCACCCCCTACAGTTATCTCACCCCTCCACCCACAGTGATCTCCCTCTCCCCGGCCCCCCACAGCGGTCTCTCCCCCACCCCACAGCGATCTCATTCTCTGTCCCCCCCACCCGCCCCCACAGCGATCTCACTCTCTGTTCCCCCCCCCCACAGCGATCTCACTCTTCCCCCCACCACAGCGATCTCCCACCCCCCCCCCCACAGTGATCTCACTCTTGTCACCCCCTCCTCACAGCGATCTCTCCCTCCCCCGCACAGCACAGCATCTCACCTCTCGCCCCCTCCACTCCGCCCCCCCCCACAGCGATCGCCACTCTCTCCCCCCCCCCTCCCCACCTCCCCCCCCCCCCCACCCCCCTCCCCCCACCTCCCCCCCCCACAACGATCTCACTCTCTCCCCTCCCCACCTCCACCCCCACCCCCCCCACAGCGATCTCACTCTCTCCCCCTACCTCCACCCCCACCCCCCCACAGCGATCTCACTCTCTCCCCCCCACCCCACCCCCCACCCCCCCCCCCCCCCCCCACAGCGATCTCACTCTCTCCCCCCACCTCCACCCCCTCCCCACAGCGATCTCAGGCCGGCAGTCTCTGGACTCTCGTCAGTGCCTCTCGGGGGGGCGGAGCTTGGCAGCCGCGCGCGCATGCGCACAACTTGGGAGCCAAAGATTCCCGAGTCGATAGGCCTCCTCTGTCGCACACTGCCCGCTGCACTTCGTTCCCGCACCGCTTCGTTGCCGCCGAAATGGAGCACCCGAAAACCGCGGGAGCGCGCACCAGCAGCATTCCGGCGGTTGAAAAAGACGCAACCGCCGGAACACCGCTAAGGATCGGGCGGGGGAGATTTCAAAGGAAAATCCAGCCCTAAGACGTTTATTAATTTTAATTTCAATTAATTTTTATTATGGTGTTTAGTGTGTTTGTGGCCGTGTGGCTTTTGTCGGCCGGCGCGGACACGATGGATCAAAATGGCCTCCTTCTCTGCTGTAAATTTCTATGTTTCTATGGGCTCAAGTTTTGGCCTGAGTTGCTCCCATTTTTTTGGAACAACTAGTTTAGAATGGAGCATCTTAGAAATTGCAATTCTCGGCATTTAGTTTGCTCCAGTTCTAAAGGGCCCAAGTTTCCACATGATTTGCGCCTGATTTTTAGGAGCAACTGGTGGAGAACGGACTATCTTAGAAATCGCAATTCTCCACATTTTTTTTTCTGCAGTTCTAGTCAGGTAGAACAGTTTTACTTTGGAATAGAATTTTTTCTTCAAAAGGGGGCGTGTCCGGCCACTAACGCCTGATTTCAAAGTTTCCACAGTGAAAACGTATTCCAAACTAAAGTAGAATGGAGCAAGTGAAGATTTTTGTAGAACTGAAAAAACCTGTTCTACACATTAAAAAATCAGGCGCAGGTTACAAATTAGGCGTCCAGAACGAGGTGGGGGGGGAGGGCGGGGGGGAAGGGAAGTCATTAAATTCTACAATCAATCCTTATTTATACTTCTACAAATATTATACAAATAAATCCAACCTGAATAAACATTTATAAGCAAAGAAAAGATTAAATAAACCATCTTCGAAAGTGCTTCAGCCATCGTTCGTTCCCGTGGGGGGTGGGGAAGGAAACCGCCGTTTGTTGCCGCGGAGGGGAGGGAGGGGAAGGAGACAGCGGTTTGTTGCCGCCGTGGAGGGGAGGGAGGGGAAGGAGACAGCGGTTTGTTGCCGTGGAGGGGAGGGAGGGGGAGGAAACAGCCGTTTGTTGCCGTGGAGGGGAGGGAGGGGGAGGAAACTGCCATTTGTTGCCGTGGAGGGTGGGGAGGGGAAGGAGACAGTGAGAAGGGTAGCCTCAGTGCTGATGTGCTAATGGCAATGTGCTTTTATTAAAACATTTTCAAAAATTAAACAGCTACAAAGAACTACAAAAATGGCCGAGTGCCAATGTTTCCTTCACACTGCGCGTGCGCGAACGCTTCAACGCGCACGCGCAGCGTTGCCGACAGGAAAAAACTAATTTAAATAGTACCCGCCCCCTCCCACTTACAAAATTGGCGCGAGTGTAGGCTCCGCCCCCCCTGGGCGCCGCGCCAAACAGACAAGGAGCTGCAAAGCGCTCAAGAATAGCGCGTTTTTTTTCTGGCGCCGTTTTAGGCGCGAAAAACGGGCGCCCAGCTCGGAGGGGCGCCCGTTTTTTATCCTGTGGAAACTTGGGCCCAAAGAGTTAGAATAGTTCAATTTTAGAACCGATTTTTTTTCAAAAGGGGGCGTCTCCAGCCACTTACGCCTGTTTAGCAAGTTTAGGCAGCGAAAACTTACTCCAAACTAACTTAGAATGGAGTAGGTGTAGATTTTTGTACGCTTAGAAAAACCTTGCCTACACTTATAAATCAGGCGTAAGGAATGACAGATGGGGGGGGTGGGAAGTTTACAAACATTAAACATTTCACTTTTACAAATAAAGTGCCATCATCAATAATAAATGATAACTAAATCAATAAATCAACCAATAAATCAATCAAAAAAATTAAAAAATTAAAAATTAAAAAAATAATTTAAAAAATCAATAAATAAAAAATTAAGTTTCTACTCACAGACTGCAGCACCGGGAGCCCTCCAACAGCGTGCTGGGATGCCCCCACCCCCCACCCAGTGTGTGTGTGTCTCTCTCTCTGTCAGTGTCTCTCTATCTGCCTCTGTCAGTGTCTCTCTCTCTCTGTCAGTCTCTCTCTCTGTCAGTGTCTCTCTCTGTCAGTATCTCTCTCTGTCTCTGTCAGTGTCTCTATGTGTTTCTGACAGCGACGGGTGGGGGGAGGAGGGGGTGCAGGGTGGGGGGAGCAGGGGGAGGGTGGGGGGAGGAGGGGGAGGGGAGGGGGAAAGAGGAGGGGAGGGATGGAAGAGGAGGGGGAGAGAGGGAAGAGGAGGGAAGAGGAGGGGGGAGGGAGGGGAGAGGAGGGGGGAGGGAGGGGTGAGGGCGGGGGGGAAGGAGAGGAGGGGGAGAAGAGGAAGAGGGGGAGAGGAGAGGGGCGGAAGAGGAGAGGGGGGAAAGGAGGGGGGAGGGAGGAGGTGGGAGGAGAGTGGGAGGCTGAACGGGCCCCGCCGACGAGAGGAAGCTGGGCTGAAAACTTCGGGCGGGGCCCACCCCCAGCAAGATGCTGGGCGGGCGGTTCCCGCCGAGGACGGGGAGGGAGGGAGGGAGGGAGGGGGGGGAGAGGAGGGGGAATGGCTGAACGGGAGGGAGGGAGGAGGGAGAGCGGGAGCTGATTGGGAGGGAGTGAGGCCCGAGTCTGATCTTCGCCGCCTTGGTGAGCCCATTCGGCCAGGGCTAGGGGCGGCGCGCTTCGGGCCCCTCCCACGCAGCCTCGGGGGCGAGGAGCTACTGCACATGCGCGCATACTCTAGCGTGCATGTGCAGAGGTCCGGCACTGTTTTCAGCGCCGGGACCTGGCTCTGCCCTCCACGCGTTCTGCTGCGCTGCGCTGGATCGACCGGATGGAGGGGAGAATACCAAGGTAAATAATAGGCGCCGTTTCTATTCTAAAATGTTGGCGCACCACATGGAGATGCGTCGTTCTAACCCTTTGGCAAACTTGGGCCCAAAGTTTCTAATAGCAATGAGAACTTGTTGATATGGAGTTCTCATTGCTATTAATGCTGTGGAATACATTACCTGATTAGTTGACTGCATGTGACTGCACCTTCTGCGTCCGAACCTTGAGGACGGGTGAAGGCGTCACCACGGGAATCCCAGGCACCTCCGGGACCACCAAGTAAATTCGTAAAAATTCTTTGGTCAGAGGTGTTCGTTCGAAAGAAGCCTCTGACCAGAATTTCAGGGCCAATGTTGCAAACATCCACAGACAGGAGACTCAAAGTAAATGAGGACCTTATTCAAAAAACAAAGAGCCAATATGAATAAAGACCCTTTTCTCCCTTCTTCCAAGTTAACCCGAAGCATGGTTCCAGAATAAGAGCTCTATAAATTCAGCCTGTGAATAAAATCATGTATATTTGCGAACCATTTGATTTTCACAAGTATTCTCAATGTTTCTAAACTACATTCATGTTATTCATACTAGCTGCTGGAAATCAGCTGAAAATGGTTGGCATATATATGTATAAGATGCACTCATGCTGGCAACTCCATTCCCTTTAAATGCCATTTAAATTAAATGAAAGCAAGTGGTGTTGCAAATTACCAGGTATCAAACCTATTCAAAAGTGACCCCACCAATACTTGAACTTGTGTTGCTTTACATAATCACGAGGCTGAGCCAAACATGGGCAGCAGTTTGCAGTGCATTCTGGGAGCTGTAATCCGCTTTGCCAGTTTTCATACTAACAATCATGAGTCATGGTCAATGGTGGCCAATGCACTGGGCAGGTGCAGAGAGTTCCCGCCTCCAGAATACAGAGGTGACAATCAGGGCCATTGGCGCTGAAGATGTGATATGAAACCTGTCCAATAAGTTAGCCAATAGACCCAGTAGGATTGAGGCCCAGTAGACTAATTTGTGTCACCGAATGCTAACATGCCAACCGGGCCCAAAAACTTTGTCAGTATCAAATGGTTAGCATGTTTGCTTCTACCCTATGTGGAGGATATGGAATGAATATTTCCTGAAGAGAAAGCAGTTTAAATAAGTCCCATTCAAAAAACTGTACCTCTCAAATGCTTCTTCTGCTCCTCCTGCACACCACATCAAATTAGCTACCTAGTCAACTAAATATGGTAATTGTAATGTTTATTTTATACATTCAGTTTAGATCCTATTCTGAAGTAGATCACCCAATCCACCCAATCGCTGTTTGGTACAGAGCAGCACACTTCAACTACTTTCTTTAATAACTTCTATCAATTTTCACAAATTTACCCTATTCATTTTCTTCCAAGGTATCTTCTATCTTCTTCAATGACAATACAAAGAAGGAGCTTGTCAGGCATTCCTGGGAATTTCACTCTTAAGACCCATGATATGTATGAAATCCAACAATGCTGGCTACAACTCCCAGAATGCACTGTAAAGCACTACACATGCTTGGATCAGCCTGGGTGGCGGGGGGGAGAGGCGGGGGCGGAGGTGGTGTTACAGAAAGTGTCATGTGAAAACATTACAAGTTGAGGTAACATTGGGTTACTGATGTTGGATTTGATTGTTGGTAATTTGAAGCCACCCCTTTGATAGTTTCTGACTACAGCTAAAGGTTTGTAAGTGCTTTTATTTAATTTAAATAATATGTAAAGGTATCCAGGTTTAGATACATCTTGTACAAACATGCCAATTATTTTCAGCTGATTTCCATCCATCAGCAAGATTGGGGTTAAGGAACAGTCTGTTGATGTAAGTATGGAATATTTGTTATGGCTGCAGTTTAGACATGACATGTTTATGTCCCACTGCACTCGCATTATAACTATTTCTTTCTATACGTCATATTGTGAGGCTATTAGGTTTCAGCTTTCACAGAGAAACAAACTGAATTGTTTGTGGAATGTGATCCAAAGACTAATAAAATCCTGAATTCCAATGTAATAAAAAGGATTTTAACTTATTTTATTAATTGTGAAGCACTTTGAGATGTCCTAAGGTTGTGAAAAGTACTGTATAAATGGAAGTTCATTCTTTTGTTTCTTATTTAGTTGCCTTGAAGCAGTGGCCTTGATTCTAGGCCTTTATTGAGGGCTGTTTTCTGTCATACATTGTTTTTTGAGTTGTCAGCTTTTATGAAGCTGTCTGCATTTCTGAGTTTTGTAGGTTGTCATTTAAAAAAGAAAGAACTTGAATTTATATAGCGCCTTTCACGACCTCAGGATATTCCAAAGCGTTTTACAGCCAATAAAGTATTTATGAAGTGTAGTCATTATATGCTGTTTTCAAGATAGGCCATATGGCCTTTCATCCATATAAAATCAATCAGTAATTTGAAATTAACAGTCTGGGTTATATAGATATTAATAGCATTACCTGTACGATATTATTTTCAAAAGAAGTAGGAGAAGGGACTTAAGTGTTCTCTAAAGTAGCTTCACAGCAATTGAATTACTTTTGAAGTGTAGTCACTATTATATTTTGTAGACAAATACAGCAGCTAATTTGCACACATCAAGGTCCCATTAACAGCATTGAAATGAATGATAATTTGTTTTGGCGATGTTGATTAAAGGATAAATATTGCTTGGAAATCAGGACAGCCCTGATCTTTAAAAAGTACCTTGGAATCTTTTACATCCAAAGGAGAGGACAGATGGGGCATCAGTTTAACATGTCATTCAAAAATAAGCAGTCCCACAGTACAGCACTGAAGCATCAGCATAGATTATGGGGATGTATGTCATTGGGGCTTCTCCCGCTTCCCTGCTGTAACTTCAGCAGAAACCTCGGTTACACTCATAAATCTGGAATCCTCTCCCCCAAAAGCTGTGGGTGCTGGGTCAATTGAAATGTTCAAGATGGAGATTGACAGCACTTTATTAGGTAAGGGTATTAAGGGAAATGAGTGATTTTGAGGTACATAGTCTAATTGAATGGCAGACCAGGCTAGAGGGGCTTAATATTTTCACTATTTTCCACTAAATCTTTGCTGAAGTTATGTGCTCAAGTCCTGGAATGGGGCTTGAGCCTTTCATCTTCTGACTGGCAGATGAGAGTACTATCAACTGGCCCAAGGTAGTGGAGGAGTCATGCATAGAATAAGCATATAAGACAATACAAGAAGGTCTAAGTGTGTGAATGCACGGTGTGGTAAATAAGGTTGGTGAGCTACAAGTACAAATAGACACGTGGGAATATGATGTTGTGGTGATAATGGGGACATGGCTCAAAAAAGGGCAGGATTGGGTACTAAATATTCCTGGATACAAGGTGATCAGGAAAGATAGGGAAGGATAGAAAGGAGGTGGGGTGGCAGTATTAATTAAGGAGAACTGAAGAGAGAGCATGTCCTGGAGGGGTCAAGGACAGAATCTATTTGGTTAGAGTTAAGAAATTATAGAGGTGCAATTACATTTCTCAGTGTATTCTATAGGCCGCCAACGATTGGGAAGGACATAGAGGAGCAAATGTGTAGGGAAATTACAGAGGCGCAAGAACTATATAGTGATAATGGGGGACTTCAACTATCCTAATATGGGGCTCAATTTTCCCCAATGCCGTTTTTTGGCGTATTTGAAGAGTTACGCCTGTTTTTTGGGGGATCGACTAGCCCAAAAAAAAATTTTTAAGTTTCCCCGTTTTAATTTTTGAAATTAGCGTCACGCAGCTTGTCCTTTATCTTTAGGGGGTGGAGCTAAGGTCTGCGGCAAAAAAAAAGATGTCCCCCTTCTGCACGTGCTGGAAAAAAAATGACATTTTTTACGTGACAGATATGGATGCGCATGCCCAGTACACCTCCCGGTCTGCATTTAGCCATTTTTGAAGTGCGTGTGTGAAAACTTTAATTCTGAGTAGAAAAAATCAGAACTGCAATATGCAACATGGCTCAAGGACCATCAATTTCTCACAGGACGAAGTGGAGGCCCTGGTTACTGTAATTGAGGCCAGATGGCAGAGCTGGACACCAGCAGAGGTCAAATAAAAGTTTCACCAAAAGAAATGAAAAAACGCTGGAACCAAGATTCACAAGATTTCTGTGCAATGGTGACCACCCCGTGGTCCGGAGGCAAAAAGAAGTGGCAGGGCCTTGGTTATGTAGTTAGTGTAAGTAATATTTTCTGTAGGGGGTTTTTGCTCTGCTCAATTACGGGGGCCTTTGGTGGCTGTTGGTGTATTGGGCCTCTTTGCCCCTTCTAGGGGACGGTCCAGCAGCTTATGGCTCGCTGACCACTAAACTGGTGGTTTCGAAGTGCCCTAGCACCCCTATCTGGTTCTAACCTCAGAATTTTGGTGGATTATGAGCTTCCACAAGGGAAAACAAAACACTCAGAGACAAGTGGTCCTTGGAACGAAAAATAAAACGGGTACGTCCAATTTACTAACCACGGTAAGTTTCCAACAAGGTCAAACTTCATCAAAACACATATCTGACACACACTTATAAACTATGAAAATCTATGGGAAGAAACGGACACAACGAAAACCTTACACAATTTTATCTTTACAAGACATTTCCAACACCACCCCCACCCCCCTTTTTACCTGACTGACCCAGGCTGACAGTTGGGAAAAGAAACCCCAGGATAATACTTACGATCCCTTTTGATAGTTATTTTTTTAGCCTTAGGATGGTTGGTTTACGGGGTAGCTGGAGTGAATGTTGCCTCTCCCAGTTACTTCGGTCTCCGGTTCTTCAGCTGATTGGCCTCGGAGCGTTGTTCGGTGTGCGGCTCGGCTTCTTGAGACGATGTTGGGCCTCTCGGTAGTTGGGTTGTATTTCTGCACACAAGTCGAGTCCAGGGCCCGCTCGATGGTAGGTTTCCCAGCCAGTAACAGTCTGTCTCCATTCTCTCTCGGTTTCTGTCTGTTTGTGACTGCTACTGCTCCTCGACTCCTTCTTCTACTGCTCCAGCTGCTTCTTCCCTCTCGGTGGTTCCGTAGGTCCTATATTCGTATCCAATTTAGTTCTGGCCTTTTCGCGCCCAAACTCAGTTGGTGGTCCATTGTGTAAGTTTGGGTGGGGAGATAGCTTTGAATATTTAATCAGAAGATGTCACAGGTACAGATAGATGTGAGGACAGGGGTATTGTTTCAGTGCACATTGGTGCCTCAAAGTCTGCTGGTCCATTGTAACAGTCCTAGGAGTCAATCGGTTTGGGCCTCCCCTTTGATGGGCCATCACCGCAGTGATCTCAGGACTATTGTCCACTGTCCATATTAATTAGGTAGATGATGGTCCACATTCAGAATTTGATTAGGGGTGAGTCATATTTTCGAACTGGGCCGGGTAGTCCCTATTGGTTGAGGATTTCCCCGCTTCAGGCCCAACTCGACCCCTGATTGGCCTGCCAGAATGCACTTTTCCCCCATTGGCCAGTGCCTCTGTCTCGCTTGTGAGCCAGACTCCACAATGTCTGTATCCGCCCACACATTTCCCAGCCTGCCTGGCGTGAGGATTTTACTTGGCCAAAAATATTCATTTAAAATGTATAGGACGATCCCATCTTAGTTTTCTTGTCCTTAGGGTGTTCCAATAAAATGCGGCCGTGGATTTTCGAACCTTACATTTCATTTATTCACTGGAATTGCAATTGTAAATATGATCATCTGTATGTCCCACCCAGCAGAAAGACACCTTCTCTTTAAAAAGTTATATTTTCATCTTTGCAGAGGAAGATGGCACACAAAAGAGAGAGAACTCGAACAGGAGGAGGCCCGGCAAATCTGCACCCACTGACACTCTTGGAAGACAGTGTCGCTGCTTTGATGGGGCCTGCCTGGAGAAAAGCAACCACCACTGCACAAGCTTGGCCCACACTCGAGGGAGAAGGTAAGTCCTGCAAATTCCACCGTCTGGCTTTGCTAAATGTTAAGTACTGCACGGGCTAGCCATGCTTCGGTTCATGGGGATGTCTCCATCTGCTACGCTTCAGTTGATGCAGTGTGCTATCATTCATCGTGGTTCTTCAAATGAGCCTGCTGCCTGCGCTGTGTGAGCCTACTCATACCATCCTGCCCCCTCCTCTGCTACTAACCATTTGTCTGTTCTGTTATATTTTGCAGAACTTGAAGCCAACCCTGACGAGGCTGATGCCGGTGCAGAAGAAGATTCAGACGCGGTAGAGCCTGAAGAAGAGAACATCTTCCAATCCTACCTTCTCGACCAAGAGCATGGGGGTGAGGGGGAGGGGGAGGATGAAGCTCCCACTCCGCGGTGGCAGCGGGGGAGAAGAGCAGTGGCTGCGGCGAGTAGCAGGGGAAGAGAGAGAGCCTTGGGGCGGGGTTGGAGAGAGAGAGAGAGCCTGAGACCAGGGCCAGCTTTGGCGTCTCAGTCAGCCGCCTCCCCTTCCCTTCCCTTTCCTTACCCGGCACACTTACCTCAATGAACAGTGTGGGACGCCACCCACGCCGGGACTAATCCTGGACCAGGGATGTTTCCGGACTAAAAGAACTGGAGAGGTACAACCTTTAGTAAGAGGAGGAGTGGGGCCAATTAGTACCAAAATGGAGATCTACACATGGAGGCTGTTATGTCTTTAATGCTCTTATGAATGACTCCACGAGGTCTAGTATTGTACTTGAGCTGTTGTGCCCTTAGTCCCATTTATTGTAACTCCAGAGTGAGGCACAAGCATGGTGGGCAGCCTTTTATACTGGGCCCTGCACACCTATGCAGGTCTCCCACCGCAGTGCCCTCTGGTGGCACACCTTATGTGACTATACAGTTAGTATACATGGTCGACATACATCACATCACTTCCCCCCAAGTCTTGAATGCAAATTGACTCGTACATTGGCGGTGACCTGGGCTTTGCTCTTCCTGGTTGACCATTGGAGGGTTGCTTTTGGGTGGGTTGGTAGTGATATTTGTTGCCAGTGGAGGTCCCACTGGTTTCTGGTTGTGAATCCATGACTACTCCATTCTCCCCCCCACACAGAGATCATGCTAATGGCCTGTTACATGCAAGTTGCATTCCAGTTCATCACATGGGTTTTACATTTACATCTTGGTACATTTGTTGGATGGATTACAGTTGCGTTTCTTTTTGTGTGGTACATTTACATGATCAGTACAGATATATCAGTACAGGTACACAAGGACAGTCTAGTTCCAGCACGGCTGGATGAGATCCGGGTCATCTGGTGGCGGCGTAGCACCCCATGCTAGTGGGTCTGTGGATGAGGTGAGCTAAATTTGCTCGAGTTGCCGAAGCTCAGGGCTCTTGCCGTTACTCCTCGTGTCAGGCAGGCCCAAAGATAGCTGATGTGTCTGTGACCTCCCTGTCCTTTTCGTTTGCACAGTGTCGCTGCTGCTCCCTGGGAAGCGGTCTGAGCGAGTGAGCGTTTCGTCTAAGCGACAGTGGGGCTGCCTCGTCTTGTCTAGCAGTTCGCAGGGGGCTGCTGACTTGCTTTCCTTAAGGACACTCTCTAGTTTGGGATCCTGTTTGGTCCAGGTCCCGTTTGGAGGAGCCGTCGCGGGTGACGCTTCGCTCTTGGGCATTGCCGTGGTGGCGAGTGGGGTTGTGGGCTGCGCATTTTATGCCCGGGTGTTGGGCGACGGTAGCCAACTGCGAGCATAGGCGTAGATTATTATTTCTGGCCCATGGCAGTTCATGCCATTGGGTGCCTGCAATGTTAAACCGATCTGAGGCAGGGTATCGCTACCGGTGCCTCTGCTCTCCGGGGATCGTTTACTCTGCGGCTTGTCTACTTCTGTCAGCTGTGGGGACATTTTATGATACACCTTTCTGGTCCTGGGGACGCAGGCTACAGCATTGGGTAGCTCGCTGGACCTGTATATGACCGTTAGGTGTTCGCCCGCTACATTGGCTGATTGCAATTTGCACCCGACATCGCTCAACAACATTTTGCTCGTTACAGCTGGACTTTTACATTGGTTACCAATTTCAAGCAGTTCATACAAAAATGGTGGGTTGCTGGCCTCCTTTAAAATGGCCTTAATACTTTTACCCCAATCATCTTCCTTGCGTGGGACCACGTGTCGTTGCTCCATTAGCGCTGCACCTCGTGGTTTGGACGCCATCTTTTGCCTGTCCATGATGTCGACTGCCGCGATCTTCTTTCCCAGGGATTCTGCCACTGAAGCTGGGAAGGCAATGGCAAACATTTAAAGATCACATGGATGAACTTCAGCAATTGTACATCCCTGTCTGGAGTAAAAATAGAACGGGGAAGGTGGCTCAACCGTGGCTAACAAGGGAAATTAAGGATGGTGTTAAATCCAAGGAAGAGGCATATAAATTGGCCAGAAAAAGCAGCAAACCTGAGGACTGGGAGAAATTTAGAATTCAGCAGAGGAGGACAAAGGGTTTAATTAAGAGGGGGAAAATAGAGTACGAGAAGAAGCTTGCTGGGAATATAAAAACTGACTGCAAAAGCTTCTATAGATATGTGAAGAGAAAAAGATTAGTGAAGAAAAACGTAGGTCCCTTGCAGTCGGATTCAGGTGACTTTACAATGGGGAACAAAAGAAATGGCAGACCAATTGAACAAATAGTTTGGTTCTGTCTTCATGAAGGAAGACACAAATAACCTTCCGGAAGTACTAGGGGACCGAGGGTCTAGTGAGAAGGAGGAACTGAAGGATATCCTTATAAGGCAGGAAATTGTGTTAGGGAAATTGATGGGATTGAAGGCCGATAAATCCCCAGTGCCTGATAGTCTGCATCCCAGAGTACTTAAGGAAGTGGCCCTAGAAATAGTGGATGCATTGGTGATCATTTTCCAACAGTCTATCGACTCGGGATCAGGTCCTATGGACTGGAGGGTAGCTAATGTAACATCACTTTTTGAAAAGGGAGGGAGAGAGAAAGGGGTAATTATAGACCGGTTAGCCTGACATCAGTGGTGGGGAAAATGTTGGAATCAATTATTAAGGATGAAATAGCAGCGCATTTGGAAAGCAGTGACAGGATCGGTCCAAGTCAGCATGGATTTATGAAGAGGAAATCATGCTTGACAAATCTTCTGGAATTTTTTGAGGATGTAACTAGTAGAGTGGACAAGGGAGAACCAGTGGATGTGGTGTATTTGGACTTTTAAAAGGCTTTTGATAAGGTCTCACACAAGAGATTGGTGTGAAAAATCAAAGCACATGGTATTGGGGGTAATATACTGATGTGGATAGAGAACTGGTTGGCAGACAGGAAGCAGAGAGTCGGGATAAACGGGTCCTTTTCAGAATGGCAGGCACTGACTAGTGGAGTGCCGCAGGGCTCAGTGCTGGGACCCCAGCTCTTCACAATATACATCAATGATTTGGATGAAGGAATTGAGTCTAATATCTCTAAGTTTGCAGATGACACTAAACTGGGTGGCGACGTGAGCTGTGAGGGGGACGCTAAGAGGCTGCAGGTTGACTTGGACAGGTTAGGTGAGTGGGCAAATGCATGGCAGATGCAGAATAATGTGGATAAATCTGAGACTTTGGGGGCAAAAACACGAAGACAGAATATTATCTGAATGGTGCCAGGTTAGGAAACGAGACCTGGGCATCATGGTTCATCAGTCATTAAAAGTTGGCATACAGGTACAGCAGGCGGTAAAGAAGGCAAATGGTATGTTGGCCTTCATAGCTTGGGGATTTGAATATAGGAGCAGGGAGGTCTTATTGCAGTTGTACAGGGCTTTGGTGAGGCCTCACCTGGAATATTGTGTTCAGTTTTGGTCTCCTAATCTGAGGAAGGATGTTCTTGCTATTGAGGGAGTGCAGCGGAGGTTCACCAGGCTGATTCCCGGGATGGCTGGACTGACATTTGAGGAGAGACT
The DNA here is from genome assembly GCF_044704955.1 of Pristiophorus japonicus. NCBI lineage: Eukaryota > Metazoa > Chordata > Chondrichthyes > Pristiophoridae > Pristiophorus > Pristiophorus japonicus. Next base: position 139,851,420 of record NC_091986.1, read on the forward strand.
GGATGAACTGGGCCTTTATACATTGGAGTTTAGAAGGATGAGAGGGGATCTTATAGAAACATACAAGATTCTGATGGGACGGAACAGGTTAGATGCGGGTAGATTGTTCCCAATGTTGGGGAAGTCCAGAACCAGGGGACACAGTCTTAGGATAAGGGTAGGCCATTTAGGACTGAGATGAGGAGAAACTTCTTCACTCAGAGAGTTGTTAACCTGTGGAATTCCCTGCCACAGAGATTTGTTGATGCCAGTTCATTGGATATATTCAAGAGGGAGTGAGATATGGCCCTTACGGCTAAGGGGATCAAGGGGTATGGAGAGAAAGCAGGAAAGGGGTACTGAGAGAATGATCAAACATGATCTTATCGAATGGTGGTGCGGGCTCGAAGGGCCGAATGGCCTACTCCTGCACCTATTTTCTATGTTTCTATGGCCCTGCACACCCTCCGGTCTCCCACCGCAGTGCCCTCTGGTGGCACATCTTATGTGACTATACAGTTAGTATACATGGTCTACATACATGACAGAGGCAGAGGGCATGGCTGAGGTACTAAATGAGTACTTTGCATCTATCTTTACCAAGAAAGAAGATGCTACCAAAGTCATAATGAAAGAGGAGGTGGTTGAGATACTTGATGGGATAAAAAATGGTAATGAAAAGGTATTAGAAAGGCTGGCTGTACTTAAAACAGATAAGTCACCAAGACCAGATGGGTGCATCCTAGGATGCTGAGGGAAGTAAAGATGCAAATTACAGAGGTACTGGCCATAATCTTCCAATCCTCCTTGAATGTAGGGGTAGTGCCAGAGGACTGGAGAATTGCAAATGTTACATGTTCAAAAAAGGGTGCAAGGACAAACCCAGCAACTACAGACCAGTCAGTTTAGCCTCAGTAGTGGAAAGCTTTTAGAAACAATAATCCGGGACAAAATTAACTTTCACTTGGACAAGTGTGGATTAAATAAGGAAAGCCAGTACGGATTTTGTAAGGCATATCGTGCTTAACCAATTTGATCGAGTTTTTTGATGCGGTAACATCAATGCAATTGACGTGGTGCACATGAGTTTCCAAAAGATGTTCAACAAAGTACCACATAATAGACTTGCCAGCAAAGTTGAAGCCCATGGAATAAAAGAGGCAATGGCATCATGGATACAAAATTGGCTCAGTGACAGGAAACAGAGAATAGTGGTGAACAGTTGTTTATAAGACTGGAGGAAGGTACACAATGGGATTCCCCGGGGTCGGTACTTGGACCACTGCTTTTCCTGATGTATATTAATGACTCTGACTTGGGTGTACAGGGCACAATTTCAAAATTTGCAGATGACACAAAACTTGCAAGTATAGTGAACAGTGAGAAGGATAGTGATAAATTTCAAGAGGATCATAGGCAGTTCCTCGGAATCGAGGAAGACTTGCTTCCACTCTAAAAATTAGTTCTTAGGTGACTGAACAGTCCAATACGAGAACCACAGTCATGTCACAGATGGGACAGTCATTGAGGGAAATGGCGGGTGGGACTGGTTTGCTGCACGCTCTTTCCGCTGCCTGCGTTTGGTTTCTGCATGCTCTCGGCAATGAGACTTGAGGTGCTCGACGCTTTCCACTTAGGGCGGTCTTTGGCCAGGGTCTCCCAGATGTCGGTGGGGATGTTGCACTTTATCAAGGAGGCTTTGAGGATGTCCTTGAAACGTTTCCTCTGCCCACCTTTGGCTCGTTTGCCGTGAAGGAGTTCCGAGTAGAGAGCTTGTTTTGGGAGTCTTATATCAGGCATGCGAACAATGTGGCCTGCCCAGAAAACAGGGCTGTGTCATTGCGCCAACCCTCTTCTCAATCTTCCTCGCTGCCATGCTCCACCTCACACTGAACAAGCTCCCCGCTGGAGTGGAACTAAATTACAGAACTAGTCGGAACCTGTTCAACCTTCGTCGTCAAGAGGCTATAGACAGGCTGGTCGAATGGGCGGACATGTGGCAGATGAAATTTAATGCAGAAAGGTGCAAAGTGATACATTTTGATAGGAAGAACGAGGAAAGGCATATAAACTAAAGGATTCTAAAGGGGGTGTATGAACAGAGAGACCTAGGGTATATGCGCACAAATCATTGAAGGTGGTGGGGAATGTTGAGAAAGCAGTTAAAAAAAGATACGGGATCCTGGGCTTTTAAATAGAGGCTTAGAGTACAAAAGCAAGGTAGGGCCGAATGGCCTACTCCTGCACCTATTTTCTATGTTTCTATGAACCTTTATAAAACACTGCTTCGGCCTCAACTAGAGTATTGTGTCCAATTCTGGGCACCGCACTTTAGGAAGGAAAGATTTACAAGAATGTTCCAGGGATGAGGGACTTGTTACGTGGATAGACTGGAGAAACTGGGGTTATTTTCCTTAGAGCAGAGAAGGTTGAGAGGAGATTTGATCAAGGTGTTCAAAATCATGAGGGGTCCAGACAGAGTTGATAGAGACAAGCTGTTCCCATTGGTGAAAGGGTTGAGAACCAAAGGACACAGATTTAAGGTGCTTGGCAGAAGAACCAAAGGAGACTTGAGGCATTTTGGAGTGACTAGGATCTGGAATGCACTACCTGAGGGCTGGTGGAGGCAGATTCAATCGTTGCTTTCAAAAAGGAATTGGATATGTACCTGAAAGAAAATAAATTGCAGGGCTGGGGAAAGGGTGGGTGAGTGGGACCAGCTGAAGTACTCTTGCACAGAGCCGACGACGGGCCAAATGGCCTCCTGTGTTGTAACCATTCTATAATTCTATGGACGATGGGTGGAGTGGGCTTGATGGCCTTTCCATGTCTTGGAATTTAAGTGTGCTAGTGGCGGCCAAAGCACAGGAATACAATGGGAGCTGTGTTTGCTTATCTAACAGACGCCTCGGGTGAGAAGGCGGCTGCGCGTTTTTGCGGCGCAGGCCTATCCCCATGGTTACTCTCACTTCCGGTATTCTGAGCGCTAGGAGACGTCAGCAGGAACGGGGCCGCGGGTTGGGGATTGAAGGCCGGAGCCCGAGCTGCAGTGGTTTATCTGATTGCGGTGAGAGGGACGCGGCCGGAGCGTCGAGCGTCGAGCGGTGAGACTATGGAGGTGAGTGGACGGTTCCGAGCTGTCAGTCGGTGTCACTGAGCCTGCAGTTACCCAGCGAGTCTGCCTTACTTGTGGGAGCTGGAAGGAGGTCGGCGAGCCTGGAGTGAAATGGACGAGAGCAGTGATCATTCACGCGGATACTCATATTTAAATTACGTGCCACTAATGGCTTTGGGTGAGAAGAAGCTGTGGCAAACCCCCCCCCCAGACGAACTTCTTTATTATTGCCATTAAATCTAGTGTGTATATACAATATACATTTCAAACTGTAAAACTAATCATTGGCTAATGTTTCATTTGGAATGGTTATTGTACCAACTCCAAGCAGGATATTTACAAAGCAAATCCTGGAGGATGCAAGTTCTCAGATGCCGCATTCACAGTCATTTGAGATCAACAGTAGAGCAGTATAATACATGAGATGGCGTCACTACCTTGGGCGGTACCAGGTAGTTTCTGCTGGTGTTTCTGAAGGTAGCTCTATCTCTAGCAGCAAATTAAATGTCTGATGCAGAGGCTGACCTATGGACCAAACATTCAGCACACGCCTACAATCCAGACTGCAGTGTTGTTCTTCACTTCCTGATCAGCTCATATTTCCTGAACCATTCAACAGTATCAAACTGTAAAAATCACCCAATCCAACAGGTTACATGTGAATTTTTTGTTTTGGTGCTGCAGAACCTGCCCCTTCAATATATAAACAATGGATTGCACAGCACTGGGATTCCAATATAGTTCTGCAGTATAAATCAAACACTAATGGTACACTGTTGATATAGAGCTTGCTGTGATCTGACCTATAATTCTCTATTGACATTATAGAATAAAGAGGTAATGTGCATTTCCATAATATATATGCTTTTATTTAAGTGCATTTTCATGGTGCCTTATCCTCAGGATGCCCGCAAAGCATCACAGCTAATTAATTAACTCTGAAATGTCATCTATAATGTAGGCAAATGCAGCCACCAGTTTGGTGTTGCTTGAGGAAAGAATGTTGTTGTGACACTGGGAGAACTCCTTGCTCCTCTTCAAACAATGCTATAGGACTTTGTACTTCATCTGGAATGGCAGGGAGACCTCATTTTAACATCTCATCTGCAAGATAGTACCTCTGACAACGAAGCACTCCCTTAGTACTCAAGTCTCAACCTATATTATGTGCTCAAGTCCTGGAATGGGGCTTGAACTCTCAATCTTTTGACTCTGCTAAGAGTGTCACCAACTGAGCCAAGCTGTCAATAGTAGTAAAACACTTCTACAATATGACCTGGTTCCCTGTGTTTTGAATCTCTTCTCATTTATTTAAAAAGTTTATTTATGATGTTGGGACAGCAATGTTAAAATCAAGGGACAGTCAATTCCTTTTCTACCACCGTCAACACTTTCCCTCGAAGCAAGGCAACGTTTATTGCCTCTGCAGGTATATACGCCATCTCATTTATATTAGTCGTACCTCTGGAGGGAACATGATAATACACAGCAAATAAGGTAATAGAGGTTAATGTAATAGAGGTTAATGTATATGTCTAAGTGAGCTGCTATGTAATATTGTAATTTGTATTTCCTACAAGTGAATAAACAGTTATGGCAGTATCAATGATAGAAAATTCAATCAATTATTGTTTAGGCTAAGTGAAAACATTGGAATTTTTCACAAAATATAAAATATCTTAATTGCTGTAACACCACTCACTAACATTTTGTTAAATAACTTCTGATGTAACCTATAAAGTTTCTGCATTAAGCAGATAGACTAAATAAAATGGCCTGTTAACATACTTCTCACTAAAACACTAAAGCATGTCTTTGAAAGACTGCATTATGTAAAGGAGTGAGCTGTACAGTACGTTTTTGTCAAGGTACATCTTGGAACTGTCTAACCAGCCTCTGGATTTAGTGTAAGGATTAATTAGATTTTTGTTCAGTCAGATGAATGCACAAAGTGCTGTACTTGTGTTCTAGCAGAAGCTTGTAAATGGCTTGCTACAGAAATGGCATGCAGGTGTTTTTACTGCTTCAATAAAACAAAATATTAAAAACAGTATTGAAGAGAATAATGTTGCCACAGCAACTATCTTTTAAACTTATTTTGCCAGAATTCAGCCGTATAAATGTATTCATGTACCAGCTGTAGGAGGAATGAGGAATTTACTCTTAACTGCTTTTCTACAGGCTTTCAGATCTCACAGCAGTGCAAATAACAATTTATGAAGTTTATTCAGACTGGATTTTAAATTTGATGTGCTTTTTTGTTGAGTGGACATGCTGCAAAAAGATCCCCTTGTTAAAATTGTTTTAAAAATTGTTAAAAGATGTCTGATATACACAGAAACCCATCATTAATCTTAGGAATTTCCAAACTAAACCACTGAAAAATCCACACAAGTAGGAATTCAGTTTGCCTGATACATAAGTGCACATTCTCCCTGTAGGACCTCCATTTACCTAAGTCAGAGTTTTTAGGCACAGGAAAGAAAATTTAAGCCAAGGCTTAAGGGGATCCCAAGTGTGCATAGGGATGCTGCTTAAGTTTAAGTGCCTAACACTGGGCTGCATCGAGTACTAGTAAGCTTACTATTGCTTGTCTTGGGATGGTTTACTCTGTTAAAGGGGCTATATCATCCATCATCATAGGCAGTCCCTCGAAATCGAGGAAGACTTGCTTCCACTCTTAAAATGAGTCCTTAGGTGGCTGAACAGTCCAATATGAGAGCCACAGTCCCAGTCACAGGTCGGGGTAAGGGAGAGTGGGACAGGTTTGCCGCAAGCTCTTTCCGCTGCCTGCGCTTGATTTCTGCATGCTCTCAGTGATGAGACTCAAGGTGCTCAGCGCCCTCCCAGATGCACTTCCTCCACTTAGGGCGGTCTTTGGCCAGGGACTCCCAGGTGTCGGTGGGGATGTTGCACTTTCATCAGAGAGGCTTTGAAGGTGTCCTTGTAACGTTTCCTCTGCCCAGCTTTGGCTTATTTGCCGTGAAGGAGTTCCGAGTCGAGCGTTTGCTTTGGGAGTCTCGATTCTGGCATGCAGACAATGTGGCCTGCCCAGCGGAGCTGATCAAGTGTGGTCAGTGCTTCAATGCTGGGGATGTTGGCCTGGTCGAGGACGCTAATGTTGGTGCGTCTGTCCTCCTCGGGGATTTGTAGGATCTTGCGGAGACATCGTTGGTGGTATTTCTCCAGCGACTTGGTGTCTATTGTACATGGTCCATGTCTCTGAGCCATACAGGAGGGTGGATATTACTATAACTCTGTAGACCATGAGCTTGGTGGCAGATTTGAGGGCCTGGTCTTAAAACACTTTTCCTCAGGCGGCCGAAGCCTGCACCGGCGCACTGGATGCAGTGTCGAATCTCCTCATCAATGTCTGCTCTTGTTGATAAGAGGCTCCTGAGATATGGGAAATGGTCCACGTTGTCCAGGGCCGCGCTGTGGATCTTGATGACTGGGGGGCAGTGCTGTGCGATGAGGAGTGCGGAAATGTACGTTGTCCAACTATGAACTCCCTACCCATTAGTATATTGACTTGCACGGTATTTGAAGCTCAATGGTAAGAATCTTATTTCCAGTGCCTTGATGGTCTACCCATCAAGGTTCCATTAATGAACAAGGCTGGCTGGTGAATTATTAACAATGCATTAGTGTACTGTGGAACTGTCTGCATCTAGTACTGGATTATAGAGTATGGCACAAAGCATTGATGGTTAAAATGTTCCATTGCTTAGCATGCCATCTTGGAGCCAACTCAACTTCAATGAGATTCTGCTTAATTCGTTTCCCTTCCACCACACCACATCCCCTGCCCCTGCCCCTCCACACGAGGATAGATATTGTTCATAATGAGATGATTGGCAAGCCCTTGATTGCCCATGATTGATGGCTCGCAGGTACCAGAAACTCATTGCGAGTGGTGTGAACAGTACAACTCATTATAAAATGTGTGAGTACCCATACTTTTCTCTATTGACATTAGAGATGGACACGCACCATATACACCATCAAACTATGATTCCACTAATTGATGGTGCAACTGCTTGCTTCTCTGCAAGATAGGCACCAAACCCTGGATATGTGACCGTGTGTTCATATCCTGTTCTCCCAAGCCTCATTGTAGAGCTTCACAGGTGTTCTGTAAGAAAGGTTATTGGGAACGGGGAGAAGAGAAACTCAGTTAATGCCATATATTTATGGGGGGGGACTAAACAGTTAATAATTATTCAGAAGCAACTATTTATCATTTCTGCCACTAGTTTCCACAGTATAGTTTCCCATTATCTGAATGCAGGAGAAATCTAACTTTTTAATGCCAAATGACAGGATGTGGAGCTAACTAGCACAACTGAAGCTGTCATCCAACAGGATAAACTTTGATTTTCGGCATTTTGAATCATTGCAGGGGGAAATTTCTTATGTTCCAATTTCCTTCGTTGCAAGTAACTTAATCACGAATGTGCTCACATACATTTGGCCACATAGTGAATTTACTATGTGCTACCTTTTAAATTTAATTGCCAAAATGATGTTGCTTGCTTTCTTGTTAAATTAACACCCCCACTATTGTTAAGTTGAGCAGAACTGCAGTTCTGTCAACTGAATTTGATATGAAGTGTATAATTATTATTGAAGTTTGCAGAGCGTGAAACATGATGCAGAATAGGGGCTCTGATCACTGGACAGAAATTAGAGTCTGTAACCATTTTTAAATAGCATTTGTTTTTATAGATAGAAAATTACATTATGGCAAGTGAGAATAAGAAATTTGATTTTAATGCTGAATTTAAACTGTAGTTATAGGATTTCCCAATTATTCATTACAGATGCAAAAATATTGTGTTGATGGCAATGCTAATATTGTTGTGGTTATCGTGAGCATTGGTACCATGTTAAAACACTGCAACCAACTTCATAAGTTGTTGTAAAGTTTCAGTTTCTGTTGTTTAACAGGAGAGTAGTCAAGATGGTGTGGCTTCACCAGCAACCCCTGGAACAGGAAAATCTAAGGTTTGAAGGAAAAAAATCTTCTTAACTTTTCTTAATCTTTAACTACATAATTTCCCAGCTTGTTTTAAAGGTACAGCTAAATATTAATTCCTTGTCAATTAACATTGGAATATGTTCATACTAATTCATGTTCTACTATATTTACAGCTGGACACTCTATCAAAGGACGACCTTATAAAATTCACAAAGAAACAGATTGTGCTTTTACAGAAGACAAAGTCAAAATGCTCTGGTAATATGTATAGTCAATGCAGATCTTTGAAAAGAGAATCTACTATCGACTTTTAAATAATTATAATATGCATTGTTTTCTCTGCTCGCTGAAATAGTGAATACTGATCCAGTGTACTGTATTGGAAGGACTACTGTGCCCAACTGTATGAGGGAGCTGAGAATTACTACAATTGTTTTTGGGTACTCATGATCCTCTTCATCGTACAGTTTAGTTCTAATAAGGAACTGATCACTTAATTCTACTGGTCCCACCTCATGCCATTCTAACTCTAATCACCTGGCATAGTGGATGCAGTAATAAGTTCATTTAGCATCTGTATTTCAAGCTGCTTGGATAATGCACTCAGGTTGCTTATGGGCAGGAGCATGCAGTCTTATCAGTTTACCCAAATGCAAAATGACAACTTTGATGGGGTAATGAGTAGTCCTCACTTGGAAACTTGACCCTTTCTTTAGTTTAGTTTGCAGAGAGTGACATTCATGCATTGGCTCCTTGCACTTCCATTACTAAAACTAGCTACTTAATTTCAAAACATTGGTCTATGACTCTACTGTCAGGATAAGGAAGTTAATTTTAGTTATCTACACTTAAAGAATTGGTGCATGGATGTTACTCTTTTGCAAACTGAACTACAAAAATGACTTACATTTATAGTGCACCTTTAACATAGAAAAATGATCCAAGACACTTCACAGAGTCACAATCAAAGTAATGGATGCCTAGTCAAAAACAGAGATGACAGGGTGACCAATAACTTAGTCAAAGAGCTGGGTTTTAAGAAGGCACTTAAAAGAGCAGAGGAAGATGGAGTGGTGGAGGGATTTAGGGAAACAATTCCACAATGTAGGGCCGAGATGGCTAAAAGCACAGCTGTCAATTGTGCGATGAAGTGACCGGGTATTATGTGGGGACAGGTGCATGAGGCAGTGAAATGGAGAGTTCCAGAGGTTAGGAGTGTTGTAAGGCTAGAAGACGCTGCCGAGATAGAGAGGGGTTAAATTATGAAGGGAGTTAAACATGAGACTGAGAATTTAAAATTTGAGGCACTGCAGGACCAAGAGCCAATGTCGGACAGCGAGGATAGGGGTGATGAGTGTGCGATACGAAAAGGTTAATAGAGTTTTGGGTGAACTGAAGTTCATGGAGGAAGGGAGCCCAACCACGACTGGCATGGAATAATCAAGTCTGGCAGTGACAACGGCATGGGTGAGAGTTTCAGCAGTGGATGGTCGAAGACAGTGGCAAGGGGATGGAATGGGTGGCAAAGATGAGGAATTTGTGATACAGCCGAAGATGATGACTCCTGTTGTTTATCTGGAGCAAATTGCAGCTGAGCCAAGACTGATTGATGGACTAGCAGTCTGACAACAGAGAGGCAATGGAGGAGTTGAGGGAAATGGTGGAGAAATAGAACTGGGTGTCATCAATGTGGATGTGGAAAATGACTCCGGTCTTCGGACAGTGTTACAAGGTGCAGCATGTAAATGAGGAAAAGGAGGGGACCAAGGATAGATCTTTGGGGAATCCCAAAGTTATCATAAGCCATTTCAGAAATGGTTATCAGCAGCTATGATAATATGTGCATTTAAACAAGATATGCTACAAACAAACCAGTGTGCATTTAACCAATCCAATAATAATGCATTAATAGCAAAATGCCAAGATTCTGAAAAAGTTTGCATTTAACAAATTTACACTTAAAGATACTTTTGTATTTGCCATTTCTGCACTTCTGAGGAATATGCTGGGCTGGCAGCTCTCCCCTGAGCTCTTCTTTGCAATTCCAATCATTAAATCCTTTACTCTCCTCCCCCTCCCCCTTCTTTTCTCCAGTGTTTAAGACCCAATATCCAAGCTACAGGTTCAACCTTGCTTGTTCTGTATTTTTACCTCGGTTTTTTTCAACAGCTTTTTTCCCTCATATTTGTTTTCCTGGGCTCCTCTGCCATCAAGACTGTGCTGCTCTGTATGCCTTGAATGCTGTGCCTCAGTTCTGTCACTCTCCAAGTTTAAGTTAACCTGCTCCAGCCTGCATCTGCTGCTGTTATGTGCTGGGCTTCAGATTTGTACTTCATTGCACTGCTGACCTCTTGGCTTCGCTGTGTTGTATCCTATTCCGCACCAAGCCCAATTATCCATCACCCCTGGCCTTGCTGACCTACATTGGATCCTAGTCCCCCAACGCCTTAATTTTAAAATTCTCATTGTCATGTTCAAAACACTTCATCGGCTTGCCGCTCCCTATTTCTGTAACCTCCTTCAACTGTACATCTCTGACTCTGGTGTTTTGTTGATCTCCCGCCCCCCCCCCCCCCCCCGCACCTCCAATCCTTCGCTCCACCTTTGGCAGCTGTGCCTTCACCCATCCAGATCCTGTAGGAATTCCCTCCCTAAATGGCTCCACCTCTCTACCTCCCTCCCCTCCTTTAAGGCTCTGCTTAGAAACCACACGTTTGGTTACCCTCCTAAAATCTGCTTCTTTGTATTGGTGTACATTTCTGTCTGATTACGCTTCTCTGAAGCATTTTGGGATATTTTTCTACGTTAAAGGCGCAATATAAATGCAAGTTATTGTGTCTCACTGGGAATAGTATGTTTATTTTTTTTAATGTATTAACTGGATCATAGACCTTCCAATAACTGTACCAGGCTTGACTGTACTAATTTCTGACATTTTCTAGTACCTCTGTTTTTAAACTCAATTATATTTTGTTTATTTCTAAAAAAATATTCATTTGTGGTTTAATTTTTTGCTTTGGCAGATTTAGATCTAATCAAGCAGGTTATTTTTGAAAGTTTTACAATACAAATATAATGTCATTTCAGTACTGGAAAAAGAAATTGAACAGCTCAAAACAAAACAAACTATTGGAGCTAATGATGCAGTCATCCAGGTAATACCCATGAAGCAGATTACAGTCATTGTTGTAATTTTATAAATGCTTTTACAATTAACCCTGCTTACTTGCTCAAATGAAACTGGCATACCAGCAGGATTTGAGAGTACTAGTTTAAATTGTGGAAATGGTTATTTGAGCTCCTTAGCATGAACAAAACTACATCTTTTTAATTAGTATGAGTAGTAATCATCTGTAGAGTAAATGATTGGATATTTCCATCCAAAACTGACATTTTTTTGTTGTCTTTGGGACTTTTTATGCAAAATTGCAGTACTTGCTTGCAATAAGTAGATGTTAACATAATTTGTTGCAAGGTGATGGGTTGCACCAAATCATGTCCTAATCATTTCATAGCGTAACTGGCTCTTCCTTTCCCTTGTTTCTGCATCATATTGTGCATTTACTCAATAAGCCATTAAGGGAGTTTCATTCTTTGAGTTCTCAAAATGGCATCAAAACTTATTCATGCTATTGCTCACTGTACTGCCCTTTTACCTGCCCAGAGGAACTTGAATAGGCATTAATGTCATTTGAATAGTGTACTGGGTGAAGGACAAGCAAGAGCTTAAATATAGATGGCGTGAGAGAAATAGTAGTTAATTACATTGTGGGAGAAAATTTGCCCATACTCTTGTCTCATGGTGTTAGCTGCTCTATAAACGTATAGAAGGGCCTTGCTTGCACTAATCAGTGTGGTAGCAATATTGTAGTTGGATAATGTTATCATTACTGTTTGTGTGCTGCTCCAATACATGTCAGTGTGAATTACGTATACAGGTTGTACACCTCTAGTCCGGGACTCTTTGGTTCGGCAACATCCCTGGTCCGGCATCATTCCCAGCGGGGAGGTCGTGACCCATGCTGTGTCCTGGGCTAGCCGCTCCTCCTCCTCCCCGCTGCCTCCGGTGTTGCCTCCGGTGTTCCCTCTGAGGTCGGTGCGCTGCGTCCTGGGGTCGGGCTGGGCCGGGCCGCTCCTCACCCCGGCGCCCCCTCCCCGGTCGAGTCAGCGCAGAGAGGGAGCAGGGAGCATGGGCCTGAAATGCTGTGCAGTATGCTTCTGTGCAGCGCACGAGCAGAACACGACTGGGTCGTTGCACAGCAGTTCAGACCCAGCTTTGGTGCATCGGTCAGCCGCCGTGCTCCCCACTCCCTCTCCGCGTCAACCTAACCGGGGAGCTGGCGCTGGAGGCAGCGGGGAATGACCAGCCCCAGGGCACAGCGTCCTGGCCCGACCTGGGTGGTGGGGGGTGGGGGGGGGAGGAAAGGAGGAGCAGCTAGCCCCAGATCAGCAGTACACCTTATTCCTTTTTAACTGTGTTTGATTTTGCTTTTTTTTTAAACCGAGAGCTCTCTGCAACAGCTGCACAGCACATCTTGTCAACTGGACTCTGCTGTGGATTCCAATGAATGTAGCAGAAAATTGTCAGGAAACTTTGCTGACAGTGGGATTTTTAAGTCAGCGTGACCTCCCGTGGTCTGGAAAATTCTCTGGTCCGGCACCAATCAGGTCCCGAGGGTGCCGGACTGGAGAGGTTCAACCTGTATAAGCAAATTTGCCTGTATGTAATGAAATTGAAATAGAATTAATATTTGGGTTAGGTGTCCATTTTTGAAGACTTCAGGTTGTGTCACTATATCATAGAATAGTACAGCACAGAAGGAGTCTGCACCAGCAAGGTCAAAGAGACCTAAAGGTTGTCTGACTCCCTCAATGTCAGAACTCCACTTACTTCCAGAAAGAACAAATGCCATCCTGTTACAGGGAGCCAGGTGACAGGCAGATCTTGATCGAGTACCTGAGGTAACAATGAAATGCACTGCTCACAATTTTAATTGGGATGGATCACCTCATTGCCCTTCAGCTCCCAACACATGGAAAGGGAATTTGAAACAGGATAACATCACCACCTGGTGCCCATAACTTCACAGAGTCACAGAATATTGAAGATTAACTATTCAAGTTGGTTAAGCTCATTGTTCTTTTAAAAGATATTTTGTATAATGTTCAGATGCAATCAGTTCTGTACCTTGGCCTGCTATAGTCAATCTGTGTTCAACATTGCTGCTCAAATGTTACGCATTGATTATATGATCTTTATTTGCAAAGGAATTAGGAAATTACTTCTGTCCAGTTGAATATAATAATAAAATCAGAATGTTTTATAACGTACATAAATTTAATGTATTGGTGTAATTGTTACCATTCTGTCTATTTGACTAGGAACTGACAACCAGGCTGGATTCAGTTCTTTTGGAAAAAGCAGAAGCTCAGCAAAATACGCTTTCTCTTAGAAAGGAGATTGAAAAAAATAAAGAGGAATTGAAGGTAGTGACTGTCCATTAATGATTTATTCTGAGGGCTGGATTTTCCACTTTTCTGTTTTGGGATTGATAATGGGGGTGGGGCGGGAAAGTTAGCGGCCGGGAATAGTTTGAGCTTTAGTATGTATGTTTGGGCATCTGGGCCCTGTGTCAGAGAGCGCAGCATTAAGGGAGGCGTTGTACACCCCTCTCGGCGCAAGGAAGAGAAACTACCGAGCTAAAGAGCCGGGCCGTGAGCGAGAGAGTCCTGGGGGGGCGGGGAACCTAAAAAAAAGTTCCTAAAACATTGCCCACGCCACCACAACACAAATTGCACCAAAAATTAAAACAAAAAACACTCGCACTTACTTTTGTAATACTTTACCTTCCTCTCTGCGGCTGGCATGGCTGGAGCGCTCTGATTTCCCAGGCAGTCATTGCGGGCGCGCTTCTGGGCAGACGGGTCAGGTAGGAGCTCAAATTCTCGTGCCGGTGTCACAACCATAGGCGTTGCACATCCAGCACAGCTCTTCCTGCTGGTGCTGTTCAGCGCCACTGCAAAACCCGGCCGGAGGATCGCAGCGGGGTACTGGAGACCTCACCGCTGCCTTTCATGCCGCTCTGAGGCCAGACCGGGAACGCAAAGAACCAGAAAATCCAGCCTTAAAAAAGATAAATGGCTGTCTGTGCCCTAAGCTCTGGAATTCTGCCCCTAATCCTCTCTACCTCTCCATCTCTCGCTCTCGTCCTTTAACGCCCTCCTTAAAACCTATCTCTTTGACCAACCTTTTAATCACCCCTCCTAATATCAGCACAAGCATATGGTATAAGAAACGTCTTGTTTATGCCTCTCCCTTTCTCATATCCCCTCTTTCTGTTATTCCCCCTCCCTCTCATACACTGGCACTGATTTTATGGCCCAAACTCCGAGTGTCATCATCAAAGGCAGTCCCTCAGAATCGAGGAGGACTTGCTTCCAGTCTTAAAATGAGTTTTTAGGTGGCTGAACAGTCCAATACGAGAACCACAGACTCTGTCACAGGTGGGGCAGATAGTCGTTGAGGGAAGGGGTGGGTGGGACTGGTTTGCCGCATGCTCTTTCTGCTGCCTGCGCTTGTTTTCTGCATGCTCTCGGCGATTAGACTCGAGGTGCTCAGCGCTCTCCCATATGCACTTCCTCCACTTAGGGCGGTCTTTGGCCAGGGACTCCCAGGTGTCAGTGGGGATGTTGCACTTTATCAGAGAGGCTTGTAACATTTCCTCTGCCCACTTTTGGCTTATTTGCCATGAAGGAGTTCTGAGTAGAGCGCTTGCTTTGGGAGTCTTGTGTCAGGCATGCGAACAATGTGGCCTGCCCAGCGGAGCTAATCAAGTGTGATCAATGCTTCAATGCTGGGGATGTTGGCCTGGCCGAGGACGCTGATGTCGGTGCGTCTGTCCTCTCGGGAATTGTAGATTCTTGCAGAGACATCGTTGGTGCTATCTTTCCAGCGACTTGAGGTGTCTGCTGTACATGGTCCATGTCTCTGAGCCATACAGGAGGGTGGGTATTACTACAGCCCTGTAGACCATGAGTGTACCTCCAATGCAGACAACTGCATTTGGCCTCTGCTGTACAAAAGGCATGTGCCTGTCACATTCGCAATGCTCCTTCCTTGCCTCCTATCTGGTTCAAAGCTCAACAGCAGAATGTGTGCAGCAAACTCTTCCATATGCCATAGAGGCGCATCAAGGTCAAAACAAGCCAGTTTACAATGCAACTAAGGCAAACACATTGGCCTTGATTTTTACGGGGCGGTGGGGTGGAAACGGTGCGCGTGAGCCCGATAGCGGTTGGCACACCCATGGAGTCCAGTGCAGGGTCCCAATTAAATGAAATGTTCTGGAGTCCCACCCGGCCAGAGTCACTACTTGGCTGGCAAGCAGGAGCAGGAATTTGGCAGCAGGGAGCCACAGCCGGGGACCCAAGAGAGTAGTCCCTACTGGTCAGTGGGAGGAGGAATACCAGGGCAATCGTGTGTCAGTGATCAGTGGGGAAAGCGGAGGTCCCTCGTGATTGGGCGGGGGAGGAACAACTCCCTTGCGATTGGGTTGGGGGCGGGAAATTCCCTGGCGACCGGGAGAGGTCTTCGCTTCTCTTCTTCCCCCACCCCCCCCCCCCCCCCACCATGGTTCTGCTGGCTTGACATTAATATTACGTTGTGATGCCATCAGGCCACAACTTTTGCATCATTAGCAGGCTCCCACCTGCTTTGAGCAAGAGCCTCTTTGATGGCCTGAATCACCACTGCTATTATTACATCGGCTAGGAATGTTGCGAGTTGGAGGCTAGATTTTTGATTTTCAAGATTTTAACCCCTTGCTCAACCCTATCCTGCCCGTCAGAGATTGGGGTGGGGGGGGGGGGTGCGGTTGAGTTAAAATCAAGGCCATTATGTTCCTGACCCAGAATGGAAGGAACATTACCTCCTTTAATGTCATGCTGCATCTTTTGCACCTTGACTGAAACTGTGGGCAATTACAGAGAGCAGCACCCCAGCAATAGAAGAGTCATATATGGCTCATGATACGCCAGTGTGCATTCTAAAAAAGTGGAATCAGTAGTCTGTTCGAAGCTCGAACATTTTGTTGTCTCTATATAGTTTTTTTAAACTAGTGGAAATTTTAAAACAATGTTAATATTCGTTTTTGCTTTTCCATCCCTCATTTTTTATTTAAATATTAAGTGTTGGTTTAGAAAATGCTGCCAACTTGCAGCCTGTCCATCAGCATCTGAAAAGGGAAAAGATAGATTTATCATTCAAAGGGTCTAGACTCAAAATTTTAATCCTGCTTTTCAAATGCTGGTACATCTATTTCAAGCATTTGTTACTCAGTGGTTACCTCATTAAGTGAACTGATTTGGATGATTACTGCACTGATATTAATGTAGCTTGCTCATACTGTTTTGGCTCAATAACTGCTTATCTATTGCTCTGAGATCAGTGGCTGTCTCTGTTCATACAGAAATATTCTACTCTTAATTATCATAGTTTGTCTTTGTAGGATTTTAAAAAAATGATGTATACTTGTTTGGATTTAACAGCAGAATGATACACATAGAATTGACTGCATTCAAAGTTTGACAATGGTCAGCGATGAGTGAAGCTTGTATTTGTTAAAATGCTCCAAACCTGTGAGGATCATTTGTAGCTTCCATGTGAAATTTTTAAAATATTGTCTTCTCCTTTAAGCATACTAAAGATCATATTCTTCTATATTTCAAAACTATTTAGCTAAATATCACTATAACTTCAGTTTGAGGGGCACAGTACATATGTTCATGATGTAGTAAATGAACTATGGTGTAAATGTTTTTAATCCTTTTAAGGTTGCATTGTCAAAAGAAACAGAACTCCAAGAGGAGATGGAATTGTTAAAAAATCAACACTTAAACAAAATTGAAGCTTTGTATGGGGAATTGGAAGCTGCTCGTGCAAAACATAAAGAAGAAGTAACCAGGTTCGAAAATGAACTTCAAGAGTCAAATCTCAAACACAGTACCAACATGGGACAACTTGAGCAACTGCTTGAAACCTACTCAGCTCAGAAAAATGAAGCAAAGAGACGGGAAGAAGAATTCAATGAAGTTAAAATTGCCTCTGAGGAGCAGATTTTGCAATTGGAACAACAATTAGAAGCTAGCGCTGAGAAGCAGAGGGAAGAAATGAAAAGGCTACAAGAAATTAATGGTGACGCTGTTGCTGAAAACGAAAGTGAAATGAAGGAACTCCAGAAGGTCCTTCAAGTAATCCAAACCACCCATCAAAAAGACTTAACACTGTTGAAGCAACAGTTTGAATCTGCTGTCATAGAGCACAAGAAGGAACTTAAGAAGTTAGAACAAGATTTAACAGAGAAACATTCAATAAAAGAGAAAAGTTTTGAGAATGAACAGATCACTAATAGAACCAACTATGAGCATCAGTTGAATCAGCTGAAGGAACAGTTAAAAAAAATGACAGAAGAACAAAAAGAGGACCAACATTTGCAAAATGAAGTCCCTAAAGAGTCAGTTTCTGAATCCAATGAGCAGATGAAGTACCTTGAGAACTATGTGAAAAAATTAGAATTGCAGCATAGTTTGTTACAGGATGAACTTGCATACATGAAAAATGTAAAAGAGAAGCTAGAGATGGAACTGCACCACACAAAAGAAGAGTTATTTCATGAACGAGAGGACTGGGAGTTTAAGATAAATGAACTCCAGCTGTCCAAGGAAGAATATATGAATACGGTTACAAAACTGACAGATGAACTTCAATCTATTAATGACTGCTGTGAAATGGCAGCCACCCAGCATTCTTATGAAATGCAGGTTATAACAGAACAACATAAAAAAGGTATTGCGGTGCTAGAACAAACTTTACATACTGCAGCTGAAAATGAAAAACAAGAATCCCTTCTCAAGGTAAATAATCTGAAGAAGCAGTGCCAAACATTATTGGAGGAGAAAGAAGAGGCTGAGTGTCATTATGAAAACTTGCGCAAAACCATGGAAGTATTACAGACTGAATTAGGACAATCTGCTTCAAAGATCAGCTATGAGTTTGAAGTTATGAAGCAGCAGCAATCTGATGAAATTCATGACCTGCAGCAGAAACTCAGAAGAGTTTTTCATGAAAAAGATTCTCTTCAGGAAACGATCAACAGGCTGCAGGCTGAAGTTGAGGAGGCTAAAGAACTGAAGCAAACTGTAAGTAATTTTCAAGAGATGAATCAAGAGTTGACATCTTCAATTCAGAAGAAGGAAGCAAGTGTGAATGATTTACAAGAACAAGTGGACACTTTAATCAGAGAGAAAGAGGAATTAGTAACAACATTGAATATCTCTGAAGAGTCAATAAATAGGTTAAAACAATCTCTTGTGGTGGACCAGGGTAAATGTGCAGGACTTCAGCAACAAATACAAGTACTTGATAAGGACAAATGTGAATTGCAGAAAAGATTGGATGAAATTGCGCATCATTTGGAAGAGGCAGTTTCAGAAAAGGAGTCTAGCTGTCAAAAACTAGGTGAGATGGAAAACAGACTAGGAGCTGTTACAACTGAGAGGGAGCATTTGGACTCCCAAACACAAAATCTGGAAGAACTTATTACAAAGTTAGAAAAAGAAAAGGAAGCTTTACAAAAAGATGCAGCTATGTTCAGTTTACAAAATGAAAATATGGGAGCAAATGAAGAAAAACTTCAAGATCTCAATAAGCAACTACAAACTCTAACTCAGGAAAGAGATGGTCTCCAACTGGCAGATGGAATTGAAAAACAGAAACTTCTTGATGTTAAACTTGCAATAATTAATATTCTTGAACAAGAAGCTTTTAGCTTTGCAAATGATGCTCCTGAGCTAAGTATAATTGAGGCAGTGCAATTACTGGAAGAACATGTGACAAAAATTAGGGAGGAAAAGCAATCCGTGGCACTCCAATGTGATGAGCGTATACTGCAATTGCAACGAGAATTGGAATTACAAAGTGATGCAATTAGAGATCAACAAGCTGAGCTCAGTTGTTTAATAGATGACCTCAGAAAAGAAAAAACCCTTTTGCAAAAGAATCTAGATGAAGCACTGTTGGATAAGGAAGGATTGCAAAGAGATCTGTTAGAGATGCAGAACCTAAGTGAAAAAATCACTCTTGAAAATGAAGATCTGCTCGTTCAGATTCAGAATGTTACAGAGAAACTTGAGAACTTGGAAACAGAAAAGCAAGAACAGAATGAGAAAACTGAAAAAGAAGCAACACAAGATAGAGAGGAGCAGTTAAAGTGCCAGCTGAATGAAAAAGAATCTGAGCTATCAAAGTTTAAAGAGGAGCTTCAAACTGTGAAGGTAACCATTTATATGAATAATTAAATAAGACTAGAATATATAATTGGGGGAATTAGATGACATCAGTTGTAATCTAATAGCTTTGAGTTGAAAGTTTTTCTAATTCCTGTGTGGGTCTGAGTTTAAGCCGAACTTCTAGCCGGTGTGTTGAATGCTTATCGCCTGACTGAGAATTAGGAGTGATTACAGCATATATCCTCTGATATCCCAAGATGTAATCATTGCCTTGTAAGTCGTCTCCCAGGTATGTGCATTAATATGCTGAATACCATGATACCTCGATGTCGTAACTGTAGAAAACATCTGTTTAATTTCTCATGGTAATCTAGTTTATTTTCTATGCATAAATTTCTTAGTGCTGAATACCTGCTTTGAAAGTAACAGCAGCAAACCTCTGTTTGCACAATAGCCAAATTGATTTGGAACTGTTTTTGTTCTTAAGCTCAGTTTTTTTTCTTAAAAAAACTTTCAAGGTGAAAGGAATTTGAGCAGTACTTGATTCATTTTAGATTCAAAACCTCTTTTGGGGCTCATTGTTAGTTTGCATTTTTCTGTGACTTTTTTTTAACATTCCCTCATGTCTGTGTGCCATGCTTGCCTTTGTCAAATAATTGACTCCCTCCAAAGATGAATGTTAGTGTGGATAGAGTCTCTGAGGATTTTGTTAATTTGAGCAATGGGTTTGACAAGAAGAGATTGCTTTCAAATACCAGATAAAACTTTTAACAAATACATATGTAACTAAGATGCAAGTTTTTATGATCTATACTGAAATTAGTCTTGCTGTAATTAATTGTTTGTGGAATGAAGTTGCAGTTGTCTTTCTCTTCAACTGAATGACGATTTGAAAGTGTTTAAATTAGTACTGGTAGCTGTTGGTCTATATATGAATAATCATTTTGATTTTTCACATTAAATCAAATCTTGAGCAGTAAATTTTATAATTTGTGGAGGAAAATGGTTGGCATCTTGCAGTTTCAAGAAACTTTAGAATATAAATAATCCTAAACTATGCTACAGCTAAAAAATGGGTAACCTTTGTTTTCTTGGGTTCAATACAGGATTTGATGCAGAAAACTTCCAATGAAGGAAATACCTTACAAAACACTATTGTAGAAATGAATGACAAAATAGGTATGGTTTCCTTTCAGTTCCTCTCATTTCCACTGAAATTTAAAGTGTAAGTATTCCATTTGTTACTATATGGGAATTGAATATTTTTTCAGAAATATTTTTGATAAAGACTTTCCTCACTAATAGCTGAATTTGGCTCTGACAATTTATCCTGCAACTTGGCTCTGTAACAGCTTATCTCTGGCAAATTGATCCTATGTGATCATATAATCCACACCCAATATCTAACATACCCAGTCTTGTTTAAGCAGTTATCCTTTTATGTACATTTAATTTAAATAGATACTTTTATTGAAAATAAAACAAGTGAATTTCAGGCTTTCTCATAAGGGAGTAAAACAATCGGGGGCGAAATTGACCTGCACCCCAATTAGGGGCAGTAACCTTCTGGGGCCGGGACTTTCTGCGCCTGGCACAGAAATCCCACCCCCGTGCGAAATTGCCCTTACCGCCCCTGAAAGAAAGGGGAGTGCAATTTCACGTGCTCCACTTCCTCTGGGGGCAGTAGCTGGGGCGCTACTGGGGCGCTGAGTGAAGTGCTACATGGATGGTTCGTGTAGTGCTGACGTGCTTCAACGCCTCTGCCCTTCGATTTAAAGAGGAGGGTCGCTGCGCACTCTGAACAGCCTCTGATGGCCTCCACTGGGCCACCAGGACAGCATACAACTGGGCCTGCAGTCTGGCACACAAGAAGGAATGTCGGGCTGCACGATAATGGCCCGACCATGCATAGCCGCCATCGGTGAGCTGACGCGAGAGTCTGCAGACAAAAAAAGATGGCGGCCCGGGGTGCTGCAGTCCAGGGCACTGCCACCCTCCCCTTTTAAAGAGCGCCCCGAGAGCGGATGTCCGCCAACTTTGCGACCTGCGATGCTGGCATTGACATCTGTTCGCACCATCCTCGCTGCCCACGGGGCAATTTATCCCGCAGGCCGCTAAGGGGTCAGCATGGGGCAATGAGGGGTCGCCACTCACGCGATGATGTCATCGGCGTTTGCGCGGTGCCTCCGCAAACTCCAGGCAATTTCCCGTGTGGCAGTTGTGCGCTCCTCCCCCAGATGAAAAGTGCCTGCTGCCCGTAGGCGCTAATGGGACTATAAAAAGGGGCAATTTCGCCCCATAATTATTGCCAATTTCCTATGCTTTGTTCCATTTATACAAGTCCTTTTGGTTTCATGTTTGTCTCCTAATTGTGGCACTTAAGTCAGTTATGGTAAGATATTTTTTCCCCCTGAAGCAGAGTGGATTTTTATATAAAGTAACACTATGATAGCCAGATATTGAAACCCAGCATTAAAGCGTTCTCAGTAGCTTAGTGGGTTAATGTACTGTCTGGCGTGATATTAACTGCATACAGACCAGGAAGGTCCGTGATTTGATGCCTGGTCTGTAATAAGATAGCTCAGCTGGGTTGCAATTGTGTTTCAGTCACTTGTGATCAATCAATAGCCTTATAAAACTGGCAATGTGCTCCCATTGGAATGTCATTTTACAAGGCATTGAATGTCTCCTTGTCTTCCATAATGAGCATCATTCTGCTGTTCCTGATATTGATAGTAAAAGCAGTTTCAATCTCAACTATGCTGCTTTCAAATTGAGCAGTTTCTATTCTCGTATACTGCTCCCTTTCTCCCTTCAAACTGATTCTGTTTTATTTGTATTGAGCTATTTGTTATATATTTGTTTTCTATCTATTGTTGTACTTTCTCTTTTCCATCGGGAAATATATTACCAATAATGAAGTAGGTTAGCTTCTGGTGTATGTTTTAAGCTCTTCTGGCACAAAACAAGTAATCATTGACATTGGAGAAACCCTGATATACATAGAATCATATAAATTTATGGCACAGATGGAGGTCATTTGGCCCATCATGTCTGTGCCGGCTGCAAAAAAGCTATCCAGCCTAATCCCACTTTCCAACACTTGGTCTGTACCCCTGAAGGTTACGTCACTTCATGTGCATCTCCAAGTACTTTTTTAAATGTGATGAAGGTTTCTGCCTCTATCACCCTTTCAGGCAGTGAGTTCCAGACCCCCCCCACCACCACCCTCTGGGTGAAAGAAGTTCTCCTCAACACCCCTCTAATTCTTCTACCAATTAATTTAAATCTATGACCTCCTGGTTATTGACCTCTCTGTTAGGGGAAATAGGTCCTTCCTATCCACTCTATTGAGGCCCCTCAATTTGAGACACCTCAATCAAGTCTCCCCTCCGCCGCCTCTGTCCAAAGAAAACAACCTCAGCCTATCCAATCTTTCCTCATGGCTAAAATTCTCCAGTCCAGGCAACATCCTTGTAAATCTCCTCTGTACCCTCTCTAATGCAATCACACCTTCCCTTTAATGTGATCAGAACTGTATGCAGTACTCTAGCTATGGCCTAACTAGTGTTTTATACAGTTCAAGCATAACCTTTTATCTATGCCTTGGCTAATATAGGAAAGTATCCTGTATGCCTTCTTAACCACCTTATCTATCTGTCCTGCTACCTTCAGAGATCTGTGGACATGCACTCCAATGTCCCTCTGTTCTTCATCACATTTAAAAAGTACTTGGATATGCACTTGAAGTGCTGTAACCTACAAGGCTACGGACCAAGAGCTGGAAAGTAGGAATGGGCTAGGGAGCTGTTTTTTGGCTGGTACGGATGGACTGAATGCCCTCCTTCTGTCCCATAAATTTCTATGTTTCCATCCCTCGTAAACGAAATAACCCTGAAACTTTCCAGGCTCTTGTGCTGTACACTAATTAAACTCCAAGTCATCCAGAACTTCTCTGACGATATCCTATGCCATATTAAGTCCTGTTTACCAATCTCTGTTTTCACTGATCACCACTGCCTTGCTGTCCCTCAGGATATTGATTTTTAAATCCTCGTCTTTGTATACAAATCCCTCCGTGGCCTCCATCCATCTTCTGAAATCTCCTGCAGGTCCACATTATAGTTCACTCCTTCTGGTCTTGTGATCTAATGTAGTTTGCAGCTTCCATTGCAGCCCTGGCTAAAATTAACTCGGCTAAGAATGGTTTTCAAGCCTCCAGTCTTCTGGTCTGTATGGCTCAGCTACTCCCCAGATTAAATTATGAGCCATTGCATCCCATTTCAATGTGCAGATATCTATACATTGATATGTGTAACCAGGCCTTTAGAGAAAAAAATGCTTAATTGCAACTTATTGACACTCTAATTTCTCATCCCAGTTTCTCCCATTCTGAGAAAGAGGAGTAAAATGTTGTCCAGAAGTGCAGTAGGAACATTTTGGAGGAAGAAAACAATCTCTAACTCCGTCGCAGAACATTAGATGTTCTGGACCACAACGTTAGAACAATGTGGATAAGGGTATTTCTAGTAATATGAATGTTGCTGATGACATCAAGCTGACATGTAGAGAGAATAGCGTACAAATGGTTCTGAATGGCTGAAGTGTGACAGAAGGATTTTAATGTGGACAAATGTAAGGCAATTCATGTTGGTACACAATAGGTGACTCCCTATTTGCAAAGGTAGAAAATAAAAAGCTCGATAACTCTTGGGAAGGATATCACCACAGGTTAAAACTTACCAGACGATGAGAAACCTTTTTTTCCCAATGGGTTCTTGAAGGATAGTTGAGCACTACATTTCAATCTATATTCAACTTGGATTCAACAGGAAATAAAGAATTTCACAGAGTGTGTGATCATCTGTGTCTACACTTAATCCTTGTAACTTTCAATATTGTACTTGGCTATCTTATAAAAAGGTCCATTCCACTCATTTGCTGGTCTCACTTGTGACACATTCATTTTGTATTCATGTCCTCTAGTCTTGAAATAACAGTTTAAGTTATTTATTTGTCAGCATTATCAAGTCCTGAACACTATCCTTCCTCCTTCCTTTTTCTTTCTCCAGTGAATTCAAATCAACTCTATGTCTTAATAGCGTAAAATTTTAAGCCCTGTGGTCATCCTTCACATTCTTGCATGAAACTTCTTCCATGCGTCAATGTAGTTCTGAAAGTAATTTACCCAAAATTGGACATACTGCAGTCTTCTAAGAATTCAAAGTTGCTTCATTCAGATTCTCTGATGATTCAAGCCATTTTTATCGCTAAAATCTTACTTTTCTATGTTATTTACTTTGTTTGCTAAAAAGTTGTTCAAACTTAATAAATCTCAGGGGTCGGCGAAATCGGAGGATACTTAAAAGGAGAAAATTGCAGGAACTCGTGCACAAATCTTCCAGAAATCACTGAATACTGGAAAGTGCCTGGGGACGGGAGAAAGGCAAATCGATTCACGAATGGGGGAGGTCTTGCAAATGTAACTTACTTGTTTTCTTTGAGGAATGACAAAGGAGTTGATGGAAGTAAGGCAGTGGATGTGATATACTTGGATTTCAGTAAGGCTTTTGATACAGTTCGTCTGGAAAGTTGAATAGTGAAAATAAAGAAAGTGGGAATCGGTAGAAATATTTTACAATGGATAGAAACAGAGAAAATAGGTGCAGGAATAAACCATTCGGCCCTTCGAGCCTGCACCGCCACTCAATAAGAATCTTATACGTTTCTATGAGATCCCCTCTCATCCTTCTAAACTCCAGTGAATAAAGGCCCAGTTGATTCAGTCTCTCCTCATATGACAGCCCAGCCATCCCTGGAATCAGTCTGGTGAACCTTCGCTGCACTCCCTCAATAGCAAGAACGTCCTTCCTCAGATTAGGAGACCAAAACTGAACTCAATATTCCAGGTGAGGCCTCACTAAGGCCCTGTACAACTGCAGTAAGACCGTCCTACTCCTATACTCAAATCCCCTAGCTATGAAAGCCAACATACCATTTTCCGCCTTCACTGCTTGCTGAACCTGCATGCCCACTATCAGTAACTGATGAACCATGGCACCCAGGTCTCATTGCACCTCCCCTTTTCCTAATCTGCCGCCATCCAGATAATATTCTGTCTTCGTGTTTTTTGCCCCCAAAATAGATAACCTCACATTTATCCACATTATACTGCATTGGCCATGCATTTGCCCACTCACCTAACCTGTCCAAGTCACCCTGCAGCCTCTTAGCGTCCTCCTCACAGCTCACATCACCACCCAGTTTAGTGTCATCTGCAAACTTGGAGATATTACACTCAATTCCTTAATCTAAATCGTTAATGTATATTGTAAAGAGCTGAGGTGCCAGCACTGAGCCCTGCGGCATCCCACTAGTCACTGCCTGCCATTCTGAAAAGGAGCCGTTTATCCCGACTCTCTGCTTCCTGTCTGCCAACCAGTTCTCTATCCACGTCAGTACATTACCCCCAATAACATGCGCTTTGATTTTGCACACCAATCTCTTGTGCGAGACCTTGTCAAAAGCCTTTTGAAAGTCCAAATATACCACATCCACTGGTTCTCCCTTGTCCACTCTGCTAGTTACATCCTCAAAAAATTCCAGAAGATTCATCAAGCTTGATTTCCCTTTCATAAATCCATGCTGACTTGGTCCGATCCTCACTGCTTTCCAAATGCACTGCTATTTCATCCTTAATGATTGATTCCAACATTTTCCCCACTACTGATGTCACTCCAACATTTTCCCCACTACTGATGTCAGGCTAACCGGTCTATACTTACCCGTTTTCTCTCTCCCTCCTTTTTTAAAAAGTGGTGTTACATTAGCTACTCTCCAATCCATAGGAACTGATCCAGAGTCGATAGACTGTTGGAAAATGATCACCGCTGCATCCACTATTTCTAGGGCCACTTCCTTAAGTACTCTGGAATGCAGACTATCAGGCCCCGGGGATTTATCGGTCTTCAATTCCATCAATTTCCCTAACACAATTTCCCGCCTACTAAGGATATCCTTCAGTTCCTCCTTCTCACTAGACCTACTGTCCCCTAGTACATTCAGAAGGTTATTTGTGTCTTCCTTCGTGAAAACAAAACCGAAGTATTTGTTCAATTGGTCTGCCATTTCTTTGTTCCCCATTATAAATTCACCTGAATCCAACTGCAAGGGACCTATGTTTGTCTTCATTAATCTTTTTCTCTTCACATATTTATAGAAGCTTTTGCAGTCTGTTTTTATGCTCCCTGCAAGCTTCCTCCCATACTCTATTTTCCCCCTCCTTAATTAAACCCTTAGTCTTCCTCTGTTGAATTCTAAATTTCTCCCAGTCCTCAGGTTTGTTGCTTTTTCTAGCCAAATTATATGCCTCTTCCTTGGCTTTAACACTATCCTTAATTTCCCTTGTTAGCCATGGTTGAGCCACCTTCCCCGTTTTACTTTTACTCCTACTCCAGACAGGGATGTACAATTGCTGACGTTCATCCATGTAATCTTTAAATGTTTGCCATTGCTTATCCACCGTCAACCTTTTAAATATCCTTTGCCAGTCTATTCTAGCCAATTCACACCTCATACCTTTCCTTAATTTCAGGACCCTAGTTTCCGAATTAACTGTGTCACTTTCCATCTTAATAAAGAATTCTACCATATTATGGTCACACTTTCCCAAGGGGCCTCGCACAACAAGATTGCTCATTAGTCCCTTCTCATTACACATCAGCCAGTCTCGCATGGCCAGCTGTTTGGTTGGTTCCTCGGCATATTGGTCTAGAAAACCATCCCTAATACACTCAAGGAAATCTTCCTCCACTGCATTGCTACCAGTTTGGTTAGCCCAATCAATATGTAAATTAAAGTTGCCCATGATAACTGCTGTACCTTTATTGCACACATCCCTTATTTCTTGTTTGATGCTGTCCCCAACCTCACTACTACTGTTTGGTGGTCTGTACGTAACTCCCACTAGCGTTTTCTGCCCTTTGGTATTCCGCAGCTCCACCCATACAGATTCCACATCATCCAAGCTAATGTCCCTCCTTACTATTGTGTTAATTTCCTCTTTAACAAGCAATGCCACCCCGCCTCCTTTTCCTTTCTGTCCATCCTTCCTCAATGCTGAATACCCTTGGATGTTGAGTTCTCAGCCTTGGTCACCCTGGAGCCATGTCTCCGTAATGCCAATTACATCATACCCGTTAACTGCTATCTGCGCAGTTAATTCGTCCACCTTATTCCAAATACTCCTCGCGTTGAGGCACAGAGCCTTCAGGCTTGTCTTTTTAACACACTTTGCCCCTTTAGCATTCTGCTGTGATGTGTCCCTTTTTGTTTTTTGCCTTGGGTTTCTCTGCCCTCCACTTTTACTATTCTCCTTTCTATCTTTTGCTTCTGACTCCATTTTATTTCCCTCTGGCTCCCTGCATAGGTTCCTATCCCCCTGCCACATTAGTTTAACTCCTCCCCAACAGCACTAGCAAACACTACCCCCTCGGACATTGGTTCTGGTCCTGCCCAGGTGCAGACCGTCCGGTTTGTACTGGTCCCATCTTCCCCAGAACCGGTTCCAATGTCCCAGGAATTTGAATCCCTCCCTTCTGCACCACTGCTCAAGCCACGTATTCATCTGAGCTATCTTGTGATTCCTACTCTGACTAGCACGTGGCACTGGTAGCAATCCTGAGATTACTACTTTTGAGGTCCTACTTTTTAATTTAACTCCTAGCTCCCTAAATTCGTCTCGTAGGACCTCATCCCGTATTTTACCGATATCGTTGGTACCTATCTGCACCACGACAACTGGCTGTTCACCCTCCCATTTCAGAATGTCCTGCACCCACTCCGAGACATCCTTGACCCTTGCACCAGGGAGGCAACATACCATCCTGGCGTCTCGGTTGCGGACGCAGAAACGCCTATCTATTCCCCTTACAATTAAATCCCCTATCACTATCGCTCTCCCACTCTTTTTCCTGCCCTCCTGTGCAGCAGAGCCAGCCATGGGTGCCATGAACTTGGCTGCTGCTGCTCCCCGCTGATGAGTCATTCCCCCCAGTGCTCAAAGCGGTGTATCTGTTTTGCAGGGGAATGACCACAGGTGATCCCTGCACTACCTTCCTTGCACTACTCTTCCATTTGGTCTTCCATTCCCTATCTGGCTGTGGACCCTTTACCTGCGGTAAGACCAACTCACTAAACGTGCTATTCACATCATTCTCAGCATTGTGCATGCTCCAGAGTGAATTCACCCGCAGCTCCAGTTCCGCAATGCAGTCCGTCAGGAGCTGGAGGCGGATACACTTCCCGCACACGTAGTCGTCAGGACACCGGAAGCGTCCCTGACTTCCCACATAGTACAGGAGGAGCATAACATGTGTCTGAGCTCTCCTGCCATGTTTTAACCCTTAGATTAACCTAATTGGGCAACAACAATGTTAAATGTTACTTATTGATAAAGAAAAGAAAAGCTACTTACCAATCACCAGCCAATCACTTACCCCCTTGGCTGTGATGTCATCTTTCGATTTCTTTCTACTTTTTGCCTCCCTGCTGCAGCTGCACCGGCAAGCCTCACCAACGAACTCCCAACTCTGCCGCTCCGCCTCCTCGACCCGGCTCCCCGGACCCCCTGCTGTGCCTTTTGTAGGCATCACCAACAATATGTATTTGTCAGCTAATAGAACCCAGAGGGTAATGGTACATGGATTGTCATCATCCTGGGAGAATGTTGCTAGTGGAGCTAAATTTAAAAAGTAGGACCTCAAAAGTAGTAATCTCAGGATTGCTACCAGTGCCACGTGCTAGTCAGAGTAGGAATCGCAGGATAGCTCAGATGACTACGTGGCTTGAGCAGTGGTGCAGAAGGGAGGTATTCAAATTCCTGGGACATTGGAACCGGTTCTGAGGGAGGTGGGACCAGTGCAAATCGGAAGGTCTGCACCTGGGCAGGACCGGAACCAATGTCCTCGGGGGAGTGTTTGCTAGTGCTGTTGGGGAGGAGTTAAACTAATATGGCAGGGAGATGGGAACCTTTGCAGGGAGACAGAGGGAAGTAGAATGGGGGCAGAAGCAAAAGATAGAAAGAAGAAAAGTAAAAGTGGAAGGCAGAGAAACCCAAGGCAAAAAGCAAAAAGGGCCACATTACACCAAAATCTTAAAGGGGAAAAGGGTGTTAAAAAGACAAGCCGGAAGGCTCCGTGCCTCAATGCGAGGAGTATTTGGAATAAGGTGGACGAGTTAACTGCGCGGATAGCAGTTAACGGATATGATGTAATTGGCATCACGGAGACATGGCTCCAGGGTGACCAAGGCTGGGAACTCAACATCCAGGGGTATTCAACGTTTAGGAAGGATAGACAGAAAGGAAAAGGAGGTGGGGTGGCGTTGCTGGTTAAACAGGAAATTAATGCAATTGAAAGGAAGGGCATTAGATTGGATGATGTGAAATCTGTATGGGTGGAGCTACGGAATACCAAAGGGCAGAAAACGCTAGTGGGAGTTGTGTACAGGCCACCAAATAGTAATCGTGAAGTTGGGGATAGCATCAAACAAGAAATAAGGGATGTGTGCAATAAAGGTACAGCAGTAATCATGGGCGACTTTAATCTACATATTGATTGGACTAACCTAACTGGTAGCAATGCGGTGGGGGAGGATTTCCTGGAGTGTATTAGGGATGGTTTTCTAGACCAATATGTCGAGGAACCAACCAGATAGCTGGCCATCCTAGACTGGGTGATGTGTAATGAGAAGGGACTAATTAGCAATCTTGTTGTGCGAGGCCCCTTGGGGACGAGTGACCATAATATGGTAGAATTCCTTATTAAGGTGGAGAGTGACAAAGTTAATTCGGAAACTAGGGTCCTGAACTTAAGGAAAGGTAACTTCGACGGTTTGAGGCAGGAATTGGCTAGAATAGACTGGCAAAGGATACTTAAATGGTCGACAGTAGATAAGCAATGGCAAACATTTACAGATCACATGGATGAACTTCAGCAATTGTACATCCCTGTCTGGAGTAAAAATATAACGGGGAAGGTGGCTCAACCGTGGCTAACAAGGGAAATTAAGCAAAGTATTAAAGCCAAGGAAGAAGCATATAAATTGGCTAAAAAAAGCAACAAACCTGAGAACTGGGAGAAATTTAGAATTCAACAGAGGAGGACGAAGGGTTTAATTAAGACGGGGAAAATAGAGTACGAGAGGAAGCTAGCAGGGAACATAAAAACTGACTGCAAAAGCTTCTATAAATATGTGAAGAGAAAAAGATTAGTGAAGACAAACGTAGGTCCCTTGCTGTCGGATTCAGGTGAACTTATAATGGGGAACAAAGAAATGGCAGACCAATTGAACATATACTTCGGTTCTGTCTTCACGAAGGAAGACACAAATAACCTTCCGAATGTACTAAGGGACAGTGGGTCTAGTGAGAAGGAGGAACTGAAGGATATCCTTATTAGGTGGGAAATTGTGTTAGGGAAATTGATGGGATTGAAGGCCGATAAATCCCTGGGGCCTGATAGTCTGCATCCCAGAGCACTTAAGGAAGTGGCCCTAGAAATAGTGGATGCATTGGTGATCATTTTCCAACAGTCTATCGACTCTGGATCAGTTCCTATGGACTGGAGGGTAGCTAATGTAACACCACTTTTTAAAAAAGGAAGGAGAAAGAAAACATAATTATAGTCCGGCTAGTGGGGAAAATGTTGGAATCAGTAGTGGGGAAAATGTTGGAATCAATCATTAAGGATGAAATAGCAGCGCATTTGGAAAGCAGTGACAGGATTGGACCAAGTCAGCATGGATTTATGAAAAGGAAATCATGCTTGACGAATCTTTAGGAATTTTTTGAGGATGTAACTAGCAGAGTGGACAAGGGAGAACCAGTGGATGTGGTGTATTTGGACTTTCAAAAGGCTTTTGACAAGGTCCTGCACAAGAGATTGGTGTGCAAAATCAAAGCACATGGTATTGGGGGTAATGTACTGACGTGGATAGAGAACTGGTTGGCAGACAGGAAGCAGAGAGTCGGGATAAACGGGTCCTTTTCAGAATGGCAGGCAGTGACTAGTGGACTGCCGCAGGGCTCAGTGCTGGGACCCCAGCTCTTTACAATGTACATTAATGATTTGGATGAAGGAATTGAGTGCAATATCTCCAAGTTTGCAGATGACACTAAACTGGGTGGCGGTGTGAGCTGTGAGGGGGACGCTAAGAGGCTGCAGGGTGATTTAAACAGGTTAGGTGAGTGGGCAAATGCATGGCAGATGCAGAATAATGTGGATAAATGTGAGACTTTGGGGGCAAAAACACGAAGACAGAATATTATCTGAATGGTGCCAGGTTAGGAAAAGGGCAAGTGCAACGAGACCTGGACGTCATGGTTCATCAATCATTGAAAGTTGGCATACAGGTACAGCATGCGGTAAAGAAGGCAAATGGCATGTTGGCCTTCATAGCTAGGGGATTTGAGTATAGGAGCAGGGAGGTCGTACTGCAGTTGTACAGGGCTTTGGTGAGGCCTCACCTGGAATATTGTGTTCAGTTTTGGTCTCCTAATCTGAGGAAGGATGTTCTTGCTATTGAGGGAGTGCAGCGGAGGTTCACCAGACTGATTCCCGGGATGGCAGGACTGACATATGAGGAGAGACTGGATCAACTGGGCCTTTATACATTGGAGTTTAGAAGGATGAGAGGGGATCTCATAGAAACATACAAGATTCTAACGGGACGGGACAGGTTAGATGCGGGTAGATTGTTCCCGATGTTGGGGAAGTCCAGAACCAGGGGACAGTCTTAGGATAAGGGGTAGGCCATTTAGGACTGAGATGAGGAGAAACTTTTTCACTCAGAGAGTTGTTAACCTGTGGAATTCCCTGCCGCAGAGAGTTGTTGATGTCAGTTCATTAGATATATTCAAGAGGGAGTTAGATATGGCCCTTAGGGCTAAGGGGATCAAGGGATGTGGAGAAAAAGCAGGAACAGGGTACTGAGGGAATGATCAGCCATGATCTTATTGAATGGCGGTGCAGGCTCGAAGGGCCGAATGGCCTACTCCTGCAGCTATTTTCTATATTTCTATGGCCCACAATGGATCTTGGGAACCCATGAAAAAGGTCCCACGGTGGGTCTTGGGACCTCTTTTGTTTAATAACTTTGTAAATGATCTGGAGCTAGTAATCACAAACACAGTGGCTGCATTTTCAGTTGAACAAAACTAATGAAGGTGGTAGACTCCAAAGCTCAATAAGGTAAGCTGCAGAAAGATTTGAATACACTTGCGAATTGGGCATACAGGTGGCAGCTGAAATTCAGTGCAGTGAAATGCAAAGTGCTTGGGGTAAAAAAAATTCAGGAAGGGAATATTACGTAAATGGAAATAAAATAATCCATGAAAAATGAAAGAGATCTGGGGGTCCTGATTGAGAACAATGCTCAGTGGCAGTGAGTAAAGCAAATCCGATGTTGGAATGTATTAAATGGTCACCATTGAGCTAAAATAGTGAGAAAATCTATCCACTTTTTATAAATCATTGATGTAACCACACATAGATTATAGTGTACTGTTCTAGTCCTCACAATACAAAAGGATATTACAGCTACTGAATGGATATCGAAGACTGAAACCAGACTGTTTCACAGATAGAGGGATTGGATTATGAGGAGCAATTATGTAAATTGTGCATATTCTAATTAGAAAAGAGAAGTTTGAGAGGCGATATGATTGCTGTTTTTATGATTCTAAATGGATTA
This sequence comes from Pristiophorus japonicus, assembly GCF_044704955.1. NCBI lineage: Eukaryota > Metazoa > Chordata > Chondrichthyes > Pristiophoridae > Pristiophorus > Pristiophorus japonicus. The sequence goes on from NC_091986.1 coordinate 139,884,533, forward strand.
GATAATGTAGACCATGACAAGCTATTTCACCTTATCCAGCTCAATAGATCCAGAGAAAGAAAGACTTGCATTTATATAGCGCCTTTCATGACTTCAGGAAGTCACATTGTGCTTTACAGCTAATTAAGTAATTTTGAAGTGTAGTCACTGTTGTAATGGAGAACACGGTTTACACTTCAAGGAGGGTAAATTCAAATCACATCTGTAGAAAAAATATTTCCGAGAGCGAGTGCTCAATCTATGGAACAGGCAATCTCGGGAGTTGGTGGAAGCGGTTGGTATTGATTCATTTAAATGCAAATTAGGTGGATTTATTTCAGAAAATATGACTTTGGGATATGAGTTATGAGTTATCTGAGAAATTACATGTGATAGCATGCTTGGGAGGAACAGGTGACTTTGGACCCATGGTTCCCAAGACTCTCCTCCATTGAGGTTTTCCTTGCTGGGTCTGGGTCTGTTGTCGACTAATTGATTATTATGATTCGTCAACAACTCCATTATTGTTGTATCTTGCAACTACCAGGATGGTAGAAGGCAAACTAAATGGACCATGGTCCTTTATTGTCTAGCAATTGCTATGTTCTTTTTGGATAATAAGACGTTGGGGCCGAATTTTGTATCCGGGGCGCTAGTGAAGCGTTGAACGAGGATTGACATCATGATCCCAGTGAAACTAGAGGGCGGGGCGGTAAGTTTTTGCGCCGCCACAAACCATGGGCCAAATTTGCCGGCCGGGCGGTAAAAACTGAACGCCTGTCATAACACCTAGAAACGCCCGTTATCGCCCCTCTGGGGCGCTAACTGACACGCAAGGGAGCCGAAAATCCAGCCCTTTAAAATTGTAATTTGGCATTACAGTATCTTCCAGTTCATAAGGACAGACTTGCATATGATTTTTGTGAACCTTATTTTGATTATGATTTTAATGTATTGGTTTTGGGCAGGAATTTCTGCTGGGATGCGCTGGTTTTCTCAGCACAATTATTTAATGCAAAGGTTTTTAAAAAAAAACTGACGTTCTAAAAAGCTGCACGATTGCGCTGGTTCGTGGCACAATTTTTTTCGGCGATATGGAAATGAGTTTGTGGAAACTCGAGGGGAAAAACACTTATCAAAACTAGCACAATTTTGAGCGCAATTTGCAGCTGGATCGCCAATTGCACCCAAAGAGGAAACTCTTGGCCAGCACCGTGTTTAAAATTATGGAGTGACTATTTGTCCTAACTCGCGCTTCTGCGCATGTGTCTCCTGCTGCTCCCCCAGCAATTTCCACAAACCCTTTTCTACGCATGCGTCCTTCTCTCTCCCTCTTTCTTCTCCCCCCCTCCCCCCCCCCCCGCCCCCCGCCCCCAATCCGGAACCGCCCCGAACACCACGTTGCCTGCTGAGCCCTGAGCTCCCTGCTGGGCCGCCGAGCCCTGAGCCAGGAGGAGAGCAGCGGGCAGAGGCGGGGGGCGGATTTCACTGCACTGAATTTCAGCTGCCACCTGTATGCCCAATTCGCAAGTGTATTCAAATCTTTCTGTAGCTTGTCTTATTGAGCTTTGGAGTCTACCACCTTCATTAGTTTTGTTCAACTGAAAATGTAGCCACTGTGTTTATGATTACTAGCTCCAGATCATTTAGAAACATAGAAAATAGGTGCAGGAGTAGGCCATTCGGCCCTTCTAGCCTGCACCGCCATTCAATGAGTTCATGGCTGAACATGCAACTTCAGTACCCCCTTCCTGAAAGAGGTCCGAAGACCCACTGTGGGACCTTTTTCATGGTCCCCAAGATCCATTGTGGGACCATTGGCAACATTCTCCCAGGCTGATAACAATCCATGTACCATTACCCTCTGGGTTCTATTGGCTGACAAATACGTATCCATTGTAAAATATTTCTACCGATTCCCACTTTCTTTATTTTCACTATTCGACTTTCCAGAGGAACTGTATCAAAAGTCTTACTGAAATCCAAGTATATCACATCCACTGCCTTACTCCCATCAACTCCTTTGTCATTCCTCAAAGAAAACAAGTAAGTTACATTTGCAAGACCTCCCCATTCGTGAACCAATTTGCCTTTCTCCCATCCCCAAACACCTTTCCAATATTCAGTGATTTCTGGAAGATTTGTGCCCGAGTTCGTGCAATTTGCTCCTTTTAAGTATCCTCCGATTTCGCCGACCCCTGAGATTTATTAAATTTGAACAACTTTTTAGCAAACAACGTAAGTAACATAGAAAAGTAAGATTTTAGCGATTACAAATGGCTTGAATCATCAGAGAATCTGAACAAAGCAACTTTGAATTCTTAGAAGACTACAGTATGTTCAATTTTGGGTAAATTACTTCCAGAACTACATTAATGCATGCAAGAAGTTTCATGGAAGAATGACCACAGGACTTAAACTTTTACGCTATTAAGACATAGAGTTGATTTGATTTCATGGAGAAAGAAATAGGAAGGAGGAAGGATAGTGTTCAGGACTTGATAATGCTGACAAATAAAGTACAAATAAATGACATAAACTGTGATTTCAAGACTAGAGGACATGAATACAAAATGAATGTGTCACAAGTGAGACCAGCAAATGAGTGGAATGGACATTTTTATAAGATAGCCAAGTACACTATTGAAAGTTACAAGGATTAAGTGTAGACACAGATGATCACAAACTCGGATTCGGTGGGGGTGGGGTGTGGGAGATGGGAGAGAGAGAGAGAAAGAGAGACACACACAGACAGGGGGGCGGGGGGAGGAGAGAGAGAGAGACACACACACACACACACACACACACACACACACACACACACACACTGGGGGCAGGTAGAGGAGGTGGGGAGAGAGAGGGAGAGCCGGGTGGGGGGGTGAGGGAGAGCCGTGGGTGGGGGGGAGGAGAGAGGAGAGAGCCTGGTTTGGGCGGGTGGGCGGGAAGAGAGAGAGCCTGGATTTTGGGTCGGGGGGTGGTAAGGTCATGCACTTGCGCTTGGGTAAGGGACTTAGGCTGGGGGAGGGATGCACTTGCGCTGGGGTAAGGAGGGAGTTCGGCTGGGGGAGGGATGCACTTGCGCTGGGGTGGGGAGGGATGCACTTGCACTGGGGTAAGGAGGGAGTTCGGCTGGGGGAGGGATGCACTTGCGCTGGGGTAAGGAGGGAGTTCGGCTGGGGGAGGGATGCACTTGCGCTGGGGTGGGGAGGGAGTTCGGCTGGGGGAGGGATGCACTTGCGCTGGGATGGGGAGGAATGTGTCCTTTCTGACTTCTGAATTCCAAATGGATCATGTTACACTCTGCAAAGTTGGGCTGGGTGGTTCTATTTCCACATTCCAGAGAAACTTCAGGGTGGGGCTTATCCTCCCAAGGGGACCAATCAGCAATAGGTCATGTGATAATGGAAAGCCAATCAGAGAAACGGCTGCAATTCAGTTAGTACAAATAAACGCATCCTTAAAATTATTTTCAGTTTTAACTTGAGCAACCCCATGAAAGTGATATCTTAAGAGCAATGTTTTTAAAAAAAAAAAAGAATTAGAAAAATTTTGATTGGCTTATTGGTAATGTTTTAATTTTAAACAGTTGCTCTGGAGAAAGTAAGCAATGACAAGGAAAACCGAATGAACAAGATTAAAGCTGTCGCTGTGAAAGCCAAGAAAGAACTTGATGCCAGCAAAAAACAGGTAAGGTATCCAGTCAAAATTTTCCCTTTCCATTTGAAATTAATGTTTGCAATGTGTCCTTAGTACAAAGAGTTCTTTATTTTCAATTAGGTGCTACTGTTAACAGAAGAGATGGAGATTGTAAAGTCTGAGCGAGACAAATTGTCTTTTTCCATAAAAGACATTATGCAAGGAGCAGAAAGCTACAAGGTACATTATTAATTACTTAAAATTGTGGGGACAAAATTGTAAAAGACTAGAGAATGTCTGATTTGTGTATACCTGTACTTTCCCTTTTTGAGAGAGTGACATTCCAAGTGGGCAGCGGAAAGCCCTATAATACAATATCTCTTTTTCCAGAAAGCCTTCAATAAAGTGTAGAGTGTTCGTTTTTTTACACTACCATGATTTGTAGACCTTGGGAATTACAGAAAAAGACTACACGTAACGCAAAGTTAAGGCTTAACCCAACTATTAGTTTTATTACGCAAAAACCAACTAAAAATGATAGAACAAGACTTCTGAGAGAATTGACTGAAGACATACAATCACCCGTCCAGTTAGTTGTAGGCTCGTGGTCGTTGGTTCCATGACCGGTTGTTCCCCTCCGATGTTCCCTCTTTCTGGTCGTTTTCTTCCTTTGGTTCCCTTTTTCTCCTTCCCTTCCATTCTGAGCTGCTTCCAGCTCATACATATATATCCATTTTATAAATAAATGTCCTGCTGGGCTAGGTTTTCAGTTAATGCATCTGGATTGATTTCGTTATGGTGATCCGTTTCACTCACTGCGGTGATGGGTCTGGATGTCCACAATTTGCACACGGAGTCGACAGGGCAAAAGATAGCTCCTTATCTTTAGTGCCCCGTTATCCAAAAATGCACGTCCTGTGGGATCCTTTGCAGACTTGTAATCTCCATAGGGAACTGTTTTTCCCCTTCTGGCCAATCAATCCGGGGATTCCTTGGTTAGATTTATCAATTCCTTTGTTTTGATACATAATCAGGTCTAGCTCCAGACCGCAGAGATTATTTAATCGGTGATGAGTCCCCACCTGCCCTAGGCTGGCGCCTTTTTCTCCCCCCATCCAGTCAGTCCCAAAAGTTGTTCGAAACCATTTTTAGTTTGTGGCCTCTTCCTGTGCTTTTTTGTGAAGGTGTGTAAACCTTATACTTCCCCCTTTAATGTCTCTTGTTATAAACTCAGACACATTACTCTCGGTGACTTCTTTTCCATGAGCCTTTTTGGGTGTATTGCAGCCTTCAGCCAAAACTCCAGATTACATCCCTTTTACAACAAAGCAGTACCTTTTACAACAAACCAATGTTTTTTTACAACAAAACAATGTTCTGCCTTGATTCATCTGACTTCAGTTTATACTTTTACAAACACTTTGGCCTTGATTAATTTTAATAACCCTTCAAGATTCCCTTCCTTCGTCTTTTATTTTAATTTACAGGACAAGATAAATAGATACAACACTATTACCAACTGTACAATTACTAATGAGTGTGATACGATTCGAACCCAGGGGGATCTCAATATTGAATCCCAAGTCCCATCGTGGAGGGGCAATCATTTCCTCCCTTCTTTTTTTGTTCGTTTGGTGTAACGTGTGATAATGTTTGTGGGATAGTTCGATGTCCTTTAATAGTTCGGTCAAATGTTCGGGTAATGGCAGGATATCGTATCCAAAATGCGATATGTATTCCTGGAGGTTTGGTAAAGTACTGTTGACTGTGATACTTATGTGTTTGTGGTCTGAGATAGGAATTATCCTTTCTTGTGCTATTAGTATCTCTACCTGGGGTTTGAAACAAAAGGTAGAATCTATCACTGGACACCAAATGTCCTGCTGTACCGACTTTCACTGGTGGTGACAGAGTATGTTTCTTTCTCTTGTACACAACCTATAGCGGGACATGGTCGTGAGCCGTCATTTCCATGATGCAGCTTATAGGCTGCCCGTCCCCGTACTTGAACCCACATGCTGGCCGATCGAAAGGATTCAGATGCTAGGGGCACAATACCACATGTGTACCTCCTCTCTGACATCTCTCCAGAATAGCACCAGTTATTGAGTCTCCCAGCTTCACCACATACTGAGGGGTTTTATGATGTTTCACATGTACTCCGTTCCAAATTACCCCAATGTTTCCCACCCGATATACCGGTACAGGTCATTGCGACTGATCCATCACCGGTATTCTAAGCACTATCCCCATTACAGACTGTTTACTCTGACCACAGTTGACCGGGACTGGGTACGCTTCAGAGGCTGACCATAGATGGCACGAATTCAGAAGGTTATTGGAGATACTCAAAGCTTTTAGGTGCCTGTTACTGACCCGTGATGGTACGTGGCCTTGTTTTAAATCCTCTAAATTACTGCGTCCTTCATTTAACAACCAAGCTCCATACATGACACACACGTCATTCTGAACAGCTTGATCTGACGTGTTTCTACCCTCCTTTATTAAAGCATTGATGGTCTGAGCGTGTGTCTCCACCTCAGCTACCATCTCCTTCAAATGGATTGTCATTACCTGGTCCTCCTGTAGTTTGTGACCCTCTACGTCACTACTCTCTTCCAGTATTTTCTTTAACTGTTCCCTTTAGGTATTTACTTGGACTTGCAACTGCGCGTTGTCTACACTATTGACCAGTGATGTCCCTGTATTAAACACTGTAGCTACATCATTCATCAGTTCCCTTTTTTGTCTCCCATAACCCATCTGGCTGTTGCTTATTGGTTTGTACACTTCCTCCTGACTTTCGTCCCCATAATTCTTCTGATCGAATTGTTTAAACATTTCTTTTAACAATCGTTCATATAACTTTTCCGTTTCAGGCCGGCACCACTGGGGTAATTGTAACTCTGTTAAATTCAGAATACCCGATGCTATTTCGTAATACACAGCATGATGCAACATTTTTTTCTGTTGGGATTAACGCCAGCCCATTCTTAGGCCCAGGTGTTAGGACAGGACATGGAATTTCTTAGTTTGGAATCTCCAGCATTTTAGGGAGAGGTTTTAATCTGCTCGCGATCAGTTCGGTTGCATTGACTGTTTTTGGAGGGTTCAGGTCACACAAGAATCAAAATCCTGTGTCCAATTCATTCCCGACCCAGAATCCTGCCACTGTCGTTTAAAAACGATCGCCACACCTCCCCTGCACTTGTGGTTAGATCCAACCACACAGACATAAATCCCTTGTTCCTCCTTCCACCATTTCTCCCAACACAATTTCGCCCCTTCCTTTGTTCCTGTGGTCCGCCTGTTTGAACTATTACCCAATTTCTCCCATTCTGTGGATGCATTAATTTTTCCCCTTTCTGTTTTCCGTAACCACCACCATCCTCCCATGTGGGTACTTGCTTTACATTCCAGACAAACTCGTCTACCCTCTCTCATCCGTACCATTCTGCTCGTGATGTTTACCCTTGGGCAGAACACTGATACCTCCTCAAGTTTACCCTCTGTTTGTCTGGAGTACTTGGTCGAATTTGACCCTAACCACCCTGGCCAACTCCCAGTGTGTGCATAGGTGTTTGTGCCCTTGTTGCTCCGTATTGCTCCCCCTTGAGTTACGGTGGGGCCGGTTCCTCCCATACTCCCATATGTAAGGAATGTCTCGGTGTCTCCCTGTTCTTCCCATCCTGCTATAATCAGGGTCATCCATAGGCCTATCCACAACGTCCACCTCATCTCGTATCCCTGGCTCGATTCGCTCCTATAAAGACAAATTAAAGAAATACTTTTGCTCTGTAGGGGCTCCCCCTCACAGGTCCTTCTTCAGTTATATACATATGTACATTTTTTTCTTTTAAGATCACTGCTTCCCTCTTCTCTTATCCTGATGCTTGGGCTTTCAGAGACTCGGAGGTGGAGATGGAGGAGGCGTCCAAGTCATCCTAGGTCACGGCACCCGACCACTCCATCTTAATGCTCCGTCCCTTACATCTCCATTATCATCATCCCACAGCATGGGTGAAAGGCTTACATTGATCAAACTCATCACAGTTCCCGTTTTTTACTTTTCTCTCCAGGGTTGCACAGCTTATATTGGTTTATGTGAAACCACTTTATTTATTTTGGCAGCTGGATTGCATAGACCAAAGGGCTTGTCTTGTCTACTATGCTTAATGGTCCTTTGTACAACAGTTCAAATGCCCCTATTCTGGCATAATTCCTGACCATTACCCGATCCCCTACCCTCCATTCCTGTGTAACCCTGGGTTCCAGCAGCAGTTTATTCTGCTGGTGCTGTCTGCCCATATTGTTAGCTGCTTCCCAATGCAACCCCTTCAGAGTATCATACAGACCTCTGACAAACCTGTCCCATGTGACCTCTTTAATCTGCGCTTCGTTCAGGACTGGTGCTAATATGTGTCGGAGTCCTCATAAGTCTTCCTGTCATCAGCGCATGTGGGGAGTGTCCCGTACTTTTAGAGAGACTGGCTCGGTGACTTATTAGTATTAGGGGTAGGATCTCATCCCATCTCTTTGGGGTATTTCCTGTCTCGTTCCTAAGCCCCTCTTTTAAGGTCCGGTTTGTCCTCTCTACTGGACCTGACGATTGGGGGGTTATACGCCACAAGCCATTTTCCCTGTATTCCTAACAGCTTTAGGGTGGCCTGGATTACCACTCCGGTGAAATGACTCCCTTGATCTGATTCCACTATTATGGGCAGTCCCCATCGAGAAAATACTTCTTGCACTAGAATCTTTGCTGTGACTACTGCGGTGGCCGCCCTACAAGGAAAAGCTTTTATCCATTTCGTGAAAAGATCTACTGCCACCAAGCAATATTTATAGCCTCTGCCTGAGGTGGGCAGTGGCCCTATGAAATCTATCTGTATAGACTGCCATGGCCCCTCTATCCTCCTCGTGTGTCCCAACGAAGCTTTCCTCCGGTGTGGGTCTGGATTGTTTGCGACACATACCAGACAATTCTGACAATCTTTTACATTGTTTCTAAGCCCGGGCCACCATCCCACGGCCTCCACTTTATTACACGTCGTTTCTGTCCCTGGATGTCCAGCCCCTGGACCCCCACGAGCTAGCTGCAAGAATTCTTCCCTGCACTGCCCAGGCACGATCCAACTGTCTACTTTAAATAGCATTCCCTGTCTTACTGCTTGTCTGCAGCTCCCAAAGGTCCCGCTACAGACTTCCCATCTATCTTGTCTCTAATCGCTGCTCTAAGTTCTGCAACTCGTAGCTGAGCCTGTTTTAAATCAGGCGGCAATGGTACTTCTTTGGACCCCTCTCTGCCTGTTACAGTCATGATCTGTCCACAGTCATATGGTCCCAAGGTTTTCCTTCACCTGCCCCTGTTTTGGCCAGTGTGTCAGCTTTCTCATGTCGTAATCCTTCTGATCCCTACCTGTGACGTCCAGAATGACTTTTAACAGAGGAACCATCTCCAACGACTCCCTGTCTGAGGACTTAAATCCTCGCCTAGCCCATATTGCCAAATACTCTGTATAGGAGTTACAAGTGAACATGGAGTCCAAACATATCGTATAGGGAGTTGGGAATTCACTAGGGTGTGTGACCACATACGCTACAGCTGCAGTTCGGCCTGCTGTACACTTAAAGGGCTCAAATTTCGGCTCGAGTTGCTCCTATTTTTTTGGAGCAACTAGTTTAGTATGGAGTATCTTAGAAATCGCAATTCTCGGCATTTAGTTTGCTCCAGTTCTAGTTAGTTAGAATAGTTTCGTTTTTGTACAGTTTTTTTTTCAAAAGGGGGCGTTACCAGCCACTTACGCCTGTTTTGCAAGTTTAGGCAGTGAAAAGTTATTCCAAACTAATTTAGAACGGAGTAAGTGTCGATTTTTGTACGCTCAGAAAAACCTTGCCTGTACTTTAAATTAGGCGCAGGTAGCGAGAGATGGGGGGGGGAAGGGAAGTTAGGGGATTTTACAAAGCATTAAAAGCTTCACTTTTATCAATAAAGAGCTATCATCAATAATAAATGATAAATAGATCAATAAATCAACCAATAAATCAATCAATCAAAACAAAATAAAAAAGATAATAAAAAATCAATCAAATAAAAAATTAAAAGTTTCTACTCACCTACTGCAGCACCGGGAGCCCTCCAACAGCCTACTGAAGAGGAAGGCTGGATGGTATCTGGTACGACCAATTCTATAAATTGAGAACCTGCAGTCAACTAGATTTTCAATGATCCATTTGCAGCTCTATTTGTCCTCTTTATGCTCCTCCTCCTTTTTCTCACGTTCACATTTCGCTTCTTCTGCCTCATGTCACTTAATCAAACCCTCCAGTTCCTCCTACTTCAGCACCTTTATGCGCGTTTTCCCGTTTTCTTTGGTTAGTGTTGCAATTTCCACCTTTCCAGCCGTTAGTTTGCTGACGTCCATAAGTCATATTCAACACTTTAACTGCCAATGCAAGTGCTGACTGCAAAGTCATATCTCCTTCTTTGAAGTCTTGTTTCAGCATAGATACTGCAGCGGCGCTTTTATTCCCAATGCAGGTGGCCTTCCACCCTCCGTAGTTTCCGCTGGGGTCACTTTGATACAACTGGTAGCCATAGTGCTTATTCCATCCCATGTAGAGCAGCAAAACACCAAAAGGACGCTTCCCTTCGAACTGTGTGTAAGCCTGCTTGATATCCCAGAGTGTTGTGACCAACTGCTCACATGGCCCGCCACTGAGGAGGAGTTCGGGTGGGGCCCGCCCCCGACGAGATGCTGGTCGGGTGGGCCCCACCGCCAAGGAGGTACGGGCAGTCAGGCCACTCAGCCCGGGATAGGGTCGTTGCCCAGAGATGGGACGCGCTGGGAGGGCCAGGAACCGGCACTCTTTTTTTTGGTGCAGGGCTGTAGCTCCGCCCCCAGCAGCTCCTGCTGTGTCACGCTGAGCTGCCAACACCTACAGATATCAGAGAATTGAGAGATGAGTATTTGGCACTTTTTCAGTTCTCGAAATTAGGCGGGCCTCTCCAAGGTGCGCCGTTCTACCGGGAATCTGAAACTTGGGCCCAAAGTTTTGGGGAGTTTTATGGCTTTTTCTCTCCCTGCCTCAGGATCGTAAATCCCACATCCTGTTTTTTTTCTCTCCGCTCGTCACTGAACTAGACCCATCTACCTAAATGTCTCTGCCTGTCAGACATTCCCCTGCTCGGAATCCCACATCTACATCCCACGCTCCTTCCACTGAACACACGTGAGCTGCCTCCGGATAAACCATGTTCGGGGCTAGCTTTGGTTCTCCTAGCCGTTCTACCTTCAGGTCTAACTGGGTAAGCAACAATGTCCAGCGGGCAATCCTGTTACAGCTCATTGTCACATCTTTCATTCTACCGTCCAGTAACATTTGTGTCGGGGTGTGATAGGTCAGTAGCGTCACTGTAGCTAACCCTGTGAGTGACCGAAAATGTCTTACTGCCCAAAAAGTTGCTAACAGCTGTCGCTCGCAATTCGAAAAGCTCTTTTCTACTTCTGTGAGAACCCAGGAGGCGTAGGCCACTGGTCTCAGCTTGCTGTGTCACTCCTGGAGCAACACTGCACTCAAGCTATCCCCTAGTAGCTGCTACCTCCAGACTAAAGTCCTGGTCCCCATTTATTGCTCCCAACGCTGGTTCTGTCTGTACCACCTCCTTTTAACCGGATGAAAGTTTCCTGACAACTCTCACTCCATTCCCACTCTACTCCTTTCCTAAGAAGCCTCAATAAAGGAGCTGCCATGGCTGCATATCCTTCGATAAACTCCCAGCAGTAACCCATTGTTCCCAGGAAAGACCTTACTCCAGACACGTCCTTAGGAACGGGTAGTTCCTGGACTGCCTTTCTCTTAGCTCCATCTATAGTGCGCTCTCCTGCTCTAATGGTCAAACCTAGAAACTGCACCTCCTCTTGGCCGACTTGAGCTTTCTTTGGGTTTACCTTAAAACCTGATTCTTTTAACAAATGCAACAATTCACTCAATAATGGCCCGTGGTCCTCCACACTTTTGGAGAATAACAACAGGTCGTCCACATATTGGACCAACTGATTTAGCTGACTAAAACCTTTTAGTGCCTCGGCCATACTCTGGTGAAAGATCGAGGGACTGTTGTGAAACTCTTGTGGAAGACATGTCCACATGTACTGCTGACCCTTAAAGGTAAAGGGAACTTTATACTGGTCCTCCCATCTCATGGGAATGGACCAAAACCCATTTGAAATGTCCAGCACGGTAAAAGTTGTTGCGGCCGCAGGGATTCTCCCTATCAAATCTGCTACCAATGCTACTATGGGTGCACAGGCTGAATATTTTTATTCAGGACTCGGTAATCTACCGTGGCCCTCCATGAGGTATCGGGCTTCTTTACTGGCCATAGGGGTGAGTTTACATGTGTGACTATGGTTCTCAACACACCTTGATCCACCAGGGAATTTATAGTAGTTTCCAAATCCCTTTCTGCTTCCCAGGGAAAATTATACTGTTTCTGGGACCGTGTCATCGGATCCCCGTCTATCTTCACCTCTACCCCAGTTACTTTCCCGCAATCATGCTTGTGCGTTGCAAATGCATCCATATTCTCCCGTACATGCCCTTGATACCTGGCTGGAATGTTATCGACTAATCTTTCTAAGTCATAACTCCCTTTTGGCTTCATCGTGCAGGTGCTGCCTTTGTTGGTACTGTTGCTGGGAATCCCTACGATCTCTCCCATCCTATCTGCATCAACTGCCCCCCATAGACAATTGTTCTTCATATCCACTATGGCGTAATGTGCCAACATGTAGTCGGTCCCGAGAACTCCCGAACCGGGCTGTTCCTACTTCATTAAAATGCATTCCCACTTTGTTGTGTTAGGCCCTAATTCTATGGTTAAGGGGTTTGACACTGCCCCAGCCTGTTCATTACCCGTAAAACCCGCCAGTGTAAATGGGACTCCGCTCGACCACAGGGAAGTGGTTGGATTCGGTGAATGCTAGAGGCTCCTGTATCTACCAGATACCTTCCCCTCACTTCTTCCACCTTCACATCCACACATGGCCTGCCCCACTCATCGTGGATGAGAGGACACAGGTACTCTGGCTGGGCGCAATGCCAAAGTGGGAGCGCTGACGCATTGTGTCCCATTTCTCCCACTGTAGCATTCAGCTTTCCTCCACCCATGCCCATAACCTGCTGTAATGCGGTCACTAAAACCTGTATTGGGTCGTCGGCTACCTTCCTTTGGCCTTTTTCTGCCTCAGCAACCTCGTACCCTGGCTTCCCTCCTCTCAGGAGTCTACAATCCTTGCTCCAGTGTCCCAACTTCCCACAGTTAAAACACCCTCTGGATCGACCCACATTACCTTCCTCTTGTCTCCATTCTCTTTGTCCTAACCTCTCCTTTTACTTCGTGCATCTTCCCTTTTAGTTTCTCCTCTTCCCCTTGTCTGGACTTAAATGCTAGAGTTAACCTTCTCAATACCCCTGCCTCAGTATTTTGGGGATCGTCTGGGTCAAACCATGCTTTGACCTTTGCTCTGAGCCATGGCAAACTGTTAGCCATTATGGTTCCCCTATTAAGTCTGCCTGTATCGGATTTCCTCCAGTAGCCCTTAGAGTCTATCTGCAAACTTATCAGGTGATACGTTTATTTGCTGCCTAGTCTGTTCTACTTGCCAAACGGACTACCTTGACTGAACCCTAACGCTGCCAAGATTTCCTCCTTTAAGTCCTGTGGGGTTCCTCCACTTAACTTGGTGGCTGTCGACAAACTCTGATATAGCTTCCCTTCCAGGGAGAGCAGTGTTAACTTCACTATCTCCTCGCTGCAGCTATCTGCTCTATGTTAGCAAAATGAGTAGAGGCAACAACTCCTTGCTTACATTTTTTCATGCCCGTCAGCATCACCTGCAGCTGAAGTAGCGTGTATGGGATCACATAGTCACTCTGTAATGGTGCCGGACCACTATTTGGTAGGGGTGTGCCGAATTTCTGCTGTCTCAAGGGACACATCGGTTTCGGGGGTCCCGGTGCCTCGGGAGCCGGCCGACGCTTGCTATACTCGGGCCCATCGTCTGACTCTCTCCCCTCTGGATCCCAAACTTCCTCACCTCCTCCTGGTGCCATGAGACAGAGCATCCCTTTGGCCCCATCTAACTCTGCCGTTAACTGGCAGATCCTTTCTTTACAAGGTCTGTGATCTGCCCCCTCGTAACCCAGTTTCTACGCTACCTGATATGCTATCTTGATCTTTCTTAGCTGTTCTTCTGCCTCTTTGGCTCTCTCTAAGTGCCTTTCACTTTGTTCGATGTACGTCTGCTGCTGCCTTTTGCACTCGGTCACCTGACACTGGAAATATTCTAGGTGATTACACACAATTTCTTCCTTAATACCTTGGTCCTGTTTTTCTCTCTCAAAACTGCTTATCTCACCTTTTGATTTTTTTATTCGCCTCCTCCAGCTGTCCTACCTTTTCTCTCAACAGTTGTGTCTGCTTCTGCGGGCACATAAGCCAAATCGCCGCCTTTTTTGACCCTTTACTACTAACTGTCCACTCTGCCGCCTTTTCCTGCTGATCCCCAGAGTATAGCATTTCTCGTGCCCATGGCTCTGAAATGTCCAGTTTGTTGTGTATATATGCAGCTAGCTTAGCCTCCATGGACTTCCTACGACTGCTCTTAGCCGTGGGCAGTACCGCGCTTTGCTGCGGTGAGTCCATTTCCAGTGCCCCTGGCTAATAAATTTTCCCTGACTACCTTGGTCTCCCCTGAGTCCACCTTGCAGTGCACTGCGGTTGCTGTTACACTGGCTTCTCTCTGTGGTTACCCTAGTCAACCCGAGATTACTCCAGCCTGTCCGAGACAGTTTCTCTCCTCTGGCTACCTGAGCCGCCCTTGAGATCACCTCTGGCCTCCCTGAGACCCCTTTGCAGACTACCCGCAATTACTTCTCTCGGTGGCTACTCGAGTCTGTCAGAGTTCTTCGGTTATCCTAGTCACCCTTGAGAGTACTTTGGTCTCCCTGAGACCCCTTCGAAGACTACCTGCGATTCCTTTTCTCGGTGGCTACCCTAGTCAACCTTTGATTACTCTAGCCTACCTAAGACTGTTTCCCTCCTTCTCTGGTTCCCCGAGCCGCCCTTGAGAGTACTTTACATATTTATGACTACCTTAGCCGACCTGAGACTTAACCAAGCCTCCCGAGGGTTTCTTGCTCTTGATTTGTGTCCGTGATCCTATTCCAAACTCCGAGGTCCTGCCGTACTCGCCATTTTCTGTAGGGTGTTCGTTTTACACTCTTCTTTGATTCATAGACCTCGGGAATTACAGGAAAGGACTATATGTAACGCAAAGTTTAGGCGTAACCCAACTGTTAGTTTTATTGCGCAAAAAACAACTAAAAATTACAGAACAAGACTTCTCGATTGTAGGCTCGTGATCGTTGGTTCCTGACCGGTTGTTCCTCTCCGATGTTCCCTCTTTCTGATTGTTTTCTTTCTTCTCCTTCTCTCCTCTTCCGTTCTGAGCTGCTTCCAGCTCGTACATATATATCCATTTTATGAATAAATGCCCTGCTTGGCTAGGTTTTCCGTTAATGCATCTGGATCGGTTTCATCCTTTGTGTTGATCCATTTGACTGGCTGCGGTGATGGACTTGGATGTCCACAATTTGCACATGGAGACGACAGGACAAAGGATAACTCCTTATCTTTAGTGCCTCATTATCCAAAAATGCACACGTAGTGGGATCCTTTGTTGTCCTGATTTCTTGTAGTCTCTGTAGGGAACTATTTTTCCCCCTCTGGCCAATCAATCTAGGGGCTCCTTGGTTAGATTGTATCAATCATAGAAACATAGAAAATAGGTGCAGGAGTAGGCCATTCGGCCCTTCGGTCTACACCACCATTCGATAAGATCATGGGTGATCATTCCCTCAGTACCCCTTTCCTGCTTTCTCTCCATACCTCTTGATCCCCTTAGCCGTAAGGGCCATATCTAACTCCCTCTTGAGTATATCCAATGAACTGGCATCAACAACTCTCTGCAGCAGGGAATTTCACTGGTTAACAACTCTCTGAGTGAAGAAGTTTCACCTCATCTCAGTCGGAAATGGCCTACCCCTTATCCAAAGATTGTCCCCTGGTTCTGGACTTCCCCAACATCGGGAACAATCTACCAGACAGGGATGTACAATTGCTGAAGTTCATCCATGTGATCTTTAAATGTTTGCCATTGCCTATCCACCGTCAACCCTTTAAGTATCATTTGCCAGTCTATTCTAGCCAATTCACGCCTCAAAAAATCGAAGTTACCTTTCCTTAAGTTCAAGACCCTAGTTTCTGAATTAACTGTGTCACTCTCCATCCTAATAAAGAATTCTACCATGTTATGGTCACTCTTCCCCAAGGGGTCTCGTACAACAAGATTGCTAATTAGTCCCTTCTCATTACACATCACCCAGTCTAGGATGGCCAGCTCGCTGGTTGGTTCCTCGACATATTGGTCTCGAAAACTATCCCTAATACACTCCAGGAAATCCTCCTCCACCGCATTGCTACCAGTTTGGTTAGCCCAATCAATATGTAGATTAAAGTCACCCATGATAACTGCTGTACCTTTATTGCATTATTCCCTAATTTCTTGTTTGATGCTGTCCCCAACCTTACTACTACTGTTTGGTGGTCTGTACACAACTCCCACTAGCGTTTTCTGCCCCTTGGTATTCCGCAGCTCCACCCATACCGATTCCACATCATCCAAGCCAATGTCCTTTCTTACTATTGCATTAATTTCCTCTTTAACCAGCAATGCCACCCCGTCTCCTTTTCCTTTCTGTCTATCCTTCCTAAATGTTGACTGCCCCTGAATGTTGAGTTCCCAGCCTTGGTCACCCTGGAGCTATGTCTCCGTGATGCCACTAACATCATACCCGTTAACTGCTATCTGCGCAGTTAATTCGTCCACCTTATTCCGAATACTCCTCGCATTGAGGCACAGAGCCTTCAGGCTTGTCTTCCTAACACACTTTGCCCCTTTAGAATTTTGCTGCAATGTGGCCCTTTTTGCTTTTTGCGTAGGTTTCTCTGCCTCCACTTTTACTTTTCTTTTTTCTATCTTTTGCTTCTGCCCCCATTCTACTTCCCTCTGTCTCCCTGCATAGATTCCCATCCCCCTGCCATATTAGTTTAACTCCTCCGCAACAGCACTGGCAAACACTTCCCCTGGGACATTGGTTCCGTTCCTGCCCAGCTGCAGACCGTCCGGTTTGTACTGGTCCCATCTCCCCCAGAACCAGTTCCAGTGTCCCAGGAATTTGAATCCCTCCCTGCTGCACCACTCCTCAAGCCACATATTCATCTGAGCTATCCTGACTAGCACGTGACACTGGTAGCAATCCTGAGATTACTACTTTTGAGGTCCTACTTTTTAATTTAGCTCCAAGCTCCCTAAATTCGTCTTGTAGGACCTCATCCCTTTTTTTACCTATATCATTGGTAACTATATGCACCACGACTATTGACTGTTCACCCTCCCTTTTCAGAATGCCCTGCACCCACTCCGAGACAACCTTGACACTTGCACCAGGGAGGCAACATACCATCCTGGAGTCTCGGTTGCGGCCACAGAAACGTCTATCTATTCCCCTTACAATTGAATCCCCAATCACTATAGCTGTCCCACTCTTTTTCCTGCCCTCCTGTTTTGATGCATAATCCCTTTGTTTTGATGCATAATCAGGTCTAGCTCCTGACTGCAGAGATTGTTTTTAATCGGTGATTAACCTGCCCCAGGCTGGCGCCTTTTTCTCCCCCACCCAGTCAGTCCCAAAAGCTTGCTCTAAACCATTTTTAGTTTGTGGTCTCTTTCTGTGCATTTTTGTGAAAGCGTGTAAACCTTACAAAAGTTCCATATGAGATGCTGTTATGCAAGCTCAGGACAGTATACCAAGTAAAACTTGGAGATGGTTATGGACATGTAGTAGGTAGGCTGATCTCGATATAGTATGTAGATTCGCAAATTGAATGGAGCACTGTGGTTGTTACTATCCCTGTGACGCCTGCTGCCAACAAAAGAATGAAAATAAAAAGGCACCCCTACCAATTCCATTATGATAATGAATACATGGACGTAATTTCTTCAGGTAATTCTCTCTCTTCACAAGGGTCAGATTATAGTTAGAACCGTAAGAACATAAGAACATAAGAATTAGGAACAGGAGTAGGCCATCTGGCCCCTCGAACCTGCTCCGCCATTCAACAAGATCATGGCTGATCTGGCCGTGAACTCAGCTCCACTTACCCGACCGCTCCCCATAACTCTTAATTCCCTTATTGGTTAAAAATGTATCTATCTGTGATTTGAAGACATTCAATGAGCTAGCCTCAACTGCTTCCTTGGGCAGAGAATTCCACAGATTCACAACCCTCTGGGAGAAGAAATTCCTTCTCAACTCGGTTTTAAATTGGCTCCCCCGTAATTTGAGGCTGTGCCCCCTAGTTATAGTCTCCCCGACCAGTGGAAACAACCTCTTTGTCTCTATCTTGTCTATCCCTTTCATTATTTTAAATGTTTCTATAAGATCACCCCTCATCCTTCTGAACTCCAACGAGTAAAGACCCAGTCTACTCACTCTATCATCATAAGGTAACCCCCTCATCTCCGGAATCAGCCTAGTGAATTGTCTCTGTACCCCCTCCAAAGCTAGTATATCCTTCTTTAAGTAAGGTGACCAAAACTGCACGCAGTGCTCCAGGTGTGGCCTTACCAATCCCCTATACAGTTGCAGCAAGACCTCCCTGCTTTTGTACTCCATCCCTCTCGCAATGAAGGCCAACATTCCATTCGCCTTCCTGATTACCTGCTGCACCTGCAAACTAACATTTTGGGATTCATGCACAAGGACCCCCAGGTCCCTCTGCACCTCAGCATGTTGTAATTTCTTCCCATTCAAATAATATTCCCTTTTACTGTTTTTTTTTTTCCCAAGGTGGATGACCTCACACTTTCCGACATTGTATTCCATCTGCCAAACCTTAGCGCATTCGCTTAACCTATCTAAATCTCTTTGCAGCTTCTCTGTGTCCTCTACACAACCCGCTTTCCCACTAATCTTTGTGTCATCTGCAAATTTTGTTACACTATACTCTGTCCCCTCTTCCAGGTCATCTATGTATATTGTAAACAGTTGTGGCCCCAGCACCGATCCCTGTGGCACACCGCTAACCACCGATTTCCAATCCAAAAAGAATCCATTTATCCCGACTCTCTGCTTTCTGTTAGCCAACCAATTCTCGATCCATGCTAATACATTTCCTCTGACTCCGCATACCTTTATCTTCTGCAGTAACCTTTTGTGTGGCACCTTATCGAATACCTTTTGGAAATCTAAATACACCACATCCATCGGTACACCTCTATCCACCATGCTCGTTATATCCTCAAAGAATTCCAGTAAATTAGTTAAACATGATTTCCTCTTCATGAATCCATGTTGCGTCTGCTTGATTGCACTATTCCTATCTAGATGTCCAGCTATTTCTTCCTTAATTATAGCTTCAAGCATTTTCCCCACTACAGATGTTAAACTAACCAGCCTATAGTTACCTGCCTTTTGTCTGCCCCCTTTTTTAAACAGAGACATTACATTAGCTGCTTTCCAATCCACTGGTACCTCCCCAGAGTCCAGAGAATTTTGGTAGATTATAACGAATGCATCTGCTATAACTTCCGCCATCTCTTTTAATACCGTGGGATGCATTTCATCAGGACCAGGGGACTTGTCTACCTTGAGTCCCATTAGCCTGTCCAGCACTACCCCCCTCGTGATGGTGATTATCTCAAGGTCCTCTCTTCCCACATTCCCGTGACCAGCAATTTTTGGCATGGTTTTTGTGTCTTCCACTGATGAGACCGAAGCAAAATAATTGTTTAAGGTCTCGGCCATTTCCACATTTCCCATTATTAAATCCCCCTTCTCATCTTCTAAGGGACCAACATTTACTTTAGTCACTCTTTTCCGTTTTATATATCGGTAAAAGCTTTTACTATCTGTTTTAATGTTTTGCGCAAGTTTACTTTCGTAATCTATCTTTCCTTTCTTTATTGCCTTCATATTCATTCTTTGCTGTCGTTTAAAATTTTCCCAATCTTCTAGTTTCCCACTAACCTTGGCCACCTTATATGCATTGGTTTTTAATTTGATACTCTCCTTTATTTCCTTGGTTATCCACGGCTGGTTATCCCTTCTCTTACCGCCCTTCTTTTTCACTGGAATATATTTTTGTTGAGCACTATGAAAGAGCTCCTTAAAAGTCCTCCACTGTTCCTCAATTGTGCCACCGTTTAGCCTGTGTTCTTAGTCTACTTTAGCCAACTCTGCCCTCATCCCACTGTAGTCCCCTTTGTTTAAGCATAGTACGCTCGTTTGAGACACTACTTCCTCACCCTCAATCTGTATTACAAATTCAACCATACTGTGATCAGTCATTCCAAGAGGATCTTTTTCTTAGAGATCGTTTATTATTCCTGTCTCATTACACAGGACCAGATCTAAGATAGCTTGCTCCCTTGTAGGTTCTGTAACATACTGTTCTATGAAACAATCCCGTTTGCATTCTATGAATTCCTCAAGGCTACACCGTGCGATTTGATTTGACCAATCGATATGTAGGTTAAAATCCCCCATGATTACTGCCGTTCCTTTTTCACATGCCTCCATTATTCCCTTGATGTCCACCACCGTGAAGTTATTATTTGGGGGCCTATAAACTACGCCCACCAGTGACTTTTTCCCCTTACTATCTCTAATCTCCACCCACAATGATTCAACATTTTGTTCATGTGAGCCAATATCATCTCTCACAACTGCCCTGATATCATCCTTTATTAACAGAGCTATCCCACCTCCTTTCCCTTCTTGTCTATCTTTCCGAATTGTCAGATACCCCTGTATGTTTAATTCCCAGTCTTGGCCACCCTGCAACCACGTTTCTGTAATGGCCACCAAATCATACCCATTTGTAATGATTTGTGCCATCAACTCATTTACTTTATTTCGAATGCTGCGTGCGTTTAGGTCGAGTGTTTTAATGCTAGTTTTTAAACCATGATTTTTAGTTTTGACCCCTCCTGCAGTCCCTTTATATTCATACGTATTGTCCCTTCCTATCACCTTGTGGTTTACACTTACCCCAGTGCTACTCTGCTCTGTTGCCTCCTGCCTTTTGCATTCTTTCTTGGGGTCCTGTTCATCTGAGCTCTCACCCACTCTAACTAGCTCAGAGCCCTCTCCTGGATTCCGAATACTCCTCGCATTGAGGCACCGAGCTTTCAGGCTTGCCTTTTTATTACACTTTGACCCTTTAGAATTTTGCTGTACAGTGGCCCTTTTTGTTTTTTGCCTTGGGTTTCTCTGCCCTCCACTTTTACTCATCTCCTTTCTGTCTTTTGCTTCTGTCTCCATTTTGTTTCCCTCTGTCTCCCTACATTGGTTCCCATCCCCCTGCCATATTAGTTTAACTCCTCCCCAACAGCACTGGCAAACACTCCCCCAAGGCCATTGGTTCCGGTCCTGCCTAGATGCAGACCTTCCGGTTTGTACTGGTCCCACCTCCCCCAGAACCGGTTCCAATGCCCCAGGAATTTGAATCCCTCCCTGCTGCACCACTGCTCAAGCCACGTATTCATCTGAGCTATCCTGCGATTCCTACTCTGACTAGCTCATGGCACTGGTAGCAATCCCGAGATTACTACTTTTGAGGTCCTACTTTTTAATTTAGCTCCTAGCTCCTTAAATTTGTCTCGTAGGACCTCATCCTTTTTTTAACCAATATCGTTGGTACCAATGTGCACCACGACAACTGGCTGTTCACCCTCCCTTTTCAGAAAGTCCTGCACCCGCTCCGAGACATCCTTGACCCTTGCACCAGGGAGGCAACATACCATCCTGGAGTCTCGGTTGTGGCCGCAGAAACGCCTATCTATTCCCCTTACAATTGAATCCCCTTTCACTATCGCTCTCCCACTCTTTTTCCTGCCCTCCTGTGCAGCAGAGCCAGCCATGGTGCCATGAACTTGGCTGCTGCTGCCCTCCCCTGATGAGTCATTCCCCCTCAACAGTCCTCAAAGCGGTGTATCTGTTTTGCACTTCAGCTTTTATCTCAGTTTTTAATGGTGATTTGACCCCCACTACGAAGTTGCTACTTGGAATCGCTCCTTGGTGTCCTCATTATTCACTGTATCGACAATGGTCCTGAAAATATTAAACTATCCCTAGTTCTAACGTTAATCTATTTCTTGTCACCCATTATAATTGTTAGCTGAACAAGCATTATATTCATTAGAGCAACAGGGAAGACTACTGACTCAGTTGCCTCATATTGGGCATGACAACATGAGGTAACTGAATTTGTGTTAATAAAGATAGTCATCATTCCAAGGTGTTTTGTGGGCTGGGGCAATTCAGCAGCATGTCGTCCTATTTATATTGCTTCCGAGGGCAAGTGATCAGTTATTTCAGTTTCACCCTGAATCGAATTCCAGGAGATTGCTGATGATTGATTGATTGAATGCAAGTTTGCTAGAATCCATTGTTCAGAGTGCAAGATGTTTATAGTATCACATGAGTTGAGGTTCACAAATGGTAATATAAATGATCTTGTATTCAGCTGTTGCATTGCTGAGAATAGTATCCTCAACATGAAAGGAAATAATACTGTCAGCACTTGCTATTTTCCTTCCCCTTTTTTTCACCAATGTTTCTACCCAACCTTCTTGATGGTGTTGACTCTTTATTCGGCCATAATTCCACAGTTTATCCTGGGGACAGTAACTGCCAAAACGATTCTGTCCTTGCCCAACATCTACAATGCACATCCAGTTGAATAGCAGTCAAGGTTGGAAGGTGTGGCTGATTTTTTTTTTTTTAATTTCTTTTCCCAGCCCAGGGATCTTAGACATTCTTACTGATACCCCAACTGAAAACAGCTAAGTCAGACGTTGGACCTGCTTCATCTGTATGACTCAGATACTCATTGGAAAAGTTTACTAAGCCATTTGTTGTTTAAAATAATAAACAACTAAATTGACAAAAAAGTGTTGTGTATGGAGAAAGAGTCAGACTGAACACTGAGCTCAAAATAAAGTGTGACCGTAGTCTTTTATTGCACGTCTCCAGAGTGCCTCTCCAACCTGTGAAGCCTCCTTAAATACCTGTGCTCCCAAGGGATTATGGGATCCTTTAGGACTTCAGGGGATGAGCCCTCTGGTGGCTGTACAGAGTAAATACAAGTATACATATATAACAACACTTTTTCCGCCCCCACCCCTCCCCCAAAGTCAATAGTGTAACTATTTACAATGTGAGTTAATCTGGGGCCCTTCTTGCCCTGGTTGTCATCTAAGTGTGAAAGCTGGTGTTGTTGAATCATTTGTTGGGCCCTCGCTGGGCTGCCTGATGGATTGGGCCCTGCTGTGCTGCTGTGAATGATGGGTTCAGCTTTGTGGTCAACCGTGGTGCCGGTTGTCACTGGTGTGTATGTTGGGGGATCAAAAAAGGTAGAGGTCAAGGTGGGTTGCTCAGGATAGTCCATGAATCTGAGTTTGATTTGGTCCAAGTGTTTCCAGTGAATGAGTCCATTTGAAAGTTTGACCTGAAACACCCTGCTCCCTTCTTTGGCCACGACAGTGCCGGGAAGCCACTTGGGACCTTGTCCATAATTGATTTCAATCTCGCGTGACACATTTGCGCTATCATGGTATGCACTTTGTTGAAGCCGCCTGCTCTCTCCCTGTTCATGTAGATCAGGGTGAACTAACGAGAGCCTTGTCTTAAGTGCTCTTTTCATGAGCAGTTCAGCAGGTAGGATCCCAGTGAGTGAGTGGGGTCTCGTGCGGTAGCTAAGCAGGACTTGGGACAGGCGAGTCTGCAGTGAATCTTCAGTTACCCTCTTCAAGCCTTGCTTGATGGTTTGCACCATTAGACACTGGTTTAAACAGGGCAGATGTGACCAGTTTGATCCCGTTATGGGTCATGAATTCTTTGAACTCAGCACTGGTAAAACACGGCCCGTTGTCACTCACCAGTACATCGGGTAAGCCGTGTGTGGCAAACATGGCCCACAGGCTTTCAGTAGTGGCAGATGACGTGCTAGCCGACATTATCTCACTTTCAATCCACTTGGAGTACGCATCTACAACCACAAGGAATATTTTACCCAAGAACAGGCCTGCATAGTCGATGTGTACCCATTCGTCCCCTTTTCGTAGTAAGACATGCAGTGGTTCTAACAGTGTGCTGAGACCCGGTGAGAAGTTACCAAAGTAGTTCAGGAGTCCCAGAAGCGACCGCAGCTCCGTCACGTTCTGTGGCCTCGGTGCGCTCTCGATTGCCTCCATCTTCGCGTTGGTGGGCCTGATGCCGTCCGCTGCAATCCTCCTTCCCAGGAAATCCACTTCAGGCGCCGGGAAAACGCACTTCGAGCATTTTAATCTGAGCCCCACGCGGTTGAGTCGACTAAGAACCTCCTCCAGGTTGTGCAGATGCTCGCCTGTGTTCCGACCTGTGACCAAGATGTCGTCCGGAAGACCACGGTGTGCGGGACCGACGTCAGTAAGCTTTCCATGTTTCTCTGGAATATTGCCGTCGCCGATCGGATTCCATACTGGCATCTGTTATAAACAAAAAGACCTTTGTGCGTGTTGATGCAGGTGAGCGCCTTCGATGATTCCTCCAGTTCCTGCGTCATGTAGGCTGAAGTCGGATCCAGCTTCCTGAACGTCTTTCCATCAGCCAGCGTTGCAAAGAGGTCGTCAGTCTTTCGTAGTGGGTATTGGTCCTGCAGGGAGAAATGATTGATAGTTACTTTATAATCGCCACAGATTCTGACGGTGCTGTCTCCCTTGAGGACTGGGATGATAGGACTGGCCCACTCGTGAACTCGATCGGGGAAATGATGCCCTCTCTGCAGCCGGTCTAGCTCGATCTCTACCCTTTCTCGATCTCTACCCTTTCTCTCATCATGTACGGTACTGCTCTCGCCTTGTGATGGATGGGTCACGCCCCCGGAATTAGGTGGATCTGCACTTTTGCTCCTTGGAATTACCCGATGTCTGGTTCGAACAGCGAAGGAAATTTGTTTAAAACCTGAGCACGTGAAGTGTCATCAGCGGGCGATAGTGCTAGGACGTCATCCCAGTTCCAACGTATCTTTCCCAGCCAGCTCCTGCTGAGCAGCATGGGACCATCGCCCGGTACCACCCAGAGTGGTAGCTTGTGCACCGCTCCATCATAAGATACCTTTACGGTAGCACTGCCGATTACAGGAATCAGTTCTTTCGTGTAAGTTCTTAGTTTCGTGCGAACTGGAGTTAAGACTGGCCTTGAGGCCTTGTTGCATCACAACCTTTCAAAAGTCTTTTTGCCCATGATGGACTGGCCCGTGTCCAGCTCCATTGACACCGGGAGTCTATTTAGTTCAACATTCAGCATTATCGGGGGACAATTCGTGGTGAATGTGTGCACCCCATGTACCTCTGCCTCCTCGATCTGAGGCTCTGGTTCATCGTGATCCTGTCCTCCTCTGCAACATGGTGGTTTGCAGGTTTAACAGACTTTGCAGCTCGCCTGCACACTCGGAGGTATCCCATTGTCCCACAGCCCTTGCAGATGTACTCTTTGAATTGGCATGAATGGAAATGATGATCACCCCCTCAGCGCCAACAAAGTGTTAATGGCCTTGCATTCATCCCCCTTGATGGTGGACTCTGAGACATCTGCAGATGTATAGCTGCAGGTATGTGTGACCTGCCATGTATGTTACGATTCGAAAACAACATCACTTTGTTCACAGTGCTTGTAGCAGCACTTGTGTGCTGAGAGATTTGCTTCATATTGTCGCTGGTGGCAATGAATGCCTGGGCTATCACTATGGCCTTACTCAAGGTTGGGGTCTCTACAGTCAAAAGTTTGCGAAGTATGGTTTCGTGGCCAATCCCAAGTACGAAAAGGTCTCTGAGCATATGCTCCAAATGTCTTTCAAATTCACAATGTCCTGCAAAGCATCATGGCTCGGCGACATAACTCGCCACTTCCTGGCCTTAAGACCTTTTGTAGGTGTAGAACCGGTACCTCGTCATCAGAATGCTTTCCTTCGGGTTCAAATGCTCTTGGACTAGTGTGCACAAATCGTCGTACGATTTCTCCGTGGGTTTCGCTGGAGTGAGCAGATTCTTCGTGAGGCCATACGTTGGTGCCACACAGACAGTAAGGATATAACAAAAAGGATGTTTATAGTACCTATTAACTGTTTGAGTTTCTCTTTGACTGATATAGTTTATTTAAGATTGTATTTCTTTGGCTAGAATCTTCTGCTAGAATATGAGAAACAAGCAGAAAAACTAGATATGGAAAAGGAGCGAGCACATAACTGTGAACGTCGGGTGGAGGAGCTTACACGTCACCTACATGCGAGTCTTGAACAGGTACGATGCTGTCTTCGTGAACTGCTGCCTACTGAGCAGTATTTTTCCATTGGTAAAATATAGAAGTTCACAATGCATTTTGGTCTATATCAACTGCATAATTACTACGTTTAAATGGTTACAATAAATCTTTAACGATCTAGGGCCCAAGTTTCCACACGATAAAAAAACGGGCGCCCCTCCGAGCTGGGTGCCCGTTTTTCGCGCCTAAAACGGCGCCTAAAAAAAAAATTGCGATTCTGGAGCATTCTGCAGATCCTTGTCTGTTTGGCGCGGCGCCCAGGGGGGCGGAGCCTACACTCCCGCCGATTTTGTAAGCGGGAGGGGGCGGGTACTATTTAAATTAGTTTTTTCCTGCCGACAATGCTGCGCGTGCGCGTTGGAGCGTTCGCGCATGCGCAGTGTGAAAAAAACATTGGCACTCGGCCATTTTTGTAGTTCTTTGTAGCTGTTTAATTTTTGAACATTTTTTTAATAAAAGCACATTGCCATCAGCACTTGCAGCCTTCTCACTGTCTTCTCCCCCCCCCCCCCCGCGGGAAGAACGGGCGCCTCTCCCCACCCCCCCCCCCCCCCCCCCGCGGGAAGAACGGGCGCCTCCTCCCCCACCCCCACCCCCGCCCCGCGGGAAGAACGGGCACCTCAGGCTGACTGCAGCATTCTCTGTGCCTGAAGCACTTTCACACAGGTAGGAAGATGGTTTATTTAATCTTTTCTTGGCTTATAAATGTTTATTCAGATTGGATTTTTTTGTATAATATTTGTAGAAGTATAAATAAGGATTTATTGTAGAATTTAATGAGTTCCCTTCCCCCCCCCCCCCCCACCTCGTTCTGGACACCTAATTTGTAACCTGCGCCTGATTTTTTAATGTGTAGAACAGGTTTTTTCAGTTCTACAAAAATCTTCACTTGCTCCATTCTAAGTTAGTTTGGAGTACGTTTTCACTGTTGAAATAAACTTTCAAATCAGGCGTCAGTGGCTGGACACGCCCCCTTTTGAAGAAAAAATTCTGTTCCAAAGTAGAACTGTTCTAACTGACTAGAACTGCAGAAAAAAAAATGTGGAGAATTGCGATTTCTAAGATAGTCCGTTCTCCACCAGTTGCTCCTAAAAATCAGGCGCAAATCATATGGAAACTTGGGCTCCTAGTCTGTAGTGGCAATAGCAATAATATGAAAAACTTTAACATAGAAAACGGCTGATGATGCTTCACGAGGACAAAAAAGAGGGTGAGCAGCAATACAAGAGTTAAGAGAAGTGACAGTATGATTGACATGGTAGATTTTGAGGATACTTGTAAATGTGGGGAGAGAAGTGGAAAGGTGGAGGGATTTAGGGAAGGGGTTCGAAAGAGTGGGACTAAGATGGCTGAAAGCTCTGCCAGTGCTTGAGCAGAGAAAGGAGGGATGCACAGGAGGCTAGGGCACAGATTGAGATGCAAGGGTGGGTCGAGGCTGTAGAGTGATTTAAAAAAATAAGGACCAGGATTTATACGTTAATTGCAAACACGGGAGTTTTAGATGCGTTATGGAGGTTGGATCTTGGCAGGCCAGCAAGGTCGAGGAGGGGGGTGGGAGGGAGTGATTTGGAGAAATGGGCCGGAATCTTACCAACCCTGTGAGTTTGGAGGCGGGCCCACTGTCAAAATAGATTTGATTGACAGCGAGGCGGAAGTCCACTCTGAACCCGTTTCCTTGTAACTTTCCAAATTGCTAGTTAGAAGCTATTTAAGTAGCATTTTGCAAGGTCCAAATGATTTTTCCAAGTTTTTTTTACAAGGTTCACGTCCCTCGGGTATCAAGTCAGGTAAGTGCGTCGGGTAGTCATAGAAACATAGAAAATAGGTGCAGGAGTAGGCCATTCGGCACCTCGAGCCTGCACCGCCATTCAATGAGTTCATGGCTGAACATGCAACTTCAGTACCCCATTCCTGCTTTCTCGCCATACCCCTTGATCCCCCTAGTAGTAAGGAATATATTTAGTGAATTAGTCTCAACAACTTTCTGTGATAGAGAATTCCACAGGTTCACCACTCTCTGGGTGAAGAAGTTTCTCCTCATCTCAGTCCTAAATGGCTTACCCCTTATCCTTAGACTGTGACCCCTGGTTCTTGACTTCCCCAACATTGGGAACATTCTTCCTGCATCTAACCTGTCTAAACCTGTCAGAATTTTAAACGTTTCTATGAGATCCCATCTCATTCTTCTGAACTCCAGTGAATACAAGCCCAGTTGATCCAGTCTTTCTTGATATGTCAGTCCCGCCATCCCTGGAATCAGTCTGGTGAACCTTCGCTGCACTCCCTCAATAGCAAGAATGTCCTTCCTCAAGTTAGGAGACCAAAACTGTACACAATACTCCAGGTGTGGCCTCACCAAGGCCTTGTACAATTGTAGTAACACCTCCCTGCCCCTGTACTCAAATCCTCTTGCTATGAAGGCCAACATGGCATTTGCTTTCTTAACCGCCTGCTGTACCTGCATGCCAACCTTCAATGACTGATGTACCATGACACCCAGGTCTCATTGCACCTCCCCTTTTCCTAATCTGTCACCATTCAGATAATAGTCTGTCTCTCTGTTTTTACCACCAAAGTGGATAACCTCACATTTATCCACATTATACTTCATCTGCCATGCATTTGCCCACTCACCTGACCTATCCAAGTCACTCTGCAGCCTCATAGCATCCTCCTCGCAGCTCACACTGCCTCCCAACTTAGTGTCATCCGCAAATTTTTATGATACTACATTTAACCCCCTCGTCTAAATCATTAATGTTCAATGTAAACAGCTGGGGCCCCAGCACAGAACCTTGCGGTACCCCACTAGTCACTGCCTGCCATTCTGAAAAGTACCCATTTACTCCTACTCTTTGCTTCCTGTCTGCCAACCAGTTCTCAATCCACATCAGCACACTACCCCCAATCCCATGTGCTTTAACTTGCACATTAATCTCTTGTGTGGGACCTTGTCGAAAGCCTTCTGAAAGTCCAAATACACCACATCAACTGGTTCTCCTTTGTCCACTCTACTGGAAACATCCTCAAAAAATTCCAGAAGATTTGTCAAGCATGATTTCACTTTCACAAATCCATGCTGACTTGGACCTATCATGTCACCTCTTTCCAAATGCGCTGCTATGACATCCTTAATAATTGATTCCATCATTTTACCCACTACCGATGTCAGCAACTCTGGATTGGTTGGAACAGTTGACAGCTGCAGAAGTGGTATAAAAGCTACCAATTCACAGCTGTTCAATTTCAAATCAAAGATCTGGAGCCTTCAGGATTTTGAATACACTTTTCAGATTTATGGAGGTTTGAAGTGGTTGCAGTGAGCTCTCTATCCAGTGTCACCACCTTGGAGCAACCTCTCTCACCATTGACAAATCGCTTCTGTCATCTCAGTTGCCATCTATTCCACCAGCATCAGTGCCCTTGAAAAAGTCTTACCTTGGTCCTCAGAATTCCACCGCAATCAGCCCCAACATCAACGTCACCAGGCACACCAGCATCACCAACAACACCAATCGTCTCCGCAATCACCTTATGCTACACAGGGCATCAGCATCCAACCACATTGCTGCCCGGGACGCCAGGAATGACCTCATTATGGCCACATTTACTTCACTTGACGCTGTATACTCTGGCTACCACATGATACGCCAGATTGGCACCACCCCACACCAACACCAGAAAGCAATCCTACAATGCCCAAGCCATTCCTTGCGCACACATCACTATTGGGAGGGGGGTGGGGGGAGGGGGGTTATATCTCACCATTCACTGCAACTCACTAAGCCACTTTCAAAGGTGCACAGAGAGATCTGTCCAAGAAGCCAAAGTGTTGAAAATATAGATTCCAATGTTTGACAACACATTAGCAGAAACATTATATCAGTATTGGCGACACCCAAGTGCCTACCCTTATGTTGTTAGTTAGTATGATTGGACAAGGATGATGGGGAGGGGTGGAGATGCAAAGCAAGTTGGTGTAAGGATGTGCAGGAGTAGGGTAGAGAAGGCAGAGTGATGGGGATGTAATGAGTGGCACAGCAGGATGAGGTTGAATGTGGCTTTGCAGTACAGGTTGAGCGTCCGAAATCTGGAGTTCCAAAATTCGGAATGTTCTGAACACCAGACCGGGGTCGTCCGGAAACCAGAAAATGTTCTGAAATCCAGACTCCCCCGCTTTGGCGGCCCGACTTCGTCCTGGCCCGACCTCGCCTCGGCCCTCGGCAGCCCGACCTCGCGCCGGCTGTCACCCCCTCGGCGGCCTGACCTCCCTAACCCAATTACCTCGGCCCGGGCAAAGATGTTCCAAAATCCAGAAATATCCGGAACGGCCTCGGTCCCGAGGTTTCCGGATTTCAGATGCTCAACCTGTAATGTTTCATGATCCGCTGAGATCATTGAAAGGTTTGCACCACTGCAGCCAGGTCCTCCTGACGACATCCCTGCTTGTGCCCTCTTGTTGAATGTGCAACATTGGCTGAATTGGTATCCTGGGGAGGTCTCTTCCGCCCATTGGAAGGGAAGAGAAGCATCTGGAGGTAGACATGGGAGAGGTTGGGTGCAACCGTGCATCTTTGTGCAGTGCTGGTCAGTGTTTGCAGTATTTCAACACTGGCAGCAGAACTGTCAAAATGAATGTAGCCATGGTCCCTCTATGGAAACTGGTTGATGACGCATCATCAGATGACGTCATCAGACCCGCTTCCTTTTAATGGGCCGGGAACCTCGCAAGGCGGGCTGAACAAGCCGAATCAAGGTAAAACATGTCGGAGGCCCGGATCAACACAGCTGCGGGGTTGGGACTTGCCAAGGAGCTTGCCCGCCCCAGACCCGCTGAGGTTAGAAACCTAGAAAATAGGTGCAGGAGTAGGCTATTCGGCCCTTCGAGCTGCACCACCATTCAATAAGATCATGGCTGATCATTCACCTCAGTACCCCTTTCCTGCTTTCTCTCCATACCCCTTGATCCCTTTAGCCATAAAGGCCATATCCAACTCCCTCTTGAATATAACGAACTGGCATCAACAACTCTCTGCGAAAGAGAATTCCACAGATTAGCAACTCTCTGAGTGAAGATGTTTCTCCTCATCTCAGTCCTAAATGGCTTACCTCTTATCCTTAGACTGTGATCCCTGGTTCTGAACTCTCCCAACATCGGGAACATTCTTCCTGCATCTAACCTGTCCAGTCCGGTCAGAATTTTATATGTTTCTATGAGATCTCCTCTCATTCTTTTAAATTCCATTGAATACAAGCCCAGTCGATTCAGTATTTCTTAATATGTCAGTCCTGCCATCCCCGTAATCAGCCTGGTGAACCTTCGCTGCACTCCCTCAATAGCAAGAATGTCCTTCCTCAGATTAGGAGACCAAAACTGAACACAATATTCCAGGTGAGGCCTCACCAAGGCCCTGTACAGCTGCAGCAAGACCTCCCTGCTCCTATACTCAAATCCCCTAGCTATGAAGGCCAACATGCCATTTGCCTTCTTCACCGCCTGCCAATCTTCAATGACTGATGTACCATGATACGTTGCACCTCCCCTTTTCCTAATCTGCCGATAATATAAGAAGATAATATTCTGCCTTCATGTTTTTGCCATCAAAGTGGATAACCTCACATTTATCCACATTTTACTGCGTCTGCCATGCATTTGCCCACTCACCTAACCTGTCCAAGTCATCCTGCAGCCTTTTAGCGTCCTCCTCACAGCTCACACCACCACCCAGCTTAGTGTCATCTGCAAACTTGGAGATATTACTCTCAATTCCTTCGTCTAAATCATTGATGTATATTGTAAATAGCTGGTGTCCCAGCACTGAGCCCTGCGGCACCCGACTAGTCACTGCCTGCCATTCTGAAAAGGACCCGTTTATCCCGACTCTCTGCTTCCTGTCTGCCAACCAGTTCTCTATCCACGTCAATACATTACCCCCAATATCATGTGCTTTAATTTTGCACATCAATCTCTTGTGTGGGACCTTGTCAAAAGCCTTTTGAAAGTCCAAATACACCACATCCACTGGATCTCCTTTGTCCATACTACTAGTTACATCCTCAAAAAATTCTGGAAGATTTGTCAAGCACAATTTCCCTGACTTGGACCGATCCTGTCACTGCTTTCCAAATGCGCTACTATTTCATCTTTAATAATTGGTTCCAACATTTTCCCCACTACTGATGTCAGGCTAACCGGTCTATAATTCCCCGTTTTCTCTCTCCCTCCTTTTTTAAAAAAGTGGTGTTACATTAACTACCCTCCAGTCCATAGGAACTGATCCCGAGTCGATAGACTGTTGGAAAATGATCACCAATGCATCTACTATTTCTCGGACCACTTCCTTAAGTACTCTGGGATGCAGACTAGCAGGTCCCGGGGATTTATCGGCCTTCAATCCCATCAATTTCCCTAACACAATTTCCTGACTAATAAGGATTTCCTTCAGTTCCTCCTTCTCGCGAGACCCTCTGTCCCCTAGTATTTCCGGAATGTTATTTGTGTCTTCCTTAGTGAAGACAGAACCAAACTATTTGTTCAATTGGTCTGCCATTTTTTTGTTCCGCATTATAAATTCACCTGATTCTGACTGCAAGGGACCTACATTTGTCTTCACTAATCTTTTTCTCTTCATATATCTATAGAAGCGTTTGCAGTCAGTTTTTATGTTCCCAGCAAGCTTCCTCTTGTACTCTATTTTCCCCCTCCTAATTAAACCCTTTGTCTTCCTCTGCTGAATTCTAAATTTCTTCCATCCTCAGGTTTGCTGCTTTTTCTAGCCAATTTATATGCCTCTTCCTTAGATTTAACACTATCCCTAATTTCCCTTGTTAGCCACGATTGAGCCACCTTCCCCGTTTTATTTTTACTCCAGACCGGGATGTACAATTGTTGAAGTTCATCCATGTGATCTTTAAATGTTTGCCATTGCCTATCCACCGTCAACCTTTTAAGTATCATTCGCCAGTCTATTCTAGCCAATTCACGTCTCATACCATCAAAGTTACCTTTCCTTAAGTTCAGGACCTTAGTCTCTGAATTAACTGTGTCACTCTCCACCTTAATAAAGAATTCCACCATATTATGGTCACTCTTCCCCAAGGGGCCTCGCACAACAAGATTGCTAATTAGTCCTTTCTCGTTACACATCACCCAGTCTAGGATGGCCAGCCCTCTAGTTGGTTCCTCGACATATTGGTCCAGAAAAACATCCCTAATACACTCCAGGAAATCCTCCTCTATCGTATTGCTATCAGTTTGGTTAGCCCAATCAATATGTAGATTAAAGTCGCCCATGATAACTGCTGTACCTTTATTGCACGCATCCATTATTTCTTGTTTCATGCTGTCCCCAACCTCACTACTACTGTTTGGTGGTCTGTACACAACTCGCACTAGCATTTTCTGCCCTTTGGTATTCCGCAGCTCCATCCATATAGATTCCACGTCATCCAAGCTAATGTCCTTCCTTACTATTGTGTTAATTTCTTCTTTAACCAGCAACGCCACCTCACCTCCTTTTCCTTTCTGTCTATCCTTCCTGAATGCTGAGATTGGTAAAATCCAGGCCATGGAGTCTTCATATAATGAAAGCATGGATTAGGGTTTCAGCAGCAGTGGGATGAGATGAGGATAGATGCAGGCAATCTTGTATAAGTGAAAATAAGTGGTCTTGGTGATGGGTAGCATTAGGTATTTGAAGCTCAAAGTTGAACAGCAGACCAGGGTTGTGTACCATGTGGTTCAACCTTAGCAAGCAGCCAGAGTGGGCGGTGGTTTTGGAGGAAGGACTGCATTATTATTCATGACTTGATTCAATTAAGTAATCTGACAACACAAAAAGTAGTTATTGAGTTGAGAAAGATGGTGGGGAGATAGAGCTGGGTGTCATCAACACATGTATGGAAACTGACCACATCTCTGTGGATAAACTTGCTCAAAGACGAGTCAGGAAAAGGAGGGGGGCAAGAATGGAACTTTGGGGTAGTCAGAAGATCCTTGAGGCCATGTGGCGAAGCCATTGCTGGAGATTTGTTGGTTAAAGTTGGAACATGTAGGTGTGAAACCATGGAATGGCATGTCCACAAGGTAGATCATAGAGTGGAGGTTCTAGACCAAGAATGAATGGTCAACTGTGTCAAATGCTGCAGAGAGGAGAAGGAGGAATAAGGAGCCATAATTGGAATCACAAAGAATCTCATTTGTGACTTTGTTCATGATGGTCTCAGTGCTGTGAGCACAATGGAAGTATAACACGTAATTATGGGAGAGGTGAGCATGGAACTGGGTGACAATGACCTATTCCGGGAAACAAAGCAATTAAATGCTGCGTGTCATCATCATCATCATGTACTATTGAACAAACATTTACAAATGGAAAATTTTAAAGTTCATTTAAAAAAAAAATTCTACTTTTGTATAATTGTTTTCAGTTTTCCACTTGAAAGTAACCTATTGGAAGCTAACATACAAATAAGTAGCAGGTATGTGGGTACACATGGCAGTGTATTTAACAGGTAATATTTAAGTGGAAAATTGGCAAATTGGATCCAAAATTGGCTCAGTGGCAGGGAGCAAAGGGTAATGGTTGAGGGGAGTTTTTGTGACTGAAAGGCTGTTTCCAGTGGTGTTCCACAGGACTCAGTACTCAGTCCCTTACTTTTTGTAGTACCCTGTATAAATGATTTGGACTTAAATGTAGAGGGCATGATAAAGAAGTTTGCGGATGATACAGAAATTGGCCATGTGGTTGACAGTGAGGAGGAAAGCTCTAGACTGCAGGAAGATATCGATGTTGGGCAGAAAAGTGGCAAATGGATTTCAATCCGGAAAGTGTGAGGTAATGCATTTGGGGAAGAGCAACAAGGCAAGGAATACACAAAAAATGGGAGGAAACTAAGAAGTGTGGAGGAACAGAGGGACCTTGGAGTATATGTCCACAGTTCCTCAAAGGTAGCAGGACAGGTCAATAAGGTAGTTAAAAAGGCATACGGAATGCTTTCCTTTACTAGCCGAGGCATAGAAGAGCAGGGAAGTTATGCCTGAACTGTATACAACACTAGGTCACAGCTTGAGTACAGGAAGGATGTGATTGCACTAGAAAGGGTGCAGAGAAGATTTACGAGGATGTTGCCAGGACTGGAAAACTTTAGCTATGAGGAAAGATTCGATAGGCTGAGGTTGTTCTCTTGACTTTAAGTCAAAGAAGATAATGGAAAGCTGCTGATTATAACCCCTCCATCTCTAAACAATCTAACATACAAAAAAGTTGCATCTCTCCATGAGACATTGGAATGCTTTTTAATTGATATTGCATACCTAAAAATGTACTCACTGAAAGAAAAATGCTTTGTTCACACAGTTCTCAAAAATGATTAAAATATTAAGTGACAATTTTCCTTTTTTTTTGCCTGTTCACTGATGACTTAGGAATTTTTCCATTTCAAAATGCTTGTAATGATAAATTGTATATACCATATTTCAGCAGCAGCACAGGAAAATATTTTATATATTTCCATGTTAATAACATCAGCTACAGTCAGTGGGCTTTTTGCCAGTTCCCACTCCTTTTCTGTGAGCTTTTTTTGAGGGGGAGCAAGCTTACTGATGTTGTCTAACTTTTTAGCGTGAAATGAGAGTTGAAAATCATGGTGTTACCCTTGCTGCTGCTGGCAGGGCTATACTGGAGGTAGGATGTGTGCAGCAGCCTTCACGAAGCTCAGATGATGCTTGTGCAGTGAATAGTACTTCTGCATTCTTTCTTCTTTAAATTCCATGCGGGGGTGGGGAGTGCTATCTCATGCATCTTGACTAAAGTTTGAGGTCATATCGACCAGCTCTTCAAAATAATTACAGATCAGAAAGGTCACTTGGCCAATCTTGATTCATCTATTCCAAAAGGCCCATACCTGCATCCTTGGTAGAGTATGCAGTTAATTGTTATTTCTATTTACACACATTTGGGGAAAAAATACCAAATTAATCTGGAGAAATCCAAGTTTCTTTGCAGCGCAAACAATTTCAGTAGAAAATATTTGAAAGGGCTAATTGGTTAATTTAGGGTCTCCTGATTTACAATGTGAAAAATGTCAATTGAGTTAGATACTTCTCACTACATGTTTAAATATTTCCAAAAAGGGAGCTTTTTGGAGAAATGAGCTGTATCATTTCTAATCTAGTTCAATATTTCTAATGTCTTTATTCAGCACAAACAGTTGGCTTCAGATAAGGAAGATATGTTGGCTCGTTTGGGAACTTTGCAGTCAAATACCAGACAACTAGAAATACAAATATTCGAATCTGAGAAAGCCAAGATAGCTGTTGAAAAGGAGCTCGAGGCCATAAAGCTTCTTAAGGAACAGATATCCAAGGTAATGGAAACTGAATGTATGGTTTTAGATGCATTCTGTGGAATTCCACGAGTTATTTTCTCAAAGATTTTATTTTTTTCCAAATTTGTTTATATATAAAAATGCATTGTACTCTTCAGGAGAATCATGTATTGCTGAAAGAAGTTGAAGAACTTAAAAAGCAGCTTCAAAAAGAGAAACATCAGCTGCAACAAACAGTACAAGAACTGGAACTTGTGAGAAAGGTAAGAAACTTCATAAGGCACAAATACACTGCAGCTGGTGGACAGACGGAGCTTTATTTAAATTGCTCTGCCACTGCCTGGCTGGATGTTTAATTATCCTGTTTAGGAGAGAGCTTTACACATGTCTGGATAGATGCACGAGGAGAGTTGTCACCCAAAAGTTAGAAATGTAAATGTTGAGAGTAGGGAGGATAAAAATGTTCCTCTCTCAACCTGTCCACAGAAGAATCCAAGAGCACTTTATAAATTGGGTCATATGACCTGAATTTTTAACATTGTACCTTCACAGATGTTGCTGACCTAGCATTTTCTGCTTTAATTTCAGATTTCCAGTATCTGCAGCATTTTGCTTTTCACTGTAACCAATAGTGGGTGAAAAATAGTTTTAGAATAGACAATAATGACAAAGTGCAGTCCTCAGAGTGTCTACCACAACAGACACTGTTTTGGCATGACATAAAGTGGAGTGCCAGAACCTGGACTGATGTGGTTTCAAAGAAACTCTGATCTAGACCACGGAGTGCAAAGCTAGGTAGATGTTGGAAACCGAACCTACTGGACCTGCGACCTGACTTATTCTGAAATCTTATAACCCAATTGTTTGCTACAACCAGGAGACTCATCCTAATGAAATTAAGGCCCCTGGATCTTCCAGGTCAAAATTGCAATTGGTTAATGTCCAAAATGTATAGAATAAAAAGACTAATGAACACCTGTACAATATTATCACGTTTAAAAATAAAAGTTGACATGAATAAAGTAATGTAAAATAGTGATCTTATTGTTAATAACTCATTGCCAGCGTACTGTGTGCATGTCTACCATTTAAGTGCTGAAAGGCAAATATCAGGGAAAAGTGCAAAAAAAATACTTATGTGCCAGAGAGAGCTTTGTTCAAACCAAATTCAGGGCAAAATATTTTAAAAAGGAAGAGAAAAAGAAAGAATTTGGATTTATATCATATCCTTCACATCGCAAAGAGTTTTCACAGCCAATAGATTACTTTTTTTGAAGTACAATCGCTGTTATTTAGGTAAACAAGACAACTTGCACACAGTAAGCTGCCACAAAGATTAAATGGGATAAATAACCAGTTAATCTATCCTTTTTGGTGGTTTTGGTTAAATGATATGTATTAATTAAATGATGTGTATTGCTTAGGACACTGGGATAATTGACTGCTCCTCTTCAAATGGTGCCATGGAATATTTTATGTTCACTTACAGGCAAATGGGATCCAATGTCCCCGTTAAGCTGCGCACCCGCACAGCAATTTTGATGTCCCGTGCAAGCTGCTCACCGGCTTTTAAATGGAAAAACAGTGTATACATGGAAATTTGAATGGACTGCACAGCTCATTAAAGGATCCACGCACCCAAAAAAAATTAGTGGAGACCAGTGTTTCCTGTCATTTTAGGGGGGCCACATGGCCCCTTTAACTGGTTGCGTGGCCCATTCAAAAGTCCGCACATGCGTGATTTCTTCAATTTAAAGCCAGCTCACTGGCTGCGCAGGACCCCTGGAGCATTGCACGGATGCGCAGCTTAAAGGAAACGTTGGTGGGTACTCAGTTTAATGTTTCATCCGAAAGATAGCACTCCCTCAGACTGCACTGAAATGTCCATCTAGATTATGTGCTCAAACCCTGTAGTGGGACTTTATTTCATACTTGTGAAATAAATCCAGCAATACGTCGCTATCGGTGCAATATGCTCTATTTAGAATCCAAAAGTACATTGCAGATAACTGTTACTCTGAATGTTCAAGTCAAATAATTACTGTTCCAACTGTGGTACTAGGATGCTCAGAAAAGCACTCTAATGGACATGGAGATTGCAGACTATGAACGTTTTGTGAAAGAACTGAACCAGAAAATTACTGATCGAGACAACCGGATTGTAGAAACAGTAGAAGAAATGGCATTGCGCAAACAGCAACTAGAAACTATGGAAAATGAAATAAGTAAGTTGAGCAGTTTGAGTACTTGGGGGACACTTAAAATTTTACAGCTGATTAAATATGGATCCAGCAAGAAATATTGCATGCTCCATTCCCACACTCTCCTGGTTTCTACTTGCATGCCTTAAATATGTTGCATTGTAAAGGGCTAGTAGAACACTTTTCTAGTCTTAAGCAGTTCACAGGCCATTCCTAGGTTGTGATCCTCAATGAAATGAATAGAACCACATTGGTAAAGGCAGCCCCTCTTTGGTAGTGAGACCACTAAAATGGCAAGTCTACATAAGATGAGGAAAAACATACAGGGGTGAAACTGGTCTTGGGCAGTAGTGAAAAACAGGTGAAATCAATGGAAAAGAAAAACTGGTGGGGTGTAAAACGACTGCAGATTCACTATTGTTTGTTTTGCGCTACTGCCAAATACCAATTTTACCACCACAATGTTTAAATAACAGTGAAAGGACTTCTGACATTTTTTCCATATAGACATTGGGACTTTGAATAATGCTTACTTTGGACTTTTCTTCCCCCTTAATGTGAGGAGCTCATGGAATTCTTTGTCTGTAAGATTGCGATCATGCATTCAGCTGCCTCCGCCACTTCCCTTCCTTCCCCTAGCCCACCAGGCCAAACTTCCTCAAGTTCCCCCCTTCCCTAACACTGAACTCGCATCTTTCTCCAGTTTTTCTCTGATTTTCCCTCATGACTACTCTCATCTTGTCCATGAAACCCACTTCCTGCTCCCTAGACCCTATTCCCACCAAACTGCTGACCAGCTAACTTCCTTTTTTGGCTCCCATGTTAGCCGACATTGTTAACGGTTGTCTCTCCTCGGTACTGTCACCCTCTCCCTCAAATCTGCCATCATCGTCCCCTCTCCTAAAAAAAAAACAATCCTTGACCCCTCTGGCCTTGCAAATTACCACCCCATCTCCAACAATCCTTTCCTCTCAAGTCCTTGAACATGTTGCCGTCTCCCAAATCCGTGCCCGTGTTTCCTGCAACTCCATGTTTGAATCCCTCCAATCAGGTTTCAGCCCCCACCAAGTACCGAAACGGCGCTCATCAAAGTCACAAATGACATCCTTTGTGGCTATGACAAAGGTAAACTATCGTTCCTTGTCCTTATCTTGTCTGCAGCCTTTGACACGGTTGATCAGTCCATCTTTCTCCAACGCCTCTTCAACGTCGTCCAGCTGGGTGGGACTACTCTCGCCTGATTCCATTCTTATCTATCTAATTGTAGTCAGAGAATCACCTGCAATGGCTTATCTTCCCGCTCCCGCATTGTTATCTCTGGGAGCCCCCCAAGGATCTATCCTTGGCCCCCCCCCCCCTTCCTGTTTCTCATCTACATGCTGCCCCTTGGCACAGCGTCAGTTTCCATATGTATGCTGATAACACCCAGCTTTACCTCACCACCACTTCTCTCAACCCCTCCACGGTCTCTAAATTGGTAGACTGCTTGTCCGACATCCACTTCTGGATGAGCAGAAATTTTCTCCAATTAAATATTGGGAAGACCGAAGCCATTGTTTTTGGTTCCCGCCACAAACTCCGTTTCCTAGCCACTGACTCCATCCCTCTCCCTAACTTCTATCTGAGGCTGAACATCACTGAGCTACTGACCACATAACCACGGCAAAACTAAGACTGCCTATTTCCACCTCCGTTATATCGCCCTTCTCCGCCCTTGCCTCAGCTCATCCGCTGTTGAAACCCTCATCCATACCTTTGTTACCTCTAGACTTAACTATTCCAAAGCACTCCTGGCTGGCCTCCCACAGTCTACCCTACAAACTTGAGGTCATCCAAAACACTGCTGCCGGTGTCCTAACTTGCACCAAGTCTCGTTCACCCATCACCCTTGTGTTCGCTGACCTACATTTCTAAATTCTCATCCTTGTTTTCAAATCATTCCATGGCATTGCTGCTCCATATCTCTGTAATCTTCTCCAGCCCTACAACTTCCCGAGATATCCGTGCTCCTCTAATTCTGCCCTCTTGAGCATCCCTGCTTATAATCGCTGAACCATTGATGGCCGTGCTGTGGAATTCCCTGCCTAAACCTCTCCATCTCTCTACCTCAATTTCCACCTTTAAGACGCTCCTTAAAACCTAACTCTTTGGTCATCTGCCCAAATTTCCCATGTGGCTCGGTGTCAAATTGTTTGTCTTAATATTCCTGTGAAGCATCTGTGGGATGTGTTACTATGTTAAAGGCATTATTTAAATACAAGTTGTTAATTTAATACTAGTTACAAATTTAATTTTATGCAAAGTTTAGTATTTTATTTTTCAAAAGCTATTAACGATGCAATGTGCAAATGGACAATATTTATACTGTTCCAAAAATATGTTCACCTTATGATTGAAATCATTTCAGAAGAATATAGTAAATAAACTGTGCTGCCCTAATAAATTCTATATTAATCCTTTCAACCGATGACATAATATGACCTCTGTAGGAGATGTAATATTAAGTAACCTGATTATATGGTCATATTGCAGAATCTCTTCAGACAACCTCGGAGGAGAACAAAGAGAAAAATAGCAAGATGAAACAAATCCTAGTG
Organism: Pristiophorus japonicus; assembly: GCF_044704955.1. Lineage (NCBI taxonomy): Eukaryota > Metazoa > Chordata > Chondrichthyes > Pristiophoridae > Pristiophorus > Pristiophorus japonicus. Next base: position 139,925,769 of record NC_091986.1, read on the forward strand.
AAAACCAAGAAGGAACTTACTGATTCAAGGAGAGCTGTAGGTCCAAACTGATTCTAATCACTGTGATAATATATTTTTATTACAGAACTTTTTGTTTGTAAATATTTGCACAATTAAATAAAATGTGTATAAATGGCACTTTCATTTCCTCTCAGTCAAGTTTCAGGAAGTAACTTGTATATATGTGTAATAGGATCTGATTTAGACAAGATGGTTGCTGAGATTTGGAATGTCCATAGTTCTCGGGGGAGTTCTTGCATATCTGACGAGCATTCTTTTTGCTTAAATGTGGGTGCTTGAGACAAAGGAGTGAAAAGAAGCAAGAGGCAGTCTTGCAGAGGAAAAATAGGATTAGAGACTCTCAACGGAGAACCCAAAAGATCTCCAGATGAAACACTGGAGAGAACCACAGAAATACCAAATCAACAAATGAGTATTGTATATATTCAATTTAACCATAATTCCAAGATACTAAAATCTTATTTTATACAATGGACAACTTGGACAGTTTCCCTATATTAAAAAAAGAAACACAAAATTTGAGCAGGATGTGGCGGGGGCGCGGGAGGGGTTGCGGAGGAGGTAGGCAAAACTTGTACAGATTTTGTGATCAATGAAATGCCTTAGGATAGTAAATGTAACAATACAGAATATTATACAAACGTTAATTGCATACTTACTACTCAACATCAAATGGAAATTAGCCCTTAAATTTGACTCATGAGGTTTGGCAAATAAATGTATAATTGACATGGTATTATGTTTTTAGGAAGTAGAGCAATTAGTTCTTCAAGCTTCTATTAAGGAAGAACTGGAAGCAAACCAACAGCAAGTGGAAAATTACAAGGTACCTTTATCTGTGATTTTTCAGCTAAGTTTTCAGAAATGTACCCTTTGAAAAAGTATTGTCATGAATAGTAACTAGTTTACCAACTGTTTGACTAACTGTTTGGTGGAATGGTTGATTTCCTGTTCCATAAATTAAGGACTCGGGATTCAAGTGGGAGTGACTTTTGAACTTCTGTGGGCTGCCTTTTGTACAGTACTGCTTTTTTGTGAGTACATTGTGTGCATGTAGATTTCTTTATAATTATATAATAACACAAAAAGGGGCAACAACAAGACTTGGGAACCATAGATCAGTGAGCCGAATATCTGTTGTGGGTAAATTATTCGAAGGCATTCTGAAAAAGAGAACAATAAAACACCTATATAGGTGCAATATTTTCTATGTTTCTATGTCTATATGGTAAAAGGGAGTTGGCATGGAACTATGGAAGGGAGTCTTGCTCAACAATTCTTTTGGATTTCAAAGAAATCTTGTTGACAACAGAAATGTTGTGAATATGATCTATTTACATTTCAATGGGTCTTTGATACCAAGCAACACGAGCAATTATTCTACAAGGTAGGAAACACAGAATTAGAAGTGCAGCTTCTGAGGTGAATTGAAAATTGGCTAAACAAAACAAAAAGCGAAGGATGATTTTAAATGGAGCTGTATTTGAAAAAAACAAAGTTTCACTAGCAGACTGCTTCAGGAATCCGTGCTGGGGTCATTGTTTTTTTTTTACAATCTACATAAATGATTTAGAGCGAGAACAGAAACAATGGCCTTGGTATTGATCCTCCCTAACACATTTAAAAATAAAAAATCGGGGAACAAATCCCCAACCTGCCGTGTAGCGCCTGTCACCATTTTTATGGCAGTGGATTGCGAGGCTTGCGTGTGTTCCGTCTTGGAGAGGCAGAACAATTCATTATCATATTTAAATTGGGCTCCCACGGAGCAGTATTGGGAAGTTCAAAGCCATTGTCTTCGGTCCCCGCCACAAACTCCGTTCCCTCGCCACTGACTCCATCGCTCTCCCTGGCAACTGTCTGAGGCTGAATCAGACTGTTCGCAACCTTGGTTGTCGTATTTGATCCCAAGATGAGCTTCCAACTGCATATCTGCGCCATCACTAAGACCACCTATTTCCACCTCTGTAACATTGCCCGACTCCACCTGTGCCTCAGCTCCTCTGCTACTGAAACCCTCATCCATGCCTTTGTTACCGTTAGACTTGACTCTTCCAGTGCACTCCTGGCCAGCCTCCTATCTTCCACCCTTCATAAAGTTGAGCTCATACATAACTCTGCTGCCCATATCCTAACTCGCAACGTCCAATTCACCCATCACCCCTGTGCTCCCTGACCAGTGGTTCCTGGTTAAGCAACGCCTCGTTTTAAAAATTCTCATCCTTCTTTTCAAATCCCTTTATGGCCTCGCCCCTCCCTATCCCTAACCCCCTCTAGCCCTACAACCGTCTGAGGTATCTGTGATCTTCCAATTGTGGCCTCTTGTGCATCCCCACCATTGGCAGCCATGCCTTCAGCTGCTGAGGCCCAAGCTCCGGAATTCCCTCACTAAACCTCTCTGCCTCACTACCTCTCTTTCCTCCTTGAAGACACGCCTTAAAACCTACTTCTTTGACCAAGTCCACCCAAATATCTCCTTATGTGGCTCTGTGCCAAATTTAGTTTGACAACGCTCCTGTGAAGCACCTTGGGCATTTTACTATGTTAACAATGCTATGGGCTCAATTTTCCCCAGTGATTTGCACTTTTTTTGGAGTAGGCTGGTATTTTTGGCGTATTGTGTAAAATTTTTGGTGTATTTTTTTTTCAAACTTTCTCCCTGTGATCTGTGTCAGTGTAACGAACTTAGTTCCAATTTATCTAGGCCAGTTTTTTTTCACCTCAAAGGGGGGCGTTCCCTCATGTTTGCGCCGGTTTTTTCAATTGTTCACAGTTTGGCCAACATTTTTCTCCATTACATTGATGTATCTGGCCCTTCCCAAGAAACCTTCTGCTGAGTCAAAAAACCAGCGCACATTCACAAATCTGTGCTGAAAAAAGCCATTGTTTTTAAATCAAAGATCTTGGAGGGAGTCAAGAACACTGTCAAAATCAATAATAAAGTTCAATTGATTTTTTAACCTGTCAACGTAGAAATGTAAATTTGTTGGATTTCACACACTTTCTCATTTTTTTACTCGCTCACACGCCACCAGCGAACGTCTTGAAGAAGGCCTGGAGAGTTGTAGGTTTGGCCGGCAGAATCTGCCTCGCCTCCAGACACACCGGCTCGGGGTTCGGCTACAAAACAAGCCATTGGCAGGGGGGTGGGGAAGAGAGGAGAGGAGGGAGAGATAGCCGATCTTACAGCTTGCAGCCCGGAGAGGGAGAGAGATAGCCATTCTTACGACTTGTAGCCCAGGGAGGGAGAGGGAGAGAGAGAGAGAGAATCTTGCGGCTTGTCGCCCGGGAAGGGGAAGGGAGAGAGAGAGAGAGAGAGACGATCTTACGGCTTGTAGCCTGGGGAGGAGGAGAGAGAGGTCACAAGACTCGGGTGGGGGGGAGAGAGGACAGGTTACATTCATACAGACCTTGAGGAGAGAGAGAACTGTGAACCTGTGCTGCCTGCTTTCCTGTCCTTTTGAGCTTCTTTGAAAATTTAACTTTAAGTATGGAGGCAATACTGACAATGCCACACCTTGTGAGAGCCTTCTGCATCATGGTGCCACATAGGAGACAATTGATGAGAGCTCATCGCATCAGGAACATTGGAACCCGTAGGGTGCTGGGCAGGAGACCTTACTCACCTCGGGTATATCGAGACAGGCATTCGTACCTGTACTTGAGTGCTGCAGACTCAGAAGGCTGTGTTTCCGCAAAGAAGTTGTCCGTGAGATCTGTGAGTTGGTGAAACCAGACCTGCAGCCAAGAAGCATCAGGAGGACTGTTTTGTCAATTGAAGTGAAGATAACAGATGCACTTTCATTCTATGCCTCCGGATCGTTTCAAGCTACAACTGGGGATGTGTGTGTCATCTCTCAACGTGCAACACATGTCTCTATTCGCCAGGTCACGGCTGCACTGTATGCGCTGAGGAAAGACTTCATCAAGTTCCCGATGACCGCCCAAGCAATCCACGACGGCTGTTTGAGTGGGCCCCGCCGCGGAGGAGCTGTTTGGGCGGGCCCCGCCGCGGAAGAGCTGTTCAAGCAGACACTGCCGAGGAGGTGGTGTTCGGATGGGCCCCGCCGTGGTGGAGCTGTTTGGGTGGGCTGGCGAGGAGGCCCCGAGGTAACGGCAGCGAGCGGGGGTGAGGTGAACGGCGGTGAGCCAAGGCTCAAGGTTGGGCAGTGGCGGGGCCCCCGAGGTCGGCGGGTCCAGATTCCTGAACATTTTACGGATTCCAGACGACCCTGCCACTGATTGGTCCGGATTCCTGAACATTCCAGATTCCGGAACTCCGGATTTTCAACTCTGCACCTGTAGTATAGATGCATTTAAGAGGAGGCTAGATAAGCATATGAGGGAGAAGGAAATGGAGGGTTATGCTAATAGAGTTAGATGAGGAAGGATGAGAGGACGCTCAAGTGGAGCATAAACACTGGCATGGATTGATTGGGCTGAATGGCCTGTTTCTGTGCTATATATCATATGTATGTATGCAATTCAAATTAAAAAGCAGTAGAGATTATAGTAATGAAAGGACATGCAGAAAATCCATAGACTATTATTTTTGTTAAATGTTGCAGATTCAAGTGGCAGAGTTAACTGCTGAAAACCATAAGATTCAGGAACAATTGCGCCAAACGAATGAGCAGAACCGTCGTACAGTGAGTACATTTACACACAAGATGGAAGCTCTTCAGGAAGAGTGCAATATTGCTAAGGTACAATCTTGAGTGCACATAGAGTTATCTCCCAACACAACCAAAACACAATTTTTGATATAAAATTGTACAATAATTTTCGATGTTTTTCAGCAGAAACTATGGGGTCAAGTTTCGGCATGAGTTGCTCCTATTTTTTTGGAGCAACTGGTTTAGAATGGAGTATCTTAGAAATTGCAATTCTCAGCGATTAGTTTGCTCCAGTTCTAGTCAGTTAGAACAGTTTCATTTTGGAACAGATTTTTTTTTCAAAAGGGGGCGTGTCCGGCCACTTACGCCTGTTTAGAAAGTTTAGGCAGTGAAAACTTATTTCAAACTAACTTAGAATGGAGTAAGTGTAGATTTTTGTACGCTCAGAAAAACCTTGCCGACACTTTAGAAATCAGGTGTATGGAACGAGAGATGGGGATGGGGCGGGGGGGGGGGGGAAGGGAAGTAATTAAATTCTACAAGCATTCAACAGTCTCACTTATACAAATAAAGAACCATCCTGAATAAAAAATTATAAACACAGCAAATACAAAATATTGAATATTCCTACCTGTGTGAAGCAGCAGCAGCCTTCGAGCTGCGGTGCTTCAGGCAGCCTTCCTTCCATGTAGGAGACGCGGAGGCGTCAGTGACTCGACGGCAGCCGAAGAAACAGCAAGCAGCCTTCGAGCTGCAAAGGAAGCTGAGGCCATTCGGCCACGGGATAGGAGCGGCGGCAGTGGCTGGACGGCAGCCGAAGACACAGGAAGCAGCCTTCGAGCTGCGAGGGAGGCTGAGGCCATTCGGCCCGGGGACAGGGTAGGCGTGCAAAGCACCAGGAGGGAGAGGCAGCCAGCTAGCCAGTTTGAAACTTAAATTTGTAATTGCAGAATGGGTGCTGCATTGTCAACACCACGGGTTATGCCAATGGTTCACCAGCAATTCACTGCATAGGAGAGAATTGATTAGAGCTCACCGCACCAGGAACGTTATAGTCCGTAGGCTGATGGCCAGGAGACCTTGCCCACGTCGGCAATATCGAGTCAGGAGTTCATACCTGGACATGAGCGAGGCTGATTGTGTCAAAAGGCTGCGTTTCCGCAGAGAAGTTGTCGTTGAGATCTGTGATATGCTGAGAGCACATTTGCAGCCCAGAAGCAGAACGCCAACTGCCTTGTCTGTTGAAGTGAAGGTAACAGCTGCACTTGCCTTCTATGCCTCGGGATCGTTTCAGGCTACAATTGGAGATGTGTGCGCTATCTCTCAACGTGCAATACATGCCTGCGTTTACCAGGTCATGGCTGCACTGTATGCGCGGAGGAATGACTTCATCAAGTCCCCAATGACCGCACAAGCGATCCACGAGAGGGCTGTGGGCTTCTTCAGGATTGCTGGCTTCCCAAAGGTACAGGGCTGCATTGATTGTACCCACATAGCCTTGCGAGCACCTGTGGAGGATTCCGAGCAGTACAGGAATAGAAAAGGTTTCCACTCCATCAATATGCAGCTCGTGTGTGACGACAAGCAGCGCATCATGTCAGTCGATGCGAGATACCCTGGCAGCACTCATGATGCGTTCATCCTATGCGACAACGTTATATCTGACATGTTTGAGCAGCAGCCAGAAGGGCAGAGCTGGCTACTGGGAGACAAAGGGTACGGCCTGGCCATCTGGCTCATGACGCCCCTACACGTGACACGGACGGAAGCTGACCGTCAATACAATAAGGTGCACATTGCGACGCGCAACATCATTGAGAGGACCATTGGCATAGCCCCATAACTTAGCCATCATGAGGCAACAGGAGCTGGTAGTGGAACCAGAAGACCCACATGAGGGACCAGTGCTTGATGATAGTAATTTGGAAGAGCAGGATGAGGGTGATGACAACGATCAGGAAAGCATGCAAGGGCCGTCCATCATGCTCCTTTAACGATTGCTCGAGCCCTGCGCTAGCAGCTCATCCGTGAACGCTTCAATTACTGATGCCTGAGGGCTCTGTGACCACTGTTGCGCATGGACATGTTTATTCTTTGGAGTTGTTCCTACGTTGTGTTGTGTTAATGGAACATGATTCAGTTTTAATGAAAAAATATTTTACTGAAAAGTTAATGTCACTGTAATAAAATATTTGTTGTATCAAACTTTACTTTTTAATGACTCTTGAAGATCACTTAAAAACTTGTAAAGTTACAAAACAATTTCAATGTGAAATATCTTACACTCAAGATCACTTAAACTTCAAGATCACTTTTTAGGTGCAAAATTAAATAAATTAAAAAATGTGAGAGCATTTACACTATAAGATCACTTCAAAACCCTAAGATCATTTATAAGTTGTAAAGTTACAAAACTTACAAAACAATTTCAATTTGAAAAACGCTACTACAGCTACATCAAGAACAAGAACAAAAGCAGCAAAGAAAGCCTCAACCATCTCATACACATCTCAGTAAATGTTCACTTCTTCATGGGGGTGTCATTTGATTGGCGGGGCTGTGTGCCCTTATTGCAACAGCTACCTCCATGAGGGCATGTGCCGTCGCTTGCACTCCCTCGGACATTCCCTCTCTAAGTTCCTGTGTCATTACTGCTTTTTATCCCGTCAGGACCATCACCTATTCACCCACTACACTGACGCTACCGATGAGTGATCGGATAAGCACATTGGTCTCCACACCCAATCACACAACGTGAGCCGCATCTGTTGCACGCTGCATCTCAGGAAAGCGTGTCTCCAATCTCCTCCTCCTCTGCCTGGGTCTGCCTCGCGGCGCCACTACACTGGGAGGCGCGGGTAGGGACGGGGGGACGTTCAGTGTTCCAAACGACACCACTACACTGGGAGGGCAAGGGCTGTGACGGTGGGGCGCTCGGTGTTCCAGACGACAGCACTCGAGTGCGAGCCATGGGCTGGGATGGTGGGTGAATGGGTGTAAACTGCTCCATGATATCACCAGCACCACTGGGACCCGCAACGTCGGAATCAAAACCATGGAAGGTGGAACCAGAACCTATGCAAGGGGTTGAAACTTTGATGCCCCTTAATGTGGGCTCATAAACATTAATTTGGAAGGTCTCCCCTGTAGACATTTCAGTCATCGCTGCCAGCATCCAGTCTGGATCGTCCGCATCTGGTTGTACTGGTTCTTGTTCTGGATCTTCAGGATCCTCAGGGTTAGCATCATCATCATCATCATCATGTTCTGCAGAATATATCAGAACAGTCAAATGTTTAACAGCAAGGGAGGGGGCAGGATGGGTGGCATGAGTACTCTCACACATAGCAGGCCAGGCAGCAGGTTGATTTAAAGGGCCACGATGCATTTTCAGGACTTGCCCTCTTCCTCGCGTGCGGGCCCAGCTTGTGCTGTACTGATTGCTTTTCTCCATGTATGACTCATCATGGCAGCTACCCTCTGTTCCAAGGGTGTCAGTGGATGCAGATTGGGCGTGCCTTCTCCTGTTTGCGTTGCTTCCCTTTTGTTGTGGGGGCAATTTCTTCTGCAAGGAGTAAAATATAACTTTTTACAGAGTGCGTCTTTCTGCAGGGTGGGACATACAGATAGTCACATTACAATTACGATTACGTTAAAAAATGAAAATATTACTTACACTAACTACTTGACCAAGGTCATGCCATTTCTTTTTACACTGGCTTCCAGATCTCATGGTATGCACCTCTGCGCAGTAATCTTCTGCAACTTGGTTCCAGCGTTTCTTCATTTCTTTAGGTGGCATTTTTATGCGACCTCTGTTGCTGGTATCCAGTTCCTGCCATCTCTGCTCAATGCTGTTTACTAATATCTCCACTTCCTGATGCAAGAAATTCTTTGTTCTTGGTGGACGTTGTTCCATTGCTGTATTGAATTGACACTCTTATTTTTCAAAACACAGTCCTTATTTTGCATGCACCTGTTCTGGAAGTTTAGTAGCAAAAAGCAGCACTCACTGATTTCAGCAGGTGATTTCTTCAACAGTGCTGCTAAAAGAACTTCAGGCACAAAAAAATCACCAAGGTTCAATCCCAAGCCTTTCCAGAGCTCCACGAAACAAATCAGCACTTTTCTTCAAGTTCCTTTAAAAATGGCCGAGTGCCAATGTTTATGGCCTACTGCGCGTGTGCGCGCTCCAACACGCACGGGCAGGACTGCTGGCACGATATCCTCCCATTTAACTTAACCCTGCACTTACAGAATCGGCGCGACTCTGTTGCTCCGTCCCCTCCTGATGTCTGCGCGCCGAGCTCCGAGGGACCTGCAGGGAGCCCAAGAATTGCAAGATACATTTTTGTCGAGCTTTTAGGCGCGAAAAACGGGCATCAATGCCCGAAACTTGACCCCAATGTGACTGCAATTTTGATTTGAGCTATAAATGCAGTCTCTCCAGTCTATAGCTCAGATAGTCAAGTGTCTGTAACCACAGGACTGGGTACTTTTTCCAGCCTCACAGCTGTCTGTAGTTACTACAGACGATTATTTGATAGTAAATCATAAATAGTAAAAATTAGTGAATTTTCAGTCATTTTTACTTGTACAACATTCTGATTTCCTGAGGATAATTTGCTGAGTTTTTCCAATTGGAGCAGTGACAATAAGAAAGAAGAAACAATTTAAGTAAAAGATTTTTTGGAAAATAAATAAGTGAAAAGTGAACATTTGCTGCTGAAGCCGCTGTGTGCCATTGATGTCAGTACAAGGTTCTTTTGAGGGCATTGTCTGCTAACTACCATATTTAAATGTAGTGTTCACATTGATTAGTCATTCTTTTCATTTCACGCCTGTCCTGCCATGGGTAATTCACATTTATGGTTAATTCACATTCACAAAAGTAATTGGACTGTACAGCCACCTAAGAACTCATGTTAAGAGTGGAAGCAAGTCTTCCTCGATTCCGAGGGACTGCCTATGATGATGAATTCACATTTGTGCTGCGAGTAAGTTGTTCCTTTCTCTCGTGGAGTAAAATATATATTCAGCATCTCAACATGTTAATTCAGACACCACTTTCTTTTTAAACAAAGAAAGGTATTTTTTAATGAATATTATAAATTATAGGGCATATTTTGTAAGCTTCTGTTCCCCAAGCAGCAACTTGCTCAATGGGTGCATGGATTAGAGAATCAGGCACACTGACCTCCATCCTGACTCTGAGCATTCAACACTTTTTGCTGCTTTAGAGTGCCTGATTTTCCAATCTGTTCCAGTCGAGCAAGGCTCTGTGCTGAGAGCCTCACCTTGCAAAGTTTACCCATATATATTCACTACCCTTGGGAAATGGTCAGGATTCCATCATTACAAACAATGAAGTGACCAATAAATTAATTAATCCTGATCACAGAAAAAATTCCCAATTTACAGCATTAAATTGAGGATTAATTCTGATGTGCTATGCAAGTTACTTAAATAATGGTAGAATTTAGTTCATTGAAAGTCTTGTACTTATATTGATGTGATTTCATGTTGCCCTCACAGGCTGAGCAGACTGCAACTGCTGTGGATTTTGAAAGTTACAAAGTTCGTGTTCATAATGTCCTAAAGCAACAGAAGAGCCGGTCAGCTGCCCAGAGTGAATATGAGTTGACCCAGCAAGAAAAGTAAGTTTTCTAATTTTCTAATTACAATCTGTATTACTGATGCAATTTAATTTTACTTCACTCTTTCAGTTGTTTACTGATGATTCCACACTACCTCCTTCACTTGTATAGGTAGAACATTCTTAGTTCAGAACTACCACATGAATACTTGTGGTCATCTCACAAATGCAGCTGAGCTCCCATCATTCCCATTGCTATTATCCACATATCAGACTGGGAAAAGTTAAGACTTTGGATTGGGACGGGACAGTTTTCTGGAACAATATGTTGTAAAACTGACCAGGGATGAGGCCATGCTAGATTTAGTGATGAGTAACAGATCTCTAGACCAACAAAATATGGCTTAAAGGAACCTGGGAGTAACCGTAGACTCGTTACTGTCAATGTGGAGAAGCAAATAGAATGTTGGTATACATAGCTAAAATATTTTAAGTTGACGAAAGATTATTCTGAGCCGATATAATGTCAGACCACATTTGGGGTACCGTTTACATTTTTCATTTCTATGCTTCAAAAGAAGCGTGCACAAAAAGAGTAACAAGAATGACTCCGCATTTCAAAGAATGAACTATGAGAAAAGAATAGAATAGAAAAGTTTAAGTTGGATAATATAGAGAGAAGAAGGTTCAAGGGTAGGTAGGAATGGCATCAAGGTAAATAATGTTTTACAAAGTATGAATGAATTGAACGCAGAATATTGCTTCAAGGTAAATTGGGCCAGTAAGACCAGAGGGCATTAATGCAATTAAAAGTAAATTAAAAATGGATCTTATGAAAGTTTTCATTATTCAAAGGGTGAAAAACATTTTGAATAATCTGTTCCTTTTTATTTTTCCCCCTTTATAAAGCGACTTGGAGTGTTTTATCACATTAAAGGCACTACATAAATGTAAATTGTTTTAACCTACCAGCGGCGTGTTAGAGGCATTCAAAATGCAGTTGGTTGCTCGTTTGGATGGGTTAATATGCCAGAAGGATATGTTTTGATGGGCCGGATGGCCATTTCTTGCCCTTGACTGGTTTGTGTCACATTTGGGAGTGAAACCCTGATGTCTCTTTCTCCCTCTCTAGTCTGTCTATGTGGGAACCCGTTGTAGCAGTCACTAACTTAGCAGAAAATAGGGATCTAACTCCATTACTTTATTGTGAAAAAATATTTTGTGTAATATTGGATGGTTTGGCCAATCGTATTCAAGCTTCAAGAGACGTGCCAAAAGCAACAGTTGTGCTGAATAAATGTAAAAAATTTTTTGTTGTAGAGAACATCTCCAAAAGATGGTTGACCAGCTGAAGGCCAAGTTACAAGAGACTCAGTGCAATCTACAAGTCAGTGTGGCTGAATTACAGGCTCTGCAGTTAGAGCATGACATGCTGCTGGAGCGACATAACAAGATTCTGCAGGATGCTGTGTCCAAGGAGGCTGAGATTCGAGAAAAGTATGTCCTTTTTTGTTTTTCAAGTAACTCAAGTAGACATTATACAAAATGATCAGTTCTTAAGTAGTTATAAATATTGTAATTACTTTTATATAAAAAAATCTTTGTGAATTAGTTTGTGTAACTTGGATGTATTTACAGTTACCACTATGTACCTTTTTTTTCTTAATCTGGCATTGCATCTTGTGTACAGCCCTATAACCAGAGACTTTTCCATTAACATCTAGAGCTGAAATTTTGAGAACATCCGTTCTTGAACTTCGAAGGCTAATTGATATTTTTGCACAGCCAAGATGAAATGAACGTTAAACAGAAAAATATCTCGCAAATTTAGAGTTGTGGAAACTTAATAATCCTGTAACTAAAGTACTACAAGAGATATTTTTATGTTTCATTTTAAGCACTGAGGTGTTGCAGTACAAGATTTTAAAATTTTAATTTAAACTATTTGTTTTTGAAAGGAAAATAGTTATTTTCACAAACTAGTCAAATCCATACACATGCAATCTTAATGTAAAGAAATTACAGATAATATACTCAGTTTTACTCTTCACAAAGTAAAGATTAGATGATCACACCTGTTGCATATTAACTAATTTGTAACCTCTACTTTTTGTCCTCACCCATTGTGTATAACTGTATCAAACTGTAGTTTACGATGCTAAGTATAATCTTTCTAACTGTTTCATGTATAAATAGCCTGCTGTTATTTGACGTATGATGAATTATTTAATAATTACTCATCCCAAAGGTAAGGTCCTGCATCATTTTGCATTAGCAACCTTCTATTATATACAGTTGCAAATCATTACAAGTGGCAGGAGCAGAGGGGAATTAAAATGCAAGTAATTATTTAACAAAAATATAGGAGGCGTGATGAAAATTATGGTTAATCTAGAGATCAAATGACTAACAAGCCATTGGAGGTTTACTCTTGTGGGTTATGTCTCTGGAGCCCCTTGATTTATATTAATCCCATATAACCTTGTCTCCTGTATATTGATGAATATTATGTTTTATGGTCATGGTGAATCTGTGCATAGTCATTGAAAGTGTTGCAGAAATATGTAGTTTGAAAATTGAAATCATATTTATCATTAGTGTTTACATGCAAGTATACAAATTGACAGTGGGATTTCTTTCTTGGAGACCGGTTTAATTCTTATTAATCCGGATTATAAATCAAATTGTGACGCTTGATTGAGATTCTTTTTCACAATATATATTTTTTTAATTCGTTCAGGGATGTGGACGTCGCTGGCAAGGCCAGTACTTATTGCCCATCCCTAATTGCCCTTGAGAAGGTGGTGGTGAGCTGCCTTCTTGAACCGCTGCAGTCCTTGTGGTAAAGGTGTTGTATAAACAAATTCAGTATTTAATGCTCATCCGCTTGCACATCATATTACATTCCTGGTGCTCTAGATTTATTTACGCAGTGCTAGCTAGGGTTTAATGATACAGTAATATACGGCATCACATGTAGGTAAAATCCAGAATTGCACCACAGAATTCCACATTTAGTGAATTCCTCAATTCAGCCCGGGTATTTAAACAAGGGAATAGAACAGGACAGAAAATTGTGGGATGTTGCAAGTCTTGTGTATCTCCTATGGAGTAACATCAACAGAAGCCAGTGCAGTGGTATCCTGCCTATCCATCGTCTTGATGCATGGGGAGAGTGCTATTTTATAAGGAAGTTTTGTGTAATGTTTCACAATTGCACTGAGATGAAGTTGATGACACTTGTATTTTTAAACAATACTTTACAGACTTTGCTGTTTGCAGTCTGAAAATGTAATGCTGAAATCAGAGCATGCTCAGGCTGTAAATCAGATGATTGCCCAGAATGAAACAGCACACAACAGCTCGCGCGAGCAAGTTCGGCACCTGGAAGAAGATCACAGAAAAACAGTTGAAATGTTCCAGAAACAATTGTCCAAGATGGAGGCACAGATGTTCCAACTTCAAACTGAAAGTAATTTAGCAAGTGAGTCTCAATACTTGTAGAACTGTTAATGTGAGATTACAGTCATTCTACGGTATATAATTGTAGATGAATTTAGAGACCATACCCTGCTGATTTAAAGGGGGAGAGAACAACAATTTGCAATTATATTAGAACAATGTTTTGATAAGAAATGCTTTCTCTTTTGATTTTATTTGCTACATACTGAATACACTTCAGATTTGTTTGAGTTGTGAAAATATTACAGATCAGATAGATGTGTGTTTTTCTTTAGAACAGTTAATTGAAATATATTGAGTGCCTCTTTCACAGATTACCTATAACTTGACTTTGGATAATGAATTATTGATTTGCATACATTTCTGTGCATTATTTATTAGTTATTACTTCCATTTTAAATTAACACTTCCAGCTGACAAATTTCCCCCATCAACAGTGAAACATTTCCCATTTTTTCCAGTTCTGATGAAGCGTCACAGATCTGAAACGTTAACTTTGTTTCTCTCTCCAGAGATGCTGCCTGACCTGCTGAATATTTCCAGCATTTTCTGTTTTTATTCCCATTTCCTTCATTCATTTCTTAAAAGAAACTTCCTATTAGGGTATCATTAAATTACACCATCATATAATCTATTCAAATTGTTCTTGTATTTGGGAGATTATCTTTCTCACTCTCTCTCTCTCTCTCTCTCTTTCTCTCCCCACCTCTCTTTCTCTTGTTCCCCTGTGGCATTACGCACTGGGAGTGGGATTAATGGGCAGTGTTTAACTGGATCAGAGTGGGGGAAGACTTGCATCGAAAGACATGTATGAGCTAACTCATTGTGTAAAAGTGGTCATGATTATTCTTTAGATCGCATAGCAGCTGACCAGCAGGAAGACCTGTTTATTCTTCTGCCGGGAGGGGAGAGGGCGTTTCGGGGAAGACATATTTATCATTTGGGTCATAAGGTGATCAAACAGCGGGAGCAGAGGTGAGGAGACTTGCTGAGAAAAATACATTACATATGATGGACAGCACAGAAACAGGTCATTCGGCCCAGCTGGTGTTTATGCTCCACACGAGCCTACTTCATCTAACCAAATTAGCATATTCTTCTATTTCTCTGTTCCTTGTGTGATTATCATCATCTTCTTAGGCAGTCCCTCGGAGTTGAAGATGACTTACTTCCACACTAAAAATGAATTCTCAGGTGACTGATGAGCCCAATGTGGGACCGACAGTCTCTGTCACAGGTGGGGCAGATGATTATTGAAGGAATCAGTAGGTGGGGTGCTTGGTTGCTGTGTGCTCCTTCCACTGTTTACACTTGGCTTCAGCTTGCTCCCAGCAAAGAGACTTGAGGTGTTCGGATGCTTTTCCTCCACTTATCTAGTTTACCCTAAAAGGCATCTATGCTATTCGCCTCAGCTACTCTGACCAAATGAAATAGTAAAACCTGGAATGCTGAAAAAGGCAAATATAATTTTTTTAAGAAACAATTTTTTTTTTTAAATGAGAACTGGCTACTTCTCAAAATCAAAATGGCTACCAACAGTGGCTGGGGAAAAAAATAGTGGTCTGCAGCTCCACCCAATGGCCAGAGCCTACAACAAAATGTTACAGACACCACCAGGAACAAGTAGTGTGGGCACATAGAAGTGTTTAATATTTAAATTCATATAAATTAGAAAATGTATTCAATGATTGGTGTCATTTCTGAACAAAAATTTAAAGCTAACACATTTGACTTCTGTTTCTGTATTTTTGTCCAAGGTCCTCCACCACTTCAGCCATCAGGGAAGATTTTGCGTGACCGAAAAAACATGGACGTATCTCTGTTAGATATAAATTCCATTGACCGTGAGGAAGGGGAAGGAATGGAGATGACTGAAACAGAGTCGGTGCCTTCTACCAATAGTCAAGTTGCATCTCTTGAGCAATTGCTCACTTTTCCTGATACTAATTTAGGTTGGTTGACAATAGTGAATTTACAACAGGCCTAGAATGGTATTTTGTTAACTTTCCTTATCAGACTTTATTTTATTTTTATATATATATATATTTATAAAAAGATTTAAGGCCATAAACTTCTTATTGTGTTCTTTCAGTGAATATTTTACTGAAAACTTTCAGTTTATCATATTTAATTACATTGGGCCCAAGTTTCAAGTTTCGGCCTCAGTTGCTCCTGATTTTTTGAAGCAACTGGTGTATAACGGAGTATCTTAGAAATTCAAATTCTCGGCATTTAGTTTGCTCCAGTTCTAGTCAGTTAGAACAGTTTCACTTTGGAACAGAATTTTTTTTTCAAAAGGGGGCGTGTCCGGTCACTTACGCCTGTTTTCAAAGTTTCGGCAGTGAAAACTTACTCCAAACTAACTTAGAATGGAGTAAGTGAAGATTTTTGTACGCTCGAAAAAACCTTGTCTACACTTTAGAAAATCAGGCGTAGGTTACAAATCAGGCGTAGGGAATGGGGGGGTGGGTTTAAAGGGAAGTTTACAAACATTAAATACTTCAGTTTTACAAATAAAGAGCCATCATCAATAATAAATGATAAAAACATCAATAAATCAACCAATAAATCACTCAAAAAAAATTTATAAGAAATAATTTTTTTTTTTAAATCAATAAACAAAACATTTTCTACTTACCGACTGCAGCACCGGGAGCCCTCCAACAGCATGCTGGGCTGCCCCCCCCCCCCCCCCCCCCCCCAGTGTGTCTCTATCTCTCTGTCTGTCTGTCTGTCTGTCTGTGTGTGTCTCACTCTCTGTCTGTCAGTGTCTGTGTTTCTGACAGCGAGAGGAGGGGGTAGAGGGAGATAGGGATGGGGGAGAGGGGAAGGGGGGGAAGGGAAGGGGAGGGGGGGGGAGGAGGAGAAGGGGAAAGGGGGGAGGAGGAGAAGGGGAAAGGGGGGGAGAGAAGGAGTGGGGGGGGGAAGGAGAATGGAGGGGGGAAAGGAGAAGGGGGAGGGAGGCTGAACGGGCCGTGCCCAGCACCAGATTTACAGGTAGGTGGCGTTGGATCGGGTCCGGGGGGGGGGGGGGTGCGGTCGGGAGCATGGGTGGAGGGGGGGGGGGGTGGAGGAGGGAGCACGGGTGGGGGGGGGGGGGTGGAGGAGGGAGTTCGGGTAGGGGGGGGAGGAAGCGCGGGTCGGAAGGAAGGAAGGAAGTAGGAGCTGGGCGTGGGAGGCAGCCTTATGCACGCAGCCCCAGTGAGGCCATTCGGCCAGGTCTAGGGGCTGCGTGCTTCGGGCCCCTCCCACACAGTTTTGGGCGCCTGGAGCTACTGCACATGCGCGCCCACTGTAGCGCGCATGTGCAGAGGTCCCGGCACTGTTTTCAGCGCAGGGACCTGGCTCCACCCTCCACAGCTCGTGCTGCACCGCGCTGAGGGCCAGAGGACCAACAGGAAGCCGGAGAATAGGTAAGTTTTTTTTTTTAGGTGCACTTTGTGGCGCGCAGCGCGGCCCGAAACTTGGGCCCACAGTTTGTTTTGTTATAAAGAAGGGCAAACTTCTCAAGACATACTAAATGGTGGTTATTTAAATCTTTAGTGTGGTTATTCCATACATTTGTAGAAGTTATTATAAAACGAAATGCATATCTTAAAATTATCTGTCTGCAATAGTATTCTTTGCATATTGAAGCTGCTAAGGAAGACAGTAAGTGCAAACCAGCATTTTCTCAATAGAACAAAAGGAAAACCTAAAGATGAACCATTTGGGGCTGCACACTTTTATGTTTCCTGAAGGTTAGATTGAGAACAGTATTGGCAGATGTCTGGAAACAGGTCAGTTGCTTGTCCCCTCAATGAACATTGTTGTGAGTTATAGAGGGAAGGAAAGTGGGGAATGTCTAAAAGCACAAACTAAATGCTTTCTAATCCTTGATTTTGAATTTGGGAAACTACTATTCGCTTTCTCTTATAGGAACAAAGGCCCAACAAAACAACTAAAATATTTCCATATTTATGTTAACTAGAAACTGTTCTCACTTGTTCCATTGATGATTTGCAGAAATTCCTCCATGGCAGCCTGAGCCAACGCAAGAGGAAATAACACAGAAGTTGAACACCGCTACGAAGAGTATTGACCATTTAAATGGGCTCCTACGTGAGACAGAAGCTACCAACGCCATCCTTATGGAACAAGTTACGGTAGGAACACATGGGCCAAGTTTCCACCGACCCTTAGAACGGCGTACCTCCGTGAGGTCCGCCGACTTTTTAGAACAGAAACGGCGCCTATTATTTACCTTTGTATTCTCCCCTCCGTCTGGTCGATCCAGGCCCTTGGCGCGGCGCATCAGAACGCATGGTGGGACGGAGCCAAGTCCCAGCGCTGAAAACGGTGCCGGGATCTCTGCACATGCGCGCTGGAGTGTGCGCACATGTGCAGTAGCTCCTCGCCCCCAGATTCTGTGTGCATGTGCTGCAGGCTGTGTGGGACGGGCCGAAGCACACCGCCCCTAGCCCTGGCCGAATGGACTCCCCGTCGCGACCTGCGAGGGAACAGTGGACTGAAAGCACAGACGACTATCCCCCCTCCTCCTCCTCCTCCTCCTCCTCTTTTCCCCCCTTCTCCTCCTCCCCCCCTCTTTCTCCCCCCCTTCTCTTTCTCCTCCGCCCCCCCCTCTTTCTCCCCCCCCTTACCTCCCTCTTCTTCCCCTCCCTTACCACCCTCTTCTTCCCCACCCTCCTCCTCCTCCTCCTCCTCCTCCTCCTCCTCCTCCTCCCCCTTCCACGCCCCTCCCCCCTTCCACGCCCCTCCCCCTTCCACGCCCCTCCCCCCTGTCCACGCCCCTTCCCTCCTCCTCCCCTCCCCCCCCCCCCCTCCTCTCATCTCCCTCATCGACGGCACGATAAAGGTAGATTTCTATTTTTTATTAATTAATTGCTTATTACTTTTTGTGCTTTGTTTAGTGCTTTGTAAGTCTTGGTGCTTTAAATGTACTGCTTTGTTTAGTGCTTTAAATGTACTCATGCTTCTTTAATGTTGTTGTGATGGTATTTAGTGCGTTGGAAAATCTTCTAACTTCCCTTCGACCCGCCCTCCCCCCTCCCCCCCCCCCCCCCCCCCGCAATCTCTGGCTCTCACACCTGATTTCTAAAGTGTCCGCAAGGTTTTTCGGAGCGGACACATATGCTGGCCTAAGTTAATTTGGAGTAACTTTTCGCTGTCTAAACTTGCTTAAATGGTCAAAACAGGCGTAAGTGGCTGGTAACTCCCCCTTTTGGGAAAAAAAAACTGAACGAAAAAGAAACTGAACTAACTCACTGAAACTGGAGCAAATTAAATGTGGACAATTGTGATTTTTAAGATGCTCCAAAAAAATAGGAGCAGCTCCTGTGGAAACTTGGGCCCACTGAGTGGGATGGAGCATTAAAATAACTGGTTAATTGTTTTTGTTTGGATACTATACTACAAACCTGAATGACAGTAAACATCGTGAATTCAAGAGCTAACTGATTTTGAAAGGGATAGTGGCAGCACTGTTTTGCTTATGTATTTTTTTTGAATGCTAAACCATTAGTGATGAGATTATATGTTAATACAAGACCACCGACCGTCTCCTCCTGCCAGCCGCACATCCTCCAGAAACTCCTCCACTTCAGTAACATCGCTGTGTTTGGTCCAGTTCTTCTTGTTAACCCACCTGCACTGTATTTTCTCCCATCTCCCATTTTATTCATTTGTGAATACAGAACTTTTGTAATTTTGTTTGAACTGAACATAAGTTAATACCGTGATCAAAACAGACATTTCCACAGATTTCAAAACAACTAGGAGCACAAGGCAAGATCTATTTATTTTGAGGAATTTTCTCATGTAGTGTAAAAGGAAATGTGCCTCAGTTCTTTAAAAAATCAGATTTTTGTTTGGTGTCCTCTTCATTTGATGTTGGGAGACAGAAGCATGGGCAAGTTGGTCAGTTTTTAAGATTAAGTGGTCACATGCATGCTCCTGTCTTGTGAAAGTTAGTGTTTAAACCTAGAAGCCACAGTCTGTTATGTGAATGTGGCTTAACTACAATTGACATCTTCTGAAGTAAGTCACAAGATCAGATAAGGATGAGAGAGGCCATTCAGCCCATCTTAATTCACCCAACTAGAAAGCCCCAACTGCACATCGAAGGGTTTCTTAAATGATTCTATGGTTTTCACATCCACTACACTACTTAAAATCCATTCCATATATTGATCCCTCTTTCTATAAAGAAGATCCTCCCAATATCAGTCCTAAATTTGATTTTTACTAGGTTGAGCCAGTGTCGTCTTTGTTTCATTTCTGAACCATTTATCATTTTTACACTATAAGATCAATTCAAGGCTGAAAAGTTCAAGATTTTCTGTTTTTAAAAAAAAAAATGGAATTGTTGGCCTAATAATATTTTGTATTAAAAGTGTGTTCTTCTGTTCAGCTCTTGATGGTAAATGTGGTTTAATCGGAATGCAACCTTGTTAGGATTGAGAGTGGATAATTTTCAGCAGGTAACCGTGTCTGATCCTGTCCCAGACACTGGTGCACTCTCTAGCTTGTGAAATGGGTGAGGTTTTGGCAGTTAGAAAGATTTCTTTAGCTGAATTTAGCCTGCAGATCATAAATGGATTTGTATTAGTGTCTCCAGATGTGCAGGAAGAGCACAGTGATTGGTAGAATTTGGTAGCCTTTCTCTTTTGCTCACAGGCAAAGTTAGTGAATTGGATGCTGTCATCACCTCATGTGCACACAAGTATTTTCCAGTAGATGTCACTGGCCAGCAATCAGGAGTGGAAGTCCTAGCTCATCCCCACGCTGGGGGTACTGGGGCTAATTACAATGTTCCAACTGCTGCCCTGATTGAGAAGAGAACTGAGAAGAGTTAGTATACAAATAGTTTGGTTTTAATTTTAACTCTGTGTGCTGACTAAAAATTAAATTGTCCTTTTAAAATGGCCAATGCCAAACTCACTATTGAATAACTCCATTGTTTTTAGTATTATAATTTAACTTCTACCAGCATAAAAAAGACTGTTGCGAATCTGTGCTGGAGCTTTGTGAAGTGACAGAAAATATTATAACCCATGGAAATGCCGAATTTGAATCCTCCTTTCTGATCTTGTGTTTTAACTGAAGTTTAAAGCGTGTTCTTTTCCCACATAGCTGCTGAAAAATGAAGTGAGGAGGCTAGAGAGGAACCAAGAACGTGAGAAGTCTATCGCAAACATGGAGTACTTGAAGAATGTTATGTTGAAGTTCATACTCCTAAATGCAGGTAGTGAGAAGCAGAGCCTTCTCCCAGTAATTGACACAATGTTGCAACTGAGCCCTGAGGAGAGAAATAAGCTTGCTGCTATTGCTCAAGGTAAAGTTTGAAACCTAACAAAAACTGTATGCTGCATGTTTCTATAAGTGAAAATCTTAACCACCTGTGTGAAAAAAATTCTCCTCATTTCCCCACTAGTTCTTTTGCCAATATTTTAAATCTATTACCTCTGGTGACTGACCCACTTGTCAGCGGAAACCGTTTCCCCTATTTGCTCTATCAAAGCCCCTCATTGGGCCGGATTTTGCAATCAGCGGTGATTGAAAAGCACCAACTGTTCATTACACTTAGACTTGCCCACACACTTTCAAAGGGGTTTTGCACTGGAACCTACTGTGATTTGAAAGCCTTTTCGGCACAGCGCCTGGGGATCTGGGATCTGTACAAACAGGAAAAGCAACAATCTTTAGCCAATCAGATTGAAGAATTGTTACTGAGCAGCGCAGAGTCTGAACCAGGAAGTACATGTTAGAATAGTTCGTTCATTCAATGTCTAATCATGTACTGAAAATGAAAAAAGAGCGGGAAAGAAAGATGGGATTAACAGAGAGAGATAACCGACAGAAAAAAGTTTTAAAACATTTACGTTTCATTATTTTTTTAAATCTTCAACAATAATTAAAATCTGAAGGAATGAGACGCCATACTTGTAAAATTTAATTTTCCATGCCAGAGTAATTAAGATTAATCACGCCGTTAAAAATTCACTTACACTTGAATGGACAAGCCCCAACATTTTCTGGCGTGTTTAATAATGGGCAACTTCACGCCCTTCCATATATTTCAATGGTGAGTCTCTCGCGATATACTGTTATAGCGAAGCTTCTGGAGGAGCAGGGTAACTCTGACAACAACTTCCAGATTTCTACATTTAACTGTGCATGTACGGTCGCCGGAAATTGCTGTCCGAATTATTCTTTGATAATAGTGAGCGCTGATAGAAACATAGAAAATAGGTGCAGGAGTAGGCCATTCGGTCCTTCGAGCCTGCACCACCATTCAATATGATCATGGCTGATCATGCAACTTCAGTACCCCATTCCTGCTTTCTCTACATACCCCTGGATCCCTTTAGCCGTAAGGGTCACATCTAACTCCCTTTTGAATATATATCTAACGAACTGGCCTCAACAACTTTCTGTGGTAGAGAATTCCACAGGTTCGCAATTCTCTGAGTGAAAAAGTTTCTCCTCATCTCTGTCCTGAATGGCTTACTCCTTATCCTTAGACTGTGACCCCTGGTTCTAGCCTTCCCCAACATTGGGAACATTCTTCCCGCATCTAACCTGTCCAATCCCGTCAGAATTTTATATGTTTCTATGAGATCCCCTCTCACTCTTCTAAATTCCAGTGAATTTAAGCCTAGTCGATCCAGTCTTTCTCCATATGTCGGTCTTGCCATCCCGGGAATCAGTCTGGTGAACCTTCGCTGCACTCCCTCAATAGCAAGAATGTCCTTCCTCAAGTTAGGAGACCAAAACTGTACACAATATTCAAGGTGTGGCCTCACCAAGGCCCTGTACAACTGCAGTAAGACTTCCCTGCTCCTATACTCAAATCCTCTCTCTATGAAGGCCAACATGCCATTTGCCTTCTTCACCGCCAGCTGTACCTGCTTGCCAACTTTCAATGACTGATGTACCATGACACCCAGGTCTCGTTGCACCTCCCCTTTTCCTAATCTGTCACCATTCAGGTAATAATCCGCCTCCCTGTTTTTGTCACCAAAGTGGATAGTCTCACATTTATCCACATTATACTGCATCTGCCATGCATTTACCCACTCACCTAACCTGTCCAAGTCACCCTGCAGCCTCTTAGCATCCTCCTCGCAGCTCACACTGCCACTCAGCTTAGTGTCATCTGCAAACTTGGAGATATTACATTCAATTCCTTCGTCTAAATCATTAATGTATATTGTAAACAGCTGGGGTCCCAGCACTGAACCTTGCGGTACCCCACTAGTCACTGCCTGCCATTCTGAAAAGGACCCATTTATTCCCACTCTTTGCTTCCTGTCTGCCAACCAGTTCTCTATCCACATCAATACATTACCCCCAATACCATGTGCTTTAATTTTGCACACTAATCTCTTGTGTGGGACCTTGTCAAAAGCCTTTTGAAAGTCCAAATACACCACATCCACTGGTGTTCTCCCTTGTCCACTCTACTAGATACATCCGCAAAATATTCTAGAAGATTTGTCAAGCATGATTTCCCTTTCATAAATCCATGCTGACTTGGATCGATCCTGTCACTGCTTTCCAAATGCGCTACTATTTCATCTTTACTAATTGATTCCAATATTTTCCCCGAAGTCAGGCTAACCAGTCTATAATTATCCGTTTTCTCTCTCCCTCCTTTTTTAGCCTCACTGTTATTTTTAATGCAAAATTCAGGCATTGACTCACCCCTGTCCTGTAAAATAATGTCAGCTACTCAAAGTGCTATTATTGAATAAAATCTGTTTTATTGGTATGTACAGTACAGAAATAACATGCTGATAAGTAAAAAATGCAGAAATGTGATCATCTGGGATCCCTTTGCAGACTCCCTAATATCTGGGTACACTGGTGTACTTACTTAAAGAAGGCAGCTTGTAGCAAAGTGTGCTGGTATACCAATATGGTGTGCATGGACTAGTAAAGGAGGCTCGCACTTGATTCCCATACAGTGAATTCTCAGTTTTAAATGGGTCATGAATGTGGGAGAGGTGCTTCTCTCCAAATGGAAAATCAGAAGACAAACCAGCCAACATTGCCCTCATCCACTGACTGGAAGGCAGAAGAAGTAGCGCATGGGACATTTTTGTCAATAGTGCATGGTGCAGGAAATATCACGGTCAGAGGAAAACTAATATTAAAATTTTACAGTTTTATTTTATAACTTGTACACCAGTAAACATTTATCAGTGACTTTGCTTGCTCATTGACTTCCTGAAGTTAGCTATGCTGCCAAGGATGGTGAAGCATCAAGGAGAAACCAGGTGCTCCACCACAGGGGGAAGAAAAAAGTTAGTGAGCTCTACATCTACCTGTTCTTGTACACTTCCAAACAACCAGTTTCAAAGCGGCATTGGTGGTTTGCAAATGTGTTGCCCACCTGCCAGACCAGGGATTTTGCATGATGCAGGGAGAAGAGCAGTTTTTCCTGTTCAACTAAACAAAACTACATGAAAATTATGCAATTTTCATCTTTATTTTTCTACTAACTTGCATAGTTTCCACCTCCTAGTTTTAAGGTAGGCATAATTAGATCCATTAATTTAGTTTTGCTTTATTTTTAGGAGATGAGGAAAACACTTCACGATCATTGGGTTGGGCTTCGTATCTTCAAAGCTGGTCTGGACTCTGATAAACATCGCTGGGACAAGATATTTAAGTTAACATTCCAGCCTTGAAGAGAAGACAGTTGTTGGTTTTATGGAGAGGAGACCTGCCTTATGACTGACTTTTTCTCAGAATTCATTTGCCTATTATGTTTCTTAATTTGCTTGTAAATACCCTTATTTACTATGTATTAATTGTGTTTTTTTCATACTTCTAACTTTAATATCACTTATGGGAAGAACTTGCAACTGGAAGGAGAAATTTTTAAGTGACTTGCACAGAAAGTTTAAAGTAAATTCGTGATCAGTCTATCTTCTTTGTTCCAATAATGTGAAAGCAATGTTACATGTAGCTGAAGACAATTGGCATGATGAGCCCACTTATTTTATATACTATTGTAAAGGGGGCTCCTGATGTTGTCTGATATAAAATGGTCTTATGGGGGCAATAGTTTACTTAAAGCGAGAGCTATTCAATTAATGTTATGAATCCATGAAACCAAATATTTTAATGTGTTTAAAAGTTGAATGGAATGTAAAATACGTTTATATATATATATTCAAAATTAAGAGTTTACCAAGAATGTCTTGACTTTGTACATACTTAAAGCTTGCAAATTTAAGTCTGAGTATTATATAGATACATGAAAGCATAGAATTCCATTTGGGATTATATATGTCTTCATACCAGTATAAATGCGTTCATTGGGACCAGCTGTATATTTGAATTTGTTTACTTTTTATTATGAGCAACCAGTAATCTAAATGGAAAAAATCAGAAATACCAAAAATAAACCATGTTGAAAAATGGAGAAATGAAAGTGATGTGCACTGAAGAGATTGAAGGTTTTGCACACTATTGATAATATAAAGATGAATTGGGTTTCTGGAAATTCAAAGGCTATTGGATACGTTTAAAAAATATACAATACACTATTTTTTCAAAGTTGTCAGAGTTGTATCAAAATTATACCAATATATTGTGTTTTTCAGTAGAGGGATCAAATGAATTATTTTGAAATATATATAATGTACTTTATTGCCTTATTTTCTGAAAATATCCCTACAAGCTATACATGTTGGGATATGAAGATTCTTCTGTAAATTTTGATTTTATCTATGATACAAAACCCATCATATTTCTCCTCTTTCCCAGATTTCCATTGGCCCCTCAGTAATAGTGGCCAAAACTTGCTGCCTGCCATCCATCAGTAGCACTGAACTAGAAAGTATGAGAGAGCAGCCAGGTGATGGGTCTCCTGATAATTTTCCCCTTCTTCCCCTTGAATGCATCTACAATTCTCTTAACTTGCCCAGTTAAGTCCATTTTTCACCCCTGATTAACTACTTTTATTGTGACATTGTACATTCACAATGTATTACCTCTACTAACAGCCTCTTGCTTTCTATGTTGAGCCACTGACTATCTCTCACAACTGGAATAGGGAAGGGACTTGCCATTTGGATATGTAATATGCAAAATAAGAAATGTGAAGATTAATCTGAGATATTTTGTTAGTTATATGGGGTTGTAAGGAGATTTTCAACTACAGTGCACATCCACATTTTGACTCATAACCAATAAGGAATCTCACACATGGCTGTAATTCACTACTGACTATCGGATTTGATAACACAAAATAACCTTTTTATTCTCGTGCACAATGTTCTTATATAGATATTTTGTGGAATGTTATAACTGGAGCACATGCTTAAAGATATTTAGCATGGTAACTCCAATAGTGTTCAATGTTTTGCCTATCCTCTTCATGCTGATCTTGTGTTGGATCATTTAAAATGTGCTCCATCCTCATGATAACATGGGCCTTGAATGCCAAGCATTGTGTGTTATATCTATGTGTGGATTTTCAATGAGTGTCCCATATACTATGAAAAACTCCCAGGGCTGAAATCAGTCTGCCTCAGCGCAGTTAATACTCTTACTCTGTGTGTAAATAATGAATTGTGTCTCACATATAAAACACATTTAATAGAAGTATACCAGGGAATGAAAATATGGGCATTTCATTTGACTGGATGTTGATTTATATCCAACCTTTGTTTTGGCATACTTAATATACATTGTGTTTGCAATTTGAGAGCTGACTACTAAGAGAAGCTGCAAGAAATGAAGAATCAGCTTGTAAAATGGTGCCACTTATGTGAATTGAGATAATAGCCTGTGAAGATCTTGGTGCTTATTTCAGTCCATTTTCATGAGCGTAGTTTTGTTTCAATTTGTGTTTTCTGCTAAATTTGCCTTT
Organism: Pristiophorus japonicus; assembly: GCF_044704955.1. NCBI lineage: Eukaryota > Metazoa > Chordata > Chondrichthyes > Pristiophoridae > Pristiophorus > Pristiophorus japonicus. The sequence continues at coordinate 139,952,350 of NC_091986.1, forward strand.
CAAAAGTGTGCTCCGTTTTTCCCAGAAGACTGATTTGCTAATCAGAGCTGAAACCGAACGATTTTCTTAATGGCTATTATATAACTGTTCTATGTAATGGCTTTCCAGCTAATTGTGTAAACACAAAGCTGATAGTTCAATATATCTATAATTGTTCCCAATTATAAATTCATTGCACTCTTGTTTTTAAAAAAATATACACTTTTCATGGTTCAGCAGTTTGATTTATTTTTAATTTTTGAATGAATGTGTTGCCTATAAATTAGCAAAAATTGTAACAAGCTGAATACTCTAGTCCAAGATCCCTGTTTTAAAAGCAGTAATGGAGTGCTTTGTTGATTACTTGGATAGTAATCTGTCCACTCGGATACATTTCAGGGATTGTATTATGACATTACACTGCTTATATATTTCAAATTCTCAAAGTTCAAATGTAATATATTTCTCTCTGGGAAAAGGCTCCTGCAACTTCTTAATTTACATGCTGCCCCTTGACGACAACATCTACTGTCATGGGGTCTGCTTCCACATATACACTGATGACAGCCAGCACCATCTCTCATGATCCTTCCACTGCCTATGTGCTGTCACAGTGTTTGTTTGACATCTGTTCTTAGATGAGCCATAACTTGCTCCAGCTAAACATGGGGAAGACTAAAGTCATTGTCTTTGCACCGCGCAACAAACCCTTGCACCCTTACTACCAATTACATCATCTTCTACACTGTCAGGCTCAATCAGACTTTGTAGCCTTGGTGACCTATGGAATTGTCCCAAACCTATTCATTCCTGTCACACTTACTTCCACCTCCGTAACATTACCTGTCTGCACTCCTACCTCAGCCCATTTCCTGCTGAAACCCTTGTACATGCCTTCGGAATCGATTACACCAATACTCTCCAGGCTGGACTCCCATCCTCCAACTTTTACAAACTTTAGGTCATCTATAACTCTGCTGCCCATATACGATCCCGCATCAAGTCCACTTACCTGTCCTCACTGGCCTACATTGGTTCTCTGCCCCTAAATTTTAATTTGTTTTTATTTGTTCTGGGATGTGGGCGTTGCTGGTAAGGCCAACCTTTATTGCCCATCCCTAATTGCTCTTAAAATGATGGTGGTGAGCTGCCTTCTTGAATTGCTGCATTCCTTGTGGTGAAGGAACTCCCACAGTGCTGTTAGGGAGGGAGTTCCAGGAATTTGATCCAGCAACGATGAAGAAACAGCAATATATTTCCAAGTCAGGATGATGTGCAACATGGAGGGGATGGTGCTCTCATGTGCTTGCTGGCCTTGTCCTTCTAGGTGGTAGAGGTCGCGGATTTGAGAGTTGCTGCTGAAGAAGCCTTGGGGCGAGTTGCTGCAGTGCATCTTGTAGATTGGACACACTGCCGCCACGATGCGCCGGTGGTGGAGGGAGTGAATGTTGAAGGTGGTGGACTGGGTGCCAATCAAGTGGGCTGCTTTGTCCTGGATGGTGTCGAGCTTCTTTAGTATTGTTGGAGCTGCACTCATCCAGGCAAGTGGAGACTATTCCATCACACTCCTGACTTGTGCCTTGTAGATGGTAGAAAGGCTTTTGGGAGACAGTCACTGCAGAATACCCAGCCTCTGACCTGCTCTCTAAGTTTCTGGTCAAGTGAAGTTTCTGATCAATGGTGACCCCCAGGATGTTGATGGGAGATTTGCCGATGGTAATGCTGTTGAATATCAAGGGGTGGTGGTTAGACTCTTGTTTGTTGGAGATGGTCATGGCTTGGCACTTGTGTGGCATGAATGTTACTTGCCACTTATCAGCCCAAGCCTGAATGTCGTCTAGGTATTGCTGCATGCTGGCATGGACTGCTTCATTATCTATGGAATTGCGAATGGAACTGAACACTGTGCAATCATCAGCAAACATCCCCATTTCTGACTTTGATGCAGGGAAGGTCATTGATGAAGCAGCTGAAGATAGTTGGGCCTAGGACATTGCCCTGAGGAACTCCTGCAGCGATGCCCTGGGGCAGGGATTTTGACTTCCAACAACCACAACCATCTTCCTTTGTGCTAGGTATGACTCCAGCCAAGAGAGAGTTTTCCCATTGATTCCTATTGAAATCAATTTTACATGGTGCCTTGATACCACACTCGCTCAAATGCCTTGATGTCAAGGGCAATCACTCTCACCTCACCTCTGGAATTCAGCTCTTTTGTCCATGTTTGGACCAAGGCTGTAATGAGGTGTGGAGCCGAGTGGTTCTGGCGGAACCCAAACTGAGCATCGGTGAGCAGGATTTTGGTGAGTAAGTGCCGTTTGATAGCACTGTCGATGACACCTTCCATCACTTTGCTGATGATTGAGAGTAGACTGATGAGGCGGTAATTGGTCAGATTGGATTTGTCCTGCTTTTTGTGGATGGGGCATACCTGGGCAGTTTTCCATATTGTCGGGTAGGTGCCAGTGTTGTAACTGTACTGGAACAGCATGGCTAGAGGCACGGCTAGTTCTGGAGCACAAGTCTTCAGCATGACGGACGGGATATTGTCGGGGCCCATTGCCTTTGCTGTATCCAGTGTGCTCATCCACTTCTTGACATCACGTCGAGTGAATTGAATTGGCTGAAGACTGATTTCTGTGATGGTAGGGACCTCAGGAGGAGGCCGATAGGAATCATCCACTAGGCACGTCTGGCTGAAGATGATTGAAAACGCTTCAACCTTGTCTTTTGCATTTGTGCGCTGAGCTCTGCTATCATTGAGAATATTCATGGAGCCATCTTCTCCTGTTGTTCAATTGTTCACCACCATTCACGACTGGATGTGGCAGGATTGCAGAGCTTTGATCTGATCGATTGATTGTGGGATCGTGTAGCTCTGTTTATAGCATGCTGCTTAGCATGCATGTAGTCCTGTGTTGCAGCTTCCCCAGGTTGGTACCTCATTTTTAGGTACACCTTGTGCTGCACTCATTGAACCAGGGTTGGTCCCCTGGCTTGATGGCAATGGTAGAGTGAGGGATATGCCAGGCCATGAGGTTACAGATTGTGGTTGAATACAATTCTGCTGCTGCTGATGGCCCACAGCTCCTCATGGATGCCCAGTTTTGAGCTGCTAGATCTGTTCTGAATCTGATGGCCTACATCCTAGGGTTTTAAAAAAGCTGACTACATAGGTTGTGGGTGCATTGGTTGTGATCTTTCAGAATTCCCTAGATTTTAGAATGTTCACCGCGGATTGGAAGGTAGCAATTATCACTCCGCTATTCAAGACAGGAGGGAGAGATAATGGAACTATAGACCAGTTAACCTGACACCAGTAGTAAGGACGATGCTAGAATCTATTAATAAGGATGTGGTAACAGGGCACAAATCATATGATTTGGCAGTCAACAAGGATTTATGAAAGGAAAATAGTGTTTGACAAATTAGAGTTTTTTGAGGTTGTAACTAGCAGGGTAGATAAGGGAAACCAGTGGATGTAGTGTATTTGGATTTTCAAAATTCATTCGATAAGGTGCCACACGAGGATATTACACAAAATGAGGGCTCATGGGATTGGGGGTAGTATATCGGCATGAATTGAAGATTGGTTAATGGACAGATTACGGAGTAGGAATAAAAGGGTCATTTTTGGGTTGGCAGGCTATAATTAGTGGGGTACCGCAAGGATCAGTGCTTAGGTCTCAGCTATTCACAATCTATATCCAAGTTTGCTGACTCTACAAAGCTAGGTAACAAATGGAATTTAATTCAGAGAAGTGTGAGGTAAATGCACTTGCGGGGGCGGGGGGCGGGTGCTAATAAGGGAAGGGTATACACATTAAACGGTAGGCCACTTAAAAGTGTAGATGAACAAAGGGACCTTGGAGTGCTTGTTCACAGATCCCTGAAAGTAGCAGGCTAGGTGGATAAGGTGGTTAAGAAGGCATATGGAATGCTTACCTTTATTGGCCGAGGCATAGGCTACAAGATCAGGGAGGTTATGCTTAAACTACACTGTGTATACAGTGGTATACTACACTGGTTAGGCCACAGCTGGAATACTGCGTGCAGTTCTGATCGCAGTATTATAGGAAGGACGTGATTGCACTGGAGAGGGTGCAGAGGAGATTTACGAGGATGCTGCCTGGAATGGAGAACCTTAGCTATGAGGACAGATTGGATAGGCTGGGTTTGTTCTCTTTGGAACAGAGGAGGCTGAGGGAAGACCTCACTGAGGTGTATAAAATATTGAGGGAGTTGGATATCGTGGATAGCAAGGGCCTACTTCCCTTGGTGGAGGGGTCAATTATGAGGAGGCATAGGTTTAAGGTGACTGGTGGAAGGTTTAGAGGGGATTTGAGGGGAAGCTTCTTCACGCAGAGCGTTGTGGGGGTCTGGAACTCGCTGCCTGGAAGAGCGGTAGAGGCTGAAACCCTCACCACATTTAAAATGTGCTTGGATGTGCACTTAAAGTGCCATAACCTGCAAGTTTACGGACCTACAGCTGGTAAGTGGATTAGACTGGATAACCTCTTGTTGGCTGGTGCAGACACGATGGTAAGTACATCATGGTGGTGGTGATCTGGATTAGTTTTGATCGCCTGGATGGGTCATAAAGGAATTTTCCCAGATTTCTTTCCCCAATTGACCTCAGCTTTTATCTTTTTTTGCCTCTCCCAGGAGAGATCGCATGACTCTGGGTGGGGCGGAGTGTAAAATGTTGCGATACATGAGGTATCGGCAGTTGTGGGGCGGACCGGTTAGGCCAGGTGCTCTTTATCTGTCCACCATTGTTCATAGGTTTATATGTAACCAGGGCTGCTGACCGAGGGCCGTGTGGCACTTTGTTGGCCGGCCTGGACAGGATGGGCTGAAATGGCGTCCTTCTGCACTGTAAATTTCTATGTTACTATCCCATTTAGAGCGGTGGTAATGCCACACAGTATGATGGAGGGTGTCTAATTTGAAGACAGGACTTTGTCTCAACAATGACTGCAGTGATCACTGCCACCAATGCTGTCGTGGATAGATGCATCTGCGACAGGTAGATTGGTGAGGATGAAGTCAAGTAGGTTTTTCATTCATGTTGGTTTTCTCTCCACCTGCTGCAGGCCCAGTCTGGCAGTTATGTCCTTCATGGCTCAGCCAGCTCGGTCAGCAGTCGTACCACCGAGCCACTCTTGGTGATGGACATTGAAGTGCCCCACCCAGCGTACATTCTGTGCCCTTGCTACTTTGCATCTTCCAAGTGGTGTTCGACATGGAGAAGTACTGATTCATCAGCTGAGGGAGTGCAATAGGTGGTAATCAGCAGGAGGTTTCCTTACCCATGCTTGACCTGGAGCCATGAAACCTCATGGGGTCCGGTGTCAATGTTGAGGACTCCCAGGGCCACTTCCTTCCGACTATACCACTGTGCTGCCACCTCGGGTGGGTCTGTCCTGCCGGTGGGACAGGACATACCAGGGATGGTGATGGAGGAGTCTGGGACGTTGGCTGAAAGGTATGATTCTGTGAGTATAGCTGTCAGGCTGTTGCTTGACTAGCCTGTGGGACAGCTCTCCCAATTTTGGCACAAGTCCGCATATGATAGTGAGGAGGACTTTGCAGGGTCGACCGGGCTGAGTGTGCCATTGTCATGTCCGAAGCCAGTGCTGAGGTCAATGCCGGATGGTCCGTCCGGTTTTATTATTACTGTTTTCTGTAACAGTTTTTTACAACTGAGTGACTTGCTTAGGCCGTTTCAGAGGGCAGTTAAGAGTCAATCACATTGCTGTGGTTCTGGAGTCACATAAAGGCCAGCTGGTAAGGGCAGCAGATTTCCTTCCCTAAAAGACGTTAGTGAACCAGATGGATTTTTACAATCTGGTAGTTTCATGGGGCCCAAATTTGGCCAGTACAGATTTCTGGCACACTCACCAGAGGTGCTCCGCTTTTGTAGAACTCCAAAGGCGCCAAAAATCTTCAGGCTGAGTTTGGCCACTCCCCAGCCTCTCCTCAATGGTGGCGTTGCGTGGCAACTGGATTCGGGGGTGGAGCCAGGTCCCGGCGCTGAAAACAGTGCCGGGACCTCTGCACATGCACCCTAGAGTGCGCGCGCATGCTAGTAGCTCCTCGCCCCCAGAATCTGAGTGTGCGCTCTGCAGGCTGTGTGGGAGGGGCATGAAGCGCACCGCCCCATCCCTGGCCGAATGGGCTCCCTCAATGGCGGCCCGCTGCCTTCCCTTCACATAAAGGTAGGACTTCTATTTTTTATTTGTTATTGATTGATTGCTTTATTACTTTGGTCTTGGTGCTTTAGGTGCAGGGTTCCTTCTATTTTTTTATTAATTAATTGCTTATTACTTTTTGTGCTTTGTAAGTTTTGGTGCTAGGTGCAGGTCCTCTCAGCTTCCTTGTATTTTTTATTTGTTATTGAATGCTTATTTTTGTGCTTTGTTTAGTGCTTGGTGCTTTAGAATGTACTTACCTGCACTGATTTCTTAACTCTCCGCAAGCGTTTTCTGTGCGGGCCACAAGTGGCCACATACGCCGGCCTAAGTTAGTTTGGAGCAACTATTAGCTGTCCGAACTAGCTTAAATGGCCAAAACAGGCGTAGGTGGCTGGTAACGCCCCCTTTTGGGAAAAAAAACTAAACTAAAAAAAATCCTAACTAACTCACTTACACTGGCACAAATTAAATGTGCAGAATTGCGATTTTTAAGATACTCCCAAAAAAAATCAAGTTGCTCCAAAAAAAACTGAGCAACTCCTGGCCAGATTTGGGCCCATCGTCACCATTACTGACACTAACTTTTTATTCCAGCTTTTTAAAAAAATTTAACTACATTTAAATTCCACAGCTGCCGAGGTGGGATTTAAACTCAAATTTCCGGATTATTAGTCTGGATTACTAATCTCGTAACTTAACCACACATGTTTAAATCCCTCCGTGCCATTGTACCTCCAGCACTACAAACCCGTCCTCCCTGAACGCTCCATTCCTCTGATTTCAGCATCGAGTGTACCCCTTTCAGCTCATCATTGGCAGCTGTGCTTTCAGGTGCCTGAGCCAACACTTGCCCTTCCCTTCCGCACTTCCATTTCCATCTTTTAAGACCCCCCTTAAAACCTTTCTCAGCTTTTGGTCACTTCTAATCTCTCCTTTGGCTTAGTGCTTAGTGTTTTTCCTCATGTCTCTGAATTGTCTTGGGATTTTGTTGTATATTAAAGGGCCTATATAAATGCAAGTTGTAGTTGAACATGTAGGTTAAACAATGGCACTATCCTAATCTCATTAGGAAAATCAAGGCCCATGATTTCTTTAAATCTTTTACGGTTTTAAAAAAAATTCCATATTGGTGATTGGTGTACAGATCAAAACTACCATTTTCCTGGGGTTCCTAAACTTGATGTTCCATCAGCTACCCAAGTGCCCCCATCTAGTATTCGCTTTTGAACATCTCAGTCAACGAGTGCTCCTGTCAGGAAATTGTGAAAACTTTTTAATTGTAAATCCACTAGAATAATTTTTGTGTGCTTTATGAACAAATGAAGCTATACATCTATATTTAGTACAGTTGGTTCTGTGACTTAGATGCTCTTTCACTCTGTTGAGGCATATTCTGGATATTCTATTAGTGGCCTTGTCATCTTCCCTTGATCCCCAAGTACAGTGAAAAAGCCAGTCAGGGGAGGCCCACATTCATGTTGCCCAACCAAGCAATCCAGTTATTTGGGAGCTTTGAAGTAATTTTACACGATCAGTATTAGTGTTGCATTTAATTGGCCTACTTAAAAATCACCATTCCTTCCCTGAAGGCATTGATCTTACCCGGGTAAGATTCCACAAGTGCTGGGTACCCTTTGGTACCTTACCCACTTGCCTTATTTATGTGTGAGCCTAGACAGAGTCACCTACCCTGCCCAATGCTATCCAACCTCAGAAGCACACCTACTGCATTTTTTTATGATTCACCTTTTTCCTGTTATCTTAGTGAGATTACCAGATTAGTGGCAATTTCATGCTGTGGGCTAATTCTATCGGAGATCTCTCAAACATTATGGGCCCGAAATTCGCCACTGTAAGGATCGATTTAGCTCCATTTATTGGAGCTAAATAAACTTAGGGCCATTTTGCTAGTTTTGCCAGTGGTGTAACGCCGTCCTCAAAAAAAAAAAAAAAAAAAAAAAATAAGGGCCAATTTTTTTGAGAACTGTTTTCGTGACGTCACTCGGGGCCAAACCCAACAATAATTACGTTTTTGCAAGTTTCCCCTATAAGGATATTTTTAAGGACAGTGCTAAATACCACTTTTTAAAAAGCTTGCCTTAGCTAGTCGAGTCCAATCGAAATCGACATTAACGGGGCCATCTTGGGAAACAGAGCTAAAAGTTAAAGCTTTGGGAGGGAACAAAACCTATATTTCATATAAAAACTACTTAAAAATGTGCTGAACATTTGAGGTTTTAAAAGTTAAAGGACTACTTTGACTACGAAGTAGCAATTTCAAAAATGTAAACTTTTCGGTAATTTTGTTTTATTCTTCAGCCTGCACGGTCAGCCACACTGCAGTGCAGCAATTTTCCTGCCCTCTTCCTCGAAGTAGGCACACTGGCCATAACTGGCCTTGGTACCCGACCTGGGAGGCAACACCACCACCGACAGTGGGGAAATAAAGAGCAGCAGCCCAAGGACTCGGCATGCCATCCTAACCTGACCTGGGAGGCAACACCACCACCGGCAGTGGGGAAATAAAGAGCAGTACCCCAAGGACATGAAACTACACAAACATTTCAGTCTCATTTCCAACCAAAGCAGACTTGTTAAAGGGGTTTAGGGACCGTGACTACGAGAGAGAGAGGGGAGAAATAATGGAAAGAGACAGCGAGAGAATGAAACGAAGACAGATTGAACTCAAAACTGTGTGGTCAGGCCATGTTTATTTTAAACAACAAGTTTCAGTAAAAGGTGCCTAAATATCCATTCACCAGCATCAAAGCAGAGAATAAGGAATTTTTCGGTCAGTGTAATTTCCCCGCCTGCATTTTAATTTTAGAGCCTCAAGTATATGCTGTGTTGGGCATGCGCAGAACGGGTGTTATTTTTAAGGCAAAAAAAATTTAGTTCCATCCTTAAAAATGGTGGTAATTTAAGGCAACACCAAAATTTTAAGAACTTTTGGGGGTTTTTTGGTGCTATTTTGGCATAAAAAATCAGCCATTATTCACACACAGCACCAAAAAACAGGACTGTTTTTCAATGGAAAGTCTGGCCCTATATGTATGAACTTTGCAATCAACAGACAAAGTATATCAGGTGAGATTAGATTCCAAACTCTAGTCCCAGAGGTGAACACCTCGTGTGCTGATCTACTGTGTCATCCAATCACCAATCACTTGGGTACTGTCTGCCATATATACCAATTTAAACAATAAAACAGGACTAGAATATTAATGGCATAAAAGTGTAGAAGCAATAAATGCTTTTTATACGTACTCCATTGCCCTTGAATAATTGATAAGGGGAGGAATAAGTGAGCAGAAGTAGTTTGTATCCAATGTATTTACGTGTACTTGTAACACATACATTGCTTTGTATCCGTCAGCAGTGTAAATGTTATTCTAAAGTTTCAATTGCTTTTATATACTAAAAGTATGTAATAATTAACTACCACTTACATGAAAAAAATTGATGTGCCCAGTTCTGATTTGTGCTGCTGATGGGCGAGGCAGTGTGGACTCATAAAATTACCTCATGCATCATTGATGCATTAGTCATCCATTTTGCCAGCAGCAAGTTACTTTTGATCTTTAGAGAGATGGCCAGTAATACCATCATATCTATGAACTCCATCTTAATCCCACTGCTTCCACATTACATCCTCCCTCGACTAGTTGTTTTGTAAAGATTTCACAACTACATTACACCACTTCATAAATTAATCCACATAACTATTATTCTTGGTGAAATATAGTGTGCTAGATCCATCTGAGATTTAAATGCATTAATAGTAACACCAAAAGCCTTTTTGTCAATAAAAGAAAACTATGCTGATGTAAAGTTGTAATCATTTTTCTTTTTCCAATTTTCAATCTCTTCTCCTGAACACAGTAACTCATAAATTAGTTATGGTTCCAAAGGCACTTGCAGCCTCTAATATCTCATTCAACTGGCCATTCTTTATCAGAGAGACTAAACGGTGAATGCCAGCAGTTAGTTGATTGTAGGAATCGTGGCAGGTGAGTCGATTCTGTTTGTGTATGTCAGTAAATATTTATGCTTTCCAGCGTATCTTGGCTGACTGAGGACAATTATAGAGCCTATACTTGAGTCAGAACAGTCCAAGGATTTAGCTCAAGACCTTATCAATGACTCAATCTCACAACAAACACTGTATTTACCCACACATCCTTCAGGACTTGTGTACAAATAAGCTAAACAAACCCTGATAAGGGACACATTCCATACTACCACTATCACATTGCCCATTATTCAACAATTCACCACTATTCAGCTACATTTTAATAAACTTTTCGAATGTGAAACTTCATCCTCTTATACTCTCTTTAAAGCTGGAATTGTGGTTGATGCTGACCGAATCGGTAAAACTTAGCCAGATCCGTGGCAGTCAAAGTCACATTATTTAAAATCCAGCTTCTGATTGGCTAAATTCCATTTCAAAACTGTTTCTTAAGCCACTCAGTTGAAGGTTGTTAACATTTGACCTGATCAGATCAGAAAAACAGCAGGTCAATCTCTGATGCAATGTTGGGTGTTAGAAAATGGATTTGCACTGGACTTAGACGCTTCGTTCCTTTTTCATTTTCCCCAACTCATTCTGCCTGATTGTGATTTTTTTTCCTCCACAGGAGTCAAATATTGTGACGATTATCCAATATTCAATTTCTGTTAACGTAAAAATCAAATTGATCTTTAAGTTATCTTTTGATGAATAAAAGTTTATTTCTGCCAAAGAAAATATCCATACTTCCTGACCAGTAAATAAACTCTAGCACAGATCAGAACAGATGTCATACAGGCCAGTTGGTGTCAGGTTTAATCCAAGGGATGTGCTGAGTTAGCTAATCCCAACCATTGTGTGGGAAGTGTTCTAGTTTTGGGTTGTACAGGTGAAAATCGATCAGACTACCTGTTTGTCAAGGCTATGCTGGAAGTATGTGATGTGTGTCTCAGATAAGGACAGGGTGGAGCTTGGCCATGATACCTCTCGCAGTCAAACCGCCTGCTGACATTCACTCACATGTGAACCTTGTTAGTAATAGCCACTTCAGTGTGGTAATGGAAAGTGATCTGTACCATCGAGCTATAGCACAAGCAAGGAGTCATCACCCTAATGAGTAAAGGAGCAGTGAAAACTGGCAAGAAAAATGTCGTCTTAATCATTTATTTTTAATAAAAAGTTCATATTATAAAAACGTAATATTTAGTTTCAAAATTACTGCAGAAGAGATCAAAACTGAGGATGAATAAAAATAACTAATAAACAAAATGATTATTTCCTGCAAGTATTCACCATAGAAGACACTAGTAGCATGCCAACCACCATAGGAAGTTCTACAACTAAATTTAATGGTTTGGTGTCACTTCTGTGGGCATCCTCTTAAGGTTTAAAGGTTCCCAAATTATAAATCCCCAAAGATCAATACCATAGTGTGCTTCCACTGGATTGAAAACAAACCAACAAAGTACCTATTTTCAAGCAAAGCCATAAAACAAAATTGAACAATTACTACAAGGTTTGCAAAATAATGGAACTGATCATTCGGTACAACAGTGATGATTGCCTATATTCCAACATGGTTTCAGAAGGTACAAATCCTGTCTTGGCTGACCTCTTTGACTTTTTGAGAAGTAACATCCCAAGTGGACATTGCAAAGCCCAATGATATAGTATACCTAGACTTCCAGAAAGCCTTTGATAAAGTTTCACATGAAAGACTGCTACACAAGTTTAAGGCAGTTGGTGCCCTAGGTGAATCTTGGAGGTGAAAAGGAATTGGCAGAGAGGAAACAGCAGATCTTAGTTAAGTGAGTGATATTGGGTTACGAATAAGAACTAGTGGAAAGAACTAGAGATTAGTGCTACAGCCCCTACATATTCTAATGTACATAACGGATCTCGATTCAGAAATGCAAAGTATTTGTTCATATATACAGAATATACTAAACTGGGATGGTGGGAGGCACTTGAGTCTGCTTAAGCAGCTAAGGAATTACAGAGGCACCTAGTCAATATTTGCAAATCGGTAGAACAATGGCAGCTGAAATTGAATGCAGATAAGTGCAGGTTCTTACACATTAGGGATAAAAATGGGGAACATACTTAATGAGTGCTGTCAAATTAGATAGGAAAGAGGCTGAAACAGATCTGGGAATCGACTCAACATTGACTATATCAGTGCAGGTAAGCAATTAACAGCCAATGGAATGCTGAGCTAAGGTCACAAATGAGTAAAGCTGTTTGAAGATTTAGTCAGGCTGAACCTTGAATAATGTGTTCAGTTAAGGCCAGTTCGAAATGCATTGCAAAGAAGGGCCAAGAGGCTGTTATGAGAAAAGATTCGTGTAACTTTTTGGATTCTTCAGCCTTCAACAGATCTTTAAGGGGTATACAAGATACAATAAAAGGTTCATCCTGACACTATTTCAAGTTGAACCATGTGTTATGTATGCAATAAAGGTATAAACTGAGTACTGTTTAACTGAACAAGGTACACGCTTGGCTCTGCTTTATTACGGCCCAAAATGCCTGACTCACAAAATAGCTGGCCTTTTATACCAGAGCAGCACCATATGCGTGCTGCTCAGTGGCCTCCAGCAATGACACCATCTGGTGGCTACAAACAGCATGTACATATATGACAATACCCTCCTTTGAGATCTTATCACAGTCTTTCACAGGTTGAGATGGTCCGGTGCTTTACGCTCCCGGGTTGACCATCTCTGAACATTCACCAAAGGCTGGAATCGAACTGAGTCTGTTGTGGCTGGTGGCTGGATGGCTGACAAGTTGGGGGTGGCAGTGGCCATGTCAGGAATTGCAAGTCCATTTTTCTTGAACAAGTCCGTGATGGAAATTCCAGGTTCACTGATGACTCTTGAGTTCACTGAAGGTTGCTGGTAGGTTGGTTGGTCATCAATGGTTTCTTCGTCCGAATGCTCTGGCTCGTCTGTGTGCCTCAGCTTTGTTTGATCCATGTGTTTCCTGCAAGTTTGCCCATTCTTCAGCTTAATAACAAATACTCTGTTGCTCTCCTTGGCCATGACTGTACCAGTGATCCATTTGGGACCCAACCATAATTCAACACATATACAGGATCATTAACAGAAATCTCGCGTGACACAGTTGCGCGATCGTGGTACCCTTGTTGACTCTGTATTCTGTATTCAACATGATTACTTAAATCTGGGTGTACAAGAGATAACTTGGTCTGAAGACCTCTTTTCATCATGAGTTCAGCAGGCGAAACCCCTGTGAGTGTGTGGGGTCTTGCCCTGTAATTCAGCAGTATGCAAGACAAGCGGGTCTGCAGTGACTCTTGGGTTACTCTCCTTATGCTTTGCTTGATAATTTGTATTGCATGTTCTGCTTGCCCGTTGGACGCAGGCTTGAATGGTGCTGACCTTGCATGTTTTATGCTATTAAGTTTTACAAACTTCTGAAACTCGTGACTGGTGAAGCACGACCCATTGTCATTCAACACTATGTCAGGCAGACCATGTGTCGCGAACATGACATTGAGATTCTCTATGGTTGCCGTGGACATGCTGGATGACATGATTATGCATTCTATCCACTTCGAAGAAGCATTCACCACCAATAAAAACATCTTGCCCAGGAAGGGACCTGCAAAATCTACATGGATCCTGGACCAAGGTTTGGATGGCCATGACCACAGACTCAGCGGGTGCTTTGCTGGGCTGTATGCAGGTGTTGCACTGATGCATGTATGTTTCCAGCTCAGAATCAATTCCTGGCCACCATACGTGGGACCTGACGATAGCCTTCATCATCACTATACCAGGATGTGTGCTGTGTAACTCACGCACAAACTTCTCTCTCCCTTTCTTAGGCATTACAACACGATTGCCCCACAATATGCAATCTGCTTGAATAGACAGTTCGTCCTTGCGACGAATGTACAGTTTGGCCTCCTTGCACATTTGCTTAGGTATGGCAGACCAATCCCCTTTGAGGTTGCAACCCTTTACCACCGATAATATTGGGTCCTGGCTGGTCCAGTTCTTAACATGTTGAGCCGTGACAGGGGTACCTTCACTCTCAAAAGCATCCATGATTAACATTAAATCTGCCAGTAGTGGCGTTTCCATCTCTGGTGTGGGCAACGGCATTCGGCTCAAAGCATCGGCACAATTCTCTGTGCTAGGTCTGTGGCGAATGACATAATCATAGGCAGATAATGTCAGCGCCATCTTTGGATGCGGGCTGAAGCGTTGGTATTGATACTTTGCTCTCGGAAAACAACGAAATGAGCAACTTGTGATCGGTCTCTAATTCGAACCTCAGACCGAACAGGTATTGATGCATCTTTTTAACACCATACACACACGTTAAAGCTTCTTTTTCTACCATACTGTCAGCTCTTTCTGCTTTAGACAAACTTTTGGATGCATACGCGACAGGTTGAAGTTTCCCTGGCTCATTGGCTTGTTGTAACACACAACCAATTCCATATGATGATGCGTCACAGGCCAAAACTAAACGTTTACATTGGTCATAATGTACCAGCAGCCTGTTCAAGCAAAGCAGATTGGTGGCTTTCTCGAAAGCTTTGTCTTGTAATGCGTCCCACACCCAGTTGTTGCCTTTTCTCAATAGCATGTATAGTGGTTCAAGTAAGGTGCTCAATTTAGGTAGGAAGTTACCAAAGTAATTGAGTAGACCCAGGAACGAATGCAACTCCGTCTTGTTCTGTGGCTTGGGTGCATTCTTGATGGCTTTGGTTTTCACGTCAGCAGGCCTGATGCCATCAGCGGCGATTTTCCTCCCGAGGAATTCGACCTCCGGTGCCATCACTTCGAGCGTTTAAGTCTGAGTCCCACTCTGTCCAAACGCAGTAGAACCTCTTCCAGGTTGTTCAGATGTTCCTTGGAGTCACGACCGGTGATCAGGATGTCATCTTGGAACACGACGGTTCTGGGAACGGACTTCAGTAGACTTTCCATATTCCTCTGGAATATTGCTGCAGCCGAGCGAATTCCGAAAGGGCACCTGTGGTAAATAAACAGTCCTTTGTACATGTTAATGCACGTAAGTCTCTTCAACTTCTCGACCAACTCCTGTGTCATATAGGCCGACGTCAAGTCCAGTTTTGTGAACGACTGCCCTCCGGCTAGTGTCGCAAACAAGTCATCAGCCTTCGGTAATGGGTACTGATCTTGTTTCGAAACCCTGTTGATCGTAGCCTTGTAGTCTCCACAGATTCTGACTGTGCCATCACTTTTCAGCACAGGAATAATGGGGCTGGCCCATTCATTAAATTCACGCTGGAGTCTGTCCAGTTCAATTTCAACCTTCTCCCTCATCATATACGGCACTGCCCGTGCTTTATGATGGACGGGTCTTGCATCTGAGTCCACGTGGATTTGCACCTTGGTTCCCGTGAAGTTGCCGATACTCGGTTCAAACAGCGAGGAGAATTTGCTCAATACTTGGGCACATGTATCTTCCTCCGACAACAACGCCTTTATGTCATTCCAGTCGCATCTGATTTTCTCCAACCAGCTCCTACCGAGCAACGTTGGGCCATTGCCTGGAACAATCCACAGCAGTAACTCATGAACCGCACCGTTATGCGACACATTAATTTGTGCACTGCCAAACACCTTTATCAGTTCTTTGGTGTATGTGCGCAACTTGCCGTTAACAGGGTTCAACCTGGGCCTCACAGTCTTAGTATCCACAGCTTATTAAATGCCCTCTCGTTCATGATCGATTGACTCGCCCCTGTGTCCAGTTCCATCGATACCAGTATCCCATTAAACTTCACATTAATCAAAATTGGTTTATTTTTGATTATGAAAGAGTACAGTCCATACACTTCCTCCTCTGGCATCTCGGATTGCGTATCCGGATCCGCGCTAGTCTGACTCTCATCCTCCACGTGGTGTGTCGCAGCTTGCTTGCTCATCTGCGGACACTTGCGCTGGAGATGCCCCACTCTCAGCCAGCCTTTGCAACTATATTGCTTAAAACGGCACTGCAGGTGCCGATGATTTCTCCCATAATGCCAACACGGAGAAATCGGATACATTCCCGTTAGCGGTCTGGGCAGCCACAGGTTTCGCGAACGCAGCCGGATAGGCCCTGCTATGTGCCACTCTGCCGAACGGCAATTCAATCGCATTTACAGTACTTGCCAAGGTTCAGTTCTTCACCGCTATTTACTTTAAATTCCTGTCCTTCGTCATACATGATTGAGCAATCTGGATGTCCCTTTTTAAATCCAACTCCTCCACCGCCAGAAGTTTGCGCAGGATCATCACGTGGTTGATACCGATAACGAAGAAGTCCCGCAGCATGTCTGCCAACACCGTCCCGAACTTGCACGGTCCCGCTAGATGTCTCAGGTCGGCAACAAATTCCACCGCGCTCTGGCCCTCCGATCGAACATGTTCATAAAACCTGTATCTCGAGATGATGATGTCATCGTCTGGCTTGAGGTGCTCCCGTACCAATGTACACAACTCCTTGTATGTTTTCTCTGTTGGATCACTCGGCATGAGTAGATTCTTTATCAGACCGTAGATCTTTGAACCGCACACAGTGAGGAACACGGCCCGGCGCCGATCTACATTGTCGACCTCCTTCAGTTTGTTGGCCACGAAGTACTGGTTCAAATGGTTCACAAAGTCTGCCCAATCTTCTCCCTCCACGAATCGCTCGAAAATTCCAATCGTGCTCAATTTGCAGACAAAGGTTCTTGTATTCTCGTCGTCAAGTGTTATGTATGTAATAAAGTTACAAACTGAGTGCTGTTTAACTGAACAAGGTATACCCTTGGCTCTGCTTTATTACTGCCCAATGTGCCTAACTCACAAAATGGCTGGCCTTTTATACCAGAGCAACACCGTGTGTGTGCTGCTCAGTGGCCTACAACAATGACAGCATGTACATATATGACACCATGACTGCAGGAGAAGGAGGAAACTGATAAAATGCAAGTTCAGGACTGGTGTCAGGGAATGCTTCTTTACACAAAGAGAGATTAATAGTGGAATGGTTTTCTAATTAGGATAATGGATGCGAAAACTCTGGAACCATTGAATAAGCAGTTCGACACTATGATGAGGGTTCATAGATTTCTAATGGAAAGATCTTAGATGAATTAAATGGTCTCCTCCATCTGTATTTATCTTTGTGAAATGCAGTCAATAAAGTGTAGCTCTTGTGGATTGCAGTGCTTAAGTTACATGGATGCTGAACACACGGAAAAAAATATGGCAAACATCTAGGTTTTATGCAGACAAAAATTTTTGGACCCATTATTTACATTAGTGCTTCTAAATTCGCATGGAGCCAACCTCATCTAAACTTCTGGGCTCCATCATTGGTGCAGTCACTGCCACTCCATTTCAATGTGCATGTATTCGAAATCAGCAAGACAGGACTGGAATCAAGGCAGGAGAGGAATGGTGCCTGAAGTTCACAAATGAGTTAAAATGTCTAGTTTGCAAAACGCTCCACACAGTGATACTGATAGTTTTCAGCATTGTTGAACTCGAGGACAAAAACTTAAATTCTTACGAAAAGTCATCGATCCAGAACATTGGCCAGAATATTCTGGGGTCTGTGCGGGCGTGATCGGAGGTGGGTCAGATGGGAAATTTGAAAAAAGTCGAAGTGGGTCAGGAACCCGCCTTCTCCTGCTCCCATGCGCCTTTCCCTTGGGCGCTTTTGCCGGTGCGGCAGCGATCCGACTGGCAGAGACGGGTGACCTAATTCAAATCATTATCAGCTTGTTGTCAGACACTCAAGAGCCTTTTTCCTTCTACATTTCAAACTTTCCTGCATGGCCATGGGATGCACGCAGCTCGGGAGCCACACCTGTCAACCTGAGGTGGGAGTTGAGTGGCAATTGCTCCAACTGATTACTTGACTGCATCAAATTTACTATAAAAGCTCCAACCTCACAGCTGATCACTATCCTTAGGCAGAAACTGTTGCAGCTACATTGCTAGCACAGATTTAACTTTCTGCAGGCTGCAAGTGTTTCCAGCAAAGAGCAAAGTCACCATCCAGTGTCACCTCATTGGAAGAACCTCCCTCACTATTGACAGATTGTTTCTATCAAACTCTACTTCCATCAGCATGGGTTCCGTTTATACTGTCTCACCTTGGTCCTCAGAATCTGAACACGATGAGCTTCAACACCAACAGCACCAGGCACATCAGCAGCACCAACAACAACACCACCAACCTTCTCCGCAACCACCTGATGCCGAGCAGGACAGAGGGCATCAGCACCCGAGCATGCTGCTGCCTAGGAGGCCAGGGATGGCCTCATCATGGCCAGATATACTTAACTTTACACTGCATACCCATATGGCTGCCATATGCTGTACCACATTGGCATCACCCCACAGCAACACCATAAACCATCTCCACAATGACCAATGCATTCACCATTGATGGAGGTACTGTTATATCTCACCATTCACTGCAACTCACTGAGCCACTTCCAAAGGTGCACACAAATGTGTCCAAGACGGGAAAGTGGTGAAAATAAAGATTGTAATTGTTGATGATACATTAACGTAAACTAGCCATTAACATTGACTAAAATACCCAGGTGGCTTCCCTTGCGAATCTACTTGTGTTTCAACTTTCTCTTCCGTGTGCTTCTATGAGGTGAGACCCCTGTGGCTTCACAGAGGTAGAGGCAGCCTGCTCACTTCCCTGCTGTGACTGTTTAGACACTCTTGGCCGACGTCTTCTGGGTTTTGGAGCCTGTGATGGCCCCGCCAAAGTCTGCTCCTCCTGCTCCAGACTCGGCTATCACTGTCCAAGGAGCCATCTGGGACTCTGATTGAGGGGATAGCAATGGGGGAGAAGTGTAAGCACTTTGAGAGGAACCCACATTTCCCTCTCCCCATCATCCTTCTCATGGGCTACCCGCACTTTCCTGCTAGCAAGGAGTGAGTGTACCTTGCTGCACATCAGTGGAGCCATGAGGACCCACTTCCACATTGACGTCCCTCCTAGACAGGAGCTCTATGATCCTCTGCCATCTATGCCCCATCTATTCTCCATAGAGACCATATGCTACTGAGTGGCGCATTAGCTGATCCATGCAAGTGGTCATCCTATCCATGAAAGAGCCTACAGTCACCATCGCCTATGACACAGTGGTGCTCATGTTGGAGATAGACCCCTCCATTCTGTGAACATTTGCAGACATTGCATTCTCAAAACCTGTCAGAGCCTCCTGCAATTCTTGCTGCACCACCAGGATCACCCTCTTTCTGGATGGCCCCCAAAGCTCAGCATCTGCATGCAGCTGAGCAGAGCTGGGAGCGTCCTGCGGCCTCTGGCAAGGAGTCTCTACTGATGTCCCTGTTTCCACCATCTGCTCTTGCTCACTTGCGATGGACCTGGTGACAACACTACTCTACTTCGTCTGGGACCCACTGAGGTGTGTGTCTCTGTGCTGGCTGGAGTTGGGTGCGCTCATGGTTAGTGACACCGCACCCTCAGAGGCTGCACGCTCCTCTGAGGAGTCATCTTGCTCTGAGGTGTCTACTGTATATAGTCCACATCTCTGAACCATATAGGAGGGTGGGTATCACTACTGCACACTCGACCAGTTCTGTTCGGTGGGCCAGATCATCCGCATGCCTGACATGAGACTCTCTAAGCCCCAGGTGGGCAAAGGAAACATTTCAAGGACACCCTCAAAGCCTCCTGGATAAAGTGCAACATCCCCACCGGCACCTAGGAATCCCTGGCTCAAGACTGCCCAAAGTATCCGAGAGCATCCGGAAGGGCATTGAGCACCTCGAGTCTTGTCTCAGAGAGCATGCAGAAACCAAACGCAGAGAGCGGAAGGAGCGTGCGGCAAACCAGACTCCCCACCCACCCTTTCCTTCACCACTGTCTGCCCCACCTGTGACAGAGACTGTAATCCCCGTATTGGACTGTACAGTCACCTGAGAACTCACTTTTAGAGTGGAAGCAAGTCTTCCTCTATTTCTTGGGACTGCCCATGATGATGATGATGATCTTGCTCTACCTCCTGGACAGCAGGGGGGGAGGGGCGGCTCTTGATGGACCTGTGGGAGAGTAAAGAGATGAGTTAGATATGCCACATGAAGAATGGGTGCACATACCATCATGCACATGGTGACCATTCAGTGGCTGATGACATCAGTTCCCATACGAGTGACTGATTTATGCCATGTCGCTGTCACCGGGTAGCTGAGATGTCCCCCTCTCTCTGTCTCCCACCTCCAGCTGCTCGGCCACTTCTAAGACTTCCAATGCAGCCTCCTCTGCTGTTGTGAGGGTAGCAAATGATGGAGGCCGTCCTCCAGTTCCTTCCTTCTCTCTCTTATTGTGCACTCTCTTCTCTTGCAAGGAAAGAAAGAGGAGAAGGTTGAGTGAGAATGATGGAATGAGTGTAAGGAATGGATGGGTTACATCTTTCGAAGGAAACTATGATCCATCATTTGCCACCCTCACAACAGCAGAGGAGGCTGTGTTGGAAGTCTTAGAAGTGGCCGAGCAGCTGGAGGTGGGAGACAGAGAGGGGGACATCTCAGCTACCCGGTGACAGCTACATGGCATACATCAGTCACTGGAAGCAATACGATGGAGGAGGATTTCCTGGAGTGCATAAGGGATGGTTTTCTGGACCAATATGTCGAGGAACCAACTAGGGGGGAGGCCATCTTAGACTGGGTGTTGTGTAATGAGAGAGGATTAATTAGCAATCTCGTTGTGCAAGGCCCCTTGGGGAAGAGTGACCATAATATGGTGGAATTCTGCATTAGGATGGAGAATGAAACAATTAATTCAGAGACCATGGTCCAGAACTTAAAGAAGGGTAACTTTGAAGGTATGAGGTGTGAATTTGCTAGGATAGATTGGCGAATGATACTTAAGGGGTGGACAGTGGATGGGCAATGGCAGACATTTAGAGACCGCATGGATGAACTACAACAATTGTACATCCCTGTCTGGCGTAAAAATAAAAAAGGGAAGGTGGCTCAACCGTGGCTATCAAGGGAAATCAAGGATAGTATTAAAGCCAAGGTAAGTGGCATACAAATTGGCCAGAAATAGCAGCGAACCCGGGGACTGGGAGAAATTTAGAACTCAGCAGAGGAGGACAAAGGCTTTGATTAGGGCAGGGAAAATAGCGTACGAGAGGAAGCTTGCAGGCAACATTAAGACGGATTGCAAAAGTTTCTATAGATATGTAAAGAGAAAAAGGTTAGTAAAGACAAACGTAGGTCCCCTGCAGTCAGAATCAGGGGAAGTCATAACGGGGAACAAAGGAATGGCAGACCAATTGAACAAGTACTTTGGTTCGGTATTCACTAAGGAGGACACAACAACCTTCCGGATATAAAAGGGGTCAGAGGATCGAGTAAGAAGGAAGAACTGAGGGAAATCCTTATTAATCGGGAAATTGTGTTGGGGAAATTGATGGGATTGAAGGCCGATAAATCCCCAGGGCCTGATGGACTGCATCCCAGAGTACTTTAGGAGGTGGCCTTGGAAATAGCGGATGCATTGACAGTCATTTTCCAACATTCCATAGACTCTGGATCAGTTCCTATGGAGTGGAGGGGAGCCAATGTAACCCCACTTTTTAAAAAAGGAGGGAGAGAGAAAACAGGGAATTATAGACCGGTCAGCCTGACATCGGTAGTGGGTAAAATGATGGAATCAATTATTAAGGATGTCATAGCAGCGGATTTGGAAAGAGGTGATATGATAGGTCCAAGTCAGCATGGATTTGTGAAAGGGAAATCATGCTTGACAAATCTTCTGGAATTTTTTGAGGATGTTTCCAGTAGAGTGGACAAGGGAGAACCAATTGATGTGGTGTATTTGGACTTTCAGAAGGCCTTCGACAAGGTCCCACACAAGAGATTAATATACAAAGTTAAAGCACATGGGATTGGGGGTAGTGTGCTGACGTGGATTGAGAACTGGTTGGCAGACAGGAAGCAAAGAGTAGGAGTAATTGGGTACTTTTCAGAATGGCAGGCAGTGACTAGTGGGGTACCGCAAAGTTCTGTGCTGGGGCCCCAGCTGTTTACATTGTCCATTAATGATTTAGACGAAGGGATTAAATATAGTATCTCCAAATTTGCGGATGACACTAAGTTGGGTGGCAGTGTGAGCTGCGAGGAGGATGCTATGAGGCTGCAGAGTGACTTGGATAGGTTAGGTGAGTGGGCAAATGCATGGCAGATGAAGTATAATGTGGATAAATGTGAGGTTATCCACTTTGGTGGTAAAAACAGAGAGACAGACTATTATCTGAATGGTGACAGATTAGGAAACGGGGAGGTGCAACGAGACCTGGGTGTCATGGTACATCAGTCATTGAAGGTTGGCAGGCAGGTACAGTAGGTGGTTAAGAAAGCAAATGGCATGTTGGCCTTCATAGCGAGGGGATTTGAGTACAGGGGCAGGGAGGTGTTACTACAGTTGTACAGGGCCTTGATGAGGCCACACCTGGAGTATTGTGTACAGTTTTGGTCTCCTAACTTGAGGAAGGACATTCTTGCTATTGAGGGAGTGCAGCGAAGGTTCACCAGACTGATTCCCGGGATGGCGGGACTGACATATCAAAAAAGACTGGATCAACTGGGCTTGTATTCGCTGGAGTTCAGAAGAATGAGAGGGGACCTCATAGAAATGTTTAAAATTCTGACGGGTTTAGACAGGTTAGATGCGGGAAGAATGTTCCCAATGTTGGGGAAGTCCAGAACCAGGGGTCACAGTCTAAGGATAAGGGGTAAGCTATTTAGGACTGAGATGAGGAGAAACTTCTTCACCTCGAGAGTGGTGAACCTGTGGAATTCTCTGCCACAGGAAGTTGTTGAGGCCAATTCACTAAATATATTCAAAAAGGAGTTAGATGTAATCCTTATAATAGGGGGATCAAGGGGTATGGTGAGAAAGCAGGAATGGGGTACTGAAGTTGCATGTTCAGTCATGAACTCATTGAATGGCGGTACAGGCTCGAAGGGCCGAATGGCCTACTCCTGCACCTATTTTCTATGTTTCTATGTTTGGGGTGCCAATGCCAAGTGGGCTCCTTGCATGTTGTTAGTTGGCATGATTGCATTAGGATAAGGCTGAGTTTGAGGGGTGGCTAGTAAGATGGGGATGTGATAATACAGGTAGAGAAGGATGGGTGGACATGCAATGTACGTTGGTGTCACTAAGGATGTTCAGGAGCAGGGTTGGGAAGGCAGAGTAATGGGGATGTGATGAGAGGTGCAACAGGATGAAGTTGAGTGTGGCTTTGTACTCACCTTTCCAGATCTAATGAGATCACTGAAACGTTTGCAGCACAGCATCCAGGTCCTCCTGTTGTTCACCTCTGCAATTTGGAGCTAGGCTTTTTTTGATTCCTGGGAAGGTCTCTTACACCAATGGGAAGGGAAGAGGAGCTCCCTACTTACTCTGACCCTCCACAAGGATATGGAGGGAGTCATCGGAGAACCTGGGTGCAGCCCTCGCTCCAACCTCCAGTATGCTGCCTGCACACTCCTCGATGAACTTTCAAATGCAATGTGGCCATGGCTCCTTTAAATATACTGTCTGAAAACGCATCGTGGATGACATCATCAGACCCGCACCATTTAACTGGGCCAGGTAATGTGCAGGGCGGGCTTAATAGGCCCCATTATCACAAAGTAATTTTCTGCAGTGGGATGGAAGCAGCAACAGGGTCGTCTCCTGCCGCGCCGACCTCCCACACCCAACCTGCCCAGGTACAGAGAATTCCAGCCACTAACTCTGTTTCTCTCTTCACAGATGCTGCCTGACCTGCTGAGTATTTCCAGAATTTTCTGTTTTATTTCAGATTTCAAGCATTTGCATTATTTTGCGTTTAACTTAAATATAATATTGGGGGCCGGGGAGCCATTGTAGGTCAGTGAAGACTGAGGTAATGAGTCGGCAGGACTTAGTGTACGACTGGATAAGAGTGCGTGCATTTTGTACAAATTGGAGCATGGCTGATGAGGCCAGAAAGAAGAGTACAGGTGAATTGGAATAATTTAGTCTAGAGGTGACAAAAGTATGAGTAAGGGTTCAGTAACAGAAATGCTAAGGTGAGGGCGGAGGTGGAAAATGTTGCGTAGGTGAAAATAGGCAATTTTGATGATGGATCAGATATGGGGTTTCGAAGATAAGCTCAGGATTGGACAGGATAGCAAGTTTACATAGTCTGGTTCTGCTAAGCAAGTGGCTGAGGAAGGTGGTGAAATTAGGAGTATGGGATCAAAGTTCATGGTGGGGGCCAAAATTATGGCTTTGGTCTTCCTTATGTTAAATCGGAGGAAGTTGAGGCTCATATATAACTTGATGTTAGGCCATAGTCTGACAACAGAGAGGTGGTCATGGGGTTGAAAGAGGTAATGAAGAGGCACAGCTGGGTGTCCAGTATACATATGAAGCTGACATGTTTGCTGGTAGCCTTGGAGGGTTCTGGAGGTTTCAATGCAGGAGTAGGAAGAGTAGCCATTGCTGCAGATGTGTTGACTGCGTTTAGATAGATAAGAGTAGAACCAAGCAAGGGCAGTCCCTTGGAGTTCAACAACAGAGAAGTGGTGATGGAGGAGGATGCCATAAATCACCATATCAAATGTTGTCGCGAGAGCAAGGAGGAACAGACTATAGGGACAATCACAGAAGATGTAATTTGTGAATTTGGCCAGGGTGGCCTTGGTGCTGTAAGCAGGACAGAAACCAGACTGATGGGATTCAAACAGGGGTATTTGAGACAGATGGCCAGAGAGCTAAGAGGTGTTAAAGCATTTGAAAACTTTAGTGAGGGGGGGCAATATTTAAAGTCGACAGATGAATCAAGAGTGGATTGTTTGAGGAGAGGATTGATGGCACTAGTGTTAAAATGGAGATAGATGAAGTGTGAGGAAAGGGAACGATTAACAATGTCAGGTAGGATGGGAGCAAGGAAGGAACGTTTAGTGGTTAGGAGTTGAATGGGAAGGGAATCAAGGGTGCAAGAAGTTGGTCTCGTAGAAGAGAGGAGCAAATAGAGAAGATGGTGAAATTGCAGTGATCAAGGCTAGAGTGGGTGGGAGTCTGCAGGAGGTCAGGAGCAGGAGGAAAGAGGAGATTGTGATTGGCAGAAATATATGCACAGGTGGTCTCAATCTTAGAAATGAAGAAATATATGAATTCTGCATTGTGAAAAGGGGCATGGAGTTGTCCTTGCCCTCAATGATGATCCAAGAGTAGTGGCTGGTTTTGAATGAAGAGAGGGGCATAATAATACTTAATGTCATCTAGCCAAACCTTATGATGACTGACTAGACCAGATGTGTACCAGGTGCACTCAAGTTTACAGCCCACTGATCTGAAGGATCAAAGATGGAGACTATACCAGAGGGAATGGCAGGAGTCAGAGATGGTGAGTGATCTGGAATGAATTTGGACATCAAAAGCAGAGAGGTAACATTTAAGTAAATCCACCGCAGCAGAATGTTTTTGGTTCGATGGTAAGGGTAGTGGGACTAGGGCAGGGAAAGAGAGCTGCTTGGCAAAGGAGACGTGAAACTGGTCTGCAACACCTGATTGGTAATCGAGACCTTGGGGCAGAGATGGTGAGGTTGAGATTGTGGCTGTTAGTAGCGGTTGTGGAGTTTATGTGAAGGGTAAGATTAAATTAGAATAGGAGGGCAGAAAAATCAGAGGAAAGGAGGGTGGGCACTGGGATGTTTAGGTATAAGGTAGAGGAGACTCTCAGCGTAGAGACTAAGGAATGAGAAAAGGAAGGACATCTTTATGAGAATGTTAGCATATGGCTTGTGAGGGTGAGATATAAATCAAATTTGAGTAACAGGCAAGAGGGATGGAACAGGGTGAGCTGGAGTTAGGAATAATCTGTAAAAATGTTTAATAAACTTGTTTATCTGTTTTGGTATTAAGGATGGAACAAGCATAATAAAAAAAATTGCCTTAGTTGTAATCTGTTGACTAATTATTTTCTTCACTTAAAAGAAAAAGGACTTGCATTTATATAGTGTATTTGACGACCACAGAACGTCCCAAAACGCTTTACAGCCAATGAAGTATTTTGAAGTTTATTCACTGTTGTAATGTAGGAAATTTGTACTTGAATATGAAATTTGGGTTAATCTTATTTTTATTTCTATTTATTTGACAATATAAATATAAACTCATTCTTATTTACATTATTACATTATTTAATAATGATGAAAGAAGGGCAGAAATGGTAGCTCAACGTTCCTGGTTACAGGGTTTTCAGACGGGATAGAGAGGAGGATAAAAGAAGAGGGGTCACAGTATTGATTAAAGAAACAATTACAGCTGTGAGGAGGGTTGATATGTTAGAAGGATTATCAAATGATGCTATATGGGTTGAACTGAAGAACAAAAAAGGGGCAATCACATTGCTGGGAGTGTACTATAGACCCCCCAAACAGTCAGAGGGAGATAGAAGAGCAAATAAATGGGCACATTTCTGAGAAGTGCAAAAACTATAGGGCAATAATAGTAGGGGATTTCAACTACCCTAATTTTAACTGGGATAAAATTAGTGTGAAAGGTAAAGAGAGTGCAGAATTCCTAAAAATGCATTCAGGAGAACTTTTTTAGCCAGTACGTAGCAAGCTCAACAAGGGAGGGGGTGATTCTGAACTTAGTTTTAGGGAATGAAGCTGGGCACGTGGAAGGGGTATCAGTGGGAGAGCATTTTGGTGCTAGTGATCATAATTCAGTTAGATTTAGGGTAGTTATGGAAAAGAACAAAGATAGACCAGGAATAAAAGTACTCAACTGCAGAAAAGCCAATTTTACTAAGCTGAGATGTGATTTAGCCAAAGTGGACTGAAACAGTTACTTGAAGCTAAATCAGTCAGAGCAGTGGGAGGCTTTCAAGGAGATCGTATGTTCCCTTAAAGAAAAAGAGTGGGACGAACAAATCTAGAGCCCCCTGGATGTCAAGGGGCATATAGGATTGGATAAAGAAAAAAAGGGAGGCTTAGGACAGATACTGCGGGCTCAATACAGCAGAAAGCCTAGAGGAGTATAGAAAGTGCAGGGTGAAATTAAAAAGGAAATTAGGAAAGCAAAGCGAGGATAATTTTGGTAAGTAAAATCAAGGAAAACCCAAAGATGTTTTATAACTATATTAAGAGCAAAAGGATAACTAAATAAAGAATAGGGCCTAATAAAGACTGTTATGTCTTTAATACTCTTATGAATGACTCCATGAGGTTTAGTATTGTACTTGAGCTGTTGTGACCTTAGTCCCATTTATTGTAACTCCAGAGTGAGGCACAAGCATGGTGGGCAGCCTTTTATACTGAGCCCTGCACACCTACGCAGGTCTCCCACCGCAGTGCCTACTGGTGGCACACCTTATGTGACTATACAGTTAGTATACATGGTCTACATACATGACATCACTTCCCCCCAAGTCTTTAATGCAAATTGACTCGTACATTGACGGTGACCTGGGCTTCGCTCTTCCTGGTTGACAATTGGAGGGTCGCTTCTAGCTTTGGGTGGGTTGGTAGTGAGATTTGTTGCCAGTAGAGGTCCCAGTGGTTTCTGGTTGTGAGTCCATGACTACTCCATTCTCCCCCCCCACACAGAGATCATGCTAATGGCCCGTTACATGCAAGTTACATTCAAGTTCATCACATGGGTTTTACATTTACATCTTGGTACATTTGTTGGGTGGATTACAGTTGCATTTCTTTTTGTGAGGTGCATTTACATGATCAGTACAGATCTATCAGTACAGGTACACAAGGACAGTCTAGTTCCAGCACGACCGGCTGAGATCTGGGTCGTCTGGTGGTGGCGCAGCACCCCATGCTAGTGGGTCTGTGGGCGAGGTGAGCTCATTTTGCTCGAGTTGCCGAAAACTCAGGGCTCTTGCCGTTACTCCTAGTGTCGGGCAGGCCCAAAGACAGCTGATGTGTCTGTCACCTCCCTGTCCTTTTCGTTTGCACAGTGTCACTGCTGCTCCCTGGGAAGCGGTCTGAGTGAGTGAGCATTTTGTCTAAGCGATGGTGGGGCTGCCTCGTCTTGTCGAGCAGTTCGCAGGGGACTGCTGACTCACTTTCCTTGAGGGTACCGTTGTGAGCACTCTCTAGTTTGGGATCCTGGCTGGTCCAGGTCCGGTTCAGAGGAGCCGTTGCAAGTGACCCTTCGCTCTTGGGCATTGCCGTGGTGGCGAGTGGGTTTGTGGGCTGCGCCTTTTCCACCCGGTAGCCGACTGCGAGCATGGGCGCAATTTACTGTTTCTGGCCTGTGATGGTTCATACTATCGGATGCCTGCAATGTTAAACCGATCTGAAGCAGGGTATCGCTACCGGTGCCTCTGCTCTCCAGGGATCGTTTATTCTGCGGCTTGTCTACTTCTGTCAGCTGTGGGGACACTTTATGATACATCGTTCTGGTCCCGGGGACGCAGCTACAGCATTGGGTAGCCCACTGGAACTTCTTCTTGGGTAGTCCCCTGGAGTCGTGGATGACTTGCTTCCACACTAAAATGAGTTGTAAGGTGACTGATGAAACCAATGCGGGATCTACAGTCTCTGTCACAGGTGGGGCAGACAGTGGTTGGAGGGACGGGTGGATGGGGTGCTTGATTTGTTGTACCCTCCTTCCGCTGTTTGAACTTGGTTTCCGCGTGCTCCTGACGAAGCGACTCGAAGTGTTCGGTGCCTTCTCGGATACTCCTCCTCCACTTTGAGTGGTCTTGGGCCGAGGATTCCCAAGAGTCGGTGGAGATGTTGCATTTTTTCAAGGAAGCTTGGAGGGTATCCTTGAAGCGTTTTCTCTGCCCTCCTGGGGCTCACCTGCTGTGACGTAGCTCGGAGTAGAGTGCTTGTTTCGGGAGTCTAGCATTGGGCATGCGGACAATGTGGCCCGCTGGTCGATCGTGGTCAATACCTCGATGCTGGGGATCTTGGCCTGAGAGAGAACATTGACATTGATGCGCCTATCCTGCCAATGAATTTGCAGGATTTTGCGGAGGCAGCATTGGTGGTACTACTTCAGTGCTTTGAGGTGCCTGCAGTACATAGTCCATGTTTCTGAAGCATATAGAGGGCGGGTATCACTATTGCTCTGTAGACCACGAGCTTGGTATAAAATTATAAGGGGCCTAGATAGAGTGAATAGGAAGGACTATTTCCTTTAGCAGGGAGGTCAACAACCAGGGGGCATAGATTTAAAGTAATTGGTAGGAGGTTTAGAGGGGATTTGAGGGGAACTTTTTTCACCCAGAAGTTGGTGGGGGTCTGGAACCTACTGCCTGAAAGGATGCTAGAGGCAGAAAACTTGCTACATTTTAACAGGACTTGGATATGCACTTGAAGTGCCATAACCTATAAGGCTACGGACCAAGAGCTGAAAAGTGGGATTAGGCTGGATAGCTCTTTGTCGGCCGGCACAGATATGATGGGCTGAATGGCCTTCTTCTGTGCTGTAAATTTCTATGATTTAACTGTAGATTACTATCTAATATTTGGGATCAACATTAACGTAAATTGGAAATGTATTTTTTCATGCCATATGACTACATTTAAGGCAGCCTTTTAATTTGTCTTTTCCAACAACACTAAAAAATTCAAGGTTGGTATATACTTTATGCGTGGAAGCATAAACTGCAAACCACCAATTTACTCTACAATGATTATTCATTGCTTAGACTGCCATTTTCTATGCAGTTAACATCCAAAATGTTCCAGTTCGTGTGTTCAGATATATCATTTAATATTTTGATAAACATGATTCGTATACCATCCATTAAAGCATTCGCAAATACTATTCCGTTAAACATTCATCGTCCAGTCAGCTTAACCTATATATATATTTTTAAACTGCAACTTTTCCCACTATGTATCCGCCACACGCGGTACATGTTCCTTGCAGTCTCCTCTCTGTACAAGTGTTCACAGATATAGCCCCCTTTAGGCACGTATGAGTGATTTCGCTCAGTACTACCCCGCCTCCAGTGTGTGTTGGTGCGCATATTCTACTGAATTTACCAATCGCAGTGTCTCTGCTTCTCCCGCATTCACAGGCACACTCGCTGAGCGATGCAAGTGAGCCAGCCTGAGAACAACTGAGTGAGTGAGTGATTGATTGACAGACAGACAAACAAACAAGAGTCCCGGTCCGAGCTCCAGCCTGCAGCATCGCCATTGCTCCGGCCCCTCGCCCGCCCACTCACTGCAACAACAGCTGGGGGCACCTAACGCTGAAATATTGTGGCGCTTACGCCGGGAATGTTCGCCGTCGCTGGAATGACCGGAAGGTAAAAAAAAACAATTGTAAAAAAAACACCTTTCATTCTGTCTCGATGTATTTTCACATTGCCTCGAGGTTGTCTTTTTTTAAAAACTGTCTGAGCTCATCCACAGACTGCATCCGAGCCGGGAAGCTGAGTGCTGCGCGCGACTCCATTTCACTGCTTTTTGTTCGGTTCCTTCTGTACTTTAGTTCTCTTAATTCATTTTTTTTAAAGGCGGAAAAAATGAAAACTCTTTTTTGGTATTAAAACTACAAGTTCTATTCCCAGTAGATCCTAGTGGAAAATTGAAGTTAATGTCAGTAAATGTGTCAATTCTGCAGTCTCCGGGTTGCTAAAAGTTGGCTCGAGCTGCTGAATTTAGGGTCACCCCACCCTAAAATACCAGATTGATCATGTCAACTAAAAGCTACAATGTATGAAATTCTGTAACTTGAGGCTTAATCTGCTGCTGCCCTCGAGTGCAGTGAAGATTGGCGAAGGATTGAGGATTGTTTTCTGCAGAAAGCTATATACCAAAGTGCAAATGTAAAGGAGGAAGTAAATTCAGTAACGGGATTGGGTGGGGTGGGGGGGGGGGGGGGAAGCAGTGTGGAAATGTCAGCACAAGGGGGAAAAAATTACACGATGGAGCCAAAAAGTTACTCATCGAGTTACTAGCCGTTAAGTCACAATGAAGACTCGAATTAAAAATTCATGACTATATAAGTATTGTCGTTTTCATTTCCGGCTAAACTTTGTGATATGCCCCGTTTTGAATTGTTGCTTCTTGAAGTACTCCTTCTCCCATTTCTGCAATAGTTTAACTATAAGTAGACGTTTTGGGGCATGGTTTTTTTTTATAATGCAACATTTATTTTTTAAAGTTATCCTATTCTGTAAGTGACCGTGTGAAGGAAGATTTCTAATTCATTTTTAATTTTTTAAAAACTTTCAAAAATGTCATACGATTGTCGTGTATGATTTGCACAGGATGGTTTCCAACTGCAACAACAAAATTTAAACCAAATTAAAGTAAAACAATTAAATTGCTAAAAAAATTTATTTTGAATTCAGTTTCAACAACAACTTGCATTTATAGAGTGCTTTTAACAAAGTAAAACATCTCAAAAGTGCTTCACAGGAATGTAATCAAACTGTTGTGTTCCTAACACAGATGAGACTGCACACAGGGAGGTTAAAGTAACAGTGACCTCAGTCTTTAATAAGACACTCCAGAGTGAGGAACAGGGCTTATGTACAGTGCTCCCAAGGGATGCTGGGATCCCTTGGGACTTTGAGGGATTAGCTCCCTCGTGGCGGAACATGGGAGTGCATGCTTTACAGATACACCACATCACTCCCCCCACCCCCAAAGTCAAAGTGAAAACTATTTACAAGGTGAGGCGGTCAGGAGCCTTTCTTTCCCTGGTGGACCACCTCGGTACAAATGTCTGTTCTGGTGTGTTGGCTGTGCCCTCGCTGGGCTGGAATGTTGTTGGCCCTGCAGGGCTGCTAGGTGAGCCTGGCCTTGCTGGGCTGTTGGGCGTGATGGGTTCGATTTCCTGGTCTGACGTGGTGTCGTTGATCCTTTGGGTGTGTGTTGTGGGTTCGAAAAAGGTGGTGTCTGCTGTGAGTCATTCAGGGCAGTCTGTGAACCGCAGCCTCATTTGGTCCAGGTGCTGTCTGCAAATTTGTCCATTGTCTAGTTTGACTACAAACACCCTATTCCCGTCTTTAGCTATCACCGTGCCCGCGATCCACTTGGGACCATGTCCATAGTTTAGCACATACACAGGGTGATTCAGATCAATTTCCCGTGACACAGTGGCGCGACCATTGTTTACATTTTGTTGCTGCCGCCTGCTCTCTACCTGATCATGCAAGTTGGGGTGAACC
The DNA here is from genome assembly GCF_044704955.1 of Pristiophorus japonicus. Classification (NCBI taxonomy): domain Eukaryota; kingdom Metazoa; phylum Chordata; class Chondrichthyes; family Pristiophoridae; genus Pristiophorus; species Pristiophorus japonicus. The sequence continues at coordinate 139,984,721 of NC_091986.1, forward strand.
AGCGAGAGTCTGGTTTTAAGTGTCCTTTTCATGAGTAGCTCAGCCGGGGGCACCCCTGTGAGTGAGTGGGGTCTCGTGCGATAGCTGAGCAGTACTCTGGACAGGCGGGTTTGGAGTGAGCCTTCTGTGACTCGCTTAAGGTTCTGTTTGATGGTTTGTACTGCCCGTTCTGCCTGCCCATTGGAGGCTGGTTTAAACGGGGCCGAGGTGACATGTTTGATCCCATTGCGGGTCATGAATTCTTTAAATTGGTACTGGTGAAACATGGCCCGTTGTCACTGACCAGTATGTCAGGCAGGCCGTAGGTGGCAAACATGGTCCTCAGGCTTTCAATGGTGGCGGTGGCGGTGCTTCCCGACATTATTTCACATTCAATCCATTTTGAAAAAGCATCCACCACCACCAGGAACATTTTACCAAGAAACGAGTCCGCATAGTCGACATGGATCCTCGACCATGGTCTGGAGGGCCAGAACCACAAACTTAGTGGTGCCTCTCTGGGCGCGTTGCTCAACTGAGCACATATGCTGCATTGCCGTACACAGGACTCTTAAGTCAGAGTCGATACCGGGCCACCACACGTGGGATCTGGCTATCGTTTTCATCATTACTATACCCGGGTGTGTGCTGTGGAGATCCGAGATGAACGTCTCTCTGCCCTTTTTTGGTAGCACTACGCGGTTACCCCACAACAGGCAGTCTGCCTGAATGGACAGCTCGTCCTTTCGCCGCTGGAACGGCTTGATTGATTCTTGCATTTCAACGGGGATGCTGGCCCAGCTCCCATGCAGTACACAGTTTTTTACTAGGGACAGCAGAGGTTCTTGGCTGGTCCAAATCCTAATCTGGCGGGCCGTGACAGGTGATTTATCATTTTCAAACGCGTCCACGACCATCAACAAGTCTGCAGGCTGCGCCACCATCAACAAGTTTGCAGGCTGCGCCATTTCCACCCCCGTGGTGGGCAGCGGTAGCCGACTGAGAGCATCCGCACAGTTCTCGGTGCCTGGCCTGTGGCGGATGGTATAGTTATACGCTGATAACGCGAGTGCCCACCTTTGTATGCGGGCTGAGGCATTAGTATTTATCCCCTTGTTTTCAGCGAACAGGGATGTGAGGGGCTTGTATCGGTTTCCAGCTCAAATTTGAGGCCAAACAGGTACTGATGCATTTTCTTTACCCCGAACACACATGCTAATGCTTCTTTCTCAATCATGCTGTAGGCCGTTTCGGCCTTAGACAAGCTCCTGGAAACATAGGCGACTGGTTGCAACTTCCCCGCAACGTTAGCTTGTTGTAATACACACCTGACTCCGTACGACAATGCATCACATGCTAGCACAAGTCTTTTACACGGGTTACACAATACAAGCAGCTTGTTGGAGCATAAAATGTTTCTGGCTTTCTCAAAAGCAATTACTTGTTTTTTTCCCCATACCCAGTTCTCACCTTTGCGCAATAACACATGTAGGGGCTCTATAAAAGGGTGCTTAACCCTGGTAGGAAGTTACCAAAATACTTGAGGAGTCCCAGGAACGATCGCAGTTCCGTGACGTTCTGTGGCCTGGGCGCATTCCTGATAGCCTCTGTCTTGGCTTCTGTGGGCCGAATGCCGACCGCCGCGATCTTTCTCCCCAAAAACTCCACTTCTGTTGCCATGAAGATGCATTTCGACCTCTTCAGCCGCAGCCCCACGCGATCCAGTCGTTGGAGGACCTCCTCCAGGTTTTGTAGGTGCTCGGCGGTGTCCCGACCCATGACCACTATGTCGTCCTGAAAGACCACCGTGCGTGGTACCGACTTGAGTTGGCTCTCCATGTTTCTCTGGAAGATCGCTGCAGCCGACCGAATTCCAAACGGGCATCTGTTGTAGATGAACAGTCCCTTGTGTGTGTTGATGCAGGCGAGGCCCTTCGAAGACTCCTCCAGCTCCTGCGTCATGTAGGCCGAAGTCAGGTCGAGCTTGATAAACGTCTTGCCTATTGCCAGCATCGCAAATAGGTTGTCTGCCTTAGGTAGCGGGTATTGGTCCTGTAGCGAGAAACAATTAATAGTTACTTTATAATCGCCGCAAATCCTGACCGTGCCATCCCTTTTGAGTACGAGAACAATCGGGCTGGCCCACTCGCTAAATTCCACTGGGGAGATGATGCCCTCGCATTGCAGCCTGTCCAGCTCGATTTCCACTCTCTCCCTCATCATGTGAGGTACCGCTCGTGCCTTGTGGTGAATGGGTTGTTCCTCTGGGACCAAGTAGATCCGCACCTTCGCCCCGGAAAAGTTTCTAATGCCTGGCTCAAAAAGGGAAGGAAATTTGTTAAGAACCTAGGTACATGAGGCCTCATCAACATGTGATAGCGCTCGGATGTCATCCCAGTTCCAGCGGATTTTGCCCAGGCAGCTCCTTCCAAGCAGTGTGGGGCCATCGCCCGGGACAATCCAGAGTGGCAGTTCGTGCACCGTGCCCTCGTAGGTGACCTTGACCATGGCGCTGCCCAGGACAGTGATAAGCTCTTTGGTGTACGTTCTCAGTTTCGTGTGGATGGGGCTCAGGGCTGGTCTGAGTGCCTTGTTGCACCACATCTCTCAAACATCTTTTTACTCATGATGGATTGGCTAGCGCCAGTGTCCAGTTCCATGGCTACGGGTAAGCCATTCAATTTTACATTTAGCATTATAGGAGGACATTTCGTCTCAAATGTGCACACCCCGTGTACGTCAGCATCTGCCTCCTCTCTCTGTGGCTCGAAATTGCTTTGATCCACCATGGACCGATCTTCCTCTGTCACGTGGTGGTTAGCAGGTTTTGTAGAGTATGCAGCTCGTTGGAGGTGCCCCATTGTTCCACAGCTCTTGCAAACATACCCTTTGAAGCAGCATGAATAGGCTGAATGGAAGCCTCCACACCGCCAACAAGGTGTGAATTGCCTTGCATTCATCTTTTGTTGGGAATTATGAGTCATCTGGGTCACCTGAGGCCTGCTGGCAGTTGCAGACTCGTGGGTTCTGCCCTGTACACTCCTGCTTGCAAACACAGTTCCAGTTAATTTGTGAAAATTGCTAGCACTTGTGTGCTGAGAGATTTGTTTGGTGTTATCACTGGTGGACATAAATGCCTGTCCTATCGCAATGGCCTTACTGAGGGTCGGTGTCTCTACAGTCAGAGTTGGGAGGAACGAGGCCATGGAGGAATTTGAACATGAGGATGAGAATTTAAAAATCAAGGCGTTGGTAGACCGGATGACAATGTAAGTCAGCGAGCACCAGAGTTCCCGCTTAGGTACGTGTGCTGCGGCGCTGTGGTCTGAGAGGTCCCGTGCAGGCTGCTCACCGGCTTTTGTGTCAATACCGCGCGCGCACAAAAATTTGAATAGGCTGCACATTGGGGGAGGCAGGGAGTGAAGTTCACAGGGACATTGACAAGCACATCGTTGATGTGTCAATGGGACTTGCTTCATTTATACCTCACTAAGTGAGTTACGATTTAGGTAGCAGAGTTTTGAATGAGCTCATGTTTATGGAGGGTGGAAGATGGGAGGCCAGCCAGGAGAGCATATTCGAGTCTGGAGGTAACAATAGCATGAATGAGGGTTTTTGCAGCAGATGGGCTGAGGCAGAGATGGGTGATATTGCAGAGGTGGAAGTAGGCAGTCTTTGTGATGGAGAGGCTATGGGGTTGGAAGATCAGCTCTGGTTAAATAGGATGCTGAGTTTCAATAATCTGTAGAAATTAAAATTTTAAAACAGCGAAGCTTTATTTATATCTCACTAAGTAGGGTGCTCGGGCCACTAGCTGCTGACACTGGGCAGCCAGTGAGAACCACGGGGTAAATTTGCTGGACTCACTAACAGGCTGCCAGGAAGATCCGTTTATAAAATAGATGTTGCATCATCTGGGATAAATGTCTTTCAATCCATTTATATTTGTAAGCATTCTGATGCACTGGATAACATTTTTCGCCATTAACATCTATGTGTTTGGATGCTCTCCTACTGAGAGCTCGTTGCCGATGTCTGCCTTTGCTGATAGTAGGATCCCGAAGTATGGAAAATGGTCCACGTTGTCCAAGGCCCCGCCGTGGATTTTGATGACCGGGGTGAGGGGGATGCTGTGTGGCGGGGTCAGGTTGGTGGAGGACCTTTGTCTAATGGATGTTTAGTGTAAGGCTCATGCTTTCATACAACTCAGTGAAGATGTTGACGATGGCTTGGAGTGCCACCTCTGTGCGCAGGCACAAGCGTTGTCCGTGTACTGTAGTTCGATGACAGAGGATTGGACATCCTTGGATCTAGCCTGGAGGCGACAAAGGTTGAACAGGTTCCCATTGGTTCTATAGTTTAGTTCGTGGCGTGAGTTCGGGGCCCAGAAGAGGAATGGGCTCAGGGGCAGCACGGGCCAGCCCACACTGCGATATGTGTGCGCGCTAAGTCTGTGCAACAGAGCTGGTCTCCAGTCGCCTTGTCACTGGATCAAGACCTAGCTCTGTCAAGCCTGTGTGGTGGCTAGTGTGCAACGGCCACCACACGTTTTATAAAAAAACTCCACGCACAGGCATCTTCCACCCTTCAATATGCAGTTCGGGACCTGGAACATTAGTTCCTTCATTGAAACACATGTGAATGCATCAAACTCGTCCCTTTTTGGCATGGAAGCAAGTCAACCTCGATTCGAGGGAAGAAGAAAAAGTTTAGTTCCACTCCAGCGTGGAGCTTGTTGAGAGTGAGAGAGAGCATTGCAGCAAAGCAAGCGCTCTACTCGGAACTCTTACATGGCAAGCGAGCCCCAGGAGGGCAAAGTAAATGTTTCAAGGACACCCTCAAAGCCTCCTTGATAAAGTGCAACATCCCCACCGGCACCTGGGAATCCCTGGCCCAAGACTGCCCTAAGTGGAGGAAGAGCATCCGGGAGGGCGTTGCGCACCTCGAGTTTTGTTGCCGAGAGCATGCAGAAAACAAGTGCAGACAGCGGAAGGAGCGTGCGGCAAACCAGACTCCCCACCCACCCTTTCTTTCAACCACTGTCTGTCCCACCTGTGACAGAGACTGTAATTCCCATATTGGATGGTACAGTCAACTGAGAATTCACTTTGAGTGGAAGCAAGTCTTCCTTGATTTTGAGGGACTGCCTATGATGATGATGATGACTGAGAGCTGTAGGATCAAAGGTATTAGGCACAATGGAAGATTGGCTATTTTTGAAGCTCCCCTTCTGGAGCTAAACATGACCAGATTGCAACAGTCTGAGCTGCTCTCCATTAATTGAAAGAAGTTATGCCTTGTGCCTTATTTGTCTTCACTTTTTTATATAATTTTTCTGTGCCCTTATTCCTTTCAGGAGCATTTTCCTAAGACTTTTAAACAATTACAGAATTGTTCCACTAATTCAGTTTCCCTCCACCCTGTCTCCAGTTCCGTGTGAGTGATCTATATGATGACCCTATTGTGTCCATCACTGTGCCTGTTTGCTGGAAAATGGGGTCAGGCTGTGTTTAAGGGTGGGGCAACATACAATCGCAGTGTACTCAGCCAGCCCACTTGTAAAGTGCTTGCCTCAGTGGGTTAGCGATTTGCGATGTTTTACATTCGTATTCAGTAAGTTGTTGATGAAATTATAGGGCTAGACTTTACACTTCACATTGCCCATCTATGGCCCAAAACGGACCTCCATCGCTCATTTTGAGGAAAAAGTGAAAACTAGGCCAGAAAGATCGCCGGAAAAATAAGCCCCCAAGTTTCAGTTCACTTCGCCGAACTGATCGCCCACACAAGGCCCATCTCAACTTTCGGTACATCGCCGGGCTGATCGCTCGCCGAGAACATGGCTGGGTAATAGTTGTTTTTTCCGGGCTTTACTGAAGGAAATGAGCACTACGGATGCCATTTTGAAGATCGGAGGAAGGGTGGAGGCAGCTAACAAATCGTGCTTAGATGGTTGAGAGTTATTTAAGGGTCCCGTATAGATAGACCTACTCCGATTATTAATTATATTTAATTTAACTAATAGTAGCCTAGTGGATTAGGCATTTTTTCGTGAAAAATGCATTTATATCAAGTGAAAATAATTATTGAAAGTGATGGGGCCTAGTGTTAGACTGGGGCTGGAATAGAGAGAGTATTAGACTGAGATTGGTATACAGTGTTAGATTGGGGCTTGTACAGAGAGAATAGTTTAATAGGATGACATTCTTTAGTGAAAAGTGCATTTATAGCAAGTGAAAATAATTATTGATAGTGATGGGGCCTATGCTTTCTGCGCCATTACTCGTAACTGTTCACTAGCTGGTTTCTGAAAGGATCAATCGAAGAGGTGGCAGAGTAATGCATAGACGGAGACAGAGGAGGCGAGCGTACAGCCAACGAAGGTACTTGGAAAAGCAATCTTACCTCAACCTGTCTGAAAACGCTTGTCTAGGAGGCTGCGCTTCCGGAAGGAGGTCATCGATGAGATTTGCCAGCTCATCAAGGGGGATCTGCAGCCTTCCAGCACCATCAGAACCGCACTGTCCGTTGAGGTGAAGGTTACTGCAGCCCTAGCCTTCTACACATTGGCATCTTTTCAGGCTTCAGCTGGTGACATCTGTCACATCTCTCAGCACGCCACACATGGCTGCATTCGGCAGGTAACTGAAGCCCTTTACGCTCGCAGGATGGACTTTATAAGCTTCCCGATGACCAGGGAGGCATAGACCGGGAGGGCTTTGGGTTTCTCAAGAATAGCAGACTTCCTCAAGGTGCAGAGAGCAATAGACTGCACGCACATTGCCCTGAAAGCCCCTTTAAAGAACGCGGAAGTGTTTCGTAACAGAAAGGGATTCCACTCCCTGAATGTGCAGCTTGTTGTCGACCACAAGCAAATAATCATGACAGTAAATGCTACATCATACATGGGAGTGCTATCCCTGACCTGTTTGTCAATCAGCCAGAAGGTCACGGTTGGATGCTGGGGGATGAGGGATATGGCCTTGCCAGTTGGCTGATGACTTCACTGCGTAATCCCGTCACTGAAGCAAAGAAACGTTACAATGAAAGCCACGTAGCGACACGCAACATCGTCAAAAAGACAATTGGAGTCCTAAAGCAGCGCTTCAAATGCTTGGACTACTCTGGTGGCAGCCTACAGTACCACCCTGACCAGGTCGCTGAGTTTATTGTGGTGTGCTGCATGCTGCATAATGTAGCTATAAGGAGAGGACAACTAATGCCAGATGGGGCTGCAGGTCCTCCTCCAGAAGGAGGGGAGACAGAAGAGACAGCAGGGCGAGGAAGAGGAGGCTGGTGAGGACCTGGGGAGGCCAATCAGCCTGGCGATCTAGCCATGGTTCCCCTCCCCCCCCCCCCCCCCCCCATCCCCGCCGAAAATGTGACTATCCACAATGTATCCAGTGACAGTTACGCGGCTGCTAAGCTGTTGCGTCAGCAGCTCATTTATGAACGCTTTTCCTGAACTTACATTGTGGATAGTCACATTTACATTTACAGTTAAGGTTAAGCAAAAGTTGCATTTGCGTTGAGTTACATTTTTGTCATGCCTGCACAGGCCTGGCATTTGCATTAATGCTTAACTTAAGTAAACTTTTGTTATAATAATAGAATGCACAACAAATGCAGAACAATTGTTAAAATGTTATGCTTAACGTAGCTATGAGAGAATGCACAACAATTGTTAAACTCAATAAAACATTTTATTTAACAGAACAAATTATTACAAATATTTTATCAACACCCTCTCTTTTCCCCCCCACCCCAAACAACAATGAACGAGCAAACTTAAAAAAATTTAACGATTATTGTGAAAAAAACAACCCCCCTCCCTACCTGCGGCCACGTTTCCCTCCAGGTCCTTTCCCACCCTGTGTTTTAACACCACCCGCCCGTTTTGGTCCCCGCAGACCGAGACGAGTGTGGCGTGCAGCGGGCAACGACAAGACTTCCCGCCGTGGTGGTGGTGGTGTGGGAGTGGAAGACGAAACATGACAATGTTGGTCTCCCGAGTCAGGAGGAACTGTATCCTCCGTACTCGCTTGAGTGCTAGGGGTTGCACTTTGAGTCAAAACGACACCTTTGAGTGCAGCGCTGTGTCCAGCCAGCAATGCATGCCGAAGGGCATTGGTTGTGGCGGTCTGCTCTCTGATCTCTTCCAAGGTCTCTAGCATGACAGACCTGTTGGAGAAGTTTGTGGAGAACCGATGGAACCCCTGGATAAGCTCGCGACCTATCGCGACCGTCTCCCTGCACATGGAGATCAAGCACTCCAACTGCCCTTCAGAGGTAGGCGATTGCTCACCTCACTGACCCGACCTCCGTGGGGTCGGCGTGTGCAATATGTCGTGCCTTGGCGTCGCCAGCTGCACACCGCTTGGTCCCGGTGCCTCATCCGCTCTCAATGGAGATGACCGCAGGTTCCATCCCCACTCACATCAATAGACGCCTCGTGCAGGAGCTCCAGCTCTTCTTCATCTTCGTCCTCCTCCTCCTCTTCCTCCTCCTCTAGGCGAGGAAAGTGTTCATGTTCCTCTATCTCCTCTTGTTCCTCCTGCTCCACCGATGGTGCTGGTGCCGACTGCACATGTACCAGTGTATCAGGTTTACCTTAAAAACACACATTTTAATAAGCTCTGTAAAAATATCATAACGGTGAACATTACCAAGAGACGTTACATATCAATACTTTTCACTACCCCAGAAAGCTGTAGCTGCTGCAATCCCTGCTTCTTATGCATGCATGAAATGCCTTGTTAGTACATCATAAATACATTACAAGTATATTGCATTTTGCATTATAATTACAGGACATTAGATCAGTTACATACTTAAGTTTTTAATACTCAATACAGTTCAACAAATTACAAATTACTCACGAGACGCATGGCTGGGTTCAGCCAGAACACGGGTGGTGGCCACACAGCTATCACGGCCAACCAACGCGGCCACATGCTCTTCAATTTCAGATAATGGCTGCAGCTGAGTAGTGCCGTCCCCGTCCGCCGTTGCTCGGCATGGTTGATAGATACCTTCTGCAAATGAGAAAAGAGCATGGCACGGCATAAGCTAATGGACTAGGTAGTATCTTGAGGTCACAACAGTTTAAAATGTTTAAAATAAAAATTTGCATGCATACATCAGTAAAATATTAAATATAAAATTTGAAATAGGAAATACAACTTACTGTTAACATGGTTTAATTAATACAATAAAGAATGTCAAACTTGAATTAAATGCAGAACATTCATTGCTCTAATAAAAATTTCCATGCAAAAGTAAAACATTTAATATAAATTATAAAATATTAAGTGCAAATTACTGTTAACATGGTTTAATTAATACATTCAAGAATTAGATTCAATGCAGGAGATTCATTCTAATAAAAATTTGCATGCGTCAATAAAATATAAAATGCAACTTACTCTTGCTGCAGCCACCAAGCTATTCCAGCGTTTTCTGCACTGGTCAGCCCCCCTCGCCTCATGGGATGCAGACAAAATCACGTCTGCAATCTCCACCCAAATTTTTCGGTAGACATGGGTAGGAGGTTTCCCATGCACACCCCGTGTCAAATCGGCCCACCTGGCATGCACCTCGTTGACCAGGGCCTCGTTTGCTTCATTGCTAAAAAGTTTAGCCCTTTTCCTCTCTCAATCAGACTCTGAGGTCATTTTCAGATTGGTTATATAATTATTTAGATTTAAATATAAATATAAAATTGGAAACGCTACAAATAATTCGACTGTAACTCACTTGCTTTCTCCTCTCAATCCTCTCTCTCTCTCTCTCTCTTTACCCCTCCTTCTGCCTTCTGAGCATGTGTGATGACCCCTGACCTCCCAAAACGCGGTAAAACCAGTTGGCCGGAAAAAAAAATCTCTGATATGCACAGAAGGCCGTTGCTAGGGAAGCTTTTGACTTCCTCGTTCGGTGGGCGAACGTGACATCGCCGAAAAATCAGATCGCCCATTCCACATTGCCGGCCTAAGGCTGAGTGGAAAATTGCAAAAAAGAAATGGGCCATGTACCAGCGATCGGTAAGGCTGAGACGTCCTACATCGCTGGAACAAGGCCCATTTGGGGGGGGGGGGGGGGGCATGGCTACCTAGTGGAAAGTCTAGCCCACAATATATAGAAGATAGTTAAGAAAAATAAGCTGCTCAGTGGCACTAGTTGCATAACTCTTGAATGCCCAATATCAGATGGCACAAGTGATTTATTTTTGTAAATTGCCACCCCTCAATATGTATTCTATATTAGCAATTGTTATGTACATATGAAGAATTTAATTTTAGTTTATTGCTGTTTTCACGTATACGTAACATTTTGGTGTGGAGTGATTTATATGCTGAGTGCTTGCAATTTTTTCAGCAGTTTGGAGGGGAGGCTGTGTGTTTCAAAGGACTTGTGTCTCAGTAGATGAATGAAAAGACAACCTTTTCCTTTTGTGTGTGGGGGATAATCTTGATTAACGTTCCATTTCGTACTTCTAAAAATGTAGGAATTTGTTTTTAATGCAACATGAATGTAAATTTTTCAGTGTAATTGAGATGCTCATGCTTTTTACCACCAGGAGTTGTGGCATTATATGTTACCTCTTAATATGTTTTTGGTTTATGGATAGTCACATACATCATTGAGCAAAGCTTCTGTGTCAACAAAAAAATTGGTGATTGAAGATATAAACCATTCAATATAAATTATTGGCTTAATGGCTGGACTGGTTAAAGAGTCTGCATACAAAGGAGGAACTCCAATTTATTGTGTTTCCTTTTGGTCAGCCATGCTATCAATAACATAAAGATTGGTGGTATAGTAAATAGTGTAGACGTGAGCATAACATTACAAAGAGACATTGATAGATTAAGTGAATGGCCGAAATTGTGGCAGATGGATTTCAACATAAGTAAGTGAGGTCATCCATTTTGGACCAAAAAAGGATAGATCGGAGGATTATTTAAATGGTGAAAAGCTAGGAACAGTGGAGGTCCAAAGAGATTTAGGTGTCCATGTACACAGATTACTAAAATGTGGTAGTCAGGTGTAAAATATAATCACAAAGGCTAATGGATTATTAGCCTTCATAACTAGAGGGATAGAATATAAAGGGGAGGAAATTTTGCTACCGCCAAACAAAGCACTGTTTAGACCACATCTGGAGTACTGTGTACAGGTCTGGGCACTGCACTTTAGAAAGGATATATTGGCATTGGAAGGAGTGTCGCGCAGATTCACCAGAATGTTACCAGGGTTCCAAGAATTAAATTATGAGGAGAGATTACTTAAACTAAGCTTGTGTTGTTTGGAATATAGTAGGTTATGAGGCAATTTGAGATTTTTAGGATTTTAGTGGCAAGCTACCCCCTACCTTCATCTGCTATTTAATCAGGATTTAGGTGGTGCAATTGAAATTATAGTTTAGAAAACTAGATATAAATGGCACCAGAAGAGGGAATTCATTAAGTAGTCATTTTAAAAGATAATTAAAATATACATTATCTTAAAACAGTTACAATGAATTTAATTAGATATTTAATACTTTATCATTTTGCTTGAGTTTTATATCCTCTCATTAGAGACCCCAGAACCACTGGAAACGGTCTGTTTCTATCAGCCCTTACCCATAACTTCATAAATTTTAAATACCTCCATCAAATCACCCGTACCAACAAAAACAGCCCCAATTTTTCATATGTCTTCATATTTGTATTTCCTCATACCAGACATATTATATATATTATATATACACACATACACATAATATATATACACATACACATACATACACACACATACAGAGGTTTGTGAGGCTGTGGAAAGCATTACTGGAGTTTGTGATTGAAGCATAGACCAAGCCAATATTTAAGAATAGGTTAGATAGGTGGTTGGAGGAAAATGGGGAAACAAAGGGTTATGGGAACAACGTGGTCAAAAAGGATTAGGGCTCCTGCTCCAGTAGAGGATAAACACCAATACAGATTGTTGGGCTGAATGGCGTGGTTCTGTGTTGTAATGTCTATGACCAATTAACTGCACAAGCACATACATGTCCCACAACACTTCATGTATTTACCTCCACATATGTTTCAATGAAAACCAGGAAGTCAGCATGAGAAACCAGCCATGGTGATATTATTCAGTGCCCCTCACTTACACAATACAGGTGGATTACAATAGTGGCAAGCTATCCACTACCTTCATCTGCTATTAACTTTAATCAGGATTTAGGTGGTGCAATTGAAATTATAGTTTAGAAAACTAGATATAAATGGCACTAGAAGAGGGAATTCATTAAGTAGTCATTTTAAAAGATATTAAAATATACATTATCTTAAAACAGTTACAATGAATTTAATTAGATATTTAATACTTTATCATTTTGCTTGAGTTTTTTAATGCCGTAAACAACTGAAAAATTCCTACTTAAAGTGCATCAGCACCTCTTCCTCTCCCCAAGTTCCAAATGATAATCTTTGAAAACCACAACTTAGTAAATACAAGAAAAGGGATACAACATAGTATACCATAGGCACAGCAATAGGCCATTTAGCCCCTCAAGCCTGTTCCACCATTCAATTAGATCATAGTTGATCTGTATCTTAACTCCATCCACTCGCTTTGGCTCCATAACCTTTAATATCCTTGGCTATCAAAAATGTATCGATCTCAGATTTAAAATTATTAACTGAGCTAGCATTTAGTGCTTTATGTGGGAGAGAGTTCCACACTTCTACCACCTTTTTCATTAAGTGTTTCCTAACTTCTCTTCTGAATGCCTGGCTCTGATTTTAAGATTATGTCCCCTTGTCCTAAACTCCCCCACCACTGGAAAAAGTTTCTCTATCTTTATCAATTCCTTTCAAAATCCTAATACCAGGCAACGTCTAGTGAATTTGTGATGTACCCTCTCTATTGCTTCAACATCCTTACATTGCTAGTTCATACATAGAAACATATGGGGACATCGAACTTTTACCACAAGGGGAGGTCATTTGGCCCTTGTTACTTGTGCTAAATTTAGACCAATCTCCTGTGGCAGAAGTCCAGGCTACTGCAAATGTGGCAACATGTGCTATCAAATCCATGCCCCAATGTAAATAGGGTTAATTCCTGAGCACCTACAACTTCAGCGCATTGCCAAGACTATTTCAGTAGAAACGATTCTGAAATATAAGTCCTCTCGAAGAATACATTCCCCCGCTCCCAAGGCTGTCATCCCAAGAATTCTAACCCTTGTGTGCACAGGTTTAAATGTAGAGATAAGCATCACTTACAGACATGGGATTTTGGTGTGTATGGTAAGTTGTGGAGACTTGCCAGCAGAATTTTTTTTTTAATTGTTTTAGTACACTGGGTAACCACTGGCATGAACTTTAAGACAAAAGTAATTGTTACTGTTGTCGATTGCACCTTGTTTTCCACCTAAGAGACCAAAAGATGCTTTATTTCCCATGGGGGATAAAACATGATGCTCTGCTACTTGGAGAGTTGTTCTGCACAGGATACTGCTGATTTTTAAGAACATCAGAATTAGGAGCAGGAGTACGTCATTCGGCCCTCAAGCCTAATCCGCCATTCCATAAGATCATGGCTAATCTTATCTCAACTCCTCTTTCCTGCACTATCCCCATATCCCTTGGTTCCCTTAATATTCAAAAATTTATCAATCTCTGTCTTGAATATACTCATAGACTGAGCCTCCACAGCCCTCTGGGGTAGAGAATTCCAAAAATTCACCACCCTCTGAGTAAAGAAGTTTCTCCTTATCTCAGTCCTAAATGGCCAACCCCTTATTCTGAGACCGTTACCCCTGGTTCTAGACTTCCCAGCCAGAGGAAACATTCTCCTTGCATCTACCATGTCAAGCCCTGTAAGAATGTTGTATGTTTCAATGAAATCACCTCTCTTCTAAACTCTATAGAGAATATAGGCCTAGACATTAAGTTTTCTGTAATTAAGTTTTTTTTTGTCTTTTTGTTGCCAATTTTCTTTCCTCCCCTCCTAAAGCCATCGATTCCTTTCTGGGATACAGGAGTCAGGATCCCTCTGGCACCTCATCAAATGGTCATTATTCAAGTGCGAACCTTGCAGTGGAGAGACATTATTGCCAAGCTCAATCCTGTGCGTATCCAACATGTGCACTTCTAGCAGGGGTAATTGGGTAGCAATCGGGAATGGGAGGCCAACACTCCTGTTGGCATTCCAGCTATGATCTTCCAATTCAGCACCAACTGGGGATTAAAACTGGGATCCTACTGATCATCATGGCTTGGCCACTCGCTAAAAACGTTGAAATTAGTTTCTGAAAAAAACTTTAAAAAAAACTGATCTCTTAAGTATTTAAAAATGGATAACTAATATCTTGCTTTATTGAAGACATAACTTGCATAGTCGTTCATTCTAAAAAGAATTTGAGCAGCACTTTGAGCCTTTTTATTAAGTTTTTCAGAATTTTAAGTGAACAATAAACTATTTGTCAGCAAGGCAATAAATAAGAAATTTTCAGCATTCCATGTTGGTGACTGAATAATGGCCATTACTGTCATAAGGTCAGTGTTTGGTCCTGCCATTGTAATCCTTTGTAAACTTTGAGGAGTAAAACATTGTGGTATTAGTTTGTTGCAAAATGTAGCAATCATGATCTCGCTGAAGTCCATTACACTCGTTAAAAAGTTGCAGTGGAAATTGTGTGCTCAGCATTGCCGCAAGTTGGAAATGTTGAACATGGGATTGCCTTTGTGCTGTGTATTGTTTGTGTTTATGTAGTTCACATCTGCAGGAACATACATTGTATTCATGTCTTGTGACACATTCATATGTATCCTGGATGTTTCAATGTAAAATAAGTTAACTTGTTCTTCATTGTTTTATTTATCTGTATAACTTATTTGTGGAAACCTGTTTTTGGAATTGCATTTATGAATGTACACAAAAGATCCATAAAACAGAAATATAAACTGTGATGGTGGTAACTATGTTTTCCTTGTTAGAGGGTGGTTAGAGGAGTAACGAAAGACTTGGAAAAACCATTGCTGCAGTAAATCAGTATTGTAACAGTAAGAGGGCAGTTAGATAGGAGGAGAGAATCTTAAAAATGCTATTGAGCTGAAACCGAAGATGAGCAAAAGATTGTTAATATACCAAATTATTTATTCCTTCACTGTTCTCTAGTAAAGGCATTACAAACATGCCCTTTTTGAATAAGTACAAAGAATGTCTAAGTCTTAGAAAAGTTAAAAATAGAAACAATAAAATCTCCAGGAATAGATGTAATTTATCTCAGAACTGAGAGATGAGATGAGGGGGCCGAAATTCACCGTCCTCAAAGGGATGGTTACCATGGAGTTTGGGCGGGCGATTGATAAAATCGATCGGCTGCCGCGATTGGATGATTATCCCTCCCCGAGCCATATTCAGCTTGGGCGGGGTGGGGGGTGGGGGGTGGGGGGTGGGTGGGATTTGAGCGGTGTGCACTTCCCCCAGAAACGGCGCGGTGAAGCCGCTGTAAAGGAGACATTCCAGCGGAGAGCTCTGCAGCGTGCGGGCCGCTGGAAAGCCACCAGGGACCGGGATTTTCAACTGCAATAAGGTAAGCCTTTTCCCAGCAGTGCCCTGGCGAGGTATTCGAGTCAGTGCTCGAACGGGACACCGCTGGAGTGTTGCCGCGATCGGGGTCCTTTGGTAGGGAAAGAGTTTTATTAATTTTAGTATTTTTATTTAACATCCACTGTATTTATCTTTTAATAGTTTAATTAATTATTCCCTGCATACTTGGCTGCTCACTCTACTGTGGAACCCCAGGACAGTGCCAGAGCATGCTTACAATGACGCTCATTGTGCCACCAGGTGCATCATCGAGCAGTGCATAGGCATCCTTAAGCAGAGGTTCTGGTGCCTGGACCGCTCTGGTGGCACCTTGCAGTACTCTACTCAAAAGGTCTCCATAATCGTCGTGATCTGCTGCATGCTGCACAACCTGGCCATCATGAGGGAACAGCCGCTGGAGGTCAAGCCAGCAGTACCACCGGAGGAGGAGGATCCCCGTCGCCCCAGAGCAAGGAGGCGTCGGCCCATTGCCACCCTGGAAGGGCTGGGTGCAGACTGGCCAGCACCCTCCTGGGAGGGTACGTCCTCACATATATGGAGCTGCCTGACACCTCCCCTGCAATCTCCCTCCATGCATTATGTACTGGCGGTCTGCCAGGTCTCCCCACGTCAGGAAACAGTATTCTTCTTCTGTCTCCAGCTCTATATCGGTGAACCTGTTGGCTCTCCCTGCACCTCTTACTCCAGCCATCCTTCCAAACTCCTTCCCCCCTCCCCCTCAGGGCCTTGCTGCAAACCCTGAATACTTACCTGCATGCTGAATTTCTCAATGGTGATAACGCTCAAATTAAGACAGCCACACCACTGAAAAATCCACTTTGGATCGGTTCATTAGCGCTGGAACCCATTTGTTCACTTTTGGAATTGAATATGGGGTGGCCCAGTCATGAAGTAATGTTGCCGCTAATGGACACAGAAAGGTGAGGGGAGCACCAGCTTTCCAGCGGTACTGAATTTCGGGCCTGAGATTTTAGAAGCATTGACAGCTATGTTGAGTGAGTCACTGGACATTGGAGGGGATCCAATACAGCAATAATGCAGATCCAAACAACTACAGACTGATTAGTCTTACTTAAATATCAGGTTAAAATAATGTGGTTGATTATCAGGAGTAAACTTGAGAGTTATGTGTACAATAATGAGAAAATATAAAGCAGAAGGGGGGAGAGCCTACCCGACCAACCTCCTTGATTCTGTTTGAGGAGGAGGCGGAGCGTACTTTGCAAATCCCTATGACATGGTGCATCTAGATTTTAAGAATCATCTGACAAATTTTTGCAGAATAAGCTATAGATGAGCTCAAAGGAATAGAGATTCAGGGTAAAATTTGGGAATGGGTAAGAAATTGGCTCGAATATTCATTGGAGGAATTATGTCAGGGAGAATACGTAGGATGTTCCAGGAATCAGTATTGGGTCCTTTACTGTTTCAAACTTGCACTAATATCTTGAATTTAAAAACTGAATGCAAATTAGTAAAATTTGCAGATGATACCCAGCTAGAAGGGACCGTTGATTTGAGGCAAATTGAGAATGACAAAATGAACTGGGTAAAATATATAACTACAGGTGAAATTAATTATAAACAAGTGTGAAATATTGTACATGGGAAGGAAAAATGGGAGAAATAAGTACTCCATTTAAAAAAAATTAATTCATGGGATGTGGGCGTCGCAGGTAAGGCCAGCATTTATTGGCCATCCCTAATTACCCTCAAGAAAGTGGTGGTGAACCACCACCTTGAACCGCTCAGTCCATGTAGTGCAGGTACTCCCACAGTGCTGTTAGGTAAGGAGCTCCAGGATTTGAACCCAGCGATGATGAAGGAACGGCGATTTTTCTTCCACGTCAGGATGGTGTATGACAGGATGATGGTGTTGAAATAGCCACGGGTGAAGTTGAGGGAGGCCTAAGGGTTTTATTAGAGTCTATGCTAAATGAATCTAACCGGTGCAAAGCAGCAATCAAAACACATAGAATGCTGAAATATTGAGCTCAAGTTTCGGGCCGCGCCTAGAACGGCGCAGCCCTGAAAGCCACGCCTATTTTCCCGCTCAAAAGCATGTCAAAACTTACGGAGCAATTCTCCGATTCGCAGCAGCTTCCTTCCAGCTCAGCGCAGCGTGTAGAGATCTGCGGGGGGGCGGGGCCAAAGCATGCCGGCGATTCTGAGACTGCAGGGGGGCGAGGCTAGGTCGGAGAAGAAGTCGTCGTGCCGGCAGCCCTGCGCATGTGCGCAGGAGCGTGCACGCATGCGCAGTGTGAGACAAACATTGGCACTCGGCCATTTTTAAAGGTAAATGAGCTCCGGAGGTTGCTGTGCTGCCGGTATAGCCCGCCTGACGACCGTGTCCCGCCCCTGTCTCCTGGCCGAACGGCCCTATAAAAATAACTTCTCAGCTCGGAGGTTGCTGTGCTGCTGCTGCTGCTGCTTCAGGAAAATTGATTTTTTTTATTATTTGCTTTATTTATCATTTGCTTTATTTATCATTTATTATTCAGTCTCTTTATTTGTGAGACTGTTGAATGTTTGTAAAATTTTATTACTTCCCTTGCCCCCCCCTGACTTCCTCCCTCCCCCACCCCACCCCTCCCTATGCCTGATTTGTAACCTATGCCTGATTTGTAAGTGTAGGCAAGGTTTTTCTGAGCATACAAAAATCTACACTTACTCAATTCTAAATTAGTTTGGAGTAAGTTTTTACTGCCTAAACTTGCAAAACAGGTGCAAGTGGCTGGACACGCCCCCTTTTGGAAAAAAAATCTGTTCGACAATGAAACTGTTCTAACTCACTAGAACTAGAGCAAACTAAATGCTGAGAATTGCAATTTCTAAGATGCTCCGTTCTAAACCAGTTGCTCCAAAAAAATAGGAGCAACTCAGGCCAAAACTTGAGCCCATAAAGACAAATAATTGGAATACAACTCAGATATTGTGCTCAAACTACATAGTGCTTCGCTCAGATCGCACCTCAAATAAGAGACCTTCAAGCTGTGGAGCTGGTTCAGTGAAGATTGATCCCTAGAAGACATTCCTATCAGAGGACTGAGTTATAAGCAAAGACTGGAGAAACATGGGCTTTACAGAATCGAAAGGAGGCAACCTTAAAGAGGTATATAAAATAGTAAATGGTGTAGAAAAGGTAGATATGACAAATTACTTCAAACAAATTTAGACTGAGGTTGGAAAATTCTTCACACACAACCCATGGAATTAATGTCCAGGTAAAATGGTGAAGACAGAAGCCCTGGAATCATTTTAAACAATTGGAGGCCATGATTGGGAGGAGGACTGGTGCGGGATTGTAGGGTCTCTGGAAGGAAGAGCTAAGCTGGGCAAAATGCCCTTCCTCATCTGTATGTATCTGGTGATTTTGAGAAATCTAAGTGAAGGGCTACGGTCATACTACAAAACTGGAAAAAATATAGGAGAGAAGAAATAAACCACAAAGCAATGTATAGTTTGGGTTTTTAAAAAAAAAACTTGTATCTTAATGTACAAAAATATACCATAATTGGCAAATTTTGATTGTGGTTCTCTGCATTTAAATATTGTAGTGGTGAATTTTAAAATGTTCTTGTTGTCCTGGCAGATGGACACAGTTTGATGGGTCTAAATGTACAGTAAAATTGACAGTGGGATTGCAGATGCTGTTTTACTGTGTCTTCATGACAGCAAGGGAATCATTGCATGTACTATAATAATTAGACTTAGTTAAAAAAAGTGTTCAGTGCACATAAAATAAATGCTGAAATTGCTCAGTAGGTTTGTTTTCCTGCCTGTTTCCATTGAGCAGAACAACAAAAATCTTGACTAAATAAAGCTGGCAAGTTTCCATGTTCCATTGAGGTGATGGACTGTAGGTTAATCTTCAGTTTTCAATAACTGAATTCAATAATGTAATCTTAAAGAAGTATCTTTGTGAAATTGTAAAATTATTTAAACAGATTGCAGCTCATGTAATTGTCTAATTGTCCAATGTTATAGAGGTTGAACCCCTCTTATCCGGGACTCCCTTATCCGGCACCACCCCTCGTCCGGGACCATTCCCGGCCACCAGGTGGTGCATGCACAGAACGCGGCCGGTCAAAATCCTCGAAATATCAATGTCAAAAAAATACTTGGCCATTTACACTTGCATGGCACATTTCAATCTCAACAGACCCACAATAAATTTATCCAACTTCGGAGCCAGCACCTTGGGGTCTGCCGACACTTTGGACCCGCTGGGCCCCCTCCCCCACCCGACTTCTGGCTGCTCCTCCCCCCCCCCCCCCCCCCCACCCCCTGCCCTGATGTCTGGCTGTGTGTGAAAGCGACGGGAGCTGCTGCAGTGTTGAATGTGGGATGGCCGGTGATCCGGAAAATCAGTGCTGGTCTGCCTCACTCACCTACCCACCTACCCCTGCCCCCCACACACATCCTCACTCACGCCCACGGGCACGGCAACCCACATTGCAAAATGCCCAATGCAGAGATACACATCCCAAGAGAGAGACAGCCCGACGCTCACATAGCGAGCTGCAACCATCGAGCTCCCCAGCGCGCCATTTCGCTGCATTCCCGCTCTCTCTCTGTGTCTCTGTGCTGGAAGCCTGTGGACGGTTGGGTGGGGCTCCCTCAGGCCCCTGACTGACTGACGAAGGTGTCGGCAGGCCCCAAAGTGGCTTGAGGCTGGAAGTGGGTTTGTATAGCGTTGCAAACACGTGACCTCTCCTCATCCGGCAAAATCCCTCATTCGGAACAGGCCAGGTCCTGAGGGTGCCGGATAAGGGAGATTCAATCTGTACTGATATTTAATTTAAAATTAAATAGGGCTGAAAAATATTAAATCCTTGCTACGTCTAGTGGCTGTTCATTTTAGTGAAAGAATATATTTGATGGCAGTGTGAGGAGTTTTTTCTAAATCTGTTAGACAAAAAAAAATCTGTTATGAAGTATTGTTAGATACATTGGGGTCAAGTTTTGGCCTGAGTTGCTCCTATTAGTTTGCTCCAATTCTAGTCAGTTAGAACAGTTTCACTTTAGAACAGATTTTTTTTTTCAAAAGGGGGTGTGTCCGGCCACTTACACCTGTTTTGCAAGTTTAGGCAGTGAAAACTTACTCCAAACTAACTTAGAATGGAGTAAGCGTAGATTTTTGTAAGCTAAGAAAAACCTTGCCTACACTTTAGAAATAAGGCGTGGGTTACAAATCAGGCGTAGGGAACCAGGGGGGGATGGGGGAGGGGGGGGAAGGGAAGTAATTACATTCTACAAGCATTCTACACGTTCACTTACACAAATAAAGAGCCATCCTGAATAAAAAATTATAAATAAAGCAAATAAAAAATATTGAATATTCCTACCTGTGTGAAGCAGCAGCAGCCTTCGAGCTGTGGACTTCAGGCCTGTCATGTAGGAGACAGGGGCAGCGTCAGTGGCACGACGGCAGGCGATGAGGCAGCAAGCAGCCTTCGAGCTGTGGAGGAGCCTGAGGCCATTCGGCCAGTGGACAGGAGAGGGACACGGTTGGGGCCACACACACAGGCAACGCAGCAGCCTCCACAACTGTGAATTTATTTTTATAGGCTGCAGGCCGTTCGACCAGGAGACAGGGTAGGCGTGCAAAGCACCGGGAGGGAGAGCCAGGGAGAGCCAGACAATCAGCCAGTTTAAAAGTTACATTTGTAATTCAAGTATGGGTGCTGCATTATCAACACCACGGATTATGCAATGGTTTGCCAGCAATTCACTGCATAGGAGAGAATTGGTTAGAGCTCACAGCACTAGGAACGTCATAGCCCGTAGGCTGATGGGCAGGAGACCTCGGCAATATCGAGCCAGGCGCTCGTACCTGGACATGAGCGAGGCTGATTGTGTCAAAAGGCTGCGTTTCCACAGAGAAGTTGTCGCTGAGATCTGTGATATGCTGAGAGCAGATTTGCAGCACAGAAGCAGAACGCCAAAGTGAAGGTAACAGCTGCACTTGCCTTCTATGCCTCGGGATTCTTTCAGGCTACAACTGGAGATGCGTGCGCCATCTCTCAACGTGCAATACATGCCTGCATTTACCAGGTCACGGCTGCACTGTATGCGCGGAAGAATGACGACTTCAAGTCCCCAATGACCGCACAAGCGATCCATGACAGGACTGTGGGCTTCTTCAGGATTGCTGGCTTCCCAAAGGTACAGGGCTGCATTGATTGTACCCACATAGCCTTGCGAGCACCTGTGGAGGATTCCGAGCAGTACAAGAATAGAAAAGGTTTCCACTCCATTAATGTGCAGCTCGTGTGTGTCGACAAGCATCGCATCATATTAGTCGATGCGAGATACCCTGGCAGCACTCATGATGCATTCATCCTACGCGACAGCGTTATATCTATCATGTTTGAACAGCAGCCAGAAGGGCAGAGCTGGCTACTGGGAGACAAAGGGTACGGCCTGACCATCTGGCTCATGACGCCCCTACACGTGACACGGACGGAAGCTGACTGTCAATAGAATAAGGCGCACATTGCGACACGCAGCATCATTGAGAGGACCATTGGCATCTTGAAACAGCGTTTCCGATGCCTGGACCATTCCGGAGGCCACTTGCAATATTGTCGGTCACTTCACTGTTGTGTGCTGCATGCTCCATAACTTAGCCATCATGAGGCAGCAGGAGCTGGTAGTGGAACCAAAAGACCCACATGAGGGACCAGTGCATGATGATAGTAATTTGGAAGAGCAGGATAAGGGTGATGACGACGATCAGGAAAGCATGCAAGTGCCTGATGCCGGAGCACGAGGTTGGAGGAGGGCCGTCCATCGTGCTCCTTTAATGATTGCTCGAGCCCTGCGCCAGCATCTCACCCGTGAACGCTTCAATTACTGATGCCTGAGGGCTCTGCGACCACTGTTACGCATGGACATGTTTATTCTTTGCAGTTGTTCCTGCGTTGTGTTGTGTTACTGGAACATGATTCAGTTTTAATGAAAAAATATTTTATTGAAAAGTTAACGTCACTATAATAAAATATTTGTTGTATCAAACTTTACTTTTTAATATGACTTGAAGATCACTTAAAAACTTGTAAAGTTACAAAACAATTTCAATGTGAAAAATCTTACACTCGATCACTTAAACTTCAAGATCACTTTTTAGGTGCAAAATTAAATAAAAGATACAAAATGTGAGAGAATTTACACTATAAGATCACTTCAAAACCCTAAGATCACTTAGAAGTTGTAAAGTTACAAAACAATTTCAGTTTGAAAAACGTTACTACAGCTACATCAAGAACAAGAACAAAAACAGCAAAGAAAGGCTGCAACCATCTCCCATCCACATCTCAGTGAATGTTCACTTCTTCATGGGGGTGTCATTTGATTGGCGGGACTGTGTGCCCTTATTGCAGCAGCTATCCGTCACTTGCATGCCATCCCTGTCGGCCTATGCCGTCACTTGCATGTCCTCCCTGGGTCATCGATTGCACTCCCTCGGACATTCCCTCCCTAATTTCCCGCGTCATTACTGCTAATTCTCCCATCAGGGCCGTCACCTCTTCACCCACTGCACTGACGCTACCGATGAGTGATCGGGTAAGCTCATTGGTCTCCATACCCGATGCCACAACCTGAGCCGCATCTGTTGCACGCTGCATCTCAGGAGAGCGTGTCTCCAATCTCCTCCTCTTCCTGGGTCTGCCTCGCGGCACCACTACACTGGGAGCCGTGGGCTGGGATGGTGGGTCAGTGGGTGTAAACTGCTCCATTATATCACTAGCACCATTGGGACCCACAACGTCGGAATCAAAACCATGGAAGGTGGAACCAGAACCTATGCAAGGGGTTGAAACTCCAATGCCTGCTAATGTGGGCTCATAAACATTAATTTGGAAGGTCTCCCCTGTAGACATTTCAGTCATCGCCGCCTACAGCCAGTCTGGATCGTCCGCATCTGGTTCTACTGGTTCTTGTTCTGGATCTTCAGGGTTGACATCATCATCATTATCTTCTGCAAAATATATCAGAACAGTCAAATGTTTAACAGCAAGGGGGGGGGCAGGATGGGGGAGCATGAGTACTCTCACACATAGCAGGCCAGGCAGCAGGTTGATTTAAAGGGCCACGATGCATTTTCAGGACTTACCCTCTTCCTTGCGTGCGGGCCCAGCTTGTGCTGTACTGATTGCTTTTCTCCATGTACGACTCATGATAGCAGCTACCCTCTGTTCCAAGGGTGTCAGTGGATGCAGATTGGGCGTGCCTCGTCCTGTTCGAGTTGCTTCCCTTTTGTTGTGGGCCAATTTCTTCTGCAAAGAGTAAAATATAACTTTTTATAGAGTGCGTCTTTCTTCAGGGTGGGACATACAGATAGACACATTACAATTATGATTACGTTAAAAAATGAAAATATTACTTACACTAACTACTTGACCAAGGTCGTGCCATTTCTTTTTACACTGGTTTCCAGATCTCCTGGTATGCACCACTGCGCAGTAATGACACGGGAAATTAGGGAGGGAATGTCCGAGGGAGTGCAATCGATGACCCAGGGAGGACATGCAAGTGACGGCATAGGCCGACAGGGATGGCATGCAAGTGACGGATAGCTGCTGCAATAAGGGCACACAGTCCCGCCAATCAAATGACACCCCCATGAAGAAGTGAACATTCACTGAGATGTGGATGGGAGATGGTTGCAGCCTTTCTTTGCTGTTTTTGTTCTTGTTCTTGATGTAGCTGTAGTAACGTTTTTCAAACTGAAATTGTTTTGTAACTTTACAACTTCTAAGTGATCTTAGGGTTTTGAAGTGATCTTATAGTGTAAATTCTCTCACATTTTGTATCTTTTATTTAATTTTGCACCTAAAAAGTGATCTTGAAGTTTAAGTGATCGAGTGTAAGATTTTGCAACTTGGTTCCAGCATTTCTTCATTTCTTTAGGTGGCACTTTTATGCGACCTCTGTTGCTGGTATCCAGCTCCTGCCATCTCTGCTCAATGACGTTGACTAATATCTCCACTTCCTCATGCAAGAAATTCTTTGTTCTTGGTGGACGTTGTTCCATTGCTGTATTGAATTGACACTCTTATTTTTCAAAACACACAGTCCTTATTTTGCATGTACCTATGTAGCACCTGTTCTGGAAGTTTAGCAGCAAAAAGCAGCACTCACTGATTTCAGCAGGTGATTTCTTCAGCAGTGCTGCTAAAAGAACTCCTTCAGGCACAAAAAATCACCAACATTCAATCCCAAGCCTTTCCACAGCACCACGAAACAAATCAGCACTTTTTTTCACGTTCCTTTTAAAAATGGGCGAGTGCCAATGTTTGTAACCTACTGCGCGTGCGCGCGCTCCAACGCGCATGCGCAGGGCTGCCGGCACGACGTCCTCGAATCAGAGTTAGCCCCGCCCCCCCCTGCACTTTCAAAATCAGTGTGACACTGTGGCTCTGTCCCCTGCTGATCTCTGCGCACCGCGCCGAGCCCCGAGGAACCTGATGGGAGGCCGAGAATTCCTCTTAAGTTTTTGACGCGCTTTTGGGCGCGAAAAAGGGGCGTCGATGTTGGGGCTGTGCCATTCTAGGCGCGGCCCGAAACTTGACCCCTTTGCGTCCTACAATTCTAGTGCGTGGAAGAGGCTTTAAAGATTTCTTTAGGAGTTAATGGAAGGAAAGCCCAGTATTTGAATATCATATCAAATCTCTCGTAACTCAGTGCTTCATATGCAATGTGTTACTTGGAATTTCAATGGATATCGTGTCGGCATATATGGCAGCCATTTTGCATGATGAATGACTTGTTAATCTGTTTTTGGTCATATTGGTTGGGGGATATTTTACCAAGATAGGTGGGACCTGATTTAAATTCTTCCCTGAAAGGTAGCCCTGTGACATGTTGGTTCTTTCCTTTTTAATATCATCCAGTTTTTTTTTGGAGGGGGTGTTGGTGGAGAAACTGCTGTAGCACTGCTAATATTGTACTGATTTATATTAGTTACTGTATGGCTGGGCATTCCATGTCTAAATGGAATGTACATTATTTGGACCAGGACTCCACCATCAGTGCCTCATTTCTATAAGTAGCATATCTTTGGAATCATTTTCTTCTCTGATGCCATTAATTAGATTTGAGGAAAGATGCAAGATTAAGACCAAGCTATACAAACCCAAGTTCTCTTGCACATTGTTCAACAAGTGAAAGGGTCACATTCCTTCCAAGTTATAGGGACAACTAATACTGATAACTGAACTGCAATCTTGCTGTCATTTGATTTGTTAGACCAGGACGTCAAAGAAACTGGAGCTGTAATGTCAGTCTCAACAGTGAGTTTTGTTTACCAATTTCGTAGCTTTGCTTAATTAAGACTGGAGACATACATCTGGCGGCTGGGTGCCCAGGTATATTTAAAAATTCATTTTTGATTGACTGCTCTATATCCAAAAGCTGCCTAAAATTGAATACTGCTGTGCACTGTTCTGCTCGTTTGCCAGTCTACTTCTTGCTGTACTGTTGTATAGGCAGAGGTCAATGAAAGACTTCATGGGAGTTCAGTCTGAATGTAAAACCTCTCATTGTGATTCCTGGTCCAAACTACAAGTGTTACTACTGAGAGCTACCAGAGATTCTAGGTGTTTATTGTTTTGAAAGAGAAATTGCACTTTGAATGGTGTACAACACTACATGTAATCTGCCATTTTCTTTGTAATTGCTTCTGTTAATCTTCTTAATAATTCATAGCTTTCAGCCTGAAAGGTTTGTCAGAGTGTTTGTCAGTTCAAGTGAAGTATACAGTAAGATCCCATCCCGTATTCAGTGCCGTAAAAATAATTAATCAGAAAGCAGTGATAATAAGAGACCAAACTTGGGTTTTAAAAGTCTGAAGTTTGTAGAAGAGAAGAAAAACCTGAAGTAGGTAAGGAGTTTCACAGTTTTGAGGAAAATTGTGTGACAAATCTGGATTTCAACAAAGCAAAAAACGGTACGTATTTGGTACTTGGGAGGAACAAGAGATGGCCTAGATCAGCATTCACCATAAAATAGAGGGGAGCAAGAAGGTTTGTGAGAGAGAGAGAGAGGGCAGGGAGGTTAAAAACTGACAGTAAAAGAGGGGTTTCCAATCACATAATGGTCTTTGTATCCTTTCCAGGAATGCGAGGGAGAAATATTCTACTTGGGGCATTATAGAGAGTTGGATTGTTAAAGGGAAAATATTTTTGGCAAGAAGGGAGGGAACTTGGATGAGATGCAGGAACCCCTTTTTGGGGTCAGAGAAGATGGTCAAGAATATTGATCAAGAAAGACTGGGGTGGTGTTATCAAGCTTACAAAGTGATAACTGTTAGTTGCAAGTGCTCTTGAGGTGATTTTACTCCCCATCACTGGAGGCAAATTGCTGGCAGCAGCAAACATGACTCCTACTCCCAGGGCCTGCTGTCGAATTCAGCCTATTAGTTAAGATCCAACGATATTTACCTCTTTTCTTTTCCCAAAACACTGCAAGGGATCTGTGGCCAGAAGCACAAGTTGTGAATATCATTTTTTAAGCAACTTTCATGCACAGCTTCTGAGTGTGTGTTGTTTCCATGTTGCCTCTAGTCTCCGAATCTTTCCGAATCTGTCCTGCATGAGAAAAGGGCAAGTCTACATAGAGGACACAAAATGGAAAATGGCCATTTGGCCCAAATAATCCGAATCACATTTACCCACCCTGTTCCCATATCCCTTCAATTACATTTTCTTCATCCATCACTCCAATCTAATCTTGAATGTTGATGTTTTTTGCCTCAACCATTAACCCTGGAAATTAATTGCACAGCCTTGCAACTCTCCATGCAAAGAAGTTTCTCTTCTGTCCATTATAAATCTCTTGTATGTAATCTTGTAACTTTGACCCCCTTGTTCTAGACCCAACTACTGGAAACAGTGTGGTTCTATCTAGCCTGTCCCATCCTTTCATAATTTTATACACTGCTGTCATATCGCCCTGTAATCTGCGTCATTTGAATGAAAAATGGCACAATCTTTCAAGCATGTATTTGTACCTGTATTTATATTTAAAGGCAGCATCCTAATAAATCTTTGCTATACGCTCTCTAAAGCTTTAATATCCTCCCTAGTGTGTGGAGCCCAATACTGCACAGAGTGCTCTAACTGAGGTTATACTACAGTTTTATATAGACTCGTCATTATCTCTTGGCTTTAATATTCTATATATCTTATGATAAATCCTAGAATTTCGTCAGCTCTTTTCTTCCCACCTTATCCACAGTGTCAGCTGTGGATCAGTGGCTAGCACTTTTGCCTCTTTGTCAGAAGGTTATAGATTCAAGTCCCATTCCAGGGACTTGAGCACAAAAAATCTAGGCTGACACTCCAGTGGAGCGCTGCATTGTCAGTGGTGCCATCTTTCGAATGAAACGTTAAACCAAGGTCCCGTCTGCTCTCTCAAGTGGACGTAAAATATCGCATGGCACTATTTCGAAGAAGAGCAGGGGAGTTATCCCTGGTGTCCTGGCCGATATTTATCCCTCAATCAACATCATAAAAAAACAGAATATCTGGTCATTATCACATTGTTGTTTGTGGAAGCTTGCTTGTGCGCATATTGGCTGCCACGTTTCCCACATTACAACAATGACTACATTCCAAACCACCTTCATCTGCTGTAAAGCACTTTGAGACGTCCGGTGGTCATGAAAAGCGCTATATAAATCCAAGTCTTTCTTTCTTATCAATTAGGTGCTGCCTTTAATATCCTGTGAACCTGACCTCCCAAAAGCACTGAGCCTACTGAACCATCAGCGTATAATTACTGCTGTTGTTAAAATCTAACACCTCATGCTTACTGACCATCTGATACTTTACAGCCCATTCCCTATCTTATAAGTTAACCGTTGCAGCTTCCTTTGGTCTTCTAAAGCATTAGCTATACCTCCTATTTTGGCATTGTCTGCAAATTTCCCTCGGCCTGTATCCAAATCATTGAACAGTGAACAAAAGTGGCTCCAGGACTGAATCCTGTGGGACACCACTACAAACATCCAACCACTGAAAAATTGCTTGCTTTCTCCCTTATAACCAATCTTTAGTCCTGTTTGCCATCCTCTACCTAATTCCATACTCCTTAATCTTTCCTGATAATATATGCTACCTTGTCAAAGGCTTTCCTAATGTCCATACACACTACATACATTGGCCCTGAATTTATGGTCAGTGGCGAAGTAAAGGCGTTTGCCGCTGGCCCCGAAGAAAGCTGTCCACAGAGGCGAGAAGTTTTCCTTTTTCAAGACGCAAGTGATTTCGGTGCAGTATAATGGGGAATCCCAATTGTGATCTGCTGTGATGCCAGGAAGCTATCAAAGCAGCCAATCACAATCCAGAGTTCTCACTGAGGTGGGGAAGCAGGAAATGAGAACCTGCTTGTATCCTGACTTTAAAAAAAATGTTAGAGAGCAAAACAAAGATTGGGGCCCTCACATGGGGATAAGGTAGAATCTAAAATAAATATGAACAATAAAAAAAATTAAACGTTTCCTATTGTAATTTTTATCATGAGAAATTTGACACTCCATAAAATTAAAATTAGTTTTTCAGGGTCATAACATTGTTTAGCAGTCACTACAGTGTTAAAATCTCAGTCATACCTAATCCAACAAGGCTTAATATTTAACAGGGTATTTAACTGCGGTATTGCCGCGGGAAAAGTCCAAGTTTTCATCAGTTTCACTGATTGTCAGCTATGGGGAGGGGATCCACAGCGCAGCCAGTGTCAAAGCAATGAATAACTGACTGCAAGAAAAGGATTTCCGTGTTTAGATGCATATGCGCTTCATCCTGAAGTAGTAGTCAGTTTCAATGGGGTAGTAACGGTGAAAGCTGTTGGTTTGCTGTTATTACCCACCGCAAATTTCGGCCCATTTATATTTTTCCCCCATCTACCATGTCTGTTTCCTGCTCTCAATTTCGAGAGCTTTGTCAAGCACAATTGTCCCTTTTTGAAATCCGTGCTGGCAACTTCTAACTAGTTTCTCTGTGTCTAGATACGTGGTAATTTCATTCTTAATTAGAGACCCTAAAATGACTCTACCGCAGATGTTAAGCTAATTAGCCAGTAATTATCAGGATTAGCTCTGTCTGCATTTAAAAAAAAATGAATATGACCTTGACCACTCTCCAATCCTTCAATTTGAAGCCGAACTCCGTACTGGGGATTATCAACCTGTGCCAAATCATAGGAACATATTTCATACCATTTGGGGCTACATTTAAGTCCAACTCCCATTGGTGAAAGGGTTATTTTCTAATTCACTGTGCCACTAAATTGTGATTTAACTGAAAGGGAGATTAGCACTAAATACATTTTTAAACAAAATTTCTATCAGTAGAGTAATTTTAAATATTGTATTAAATCCTCAAATTTGCTGTAGAAAATTATCATCATCATAGGCAGTCCCTCGAATCGAGGATGACTTGCTTCCACGTTAAAAAGTTCACAGGTGTTTCAATGAAGGACCTAAAATTCCAGGTCCCAAATCTTGAATGTAGCTTTCAAAGTGCAACATTTCAAAAGCATGGGTACATTACCAATAGACTAGTATTGAGAATGAGAAATTGATATATAGCCATGAGTTAATTTGAAACATGAGTAATGATAATGAGGAAATGTTTTAATGTCTAATTTATGCAGCAAGGACGATTATTGAGAAGTAGGGAAATTGAAATATCCACAACAAAGAATATACCCCCCAAACCATGGCATGCAGATTAATTATTGGAGAGGTTAAGAAGAGATGGGAGAAAAGCCAAAATAGATTTAAAACAAAAGTTAAAGTTGTGAAAATAAATGTGAAATAATCTGAAAAGTAAGTAGTAATTGACATATACCAGACCTTACTGTAATTATAAAGGTATTCATTTAAGTAAATTTACCTATTACAAATTTAGATTGACTAATTTCTAAATTGTTTAGTAAAGGTCATTTTGTAAAGATATCTTATGCCAGAGTAAAAATAAGGGGCTAAACTTTCCACTTTGCTGACCATCCCCCCCCAAAAATGGGCGATGGACCAGCGATGCACAACGTCTCAGCCTTACTTATCGCTGGAACATTGCCCATTTTTTTTGAGCGATTTTCCACTCGGTGATAGGCCAGCGATGTGAAATGGGCAATCCGAAATTTCGGCAATGTGACGTTCGCCCACCGAACGGCCAGCGATATAGAAGGCAGAAGCTTCCCTAGCAACGGGCTTCTGCGCATGTGTGGGAGGTCCGGGGTCATCCACACATGCGCAGAAGGCAAAGGGAGGGGCAGAGAGAGAGAGAGAGAGGAGGAAGGTAGAAGGTAGAGACAGAGACAGAGAGGAGAGATCATTGTTCATTGTATGTTAAATTGTTTAAAATGTTTGTTCATAGCTGGGTGGGAAGAGGGTGTTTTGAAAAGAATTCTGTTTGCAATAAATTTTGTTAATGATTTTAACAATTGTTGTGCATTCTCTAATAAGGTTAGTTAACTTAGGTATTTTGAATAATTTAACATCTTTATTCTCTTTTATAATAACATTACTTAAGTTAAGCATTAATGCAAATGCTGCACTACAAAGGCGAGGCCAGTGCAGGCAAGGCTAAAATGTACCTCAGCGTAACTCAACGCAAATGCAACTTTTGTATAAACGTAATTGGTAATCTAAATGTAAATGTGACAATCCCCAATGTAAGTTCATGCAAAGCGTTCCTTTATCAGCTGCTGATGCAACAGCTTTGCAGCCGCATAACTCCCATGGTGTACTGTTCTTCTGGGGGAGGGGTGGGGGGAGTGGTAGTACCATAGCTACATCGCCAGGCTGGTCCTCCCCGAGGTTCTCACCAGCCTCCTCCTCCTCCTCGCCGGCTGGCTCTTCCGTCTCCCTTCCTTCTGGAGGTGGACCTGCAGTCCCAACAGTCATTTGCTGTCCTCCTTATTGCTAGGTCATGTAGCATGCAACACACCACAGTAAACTCAGCGACCTGGCCAGGGTGTTACTGTAGGCTGCCACCAGAGTGGTCCAGGCATCTAAAGCGCTGCGTTAGGACTCCAGTTGTCTTCTTGACGATGTTCGGGGAGTCGGGAGGCGGAGCGGCAGTGTGGTGAGGCCTACAAGAGGCCGAACAGACGTCGGAGAGGCATGCGGGGAGTTGGGAGGCGGAGCGGCAGCGTGGTGAGGCCGAATAGACGTCGGAGAGGCGAGCCGGTGCAGCTGCAACAGGGAGAGAAGGCAAAAAGAAGTAGAAAGAAATCGAAAGGTGACGTCACAGCCCAGGGGGTAAGTGATTGGCTGGTGATTGGTGAGTAGTTTTTCTTTTTCTTCCTTTATCAGTAAGTAACCTTTAGCACTATTGTTGCCAAATTAAATTAATCTAAGGGTTAAGTCATGGCAGGAGAGCTCAGACACGTGTTATGCTCCTCCTGTGCTATGTGGGAAGTCAGGGACACTCCCAGTGTCCCTGCCGACTACATGTGTGGGAAGTGCGTCCACCTGCAGCACCTGACAGACCGCGTTGCGGCATTGGAGCTGAATTTACTCTCGAGCAACCATAATGCTGAGAATGATGTGAATAGCATGTTTAGTGAGTTGGTCTTACCCGCAGGTAAAGGGTACACAGCCAGATAGGGGATGGGTGACCAACAGGAAGAGCAGTGGAAG
Source organism: Pristiophorus japonicus (assembly GCF_044704955.1). Taxonomy (NCBI): domain Eukaryota; kingdom Metazoa; phylum Chordata; class Chondrichthyes; family Pristiophoridae; genus Pristiophorus; species Pristiophorus japonicus. The sequence continues at coordinate 140,016,963 of NC_091986.1, forward strand.
GAAGGTAGTGCAGCGGTCCCCTGCGGTCATCCCCCTGCAAAACAGATACACCGCTTTGGGTACTGTTGAGGGCGATGACTCATCAGGGGAGAGCAGCAGCAGCCAAATTCATGGCACCGTGGGTGGCTCTTCTGCACAGGAGGGCAGGGAAAAGAGTGGGAGAGCTATAGTGGTAGGGGATTCTATTGTAAGGGGAATAGAAAGACGTTTCTGCGGATGGTATGTTGCCTCCCTGGTGCAAGGGTCAAGGATGTCTCGGAGTGGATACAGGACACTTTGAAGAGGGAGCGTGAACAGCCAGTTGTCGTGGTGCATATAGGTACCAACAATATAGGTAAAAAACAGGATGAGGTCCTACAAGACGAATTTAGGGAGCTAGGAACTAAATTTAAAAAGTAGGACCTCAAAAGTAGTAATCTCAGGATTGGTACCAGTGGCATGTGCTAGTCAGAGTAGGAATTGTAGGATAGCTCAGATGAATATGTGGCTGGAGGAGTGGTGCAGATGGGAGGGATTCAAATTCCTGGGACATTGGAACCGGTTCTGGGGGAGGTGGGACCAGTACAAACCGGACGGTCTACACCTGGGCAGGACCGGAACCAATGTCCTAGGGGAGTGTTTGCTAATGCTGTTGGGAAGAGTTAAACTAATATGGCAGGGGGATGGGAACCTATGCAGGGAGACAGAGGGAAGTAGAATGGGGATAGAAGCAAAAGAGAGAAAGAAGAAAAGTAAAAGTGGAGGGCAGAGAAAACCCAAGGCAAAAAGCAAAAAGGGCCAAATTACAGCAAAATTCAAAAGGGGCAAAGTGTGTTAAAAAGATAAGCCTGAAGGCTCCATGCCTCAATGCGAGGAGTATTCGGAATAAGGTGGACGAATTAACTGCGCAGATAGCAGTTAATGGATACGATGTAATTGGCATCATGGAGACATGGCTCCAGGGTGATCAAGGCTGGGAACTCAACATCCAGGGGTAGTCAACAATTAGGAAGGATAGACAGAAAGGAAAAGGAAGTGGGGTGGAGTTGCTAGTTAAAGAGGAAATTAATGCAATAATAAGAAAGGACATTAGGTTGGATGATGTGGAATCGGTATGGGTGGAGCTACGGAATACCAAAGGGCAGAAAACGTTAATGGAAGTTGTGTACAGACCATCAAACAGTAGTAGTAAGGTTGGGGACAGCATCAAATAAGAAATTAGGGATGCGTGCAATTAAGGTACAGCAGTTATCATGGGTGACTTTAATCTACATATTGATTGGGCTAACCAATCTGGTAGCATTGCGGTGGAGGAGGATTTCCTGGAATGTATTAGGGATGGTTTTCTCGATCAATATGTCGAGGAACCAACTAGAGGGCTGGCCATCCTAGACTGGGTGATGTGTAATGAGAAAGGATAATTAGCAATCTTGTTGTGCGAGGCCCCTTGGGGAAGATTGATCATAAAATGGTAGAATTCTTTATTAAGATGGAGAGTGACACAGTTAATTCAGAGACTAGGGTCCTGAACTTAAGGAAAGGTAACTTCGATAGTACGAGACGTGAATTGGCTAGAATAGACTGGCGAGTGATACTTAAAGGGTTGACGGTGGATAGGCAATGGCAAACATTTAAAGATCACATGGATGAACCTCAACAATTGCACATCCCTGTCTGGAGTAAAAATAAAATGGGGAAGGTGGCTCAACCGTGGCTAACAAGGGAAATTAAGGATCGTGTTAAATCCAAGGAAGAGGCATGTAAATTGGCCAGAAAAAGCAGCAAACCTGAGGACTGGGAGAATTTTGTTATACAGCAGAGGAGGATAAAGGGTTTAATTAGGAGGGGGGAAATAGAGTATGAGAGGAAGCTTGCTGGGAACATAAAAACTGACTGTAAAAGCTTCTATAGATATGTGAAAAGAAAAAGATTAGTGAAAACAAATGTAGGTCCCTTGCAGTCAGATTCAGGTGAATTTATAATGGGGAACAAAGAAATGGCGGACCAGTTAAACAAGTACTTTGGTTCTGTCTTCGTGAAGGAAGACACAAATAACCTTCCGGAAATACTAGAGGACCGATGGTCTAGTGAGAAGGAGGAACTGAAGGAAATCCTTATTAGACGGGAAATGGTGTTGGAGAAATTGATGGGATTGAAGGCCAATAAATCCCCGGGGCCTGATAGTCTGCATCCCAGAGAACTTAAGGAAGTAGCCCTAGAAATAGTGGATGCATTGGTGATTATTTTCCAACAGTCTATCGACTCTGGGTCAGTTCCTAAGGACTGGAGGGTAGCTAATGTAACACCACTTTTTAAGAAAGGAGGGAGCGAGAAAATGTGTAATTATAGACTGGTTAGCCTGACATCAGTAGTGGAGAAAATGTTGGAATCAATTATTAAAGATGAAATAGCAGGACATTTGGAAAGCAGTGACTGGATCGGCCCAAGTCAGCATGGATTTATGAAAGGGAAATCCTGCTTGACAAATTTTCTAGAATTTTTTGAGGATGTAACTGGTAGAGCGGACAATGGAGAACCAGTGGATGTGGTGTATTTGGACTTTCAAAAGGCTTTTGACAAGGTCCCACACAAGAGATTGGTGTGCAAAATTAAAGCACATGGTATTGGGGGTAATGTATTGACGTGGATAGAGAACTGGATGGCAGATAGGAAGCAGAGAGTCAGGATAAACGGGTCCTTTTCAGAATGGCAGGCAGTGACTAGTGGGGTACCGCAGGGCTCAGTGCTGGGTCCCCAGCTATTTACAATATACATTAATGATTTGGTTGAGGGAATTGAGTTTGATATCTCCAAGTTTGCAGATGACACTAAGCTGGGTGGCAGTGTGAGCTGTGAGGAGGACGCTAAAAGGCTGCAGGGTGACTTGGGCAGGTTAGGTGAGTGGGCAAACGCGTGGCAGATGCAGTATAATGTGGATAAATGTGAGATTATTCACTTTGGTAGCAAAAACACGAAGGCAGATTATTATCTGAATGGTGGCAGATTAGGAAAAGGGGAGGTGTAGCAAGACCTGGGTATCATGGTACATCAGTCATTGAAAGTTGGCATGCAGGTTCAGCAAGCGGTGAAGAAGGCAAATGGTATGTTGGCCTTCATAGCTAGGGGATTTGAGTATCGAAGCAGTGAGGTCTTACTGCAGTTGTACAGGGCCTTAGTGAGGCCTCACCTGGAATATTGTGTTCCGTTTTGGTCTCCTAATCTGAGGAAGGACATTCTTGCTATTGAGGGAGTGCAGCGAAGGTTCACCAGACTGACTCCCGGGATGGCAGGACTGACATATGAGGAGAGACTGGATCGACTGGGCCTGTGTTCACTGGAGTTTAGAAGAATGAGGGGGGATCTCATAGAAACATATAAAATTCTGACGGGACTGGACAGGTTAGATGCAGGAAGAATATTCCCTATGTTGGGGAAGTCCAAAACCAGGGGACACATTCTAAGGATAAGGGGTAAGCCATTTTGGACTGAGATGAGGAGAAACCTCTTCACTCAGAGTTGTTAACCTGTGGAATTCCCTACCGCAGAGAGTTGTTGATGCCAGTTCATTGGATATATTTAAGGGGGAGGTAGATATGGCCTTTATGCTAAAGGGATCAAGGGGTATGGAGAGAAAGCAGGAAAGGGGTACTGAGGTGAATGATCAGCCATGGTCTTATTGAATGGTGGTGCAGGCTCGAAGGGCCAAATGGCCTACTCCTGCACCTATTTTCTATGTTTTTATGTTCCGTGTCGCATTGTCGCTTTCGTTGTAACGTTTCTCTGCTTCAGTGACGGGATTACGCAGTGAGGTCGCTAGCCAGCTGGCAAGGCCATATCCTTTATCCCCCAGCATCCACCGTGACCTTCTGGCTGATTGACAAACAGATCAGGGATAGCACTCTCACGTAGGATGTGCGCATCATGGATGCTGCCAGGAAATGTAGCATTTACTGTCAGAATGAGTTGGCTGTGATCAACAACAAGCTGCACATTTAGGGAGTGGAATCCCTTTCTGTTATGAAACACCTCCGCATTCTGTGAAGGTGCTTTCAAGGCGATGTGCGTGCCGTCTATTGCTCTCCGCACTTTGGGGAAGTTTGCTATTCTGAGACACCCAAAGAGCTCCTGGTCTGTGCCTCCCTGGTCATAGGGAAGCTTATAAAGTTCATTCTGTGAACGTAAAGGGCTTCAGTCACCTGCCGAATGCAGCAGTGTGTGGCGTGCTGAGAGATTCGACAGATGTCGCCAGCTGAAGCCTGAAAGGATCCCGATGTGTAGAAGGCTAGGGCTGCAGTAACCTTTACCTCAACGAACAGTGCAGTTCTGATGGTGTTGGAAGGCTGCAAATCCCCCTTGACGAGCTCGCAAATCTCATCGATGACCTCCTTCAGGAAGTGCAGCCTCCTTTTCACGTGTTTTCAGACAAGTTGAGGTAAGATTGCTTTTCCAAGTATCTTTGTTGGCTGTATGCTCGCCATCTCTGTCTACGCATTACTCTGCCACCTCTTCGATTGATCCTTTCAGAAAACAGCGTGTGAGCAGTTACGAATAATGGCACAGAAAGCATCGGCCCCGTCACTGGAAATAATTTTTTTCACTTGTTGTAAATGCACTTTTCAGTTTTAAAAAAATGCCTAATGTACTAAGCTACAATTGTACAATGAAATATAAGTATAAATCTGAGTCGATCTATCTTATCTATCGTAAAATAGCCTTAAATAACGAACACATATCTCAGCTTCAATTCAAAATGGCGTCGGTAGTGCCCATTTCGATGAGGAAGGCCTGGGAAAAGCAACAATTATCCAGAGATGTTCTCGGCGAGCGATCAGCCCGGCGAAGTGCCGGCGATGTGCCGAAAGTCGGGATGGGCGATGTGCGGGCGATCACCTCAGCGATCAGTTCGGCGAAGTGAGACGAAACTTGGGTCTTAATTTTCCGGCTATGTTTCTGGCCTAGTTTCCACTTTTTGGTGAAAATGGGCAATAGAGGTCCGTTTTTGGCGATTATATGGGCGATATGAAGTGGAAAGTCTAGCCCAGTGTCCTTTCATGGGGAAACAAAACCTGTGTTTACAATCATTGTGCTTAGTGCTTCTGTAGTCACAACTACACAGAACGTAGCCACAGGTAAATAAAATATGGAGATGACATTACTGCCAGAAGTAGGTAATGAAAACACGGCTGTTTAAAGATGACTATTTCAATTAAATAATAGATAGTACTGTACCATATATAAGTGTTAACATTTCGACAGAATTTTTGCAAAACTGTCATTTATAAAGTCAAATTACTAAAAGGACTATTTAGACTGAACCCTTTTCAGGTCTGCTGCTTTCACCCTATTTGAGCATCCATCATTTTGAATAATTCCTATAGCCACAAATTGGAGTGAGTTTGATTTTTTCTAAATTTGAATAATGAAATACAGTATCTGCTATATCTTAGTACATACTTGTCCATAGTTAAATGGGAAGCATGATTCTTGATGTCCGTAATTGAGCAATTTCTGTCCTCTGTTGAATCAAGGCAATCTTCTATTTTCTAGATTTGACATAAAGCATTTTAATTTAGTGTAAATTATAATGATGAAGGGTATGCTACTAATAAATTATAATCCTCATCGCATTTAAAAAGTATTTCAGGGCTACGGACCAAGTGCTGGAAATTAGGCTGGATAGCTCTTTTTCGGCCGGCGCAGACCCGATGACCTCTTTCTGTGCCATAAATTTCTATGATTCTATGAAAATCTGTTTTTATTAGTGTAACTTGGTGATGCGCACAGATTAATACAGTTCAACTCACATATTTACCCTTGCTTTATTGGATGACTAGTTGCTGCTGATATTTACTAGGTCAGCAATCAGCGTGTCGAATTGAAGTGAGATTCTAAACCATTGGGAGGAAGAGAAAAGTAACCCTCCCCATTCGCACGGGCACCTCCATCACCTTCAGCTGGTCAAGTAGTGACATTGGCACAAGCTATGAAGATGTCTCTAGATGACGACGACTCATCAGTCCTGCAATCCCTGGTGTCAAGGGCTGCACCTTCATGATGGCCAAGTTGTGGAGCATACAGCAGACCACCACAAAATGGGACACTTGCTCTGGTATGTACTGGAGGCCCACCCGGTCAGATCCTCTGTGGCGGGGCCCACCCGGTCAGGTCCTCTGTGGCGGGACCCACCCGATCAGATTCTCTGTGGCGGGGCCCACCCGGTCAGGTCCTCTGTGGCGGGACCCACCCGATCAGATTCTCTGTGGCGGGGCCCACCCGGTCAGGTCCTCTGTGGCGGGACCCACCCGATCAGATTCTCTGTGGCGGGGCCCACCCGATCAGATCCTCTGTGGCGGGGCCCACCCGATCAGGTCCTCTGTGGCGGGGCCCACCCGATCAGATCCTCTGTGGCGGGGCCCACCCGATCAGGTCCTCTGTGGCAGGGCCCACCCGGTCAGGTTCTCTGTGGCGGGGCCCACCCGATCAGATTCTCTGTGGCGGGGCCCACCCGGTCAGGTCCTCTGTGGCGGGACCCACCCGATCAGATTCTCTGTGGCGGGGCCCACCCGGTCAGGTCATCTGTGGCAGGGCCCACCCGATCAGGTCCTCTGTGGCAGGGCCCACCCGATCAGATTCTCTGTGGCGGGGCCCACCCGATCAGGTCCTCTGTGGCAGGGCCCACCCGGTCAGATTCTCTGTGGCGGGGCCCACCCGATCAGGTCCTCTGTGGCAGGGCCCACCCGGTCAGATTCTCTGTGGCGGGGCCCACCCAGTCAGATTCTCTGTGGCGGGGCCCACCCGATCAGGTCCTCTGTGGCGGGACCCACCCGATCAGATTCTCTGTGGCAGGGCCCACCCGGTCAGATTCTCTGTGGCGGGGCCCACCCGGTCAGATTCTCTGTGGCGGGGCCCACCCGGTCAGATTCTCTGTGGCGGGGCCCACCCGATCAGGTCCTCTGTGGCGAGACCCACCCGATCAGATTCTCTGTGGCGAGACCCACCCGATCAGATCCTCTGTGGCGGGGCCCACCCGATCAGGTCCTCTGTGGCGGGGCCCACCCGGTCAGATTCTCTGTGGCGGGGCCCACCCGATCAGATCCTCTGTGGCGGGGCCCACCTGATCAGGTCCTCTGTGGCGGGGCCCACCCGATCAGATCCTCTGTGGCGGGGCCCACCCGATCAGATCCTCTGTGGCGGGGCCCACCCGATCAGATCCTCTGTGGCGGGGCCCACCCGATCAGATCCTCTGTGGCGGGGCCCACCCGATCAGATCCTCTGTGGCGGGGCCCACCCGATCAGATCCTCTGTGGCGGGGCCCACCCGATCAGATCCTCTGTGGCGGGGCCCACCCGATCAGATCCTCTGTGGCGGGGCCCACCCGATCAGATCCTCTGTGGCGGGGCCCACCCGATCAGGTCCTCTGTGGCGGGGCCCACCTGATCAGATCCTCTGTGGCGGGGCCCACCCGATCAGGTCCTCTGTGGCGGGGCCCACCTGAACACTTGCTTGGTGGCTTGGCCCTGCCTGACGATCTCGTCGACGGGGCTGGTGACCCGAACAGCTCCTCGGCAAGCACGCCCCCCCTCCCCTTTCTGACGTTCTAAAATCCGGAAATATCCGGACCTGGGCTTGGGTGTTTCCGGATTTGTGATGTCAGAAAGACGTTCCGAATTCTGGAAAAATACAAAAACCGGCTCGGCCTCGGTCCCATTATAGGCGCAATATACTACGTTATAGGCGCAATATTTAATGCAACTTGTTGAATTGTGTCCGTTCACCCTGATCCAACTGCCCCCCCCACCCCTCAACTGCACCTGAAGACTACCTTTTGGTCTTGAGTCCATGGGTGATTGACTGACTAGTGCCTTTTTTGTTTAAACTTAGTATAAATTAATTTCACTTTATTAACATTTTAATTTTACCGATGTGGCTTTTGAATGATGCACATGGAAATACCATGAAGTGGCGAAAGGAGAACATTTTAAAAAAAATTCATTCTCAGCATCTGGGCGTCACTGGCAAGGTTGCCAATCATTGCACATCCCTGGTTGCTGAATAGTTTGATACAATTGAAGGGCTTATTAGGCTACTTCAATAATGTATCAACGTGAACACATTACTCTGTTACCCCAATGGTATGAAGAAAGAATGCCACTGGTAGAGGCATAAACAAGATGGGTAGAAATATATTTTTCAATATAATGAATCATCCATCAGTGAAGGATGTTTGTCCTGAATGTAACGTGCGTGGTGTCTAATTGGCAGTGCTTGATACATAGATTAAATGCTGATGCGTAAAGCACATTCTACTGCACCAACATGTCACTACTTCGCAATTTGTCTACAATTGCACATGCTGGCCTTCTAGCCTCAATTGGCCTTCTGCTCATCAATGCTGAATTCCAGTTTTGTGTTGTGCACTTCTCCCCTGGAAACCGAGTTGAGACTACCCATTCTAATAATTGTTAAAAAGTCAGACTGAATTTTGCACTTGTTCTGCTTCAGTGTTTTTGTTCTTGCACTAAGTTGGAGATTGTTTTACATAGTTGCCTGACAATAATTCGTTATCTTGCAAGCTGCTGATGAATTTAGTGAATCTAGTGTTCATATTATTTGATTTTTGTTTCCATTTGGTCCATACTTTTGAAATTCATTGTGGTTTGCTGCTAATGGACTGATAAAGTTATTAACATGTTTCAATTGTGGTTTAAACTTAAGGGAAATCTGCAGCTGTTTTCAGGCAGACCATTGTGTTACATGTGTCCCTTTTACTTGCAAATACTGTACCCTGTATTACTATAGACCAGGTGCAACTTGTACACCGGGATTTGTGATGCTGTCCACATGGTATTTAAGAAAAAGCATTTGCTATTTTTTTAACTGCCAGTTAAAATCTGAATTCCAGAGGGCACCTTGTCATCAATCAATTAGAATTATTACATTTATGGGTATGTTGGTGTGGGGAAGAAGCAGTAGTATTGGTGAGATTACAATATGGTAGAAATTATTCTTTAGAGACTGTATAATGGGGAGAGTGTAGCTTTAGAGATTAGGGCCTTCAGGGTGACAAGGAATGACCACAAGCATTTGTTACATTACTGTATATAGCTATTTAGGCCCAGAATTTTCGGTCAGAGGATTCCCACGGGTGGATGCCTCCAACCGCAAACATTTCTACGAAAGTACCTGTGGTCCTGGGCTCCTAGATGAAAGCTTGCGTAAAAGGCCCATGTATCCCAGGAGCGTATGTGCTTTGTACACGTCCATGGGATCACGTGGGCCGGTCCAACCAATCAAAATGGGGGCATTCCCATTCATACTGATGGTGAGTTCCGTTTCTATGGAGCTCCCAAAGTATGAATGGGAACACCCCCTAAAACACACAAACGCATGAAATATATTTTTTAAAACACACTGCATTTTAATTAATTTTAAATATGTAATGTAATTAAATATTTTATACAAATTTATTTTGGAATTTTTTTTATATATGTTTTAACAGTGCTAAAAATAAACTTACCTTTATGGACTGGGTTTTTAATGTAAATGAGTGAAAACATTTTATTTTTCTTTTCCTTTAAACTCTTAGGCTGGTAAAAGAGCCTTGCGCTGGCTTTTACCAGGGGTAAGAATTTCAAGGGCATCCCCTGGGCAGAAGTTGGGCAAATAGTCCAACTCTCCGCCTGCGGAGGCCCTTTTCCTCCGGATACATGCGATCTGTCAGGAGGATTCGTGACAGATCGCAAGTTCTGGGTTTAGGCACATGCGCTTCGCAGACCTAAACCCAGAACTTGCATGGCCCTGTGGGTGCATGCGCACTTCACACACGCCCGTAGGGGCAGCGATTCAGGCCTTGATATTTGTAAAAACTATTCCTTGTTTCCAAGGACAATTGCCAATTATAACCATCTACATAAAGCTAAAGGATTGTTTTGAGGATCCTGATGTGGATATGCATAATAATTGTGTTTATTGAGAGGAGAAGGTTGAGCGTAAAGTGTGATAGTGATATTTTTGGTTGTAAAAGAGGAAACTAATGTTGATGTCTGACAGTGACAGTCATCAGTGATTTTTACTTTGTTATCCAAGGGAGAAATTAATTTATTGATATCAATCTTGTGGTTACCAACCTGTAAATATACATTAATGATTTTGACCGGCTACTTCATATCCTGTATGACTTGCTTCATAACTATGAATTCTGGGCATTAACCCTGACATTTGTCACTATTTTCCTGTGCCAATGCCTTCAGGCGTGCAATTGACAAAAGCCAGTCTTTGAAAAATAACTTTGTGCTATTTTTGGGGGGGGGGGATTGCTTTTTGTAGAATATTATAAAATGTGAGATTTTGTTACAGACTACATTCTCATGGGTCATAATTTGTTGTAGGAGTGACGTGCCCTTGCCTGTTTAATCTCGCCGATATTTTGCGCCGCAAGTTGCTGGTTGTGCGGGCTGAGAATCACCATCATCATAGGTGGTCCCTCGAACAAGGATGACTTGCTTCCACGCCAAAAGGGATGAGTTCATAGATGTTTCAATGAAGGAACCGATATTCCAGTCCTGAACTCCAGGGGTGGAAGATGCCTGTGCATGGATTTTTTTAACGTGTGGTTACCGTTGCACATCAGCCACCACACGGGCTTGACAGAGCTCGGTCTTTATCCAGTGGCAAGGGATAACCAGGATGACTGGAGACCTGCTCTGCTGCACGGACCTAGTGAGCACACAAATCGAAGTGTGGGCTGCCCGTGCTGCCCCTGGGCCCTCTGCTCTTTTGATGGCGCAGTGATGGAAACCGGGTATTTAGGATCTGAGTGAACTGTATCTCCATACCCAATTAGGTCGAAGGATTGTGAAATAAACAGTGCAAGGACTGAGAAGGAAGTATAAATTAGAGTGGGGGAATTCACCACCAACCATTAAAACCTGAAGGAATGAGACGCCACACTTACAATAGTTAATTTTTGGTGCCGGAGTTTCTTGGCAGTAATTAACAATTAGCACATCATTAAAATAATCCAAAAGCAAAATACTGCGGATGCAGGAAAATAATCCAGCCTTACTTAATCATGCAGGGACGTTAAATGGCTCCAAATCAGGCTCCTTTTGTCACTGCAGACCAGCTCAACCAGCTCTAACTTTCTGTGGCAAGTTTAGCTCGTATCTACCCATGCAAGTGCAGCAACTTCACCCGCTCATTGCATTTCAAAGGTGAGCCAGACAACAAGATGCTGTTTTCGTGCATCTCGGAGAGCAACTTTTGGATTTCTGTCTTTAATTGTGCATCTATCTTCGCAGTAGCCATAGCATTTGTGCTGTTAGCTTCGTAATTATTTTGATAAATTATGGGCCATTGTGTCTTCTATTAGCTGCACTAGAATGCTTATCCTGTTGAGCCTTTTTCAACTTTGTGTTGAGTAAGACGTAACCATTCATGTTTTTAGAAACAATGGGTCTCTTTGTATGTGACTTAAACTGACGATACCTCCCCAGAGCTTCAATAATCAGGCAATGTTTTCCCATCCTGTCCTGTGTTTGAACTTGTTGCCTCTCTATTATAATGGAAACTCTGTATTGGTGGGAATCGGTATTACAGCACTTAGACGATTTATTTACAAGGTTAACCTTTAGTTATCTGAATACTGCATCCATTCATGGAATTAGATAGTTGTGTTTTTACAAGTCCTATATTGGATAGTTTAATGTTTTGTTTTGGGCACACATGCACGGACAGTTAGATGTTTTACTGCCGACATTACCACCTTTTACCTCATTAGCGAGGGAAGGGAATGGATATGTTTGCTCAGTGTGGGGCAATATGCTCATAATTCCCAATAACTGAGTAAACTGAGTTTAAACTCATACAGGATCTTCAAAATCTCTGGTTTTTATCCTAGTTGTATATTGAAATTGTGAAAGTTTTAAACCATGTGTATGGAGAAGCCCCAAGAGAAGCAAATGAACAGAAAATTCTTGTTGCAATATTTGTTGAAGTAGCACAGAGGTGTATAAATTAAATCCATTTGGCAGGTGCCTTCTAAATTCATGTTCTTATTGATTATATCTTTGAAGAGATTGTGGTCCACAGCAAGCTCCCATAAGAGGGCTACCTTTCTATACAAAGGACCTGGATTGAGTTTTGGTTTTGGCTGCTATTTATTTTGCCTTCCCTTGGAGATGGAGGGAAGAGGAGAATTGGGGGCTGGTCAAGAATGTCTCCAGGTGGGTTTCTTAGCAACAATGGACACTTCTGAATGTTACTCCATACTGCCCGCCCTGTCTAAAATGTGGGTTTTGGCTATAAAAATCTTAAGTACTATATTTTTAATATATTTTTTCACAGCAGCACCCATAAGCTTGTATGATTCAGAAACTGTACCTTTTCAGGAGCCTAGAAACAAGGGAGACATTTAAACACGGGAGGTGATACAAAGAAGAACCGCAAGCTGATCCCGAGTCTCGAAGCTTTGAGTTTTGAGGAAATACTGGAGAAATTTGAGCTTTTTAGCCTCGAAAGGTGGTAGCTGAAGGGTGATCTTATAAGAGCATCACGATAGTTAAGGGAAAGGAAATGATAAATCTAAAATGCAAGTTGAAATTAAATTGAGAGTGGGTCAGGGAGACAAAGGTTCAAACTAGTGAAAGGTAAATTTAGGACGGATGTGAGAGTTTCTTTTCATACAGACAGTGATCAATATTTTTAATATAGTAGTGGAGGCAAAAACCCTGAAAACATTTAGGAAATAATTAGATCCAGCATTAGGCAGACTATACTCCCTTTCTAGATGGATGAATTAAGATGGGCTGATGTGATCTGTCATTGCAGAGGTTTCAAAATGTGGGATAACAATTACTCCAATTGCAATAACGTACATACTGGAATCTAAATGGGAATTGATGCATCTTGATGGTAGATAATCAAAATACAGAAGGAAAGAGGTTTTACTGGCTAAAATAACATTTATTTACTAATTAAAGAATATAATGAAGCATCAAAATTGGGCACTACAAGAATTGTAATGGCGAGAGGTGGGAGCAGCATCGGAGCGGCCTATAAAAGGCCCAGCGGGAGCTCGAGAGTCAGCGGCAGTTGGCGAGAGGCGGGAGCAGTGTTGGAGCGGCCTATAAAAGGCCCAGCGGGAGCTCGAGAGACAGCGGCAGTTGGCGAGAGGTGGGAGCAGTGTCGGAGCGGCCTATAAAAGGCCCAGTGGGAGCTCGAGAGTCAGCGGCAGTTGGCAAGAGGCGGGAGCAGTGTCGGAGCAGCCTATAAAAGGCCCAGCGGGAGCTCGAGAGTCAGCGGCAGTTGGCGAGAGGTGGGAGCAGCGTCGGAGCGGCCTATAAAAGGCCCAGTGGGAGCTCGAGAGTCAGTGGCAGTTGGCGAGAGGTGGGAGCAGTGTTGGAGCGGCTATAAAGGCGTACTTGTGCAGCTACAGCGGGAGAGAAAGCAAAAAAGAAGTAGAAAGGAATCAAAAGGTGACGTCACAGCCAATGGGGTAAGTGATTGGCTGGTGATTGGTGAGTAACTTTTATTTTTATATCAGTAAGTAAACTGTTACATTGTTATTACCAATTTAAGGGTATCTAAGGGTTAAGGCATGGCAGGAGAGATCGGTCACGTGATATGCTCCTCCTGTGCCATGTGGGAACTCGGGGATGCTTCCGGTGTCCCTGACGACTACGTGTGTAAGAAGTGTATCCGCCTCCATTTCCTGATGGACCGCGTTGCGGAATTGGAGCTGAGGGTGGATTCACTCTGGAGCATCCACGATGCTGAGAATGACATATGTGGCACGTGTAGTGAGTTGGTCTTGCCGCATGAGAAGGATCCACAGCCAGCTAGGGAATGGAAGATCAGCAGGAAGAGTAGTACAAAGAAGGTAGTGCAGGGGTCCCATCTGGTCATCCCCCTGCAAAACAGATACACTGTTTTGAGTGCTGTTGAGGGTGATGACTCATTAGGGGAGAGCAACAGCAGCCAAGTTCATGGCACCGTGGCTGGCTCTGTTGTACAGGAGGGCATAAAAAAGAGTGGGAGAGCGATAGTGATAGGGGATTCAATCATAAGGGGAATAGATAGGCGTTTCTGCGGCCGCAATCGAGACTCCAGGATGGTATGTTGCCTCCCTGGTGCAAGGGTCAAGGATGTCTCCGAGCGAGTGCAGGACATTCTGAAAAGGGAGGGAGAACAGCCAGTTGTCGTGGTGCACATTGGTACCAACGACATAGGTAAAAAAAGGGATAAGGTCCTACGAGACGAATTTAAGGAGCTAGGAGTTAAATTAAAAAGTAGGACCTCAAAAGTAGTAATCTCGGGATTGCTACCAGTGCCACGTGCTAGTCAGAGTAGGAATTGCAGGATAGCACAGATGAATACGTGGCTTGAGCAGTGGTGCAGCAGGGAGGGATTCAAATTCGTGGGGCATTGGAACCGGTTCTGGGGGAGGTGGGACCAGTACAAACCGGATGGTCTGTACTTGGGCAGGAACGGAACCAATGTCCTAGGGGGAGTGTTTGCTAGTGCTGTTGGTGAGGAGTTAAACTAATATGGCAGGGGGATGGGAACCAATACAGGGAGACAGAGGGAAACAAAAGACAGAAAAGAGTTGAGTAAAAGTGGAGGGCAAAGAAACCAAAGGCAAGAATCAAAAAGGGCCACTGAATATAAAAGGGCTGCAGGAGGGGTAAAAACTAAAAATCATGGTTTAAAAACTAGGATGAAAACACTCTACCTAAATGCACGCAGCATTAGAAATAAAGTAAATGAGTTGACGGCACAAATCATTACAAATGGGTATGATTTGGTGGCCATTACAGAGACATGGTTGCAAGGTGGCCAGGACTGGGAATTAAACGTACAGGGGTATCTGACGATTCGGAAAGATAGGCAGGAAGGGAAGGGAGGTGGGGTAGCTCTGTTAATAAGGGATGATATCAGGGCAGTTGTGAGGGATGATATTGGCTCCAACGAAAAAAATGTTGAATCATTGTGGGTGGAGATTAGAGATAGTAAGGGGAAAAAGTCACTGGTCGGTGTAGTTTATAGGCCCCCAAATAATAACTTCATGGTGGGGCGGGCAATAATCAAGGGAATAATGGAGGCATGTGAAAAAAGAACGGCAGTAGTTATGGGGGATTTTAACCTACATATCGATTGGTCAAATCAAATCGCAGGGGGTAGCCTGGAGGAGGAATTCATAGAATGCATACGGGATTGTTTCTTAGAACAGTATGTAACAGAACCTACAAGGGAGCAAACCATTTTGGATCTGGTCCTGTGTAACGAGACAGGAAAAATAAACGATCTCCTTGCAAAAGATCCTCTCGGAATGAGTGATCACAATATGGTTGAATTTGTAATACAGATTGAGGATGAGGAAGTTGTGTCAGAAACGAGCGTACTATGCTTAAACAAAGGGGACTACAGTGGGATGAGGGCAGAGTTGGCTAAAGTAGACTGGAAACAAGGTAAACGGTGGCACAATTGAGGAACAGTGGAGGACTTTTAAGGAGTTCTTTCATAATGCGCAACCAAAATATATTCCAGTGAAAAAGAAGGGCGGCAAGAGAAGAGATAACCAGCCGTGGATAACCAAGGAAATAAAGGAAAGTATCAAATCAAAGACCAATGCGTATAAGGTGGCCAAGGTTAGTGGGAAACTAGAGGATTGGGAAGATTTTAAGCAACAGCAAAGAATGACTAAAAAAGCAATAAAGAAAGGGAAGATGGATTACAAAGGTAAACTTGCGCAAAACATAAAAACAGATAGTAAAAGCTTTTACAGATATATAAAACGGAAAAGAGTGACTAAAGTAAATGTTGGTCCCTTAGAAGATGAAAGGGGGGTTTAATAATGGGAAATGTGGAAATGGCTGAGACCTTAAACAATTATTTTGCTTCCGTCTTCATAGTGGAAGACTCAAAAACCATGCCAAAAATTGCTGGTCATAGGAATGTGGGAAGGGAGGACCTTGAAATGATCACTATCACTAGGGAGGTAGCGCTGGACAGACTAATGGGATTGAAGGTAGACAAGTCCCCTGGTCCTGATGAAATGCATCCCAGGGTATTAAAAGAGATGGCGGAAGTTATAGCAGATGCATTCGTTATAATCTACCAAAATTCTCTGGACTCTGGGGAGGTACCAGCGGATTGGAGAGCAGCTAATGTAACGCCTCTGTTTAAAAAAGGGGGCAGACAAAAGGCGGGTAACTATAGGCCGGTTAGTTTAACATCTGTAGTGGGGAAAATGCTTGAAACTATCATTAAGGAAGAAATAGCAGGACATCTGGATAGGAATAGTGCAATCAAGCAGATGCAGCATGGATTCATGAAAGGGAAATCATGTTTAACTAACTTACTGGAATTCTTTGAGGATATAACGGGCATGGTGGATAGAGGTGTACCGATGGATGTGGTGTATTTAGATTTCCAAAAGGCATTCGATAAGGTGCCACACAAAAGGTTACTGCAGAAGATAAAGTTACGCGGAGTCAGAGGAAATGTATTAGCATGGATAGAGAATTGGCTGGCGAACAGAAAGCAGAGAGTTGGGATAAATGGGTCCTTTTCCGGTTGGAAATCAGTGGTTAGTGGTGTGCCACAGGGATCAGTGCTGGGACCACAACTGTTTACAATATACATAGATGACCTCGAGGAGGGGACAGAGTGTAGTGCAACAAAATTTGCAGATGACACTAAGATTAGTGGGAAAGCGGGTTGTGTAGAGGACTCAGAGAGGCTACAAGGAGATTTAGATAGGTTAAGCGAATGGGCTAAGGTTTGGCAGATGGAATACAATGCCAGAAAGTGTGAGGTCATCCACCTTGGGGAAAAAAAACAGTAAAAGGGAATATTATTTGAATGGGGAGAAATTACAACATGCTGTGGTGCAGAGGGACCTGGGGGTCCTTGTGCATGAAACTCTTTTGGAGTAAACAACAAAAACATTAAACCGTGCCCCCCGATCTGTGGGAACACCAACATTTACAAAGCCCTTTTTTTTTAAATATATTTTTTGAGCTTTTTTGGGCACTAAAATAATATTATTTTTCCTAAGTGTCCCCTATAAAAGGGGAGGGGGACACTAAAAGCACCGGCAATTAAAACAAATTAACTTAAAAACATAAAATCAAATTAAAATTTGGTTGCCGGGCGTGATGATGCACTCCAGTCCCTCCGGTGCCCACCTCTCGTGGAAGGCCGCGAGCGTACCGGTGGACACCGCGTGCTCCATCTCCAAGGACACCCTGGACCAGATGTACGCGCGGAAGAGAGGCAGGCAGTCTGGCTGAACGACCCCCTCGACCGCCCGCTGCCTGGACCGGCTGATGGCACCATTGGCCGTGCCCAGGAGCAGTCCCACGAGGAGGCCCTCGGACCTACCCGCTCCCCTCCGCACAGGGTGCCCGAAGATCAGGAGTGTGGGACTGAAGTGCAGCCAGAATTTCAGGAGCAGCCCCTTTAAATAGCAAAACAGGGGCTGCAACCTCGTGCACTCAATAAAAACATGGAACACGGACTCTTCCAGAGCGCAGAAATTGCAGGCGGCCTGGGAGCCCGTGAACCGGCTTAAAAATTTATTGCACGGGACTGCTCCGTGCTCCACCCTCCAGGCCAAGTCCCCGATAAATACTGGGAGTTCTCCCGCGTAGAGTGCCCTCCATCGGGGACCCTCGCCTCCTCCGGACGGCAAGATGGTACGCAATGGCGTGTCCGGACGGTAGGCGAGGATGGCAAAGTTGAGAGTGTGCAGGAGCAGCCCGTACAGGAAACCCCTCCGCGCAGAACTGAAAGGCACGGAGGGGATTTCCCCGAGGCGGCTCAAGTTGTGAGGCGCCGGCTCCCGAGGGAGGTTCCGGGGTTTGGCGCCGATGAGGAATTCCGTCCAGACGGGGGTCAGTTCGGACGGGATCTCCCCACGTGCTTGAGCCTCCTCGATGCACCTAACAGAGTCGGGGCCCAAAGCTGTTTTTAGCAACTCGATGGCATCGGCCGCGCGGCGGACGTCGGCAGAATTTAGGCGCCGCGCCAGCGTGTCTGGCGCCATCCAGCCCGCTCCTCCGCCATCGAGCAGGTCCCTGACCCTGGTCACCTCACCAGCCACAGCCCTCTCGTCCGACCGCCACCTGAAACCTCGGTCGTGGAGGTACGGATTCCCGAGCAGCGGCTCCTGCAGGACAGCCGCCACTCCAGCTGGTGGAGAGCTGCGCTTGGTGGAGACTTTGTTCCAGACCCTGATGAGTTCCTTGTAAAAGACAGGCAGCTCCCGGAGGGCGGTCCTGATGCCCCCCACACTCACAAACAGGAGCTGCGTGTCGTAGTTGAGGCCGTGCTGTTGGCGGAAAAAATACATCGCCAGAGCACGCCACCTAGGAGGGGGCTCAACGTAAAGGTATCTCTGCAGTGTCTGAAGACGGAAAGTCGCGAGCTGGGCGCTGACGCACACCAACGACTGACCGCCCTCCCCAAGCGGGAGCCTCAAGACTGCCGCAGAGACCCAGTGCTTCCTGTTGTTCCAGAAGAAGTCCACCAGCTTCTTCTGTATCTTGGCGACAAACGCAGGGGGAGGGGTCTAAGTGACCAGCCGGTACCACAACATGGCGGCCACCAGCTGGTTTATGACTAGCGCTCGACCCCTGTAGGACAGCACTCGGAGCAGTCCTGTCCAGCGCCCTAGGCGAGCGGCGACCTTGGCCTCCATCTCCTGCCAGTTCGCCGGCCAGGCTTGCTCGTCGGGGCTAAGGTAGACTCCCAGATAGAGGAGATGGGTCGTGCTCCAGGCAAAAGGCCTGAGCTCCTCCGGCAGGGAGTCCACCCGCCACTGATCCACCAGGAGTCCGGAACATTTTTCCCAGTTGATTCTGGCGGAGGATGTGGCCGAGTAAATCTCCTGGCACTCACGCATCCTCCGCAGGTCAGCGGGATCCTCTACCGCGAGGAGTACGTCATTGGCGTAAGCCGAGAGGACGACCTCCACGCCCGGCCCTTGCAGAGCCAGTCCCGTCAACCTCGTCCGCAAGAGGCGCAGGAAAGGCTCCACGCAAACAGCATATAACTGGCCGGACATGGGGCATCCCTGGCGCACCCCTCTCCTAAAGCGAAGGGGCGCCGTCAAGGACCCGTTAACCTTAATCAGACACTCCGCGGCGGCGTACAAAAGTCGGATCCGGGCGACGAAATGCGTCCCGAACCCGAAAGCGCGCAGAGTTCCGAGCAGATAGTCGTGATCCACCCTGTCGAACGCCTTCTCTTGGTCGAGGGATAGGAAGGCGACCGACAGACCAGCCTCCTGGGAACAATGGATGAGGTCCCGGACCAGATGGATGTTATCGTGGATTGTCCGGCCCGGGACCGTGTAGGACTGGTCGGGGTGGATCATGTGGTCCAGCACGGCACCAAGGCGAGCAGACATCGCCCTGGCGAAGATTTTGTAGTCCGTGCTGAGGAGGGAGACCGGGCGCCAGTTCTTAAGGAGGCGGAGATCGCCCTTCTTAGGCAGCAGGACGATGACTGCCCTGCGCCAAGAGAGGGGCATCTCCCCGGTCGCCAGACTTTCCCCCAGGACCCGCGCGTAGTCGCTCCCCAGGACGTCCCAGAACGCCCTGTGGAACTCCACGGTCAGCCTGTCCAGCCCCGGGGATTTTCCCCTCGAGAGCCGGTCGAGGGCACCAGTCAGCTCCGCCAGGCTTAGCGGAGCTTCCAGATTTTCGGCGCCCTCCGGGCTGACCTTCGGCAGGTCCTCCCACAAAACTCTACGCGCTTCCTCGCTGGACGGCTCCGGAGAGAACAGGGCCCTGTAATATTCACGGGCCCTGTTGTTGACGCCTTCCGGATCCGAGACGAGAGAGCCGTCGTCGGCCAGCAGCGTCAAGAGCTGCTTACGGACACTCTGTCTTTTTTCCAGCGAGTAGAAGAAGGGGGAGCCGCGGTCCAGATCCCGCAGGAACCGGATCCGCGACCTCATGAACGCGCCTCGGGACCCGACGAGCTGCAGGTCCTTCAGCGCAACCTTCTTTGCTTCGTACACCGTCCGCAGAGCCGGGTCCCCGACGACTTGACCGAGACGGGACTCCAGGTCGAGCATCTCTTTTTCTAGGCGCCCGACCCTGGCCGCCCGCCTCTTGGTCGACCCCCTCGCGTACTCTTGACAGAAGATGCGGACGTGAGCCTTGCCCACGTCCCACCATAGCCTCAAGGAGGGGAAGCCCCCCTGCTTCCTTCTCCAGTCGGCCCAGAAACGACAGAACGAGTCCTGGAACCGCACGTCCTCCAGCAGCAGGTTGTTAAAATGCCAGTACGCGGACCCCATCCTTGCGCGGAGCGAAGCGAGCTCCGCCCACACCAGGTGGTGGTCCGAACACGGCACCGGCCACAAGGAGGCCGCCGGGACGCAGGAAACGTACGCCCGAGACACGTAAAGGCGGTCGACTCTGGACCATCCTACTCCAGGCCTCACCCAAGTAAAGGCGCTGGAGTCGGGATGGAGATTTCGCCAGACGTCCACCAAGTCGAAGGACCCGACCAGGTCCCTCAACTTCCCCATCGCCGTCATGCTCTGCGGGGCACCGGAGTGGTCCCTCGCCTCGAGGGTGCAGTTAAAATCCCCCCGAGGACAATGCAGTCGCCGACGTCGACGGAGCCAAGAAGAGCGGACACCTCTTCGAAGAAGCGCGTTTGCTGCGGGCCGGGCTGAGGGGCGTACACGTTCACGAGATGGAGCGGCACGTCCCCCAGGCGAACCGTTGCGTGCAGCAAGCGGCCTGGCACGGGCTCCTCGACCCCCAAGATCTCCGGCTGAAAATGCGGGGCCAGCAAGATGGCCACCCCACTAGAAGTGGCGGTGAGGTGGCTCATGTGGACCTCTCCTTGCCATTCCAGGAGCCACGTGGCTTCGTCTCCCGGAACGGTGTGGGTTTCTTGCAGGAAGCATGCCGCATATTTCCCCTCCCGCAGGAGCGAAAAATTGTTAAATCTACGGCGTGCCTCTCTGCCGCCGTTGATGTTGAGGCTGGCTATGGTTATCTTCATGACAAGAGCATAGTGCAACCTCTACCTAACCTATTGTGGGGGGGGGAAGTGGAGTCGTTTGTTGACCTCCACTCCTTCAGCAGCCCAGCGAGGAACTTTTTGAGCCGGCGCAGCTCAAGGCCTTGCGCCTTTGATAAGGGCCTGCCCGCGGCCATGGTTTTAGCGGCGGCGCGGACGGAAGCGATGAGCAGCCCCGGTTGCGGCGACCCTGGCTCTGGACCAAAAAGTCCCGGAGATCCTCTACGGGAATGAGGGGGGACTCAGCGGCGGGCACGAGGAGATCCACCGCCTCACTGGCGATGGACTCGAGATCTTCACCCGCGTCCTCCACCGAGTTCCCGTCCTCCTCCGGGAGGTCGCCGCTAGCAGCCGGCCTGTCTACCGCACGAGGTACGGCAAACGGCCCGGCCGCTCCATCCGGCCCTGGCTCTGCCCCGATCCCACCCCCGGGATCGTCGGCAGAGGAGTCCCAACTGGGCTCTTTTAGAATTGGTGCTGGGTCGGGAAGCGAAAGCGGAAGGGGTTCCTCCTCCGCCCCAGGAACCGGGGAACACGGAGAGACCTGGTCAAAGAAATGTACCAGGTCCTCCAAGTCCCCCAGCCCCAAAGTAGGGGGCGAGGGTTGTTGTTCTTCCCCTTCCCCGCTGCCACCACCCGGCCCAGCGTGTACAGATTCATTAAAATTGCTAATACTTTGTATTTCTGCCGGGTCGAGCAAGTCCCGGGGGAAGTTGGAAGTTGGATATTGGCTGGGCGGGCTCGGGTTCGGCCTTTTCGGCCCCGCCCGCCTCAGTCCCCGGGATGCTCGACCCGGCGGCAACGCATTCCTCCGCTGGCCCCACGCCCCCCACGACAGGCAGATCTTTCACGCCATCCCCGGGAGGCAGCGGCTGGGCAGCCTCGACTGCCTCACCCTCCCCGGGGACAGATTCCTCGTGCCTACGGCGCAGTTTGGGGGCGCCGGTGGGGGACGTGGGACACGCGGCGGGCACCGACTCCTCCACGGAGGGATGTTGTTCCCCTTCCGCCTCATTGGAGCGGCGCCTCCTTTTGTTCCTGGGGGTGCACGGAGGCAGGGAGACCTCCATGTCTGCCGAGGCCTCCTGCTCCGCCCCTCCCTTTTTCTTATCTTGCCCGCGCCCGAGCCCCCCTGTGATACTAGTCAAGGGCTCGGGCACGGGCTCAGGGCACCCCGTGCTCGCCGGTGACGGGGTTGGGCCGAGCGCGGTAAACAAGTTGTTTGGCGCACCGAGGGGACCCGCCTCGAGATGTTTCGCCTTCTTCCGCGCCTTCTTTCCGGCCGGACGCTCTCCCTTCCCCCCGCCGGAGGCCATGAAAACAAAGGCCTCCGACGATGCCCGCGCACCTATGGCTCCCGGCACGCGGACGCAACTAGGGGGATGGGTGGCGGCGGCGCCAGCCTTGGCCGCCTTCGGTGGTTTGGCGGCCTTGGAGGCGGGTCAGTTCTTACGAACGTGCCCCACCTCCCTACAGGCATGGCACCGCACGCCGTCCGACGTCCAGAAGACGCGGTAGGCAGTCCCCTCGTGCACCACATTAAAATAGCCCTCCGTCGTCTCCTCCCGCGCCAGCCGGACAAAGAGCTGGCGGCGGAAGGAGAACACGTGGCGCAGGCTGTTCTCCCTGAGGCCGAGCGGTATGGGGTTGATCCCCAACCTTACCTCCTCCATGTGGTGTAGGTGAGGGAGGAGGAGCTCAGCGGGAACAAAGGGCGGGACGTTTGATAGAATGACCCTCTGCGCGGTGGCCTCGAGAGGGTCCACCGGCAGGAACGTCCCGCCCACCGTGAGCCCCTTTTCAATGGCCAGGGACACCGCTCGCTCCGACCCCAGGAAGAAGACGGCCTTCCCAGACATCTTGGAGGCTGCGACAATGGCCGAGGGGCCGACTACCCCAGCCATCGCCCGCACGCACTCCTCAATGCTCATTGTGGGGTGAGTGTAGCTCTTGACCCCGTTTTTCTTTGCAACGAGTCTGAAAGGTGGCAGGGCAGCAGGTGGCGCAGGAGGTGCCGTGGATGTGGACGCTGCCTGCGCATATGTCCTAGCTGGCCCTGCCACCGGCGTAGATGGGGTCGCCATCACGGGGTCCCTTTAAGGGCCACACCCACCCCAAAGTCACAGGCCTTAATGGTCTTAAGTGGCCTCGTTTGAATGTATGAACAGAGGGAGCTCTGAAAGAGGCACACCTCTCCCCTAGTTGGCAATTGGGGAGGGGCCTTGCTTCCTCTGCTCAGTTGTTTTAATTGTTTTTTATTAAAAAATTAGGAGGAAGGGCTGTCAGAGAGAGAGAGAGGGGAGAGACAGAGAGAGAGAGATAGAGGGAGGGGGTGTGGGAAAGAAGGAGGCTGCGAGGGCAGGTCTCCCCTCACAGCAATGGGTGGGTGCACTCCCCAGATGGCAAACAAAACACAGTCTTTGGGGTGGTCTTCGGGTGGGGGGGGCGAAGATGTCTTCACCTGGGGCAGCTGGAGCCACACAGGCACACACTCCCAACGATGTTAACCAGGGTAATCAATAGTTATCAGCCTGGTAGCTCCAGCTATCCCAGGCTAGGCAATGGGGGAGGGGTGCTTCAGTGGTGTGTGGGGCCTAGTTGGAAGCAAGACCCCCACACACACTTCCACACACACATGTTCCGGCCCTCGAAAGGTCTTCCTTTCTCCCCCCACCAATAAAACAATGTCTTTCGGGGAATGCACCAACACCCACCTGTAGAATATTGCAGAATCTCCCTCCTTCCACACAGGTTGTTGTTCTTTCCACTCTCCCCAACTCTTGTAGCAGTAATAAAGTTGGTAATTTTTCTGCGCTCCACCTCTCCCTCCGGATGTTGATTGGGTAGCAAGCCAGCCCTTTTCCTCCTATTCCTGGGCTGTTCTCAGGGCTCACTCCAGGCTTTCGATACAGGAGCTAAAGCAGGGAGTTCCTTCTCTCTCTGCAGCTCAGCTCCAACTGAATAGGCCACGCCTCCACTGCTCCACCATTGGTCCTTCCCAAAAAGTTAGTTTGCAGGTGCAGCAGGTAATCAGGAAGGCAAATGGAATGTTGGCCTTCATTGCGAAAGGGATGGAATACAAAAGCAGGGAGGTGTTGCTGCAACTGTATAAGGTATTGGTAAGGCCGCACCTGGAGTACTGCGTGCAGTTTGGTCACCTTACTTAAGGAAGGATATACTGGCTTTGGAAGGGGTACAGAGACGATTCACTAGGCTGATTCGAGAAATGAGGGGGTTACCTTATGATGATAGATTGAGTAGACTGGGTCTTTACTCCTTGGAGTTCAGAAGGATGAGGGGTGATCTTATAGAAACATTTAAAATCATGAACGGGATAGACAAGATAGAGGCAGAGAGGTTGTTTCCATTTGTGGGGGAGACTAGAACTAGGGGGCACAGCCTCAAAATACGGAGGAGCCAATTTAAAACCGAGTTGAGAAAAAATTTCTTCTCCCAGAGGGTTGTGAATCTGTGGAATTCTCTGCCCAAGGAAGCAGTTGAGGTTGGCTCATTGAATGTTTTCAAGTCAAAGATAGATAGATTTTTAAGCAATAAGGGAATTAAGGGTTATGGGGAGAGGGCGGGTAAGTGGAATTGAGTCCACGGCCAGATCAGCCATGATCTTATTGAATGGCGAAGCAGGCTCGAGGGGCTTAGAACATAAGAATATAAGAATTAGGAACAGGAGTAGGCCATCTAGCCCCTCGAGCCTGCTCCGCCATTCAACAAGATCATGGCTGATCTGGCCGTGGACTCAGCTCCAATTACCCGCCCGCTCCCCGTAACCCTTAATTCCTTTATTGGTTAAAAATCTATCTATCTGTGACTTGAATACATTCAGTGAGCTTGCCTCAACTGCTTCCTTGGGCAGAGAATTCCACAGATTCACAATCCTCTGAGAGAAGAAATTCTTTCTCGACTCGGTTTTAAATTGGCTCCCCCGTATTTTGAGGCTGTGCCCCCTAGTTCTAGTCTCCCCTACCAGTGGAAACAATCTCTCTGCCTCTATCTTGTCGATCTCTTTCATTATTTTAAATGTTTCTATAAGATCACCCCTCATCCTTCTGAACTCCAACGAGTAAAGACCCAGTCTACTCAATCTATCATAAGGTAACCCCCTCATCTCCGGAATCAGCCTAGTGAATCGTCTCTGTACCCCCTCCAAAGCTACTATATCCTTCCTTAAGTAAGGTGACCAAAACTGCACGCAGTGCTCCAGGTGCAGCCTCACCAATACCCCATACAGTTGCAGCAGGACCTCCCTGCTTTTGTACTCCATCCCTCTCACAATGAAGGCCAACATTCCATTCGCCTTCCTGATTACCTGCTGCGCCTGCAAACTAACTTTTTGGGATTCATGTACAAGTACCCCCAGGTCCCTCTGCACCGCAGCAGGTTGTAATTTCTCCCCATTCAAATAATATTCCCTTTTACTGTTTTTTTTTTTTTCCCCCCAAGGTGGATGACCTCACACTTTCCGACATTGTATTCCATCTGCCAAACCTTATCCCATTCGCTTAACCTATCTAAATCTCTTTGCAGCCTCTCTGTCCTCTACACAACCCGCTTTCCCACTAATCTTCGTGTCATCTGCAAATTTTGTTACACTACACTCTGTCCCCTCTTCCAGGTCATCTTTGTATATTGTAAACAGTTGTGGTCCCAGCACCGATCCCTGTGGCACACCACTAACTACCGATTTCCAACCCGAAAAGGACCCATTTATCCCAACTCTCTGCTTTCTGCTAGCCAACCAGTTCTCTATCCATGCTAATACATTTCCTCTGACTCCGCGTACCTTTATCTTCTGCAGTAACCTTTTTTGTGGCACCTTATCAAATACCTTTTGGAAATCTAAATACACCACATCCATCGGTACACCTCTATCCACCATGCTCGTTATATCCTCAAAGAATTCCAGTAAATTAGTTAAAGATGATTTCCCCTTCATGAATCCATGCTGCGTCTGCTTGATTGCTCTATTCCTATCTAGATGTCCCGCTATTTCTTCCTTAATGATAGCTTCAAGCATTTTCCCCACTACAGATGTTAAACTAACCGGCCTATAGTTACCTGCCTTTTGCCTACCCTCTTTTTTAAACAGAGGCGTTACATTAGCTGCTTTCCAATCCGCTGGTACCTCCCCAGAGTTCAGAGAATTTTGGTAGATTATAACGAATGCATCTGCTATAACTTCCGCCATCTCTTTTAATACCCTGGGATGCATTTCATCAGGACCAGGGGACATGTCTACCTTGAGTCCCATTAGCCTGTCCAGCACTACCCCCCTAGTGATAGTGATTGTCTCAAAGTCCTCCCTTCCCACATTCCTGTGACCAGCAATTTTTGGCATGGTTTTTGTGTCTTCCACTGTGAAGACCGAAGCAAAATAATTGTTTAAGGTCTCAGCCATTTCCACATTTCCCATTATTAAATCCCCCTTCTCATCTTCTAAGGGACCAACATTTACTTTAGTCACTCTTTTCCGTTTTATATATCTGTAAAAGCTTTTACTATCTGTTTTTATGTTTTGTGCAAGTTTACCTTCGTAATCGATCTTTCCTTTCTTTATTGCTGTCTTAGTCATTCTTTGCTGTTGTTTAAAATTTTCCCAATCTTCTTGTTTCCCACTCACCTTGGCCACCTTATATACATTGGTTTTTAATTTGATACTCTCCTTTATTTCCTTGGTTATCCACGGCTGGTTATCCCTTCTCTTACCGCCCTTCTTTTTCACTGGAATATATTTTTGTTGCGCATTATGAAAGTGCTCCTTAAAAGTCCTCCACTGTTCCTCAATTGTGCCACCGTTTAGTCTGTGTTTCCAGTCTACTTTAGCCAACTCTGCCCTCATCCCACTGTAGTCCCCTTTGTTTAAGCATAGTACGCTCGTTTGAGACACTACTTCCTCACCCTCAATCTGTATTACAAATTCAACCATACTGTGATCACTCATTCCAAGAGGATCTTTTACTTGGAGATCGTTTATGATTCCTGTCTCATTACACAGGACCAGATCTAAGATAGCTTGCCTACTCCTGTTCCTAATTCTTATGTTCTTATGTTCTTATTAATGTTGGGGAAGTCCAGAACCAGGGGTCACAGTCTAAGGAAAAGGGGTAAGCCATTTAGGACCAAGATGAGGAGAAACTTCTTCACCCAGAGAGTGGTGAACCTGTGGAATTCTCTACCACAGAAAGTTGTTGAGGCCAATTCACTAAATATATTCAAAAAGGAGTTCGATGTAGTCCTTACTACTAGGGGGAATCGAGGGGTATGGCGAGAAAGCAGGAATGGGGTACTGAAGTTGCATGTTCAGCCGTGAACTCATTGAATGGTGGTACAAGCTCGAAGGGCCGAATGGCCTACTCCTGCACCTATTTTCGGTGTCTCTATGTTTCTAAAAGCAAAATAGTGTGAATGTTGTAAATCTGAAAGAAGAACAGAAAATGCTGGAAATACCCAGGTCAGGCAGCATCTGTGGAGTTAATGCTTCAGGTTGGTGACCTTGCATCTCAACTGAAAAACGTAAGAGATGTAATGGGTTTTAAGCAAGTATAGAGGCAGGGAAAGAGGAGAGGGGGCAGGGAGGAAAGAACAAGGGGCCGAACTTCAGTGCCGTCAGAAAGCTGGTGGTGTTGAGGCCTTTTTCCCCCGATTCGCGCCGCATGCGGCGGCCATTAGATCCAAATTCAGCTTTTTGACCACAAAAAAAATGTTCCAA
The DNA here is from genome assembly GCF_044704955.1 of Pristiophorus japonicus. NCBI lineage: Eukaryota > Metazoa > Chordata > Chondrichthyes > Pristiophoridae > Pristiophorus > Pristiophorus japonicus. The sequence goes on from NC_091986.1 coordinate 140,044,714, forward strand.
TCTTATTAGCCCTACAAAGCTGAAAGTTTGCAGTCTTAATTAGGGCATTATTCCCACGAGAAATTCACCCTTGGAGTGATGTGGCAGCTGCCATTGCAGCACAGGCACGAGGGAACGAGCGTATCGGTGCTGCTTTGGAGAGGATGGCCGCAGCTCTGCAAGAGTCGACGGAGCGTCCAAGTGCTGTTATATCTAGTGGCTTTCAGACTGTGGCTGCTCGCATGCAGTCTCCGCTGGATGCCCCCCCCCTCCCCAAGACCTCAGTTACTTTCGCGGCTGGGTCCACCACATGCCACGGGAAATTCCGGTGTGGTGCCACAGCACCGACCTGAGCTCCCTCAGATTGGTGGTGGTGGTATTGTGCCGCCCCTGGTGAGTTATTCAGGCTCCTCGCGCCAGGATACGGATGATGCGCTCCCTCCGGCTCACAGCATTCCTGGCCCCAGACCTGTCACTCCGCCAGTGCCTCCACACATGGCCTCGCCTGAGCCAAGGCAGACTGAACCCTCCCAGGAGGGTGTTGACCAGTCTGCAGCCGGCCCTTCCGGGCCCAAAGCTGCTCGAGGGCGTTCTAGAAGGACATCTGCAGCTTCCACACAGGGAACACAGCAGACACATGAGGCAGCCACAAGGGAGACACTGAGGCAAAGTTACAGGTTAGGCACACGTAAGATCATCATAGGCAGTGCCTCGAAGATGACTTGCTTCCACTCTCAAAATGAGTTCTCAGGTGGCTGAACAGTCCAATGCGGGACCTACAGGTCTCTGTCACAGGTGGGGCAGACAGTGGTTGAAGGAGTGGGTGGGGAGCCTGGGTTGCTGCACGCTCCTTCCGCTTGGTTTCTACAGGCTCTCGGCGACGAGACTCGAGGTGCTCAGCGCCCTCTCGGATGCTCTTCCTCCACTTTGGGCGGTCTTGGGCCAGAGATTCCCAGGTGCTGGTAGGGATGTTGCACTTTATCTAGGAGGTTTTGAGGGTGTCCCCTGCCCACCTGGGGCTTGCTTGCTGTGTCGAGGTGCCAAGAAGAGTGCTTGCTTTGGGAGTCTCATATCAGGCATGCAGACGATGTGGCCTGCCCAGCGGAGCTGATCGAGTGTGGTCAGTGCTTCGATGCTGGGGATGTTAGCCTGAGCGAGAACACTGATGTTGGTGTGTCTGTCCTCCCAATGAATTTGCAGGATCTTGCGGAGGCAGCATTGTTGGTACTTCTCCAGTGCTTTGAGGTGTCTGCTAGAAATAGTCCATGTCACTGAGCCATATAGGAGGGTGGGTATCACTACTGCCCTGTAGACCACGAGCTTGGTGCCAGATTTGAGGTCCTGGTCTTCAAAAATTCTCTTCCTCAGGTGACTGAAGGCTGCGCTGGCATACTGGAGGCGATGTTGTATCTCGTCATTGATGTCTGCCCTTGCTTGACCGTAGGCTCCCGAGGTATGGAAAATGATCCACGTTGTCCAAAGCCTCACCGTGGATTTTGATAACCGAGGGGCAGTGCTGTGTGGTGGGGTCAGGTTGGTGGAGGATGTTTGTTTTACGGATGTTTAGTGTAAGGCCCATGCTTTCGTACGCCTCGGTGAAGGTGTTGATGATGGCTTATTCGGCCTCTGAGTGTGCGCAGACACAAGCGTCGTCTGTGTACTGTCGTTCACTGACAAGAATGGGATGACCTTGGATCCCCTCGTCTCTTTCTCCCCCCCCCGTCTCTTTCTCCCCCCGCCTCCCCGTCTCTTTCTCTCCCCCCCCCTCCCCCCCCCGTCTCTTTCTCTCTCCCCCCCCCCCGTCTCTTTCTCTCCCCTCCCCCCGTCGTCTCTTTCTCTCTCCCCCTCCCCTGTCTTTCTCACTCCCCCGTCTCTTTCTCCCCCCCCCCCCTGTCTCTTTCTCTCCCCCCCCCCCCGTCTCTTTCTCTCCCCCCCCCCCCCCCGTCTCTTTCTCTCCCCCGCCCCCCGTCGTCTCTTTCTCTCTCCCCCTCCCCTGTCTTTCTCACTCCCCCGTCTCTTTCTCTTCCCCCCCCCCCCTCGTCTCTTTCCCCCCCCCCATTGCCTACATAAGGAGATATTAGGACAGTTGATCAAAAAGGTAGGTCTTAATGAGTGTCTTAAAGGAGGAAAGTGAGGTAGAGAGGCGTAGCGGTTTAGGGAGGGAATGCCACCGGCGGCTTGGGTTCTCCTTCGGTCTCAACATTGGATTTGGGTGCTGGAGATTTCCAGCTCCTGTGGCTGCATTTTGTAGGTAGGAAATGCATTATGGGAGGTGTAGTTTTCATCCTGCTCCTCGGATCATAGAATAATTGTTCTGAAGCAGACCATGCAGCCTTTAGGTGTGCACTAGTAATTTACAACAATAACTTTGCTGGAAAGTATTTTCTGTTATAAATCATTTTTGTTATGTGATTTGTATTGTAAATAAAGATTCTGAGCTAAGCCTATTGGGATGGGAAGTTCTTTTATATATTGCTGAGGGAGGTCAGTGGTCCCCTCTATTCACCTGCTCACTGCTCAGTTCAGGTCTCACCAAACCTCTTGGTTCGAGAGCTCATCACACCCTTAAACCAGATATGGACACATGAGCAGAATGCCAGGGGAGTGGTGTCAATTGCCGCCCTCAACATCAAATCAATATTTGACAAGAATATGGCACCAAGGCATTCTAGTGCGACTGAGGTCAAAACGCAAACTCTCCAGTGGCTGAAATCATGCTTGACACAAGGGAAGGTGATCATGGTTGTCGGAGACCAGTCATCGCAGCCTCAGGCTAGCTATAGGAGTTACTCAGAAATACATCTTCAGCACAGCTATCTTCAGCTTTATTAATAACCGCAAAAATAGGTCTCTGCTTCTCTGCTGATGAAATAGCCCATGCCAGCCTTTTGCAGGCCTTGAACTACATTCAGACTTGGACTGACAAGTAGTAAGTAACATTTGTATCACGTGCCAAGTCTTGACTATCTTCAACAAGAAAAGGCCCAACTATCTTCTCCTGACCTTTAACTGCTCCATCATTACCAAATTTCTCACCATCGGCACTTTGGGCTTCATAGGCTTAAATAGACCAGATATATTGACACTGGCTACAAGAGCAAGGCAGAGGCCTGGTACTCTGCAACAGGGGCCTCACCTCCATCACCAGTGCTCACTTGCTGCAGTGTACAGTATCCACGTTGTTATATATGTAAAACCTGTAAATACCTTGTTTAACCACCAGAGGGCTCATCCCCTGGAGTCCCAAGGGATCCCACAATCCCTTGGGAGCACCTGGTACATAAGGAGTCCTCACAGGCTGGAGAGGCACTCTGGAGACCTGCAATAAAGGACTACGGTCACACATTACTTTAAGCTTACAGTATCTGGTCAGATTCTTTATTCAAGACATAACACACAGCTCACCAAGGTTGCTTCGATGGCATCTTACCTCTCTCTCTTTGTGACCGCTACCACAGAGAAAGACAAAAGCGGCAATATTGTGGGAATACCATCACCTCCAAGTCGTACATCATCCTGACTTGGACATATTGGGACGGATTTTGTTCTGAGCTTCTGTAAAACACCTTCGGATGTTTTACGACATTAAAGGCGCTATATAAATGCAAGCTGTTGTTGCTTGACCAGAAACTTGGAGCTACATGAAAGCAGGCAGTAAAGGTTTTGCTACCACGCTCTACCCCACAACACTTGGTTGATATCTGTTATTTGCTATGTGGGTGGATGTAACCTCAAACCTTCACTTTTACAGTGAATTGGAGCTCCAACCTGCCAGTTTTTTTCCCCAAAACTTTTTTTCTGATTATCCTTGGATCTTCACACATTATTCTTCAGTCAAGATGATAAACAGCTGTCCTCCCAGTGCAGATGCTGATTAGCATACTGGGAAGTAAATGAAAGCACCATGGAGTAACTCATTTTTTGTGGGATGAAGTGTGTTATATCTGTGTGCTGCGCAAACATTATTTGTGTGCAGATTAACACTGCGATTACAAACCCACTGTGTACAGTGGCTTTGAAACTGTGACACCGAGACTGGAAGCCTTGGTGCGTCATTATTGCGGCAGAAATAGAATACCGCTGCCTGCCGCTACAGTATGGTCACAGTTTTTTTTTGTAGTGTATGCTTTATTACATGTTTAACTTTAATAAATACACACTTGTGCATACACAGGAACATTTTTACACTTGAAGTAGAGAATTTCTTTTAGTCCATTTGCAACAGAGCTACTACACAAGAATAAATTGCAAATAGTTTTTTCCCCCCCAGTATTTAGAGAGCTGCTTTCGAAAGAATTGAACCAAGGGGTAATTTTTTATTCAACATTTTGCTGATCATCACTTGCAGTAAATTGCAGTAAGTGTTTGAATTTAAGTAATTATTTATATGCAGACTGTTGTTCATCCATAAATTAAATGGGTCCAGTTGACCTGTTAGTAATTGCCAGCTTGTAAGTACCTGTGCTGCGCTGTGTGTTTGGGGAAATCTGGTCTGCACAAGTCCCTGCAACAAAACCAAACATGGTGATGATGGTGGAGCAGTTCTCCATGAAGTATGTTACCATCATAAAGAGAAATGGAGAAGTTTCTTCATACATTTGTTTAAATTATGTCAAAGTTAGCGAATGTGAACCAAGATGTAATTCTACAGAACCTAGTAAATCAGAATTATTAAATAAAATATTTTTAAATTTTAAGTTTTAAATTAAAGAAAGCTTGTGTGATCATTCCTGCAAAATGTTGGATGTGTTAATGTCCAACATTCAGATTGGGGCAAATGCAGAACAGGAAGAAGATGTTGCTGTGGATAAGTGTATTTATGGTTAGATGATGATTCATGGCCGGAAGGTAAAACATTATTAGATTCGTGTGTGTTCTTTGGCAGCTGCAGTGTCACTTTTTAAATAAATTTGGACTAGGGGGGATGGGGGAAAACAATTTTCAGAAGCAGATAACAGTTAGGTGGCAATGTCACAGGATGCCGTGCTCGATAAAGTAGGAAGTGGTTTGCTGTGTCAGTTGGTAATATAGTTATTTCATAATAAGCTTTAAGTCTCAAGATACAACATGCAAGTAGTTTTGCTGTTGTCAGTATTGGTGCAATCATCATCCTGTGAAGAATTATTCTGATGAAACTTGCAGCTGCTCTTTGGGTGAGTAAGTAATGTTTAGATTTTACTCTGACTTTTTTGTCCAATTAGTACAGTAATCTTATTAAATGTGCAGCAAAAATGAGTGTTTTTAGTCTATATGTCTAGATCCAATCTTAATGCATTTGGGAAGTATGAGTGTATCAGTTGTGGCTCCTCAACTATTACAGGTTGAACCTCTCTTAACCGGAACCCTCGGGACCTGGCCTGTTCTGGATAAGGGATTTTTCCGGACGAGGGGTGGTCATGTTAAATTGGATGGTACAGGTACTGAGCAAGAGGATATCTGGGCTGGCTGGCTTGGAGCTGGGAGTGCAGCAGAGAGATAATGGGGGGTGGGGGTGGTGGATCGCGGGGTCAGGCCAGCGATTGCAGGAGTCGGCAGCGAGGAAGGACTTCAATTTGTTCATGTTGGAGTTCCGCGCATGCGCCACCTGGTGGCCGGGAATGGTTCTGGATGAGGGGTGGTTCTGGATAAGGGAGGTTCAACCGGTACCTTCAATTGTTAGAAGTTTTTAGGAATAATATAACATTCCTGTGAGATGAAAATTCCAGTCCCATTTCCAATTTTAGTCAGCAAAAGGAACTAGGGCCAAGGCTTAGTCCTTTCCTGCGGGGTTGAAGGAAAATTTAAGAGCGAGTCACCCTGGACCACTCCCTTGTTTCTTTTGATCATAGAAAGGATGAGGTCGAGCACCGTTTACCATATTGTCCAGTGTGAGGTGTGTGTGATGCATGTAGTGAGTCCTGGGATAACCCTTCAACAAGAAGAAATGTGTACAGTATTTGAATATTTAAAATATCTTCCTTAGTCAGTCCATTGCACTGTTTCCATTTCTACTTAATTATTTAGAACAGGAAGTTAAGTTCATTTTGTTTCTAATTGGAAGAGTGCTATGTCCTTGAGAGGAAATCCTCTTATTTGAAAACATTATTTTTGATAGGATTTTAATTATTTTCTTCGATGTAACATGTATTTTTTTAATAATCAGCATGGGATTTAAAATTCCCTTGTGCTGGTACTGCCCCATTAAATACTTTGTAAAGCTGCTCTGCACAATTGTTGGGTTTTCTGGTTGCAAATGCTCAGCATCTGAAAAATAACTGCCCCCGTATGCTTTTATCAGACCAGGTATGGTCTGGTTTAATGTGCACTGCCACCATTTTCTGTATCTTACAATTCTAGAATTTGCACTTTTTTTCTCTCTGTCTTGTGCATTTCACAGTGTATGTTCCATCAGTTATTTCTACCATATGCCATGTAGTGAAAATACTGAAATACAAATTAATGTATTTGCCTAAATGTTTTTCTTGGCTTCCCTAAATATGATAAAGAATCTTTACACCATCAAAACACATGACCCTCAGACAGACCCTCCCCAGCATCCCAAATACCAACACATGTTCCTCATCATCCTTCCAAATGCCAATGCATGTTTCTCAGCCATACTTTGTTATTATGCCATCTCTTTATTTTTAAACACTCATCTCAGCCCTAGGACACCACTCACCTCAGACCCAACCATCTTTAACTGCTTCATCACTGACCGACCATTCATCATAAGGCCAGAAGTGGGGATGTTCGCTAATGATTGCACAGTGCTCAGTTCCATTCGCAACTCCTCAGATAATGAAGCAGTCCATTCCCGTATGCATCCAGACCTGGACGACGATCAGGCTTGTGCTGCTAAGTGGCAAGTAACATTTGCACCACAAAAGTGCCAGATAATGACTATCTCCAACAAGCGAGAGTCCATCCACCGCACTTTGACATCATTGAATCATAGAAAAGTTACAGCACGGAAGACGGCCATTCGGCCCATTGAGCCTGTGCCGTCTCTCTGCAAAAGCACCTCAGCTAGTCCCACTCCCCTTTCATAATAAGAAATCGGAGCAGGAGTAGGCCACCTGGCCCCTTGAGCCTGCTCCGCCATTTAATAAGATCGTGGCTCATCTGATCATGGACTCAACTACACTTTCCTGCCTGCTCCCCATAACCCTTTATTCCCTTATCACTCAAATCTGTCTACGCCTTAAATATGTTCAATGACCCAGCCTCCACAGCTCTTTGGGAAGAGAATTCCATAGATTTACAACCCTCTCAGACAAGAAATTCCTCCTCATCTCAGTTTTAAATGGTCAACCCCTTATTCTGAGACTATGGGCCCAAGTTTCCGCCCTCTGGAAAAATGGCGCATCTCGATAAGGTGCACCGACTTTCTGGAAGCAAAAGGGCGCTGAACACTTAGCTTGTGATTCTCCAGTCTCCTCAGGATGTCTTCGTGCTCGGCGTGGCACAGTACAAGGGATCGGGGGCAGAGCCATCAGCGACGGGACCTCTGCACATGCGCGCTGGAGTGTGCGCACATGTGTAGTAACTCCAAGCCCCTGAGGCTGCGTAGGAGGGGCCCGACCCTAGCTCTGGCTGAATGGGCTCCCCAGGCGAAGATCAGGACTCTGACCTCCCTCCCATTCAGCCTGCTCTCTTTCCCCCCCCCCGCCCCCCCTTCTCTCTTCCCTCTCTCTTCCCCCGCCCCCCGTCGTTGGCAGGGCCCGCCCGGCATCTCGCTGGGGGCGGGCCCCGCCCAAAGTTTCATTGGCGGCGGCCAGCCCGGCCCGGCCCGTTCAGCCTTCAGCCTATCCCCCTTCCCACCTCTCTCCCTCTCCCTCCCTCCTCTCCCTCCCTCCCTCCCTCCCTCCCTCCCTCCCTCCCTCCTCTCCCTCCCTCCTCTTCCCCTCTCCCTCCCTCCTCTTCCTCTCTCCCTCCCTCCTCTTCCTCCCTCTCTCTCTCTCTCTCTCTCTCTCTCTCTCTCTCTCTCTCTCTCTCTCTCTCTCTCCCTCCCTCCCTCCCTCCCTCCCTCCCTCCCTCCCTCCCTCCCTCTTTCTCCCTCTCCCTCCTCTCTCTCCCTTCCTCTCCCTCTCCTCCCCTCCCCCCCTCACCACTCCCCTCCCCCCTCTCCCCGAAACACAGAGAGAGAGACACACACTGAGGGGGGAGGGAGGGGGCATCCCAGCATGCTGTTGGAGGACTCCAGGTGCTGCAGTAGGTGAGTAGAAATACATTTTAATTTATTGATTGATTTTTTAAATCTTTTTTTATATTTTATTAATTTTTTTTGATTGATTTATTGATCATTTATTATTGATGATGGCTCTTTATTTGTAAAAGTGAAGTGTTTAATGTTTGTAAACTTCCCTCCCCCCTCTATCTTTCGTTCCCTATACCTGATTTATAAGTGTAGGCAAGGTTTTTCTGAGCATACAAAAATCTACACTTGCTCCATAAGTTTTCGCTGCCTAAACTTGCAAAACAGGTGTAAGTGGCTGGACACGCCCCCTTTTGGAAAAAAATCTGTTCTAAAATGAAACTATTCTAACTGACTAGAACTGGAGCAAACTAAATGCCAAGATTTGCAATTTCTAAGATGCTCCATTCTAAACTAGTTGCTCCAAAAAAATAGGAGCAACTCAGGCCGAAACTTGAGTGCAATGTCTCCTGGTTTTAATTTCCCCTATGAGTGGAAATATCCTCTCTGCATCCACCTTGTCGAGCCCCCTTATTATCTTATATGTTTCGATAAGGTCACCTCTCATTCTTCTGAACTCCAATGTGTATATGCCCAACCTACTCAACCTATCTTCATAAGTCAACCCCTCATCTCCGGAATTAACCTTCTCTGAACAGCCTCCAATGCAAGTACATCATTCCTTAAATATGGAGACCAAAACTGCACACAGTACTCTAGGTGTGGCCTCACCAATACCTGTACAGTTGTAGCAGGACTTTGCTGCTTTTATATTCCATCCCCCTTTCAATAAAGACCAACATTCCATTTGCCTTCCTGATTACTTGCTGTACTTTTTGTGTTTCATGCACAAGGACCCCCGGGTCCCTCTCTACTGCAGCACTTTGCAATTTTTCTCCATTTAAATTATAATTTGCTTTTCTATTTTTTCCTGCCAAAGTGGATAACCTCACATTTTCCCACATTATACTCCATCTGCCAATTTTTTGCCCACTCACTTAGCCTGTCTATATCCCTTTGCAGATTTTTTGTGTTATCCTCACAATTTGCGTTCTCACCCATCTTTGTATCATCAGCAAACTTGGCTACATTACACTCGGTTCCTTCATCCAAGTCATTAATATAGATTGTAAATAGTTGGGGTCCCAGCATTGATCCCTGTGGCACCCCACTAGTTACTGTTTGCCAACCGGAAAATGACCCATTTATCCCGACTTTCTGTTAGTTAGCCAATCCTCTATCCATGCTAATATATTACCCCCAACCCCGTGAACTTTTATCTTGTGCAGTAACCTCTTATGTGGCACCTAATGGAGTGCCTTCTGGAAATCCAAATACACCACATCCACTGGTTCCCCCTTATCCACCCTACTCGTTACATCCTCAAAGAACACCAGTAAATTTGTCAAACTTGATTTCCCTTTCATAAAACCATGCTGAGTCTGCTTGATTTGAATTATGTTTTTCCAAATGTTCTGGTACTGCTTCCTTAATAATGGACTCCAGCATTTTCCCAACGACGGATGTTAGGCTAACTGGTCTATCGTTTCCTGCTTTTTATCTGCCTCCTTTTTTAAATAGGGGCATTACATTTGCGGTTTTCCAATCCGCTGGGACTGCCCCGGAATCTAGGGAATTTTGGTAGATTACAACCAATGCATCCACTATCTCTGTAGCCACTTCTCTATCACGCTGAGAGCATGCAGAAAACAAGTGCAGGCAGCGGAAAGAGAATGTGGCAAATCAATCCCACCCACCCTTTCCCTCAACGACTATCTGTCCCACCTGTGACGGAGACAGTGGTTCTCGAATTGGACTGTACAGGCACCTAAGAACTCATGTTAAGAGTGGAAGCAAGTCTTCCTCGATTCCAAGGGACTGCCTGTGATGATGATGAGCCACTTCTCTTAAGACCCTAGGATGTAAGCCATCAGGTTCAGGGGACTTGTCCGCCTTTAGTTCCATTATTTTACCGAGTACTACTTCATTAGTGATTGTATTAAGTTTCTCCCTCCCTATAGCCTCTTGATTATCCGCTATTGGGATGTTTTTAGTGTCATCTACCGTGAAGACCAATACAAAATATTTGTTCAAAGCCTCTGCCATTTCCCTGTTCCCTATTATTAATTCCCCAGTCTCATCCTCTAGGGGACCAACATTTACTTTAGCCACTCTTTTCCTTTTTATGTATCTGTAGAAACTCTTACTGTCTGTTTTTATATTTCGTGCTAGTTTACGTTCATAATCTATCTTCCCCCTCTCATTTTTTTAGTCGTTCTTTGCTGGCTTTTAAAAGTTTACCAATGCTCTGGTCTCCCACTAGTCTTGACCACATTGTATGGCCTTATTTTGAATTTGACACCATCCCTTATTTCCTTAGTTAGCCACGGATGGTTATCCCTGCTCTTACAGTCTTTCCTTCTCATTGGGATATATTTTTCTTGAAAGTTATGAAATAACTCCTTAAATGTCTGCCACTGCTCATCAACCGTCCCATACTTTAATCTATTTTCCCACTCCACTTTAGTCAACTCTGCCCTCATACCTTTGTCATCTCCTTTATTTAAGCTTAGGACACTGGTTTGAGAACCAACTTTCTCACCCTCCAACTGAATTTGAAATTCAACCATGTTAGGGTCACTTATTCCTAGAGGATCCTTTACTGCAAGATCATTTATTAATCCTGTCTCATTACACAGTACCAGGTCTAAGATAGCCTGCTCCGTGGTTGGTTTTGCAATGTACTGTTCAAGGAAACTATTCTAGATACACTCTTTGAACTCTACCTCAAGGCTACCTTGGCCAATTTGCTTTGTCCAATCCATATGAAGGTTAAAATCACCTATGATTATTGCCGTTCATTTATTACAAGCCTCCATTATTTCCTGATTTATACTCCGTCCAACAATGTAGCTACTGTTAGGGGGCTTATTGACTAAGGATACCAGCGACTTTTTCACCTTATTATTCCTTATCTCCACCAAACGGATTCAACATCTTGATCTTCTGAGCCAATATCGTTTCTCACTAACTCACTTCCCCATAGCTGTGCAAATCTTTTCTTTCAGGTACTTATCCAACTCCCTTTTGAAAGTGATTAAGTCTGCTCCACCACCCTTTCAGGCAGTGCATTCCAGATCCTAACCACTCGCAGCATTAAAAAGATTTTTCTTATGTCGCCTTTGGTTCTTTTGTCAATCACCTTAAATCTGTGTCCTCTGGTTCTTGACCCTTCTGCCACTGGGAACAGTTTTGCTCGATCTACTCTGTCCAGAACCCTCATGATTTTGAACACCTCTATCAAATCTCCTCTCAATCTTCTCTGCTCTAAGGAGAACAACCCCAGCATCTCCAGTCTACCCACATAACTGAAGTCCCCTCATTCCTGGAATCATTCTCATAAATCTTTTCTGCACTCTCTCTAAGGCTTAACATCCTTCCTAAAGTGCGGTGCCCAGAATTGGACACAATACTCCAGTTGAGGCTGAATTAGTGTTTTTTTACAGGCTCATCATAATATCCACGCTTTTGTACTCTAAACCTTTATTCATGAAGCTCAGGATCCCATAAGCTTTTTTAGCTGCTTTCTCAACCTGCCCTGCCACCTTCAACGATTTGTGCACATACACCCCTAGGTCTCTCTGTTCATGCACCCACTTTAGGATTGTACCCTTTAGTTTATATTTCCTTTCCTCATTCTACCAAAATGTATCACTTCGCACTTTTCAATGTTAAATTTCATCTGCCACGTATCCACCCATTCCACCAGTCTGTCTATGTTCTTGAAGTCTATCACTAACTTCCTCGCTGTTCACTGTACTTCCATGTTTTGTGTCATCTGCAATTTTTGCAATTGTGCCCTGTGCACCCACATCCAAGTCATTAATATATATCAAGAAAAGCAGTGGTCCTAAACTGACCCTTGTATACCTTCCTCCAGTTCAAAAAACAACCGTTCACCACTATGCTCTGTTTCCTGTCACTGATCCAATTTCATATCCATGCTGCCACTGTCCCTTTTATTCCATGGGCTTCAACCTTGTTGACAAGCCTATTATGTGATACTTTATGAAACGCCTTTTGGAAATCCATGTACACCACGTCAAATGTATTGTCCTCATCAACTCTCTCTGTTAACTCATCAAAAAAACTCGATCAAGTTAGTTAAACATGATTTGCCTTTAACAAATCCGTGCTGGCTTTCCTTAATTAATCCACGCTTGTCCAAGTGACAATTTTTTCCCTGATTATTGTTTCACAAAGCAGTATTACCATCGCTGAATCCCCCACCATTGATATCCTTGGGGTTACCATTGACCAGAAACTTAACTGGACCAGCCGTATAAATACTGTGGCTACAAGAGCAGGTCAGAGGCTGGGCATTCTGCGGCGAATATCTCACTTCCTGACTCCCCAAAACCTTTCCACCATCTACAAGGCACAAGTCAGGAGTGTGATGGAATACTTTCCACTTGCCTGGATAAGTACAGCTCCAAAAACTCAAGAAGGTCGACACCATTCAGGACAATGCAGCCTTGATTGGCACCCCTTCCATTCTTAAACATTCACTCCCTCCACCACCGGTGCACGGTGGCTACAGTGTATACCCTCTACAAGATGTACTGCAGCAATTCGCCAAGGCTTCTTTGACAGCACCTCCCAAGCTCACGACCTCCACCACCTAGCAGGCGCATGAGAAAACCACCACCTCCAAGTCACACACCATCCTGACTTGGAAGTATATCGCCGTTCCTTCGTCGTCGCTGGGTCAAAATCCTGGAACTCCCTCCCTAACAGCACTGTGGGAGTGACTGCAGCGGTCCAAGAAGGCAGTTCACCAACACCTTCTCGAGGGCAATTGGAGATGGGCAATAAATTCTGGTCTTGGCAGCGACGCCCACATCCCAGGAATTCATTTTAAAAAGCCCTTGCCTTTTATTTCTGGGTATTGCTCTAGGTCTCTGGATGCCCCACGCCACTACAGAGAGCCACAGATCATCATTGCGTCTCTACTTGCTGTCAGACTGTTTCAATTTTATTGCTGATGCAGGAACCAGAAAAGCAGCAATTGTGCAGAACAGTTTGGCAGGTTATTTTTATGGGGCAGCCCAGCACAGTAAGGAAATTTTAAATCCCATGCTGATTTTTAGCACCTCAGTCAAAAGTGGACTGTCCCAGTAAAGCATTGGAATTCATGACATCTTGCAGAGAGTCCTACCTGAAACAAATATTAATATGATGCACAAGAACGAAATATGTAATATTTGAACACCCTGCTCTAAATACCCAATTCATCACTTAAAAAAAACGTGTATGGTTACAGGGGCTTCAGAAAGTGTAGATCTTGTCTGATTAATCTTATAGATATTGTTGAGGAAGTGCAATCCCAAATTGATTTGGGGGAGGAGGAAAGCTATATAATGTGTATTTAGAATTCCAAAAGGACTTTGATAAATGAGACCACATGAGAAACTCATTTACAAACTAAAGTTATGCAGAGCAAAGCATGGATGTTGATTAGTAACTGGCTCAGGGGAAGGAAGTAAAGGTTGGTCATAAGGGGAGAATGAGCAAAATAGAGTTGGGGAAGTATTGAAAAGTTGAACAAAATATCTGTCACTAGTTCTGGTTAGTAACTTTTTAATTGAGTTTAGTCTTTGCTCAGTGAAGCACAATAAAAGCTTTGTCTACTATAATTAAACAACTTGACTGAATACACAAGCAGAGGATTTGTTCTGAAGTATTCTGGACTGTGTAAATATTAGAACAATCCAAAGCAAATACTTTTTTCTGAAGTGTTTCCTCTCAGTGCATTAGTTACAAGTCCATTGTTCAGCTGAGAAAAATGACTCGGTTCCAGAAAAGTATGGAGGAAAAAAGTGACTATAAAAAGGTAGAAAATATAAAACTGGATAATGTAAACCAATTCCTATAAGATGCCTGTGGTATAATCATGGAGTATTTAATGGTTTTGGCATTATGTTATAAGTACTTGTACAAGCTTCCTTATGCTTTGACATCCTTTCACAATTAAGCCTAATTTTTAGGGCCCGAACTTGGTGGAGGCTTTTTATGTCAGTTGCGCGCCAGCCGACTTCAGTGGGCGGTTCCCAGCGGTCTTCCCTCCCCGCCGGCGGGAGGCCGCCACGAAACTGGCACCAAGGGGAGACCGCCCAGGAAACACAACGGTAGCGGGCGGTGAGTCCACCATGTTCGGGGCCTTAGACTTTATTAAGTTTAGAGGAAATTAAAAGTGGAGAAAAAACAAAACCAGTTTTAAAAAAAAATATTGAAATTGTGTTGTGTGTAATTCCTGACAGATCACTGGTCTTTTAAAGAAATGTTTCTCTCTTTATCTCTATAACTTTGTAATTAAAAGCTATAGAGATAAAGCTTTTAATTAAAAAGCTATAAAGACCCTTAACAAAAGGCAGGTACATTCGTCATTCCCAAGCCCCATAAGATATACAAGAGCAATATGGTTTCACATTGTCTTTCACTCTGAAGATAATCCTTCTCACTGACGACCTGGCGGTGAGAATGGGAAACCATGGCACAGACTATTAATATTTCAACTTATTAAACCTTTCTACTCCTGTACATTCCAACTTCCTTTCAAATTTTAGTTCTGATTTCCCTTCTCCATGACCAATAGGTAGGTCATCAGTCCCTATTATCCACCAAATAAAATACCATTTTCATAATTGTTTGGCAAACCATTGTTTTTAATTACAAAATGCAAAGACAGAAATATTAATTTGTATTGGTTGCCTTGTTTTTAAAAATAGTGCCTTATCAGATCCTCGGCATGTCAAATGGGTTACTTAGTCACTGTTTTCTCGGCAGTGATCCATCGTAGGTTTTTGGTCTGTATTCATATTGGGCCGAATCTTGCTGGAGTGAGGCATCTCGCACCGCCTGCTGTTGAGCGTTTTTCTGCAACCTTCAGCTCAAATTCTCTGTGCCATAACTTGCTGGAAATGTGAGCTAGTAATGGCGTGGTGAGGTCAACAGGCATCTGGGGCCTTATTGACTGATGGGACCATCAGTTTATTTCTTTAGCCAATGAGATTTAAGACTACATGGGAAATGAGATTG
Source organism: Pristiophorus japonicus (assembly GCF_044704955.1). Taxonomy (NCBI): domain Eukaryota; kingdom Metazoa; phylum Chordata; class Chondrichthyes; family Pristiophoridae; genus Pristiophorus; species Pristiophorus japonicus. The sequence goes on from NC_091986.1 coordinate 140,059,967, forward strand.
TACAATTTAAATTATTCGCATTCTGGGCTGGAGAAGCTTGGCATTATATTAACAATTAAAACGTTATTAATAGGGTACTTGCGCTCTTAATTACAAGACTTAACTTGCTGCGGTGGGTTTAATGCGCAATTACTGTGCAAATCCACCAAGTTTTTAAAAATATCGGGAGGGTTAAGGGTGAGATGCCGTTTGTGCAAAGCAAATGGTGGCCCGGCGTAAATCGACCAGCAATTTCTGAAGATTCGTAACTCACTAAGTATTGCTTAACTTGCTGGTCAATTTGTGTGTTGGTAACGGCGTATGTTGTTAACACTTCGTTATCTTTCTTGCAAAATCCAGCCCTTTAACCTTTTTAAACTAGCCTGTTTGGATTAGATCAGGATCCCTGGTTGAAAGTTTTTCCAACTTGCTATAAGCACCCATAAACTACTGAACAGTTTCTTTGAACCTGTAACCTAATGTGGATGTAAATCCAGAATTTTAAAAATAATTTTTACTCATTGTAATGCTTCTGGGTACAGAAATACTGTGTATTGTACAGCAGAGGGCACTATGTCACAGTTTGTAATCATGTAATGGCTTTCTGAAAAGTTTGCTGTTGATTAAGCAGAGTGTAAATAATAGCTGTCATTGGATACACACACCTGTTATTTCTTCCCAGAAATGTGTGGCTTCTACCTTGAGGTTTATCGGGGAGGAATTACATTTGTGAGGCTGTCTAAGGTCAAAATAGAACTTATTGGGCTGTATTTTCAGGGGATTTGTTACCAGTTTAGTGCCTGGGCTAAACGAGTCTCTCAACATTTTGCGCCCGGGTGGAACTTTCGGCAGTGGTTTTGCGGCAGCACTAAAACTTAGTGTCTACCCGATGTTTTCACCGTTTGGACGATGTCAATCGGTGTGCAATGCTGCGCTAGCGCCCCGGGCAAAACTTGAGGCAATATCGCCCGATTTACCGTCCACCCGGGAACCCGCCAGCAAAAAACAGTCAGATCCAGTGTGCACCCAGCGCTAACGGCGCCACTTTAAAAACTGAGCAAAAGTTCAGTCCATAAATGGATTGGGAGAAGAAGGCTGTTTTACACAGTGAAGTTTAATGTGAGTTTATAGTTAGTTTTAAAGGATATTTAAGGACATTTAAAAAAAAAAATGGGGGCTATACTATGTCAGCCATTATTCCTAGTTGCTATATCTATACGGCATCAAGCTGCAAGAAGGCTAATTGATGAGTATTTTGAACGTAATCAAAGAGGTCGCAGACATATGGGGAGGAGGCCTTACCCCCCACGAGTTTAGAGGGAATAGCGCTCATACCTGCAGTTCTCTGAGGCACAGTGCGTTAGAAGGCTGTGCTTCCGAAAAGAGGTAGTCACAGAGAAATGCCAGCTCATAAAGGCAGACCTACAGCCTACCAGCGGCAGCAGAACTGCACTGCCCATCAAGGTGAAGGTGACTGTGGCACTTGCCTTCTATGCCTCCAGCTCCTTTCAGGCATCAGCAGGGGACATATGTTCCATCTCGCAGCACGTTACAGATAGCTGCATCCACACTGTATGCATGCAGGATGGACTTCATAAACTTGCCAATGACCAAGGAGGCACAGAATATGAGGGCTGTAGACTTTGGACGATTTGCTGGCTTCCCCAAGTTTCAGGCTGCCATTGATTGTACGCACATCGCCCTGCGAGCACCTTTACTCAATCCAGAGGTTTACCGAAACTGAAAGGGATTCCACTCCCTGAAAGTACAGATCGTCTGCGACCATACTCAGCTCATCATGGCAGTCAATGCCCAATATCCATGGAGCATACATGATGCTTTCTTGCGTGAAAGCAGTGTCTCAGCCTTGTTTGAGCATGAACCACAAGGCCAGAGTTGAATGCTGGGGGACAAAGGTTACAGCCTCGCCACCTGGCTCATGACCTCTGCCTCCCCGCCCCCAGAACCCTCAGACAAGCCAAGCATCGCTATAATGAGAGCCATGCAGCCACACGCAACGTTGTTGAAAAGACAATTGGAGTGCTCAAGCAGCGCTTCCGATACCTGGACCACTCAGGCTGCCTGAAATACTCCCCTCAGCAGGGGTCCCAGTTCATTGTGGTATGTTGCAGGCTACACAACTTAGCCATCATGAGAGGACAGGAATTGCCAATGGGGATTGGAGGACCACCTCAGGAGGGGACGAAGAAGACAAACCTGGCGAGGAACCCAGTCCACCACCACCATCACAGGGGAGGCCTCGTGGAGCTTTCGCCATTGCAAAAGCTTTGCATCAGCAGCTCATAATTCAATGCTTTGCTTGACCTTTGCCTGGCCACTTTATCCCACCATGTTGACTATTCCTCTTATTCTGTAAATGAGACACTACACAGGAATGGTTACGGTGAACAAAAGAATTTACTAAACAAACTTCTTAAACATAATTTTGAAACTTAAATAAAATTTATAAAACATTAAACTTGAACACAATTTGCAAACTTTAAAAACTTTCATAAAACAACAACCCCTGCACCACACGTCTTTTACCACCGGCTCTTCCCCTCACCTTAATCCTCCTCCCTCACGTCATGACCCTACCCAAGGTTGTACCGAAAGTTGGTGCAGCAAGGCGGCCAGAGTCCTGCTGTATTTGGGGGAAGAGACAATGGAGACGCCTCGTGTGGGTCCACTGGAGAAGCTCTTGGTATGGAAGGCTCAGCTTCTAACTGGCAAGCCTCTTGCTCTGCGTTGCCACTCACAGGTGATGAGAGTCTGGGTGTGACACTGGGGACAGCAGTGTCACTGATGGAGGCCATCAGTAGTGCGTGGGCATTGACGGCCTCGCAGGTTTTGCGGCTCGCACGGACAGTCTGCGACCTGACCTCCGTGACGGTCACAGTGAGTGTCGCGAGGCTTGCGGCAATCCTACCGAATACCTCGAGGAGCTGTCAGGTGAGCTGGACGCTCTCCATGGACAGTCCCACCATGTCCAGTTGTGCGTCCGCTTGTCTGTTAGCAAACAGGCTTTGCCGACTCCCCCTCAGGAGAGACGGCATACGGTATTCAACCCCGGAAATACGTTGCTGCACGCCACAAGTATTTGGGGCCTCGGATGGCTCTAAGCCCGGGAATATTACATCCTTGGATGAAGTGTTGACCGGTGGAAAAAAAATGTGTCTAGTGCATCGGACCCCTGATCCCCTCCCCCACCCCCCCCACAGATGACATGACAGCCTGAGCTGGAGGTTTCTAGTGAAGGATTTTGCACCTGCGATTCCTCATCTGGAAGTGGAAAACAACAGACGAGTGGTTAGCAACTGGGGAAGGGGCAGGGTGACATGAGTACAGTCACATAGCACAGGCTAATTTAAAGGACCGCCGCTACTCCAGTAGATTTAGTCACAGACACTGCATGACATTGCCTCAACCTGACTCCACAGACACTACATTACGTTGCCCAAACCCAGCCCAGGGAGTGTGCAGGAGTTACCTTCACTATCCCTGAGGCATCGATCAGTCAAGCCGCACGCTCCTTGAGGTCTGTTAATGGCATGGTTCGGTGCGGACTGCCGACTGTCTGCCACTTCTCCCGGCGGTTGTGGGACTACTTTGCCTGCAAAGATGACAATGGGAATGGTTACCAGAGGGTCCATCTGCTCTTGTGGCACACACAAATAGCCACCAAAGCAATTATACCATACTGTGTGCATGTAATACAGTCCTCTGTTTAATGGCCCTGGAAGTTTCATGGTTGATGAAGACATCAAAGGCAGAAACATCTTTTATGATCTCGGAAAGCAATCTTAATAATGTGTGAAGATCATTCATGGCAAATAGGGTGCAACACTAAGCCTACCTATACTAAGATCATGAGAACAAATAGCATCAGATTTATAATTTAAGTAATGAAGGCATGCATCAATATAAATTGTACTTGCTCTAATGACCCTGCAATGATCATTAAACCTCTTCGGGCACTGTATGGAGGTCCTTCGGACAGTGTCAACAGAGGAGACCTCCTCAGCTATTCAGCTCCAAATTTTTCTAGAAACCGCTGGGAGGGGTCTACTTGCACCCCTCCTGTTCAGTTCTGCCCATCTTCGTTCTACTTCACTGACAAGGGCCACAAAAAATCTGCAAAAGGACATAGACAGACTAAGTGAGTGGGCAAAAATTTGTCAGATGGAGTATAATGTTGGAAAGTGTGAGGTCATGCACTTTGGCAGAAAAAAATCAAAGAGCAAGTTATTATTTAAATGGAGAGAGATTGCAAAGTGCTGCAGTACAGCGGGACCTGGTGGTACTAGTGCATCAAACACAAAAGGATAGTATGCAGGTACAGCAAGTGATCAGGAAGGCCAATGGAATCACACTCCATTCCCCCCCTCGCTCCGGCCCTCCCCCTCCCCATCTCGCTCTGTTTCCCCTACCCCCGCGCTCACTCCCTCCCCTCCTCCCTCCCTCCCTCCCTCCACCTTGCTCCGGTGCTCCCTCCCTTCCCCCCCCCCCCCCTCCCCGGCTTTGGCACTCCGTCCCTCCACCCCTGGCTCCGTCCCTCCTCTCCTTCGCTCCGTTCCTCTCCCATGCTCCAAGAGCCACCCCCCTCTCTGTCCCTTGCTCGCTCCATCCTTTTAGAATGTATCTTCAGGACATGGGTGAACGTCGCCCTTACTGTTGTTATTTCCGAATTCCTGGGAGATTATTGGGTTGCAAATCCCAATGTTTTGGAATTGTTAAAAAGGCCTAGATCCCAATCAAGTTGAGCATATCTTCATTTTGTGCTTGTTTTTTAAATCTAAAGTAAGGGCTGTCACAAAATCTACATTTACACATTGAAAATAGGTTTATTTTAAAATTATTTAATGGTTACAATATGTATTAATATTGCTCTAATACGTAACATTTATTTAACACTTCCTGATTGGGTAAATACACAATCTGTTTCACTGAATCTCTCATACTAGGAAGGTCCTAGTGAGTTGGTCACACTGCAGGTAAAGGTTACTCCGGCAGATAGGGAATGGGTGACCATCAGGCAGAGCAGTGGAACGAAGATAGTGCAGGGGTCCTCTGCGATCAACCCCTCCAAAACAGATACACCGCCTTAGGTGCTGTTGGGGGGAATGACTCATCAGGGAAGAGCAGCAGCAGCCAAGTTCATGGCACCATGGGTGGCTCTGCTGCACAGGAGGGCAGGAAGGAGAGTGGAAGAGCTAAAGTGGTAGGGAATTCTATTGTAAGAGGAATAGATAGGCTTTTCTGTGGCCGCAATTGAGACTCCAGGTTGGTGTGTTGCCTCCCTGGTGCAAGAGTCAAGGATGTCTCTGAGCGGCTGCAGGACATTTTGGAGGGGGAGGGTGAAGCAGCCAGTTGTCGTGGTGCATATAGGTACCAACGATATAGGTAAAATGCGGGATGAGGTCCTACAAGCTGAATTTCGGGAGCTAGGAGTTAAATTAAAAAGCAGGACCTCAAAAAGGTAGTAATCTCAGGATTGCTACCAGTGCCACGTGCTAGTCAGAGTAGGAATTGCAGGATAGCTAAGATGAATGCGTGGCTGGAGGAGTGGTGCAGGAGGGAGGGATTCAAATTCCTGGGACATTGGAACCGGTTATGGGGGAGGTGGGACCAGTAGAAATCGAACTTAAGTTTCTATAAGATCCCCTCTCATCCTTCTAAACTCCAGTGAATACAGGCCCAGTCGATCCAGTCTCTCCACATATGTCCGACCTGCCAGCCCAGGAATCAGTTTGGTGAACCTTCGCTGCACTCCCTCAATAGCAAGAATGTCCTTCCTCAGATTAGCAGACCAAAACTGAACACAATATTCCAGGTGAGGCCTCACCAAGGCCCTGTACAACTGCAGTAAGACCTCCCTGCTCCTATACTCAAATCCCCTAGCTTTGAAGGCCAACATACCATTTGCCTTCTTCACCGTCTGCTGCACCTGCATGCTAACTTTCAATGACTGATGTACCATGACACTCGGGTCTCGTTGCAGCCCCCCCCCCCCCCTCTTTTCCTAATCTGCCATTCAGATAATAATCTGCCTTTGTGTTTTTGCCACCAAAGTGGGTAACCTCACATTTATCCACATTATACTGCATCTGCCATGCATTTGCCCACTCACCTAACCTGTCCAAGTCACCCTGCAGCCTCTTAGCGTCCTCCTCAGAGCTTACACCGCCACCCAGCTTAGTGTCATCTGCAAACTTGGAGATATTACACTCAATTCTTTCATCTAAATCATTAATGTATATTGTAAATAGCTGGGGTCCCAGCACGGAGCCCTGCGGCACCCCATTAGTCACTGCCTGCCATTCTGAAAAGGACCCGTTTATCCTGACTCTCTGCTTCCTGTCTGCCAACCAGTTCTCTATCCACGTCAGTACATTACCCCCAATACCATGTGCTTTAATTTTGCACACCAATCTCTTGTGCGGGACCTTGTCAAAAGCCTTTTGAAAGTCCAAATACACCACATCCACTGGTTCTCCCTTGTCCACTCTACTAGTTACATCCTCAAAAAATTCTAGATTTGTCCAGCATGATTTCCCTTTCATAAATCCATGCTGACTTGGACCTATCCTGTCACTGCTTTCCAAATGCGCTGCTATTTCATCTTTAATAATTGATTCCAACATTTTCCCCACTACTGATGTTAGGCTAACCTGTCTATAATTACCATTTTCTCTTTCCCTCCTTTTTAAAAAAGTGGTGTAACATTAGCTACCCTCCAGTCCATAGGAACTGATCCAGAGTCGATAGACTGTTGGAAAATGATCACCAATGCATCCACTATCTCTAGGGCCACTTCCTTAATTACTCTGGGATGCAGACTATCAGGCCCTGGGGATAATGAAAAGTCAAAAGCTAAGCATGCTGGACTGGGAATAGTAATAGTCAGTGGAATCGGAAATTGTCTCGCCCAAATGAACTGGGCAGAAATGTTAGCTAAGCAGCCTGTTTGCCATACTCCACCTCACAGTCAACAAGCTCCCCACTGGCGTGGAATTGAACTACAGAACCAGTGGGAAGCTGTTCAGCCTTCTCAGCCTCCAGGCCAGGTCCAAGACCACCCCAACCTCTGTTGGCGAGCTACAGTACGTGGACGATCTGTGCACATTAAGAGGCTGAACTCCAGGATATAGTCAACATATTTACTGAGGCGTACTAAAGCATGGGCCTTACGCTAAACATCCATAAGAGAAAGGTCCTCCGCCAGCCTGTCCTCGCCGCACAGCACTGGCCCCCCAGTCATCAAGATCCACGGCACAGCCCTTGGGAGCCTCTTATCAACAAAAGCAGACATTGATGAGGAGATTCAACACCGCCTCCAGTGCGCCAGTGCAGCCTTCAGCCGCCTGAGGAAAGGAGTTTTTGAAGACCAGGCCCTCAAATTTACCACCATGCTCATGGTCTACAGGGCTGTAGTAATACCCGCTCTCCTGTATGGCTCAGAGACATGGACCATGTCATTATCATAGGCAGTCCCTCGGAATCAAGGAAGACTTGCTTCCACTCTTAACATGAGTTCTTAGGTGGCTGAACAGTCCAATACGAGAGCCACAGACTCTGTCACAGGTGGGACAGATAGTCGTTGAGGGAAGGGGTCAATGGGACTGGTTTGCCGCACGCTCTTTCCGCTGTCTGCGCTTGATTTCTGCATGCTCTCGGCATTGAGACTCAAGGTGCTCAGCGCCCTCTCTGATGCACTTCCTCCACTTCGGGCGGTCTTGGGCCTAGGACTCCCAGGTGTCAGTGGGGATGTTGCACTTTATCAGGGAGGCTTTGAGGGTGTCCTTGTAGCGTTTCTGCTGCCCACCTTTGGCTCGTTTGCCATGAAGGAGCTCCGAGTAGAGCACTTGCTTTGGGAGTCTCGTGTCTGGCATGCGGACTACGTGGCCTGCCCAGCGGAGCCGATCGAGTGTGGTCAGTGCTTCAATGCTGGGGATGTTAGCCTGAATGAGGACGCTGATGTTGGTGTGTCTGTCCTCCCAGCGGATTTGTAGGATCTTGCGGAGACATCATTGGTGATATTTCTCCAGCTACCTGAAATGTCTACTGTTCATGGTCCATGTCTCTGAGCCATACAGGGGGGCAGGTATTACTACAGCCCTGTAGACCATGAGCTTGGTGGCAGTTTTGAGGGCCTGGTCTTCAAACACTCTTCCTCAGGCGACCGAAGGCTGCACTGGCGCATTGGAGGCGGTGCTGGATCTCGTCATCGATGCTTGCTCTTGTTGATAGGAGGCTCCCGAAATATGGGAAGTAGTCCACTGTGTCCAGGGACGCACCGTGGATCTTGATGACTGGGGGGCAGTGCAGCATGTACAGTACACACCTCAAGTCGCTGGAGAAATATCCAGACGCACCAACATTAGTGTCCTCGACCAGGCCAACATCCCCAGCATTGAAGCACTGACCACACTTGATCAGCTCCGCTGGGCAGGCCACATTGTCCGCATGCCAGACACGAGACTCCCAAAGAAAGCGCTCTACTCGGAACTCCTTCATGGGAAACGAGCCAAAGGTGGACAGAGGAAACGTTACAAGGACACCCTCAAAGCCTCCCTGATAAAGTGCGGCATCCACACTGACACCTGGGAGTCCCTGGCCAAAGACCGCCCTAAGTGGAGGAGGTGCATCGGGAGGGTGCTGAGCGCCTCGAGTTTCATCGCCGAATGCATGCAGAAAACAAGTGCAGGCAGCGGAAGGAACGTGCGGCAAACCTGTCCCACCCTTCTTTACCCTCAACGACTGTCTGTCACACCTGTTGCAGAGACTGTGGCTCTCGTATTGGACTGATCAGCCACCTAAGGGGCCCAAGTTTCCACAGGATAAAAAACGGGCGCCCCTCCGAGCTGGGCGCCCATTTTTCGCGCCTAAAACGGCGCCAGAAAAAAAACACGCTATTCTCGAGCGCTTTGCAGCTCCTTGTCTGTTTGGCGCGGCACCCAGGGGGGCGGAGCCTACACTCGCGCCGATTTTGTAAGTGGGAGGGGGCGGGTACTATTTAAATTAGTTTTTTTCCTGCCGGCAACGCTGCGCGTGCACATTGGAGCGTTCGCACATGTTCAGTGTGAAAAAAAACATTGGCAATGGCCATTTTTGTAGTTCTTTGTAGCTGTTTAATTTTTGAACATTTTTTAATAAAATCACATTGCCATCAGCACATCAGCACTGAGGCTTCCCTTCTCACTGTCTCCTTCCCCTCCCTCCCCTCCGCGGCAACAAACGGCTGTCTCCTTCCCCTCCCTCCCCTCCACAACAACAAACCGCTTTCTCCTCCTCCCCCCCCCCCCCCCCCCCCCCCCTCAGCGGCACGAACGGCTGCAGAATTCTCCCTGGCTGAAGCACTTTCACACAGGTAGAAAGATGATTTATTTAATCTTTTCTTGGCTTATAAATGTTTATTCAGGTTGGATTTATTTGTAGAAGTATAAATAAGGATTTATTGTAGAATTTAATGAGTTCCTTTCCCCCCCCACCTCCCCTCCCCCCCCACCTCGTTCTGGACGCCTAATTTGTAACCTGCGCCTGATTTTCTAATGTGTAGAACAGGTTTTTTCAGTTCTACAAAAATCTTCACTGGCTCCATTCTACTTTAGTTTGGAGTACGTTTTCACTGTGGAAACTTTCAAATCAGGCGTCAGTGGCAGGACACGCCCCCTTTTGAAGAAAAAATTCTGTTCCAAAGTAGAACTGTTCTACCTGACTAGAACTGCAGAAAAAAAAATGTGGAGAATTGCGATTTCTAAGATAGTCCGTTCTCCACCAATTGCTCCTAAAAATCAGGCACAAATCATGTGGAAACTTGGGCCCAAGGACTCATTCTAAGAGTGGAAGCAAGTCTTCCTCGATTCCAAGAGACTGCCGATAATGATGATGATTGCTAATCAGCAATGGGAATTCTTCAAATGAGATCCATGGGGTACAAAAAACATATACATACAAGGCTGAAATGGATAGGGTTCTGGAATAATGTGATTAAATGTAATTGAAACTTAAAAGGGAGGCATATAATAAATTTGAGTCTAACCATAGTAATAGAAACATAGAAAATAGGTGCAGGAATAGGCCATTCGGCCCTTCTAGCCTGCACCGCCATTCAATGAGTTCATGGCTGAACATTCAACTTCAGTACCCCATTCCTGCTTTCTCGCCATACCCTTTGATCCCCCTAGTAGTAAGGACCTCATCTAACTCCTTTTTGAATATATTTAGTGATGATAAATATAGAAAGTGTCAGTGAGGTGAAAAAGGAGGTTACAAGGGATAAAGGGAATATGAAAAAAAGACCAGATAATATAAAAGTAAATAGTAAGGGCCTTTATAAGCATATTAAAATAGAGATCGTAGGACTACTCAGGGATGTAGACAGGAGTCTAATTGTGAAGGATGAAGATATCGCGGAGATAAAGGTATGACAGATATGCAATATTTTCCAAATTATGCTGAAATTGAGAATGAGTGTACGACAGGAGGATATTATCCGAGATATTGGTAGAAAAGAAATTGAATCTGAAAAAAAGTAGAATTCAAAATTAATGTCACTGAACCCTGATGGAATGCACCCTAGGCTATTGAAAAAAGTCAGAGTTGAGATAACCGAGTCCTTGGCTGCAATTTTTCAATCCTCCTTAAATATGCATATTCTTTTGTGCTACTGGAGAGTAGCCATTATAGCTGCCTTTTTCAAAAAAAAGGATAAACCGGGTAACTATAGATTGCAGAGAGATAAGGATTTCTTACTTTACACAAGAGGGTTGTTGGAGTCTCAAATGCGTTGCCACAGGGAGTGTTTATTGTGTCTTTTAAGGGAAAATTGAATAAAGATTTGAAGCCGAGGAAGATGTAGAGAGAACAGGGCAGTGGGATTAGTTTTGGATTGCTCCAGTTAAGAACTAGTGCCTATAAGATGAGCCAAATAGCTGCCTCTTGTGCTATGGCTGTAGTATATAGTATGGTACATTAGTAGTTATGTTTTGAATGGCAGAAAGCTGGGTGATGTGGAAGAGCTGAGGAATTTTGTGGTTCAGGTTCGTCCACAACCATAAAAGCCGCATCTTAAGTTGATACGGCTGTGATTTGATAGAGTTGTTTAAAGTTATGAAGGAATGCGACAGTTGGTAGAAACGGACTGTTTCCAGTAATTGAGCGATTTAGAATGATGGGGCATAGATATCATTAAATACAAGAGCTTCAGGACAGAGAGCAAGAGATACTTTTTTTTTTAAACACAAAGTTGTGAAGCTGTGCAATGCACTTCATTAGTGATTGATTGAAGCAGAGACCATATCAAGATTTAATAAATTATATAGGTAGCCAAAAGAAAGAGGAAAATGGATATAGGAACTGCGTTGGCACAGGGAATATGATTGCTGCTGATGTGGAAGATAAGCACCAAAACAGACTGTTTGGACTGAATGGTCTGTTTCCATGTTGTAGTTTCTATGTAACTTTAGCTAAGGTGGCTGTGCTAAAATTATTATTCAGTAATAGTTAAATTGAAAGATACAGCATTAATTTATGTTGAAAATAAGTTCCTCAGATCTTCATGCCGACGGTGAGTGGGGGTGGGGGAGTTGATGCTGCGGCTGTGGGAGAGACATCTTGATTCTTTGATGGGATGAGGTGGAAATATTCAAATTCTTGACCATACTTGGCTTTGTCCCAAATAAGCATATTGAATTAAGTTACAGATGATACTCGGCAATTTAAAGTGAAACTATCTGTAAATCTAAGGATGTTGTGTGATATTTGTCCAGCAGGAGCTGAGGTCAGAAGGTTAGGATTTTAATGCTGTTAGTGAAAGCCTGATTCAGTTGAAAAAAAACTGCAGAATTTTTGAAAAAATGAAAAGATTAAATGATCTCCTAATGACTCAGCAAATGTATCCACTGAGTAGCTTAGCTTTACTGACCAGTGAGGTCCCATATTTGATCTCTGGTCTGTGCTGATCTTGCCCACAGCAACCATTGACTTTACAACCCTTGTGTTAAGGGATAATCGGCCAGAATTCCTGCTCCTGAATGCTACTCAGTGACACTTGCCAAAAGTCCGATGATGACTGAGTCAAGCTTGGCTGTGATGCCCCTGTGATTTGAATAGCACTCATTGTTGAGGCTTACACAGGAATAGTGGGTATTTGCATGTGGTACCAGAAGGTAACTAGTTCCTGTGGAACTATTAAACATCACTGAGTCACTGTCTTCTGGACATGAAGGAAGGAAATAGTTAATCATTGGTGAGATGATGTAATGAAGGTTGAACACATTCCCATGGGAACCTGTTCAACCTACGCCACCTCCAAGCTAGATCCAAGGTCATCCATCCTCTGTCATCGAACTACAGTACGCGAATGATGCTTGCGTCTGCGCTCACTCGGAGACCGAACTCCTAGCCATCGTCAACACCTTCACCGAGGTGTATGAAAGCATGGGCCTTACGCTAAACATCCGTAAGACAAAGGTCCTCCACCAACCTGACCCCACCACACAGCACTGACCCCTGTCATCAAAATCCATGGCGCGGCCTTGGTCAATGTGGACCATTTTTCATACCTCGGGGAGCCTACTATCAGCAAAGGCAGACATCGATGACGAGTCCAACGCCACCTCCAGTGTGCCAGCGCAGCCTTCGGTCACCTGAGGAAGAGAGTGTTTGAAGACCAGGACCTCAAATCTGGCACCAAGCTTATGGTCTACAGGGCGGTAGTGATACCCGCCCTCCTATATGGTTCAGAGACGTGGACCATATACAGCAGACATCTCAAAGCGCTGGAGAAGTACCACCAGTGCTGCCTTCACAAGATCCTGCAAATCCACTCGGAGGATAGACGCACCAACATCAATGTCTCGCTCAGGCCAGCATCGAAGCACTGACCACGCTCAACCAGCTCCGTTGGGCGGGCCACATTGTCCGTACAAGACTTCCTAAGCAAGCAGTCTACTCGGAACTCCGACAGGGCCAGGTGGGCAGAGGAAACATTTCAAGGACACACTCAAAGCCTCCTTGATAAAGTGCAACATCCCCACCAGCACCTGGGAATCCCTGGCCCAAGGCCGCCCAAAGAGGAGGAAGAGCATCCGGGAGGGCGCTGAGCACCTCGAGTCTCGTCGCCGAGAGTATGCAGAATTCAAGCGCAGACAGCGGAAGGAGCGTGCGGCAAACCAGGCTCCCCACCCACTCTTTCCTTCAACCACTGTCTGTCCCACCTGTGACAAAGACTGTAATTCCCGTATTGGACTGTACAGTTACCTGAGAACTCACTTCAGGAGTAGAAGCAAGTCTTCCTTGATTTCGAAGGACTGCCCATGATGATGATGGATGATGATGTAATGATTTTTTTTTTAAGTTCATGGTATTGTCTTGTAAAGCCCAACATTTATTTCAAGATAACTTCATGTCCTATTGGTACAGCAACTATGTTTTCTAACAAAATGTATTTGCTCTCTACTGAGCTTTTTAATATTGCAATCTTCAAAAGGGTGTGGTGTAAAGGTGATGTTTAGTGATGGGCAAGTTTTAACAGATTGAAGTGCATCATAATATGTGAGTGGAAGTGGCAATGAATTGCATCTTGCACATCTCTACATTGTTTCTCTTGTTTAAAAAAAAAAGTTTTTTTTTTAACCTTGTCCTGGTATATTCTAAATTTAATTATACTAACTTTTGCTGTAAGTATGTTGAACACGTTGGGTTTATGAACTGATATATTTCTTATCAGTTATACATTCACTTGCTTTGGAATGAAGCTGACAAGTTTGGACACGGACCATGTGCTTGTTGAATTTAGGTTGTTTTATGTCTCTTTAGTATCTTAAATGAGGTTGTGCAGTTTTGGAGAAGTATTTTATGAAGTTTAATCTTTTAATCACCTAATTACAATGCTGGCAACCATAGCTTCAACCGTCCAGGCCCTATGCTCTGGAATTCCCCCCCTCCTTCCCTTCGTCCCTCCACCCTCCTTAAAACCCCACCTCTTTAACCAAGCAATTGGTCACCCCTCCTGATGTTGCCTTTATTGACTCGGTGCCGATTTTTATCTGATTACACTTCCGTGAAGAGCCATGGGACATTTTCTATGTTAAAAGTGCCCTATTACCAGTGAGGTGACTATGCAAATAAATGCAAACCTCAAATGAGGAGGAGAAATGTCTCCTTGTATTTACACTGTACAGCCATCAGACGGCTCATCCCCTGAAGTCCCAAGGGATCCTATAATCATTTGGGAGCACAGGTATTTAAGGAGGCTTCACAGGTTGGAGAGGCACTCTGGAGACCTGCAATAAAAGATTACGGTCACACTTTACTTTGAGCTCACAGTGTTCAGTCTGACTCTTTCTCCGTACACAACAACTGGCGATGAGATACAGATAGCGAACCCAAAGATGCAGACAACAGTGGGCATCCTGGGGAAATTCTCGGAGGGAGATGATTGGGAAACTTTTGTGGAGCGACTCGAGCAATACTTCATGGCCAACGAGCTAAATGGGGAAGAGAGCGCTGCCAAACGAAAGGCGATCCTCCTCACCGTCTGTGGGGCACCAATGTATGGCCTCGTGAAGAATCTGCTCACTCCAGCGAAACCCACGGAGAAATCGTACGATTTGTGCACACTGGTCCGAGAACATTTGAACCCGAAGGAAAGCACTCTGATGGTGAGGTACCGGTTCTACACCTACAAAAGGTCTGAAGGCCAGGAAGTGTTGAGTTATGTCGCCGAGCTAAGACGCCTTGCAGGACATTGCGAATTTGAAGGACATTTGGAGCACGTGCTCAAAGACTTTTTCATCCTTGACATTGGCCACGAAACCATACTTCGCAAACTTTTGACTGTAGAGACACCAACCTTGAGTAAGGCCATAGCGATAGCCCAGGCGTTCATTGCCACCAGTGACAATACGAAGCAAATTTCTCAGCACACAAGTGCTGCTACAAGTACTGTGAACAAAGTGATGTTGTTTTTGAATCGTAATGTACAGGGCAGGTCACACATACCTGCAGCTACACATCCGCAGATGTCTCAGAGTCCACCATCAAGGGTGATGAATGCAAGGCCATTAACACCTTGTTGGCGCTGCGGGGGTGATCATCGTTTCCATTCATGCCGAATCAAAGAGTACGTTTGCAAGGGCTGTGGAACAATGGGACACCTCCAATGTGTGTGCAAGCGAGCTGCAAAGCCTGTTAAACCTGCAAACCACCAGGTTGCAGAGGAGGATCACGATGAACCAGAGCCTCAGATAGAAGAGGCAGAGGTACATGGGGTGCACACATTCACCACGAATTATCCCCCGATAATGCTGAATGTTGAACTAAATGGACTCCCGGTGTCAATGGCGCTGGACACGGGCGCGAGCCAGTCCATCATGGGCAAAAAGACTTTCGAAAGGTTGTGGTACAACAAGGACTCAAGACCAGTCTTAACTCCATTTTGCACGAAACTAAGAACTTACACTAACGAACTGATTCCTGTAATCGGCATTGCTACCGTAAAGGTCTCCTACGATTGAGCGGTTCACAAGCTGCCACTCTGGGTGGTACTGGGCGATGGTCCCACGCTGCTCGGCAGGAGCTGGCTGGGAAAGATACGCTGGAACTGGGACGACGTCCGAGCGCTATTGCCCGCTGACGAAACTTCGTGTGCCCAAGTCTTAAACAAATTTCCTTCGCTGTTCGAACCAGGCATCGGGAAATTCCATGGAGCAAAAGTGCAGATCCACCTAATTCCGGGGGAGCGACCCATCCATCACAAGGCGAGAGCAGTAACGAACACAATGAGAGATCGAGCTAGACCGGCTGCAACGAGAGGGCATCATTTCATCGATCGAGTTCAGCGAGTGGGCCAGTCCTATTGTCCCAGTTCTCAAGGGAGACGGCACCGTCAGAATCTGTGACGATTACAAAGTAATTATCAATCGTTTCTCTCTGCAGGAACGATACCCACTACCAAAGGCCAACGACCTCTTTGCAACACTGGCGGGAGGAAAGACGTTCATGAAGCTGGATCTGACTTCAGCCTACATGACGCAGGAACTGGAGGAATCATCGAAGGCCCTCACCTGCATCAACAAGCACAAAGATCTTTTTGTTTATAACAGATGCCCATTTGGAATCCAATCAGCGGCGGCGATATTCCAGAGAAACATGGAAAGTTTCCTGAAGTCGGTCCCGCACACCGTGGTCTTCCAGGACGATATCTTGGTCACAGGTCCGAACACAGTCGAGCACCTGCAGAACATGGAGGAGGTTCTTAGTCGACTCAACCGCGTGGGGCTCAGGTTAATACGCTCGAAGTGCGTTTTCCTGGCGCCTGAAGTGGAGTTCTTGGGAAGGAGCATTGCGGCGGACGGCATCAGGCCCACCAACGCGAAGATGGAGGCAATCGAGAACGCACCGAGGTCACAGAACATGACGGAGCTGCGGTCGTTTCTGGGACTCTTGAACTACTTTGGTAACTTCTTACCGGGTCTCAGCACACTGTTCGAACCACCGCATGTCTTACTACGAAAGGGGGCGAATGGGTTTGGAGGCAAAAGCCAAGAAAATGCCTTTGTAAAAGCGAGAAAATTGTTATGCTCAAACAAATTGCTTGTGTTGTATGATCCATGTAACCGTTTGGTACTAGCGTGTGATACGTCATCATATGGCATCGAGTGTGTATTGCAACAAGCTAATGATTTTGGGAAACTGCAACCAGTTGCTTATGCATCCAGGAGTCTGTCTAAGGCTGAGAGAGCCTACAGCATGATTGAGAAAAAAGCATTAGCGTGTGTCTAGTGTGTCTATGGGGTAAAGAAAATGCATCAATACCTGTTTGGGCTAAAATTCGAATTGGAAACTGACCATAAGCCACTTGCATCCCTGTTTTCCAAGAGTAAAGGGATAAATACCAACGCAACGGCCCGCATCCAGAGATGGGCGCTCATGTTATCCGTATACAACTATGCCATCCGCCACAGGCCAGGCACAGAAAACTGCGCCGATGCTCTCAGTAGGCTGCCATTGCCCACCACAGGGGTGGAAATGGCGCAGCCCGCAGATCTAGCCATGGTTATGGAAGCATTTGAGAGTGCGCAATCACCCGTTACTGCCCGGCAGATCAAAGCCTTGACAAGCTAGGACCCCTTATTATCTCTAGTCAAAAGCTGTGTGCTTCATGGGAGCTGGTCCAGTGTCCCAGTGAAAATGCAGGAAGAGATAAAGCCATTCCAACGGTGCAAAGATGAAATGTCTATACAGGCAGACTACCTTCTGTGGGGCAGTCGAATAGTGGTCCCCAAGAAGGGCAGAGACACCTTCATCAATGACCTCCACACAACCCACCCAGGCATCATAATGATGAAAGCGATAGCCAGATCCCACATGCGGTATCGATGAGGACTTAGAGTTCTGCGTTCACAGATGTAATACATGCTCGCAGTTAAGCAATGTACCCAGGGGGAGGCGCCGCTAAGTTTATGGTCGTGGCCCTCCAAACCGTGGTCTAGGGTACACGTCGACTATGCAGGTCCGTTCTTGGGTAAAATGTTCCTTGTGGTTGTAGATGCGTACTCCAAGTGGATTGAATGTGAGAGAATATTGGCTAGCACGTCCGCTGCCACTACTGAAAGCCTGCGGGCCATGTTTGCCACATACGGCTTACCCAATGTCCTGGTGAGTGACAACGGGCCATGTTTTACCAGTGCTGAGTTCAAAGAATTCATGACCCGTAACGGGATCAAACATGTCACATCTGCCCTGTTTAAACCAGCGTCCAATGGTCAGGCAGAGAGAGCAGTGCAAACCATCAAGCAGGGCTTGAAGAGGGTAACTGAAGGCTCACTGCAGACTCGCCTATCCCGAGTCCTGCTTAGCTACCGCACGAGACCCCACTCACTCACTGTGATCCCACCTACTGAACTGCTTATGAAAAGATCATTTAAGACAAGGTTCTCGTTAGTTCACCCTGATCTACATGAACAGGTAGAGAGCAGGCAGCTTCAATAAAGTGCATACCATGATAGCGCAAATGTGTCACGCGAGACTGAAATCAATAATCCTGTATTTGTATTAAATTATGGACAAGGTCCCAAGCGGTTTCCCGGCACTGTTGTGGCCAAAGAGGGGAGCTGGGTGTTTCGGGTCAAACTTTCAAATGTACTCATTCACTGGAAACACTTGGACCAAATCAAACTCAGATTCACGGACTATCCTGAGCATCACGATGGACATTTCGACCGTGCCCCGTATCTACCCCAGTAAAACATTACAAAGTATTTTTCTGTTCAATTTATGATTTATTCCTGGCTCAGTGTCAATGATTTTATATATTTGGACCCTACCTTTTTTGATCCCCCAACACACACTCCATGGCAACCGGCACCACGGTTGACCACGAAGCAGAACCCATCATCCACAGCAGCCCTGCAGGGCCCAACACACCAGGCAGCCCAGCAAGGCCAACTGCACAGCAGCCCAGCGAGGGCCCAACAAATGATTCAACAACACCATCTTTCACACTGAGACAATCAACCAGGGCAAGAAGAGCCTCAGATCGACTCACATTGTAAATCGTTACACTATTTACTTTGGTGGGGGAGTGTTGTTATATATGTATACTTGTATTTACTCTGTACAGCCACCAGAGGGCTCATCCCCTGAAGTCCCAAGGGATCCCATAATTCCTTGGGAGCACAGATATTTAAGGAGGCTTCACAGGTTGGAGAGGCACGCTGGAGACCTGCAATAAAAGACTACGGTCACACTTTACTTTGAGTTCACAGTGTTCAGTCTGACTCTTTCTCCATACACAACGTAAACCACTTTTGAATTCAGTCACATCCCCTTCCTACTAATTTCCCCTCTTTACTGCTGTGGGACTGATGGCTGTTGATATGGTGCCGACAGTCTCCTATTAATTGCTTGACTTTTTTTTAATTAGAATTGTTGCTAGACAATAAGTACAATTTTCTCCTAACCTTTTCAGCATGCAGCATGTCAGTCGGGAATCATGGTTGCAATCTTATCGTTAAATGTAGGTTGCTAGGTATTATTGAAATCTGATTGAAGTATGGTTACACTTAATTTGAGGCAGCTGATGTTCTATTGAATTTAACCACCGGCAGTGTGGGGGAAGGTTATATAAACATTGCAGTGTTTTTTTAAGTTAAATATAAAGCTGAAACAGGAACACATCTCTAGTAATAGTTTAATTGAATAGCAGTAATAAGCATGGGATCATACAGCACATTTTATTACAGTACAGACAGCTTGACTGAGTGACTCGAAGTGAAGATTTGTTGTCCATTTGAAGAGGTTAACCTCAAATATAACCCACTGGACTCCTGCTTAAATACTTTGCATGAGTAGGGGTTATGTAATTGAGTAGCAGCCCAAGTAAGAAGTAATCTGTGTGTTGATCCATCTTAAACTGTATAGAGCATCCATTTCAATTATTGCAAATGTATTCTGTGCAGCACTAACCATGAAGTGGTAAGACACACGAGCCTTGATTCATCACTTATAGGACTCAATTTTTCCAAAGCCCGTTTTCAGGCGTATTGCCAGATTACGCCAGTTTTCCTAGGCCAGAAATGCGGCAGAAATATTTTGCCAAAGTTACCCCGATATATAATTTGAATTTGGCGCCGCGCAGCATGTCCAGTCGCCTCGGGGGGTGGAGCCTGCTGTCTGCACCAAAAAACAATGCCGCACCTTCTGCGCATGAGTGGGGAAAAAAGTTACATTTTTGACGTCGTTTCAATGGACGCGCATGCTGAGTACAGCTCGGATTTGGCATTCAGCCATTTTTATTTAAAGAGCCAATTGTGTGTGTTACAAGTGCTGCGTGAGAGCATTGGAAAAATCGCAGCTGCAGCAGTACAAGATGCAATGCACTGCAAGGACCAAAAATTTCCTACAGGAAGAAGTGGAGGCACTAGTTACTGTGATTGAGAACAGATGGCAGGAGCTGGACTCCAGCAGATGTCACATAAAAGTTACACCAAAAGAAATGAAGAAACACTGGAACCAAGTTGCAGAAGATTACTGTGCAGCAGTGAACACCACGAGATCTGGAAGCCAGTGTAAAAAGAAATGGCAGGACCTTGGTCAAGTAGTTAGTGTAAGTAATATTTTCCTTTATTTAATGCAATTGTAAATGTAACCAGCTGTATATGTCCCACCCAGCAGAAAGATACCCCCTCTTAAAAAGCTGCATTTTCATCTTTGCAGAGGAAAGTGGCTCACAACAAAAGGGAAAGAACTTGAACAGGAGGAGGCCCAGCAAATCTGCACCCACTGACACCCTTGGAAGAGAGTGTCGCTGCTTTGATGGGTCCTGCCTGGAAAAAAGCAATCAGTACTGCACAAGCTGGGCTCACACTTGAGGGAGAGGGTAAGTCCTGCAAATTCATCGTGGCCCTTCAAATCACCCTGCTACCTGGCCTGCGATGTGTGAGCCTACTCATGCCACCCATCCTGCCCCATCCTCTGCTGCTAACCATTTGACTGTTCTGTTATATTTTGCAGAACTTGAGGCCAACCCTGACGATGCAGAAGAAGGTTCAGACGCGGACGAGCCAGAAGAGGAGAACATCTTCCAATCCATCTATGGGGGTGAGGGGGAGGGGATGCAACTGGATGAAGCTTCCACTATTGTACTGACTTTGGAGGAGGTGCCGCTCGTGGAGGTGACAGCCCCTTCCGTGACTAGTGGACACTTGGTAGGACGCTTCATGGTTTCACACCTTCCGAAGTTGCGGGTTCAGTGGTGTGATGCGAGCCACACCCATGGGGAGGAGGGGAAGGAGCTCGACAGCGCTCCCCTGAGGTGCAGGATGTAACAGATGTGGTTCAGATGATGTCATTGAGGGCGGAGAGCATTGACCTTACGCTATCACTCCTTGACATCATCAGTGGGATGAGTGATGAGGTAGCAGGACTGTCGGGAGAAGTAACAACACTCACTCTCTCTCTCTCTCTCTCTCTCTCTCTCTCTCTCTCTCTCTCTCTCTCTCTCTCGAAATGGGAACGATATCTGGGACCATCAATGAGGGAATGTCAGAGGTAGTGCAAACCATGTCACTGGCCATGAGGGAGGGAATGTTGCAGGTCGTTGAGACACTATCAGGGTGCATGAGGGACAGTATGTCTGAGTTAGCTGCTGCAATAAGGGAACACACCCAGACCCCGTGCCCATTGACAGAATCAACTGCCACTCCCACTCCAATCCCCAAATCCGTCTCTGAAGAGCCCAAAGCCAGGCCCTCCAACTTGCTGCCTGGCGCAGTCGCCCCCCGACCCTTGAGGTGCACAGTACCCGAGATGTTAGAAAGAATAAGCTTGGTATCAAGCCCAGAAACACTGCGCCGCCGCCACCTGCGGGCAGGGATGGTGGACTGTCCAGGACCAAGCGCAGCGGGTGGTCTTAGAATAAGGGAGAGGAGAGATGGGTGGTACAGCCTTTCTTTGCTGTTGCTGTTGTTATTGTTACTGTTTTAACTGTTCTCAAATTAAAAGTTTTTTGTAAGTTATGTAAATTTACAAGTTTATAATTGATCTTAAAGAGTGATCTTAAAGTGAAGTTTGATACAAGAATAATTTTATTAAAGTCAAGTTATTGTAAACTTTTGACTAAAATATATTTTACATTAAAACTGAATCATGTTCCATTAACACAACACAACATCACGGAACAGCTCCAAACAGTAAACATGTCCATGTGGAATAGTTGTCACTGTGCCCTCAGGGTCTCCTCTCTCTCTCTCTCTCTCTCTCCCACGCCCCCACTCACCCCCCAACTTGAGTCTTGTGACTTCTCTCTCTCTCCCTCCCCGGGCTCCAAGCCTTGCAATCGGCACCTCTCTCTCTCTCCTCTTCTCTCCCCGTCCCCTAGCCTTTACTAATTGTTTGTGACTTATCTTTCTCCCCCCTCCCTGGACTCTAAGCCTTCCGATCGGCACCTTGCTCTCTCCTCCTCCCCCTCCCCACGGCTTGTTTTGTAGCCGAACCTCGAGCCGCTGTGTCTGGGCATGAGGCTGATACTGCCGGCCAAACCTACAACCCTCCAGGCCGCCTTCAAGACGTTCGCTGGTGGCGTGTGAGTGAATTAAAAAATGAGAAAACTTGTGAAATGCAACAAATTTACACATCTACGTGAACAGATTTAAAAATAAGTTGAACTTTATTATTGATTTTGACTGTTCTTGACTCCTCCAAAATTTTCGATTTAAAAATAATGGTGTTTTTCAGCGCAGATTTGTGAATGTGCACTGGTTTTCTTAACTCACCAGAAGGTTTTTTGGGAGTGGCCAGCTACGCCAACATAAGAGGAAAAAAATGTTGGCCAAACTGCGAACACTTGGAAAAACCGGCGCAGACATGAGGGGAGGGAACGCCCCGTCCCTATGAAGTAAAAAAAAAAATGGCCTAGGAAAATCGTAACTAAGTCAGTTACGCCGGCGCAGATCGCAGGGGGAAAGTTTGAAAAAAATAAATGCGTCAGAAAAAACAACGCGTGCCAAAAAAACGGCGCAAACGACCGGGGAAAATTGAGCCCATAGTTTACGGTCTTAACTAAACTGTTTTGGGAGAGGCGTTGAGCAGAGTTGTAAGAAGAGTTGGCAAATATTTTGGTTACTTCCAAACAACATGCTCCCGAATGGCATTGACAGAAGTTTGGGACCAGGCAATTTTCTCACCCATGTAAAAGAGAACAAAAAAAAGAGATGGAAAACAATTGGATAATTGCTTTCTCTTTATCAAGCATCCCAGAAGATAGTCTAGATGACTGAGTGTTGCAGTGAATTTGCCTACATTGATGAAATCAGCACTGACTGATGGAATTAAATTTGATCTGCTCATTTGTAGCGTGTTGTGTGAAATGAGTTTAGGCAATCTTAATTTCCAGTTTTGTTAGGTGCACATTTTTTCGGAAGCCAGTACACCAGCACCTTTGTGAATAACTCCTTTTTTTAAAAAAAAACGGAAACACAAAACTCTATACTTGTCATGTTCAAAGAGTCAAAAAAAGAGGGTAACTATTACGAACAATGATGGACAGGTAAAGACCATTTGGTCCATCAAGCCTGTCACACACAATTACGATATCTTGTGGGTCACAACATATACACTCCACCCCACCCCACCTCAAACCATGTCATTTCCTGGGGAAGAGCAAAAAAAACCCAGGCCAATTTAGGAGAGAAAAGATCTGGGAAATTCCTTTCCGACCCATCTAGGCAATCTAAACTAGTCCAGGAGATCACTCTGGCCTTGAATTCCCTGCAGTACCTACCTTCTGTAAGAGGTGATCTTCGCCACAGCCAGAAACAAGTCCTGATTTTGTTTGAAGGAATTCAGCAAGTCTACATCCACCACATGAGCAGCTTGTTCCAGAGGTCTACTATTCTCTGGGAAAAGAACCACCTCCTGATGTCTAATCTAGATCATCTAGCCCTATACAACTTAAATTTGTGACCTGCCGCTGATTGTCTCTCGCAGGTCGGGGCCTCCACGATGCTTCCAGGCTACCGCTCGCCGCTCCTTTTATGGCCCTGACCTGCCGCTGATGGTCTCTCAGGTTGGAGCCAGAAAAGGAGCGGCGGCATGGGAGCAGCGTGGAGGCATGCCTCTACAAGGTACAGCGAGCTGGTGCAGGAGGGCAACGGCAACGAAGAGTGACCTCAGCCAAGTCCAGGTCGGTGATTGGCGCGTGGACAGATGCAGCAGGAGCGACGAGATCGGGGCCAAGGAGCTGTGAGAGACTGTGGAGGGATATGATTGGGGCCCGGGGAGGCGTGAGTTCAGGGCCAGGGGCCCAGGAGCAGCACGGGCCAGCCCACACCGTAATATATGTATGCACTGGGGGCCGTGCAGCAGAGCAGGTCTCCAGTTGTCTTGAGTAATCCTTGCCACTGGACCAAGACCTAGCTCTGTCAAGCCCGTGTGGTGGCTGGTGTGCAACGGCCACCACACGTTAAAAAAATCCATGCACAGGCATCTTCCACCCTTGAGGATGTAGTCCGGGTTCTTATTTCAAAACATCTGTGAACTCATCCTTTTTTTTGGCGTGGAAGCAAGTTATCCTCGTTTCGAGGGACCGCCTATGATGATGAAATTTGTGACCCCTGACCCTGCCTAACCTATTTAATTTGAATAAACGGGGTCAGCTGGAACACGGTCTATTCCCTTCATTATCTGAAACACCTCAATCAGATCCCCCTGCCCCCTCACCCCATAGTCTACACTGCTCTGTATAGAGTCCAAACTCTTTTGGCCTATCTTGATAACTAAGATGTTTTAAACTTCAATTAGTCTAGTGGCCCTCTTCTGCACCCTTTCCAGAGCCTTGCTATCACCCACCATGTGAGGGGACCAAAACTAGACACAGTATTCCAAGTGCGTCCTGACTAAGGTCTTGTACACGGACAAAACAGTATGCCTCGTCTTATACTCAATTGTCCTATGTATACACCCCAACACCCTATTTCCTCTAGGCAGGGAGGAACTTAATATAATCATTATCACTAATGAAGTAGTACTCGGTAAAATAATGGGAGTAAAGGCGGACAAGACCCCTGGACCTGATGCCTTACATCCTAGCGTCTTAAGAGAAGTGGCTGCAGAGATAGTGGATGCATTGGTTGTTAACTACCAAATTCCCTGGATTCTGGGTCGGTCCCAGCAGAATGGAAAACTGCAAAAAGCAGAAAACTATAGACCAGTTAGCCTAACATCTGTCGTTGGGAAAATGCTGGAGTTCATTATTAAGGAAGCAGTAGCTGGACATTTGGAAAAGCATAATTCAATCAAGCAGAGTCAGCATGGTTTTATGAAAGGGAAATCATGTTTGACAAATTTGCTGGAGTTCTTTGAGGATGTACCGATCAGAGTGGATAAGCGGGAATCAGTGGATGTGGTGTATTTGGTTTTCCAGAAGACATTCGATAAGGTGCCAACTAAGAGGTTACTGCACAAGATAAAAGCTCACGGGGTTGGGGGTAATATATTAGCATGGACAGAGGATTGGCTAACTAACAGAAAACAGAGAATCGGGATAAATGGATCATTTTCCTGTTGGCAAACGGTGACTAGTGGGGTGCCGCAGGGATTGGTGCTGAGTCCTCAACTATTTGCGATCTATATTAATGACTTGGATGAAGGGACCGAGTGTAATGTCGCCAAGTTTGCTGATGATACAAAGATGGATGGGAAAGCAAATTGTGAGGAGGACACACAAAATCTGCAAAGGGATATAGACAGGCTAAGTGAGTGGGCAAAAATTTGGCACATGGAGTATAATGTGGGAAAATGTGAGGTTATCCACTTTGGCAGAAATAGTAGAAAAGCAAATTATAATTTAAATGGAGAAAAATTGCAAAGTGCTGCAGTACAGAGAGACCTGGGGGTTCTTGTGCATGAAACACAAAAAGTTAGTATGCAGGTACAGCAAGTAATCAGAAAGGCAAATGGAATGTTGGCCTTTATGGCAAGGGGGATAGAGTATAAAAGCAGAGACGTCCTGCTACAATTTTACAGGGTATTGGTAAGGCCTCACCTAGAGTACTGCATACAGTTTTGGTCTCTGTATTTGAAGAATGATATACTTACATTGGAGGCTATTCAGAGAAGGTTCACTTGGTTGATTCCGGAGATGAGGGGGTTGACTTATGAAGATAGGTTGAGTAGGTTGGGCCTATACACATTGGAGTGCAAAAGAATGAGAGGTGATCTTATCGAAACATAAGATAATGAGGGGGCGCAGCAAGGTGGATGCAGAGAGGATATTGCCACTCATGGGGAAACTATAACTAGGGGACATAGTCTTAGAGTAAGGGGCCGTCCATTTAAAACTGAGATGAGGAGAAATTTATTCTCAGGATTGTAAATGTATGGAATTCTCTGCCCCAGAGAGCTGTGGAGGCTGGGTCATTGAATATATTTATATTCAGCAAATATTTGTATCATCAGCAAACTTGGCTGCATTACACTCGGCCCCTTCATCCGTCATTATATATTTATAAATATATTTAAGGTGGAGATAGAGAGATTTTTGAGTGATAAGGGAGTAACGGGTTATAGGGAGTGGTCAGGGAAGTGGTCAGGGTCCATGATCAGATCAGCCATGATCTTATTGAAAGGCAGAGCAGGCTCAAAGGGCCAAATGGCCTACTCCTGTTCCTATTATTTATGTTATGTTATGATCTATTGCTGCATGGCATTGCTAATATACCTTTAAGGATGTATGCACTAGAATGCCCAAATCTCTTTCTATCTCCACCATCTTTAGTGCCTTTCCCTGGAGGGTGTATGAATGTTGAGCATTTGCCTTGCCCACTTGCATAACACTGCAAGTTATCTTAAGTTCTACATCATTTTTCAGTCTTGAGCCCAATCTCCAAACACATTAAGATCTGCTTGAAGCAGACAAGCATCTTTTACAGTTCTAACACTTGCACAGATCTTGGTATCATTTGCAAATTGTGCCCCCAACCTAAAAATCCAGATCATTAATAAAAATAGTAAAAAGCAACGGTCCCAACACTGATCCTGCAGGACACCACTGGTAATTGGTCTCCAAATCCATCTATAACTACTCTTTGACTGCGTCCTGCCAGCCAGTTCTGAATCCAACTCAATATATTTTCACTAATTCCAGAGGCTCCGATCTTATAGAGAAGCCTCTTGTGCGGTACCTTGTCAAAAGCTTTTTGGAAATCAAAGTAGACAATGTCGACTGGGCTTCCCTCATCCACCAACTTTGTAACTTTTTCAAAAAATACAATTAGATTTCTGAGACATGGTGGGTGTCCCTCCCTATCCAAGTATTTATATATTGCATTCTTTATGATTACTTCAAGCACTTTGTCTATATAAACTGATGGACCTATAGTTACCCGAGTCTGTCTTGTCACTTTTTTTTAAATGGGGACTACATTAGCCTCCGTCCAATCTGTAGGAACCATTCCAGAGTGCAGTGAGCTATTAAACATACAGGCCAGAGGCTCGCACAGCACATGTCCCATCTCCCGGAAAACCCACGGGTGGACATCTTCCGGCCTGACTGCTCTATTTTCAAGTTCTTAATTCTTTGTAAAACAATATGTTTATCTATGTTAATGTTACTCACAAAACTAATATTAAATTCTAATATCCGAGCATAATCTTCAAAGTTGAAGACTGATGTAAAGTACTCATTTAATATTTCCACCATACTTAGTGAGTCCTTTGTAACCTGTCCTTGAATGCCCTTCAGTAGCCCAATACAGTCTTTGATAGTTCTCTGACTCTTTACGTAACTAAAAAAAATCTCTTTCCATTATTGCCACAGTTGTCTACAACCCTTTTTCCATTAGTCTTTTTGCTGATCTAATAGCAGCCTTCATTTTCTTTAGTTCCTTGTATTCAACCCTGTTTATTTGAGTATTAAACATTTCTGTTTACATCTTATTTGTTAACCACTGTGGCTTTTTCTTACAACATTTCCTTCTTTTGATTTTGGATACATGTTTGTTTTCCACATTTTTAATTCTTGTTCTTAAAAACTTTCCATTTATATTCAACAATATTGTATCAGGATTGGATGGGCATAATGAAACAAGAGGAATTTCACATCGAAAATAAATATGTCGCTCACTGGAACATGCTTTTTTGGGGGTACTTTTTTTTTAAGGCCCCCCCCCCCCCCACCCCGCCCTTCTGGAGATCACTGTGCCACTAGACTTTATTTCCCTTAATCAGACTGAGAAGATTTTTTTTTTTTAAATCCTCCTTGTCCCAAACGGCCACCCACGAATCCTTGCGGGACAAATGTGCATACGTACTACGTGATAGAAAAATGGATGGTACTGCTTGTGTTAAAGCATAAATACCTCTTGTGCTGCTGTTAATCTGCCACACTCATGTAGAAAAATATCAAGCTTCCAGTTTGAACACGGGTAAACCTAAACATAGTTTTGGGAAAAATGTCCTAACTATTGCTGTTTTTTGTTCTTGCTACGATCAGTATCCTAGACAGAAAAGGTCAACATAATGAGTAGTGAACAGTGACCTGAACCCTCCATAACTGTCATCCAAGCAGGTTTTTTCGCTTTGTTTTTTATTTATGTTGTGTACTTGGCGATTGAGATGCACTGTGTCTATCTCTTTCAAGTGAAGTAAACCTCTGTCGCCCATCCTACTCCAGCCATTGTAAGAGATGATCTCAATGTCTGTTCCTGGAATTTGAGAGTTAGGGTGCATCTTTATGCAGTAAAGCAAATTCATGGCTCCCAGCAGAGAGCTGCACATGGAGGAAGTTCTAGTCAGAGATGGGGCTACAATATTGTAGTACCAATTCTCTTAACCTGCGTTCCTTTTGAGCACAGCAACCAGATGGGAGCGCCGGGTCAATCAGTTTACCCTCTGGTGTGCTCCACTTGAGATGTTGAATGTGGATACGTTAGTGGGTGTCCCCAAGTCCAGTATTGCAGCTGTACACAGCTCGAGTGCACCTTGAATGGGTTGCTCAGAATATATGTGGGTGCCTCTGTCTTGTTGATTCATATCAGTACGTGAGGTTCTGATGTATACCAATTTCAATTTGGATGCATTGTTTCGGGGTCATATTGAGAAAGGCTGCAGGGCAGTTTAGTCCTCCTCATCTCTTCAATGACGGTACAATCCCAGTTCCAATTGAAAGTAAGTACAGAATATAACACATGTATCCAAACCGTTCTTCTTCATGGTTTGGAGCACCTATGAATGCATCAGAAGAGCTTCCTTTGGCCCATATGCAAAATTCAGGACCAAATCAAGAGGTGGCTTTGTGGCAAAAAGATGAAGTACCTCTAGTGGTCTATGCCATCCTGTAACATACCTGGGAGAAATCGGCGTCACAGCATTCTTTTTGACAAAGCCCCTTGCGTGAGGACCTGTTTAAAGTTACAGCATACTGGACTTGGCTAGCTAGAACATCAAGGTGATTGGTGTGTTACAAGCTGTCCTGCACAGGTTTTTCCACCATATTGAAGAACTTGCTAAGGAAGGAAATCGTGGCTTGCGATAGCAGGCACTGGTATATATTACCTGAATGCCAGGAATATATCCAAGATTAAGTGCCTACAGTTAATTGGGTTCCAAAGTGAAAAGTATGGTATGTCTTGCTGTAATCAGCAAGACAATAGCACTGCAATTGCATATTACTGCTCAGGAAGAGATCCCAGTATTTCCTTTTGAAGAGGCAAGAGGAAGAATCAAGAGATGTCTAGGCTTTCTTCAGAGTCAGTTTTTGCAATGTGAAATTAGAAATGAGCAATCCTCTTATTCAGTAGTTTAATCAGGTTCAGGTACAATTAATTGAACAGTCATCCTGGTCCATTGATGTGACCTGGAGGGGTAAGCCTGTGACTGGAGGTAATGATTCTCTGCACTCAGATAACTGCAAGCAAATAACCTACTTCATAGAGTGGCATTGTAGAAAAGCAGCAGAAAGCTTAGCAGACTCCTGTGCTGTTAAGCAGTGAAATGGTAGCTGGTTAAACTCCAGCAGTGCCCCTATTCATACTTCGCAGGGAGGACACGTCCTTGTCACTTGACAACCTGTATCTAGGTCCTCCTCTTTAGCATTGTTTTTGTCCTAGAAATAATTTGATGTTTAGTTTTAGTCTTGTCTCTGGACCTTGATTTTTAATCTTGTATTGTTTTTCGACAAAATTTAGTACTAGCATTAGTCTAGTCATTTGATCCCAAAGTTTAATCGCATTTTTATTTACTCTAAGAAAAATATATAGTCAAAAATATATTTCTATATTTCTGTTCTAGTCTTAGAAATAAATATTGAAAAAAATTCTTGAGTATTATAATTTCATTTCTTGCACAAATAACAAAACTACCAGCATTGCTGAAAAGTAGTAAACTGCTACTTCAATGACATTTATTTGTTTGTTTAAATTTCCAACTCCAATTCCAAAATTTGTGGATTAATCATAGAAATTTACAGCACAGTAGGAGGCCATTTGACCCATTGTATCTGTGGCAGCTGAAAACAAGCTATCCAGCCCAATCCCACTTTCCATCTCTTGGTCCCTAGCCTTGTAGGTTACAGCACTTCAAGTGTATTTCCAAGTACTTTTAAAATGTGATGAGGGTTTCTGCCTCTACCATCCTTTCAGGCAGTGAGTTCCAGACCCCCATCACCCTCTGGGTGAAATAAATTCTCCTCAACTCCCCTCTAATCCTACAAATTACGCTAAATCTATGCCCTTGAGTTATTGACCTCTCTGTTAAGGGAAATAGGTCCTTCTACTTGGGCCCCTCATAATTTTATACACCTCAATGACATCTCCTCTCAGCCTCCTCTGTTCCAAAGAAAACAAATCCAGCCTATTCAATCTTTTCTCATAACTAAAATTCTCCAGTCCTGGCAACATCCTCGTAAATCTGTATCCTCTCTAATGCAATCACATCTTTCCTGTAATGTGGTGACCAGAACTGCACGCAGTACTCTAGCTGTGGCCTAACTCTGTTTTATACAGTTCAAGCATAACCTCCCTGCTCTAGTATTCTATGCCTCGGCTAATAAAATAAAGCAACCACCTTATCTACCTGTCCTGCTACCTTCAGGGATCTGTGGACATGCTCTCCAGGATCCCTCTGTTTCTCTACACTTCTCCAGATCCTACCATTTATTGTGTATTCTCTTGCCTTGTGCCCTCCCCAAATGCATTACCTCACACTTCTCTGGATAGCATTCACCATTTTTCAGCCCACTTGACCAGCCCATTAATATCTTCCTGTAGTCTACAGCTTTCTTCCTCTCTCTCAACCACACGGCTAATTTTTGTACCATCTGAAAACTTCATAATCATGCCCCTTACATTGAAGTCTCATCATCATAGGCAGTCCCTCGGAGTCGAGGATGACTAGCTTCCACTGTAAAAGTGAGTTCTCAGGTGACTGAGGAGTCCAATGCGGGACTTACAGTCTCTGCTGCAGATGAGGCAGACAGTGATTGAAGAAAAGGGTGGTCTACAGGGCTGTAGTAATACCCGCCCTCCTGTATGGCTCAGAGACATGGACCATGTACAGTGGACACCTTAGGTCGCTGGAGAAATACCACCAACGATGTCTCCGCAAGATCCTGCAAATCCCCTAGGAGGACAGACGCACCAACATTAGCGTCCTCGACCAGTCCAACATCCCCAGCATTGAAGCACTGACCACACTTGATCAGTTCTGCTGGACAGGCCACATTGTCCGCATGCCAGACACGAGACTCCCAAAGCAAACGCTCTACTCGGAACTCCTCCACGACCAAAGATCTTCCTAAGTGGAGGAGTGTGGGAGTGCGCTTAGCACCTCGAGTCTCATCGCCGAGATCATGCATGCAGAAATCAAGCGCAGGCAGCGGAAAGATGGTGCGGCAAACCTGTCCCACCCTTCCTTACCCTCAACGACTATCTGTCCCACCTGTGACAGGAACTGTGGCTCTCGTATTGGACTGTTCAGGCACCTAAGAACTCATTTTAAGAGTGGAAGCAAGTCCGAGGGACTGCCTATGAGATGATGATGGTGATGATGATGATGCTCGGGTTGATGCACGCTCCTTCCATTGTCTACTCTTGTTTCTGCTTGTTCTCGCCGATGGGACTCAAGGTGCTCAGCGCCCTCCTGGATGCTCTTCCTCCATTTTGGGCGGTCGTGGGCCAGGGATTCTCAGGAGTTGTTGTACTTTGTCGAGGAGGCTTTGAGGGTATTTTTGAAGCGTTTCCTCTGCCTACCTGGGGCTCGCTTGCCGTGTCGAAGCTCCGCATAGAGCGCTTGCTTTGGGAGTCTCGTGTCGCCTGTCCAACGGAGCTGATAGAATGTGATCAATGCTTCGATGCTGGGGATGTTTGCCTGAGTGTGAACACTGACATTGGTGCGTCTGTCCTGCCAATGGATTTGTAGGATCTTGTGGAGGCAGCGCTGGTGGTACTTCTCCTGTGTTTTGAGGTGCCTACTCTATGGTCCACGTCCCTGAGCCATATAGGAGGGCAGGTATCACTACTGCTCTGTAGACCATGAGCTTGGTGCCAGATTTGAGGCCCTGGTCTTCAAACACTCTCTTCCTCAGGTGACCAAAGGCTGCGCTGGCACACTGAAGGCGGTGTTTGACCTTGTCGTCAATGTATGCTGTTGCTGACAGTAGGTTCCTGAGGTATGGAAAATGGTCCATGTTGTCCAAGGCCCCCCGATTATTGAAGTCTAATTTATTGAGATATACCACACAAAGCAAGGAACCTAGTACTGAGCCCTGCAGAACCCCAGTAAAAGCAGCCTTCCAGTCACACAAACACTTGTTGACCATTACCCTTTGCTTCCTGCCACTGAGCAATTTTGGATCCAACTTGTCACGTTCCCTTGGATCCCATGGGCTTTACTTATCTGACCTGTCTGCCATGTGGGACCTTGTCAAAAGCCTTGCTAAAATCCATGTAGACTACATCAAATGTGCTACCCTCATCAACCCTCTTTGTTACCTCCTCACAAAATTCAATCAAGTTAGTCAGATTTGACCTTTCCTTAACAAATTCATGCTGATTATCCTTGATTAATCCATGCCTCTCTAAATGACCCTTAGATTTTTTTCAAATATTTTGCCTACCACTAAGGTCAGGCTGACTGGCCTGTAGTTACTCAGTCTATCCCTTTCTCCTTTTTTAAACAATGGATTGTCCTAGAAATTACTTCAGTTTTCATTTTCTTCAATTTAAATTTATCTTTAGTCTTTACATATATAAAGTTCTAATTTTAGTCAATGACTTTATTCCTTGTTTTTATTGAAACAAATTCATCAAAAACAATGTTACAATCAATATTGGGCAAAAGAAAGCACTATTTCTGTGAATTTCTTAGTGGTTTGATTTGGAGTCCCCAGTATTGTGATGGGATTCTGCATTTGGGGCACCCAGTTGATCAAAGCCAGGAATGGGGGGTTGTTGGGGGAGGGAGAGTGAGACCAAAGTTCTAATCCAGCCCAAGGTGGTAACCCGGTGGTTCTGCGGATTGGACGATGTAAAGTGCGATGGAACCCAATTGCAGCTGGATTCCACCTCATTTTTTAGGACATCCCATTTTTCAATAGGGTGATGGGAGGATTTTCCACCAACCTCTCATCCCCTTAAAGGGCTATTCTTGAGTTTTCAGTGGAATTCTTGCCAGCTGTGAGCTAGTGAGTGGTTTGGTGGGGCCTTTGGAAAAGCCGCAGATGTTCCATAGACGGGGATAATTGATTCTAGAGGTGATGTATGTACTTTTTCTGTGCCTACAAATGGCTCCCTTCAGAGAAAAAGATTTTTTTCCCCAGATGCAGCTTCTTTGGCCCAGGAAGGGCCTTGGAGGCACCTAAGGTGGAGTGGCTCTGGGCCGCTCCGCCTTTCAAGGGCATATTTTGGCAAGCTCTGCTGAAGTGCACTCACGGATACCTACCTAGACCATTCAATAAATCCACAGAGTTGTGGCTTTGTACCTGAGCAGACACTGGTTCCAACCTGCGACACTTCCATCGGCAGAATACGATCCTTGAATTTCAGGCCCTGTGTTTTTGTTAATATATGTCTAGAAGTCTTTCTGGAATATGGAATGCAGTGGTTCCTTCAAAATATGCCTCATGAACTATTTTTTAAATATTCATTTTTGGAATATGGGCATCA
Source organism: Pristiophorus japonicus (assembly GCF_044704955.1). NCBI lineage: Eukaryota > Metazoa > Chordata > Chondrichthyes > Pristiophoridae > Pristiophorus > Pristiophorus japonicus. The sequence continues at coordinate 140,093,611 of NC_091986.1, forward strand.
ATGGCAAGTCCAACATTTATTGCCCTTCCTAGATACCCTTAAGAAGATGGTGGTAAACTTCTTACACCGCTTCAGACCATGTGGTGAAGTTGCTACTACAATGATGTTAGGTAGAGAGTTCCAGAATTGTGACCAAGCAACAATATATCCAAGTCAGGATAGTGTGTAACTTGGAGGAGAACTTGGAAGTGGTTGTGATCTCGTGCAACTGCTGTCCTTCTAGGTGGTGGAAGTCCCGAGTTTGGGAAAAACTGCTGAAGAAACATTGGCGAGTTGCTGCAGTGCATCCTGCGGCAACACACTACAGCCATGGTACGCTGATGGTGGAGGGAATGGATGTTTTTGCCGGTGCATGGGGTGTTGATCATGGGTGTCGATCAAGCAGACGGCTGTGTCCTGGATTGTGTCAAGCTTCTTGTTGCAGCTGTATACATCCAAGCAGGTGGAGATTATTCCATCACACTCCTGCCTTGTGCCTTGTAGGTGGCGGAGAGGCTTTGGAGATGGTCATGGCTGGCACTTGTGTGGCATGAATGCTACTTGGCACTTATCCGCCCATGCCTGGATGTTGCCCCGGTCTCGCTGCATGTGGGCATTACCTGAAGAATTGCGAATGGAGCTGAACACTGTACAATATTCAGGCTAGTTGTGGAGCACAGGTCTTCAGCATTACAGCCAGGGGCCCGTAGTCTTTGCTGTGTCTAATGCACACAGCCATTTCTTGATATTATGTAGAGTGAATCGAATTGGCTAACGATGGGCATCTGTGATGATGGGGACCTCGGGAGGCGGCTGAGGAGGATCATCCAGTCGAATGAAGTTCTACAAACGTTTCAGCCTTGTCTTTTACATGCAGGCTGTGACATCATTGAGGATGGGGATGGTCATGGAGCAAACTCCTCCAATTAGTTGCTTAATTGTCCACCACCATTCACAACAGGATGCGATGACTGTATCCCTGATCCCTGGTTGTGGGATCACTTAGCTCTGTCTATAGCAAGCTACTTCAGCTGTTTAGCATGCATGTAATCTCGTGTTGCAGCTTCATCAGGTTAGCTCTCATTTTCAGGTATGCCTGATGCTGCTCCCAGCATGCTCTTCTACACTCTTCATTGAACCAAGGTTGATCATCTGTTTTGATGGTGATGGAGCAGTGAGGGATATGCCGGGCCATGCGGTTACAGATTTTGATGGAATACAATTCTATTGCTGTAGCTAATGGCCCACAGCACCTCATGAATGCCGAGTTTTTAATTGCTAGATCTGCTCTTAATTTGTCTCACTTAGTACGGTGGTAGTACCACAAGACACAATGGAGTGTCTTCAATGCGAGGATAGGATTTTGTCTCCACAAGGACTATGTGGTGGTCACTCCTACCAATACCGTCGTGGACATACACATTTGTGACTGGAAGCCTGGTGAGGATAAAGGCAACTCATGTTTCCTCATGTTGGTTCTTTCACCTGCTGCAAGCCTAATCTGGCAACTATGTCCTTCATGACTCAGCCAGGGCAGTCAGTGGTGGTATTATTGAGTCGCTCTTGATGAAGAGCATTATAGTCCCTCATCCAGAGAACGTTCTGTGCCCTTGCAAACCTCAGTGCTTCCGTCAAGTGGTGTTCAATCTGGAGTACTGATTCATCAGTTGAGGGAGAGTGATTATCGGTACATTCCCATGTTTGATGTTATGTGTCAATGTTGAGGACTCCCAGGGTCACTCCCACCCAACTGTATACCACTATGCCTCATCTCTGGGACAGAGCATACCCAGGGATGGTGATGGAGGATTCTAGGGCATTGGATGTTTGGTATGATTCCGGGAGTATGACTATGTTGGACTGTTGCTGAACTGTGGGACCGCTTTCCAAATTGTAGCACCAGTCTACTTGTATAAAAGGATTATATTCTGATGGTTGGAAGCATTGGCCTAGAAATTCGTGACCGCAATAAATGCTGCTGGTGCCACTGCGGCTGGGTGTTGACGGCCGCTGAAAATGGTGACGCTGGCAGGACTGAAAAATTGGCGCTGGGGACTAATTAACATTAGCCCAGCACTTAACTCACCCATGCAACGCCATCCTGGTGGTGTTGGTCCTGGCAGGAGGCTCCAAAGTAGCGTGGCAACAGCCTGCACTGAAAGCGAGGCTGTGATTTCAGAAAGCATTGTGGATTCTTAAAAGGGGCGATGCCTTCCAAAATAAAAATTTTGTAAAAAAAAAAAGTTTTTAGTGCTTACAGCTCAACTACCTTCTGCAACAAAAAAAAATTTATATTAAAAAGAATTCTCATATAGGAAGGGGTCTTCAGCTCTTAAAGCTGAATTCCCTTCCGCACTTAAAAAAAAAAAGGGGGGGGAAGTGCTTCAGCACTAACACAAATTGCTCAGCAAGCCAGGAAAGGGGCACTCAGAGTCTCGCACACAGCACTCCAGCCTTGTGCAGGGGGTCAACACTGCAAGAGAGGTCCTCCCGCCACTGGGGCCAGGAGGCCCTCCAGAAAGAACGATGTGGGACCATCGACCTAGCTTCAGTGCCCAAAGAAGCTTCATGACCTCAGACCAGTGGTCAAGGTCAGTGAATGCATCTTCAAAAGCCGTCTCCTACCAACTGCACCACTAGCCTCGTACACTCCTGAATACACGAACCCCCCCCCCGCCAAATCACTCGCCTACCAGCAATCTGTACCAAACACGAGGCACACCTCCCATTCCTAGCTTCACCTCATCCCCTTGAAAGAGACGGTGCTGGCCATTCTTGGCAGGGGCATGTCTGAGCCCTTGGCCAATGGCAGGCTGAAAGGATACAAGATGCTGATATCCTCATACATTATCCTCCTTCTGGCATGCACCTTTTACTTTCCAGATCTTCCCTCACAACTCCACCCTGCATCGTTTCCTCTGGTGTCCCCCAAGGATCTATTTTTGGTCCCCTTCTATTTCTCCTCTATATGTTGCCCCTTGACTGCATCGTCCGAAAACATAACATCAGTTTCCTTGTGCACGCTGATGACACCCAGCTCTACCTCACTATCACTTCTCTCGAACTCTCCACGGTCTCTAAATTGTCAGACTGCTTGTCCGACATGAGCAGAAATTTTCTCCAATTGAATATTGGGAAGACCGAAGCCATTGTTTTTGGTCCCCGCTACAAACTCTGTTCCCTAGCCATTGACTCCATCCCTCTCCCCAACTTCTGTCTGAGACCGAACTAGACTGTTTGCAACCTTAGTGTCATATTTCATCCCAAAATGAGCTTTCGGCCACATATCCGCAGCATAACTAAGACCGCCTATTTCCACCTCCGTAACATCGCCTGTCTCCGCTCTTGCCTCAGCTCATCCTCTGCTGAAGCCCTCATCCATGCATTTGTTACCTCTAGACCTGCCTATTCCAACCCACTCCTGGCTGGCCTCCCACATTCTACCCTACGTAAATTAGAGGTGATCCAAAACTTGGCTGCCCATATCCTAACTCGCACCAAGTCCTGCTCACCATCACTCCTGTGCTTGCTGACCTACAGTGGTTTCTGGTTAAACAACGCCTCGATTTCAAAATTCTCATCCTTATTTTTAAATCCCTCCATGGCCTCACCCCTCCCTATCTCTCCAATCTCCTCCAGTCCCACAACCCCCTGAGATGTCTGCGTTCCTCTAATTCTACCTTCTTGAGCATCCCTGATTATAATTGCTCAACCATTGGTGGCCGTGTCTTCTGTTGCCTCGGCCCCAAGCTCTGGAACTCCCTGCCTAAACCCCTCAGCCTCTCTACCTCTGTTTCCTCCTTCAAGACACTCCTTAAAACCTACCTCTTTGACCAAGTTTTTGGTCACCTGCCCTGATTTCTACTTATGCAGCTCGGAGTCAAGTTATTTGATCTAATTACTGTGAAGCGCCTTGGGACGTTTCACTACATTAAAGGCACTATATAAATACAAGTTGTTGTTGTTGTGCCTTCTTCATTTCATACACCCAAGAAATGCAGTCTATCCAGCCAGTGGTTGACCAGGAAGAGGGAGAGGAGAGTGAAGAAGAAGAAACACAGTCACTTGATTTCACACTCCCAGCTCCTCAAGGTCGACAAGCAAGGCCATTTTCAGTGTCCCCCACTGAAAGTCAGTAGCCTTCCACCAGCCTTCCTGCAACCACTGGGATAGCACCGCTTGACATCAATTGGATAGGCAAAGGTACACACAAGACAGTCACTAAGCGAATGCATAAAGATGATGAGTTGATTTCTTGATGTCACATTGGATGGATAGACTTATATAGGTGGATTGGAAAGTTTGCTTTGTGGTTGCTTTTATTTCAGCACTGTGGCCAAGAGACTCTGTTGATGGTCAGTAACAGAGGGGAAGGAAGGTGTAGGACAAATTTTACATAAAACATAAGAATAATGAGCAGCAGTAGGCCATTTGGCTCCTCGAGCCTGCTCTGCCATTCAATAAGATCATGCCTGATCTGGTCATGGACTCAGCTCCACTTGCCTGCCTGCTCACCATAACTCACTTATCGCTCAAAAATCTGTGCATCTCCGCCTTAAATGTATTCAATGACCCAGCCTCCACAGCTCTCTGGGGCAGAGAATTCCATAGATTTACAACCCTCTGAGAGAAGAAATTTTTCCTCATCTCAGTTTTAGATGGGTGGCCCCTTATTCTATCTTGGCCAGAAGGCGGCTGTCTGGGTTGCATCCTTCTGTCTGCTTCCTCCTCTTCTCTTGTGGGTTCTCCTCTTGTCCTCCTCTTCCCTCTGTGAGTGGATGCTGTAAATCTAAAATGACAGCATAAAATGCTAGAAACACCCAGCAGGTCAGGTAGCATCTTGACCTGAGACGTGAACTCTGTACCTCCACAGATGCTGCTTGATCTGAGTATTTCCAGCATTTTCTGTCTGCTCAGAGGCCTTCCTTTACCATCTGAGGCCTTGCAAGTGTCCAGTAGCACTCCATGTACACTTTAAAATAAACTTTTAACATGAATTGCACCAAGTGATTACTTAAATAAAATTTAAAAATCTAGTCCAAAAGCATAAATGCAAACTTATCTGAAAGATGTGTGTGTCTCTTTAAGAGGTGCTGACAGCATCTCTGTCCTGCTGAATACTGGGTTTTCATAGCGAGCTTAGGAACCAGGCAGAACTCAGTGCTACAGTCGAAGTTTGCTGAGGTGACATTAAGTTAGCTTTGCACACCGAATTATGTCACCCATGTTTCATTTACATTTCCAGGGCCAATGATTCTAGTGGCAGCACTAAGGCCCTCACCAAAATGGTGTCTGCCAAGTCCCGCACCAGAGAAGTGTGCTAGAGTGGTGGCTACCATTTTTCAACTGGATCATGGCAGTAAGTGGTCCAATTTCTAGGTCATTATCTTTGAAGCTACCTAAGAAATTTTTGCACTCATCATTCCTTATTTTTTTTAAAAATGTACATGCTCAATTGCAGTATATACTGCTTGAATTTACTTGACTGCCAGTTCTGATGTTTCTTTTCTGAGTACTTCAATAGCATTTCTGTGCTACAATTAATATAAACTAGCGTTTTAACTTCTTTCTAATGACATTCATGTTAATTCTATAAATTTTCTAGCGTTGGGTTCGGCTTTAAGCATCTTATAGGAAATTTTAATATATCAGAACCAAAGTGAATTTTGCTAAATGCTGAAAATTCCTCTCGGTGAGCAAATAGTTAAACAACGTGTACGGCATGCCTTGGAGAAGTGTTGTTATGCAAGACTGAGGATTAACCTGTTCAATCTTGTGTGGTCAAGCTCCTCTTAATTCAATAGGTTTATTTGGCCTTGCTAGGACACAGATGTAAGAGCTGTAAACAGGACTCGGAAGAAGTTATAATTATGCAATAGTCTGTGCAAAGGTATTCTTTCTTCTGAGGCTGTTTACAGATCAAATGCCTGCTAATTGTGACGCATTCAATCTTGTACTCCATTCAGGAGGGGAGGGGGAAGAGAACCATGTACTGATTGGTACCTTGTAGTGAGGGTGGAGACTTATGTTCTTTGTAACTGTTGAGGTGGGGGGGGAAAGAAAAAGGGAGAGAAAAAAAAGTCACTGCCTCGGATTACACCATAATTTGTAATTCAGTTGAGTTACCAATTCTGTGCACAGATGACGGATTGCCCACCCGTGCATTAATTGGTTAGATTGATACTAAGACCATGCAGTTTGAAGAAAAATCTCGCTGTGCCTTTTAGAAGGGTGTGTTCATATGAAAATCAGGAAGCAACGCAGCAGTTTGTGTTGTAAAGTCTGCCAACAGTACTGCAGGTGTAGACATTGACTGAGTTGCTTTTGTAATAACTAACAACTCCTCAATTGTTGGGCTGGGCTACCAAATCAGGTGTTTTTAAACTTCCTGAAAACTGCCATAACTCCCCTACATCCCACAAACTGCAGACCTGACTATGAATTTGCTACAGTTGAAAGAACTTTCTCAGTCTGATCTATATCGACGGCGCCAAGAACGACATGACAGCTTTGGAACTGCTGGTTTAGAGAAGAAGAGGTTAAGGTATGTAGATTGTGTTGATTATTAACTGCACCTGGCGTGTATAAACTACATGGAGGAATTCTTCAAACTATTCCTACTTGCATTAATGCAGCTAATCTGGAATTGGTAAAATTCTTGCCTTGAAGGGGTGGAATTATAAAATGTATAAAAGGCACTTAACTTGTAAAGCATATGTATATTGTGTATGTTTTGAAAAACTTTTGGATTTTGAAATACAAGTTGATTCTTTTCATCGGTATGCTGTCAGTCACCAAGGACTAACAATGGTATCTGATTAAGCTTGATATTAGACTGACAGAAATTATTCTGAGTTGAGTATTTCAAGCAGCGGTGTCTCTTGTAGATGTTGTTAAAATACTTCATTTTTACATTAACTTCAATTCTTAAAATCTTGTATAAAATGAAATATAAAGTGAATGGTATGAATTTAGATTTTCCATTAGTTTTCATTTATTTTGTCATTGAGTGATGGGGCTTCTTGAGCTGAAAATTATTTTGAGGACATTCTTCATCATCATCATCATCATCATCATCATCATCATCATAGGCAGTCCCTCGAACAAGGATGATTTGCTTCCACACCAAAAGGGATGAGTTCGCAGATGTTTCAATGAAGGACCTAATATTCACTCCTGAACTCCAGGGATGGAAGATTTTTTTAACAATGCACATCAGCCACCACATGGGCTTGACGGAGCTAGGCCTTTATCCAGTTGCAAGGGTTAACCAGGATGAGTGGAGACCTGCTCTGCTGCATGGGGACCTAGTGCGCACACAGATTGCAGTGTGGGCTGGCCCATGCTGCCCAGGGCCCTCGATTCTTTTGGGCCCCATAACCCCATTTACCGCAACTCTGCCACATCTCTCGCCACTCCTCTACCACAAACATTCGCTGACACACAAACACACACACACCCACACCTCACCACACACGCACGCATATCTCGACACGCACACACCCGCACCCCTCGACACGCGCGCACCCCCTAAACACGCACACAGAATGAAGACCTCATGACTTTTAAAGGTGCACTGCATTGAGAGAGATAAATATCTATGTGATGGCAGGGGTGCTTTCAGTGTAATGCGAGAACTTCTTTCAGTTTCTTAGCCTTTGTTATTTAGTTCTTATTTATAAATGGCTACTCCATGGCTACCTGTAGACATTTACTGAAAGTGATGCATTCTGCAGATGTCACCATTTGAGTCTTAGCGTGGAATGTGCCTGCAGGGGACAGTGGAGTTGAGTATAGTTTTCATTTCTATACATAGGTTAGGGGTCACCATTTGTTTCATAGCCAATACAATACCTAATAGCACTGAATAGACTTCTCCCTGGTGAGACTCAGTGGCCATTAGGGAAGTACAGAGTTTTTCATTACATCAGAGTAGAACTGACCATTAGTGCAAGGTTATTTTTTTATGACCAGATGTAAGTTTATGAAAAGTTATAGGATTCTAACAAAGAGTACTTAGTATTGAAAGTATTGCTATTTTTCCCCTTCCTTCCTCAAGATGGTAATATTCTGCTTTAAGGTATCTCCCTTGGAATAATTTGCCCTTACAAACTGAAGGTTTTTTGGAATCAATTGTAACTAGCTGATCATTGTATTATATTTTAAATAAATTAGAAGATTTCTTCTGACCAAGAAGTGGAGGTTACATGGGGATATTTATAATATAAAGAATTTGCTTAATGCTTGTGCGAATGAATAAACAAAAATGAAACATTGCTGAGACTGTAAAACACATTCCACATGTTTAAGTTTAATTATTTTATCTGTATGAATATGATACATTTATTTGAGTGTCTTAGAATGCTGCGTTCACAACACCCAGCATTCATGTATCCCTCGTTTTATTTGTATTCCTTTGTACCCTCAACCATACAAATAGGAATTTTATAATTGTGGTTGTCCTTTTTTTGTGTGCCAACATAATGGAAGAAAAGTTGGTCATAGATGATTTTAATAATCTTTAGTGGATTTTTACAGGTAAGCAGTTTGGAAGATCTGTTCCTGTACTTGTAGGTTCATAAAGGGGATGGTCAAATCGATCTTCAATTTCATCCAAAACATTATTGAAGTGAAATGATTCAAGAGTGCTTTCACAGATGCTCACCCAATTTTATGAATAGGTTCCTGAGAGTACAATCCTCTCTAATTTTAAAGTTGGATTTGATTTTATAAATATGTACCTTTTTATTAGGAGGGGTAATGCTGTGGTCGTTCTGAACATTCAACTTAATCTGTTTCAATTAAAACAAATTTATAACTGCCAGAATACAGTACCCTAAGAGTTATGCTGGTGAATATTTCATGACCCGCAGTCCTTTGAGTTAGTAATATGAGAAATATGAAGCCACTTGAATGTTTGTTCCTTCATTAGCCAGTATAAAAATAAATTTAATGCAAAATCTGTGCCCCCATACTCACTAATTCCCCTTGTAGATTCCTATAGATTGTTCTGGTGCTTTTGCTTTGGAAAAGATGTCCATACAAGGTTGCACATAATAGAATTACACTTTTAATTGCCTCAAAAATTACTGCAAAAAGCTTAAAATGGTTAGTTTTCATTGAGAATAGGAGGTACTGAACTTATTCTTGCAACATTTTTTTTATCTGAGGGGGAAGGACATGAAATAATATTTTGAAGTGGAGTGAGAGATGCTTTTTTCCCCCTCTCACTCCGTACTTCTGCTTTGGTTTTTTGCCATGCAAGGGGAAAACCATTCATGAAGACACCTCGGACTATGAGGCCCGTCACATTGCTGATGCTGAATGCAAACACCAGCTGAGTAAGTTTCATTTGAAAAATCAAGATTCCCAACCTGATGTATCTGGGATCCACTGTGCAATCTGCAGATGCTCATTCCGAGCAAAAACGGACCTCATTATTCATCATGGAACTTGGGGCGCTCTCCGATATCGTAGAACAAACAACGACTTCCCTCAAATAGTATGGTTAAGATCAGGAAGAAGTTTTATAGTGAATAAAGATCTGAGGGCATGTGCCTTGCATCTTTCAGATATAGTAATCGGTCCAACACGTTGAAAAACTTCAATTTTTAATCGACTTGTAAGAAGATTCTTTTCAGGCAACATTTTGCTACGGGTTTGTAAGGATTACTTGCAAGGGAGACAATGGAATTCCTGTCTGCCTCGAATTTTCATTTTACTTGTTAGCAAATTTTAGATGTTGTAATTTGTCGAATCTTGTAAAAAAAAATGTATCCACCCTCTCCTCCTCCCCTTCCTCTTTCAACATGTGATTTTCTGGAATGATGTGGTTACCATTCACGATAGTTATGTAACTGTTGAACCATTTGGAATTGGTTCATTGTATTGGAATGTTTGTGGTGAATTTAGAGCCACTGCAAGAGTACACAATCCTCCTGGGGTGAGGGTGAGTTTACACACCAGCAAGGGATGCAAACAGTTGCAACATTTTGAAAATATTACATAAAAATAATCAGAACCCACTTTGTTCTGTGGACCTATATCTTTAATAGGATTTGACGTATGTTGAGAGCTTATCGGAACCTTTTAAAGTATTAGAAATGCAGTTCTAGTGCACACCAGAGCAAGTCTAGCCCTTAAAAACAGGTATCTATAATTTTAATGACTAAAGGTGTGTTTTTTCTGTTGTCTGCTGGTGTCCCATGCCCATATTTTCAGTATTGAGCTTGTCAGTTCATGTTATTCATAGTTCCCTTTAACAGTTTTTGCAATTATTTTTGAATGCAGAATGAGGAATGTAATGCAACCACTTTGAAAGGACTGTATATTAACTGCACGTGTGCAAGTGGTTGGAAAATGCTGATGAGCATAACCATGCAGGATCCCCTAGATTATTAGAAAACCTAATTTACAGTTCAAGACGTTAACTGAAAAAAAATGCAATTTTGAATTAAAACATGTAGTGTCTTGTACCTTGAGTACCTTTGCAATTGTATGAATAAGTTGTATATCATCTTTACCAAGCAAGCTCCTTAGGCTGTGGTTACTGATTTAAATTCTGCCATAGGAATGTAGTTGGGATGGGGCACCGATCTGTGGAATTTTCCAACATGAATTGTTGTCATTTTTAAAGGTAGCTGTTGTTTTAGCAGGAGTCTGATGGTTATCGTTAGGGCTAGAAGAACTGAACGGTTCTCGTCACTAAGTTTTGTTAGCTTTTCACTGTAATGACTGGTTTGGAATGAGTTATTAGGAAATGTATACTGGGTGTGCCCTGAAGGGAAAATTGTTCTATTTTCTGAGTAATGCTGCTGGTATCTATTTGTATCTTGATTTTTTTTTACCTAGTTTGGATTTTGATTACTGTAAAGATGAGCATTGTAAAGACCATTCTCTCACCTGGTAGCTCAAACAACTTTAGCATTTGACTGTAATCCAGATTCTTTGACATTCATTGCTGTTTTAGTTAGGTAAGAGTTTTGTCTGTTCCTGGTGACGTTATTGCACGTCTTTACAGTGACATAGAGGAAGAAGCTGACGTCATCAGTCGCACCCTAAATTTGTAGGTTGAGCACAGATTGGTATTATCAGCTGTGAATTGGGACAATGATTCAATCCCCTCGCCTTAAAAGGTGGCAAGTGGCTTGTGGGAAGAGGACAAGAACTTGCTTAGAGTTTAATGTTCATCTACAATAAATTTCTAATCCAGTTGGAGTATGTCATATATGTATGCTTCGGGTTACTAGCCACTAGGTGGCGTGACTGTCGATCATTGGGCTATACGCACATGTGTGCAGCCCAGGTATAAAAGGCAAGCCATCTTGTAATGTAATCACTTTGGGCCCTAATAAAGCAGAGCCAAGTTTGTACCTGTGTTAGTTTGCAGTATTCAGTCTATCGAGTTATTACATACATTACAGAGTACAAATATTTTCTTTTTATAGTTTTCATCGGGTACATGCAAAAAAGACTGGGTGGGTGGGCAGCATGTTTTCAGACCTATGTCAGTGCTGTGCTTAACCTAGTTACTTAAAGCATCCAGCTAGTTTTTAACCGAGCATGAGGCTATTCTCTAAGTGATACTTTTGAAATTAGTAAATGTGATTGTAATGAATTGGTACAGAATATCATCATATTTCATATTCTTGCTGAATATGGAAAATCTGTCATCTTTTCAAGATAGCATTGACTTTGAATAGAAAATGTACGACAGGTACAGATATTCAAAATAAACATTTACACACTTCAATATGCAATTTCTTATCGGTGTACATTTCAGAACTTTACTGCCCTTGCCTGGAACTATTTTCAGCAATGAAAGATTAACGATGTTCAGTTTATGCAGATATCCAAGCTGCATGTGATGCCACCAGGATTGATTGAAACTTTCGCTGATGACTTTGCTAAAGTTATGTGGCTGCAGAATGTACTATAATACAGAGCCATGTTCTTATTGTGTAAGGGATAGTCAACAGGTCATCGTGTACTATAATCTATTTTGGCCCAAGATAAAGCTGAAAGTGACTTGAATGTGTACGTGACTGATCATTCAATTAGTATACATTATATAAAACACTAGTTTGGCCCCAGCTGGATTACTGTGTCCAATTCTGGGCAGCACACTTTAGGAAGGATGTGAAGGCTTTGGAGAGGGTACAGAAGAGCTTTACTAGAATGGTTCCAGGGGTGAGGGATTACAGTCAAATGGACAGACCAGAGAAGCTGGTGTTGTTCTCCTTGGAGCAGAGAAGGCGAAGAGGAGATTTGATAGAGGTGTTTAAAATCATGAAGGGTTTAGATAGAGTAAATAAAGAGAAACTGTTTCCAATAGCTGAAGGCTCGATAACAAGAGTGCAGAGATTTAAGGTGATTGGCAAATGAACCAGAGGGGACATGTGAAAAACATTTTTACGTAATGAGTGGTTGGAATTTGGAATTCACTGCCTGATAGGGTGGTGGATACAGATTCAACAGTAGCCTTCAAAAGGGATTTGGATAAATACTTGAAGGAAAAAAATTGCAGGGATATGTGGAGAGAGCAGGGGAGTGGGACTAACTAGTTTACTCTCAGAGAGCCAGTGCTGACCCGATTAGCCACCTTGCTGTACTATTCTATGATTCTATACAATGAAATGAGATTTCAAAATAACTGGATATATTGCCTGTAGTTCACAGCAAAAACATTTTTTAACTGAGCACTAATGTGACAGGTTTTTCCCTGAAGATAAATAATTATAGGAACACTTGAGCCTATTCCGCTATTCAATGAGATCGTGGCTGATCTGTGATCTAACTCCATATAGTCACCTTTTCCCTATATCACTTAATATGTTTGATTAACAAAAATGTATCTATCTAAGATTTAAAATGAACAATTGACCTCGCATTAATTGCCGTTTGCGAAAGAGTTCCAAACTTCTACCTTTTCATGTAGAAGCGTTTCCAAACTTCACTCCTGAAAGGTCTGGCTCCTAATATTTAGACTGTGCCAACTAGTCCTAGACTCCCCAACCAGCAGAAATAGTTTCTCTCTACCTAGCCCATCAATTCCCTTAATATCGTGAAAACTTCGATCATATCAACACATAATCTTTTAAATTCCAGGGAATACAACCCTAGCTTGTGTAATTTCTCCTCATAATTTAACCCTTGGAGTTCAGGTATCATTCTGGTAAATCTATGCTGCACTCCCTTCAAAGGGCCCAAGTTTCCACATGATTTGCGCCTGATTTTTAGGAGCAACTGGTGGAGAACGGACTATCTTAGAAATTGCAATTCTTCACTTTTTTTTTTCTGTAGTTCTAGTCAGGTAGAATAGTTCTACTTTGGAACAGAATTTTTTCTTCAAAAGGGGGCGTGTCCTGCCACTGACGCCTGATTTGAAAGTTTCCACAGTGAAAACGTACTCCAAACTAAAGTAGAATGGAGCAAGTGAAGATTTTTGTAGAACTGAAAAAACCTGTTCTACACATTAAAAAATCAGGCGCAGGTTACAAATTAGGCGTCCAGAACGAGGTGGGGGGGGAGGGAAGTCATTAAATTCTATAATAAATCCTTATTTATACTTCTACAAATATTATACAAATAAATCCAACCTGAATAAACATTTATAAGCAAAGAAAAGATTAAATAAACCATCTTCCTACCTGTGTGAAAGTGCTTCAGGCAGGCCTTTCGGGACCGAAGGCTGAACGGCCCGTCCCCAGCACCAGATTTACAGGTAGGTGGCGTTGGGTCGGGTCGGGTCGGTTCGGGTCGGGGGGGGTAAGAGAGAGAGGGGGGGAGAGGTCAGGTCGGATCCAGTCCGGGAGCGGGAGTCGGGTCGGGTCCAGTGGGGGGGGGTCGGGTCGGGGGGCGGGAGTGCAGGCCGGGTTGGGTCCGGGCGGGGAGCGGGAACAGGAGCGCGGGTCGAGTCGAGCGGGAACAGGAGCGCGGGTCGGGTCGGGGGTGGGGGGGCGCGGGTGTCGGGTCTGGTCCGGAGGCGGGGGGGGGGGGCGGGGAGCGGAGCGGGTGTCGGGTCTGGTCTGGTCCGGAGGCAGGGAGGGGGGGGGAGCGGGTGTCGGGTCTGGTCGGGGGGGGGGGGAGGGGCGGGGAGCGTGTGTCGGGTCTGGTCCGGAGGCGGGGGGGAGGCGGGGAGCGGAGCGGGTGTCGGGTCTGGTCTGGTCCGGAGGCAGGGAGGGGGAGGGAGCGGGTGTCGGGTCTGGTCCGGAGGCAGGGGGGGGAGGGGCGGGGAGCGTGTGTCGGGTCTGGTCGGGGGGGGGGGGAGCAGGAACTGGCCATGGGAGGAGCCTTATTCACGCAGCCCCAGTGAGGCCATTCAGCCAGGGCTAGGGGCTGCGTGCTTCGGGCCCCTCCCACACAGTTCGGCGCCTGGAGCTACTGCACTTGCGTGCTCACTGTAGCGCGCATGTGCAGAGGTCCCGGCACTGTTTTCAGCGCAGGGACCTGGCTCCGCCCCCCCACAGCTCGTGCTGGCTGCGCCGAAGGCCAGAGGACCTGCAAGTAGGTGGAGAATACCGAGGATTTTTTTAAGCGCACTTTGTGGCGCGAAAAACAGGCGTCCAGGTCAGGACTGCGCCGTTCTAGGTGCATGTGGAAACTTGGGCCCATTGTGTGGTAGAACAGAACTGCTCACAGAACTCCAGGTGTCTCACATTAATCAGGAATTTGTACAGCTGTAACTTAACTTCTACCCCCTTGTATTCTAGCCCTCCAGATATAAGGGTCAGCATCCATTAGCTTTTTAAATTATTTTCTGTATCTGTCCATGACATTTTAATGATCTATGTACATGGACTCTCCCAAGTCCTTGTGGACCTCCACTGTTTCTAGCTTTTCACTATTTAGAAAGTATTCTGTTCTATCCTTTTTAGGTTCAAAGTGGATGACCTCACATTTTACTTACATTGAAATCCATTTGTCAGTTTTGCCCATTTACTTAATCTAGTAATTTTAGACAAGTTCTAGACTCCCCAACCAGCAGAAATAGTTTCTCTCTCTCTCTCTACCCCATCAGTTCGCTTTGTAATTTTATGCTTCCATCTACACTGCTTACAATACTGCCTATCTTTGTATCATCGACAAACTGAGATATGTGGTTTTCTATCCCATCATCGAAGTCATTAATAAATGCATTGAATAGTTGAGACCCCAAAAAAGATGGGGCACTACTAGTCACACCCTGCCAAGTAGAGTACCTGTGCATCATCTCTACTCTCTCTCTCTCTCTCTCCTGCCGCTCAGCCAATTTTCTAACCAGGTCAATAATTTGCTGTCCAACCCATGAGCTTCAACTTTAGATAACAGTCTTTTATGAGGGACATTATCAATTGCCTTCTGGAAGTCCATATAAATAACAATGCCTTCTGGAAGTCCATATACATAACATCCATAGATATTCCACTGTCCACTACTTTAGTCAATTCAATCAGGTTCGTCAGGCATGACCTATGCTTTGCAAATCCTTACTGGCTCTCTGATCAGTTGAACATTTTCACGGTGTTCAGTCACTCTGTCATTAATTATAGGCTGTAGTAATTTCCCAACCACAGATGTTGGGCTCACTGGTCTAATTCCCAGGTTTCCCTCACTCATCATTCTTAAATAGCGAAGTGATGAGCACAATTTTCCAATCCAAGGAACAGTTCCTGATTCGTGAAAACTTTGGCAGATTATAGTTAGGACACCGACAATGTTCTCTCCTACTTACTTTAAAACCCTGGGATGAAAACCATCTGGTCCTGGGGATTTTTCACTCTTTCGTGCCATTATTTTCTTCATTACTGTTATTTTGCCTACGTTAACTGGTGAGTCCCCATTCTTGATTCAATACTCGTTTCCTTAGGATATCTTATATACTATCCTCATCTACTGTAAATACTGACAAAGTAATTATTATCTGCCATTTCCTTATTTTCATTTACAATATCACCATTATCAGGTTTCAAGGGGCAACATTACTCCTAATATAATTTGTAAAATAAAATTGTGTTGAGTTTTTGTATAAAGTGTTAAAGCCAGCAATTGGATTACATATTTGTTAGTAACACATGGTTTTAGTTTCCTAAGATCCTTTTAGACTATTAATTGGTGTAGAACTAGATGTTGGTTAGACTCAACATTTGTGCTGTTATCCATAATAATAGAGCATTTTGCAGAGTAATAAGGGAGAGGATGGTAGCCAGACTTGCTGGGACAAAATGGTTGGAGGGAACGTGAGGGTGGAGAGAAAGATGAAGATGAGATTGGAGAAGTTGATTCCTGAACAGACGGGTTAATTGCCAGGAGAGGGGCTTGAAGTAACTATAATGGCTGATTGGA
The DNA here is from genome assembly GCF_044704955.1 of Pristiophorus japonicus. Classification (NCBI taxonomy): domain Eukaryota; kingdom Metazoa; phylum Chordata; class Chondrichthyes; family Pristiophoridae; genus Pristiophorus; species Pristiophorus japonicus. Next base: position 140,109,913 of record NC_091986.1, read on the forward strand.
GAGAGTCAGCAATATGTCCCACAATGGATGCGAATGAGAACACCCTCATTGGAACAGATGAAGGCTGTGAGCATGTCCCTAAGAAACAGGAGCCTCTGGTGGTGGCAGACCCAAGAGTTCAGTAGGATAGAAATACTGGTTTGCATATGAGATAGATAAGGGCATGGGCAGTGAATTGAGGACCGAGAATATTAATGGCAGAGATCAAAGGGGAGGCAGGAGATGTGATAGGGAAACAAAATGTAGCAGGAGAGCAGAGGAACAGACAATATGCACACAAATGGACAAAGAATTAACCAGTAATTAGTATTGCAATTGATGTCAAATTGAGAATATCAGCACACTTCCAAAGCTTTGTTTTGGTGGCCCAACTGAAGGTCGATCAGCATTTGCCTGGAGGTTGGAAACTTGGGGCCCAGTTCTGATTTCCAGGTCATTGCTTCTAGTAGGCCCTGCCCATTTTAGAACTGGGCTTTTAGCATAAAAACTGTAACTTACATTGAAAATAGGTGCAGGAGTAGGCCATTTGGCCCTTCGAACCTGCACTGCCATTCAATGAGTTCATGGCTGAACATGCAACTACAGTACCCCATTCCTGCTTTCTCGCCATACCCCTTGATCCTCCTTGTAGTAAAGACTACATCTAACTCCTTTTTGAATATATTTAGTGAATTGGCCTCAACAACTTTCTGTGGGAGAGAATTCCACAGGTTCACCACTCTCTGGGTGAAGAAGTTTCTCCTCATCTCGGTCCTAAATGGCTTACCCCTTTTCCTTAGACTGTGACCCCTGGTTCTGGACTTCCCCAACATTGGAAAAAATTCTTCCTGCATCTAACCTGTCTAAACCCATCAGAATTTTAAACGTTTCTATGAGGTCCCCTTTCATTCTTCTGAACTCCAGTGAATACAAGCCCAATCGATCCAGTCTTTCTTGATATGTCAATCCCACTTCACGGCACTCCCTCAATAACAAGAATGTCCTTCCTCAAGTTAGGAGACCAAAACTGTACACAATACTCCAGGTGTGGCCTCACCAAGGCCCTGTACAACTGTAGTAACACCTCCCTGCCCCTGTACTCAAATCCCCTCGCTATGAAGGCCAACATGCCATTTGCTTTCTTAACCGCCTGCTGTACCTGCCTGCCAACCTTTAATGACTGATGTACCATGACACCCAGGTCTCGTTGCACCTCCCCTTTTCCTAATCTGTCACCATTCAGATAATAGTCTGTCTCTCTGTTTTTACCACCAAAGTGGATAACCTCACATTTATCCACATTATACTTCATCTGCCATGCATTTGCCCACTCACTAACATATCCAAGTCACTCTGCAGCCTCATAGCATTCTTATCGCAGCTCACACTGCCATACAACTTAGTGTCCTCCGCAAATTTGGAGATACTACATTTAATCCCCTCATCTAAATCAAGAACAATGACTAAAACCTGCAAGAGATGGAATTATTATAAGAATCTCTTTGGATTGTGTCTGACTCTTAGATCTCAGCTGCTATCCATCCTCTTGTGCATGCTGGGGCAATTTCTTTTTTCTGAACTCCCAATTTATCAATCTGAGATGGAAAGACTGCTGTTCAGAAAGCAAATACTTCTGGATGATTTCTAGAGCATTCTTGATGAGGCTAAAATCATGTTGGGGGTTTTGCTGGGTAATTGCCCCACCAGATCACACACAGCTTATGTTAAACTGACTCTTTCATACCAGGAAAGTGCCTTGGGGTGCTGCTGGGAAGAATGAATGGTCAGGGAGAAGTAATTTTTTTGGGGCTCTCATCTTTTTTGAGGAGAGAGGATCTGAGGTTATAATTATTTGCTGTTTGTGACGGCTGCAGGCTATAAATTTCACTTTATTTAATGATGCTGGCGTGGAGTGAAAGCTTGCCAGAATAGATGCTAGAATAGCACATGCTATAACACCTGTAGATTATAACACCCTGTTAAATCTAAATTGCTCAAAGCATTTACCACAGACCAAGGGTGTTTATTACTTTTAGAATGTTTTTTGAGTCATTTTTAATGCAACAGTAGGGGGTATGGTAGCATAGTGGTTATGTTACTGGACTAGTAATGCAGAGGCCTGGCCTAATCCAGGGAGTTCAAATCCCACCTCGGCAGCTGGGGAATTTAAATTCAAAATAATTAAATAAATCTGGAATTTTAAAAAGATAGTATCCATAATGGTGACCATGAAACTACCGGATTGTCATTAAAAACCCATCTGGTTCACTAATGTTCTTTAGGGAAGGAAATCTGCCGTCATTAGTTGGTCTGGCCTGTATGTGACTCCAATCCCACAGCAATGGCCTAGCAAGCCACTCGGTTGTATTCAAGAAGGCAGCTCACCACCACCTTCTCGAGGGTAATTAGAAATGGGCAGTAAATGCTGGTGACACCCACATCCTGTGAATGAATATAAAAAAAATAAGTTCTAACCTCTAAGCTTTACATGGACCTCCAATTATGTTGCCTGTTTAGCCAACAATTTTATGTATTTCAAGTCTTATTTCCCCCCATTATTTTACAATTATATGCTCACTGACTCTTGACCTCTCTAGTCTGTTATGTTTTTTACACTGAATATTTTTCTCAGATTCAGTATCATAGACCATACACATTGAAACCTTGCTCCCTATGATCTCGAGTGTACCTCTACCTGCCCAAAATCTAGATAAATATTAGCAGCCTATTTTTTTATAAATATAAATATACATCTAGCTACAGAACTGTCTGTTAAATGGATTACAAAGAATCACCCCACATTCTTTCTAACCACTGCCCCCCCCATACACACACACACACACACACACACACACACACACACACACACACATACATACACCTCCTCCCTAATATGATTCAAGTCTTCCCTTGATTTGCAGGAACTTAAGGAATTCAAAACAATGTTTGCCCATACAAATACAACTGTCATCTATATAGGATTCATAAATATCTCCTGTTGTGTTTGAACTGAATGGCTTGACTACCTATCTAGAAACAAATGATCCTATCCTACCTGATCATTGCCGGAATAATGTAATTGACTCTTACTAGTGATCATATTTTGAACAAAATACACCAGGTATGCAGGTACAGAGCTCCAATTTACAAATGTATGTGTCCTTAATATCTATATCAGACAGTAGCTTAACTTTTGAGTCTGGTGCATATGAAAAAGCTATTTGTTTTCAGTGAACCTTAAATTTTAACCTTGTGTGTACTGTGATCAGCAAGAAAGAAACCAATATCCACCGCGGATATAAATTCTTGTTCTTTATCACAAACTGGACAATGATTCTTAACCTCTCGAGGTTTGATATTTGGCATGCCACTATCTACATTTGTGCATGTTTACAACTGAAAAATGTAGTAATAAGCCGCATGACCACTGTAGAGAGGCAAATTGAAAGAGAACTGGGTAAATTAGGCAGATAGAACTTAATGGGGCACAATGCAAGTCCATCTTGCAAAATTGCTTTTAAGATCTTCAGTATTCAAACCGAATGCCATTGTTAGCCGGTGCCAAATGGGCCGAAATGGCCTCCTTCTGCAATGTAAATTTCTGTTTCTATGTTACAGTGACAAAAGTGGAAAAACTAAGATTTGAGTGTAATTTTCAACTGTGAAGAGCAAGACTAATCAAGTACTGAGATACTTGGTATTCAATTACAAGTTGGAGGCTATTTTAACTTTTTGTAACTCATTTGAGACCTCATTTGAAATACATTGTACAATTTCAGATGCTATAAGCTTTGAAAGGACATCAATACATTGAGGAGGATTCGGATAAGAGTGAGGAAGAAGTTATGAGCATAGCCTGATTAAAATTGAACTTATTCTCATTGAAATGAAGGTTGAGTGGTTGTGATGCAATCCTGAAACAACTTGTTTATGTTCACATTTTCCATTTACATTAAATTTGGAATTGAAGACACAGAGGACCTGAATGTGAAATGTGCTAAGCCTCCAGCAAAACAAACTCAGTGAATGATATAGGAAAAGGAGCTGACTTGTTGAGTGAACACACTGAAGGGTGGTGATGACTGTAAAGCACAATACCTGTTCAGCCCCTCATAGCTGCAAATGGGAGTTGATAAAATGGACAGCAATATATTCTAATTGGATCACTCTGTAATTTGAGACGTTTCATATTTACAACAATAACAGCAACAACTTGTATTTATATAGTGCCTTTAACATAGTAAAACGTCCCAAGGCGCTTCACGGGACTGTTATAAAGCAAGACATTGATACCGAGCCACATAAGAAATTAGAGCAAATGAGAGGTAGGTTTTAAGGAGCGTCTTAAAGGAGGAAAGAGAGGTAGAAAGGTGCAGAGGTTTAGGGAGGGAACTCCAGAGCATAGGGCACAGCCACCGATGGTTGAGTGGTTATAATCAGGGATGCTCAAGAGGGCAGAATTTGAGGAGCGCAGATATCTCGGGGTTGGGGTTGTGGGGCTGAAGGAGATTACAGAGATAGGGAGGGGCGAGGCCATGCAGGGATTTGAAAACAAGGATGAGAATTTTGAAATCGAGGCGTTGCTTAACCGGGAGCCAATGTAGGTCAGCGAGCACAGGGCTGATGGGTGAATGGAACTTGGTGCAAGTTAGGACACGGTAAGCCGAGATTTGGATGACCTCAAGTTTACGTAGAGTAGAATGTGGGAGGCCAGCCAGGAGTGAGTTGGAATAGGCAAGTCTAGAGGTAACAAAGGCATGGATGAGGGTTTCAGCAGCAGATGAGCTGAGTGAGGGGCAGAGACAGGCAATATTACGGAAGTGGAAATAGGCAGTCTTAGTTATGCCACCGATATGTGGCCGGAAGCTCATTTCAGGGCCAAGGTTGAGAACAGTCTCGTTCAGCCTCAGACAGATGCTAGCGAGAGGGATGGAGTCGGTGACTAGGGAATGGAGTTTGTGGCAGGGACCAAAGACTGGCTTCGGTCTTCCCAATATTTAATTGGATAACATTTTTGCTCGTCCAGTACTGGATGTCAGACAAGCAGTGTGTCAATTTAGAGACCGTGGAGAGGCCGAGAAAAGTGGTAGTGCGTTGGAGCTGGGTGTCATCAGGGTACATGTGGAAACTGCCGCCATGGTTTCGGATGATATCACCAAAGGGCAGCATCATCATCATCATCATAGGCACTCCCTCGGAATCGAGGAAGACTTGCTTCCACTTTTAACATGAGTTCTTAGGTGGCTGAACAATCCAATATGAGAACCACAGTCTCTATCACAGGTGGGACAAATAGTCGTTGAGGGAAGGGGTGAGTGGGACTGGTTTGCCGCACGGTCTTTCCGCTGCCTGTGCTTGATTTCTGCAGGACTCCCAGGTGTCAGTGGGATGTTGCACTTTATCAGGGAGGCTTTGAGGGTGTTGTAATGTTTCCGCTGCCCACCTTTTGGCTCGTTTACCGTGAAGGAGTTCCGAGTAGAGCGCTTGCTTTGGGAGTCTCATATCTGGCATGCGGATTATGTGGCTTGCCCAGCGGAGATGATCAAGTGTGGTCAGTGCTTCAATGCTGGGGATGTTGGCCTGGTCGAGGACGCTAACGTTGGTGCGTCTGTCCTCCCAGGGGATTTGTAGGATCTTGCGGAGACATCGTTGGTGGTATTTCTCCAGCGACTTGAGGTGTCTACTGTACATGGTCCATGTTTCTGAGCCATACAGGAGGGCGGATATTACTACAGCCCTATAGACCATGAGCTTGGTGACAGTTTTGAGGGCCTGGTCTTAACACTCTTTTCCTCAGGTGGCCGAAGGCTGCACTGGCGCACTGGAGGTAGTGTTGGATCTCGTCGTCAATGCCTGCTCTTGTTGATAGGAGGCTGCAGATAAGGGAAGTGCTCCACGTTATCCAAGGGCCGCGTCATGGATCTTGATGACTGGGGGGCAGTGCTGTGCAGTGAGGACAGGCTGGCCGCGTATAGATGAGAAATACAAGGGAGCTAAGGATGGATCCTTGGGAGACCACAGAGGTAAAAATGCAGGAGTGGGATAAGAAGTCATTGCAAGTGATTTTCTGGCTACGATTAGATAGGTAAGAACAGAACCAGCTGAATGCAGTCCCACCTTACTGGATGACTGTGGAGAGGCGTTGGAAAAGGATGGAGTAGTCATCCGTCTCAAAGGCTGCAGGCAGGTTGAGAAGGACGAGGGGGGATACTTTACCTTTGTCACTATCACAAAGGATGTAATTTGTGACTTTGATGAGAGCTGTTTCGGTACCATAGCAGGGGCGGAAACTTGTTTGGAGGGATTCAAACATGGAGTTCCAGGAAAGATGTGCACTGATTTGGGAAGTGATAGTGTCGTGTATCCTACATGGCTACTGTTGGTGTGCCACCAGAGGGCACAGCAGTGGGAGACTCGTAGGTTACCTGTACAGGTGTGCCTAGTATAAAAGGCAGGCCACCAGGTGTGATCCTCACTCTGGAGTTAACAAATAAAGGACTACGGTCACTACAGTTCAAGTACAACACATTGCCTCTTGGAGTCATTACTAGAGCATCTAAGGACACAACAGATAGTATTTCTATTGATAGTAATTGTGGTTATAATTTTGCTGACAACTTAATTTTATTTAGGGGCGCGGTTATAATCTGTTACCTGTCTGCAGGTATTTATTGAATTCAGCCAACATTGTCCCAGACGCTCAGCAGGGGTTGTCTGGCATGGGTCCTCCCCTTGGGTAGTGACTATGGAGATAAAAAATAGAGCCACACAGTCAGATCAGGTTTTTTTAAAAACAAAAAGCTGTAATTGCAGCAGGATCAGCAAAGGCTGTGAGAATATTAGAATGCAGGAGAGTAGTTAGAAGTTATTATGCATAAGTCAAGCAAGGTTGATATGGGGAAGGTAGCATGTTCATTATTTTACAAAGACAAGTTGTAATGATTGAACAGAGTTTGATCTTAACTGTTGCTCAGTATTTTCACTTGCTGTGATGCAAATCAGTTAACAATTTGTATTTAGCCTGATCTTGCCAAATGTTTTATGATTCCATAGAGTCATAGAATGATACAGCACAGAAGGAGGCCATTTGGACTCCGGCCTGTGCCGACTCTTTGAAGAGTTTTCCAATTAGTCCCACTCTCCTGCTCTTTCCCCATAGCCCTGCCACATTTTCTCCAGCTTCAAAAAGATTCAAAAAGCATAGGTCTGAGCACTCAATATCCAGTTCAAATGTCAAGTAATTTTTTTTCTAATATCTAGTTTAAATTTATTTTTCCATAATTTTATGTCGTCTTGTTCTATCGCACTGATAAAATAATATTCTGGGTTCACTTTATCCATGGCATTTATTACTTCATATACCTCAATGAGGTTTATCCTTAATCTTCTTACTGGGCTGATGTCATTGCCAAACTTATTAGTACTGTAGCCAGGCCACACTTTGAATACTGTACCCAGTTTTGATCACCGAGACAAATGGAATATGTTCAGGCACTGGAGGCAGTGCACAGAAGTACCATGAGACTGGCTTCTACTGTCAAAACTGTGAGGAAAGACTTGGAGTCCACCGTTTGAAAGGACGCATCTGAGTGGTGATCGTAAGACTATTTGGAAAAGTAAATCTGAAAAACTACTTTAAATTAAATGGCGAGAGTAGAACAAGGAATAAGGTTGAAGCTAGTAAAATGCAAGCTTTGAGCAAGTATCAGAGAGTTCTTCACACCGAGTGATCGATACATGGAATAGACTTCCAGATAGAACAGTGGAGCTGAAAACACTGGAATCATTTGAGAAACAGTTGGATATTGTAAGGGAGGGAAAGTAAGGTTTTTCTGGATAGATGAACAAAGATGGGCTGAATGTCCTTCATCTGTGACTATAGAACTTAAGCTTCCCTTTCCTCAAAGCTTATTCCCTTTATACATGGGATGCATATTACTTTTCTATGCACTTTGTCCAATATTTGTATGTCTCTTTTTGAAGTGTGACAACCAGAATTGCACCCCGTGCTCCCAGATGTGGTCTGGCCAGTGTAAAGACTTTACACTGCATTGTTCTGGTTATGTATTGTCATGTATGTATGCTTGGGGTTATTAGCCACCAGGTGCCGCCACTGTCAGAGGTCATTGGGCTGTATGCATGTGTGTGCGGCCCATATAAAAGTCAAGCCATCATGTAATGTAAACACTTTGGGCCCTAATAAAGCAGAGCCAGGTTTGTACCTGTTAGTTTACAGTATTCAGTCTATCGAGTTATTACATACATAACATTTGGTAACAAGGTAACAAGAACCTTCGCATGCAAAAATGAGCACAATTGGAATTCTGGAGAGATTCACGGAGGGAGCGGACTGGGCAGATTTTGTAGTTCGTCTGGACCAGTACTTCGTGGCCAACAAAATGGAGGAACCCACTGACACAGTTAGGAGCAGGGCAGTCTTCCTCACAGTTTGCGGTCTGAAAATCTATGGACTCAAAGAATCTTCTCTCGCCTGCATGTCCAACGGACAAGGACTATGAGGAATTGTGCGCTCTGGTACGTGACCATCTCAAACCAGTATAGCGCGGATCCGGATATGCAATCCAAGATACGAGAGGAGGAAGTGTATGGACTGTATTTGTTCCTAACAAAGTGGCAACCGATAATGATTAATGTGAAACTTAACGGTGTGCCAGTACAGATAGAATTGGACCCGTGTCCAATTCTAATCAATAATGAGTCAGAGGATGTTCGACAAGCTGTGGGATACTAAGGCTGTGAGGCCTAAGCTGAGTCCAGTCAATGTCAAGTTGCGTATGTACACTAAAGAACTCAACGGTGATTGGCAGTGCAGTAATCAAGGTGTCGTATGATGGTGCCGTTAATGATTTACCATTATGGATTGTTCCAGGCAATGGTCCAATGCTGTTCGGCAGGAATTGGCTAGAAAAAATCAAATGGAATTGGAACGATATCAAAGCGTTGTCGTCAGAGGACGATACTCCATGTGCTCAAGTGCTGAGCACGTTCCCCTCGCTGTTCGAACCAGGCATCGGCTATTTCACGGGAGCCAAGGTGCAGATTCACGTGGACTCGGATGCAAGACCCGTCCGTCATAAAGCTCGGGCAGTTCCATACATGATGAGAGAAGGTCGAAATCGAACTAGACAGACTCCAGCGTGAAAGGGTCATATCTCCGGTCGAATTTAATGAAAGGGCCAGCCCTATTGTTCCTGTGTTGAAGAATGATGGCACTGTCAGGATTTGTGGAGACTACAAGGTTACGATCAACCGAGTTTCGAAACAGGATCAATACACATTGCTGAAGGCTGATGATCTGTTTGCAATGCTAGCCGGGGGGAAGTCGTTCACTGAACTGGATCTGACGTCGGTCAACATGACACACGAGCTGGTCGAGATGTCGAAGAAAATTACATGCATCAACACTCATGAAGGACTGTTTATCTACAACAGGTGTCCTTTCGGAATTCGCTCGGCTGCAGCCATATTTTAGAGGAACATGGAGAGTCTACTGAAGCCCGTCCCCAGAACGTCGTGTTCCAAGATGACATCCTGGTCACAGGTCGTAACACCGCCAAACATCTGAACAACCTGGAAGAGATTCTGCATCGTCTGGACAAAGTGGGACTCAGACTGAAACGTTCGAAGTGCGTCTTCATGGCACCGGAAGTCGAATTCCTGGGGAGGAAAATTGCTGCTGACGGCATCAGGCCTACGGATTCGAAAACCAAGGCCATCAAAAATGCACCCAAGCCTCAGAATGTGATGGAGCTGCGTTCGTTCCTTGGTCTGCTCAACTATCTTGGTAATTTCCAACCTAGATTGAGGACTTCGTTAGAGCCACTGCACATGCTGCTAAGAAAAGGCGACAACTGGGTTTGGGGTGCGTCTCAAGATAGAGCTTTTGAGAAAGCTACTAATCTTCTTTGCTCTAACAAGCTGCTGGTATATTATGATCCATGTAAGCATCTAGTATTGGCCTGTGATGCTTCGTCATATGGAGTTGGTGGCGTGCTCCAACAAGCTAATGAGTCGGGTAAACTACAACCTGTTGCATATGCTTCTAAAAGTTTGTCAAAGGCAGAAAAATCCTACAGCATGGTAGAAAAAGAAGCACTAGCCTGTGTGTAATGGGTTAAAAAGATGCATCAGTACCTGTTTGGTCTTTGGTTTGAACTGGAAACGGATCACAAGCCGCTCATTTCATTGTTTTCGGAAAACAAAGATATAAATACCAATGCATCGTCCCGCATCCAGAGGTGGCCGCTGACATTAACTGCCTATGATTGTCATTCGCCATAGACCTGGCACCGAAAATTGTGCCGATGCATTGAGCCATCTGCCGTTGCCCACACCGGAGGTGGAGACGCCACAACCTGCAGACCTACTGTTAGTTATAGAAGTTTTTGAAAGTGAAAGAACCCCTGTCACGGCTCAACAAGTTAAGACCTGGACCAGCCAGGACCCGATATTATCGGTTGTGAAACGTTGTGTCCTTCGTGGTGATTGGTCTGCCATACCCAAACAAATGGGTGATGAGACCAAACCTTACAACTGTCGCAAAGACAAATGATTTATTCAGTCAGATTGTTTACTGTGGGGTAATCGTGTTGTTATGCCTGAGAAACGCAGAAAGAAATTTGTACATGATCTACATAGCACTCATCCCGGTATGAAAGCCATTGCCAGGCCTCATGTATGGTGGCCTGGAATTGACTCTGATTTGGAATCATGTGTGCATCAGTGCAACACTTGCATGCAGCTAAGTAAAGCACCAGCGGAATCGCCGCTGAGTCTGTGGTCGTGGCCATCTAAACCATGGTCCAGGATCCACATCATCTTTGCAGGTCCCTTCCTGGGAAAGATGTTTTTAGTTGTGGTGGATGCATATTCCAAGTGGATAGAGTGTATAATCATGTCATCCAGTACATCCACACCTATCATTGAGAGCCTTTGTGTCATGTTTGCCACTCATGGTCTGTCTGACAGCGTTGTAAGCGACAACGGACCTTGCTTCACTCGTCTGGAGTTTCAAGAGCTCATGAAACTCAATGGTATCAAACATGAGGTCAGCACCATTCAAACCCACATCTAATGGTCAAGCAGAGCGTGCTGTCCAAACCATCAAGTAGAGTATGAAACGTGTAACTCAAGGTTCACTGCAGAATCGCTTGTCATGCATATTGCTTAGTTACAGGACAAGACCCCACACGCTTACCAGGGTCCCCCCTGCTGAACTATTGATGAAGAGAGGTCTCCAGACCAAGCTCTCTCTTGTCCACCCTGTCTTAAACGATCATGTTGAATACAGACGCCAAAGGCAGCAGTGGTATCATGATCGTGCTGCTGTGTCACGTGACATTTCTGTTAACGATCCTGTGTATGTACTAAATTATGGTCAAGGTCCCAAGTGGATCGCCGGTACTGTTACGGCCAGTAGGATATCAGAATGTTTATCGTCAAGCTCAAGAATGGGCAAACATGCAGGAAACATGTCGATCAGATAAACTGCGGCACACGGATGAACCGGAACAGTCTGAGGAAGACACAATCAGTGACCAACCAACCTACCCTCAGCCATCAGAGGACTCCGCTGTCATCGATGAATCTGGAGTTGAACTGAGACGATCAACTCTGGAGCGGAAAGCCCCGGACCATCTCAATTTGTAAAAAGACTTATTAATATCTTAAAGGGGGATATTGTCATGTATGTATGCTTGGGGTTACTAGCCACCAGGTGGCGCCACTGTCAGAAATCATTGGGCTATACACACATGTGCGGCCCAGGTATAAAAGGCAAGCCTTCATGTAATGTAACCACTTTGGGCCCTAATAAAGCAGAGCCAGGTTTGTACCTGTGTTCGTTTACAGTATTCAGTCTATCGAGTTATTACATACATAACATGTATCATAGCATTCTATTTGCTTCTTTAATTCTCCATATTGTGTTAACCATGAAAGTAATTAAACTAATGTCACTCTAGGGCTCCTTTTAAAGTCTCCCTCTGTTAATTCTGCTCCCTTCATTGTATACTTGCTATTCTTTCTTTCAATGTGCAATACTTTGCATTTGTCAGTATTAAATTAACTTGCCATTTTCTACCCAGTTGCACAACAAATCCAAATCCTTCTGCAATTTTCTAACTGCATCCTCAAACCCCTCTTTTAGCATTGTCTGTAAAATTAGCGATCTTTGTGTACCCCATTTGTTTGAATTTCAAGCACTGATTGTTGAGATACTCTTCTCCAATTTGACTCTGCATCTCTTGCGAGTATTCTTGATTTAATACTTTTTATCAAATTTCTTAACCAGTCTCACATTATATCCCAGATATTTTTGTTTTAATGGTAATCTTTCATGTAGAAATTATTAAAGACTAGCTGGAAGTTCAAATAAACCGTATTGTACTTCAGGAATGTAAAAGTGTTTTGATTTTGCATTTGCACAAATATTGTACTAAACCTTGAATTATAAGAAATATTTTGAACACCACTATAATTGTTTTTATCCAGTTTATCATATATATGCTTTGGAAAAAAAAATTCCAATTTAATCGCGCCTTTGGCTGCACTCCCTTTTTATGACCCAGTATCATTCAGCCAGTTTATGATTTGTGTTGTGTAATTCCAAAAGGCAATAAAGGCTGCTCATTGTATTAGTCAGGCACTCCTATGAAGTTCTACCAAGTCCGGTTTTGTAATTCCAGACTTGCAGAGACCATATTGTATTCATTGAGGTTTGAGCTTCTCTAGTTATGATCAAGATTTGACTAAAAGTGGGACATTGTAAAAATGTTTTGGCTGCAGTACTGAAACATCATAGTCCAGTAAAGACTGTGGAGCCTATATTATCTCCGTTCTTGCGTGTCATTATGTTTCACTGATAACTAAGTCAACCCAATTACAGTTTAGTTTAAGCTTTATACGCAGTTGGCAGAATATCGGAAACATCAACTATTCTGTTTATAGTACAGGGTACTACGTTTGCCAGGTTGCTATTTCCAATGTTAACTATGCCTGTGGGCAAAATCTTGCTTACTCATTCATGTCAAAAAGTGAGAACACCAGCGGCAGGTCGGGGCCATAAAAGGAGCGTGAGCAGCCTTGGGAGCAGTGTGGAGGCATACTACTTCGGGGAGCAGCGCGAGCTGGTGGAGGAGGGCAACGGCAGCCAAGACTGACATCATCAAGGTCCAGGTCGGTGATTGGAGCGTGGGCAGATAAGCAGGAGCGGCAAGATCGGGGCGAAGAAGCGGCGAGACACTGTAGAGGGACGTGATCGGGGCCCAGGAGAGGCGTGGGTTCGGGGCCAGGGGCAGCACGGGCCAGCCCACACTGCGATATGTGTGCGCTCTGGGTCCGTGCAGCAGAGCAGGTCTCCAGTCGTCTTGGATAACCTTTGCCACTGGACCAAGACCTAGTTCTGTCAAGTCCGTGTGGTGGCTGGTGTGCAACGGCCACCCCGCGTTAAAAAAATCCACACACAAGCATCTTCCACCCTTCAAGATGTAGTTCAGAACCTAGAATATTAGGTCCTTCATTGAAACACTGTGAACTCATCCATTTTTGGCGTGGAAGCAAGTCATCCTCGCTTCGAGGGACTGCCTATGATGATGGTTACATTGGTTATTCAAATTTACTATACTGTAGAAAACATACTACATTTTGCACTCAATTTACACTGCTAACGTAAATCTATTGTTGTTAACCTACAGCGATCCACTAATTTATAAAAAGGGAATTTATAAGGAAACCTCAGAATTGCTTGGACTAACATAATGGGACCACCTCCCTTGAATTGTGTGCATTTCAGAAGCAAGTCAAAAGGCCACTGCTCCCCCACCCCCTTGGAGAATTCATGTAAACATGCTACAAGATAGGTATTTTAAACAATCTGAGGTCACAGCAAACCCCTAAACTGAGAAGCTTTCCCAAACTGACCCCTTAGAATTTCTATCATTGGAAATCAAACCAGTGCTTGATAAGGTAGGTTTGCCAACTCTGGTTGAAGGTATTCCTGTTGGGTTGATCACGTGACACCCAATTGCTGCAGATGCACACGAAAAGGACAAAGAATGTGCTGTTAAATTGATTGGGCACATAACAGGAGATGATTGCCAGGTTTCCATGCTTCCCCCTTCTAGTTTAGCTAACATGCTTTAACAATTGATGCATTCTCTGCATCTCGTATATGCCTTTTATCTCCCTAATCTCTCTTACGCCATTATCAGTTCTGACAGACAACCACTTCGCCACCCAATTTAATTTGTTTTCTTGTGTGTTTGATCCCCTTTTCCCCATTGCCTATCCCTTGGCCCTTGCTATGTTCCTTATAAGCTGTTTATCTGTAATACAGTACCTGCATGAAGGGCTAAGCCTGAAACATTGATATTTTCCATTCTTTACAGATGCTGTACAACTGTAGCTCACCACCACTTCTCTCCAGCCCGCCACGGTCTCTAGATTGTCAGACTGCTTATCCGACATCCAGTTCCAGATGAGCAGAAATGTTCTCCAATTAAATATTGGGAAGACCAGAGACATTGTTTTCGGCTCCTGCCACAAACTCCGTTCCCTCGCCACTGACTCCATCCCTCTCCCTCCCTAACATCTGTCTGAGGCTCAACCAGACTGTTCGCAAGCTTGGTGTCATATTTGACCCTGAAATGAACTTTTGACCACAGATCCGTGGCATAACTAAGACTGCCTATTTCCATGTCTATAACATCGCTTGCCTCAGCTCATCCGCTGCTGAAACCCTCATCCGTGCCTTTGTTACCTCTAGACTTGACTATTCCAACGCACTCCTGGCTGGCCTCACATATTCTACCCTACGTAAACTTGGTCATCCAAAATGAGGCTGCCCGTGTTCTAACTTGCACCGAGTCCCATTCACCCATCACCCCTGTGCTCACTGACCTACATTGGCTTCTGGTTAAGCAACACCTCACTTTCAAAATTTTCATCCGTGTTTTCAAATCCCTCCACGGCCTCGCCCCTTCTTATCTCTATAATCTCCTCCAGCCCCACAACCATCCAGAGATATTTGCACCCCTCTAATTCTGCGCTCTTGAGCATCCCTGATTATAATCCTTGAACCATTGGTAGCCATGCCTCCTGTTGCCTAGGCCCTAAGCTCTGGAATTCCATTCCTAAACCTCTTCGACATTCTACCTCTCTTTCCTCCTTTAAGACGCTCCTTAAAACCTACCTCTTTGACCAAGCTTTTGGCCATCCGCCCTGATTTCTTCTTGTGTGGCTTGGTATCAAATTATTTGTTTTATAATACTCCTGTGAAGCACCTTGGGATGTTTTACTACGTTAAAGGTGCTATATACATATTGTTGCTGCTGCAGTTTCTTCTTACCTGGCTTGCTGAGCATTTTTAGCATTTTCTGCAGTCGGTCTTGTATATTTGTAGATGGGCCTGGATTTGTAATTATTTCTCTGGCTTGGTTTCTTTAAAATTCCGATTCTATCTGCAATGTCTCTTTAACCAGTCTTTCCTTCCACACCAGCATTCTGCAGGTGCTCCCTGTCACTGTAACTTCGCCTCGAGCGCCTGGGGGACCCTAGGATCGTGTGGGGTGGGAAGAAAAGCCTGGGCCACGAAAACGCGAAGCGTGCATACAAAAAGCAACTTTCTTCTGGGTCACCATAAATTCTTTAACACGTTTTTTAAAAAAACATTGTATTCCTCCACAAGTTACAGATAATCCGAGTGAGACTGTAAAAGGCAGAGGGGGACAGGTCATCTCTGGACTGGCTCTATCATACAGGCACTGCCTGAGATGTTTTTCTCTGCTTTCTAGAAGTTGCAGACACCCCAGCGCAGGTGCTTGCAATCCTTCTGCCACCACTCCAGTCCGTCCTCCTATTCTTCGTCCCACAGCAGCTCTCCCCACCTGTCCACATGCCATAACTTCTCCAGGCGCACACCCAGCAGCTCCCTCCAATACCAAAGTGCGGCAAGTAGCGGGAGGGCGAGCAGCTGATTGGCTGTAAGCGGCAGCACGCTGGATTGCGCACGTGCGCGAGCTGCCCACACGACAAACCTTCTCCCGGGTTGCCACCAGCAGTTCCCAGGAAACGAGTTGATTCCGAGAGACTCCCGAGCAAAGCAGGAGGGGTTGGCAACCCTATGATCAGGACAAAAATAAAATGGTTGGTCCTAGCATGTTACTTTGACAATGGGATTAAGTGATTTAAATCAATAGAGGACTGGTTGAGTGCTTACTTATGGAAAGCTTTCCACCACAAGCAGAAAGTCATAACCTGCTGCCTGTTTTTGATCGAGAAACAGTGACTTGATCCTCAAACTTCAATTTGCATACCGCTGTATTCTGTCAACCAGCCAGGCAGTGATAATGACAGCACATCAGTGCAAAATAATCCGATTTGCTGCTACGCTATATATTACATTGATCAGAGTTTCTTAATTTGCGATTCTCAAACGATAAGAAACAAACTGAAATCCCTCAGTACAGTACGGCTGAATGTGGGATTGGCATTATGTAAGTAGAGAACATAAATAAATAGTTGACCTCCACACGACACTCCCTCTGCTAATGAAGTCAGCAGTTCAGACTGAAAGGTGATAAATGTCCTGCTGTGATTAGCATGTGCCGTCAAGTCACTACCCATGTCCTAAGCTGGCTGAATCAAGTGTTACTAATTTATATATTTATTTATTGCATAAAGGTGCCTATGTTTGTGTGTGTGTGTGTGTGGATCTGTGTTCTCCATCTCTGCATATGTATGTGCATAATATCTTTGCAAGACATAATTAGCTATAACATTTATGGCACACCATTGAATTAGTTGAAAAATTAATACCTTTATAGAAAATGTTACAATACCATTTACAGCCCTCAAGAATGAAAGAACTTGCATTTATATAGTGTCTTTCACAACCACGGGATATCCCAAAGCTCTTTAAAGCCAATGAAGTACTTCAAGTGTAGTCACTGTTGTAATATAGGGATAGGGATACACAGCAGCCCATTTGCACACAGCAAGGTCCTACAAATAGCAATGAAACAAATGACCAAATAATCTGTTTTAGTGATGTTCGTTGAGGGATAATTATCAATCAAGACGCCAGGATAATTTCCCTGCTCTTCTTTGAATAGTGCCATGGATCTTTTACTTACACCTTAGAGGGCAGATGGGGCTTCAGTATAAAGTCTCATTCGAAAGACATTACAGCACTGCCTCCGTACTGCACTGAAAAGTGTTACTTGATGGTCTGTTGTGCAATGAATCTAATAATATTAGGGAGGAGAGAAGCTACTAGTTCTTGATATATATTTAACTATAATTGCTTCATTGCAGAAAGGTGACTATGTTGTCTATTGTATGCCCATAGCTATTGCAAAGAGTAAGCATTGATAAAGACAACTTCACAGTAACCAATCTTTGAATTAGTATTGTACGGTAATTCTATTCTGGTTACGGCAATAATGACACCATATCTGAAAATATCCTCTTTAAATCAGACCAGTCGGCAGAGTAATTCCAAATTAAACTGTTTCGAGCAGCTGTTGCCATCAGCACCTAGTTTGGAAATGTGACTACGATGTGTGCCTATTTGTGGAATTAGAGAAAATAATTCAGAAGACACCACTGCTAATGTAGTTTACTGTGTAAAAGTCCTCCTCTGTGTAAATGCAATGCCTTTTTAACTCGTAAACACTGCTCCTTTTAATTATGTGTGAAACATTTCTTTGAATCAAAATACACATCACTGAAGAGAGATTACATCTGATCTGTATTGCAAATATGGCTTTTTTTATAATTTCAGTTACACTTTTTATTATTTGATAACATTCATAAAGTGGTATACAGTATCTGTTAAATCACTAAGTTTCCTGTGCAAATATTATGCCCATAATCAATTTTATTTGGACCCTTAATTTTGTACAGATTTCTGAATTATTTTGTCTCAATCCCAAATTAATATTTCAACCTTGTTGAACGTTTCAAAGAAGATGAAGCAAAATTTCTAAGCTTTAGATAACTGAATAAATACACTGCGACTTTAAAGATGCATTATTTCTTTGTGTACAGAAAATGTCTTCAGAAAATATTTCCTGTATGTTGTGTACAATTAAAGAAATAAATGCAGTCATAGGCCATTTCTTAAATTCACTTGTACTTTTAAGGTAAATTAAAATTAGAATTTGTACAGAAACGTTACCATAGTCCTCAAAGGAATGATGAGTATTGTGACAGAAACCATAACTTTTCTACTTTTTTATTGATTGATAAATCATCCGTAATGTCTTCTGAATGAATAGTGAATGGATGTAACAGATATTTTCTCATAAAGGTGTTAAAACAGCTGTACCAAACCTAGCAGTGCTACTTCACGTCTTTGCAATGAGATCCCACCATCACATCAATGGCATTCTGACCTTTCTCTTGGCTGAACTCTTAATTTGAAGCTGTAACATATCCCCAGAAGGTTATGCTGACTCCTCTCTCTGAGGGCTGGAAAAGTTACACAGCTTTGAAAGAACGTGTTACAGTAATCATCAGACAGCCTTTTGTAAATCACGCAGTACATTGTGCCTGCTCAGATTGTCTTCAACATCAGCGAGCATCAGTCTTTTGGACCATTTTAACAATAAACTATGGATCCCCGAGAAAAAGCAATGGCCTACATAATTCCAGAGACAGACGAAGTCCTCCACACCACGATCAATGGTGGCCCAGAAACTGTTGAAAGCAATGAAGGCCAGAAAGCTGTGTCCAAGTCACAGAGAAGACGTAGTGATATAAAAATATATAAGGAGTTCTGTGATTTCTACGCTAGATTGTAAGTTGTTTTCCTCATGTTGTGGTTTCTGGTGTCCCGATGTCTTGTGCTGTGTTTTTGCTGTACTAAAAAATGTTTTTACTGGCTTATGACACTAGAAATTACTAATTCATGCGGCATTGTGTTGTGATTTTTATACACCCTGCAAATTCATGTAACACTTCTACAACAAACTTGATACTTTAGCAGTGTAACATAAGATCCTGTACTGGAGCATGCTATCAATTGTTCTGTATAAACATGTTGTATTTGCTATAAACATTACATGGCTGTTCAAATTGTCTTGAAATGAATACTACCATCGGTTGCCAAGTGACTAGAAACATCTGAAAACACTCTAATATAGTTGTTATGCTGATATCTGATTAATGCAAAACCAAAGTTCACTGTCAGTGTGATTCTTGAGTTTCTAAGTATTTTCAGTACTTCTCTTAAATAGATATGGGATTTTGTCTTTGTTGTGTTGAGAGCAACAGCAACTTATTTATATGGCACCTTCAATGTAAAAAGAACAACTCCGCTTCACAGATAGCCATAAAGGTGAAAATGGCTACCGATCAGAAAGGGAGAAGTAAGGAAAAGGTGTCTGAAGGTTTGGTCGAAGAGATGTGTTTTGAGAACATTTTTGAAGGAGGATGGGAGAGGTCGGGTGGGGGGGGCGGGAATTCCTGCGAGTAGGACTCGGGCAGCTGGAGGCTTTGTTGCCAGTAGTGGCACAAAGAGCAACAATGAGATTTTTTTAGATATTTTGCTTAGGTTAGCAATTACATTAGTAATCTGATGTTGGAAGCCCACAATTTTGAACAAATAAGGAATAGTTTTAAGCTTGGAATCTTCATAGCACAAATGATGAAATTCATGCACAGCTTTAACAGATTTCCTTCATCCTAAACAATAAAAGTTGACATACCTTTTCACTTCATCCCTTTACCTTGTCAGCTCAATCAGATTTTCACCAACTTTGATGGGTGTTTTCCCCCTTAAACTAGCCACTGGGCAGAATTTTATTTTTATTGCCTGGGTGTTGAGCATTGCCTGGGCAGACTGCAGAAAGGAAATTTTGGCAGGGAGGATCGCACATGGGAAACAGAACCCATCTGCTTTCCTTCGCATTGAAATAAATGGAAAGAAAATCGGATGGGTTCTATAAGGGCTTTGCAATCGTCCCTGCTGGATTTTCCTTCCTGTGCTCGGCTCAAGTATTGCTTAATGCCCAAATGGTGAAGACCAAAATCTACCTCAGTGTCTTTTGGACAAAGTAATCTGCCTGTGCTTCTATGGCAGAATCTGTACGATGTCTTAACTTCTTCCTTCATATTGTTACTACTACTGTCATTTATATCTTCTATTGCTGTATTAAAAAAGAGAATATCCATCACACTCCAGACATCACACTTAATTCAGTTGTGATTTGTTGGTTGCTTTATATTATCTTAAACCAAAATGTACAAAAAGAGAAATAATCCTAGTTATTTTGTTTTTTTCTAACCTTTAAGTGATGTATAGGATGTCCTCTCTCAAAAGAGAGAAGCCAAGCAGCTTCTAATTTAGAGAAATCTCCAGCGACAATAATTAGCTTCTAATTAACCTCAGGACATATTTAGACTTGTTCCCCATAGGGAGTGTCTGGGTGGTGGCATAAGCCATGTTAGTAGCTAAATATTAGAACTATACTCAAGACCCCAACCACATTAAGCGATGCTACAGGAGATCAACTGTTCTATTTTGTTTTTATTTGTTTTGTGCATTGTGTATATTAGATTTTGATTAGAAATTGAATTATATTCTTTGGATGCAGGGCTGTGTCCGGAATTGGTGCCTGCTTACCAATTCCGGACACAGTTGCGTTAAACTACCAATGCACTATGATACTATAACATTAATGGTAATTCCTTTAAAAATGTACAGATTCCTGGACTCTTGTTACATTTTTCTTGGGGGAGAAAAAAAGAATGACCGGAACAATATAGATAAGAATATAGGTCATTCAGGTTCCATTTAAAGTCACATGGTTGACAAGTTAATTCATGTCTGTGTAGTGGTGTACTATGCCAGTCTGACTCTTGCGTATTATGTTTTTCTTTTATTGCAGCAACATGGCAAATGCTCTGGCTAATGCCATGTGCGAGCGATGCAAAAGTGGCTTTGCACCTGCTGAGAGAATTGTGAACAGTAACGGAGAGCTGTATCATGAGCAGTGTTTTGTATGCGCTCAGTGCTTCCAGCAATTCCCAGAAGGGCTCTTCTATGAGGTGAGTAGACACTTGTGGGACAGCTGCATAGTCCATTAAATCTTTGATGAATGAATTTCTCAGAATGCCCGTAGGTTATTTCCTGTTTCGTAACTATCTTAGCAGATGACGACTTGTCTCTCGTGATTTCTCCAGTTGGTGAGCCCTAACCTTTGCCAAGCTATCTGGGCAGCTTGAGGGGGAAAGAAGCTCAGAAAACCTGCATCTGTTTGCATCCTTTCAAAGCTGGCACTGTTCCAGTAGTTGTGGAGGGGTAAAGCCTAAGCAGGTGGGACAAAACTATTAGGAGGAAATAAATTGTATGGTTGATATCAGACCAAGTATATGGATATGGCAAGTGCTCTGATTTTTTTTCACAGTAAATATTTGGGGAAAATCCTGGATTAATAATGGTAAAAGCATCCTCATAAAGGGAATGCGTTATGGTATCCATGCTACCTTATATTTGCTATATTTTTCTTCTCTCCCTCGCCTCTCTTTCTCTGTCTTTCCTTCTTTCTCTTTCTTTTGTCTCTCCTGCGGCCCACCCCTATTACCACCATTCTCACTAGGTGGGGAGGGTACAGGCTGCTGCTGAAGCTATCCAGAGTCAGCGGTCAGAAGAAGTGGAAATTGGTGCAGGAGGCAGGGGAAGAAAGACACCTTATTATTTCTTCAAACACAAGAACAAATTGTATTTATATAGCGCCTTTAACATAGTAAAACATCCTAAGGCACTTTACAGGAGCATTAACAAACACAATTTGACACCAAGCCACATAAGGAGACATTAGGGCAGGTGACCAAAATCTTTGTCAAAGAGGTAGGTTTTAACTAGCAGCTTAATGGAGAAAAGAGAGATGTAGGGAGGGAATTCTTGAGCTGAAGGCGGAGCGGTTAAAATCGGAGATGCTCAAGAGGCCAGAATTGGAGGAGTGCACATATCTCGGAAGGTTGTACGGCTGGAGGGGATTACAGATATTGGGAGGGGCGGAGCCATAGAGGGATTTGAAAACGAGGAAGAACATTTAAATTCGAGGTGTTGCTTAACAAGGAGCCAGTGTAGTCAGCAAGCACCGGAGTGATGGGTGAATGGGACTTGATGCAAGATAGGACATGAGTAGCAGAGTTTTGGATGACCATGTTTATGGAGGGTAGAAAATGGGAGGCCAGCCAGAAGTGGAATAGTCAAGTCTAGAGGTAACCAAGGCATGCTTGAAGGTTTCAGCAGCAGATGAGCCGCAGCAGGGACAGAGTCAGGTAGTTAGAAGTAGGTGGTCTTGGTCAATGTGCAGATTTGTGGTCGGAAGTTCATATCTGGATCAAATATGACACCAAGGTTGTGAACAGTCTGATTCGGCCTGAGATTTGCAAGGGAGAGGGTTGGAGTAGGAGGCTAGGCAATGGAATTTGTGGTGGAGACCGAGGACAATGGCTTCGGTCTTCCCAATATTAAGTTGGAAGAAATTTCGTCTCATCCGGTACTGGATGTCTGACAAGTAGTCTGACAATTTAGAAACAGTGAAGAGGTCGAGAGAGATGATGGGGAGGATGAGCTGGATGTCGTTAGCATACATGTGGAAACTGGCACTATGTTTTTGGATGATGTCGCTGAGGGGCAGCATGCAGATGAGAAATAGGAGGGGGCCAAGGATAGGTCCTTGGAGGACACCAGAGGTAATGGTGCAGGTAATGGGGAAGAGAAGCCATTGCAGGTGATTCTCTGGCTATGACTGGATAGATAAGAATGGAACCATGCGAGTGCAGTCCCACTCAACTGGACGACAGTGGAGAGGCATTGGAGGAAGATGGTGTGGTTAACCTTGTCAAAGGCTGCAGACTGGTCGAAAAGGATGAGGCGAAACATAGAGACATACAAATTAGGTGCAGGAGCAGGCCGTTCGAGCCTGCACCGCCATTCAATGATCAGCCATGATCTTATTCAACCTCAGTACCCCTTTCCTGCTTTTTCTCCATACCCCTTGATCCCTTTGGCCATAAGGTCCATATCTAACTCCCTTTTGAATATATCTAACGAACTTTCTGCGGTAGAGAATTCCACAGGTTAACAACTCTGAGTGAAGAAGTTTCTCCTCATCTCGGTCCTAAATGGCTTACACCTTATTCTTAGACTGTGAGCCCTGGTTCTGGAACTCCCCAGCATTGGGAACATTCTTCCTGCATCTAACCTGTCCAATCCTGTCAGAATTTTATATGTTTCTATGAGATCCCCTCTCATTCTTCTAAACTCCAGTGGATACAAGCCCAGTCGATCCAGTCTCTCCTCATATGTCAGTCCTGCCATCCCAGGAATCAATCTGGTGAACCTTCACTGTACTCCCTCAATAGCAAGAACGTCCTTCTTCAGATTAGGAGACCAAAACTGAACACAATATTCCAGGTGTGGCCTCACCAATGCTCTGTACAACTGCAGTAAGACCTCCCTGCTCCTATACTCAAATTCTCTAGTTATGAAGGCCAATATGCCATTTGCCTTCTTCACCGTCTGCTGTACCTGCATGCCAAACTTCAATGACTGATGTACCATGACACCCAGGTCTCGTTACACCTCCCCTTTTCCTCATCTGCCACCATACAGATAATATTCTGTCTTCCAGTTTTTGCCACCAAAGTGGATAACCTCACATTTATCCACATTATACTGCATCTGCCATGCATTTGTCCACTTACCTAACCTGTCCAAGTCACCATGCAGTCTCTTAGCATCCCCCTCACAGCTCACACCGCCACCCAGTGTCATCTGCAAACTTGGAGATATTACATTCAATTCCTTCATCTAAATCATTGATGTATATTGTAAATAGCTGGGGTCCCAGCACTGAACCCTGCGGCACCCCACTAGTCACTGCCTGCCATTCTGAAAAGGACCCGTTTATTCCCACTCTTTGCTTCCTGTCTGCCAACCAGTTCTCTATCCACGTCAATGCAATACCCCCAATAGCATGTGCTTTAATTTTGCACACCAATCTCTTGTGTGGGACCTCGTCAAAAGCCTTTTGAAAGTCCAAATACACCACATCCACTGGTTCTTCCTTGTCCACTCTACTAGTTACATCCTCAAAAAATTCTGGAAGATTTGTTAAGCATGATTTCCCTTTCATAAATCCATGCTGACTCGGACCAATCCTGTCACTGCTTTCCAAATGCGCTGCTATTTCATCTTTAATAATTGATTCCAACATTTTCCCCACCACCGATGTCAGGCTAACCGGTCTATAATTCCCCATTTTCTCTCTCCCTCCTTTTTAAAAAAAGTGGTGTTACGTTAGCTACCCGCTAGTCCATAGGAACTGATCCAGAGTCAATAGAATGTTGGAAAATGATCACCAATTCATCCACTATTTCTAGGGCCACTTCCTTAAGTACTCTGGGATGCAGCCTATCAGGCCCTGAGGATTTATTGGCCTTCAATCCCATCAATTTCCCTAATACAATTCTCTGACTAATAAGGATTTCCTTCAGTTCCTTCTTTTCACTAGACCCTCGAACCCTTAGTATTTCCGGAAGGTTATTTGTGTCTTAGTGAAGACAGATCCAAAGTATTTGTTCAATTGGTCTGCCATTTCTTTGTTCCCATTATAAATTCACCTGATTCTGTCTGCAAAGGACCTACGTTTGTCTTCACTAATCTTTTTCTCTTCACATATCTATAGAAGCTTTTGCAGTCAGTTTTTATGTTCCCTGCAAGCTTCCTCTCATACTTTATTTTCCCCCTCCTAATTAGACCCTTTGTCCTCTGCTGAATTCTAAATTTCTCCCTGTCCTCAGGTTTGTTGCTTTTTCTCGCCAATTCATATGCCTCTTCCTTGGATTTAACACTATCCCTAATTTCCCTTGTTAGACACGGTTGAGCCACCTTCCCCATTTTATTTTTACTCCAGACAGGGATGTACAATTGTTGAAGTTCATCCATGTGATCTTTAACTGTCTGCCATTGCCTATCCACTGTCAACCCTTTAAATATAATTTGCCAGTCTATCCTAGCCAATTCACATCTCATACCATCGAAGTTACCTTTCCTTAAGTTCAGGACCCGAGTCTCTGAATTAGCACTGTCATTCTCCATCTTAATAAAGAATTCTACCATATTATGGTCACTCTTCCCCAGGGGGCCTTGCACAACAAAATTGCTAATTAGTCCTCTCTCATTATACAACACCCAGTCTAGGATGGCCAGCTCTCTAGTTGGTTCCTCGAAATATTGGTCCAGAAAGCCATCCCTAATACACTCCAGGAAATCCTCCTCCACCGCATTGCTACCAACTTGGTTAACCGAATCTATATATAGATTAAAGTCACCCATGATAACTGCTATACCTTTATTGCACGCATCCCTAATTTCTTGTTTGATGCCATCCCCAACCTCACTACTACTGTTTGGTGGTCTGTACGGTTCACTATTGTCACAGTCACATAGAATGTAATTTGTGACTTTGACTAGAACCGTTTCGGTGCTGTGGCAGTGACGGATCCTGATTGAAGAGATTCAAACCTGGGTCTTCCGGGAAGGATGGGCATGGATTTTGGAGGTGATGGCATGTTCAAGGACTTTGGAGAGGAAACTGAGTTTGCAGATGGGGCGATAGTTTACAAGGGTCAAGGGTTGTTTTTCTTTAGGAGAGGTGTGATGACAGCAGATTTGAAGGAAAGAAGACATTACCTGAGGAGAGAGAATAATGAACAATATCCGCTAATGTGGGAGCCAGGAAGGGAATTTGGGTGGTCAGCAGTTCAGTGGGAATGAGGCTGAGGGAGCAGGAGGTGGTCTCGTGGAGGAGATGAGCTCAGAGAGGGCATGAAGGGAGAGGAGACAAACTAGAGAAAGATGCGAGTTCAGGGTTAGGGCAGGGGGGAACCATAGAGGAATTTTGGCCCAGTGGGCTAGAGGAAGGGAGGGAAGCGGCTGAAGCAGCTGAACGGATGATTTCAGTCTTCGTGACCAAGAAGTCCATGTGCTCCTCACACTTGTTGGAAGTGAAGGTGGAGGAGACAGCGGAGATGGGTTTAAGAAGATGGTTTGCAGTAGAGAAAAGAGGCTGGGGTTTATCTTTGTATTTTTTGTGAACTTGGAATAGTGGGCAGTTTTGGCAGACGCGAGTTTTATGTGGTCAAGCCAGATCTGGCAGTGAATGAACACAGTGAAAATTATATAAGTACTCCTGTCTGCCGTAGCCTCTAACTGTGTCACATGTGCATCTTAAGGGGGGGGGGGACAAAACTCACATGCATGGTTCCACTGAGGGGAGGAGCTTGTTAACCATCAGGACGAGCTGCAGCAGCACTACCAACTTCCGTGACTTCTATGTTAAAATCACATGATCCATGACAACGGTACATTTGATTTTATTTACTCGTGCTTCTGCTGTGGTGTTTCCCACATGTGTCTCTAGCTGCAATCTTTCGCTCCCAAATCATAGAACGATACAACACAGAAGGCGGTCATTTAGCTTATCATGCCTGTGCCAGCTTTTTGGTAGAACTATCCAATTAGTTCCACTCCCCTACTCTTTCCCCATAGCCTTGTAATTTTTTCCCTTCAAATATTTATCCAATTCCCTTTCGAAAGTTGTTACGGAATCTGCTTCCACCACCTTTGTAAGCAGTGTATTCCAAATCACAACTCGCTACGTAAATCCTTTTTCCTCAAGTCGCGTCTGGTTCTTTTACCAATTACCTTAAATCTGTGTCCTCTGCTTACTGACCCTTCTGCCACTCTACTATTCATTTACTCTATCAAAACCCTTCATGATTTTGAACACCTCTTATTAAATCTCCTCTTGACCTTCTCTGCTCTAAGGAGAACAACCCGAGCTTCTCCAATCTCTCCACATAATTGTGAAGTCCCTCATCCCTGGTATCCGTCTAGTAAATCTCTTCTGTACCCTCACCTAAGGCCTTGACACCCTTCCTAAATTGTGGTGCCTGGAATTGGACACACTTCTCCAGCTGAAGCCTAACCAGTGTTTTATAAAGGTTTACTATAACTTCCTTGCTGTTCTCCTAATAAAGCTAAGGATCCCAATGCTTTTGCAACAGATTTCTCAACTTGTCCTGCCACTTTCAAAGATTTGTGTCCGTACACCTCTGTTCCTGCACTCTCTTTAAAATTGTACCATTTATTTTATATTGCCCCTCATTCTTCCTACCAAAATGTATCACTTCACACTTCACTGCATTAAATTTAATCTGCTATGTGTTTCCCACCACCAATGTTTTTTTAACTGGGGTGTAGCATTTTCAATCCTCCAGTCCTCTCACACCTCTCCCATATCTAAGGAGGATTGGAAGATTGTGGCCAGAGCCTTTGCAATTTCCACCCAACTAGGATGCATCCCATCGGACCGGGTGACATTTCTACACTGAGGACTGCCAACCTTTTAAGTACCTCCTCTATCTATTTTTATCCTATCCAATATTGTTACTACCTCCTCCTTTACTGCAATATTGGCAGCATCTTCTTTAGTGAAGTCCTTAGCCATGACTTCTGCCTTCACAAGATGATCTCCTTTTTAAGCCCCTGATTGGCCCCACCCTTCCTCTGATGACCCTTTTACGATTTATATGTTTAGCAAAGACTTATGGGTTCCCTTTTATCTTAGCTGCTAATCTATTGTATTCTCTTTGTCCCCTTTATTCCATTTTTTAGATCTCCTCTGTACTTTCTATGTTTCTCTACCGTATTATAAATCTTGCATTTTGTCATAGGTCTCCTTTTTCTGTTTCATTTTAATCTCTATATCCTTAGTCATCCAGAGAGCTCCAGCTTTGGATGTCTTCCATTTCCCCTTCATGGGAATGTGTCTACTCTGTACCCAAACCGTCTCCTCTTTAAAGACTGTTGTTCAATTACTGTTTTGCTTCACCTGGGCCATATTTTTTTTCAACTCACTGAAATTAGCCCTCCTCCAGATTGTTTCTTGTCCTTTTCCATAACTATTCTAAACCTGATGATATTATGATCACTGTTCCCCAAATGCTCCCCCACTGATGCATGCTCCATTTTCCCCAATTCATACACCGAACTAGATCCAGCACTGCTTCCTTCCTCATTGGACTGGCAACACACCTGATCAAAAAGATTCTCCTGTATACATTTCAGGAATTCCTCCCCCTCTTTGCCCTTTGCACTGTTACTACCCCAGTCGATATTAGGATAATTGAAGTCCCTCAAGACTCTATAGGTCTCGCATCGTTCTGTAATTTGCTTGCAAATTTGCTCATCTATCTCCTTCCTACTATTTGATGGCTATAGTATACACCCAGTTGAGTAATAGCTTATCTATTAATTTTAACCAAACGGATTCTGTTTTTGACCCCTCAACTACATCAGCCACCAACCCTCTCCACTGCCATGATAAGTTATTTGATCAATACTGCCACCCCCCGCCCTTTTTTCCCATCCCTCTTTCCTGAATACCTTGTAACCATAAATATTAATAAGTTCCCAATCCTCCCCTTCTTTGCTACTAATGTTATTGCCACTGTATCATAGTCCCATTTGGCAACTTGTGCCTGCAGTTCACCAGCGTTATTTACCACGCTACGTGCATTTATTCTATCTGAGACTGCCTTGCATTTAGCCCGTGACTGATTCTTTCCTATTTTTGAACTATTCTTTACTCTAGTCCTCTCTGCACCTTGTTTCTCCTCTCTCATGTTTCATCCTCGTGCCCATCCCCCTGCCAAATTAGTTTAAACTCTCCCCCACAGTACTAGTTAACCTGCCCACGAGGTTGTTGGTCCCAGCTCTGTTGAGGTGCAAACCATCCACTGTCAACAGATCCCTCCTGCCCAGCACTGACCCCAATGCCCCAGGAATATGAAGCCTTCCCTCCTGCACCATTTCTCCCAGCCACGTGCTAACCTGTCTTAGCCTACTCATCATCATCATCATCATAGGCCGCCCCTCGAATGAGGATGACTGGCTTCCACGAGTTCACAGGTGTTTCGATGAAGGACCCGATGTTCCAGTCCTGAACTCCAATTGAAGGGTGGAAGATGCCGATGCGCGAATTTTTTTAACGTGTGGTGACCGTTGCACACCAGCCACCACACGGGCTTGACAGAGCTAGGTCTTGGTCCAGTGGCAAGACGACTGGAGACCTGCTCTGCTGCACAGACCTAGCGTGCGCGCATATCACAGTTTGGACTGACCCGGGCTGTCCGTGGGCCCTTGGCTCTTCTGGGCCCCATACCCTCATCTGTCGCACCTCCGCCACGATCTCTCACCGCTCCTCTGCCCTGACCTTCCCACTCCTCTATCTGGGCTCTGCCGATGTTCCTGCCCATGCTCCAAAACAACGACCAGGGTTCTGATGACGTCGCCCATCTCAAAATCCTTGGAGCAGCTCGCGCTGGAGGTTGAAGTGGTATGCCATTCCAGCTCTTTTACTTGCTGACGTGCGGAGCTGTTTTCTCGCAGGTCGGGTGGGGCCACGACTATTATTATCCTACTATTCCTATACTCACTAGCACATGGCACTGGGAGTAATCAGGTGATTACTACCTTTTGAGGTCCTGCTTTTTAACTTCCTCCCTAGCTCCTAAAAGTCGAACTCGATCCTTTTCCTTTCTATGTCATTGGTTCCCATGTGCATTATGTCTTCTGGCTGTTCCCCTTCCCCCTCAAAATTTTCTGTACCCTCTATGATGTAGCTGATGTCCTATTGCACTGTCGACATCCACCGCATTGTGTTCCATCTGAGCTAACATGGGGCTATTCGCCTGCCACACTCCCATGTTTCTCACAATCATAAATGCTGACCTACATTTAATTAAGATTGGATCTAGAATAAATGATTTGCCATGTCTGATTCAGTAAAATATTAAAATAAATTACTGGTATTGAATAAAATATGGATATCATTTACAAAATGTGAAGAAAATATAAAATTGAGCTCATTTAATGTAACTTATCTATTAGAAGCATAGAAACAGAAAATAGGTGCAGGAGTAGGCCATTCAGCCCTTCGAGCCTGCACCACCATTCAATAAGATCATGGCTGATCATTCACCTCAGTACCCCTTTCCTGCTTTCTCTCCATACTGCTTGATCCTTTTAGCCGTAAGGGCCATATCTAACTCCCTCTTGAATATATCTAACGAACTGGCATCAACAACTCTGCAGTAGAGAGTTCCACAGGTTAAAAATTCTGAGTGAAGAAGTTTCTCCTCATTTTGGTCCTAAATGGCTTACCCCTTATCCTTGGACTGTGACCCCTGGTTCTGGACTTACCCAACATCGGGAACATTCTTCCTGCATCTAACCTGTCCAGTCCTGTCAGAATTTTATATGTTTCTACGAGATCCCCCCTCATTCTTCTAAACTCCAGTGAATATAGGCCCAGTCGATCCAGTCTCTCCTCCATATGTCAGTCCCGCCATCCCAGGAATCAGTCTGGTGAACCTTTGCTGCACTCCCTCAATAGCAAGAACGTCCTTCCTCGGATTAGGAGACCAAAACTGAACACACTATTCCAGGTGAGGCCTCACCAAGCCCCTGTACAACTGCATTAAGACCTCCCTGCTCGTATACCCAAATCCCTTAGCTATGAAGGCCAACATGCCATTTGCCTTCATCACCGCCTGCTGTACCTGCATGCCAACTTTCAATGACTGTAAAAATAACTAAAAATTAATTACAATGTATATGAATGGAAAATGTAATTGTATATTTGAATTTATTAAATGAATAAATTATGATTAAAGTTACAGAAAACCCTCTCCAATTTTAGGGGGAAATCAGTTGTGTGCAGCAGAAGGAGGCAGAGTCCGGAAGGGCCCTTTTTAAATATTTATATACAATGTCAGACTGGGACCAAGGGCGGTTGAAGTGATTCAATAGAAACAGAAAGCGGTGGAAAAGCAGGCTGAAAAGCCACAAAAAATAATTTTGCTGCTGAGAAATTGGATGTGGGTTTGAAAATAAAAGATGGAAAGAACCATCCAGCAGCCAACTACAGCACTCTAGACACCAGTAGAGCCAAAGACTCAGCAGAGCGAGTGCGTGTGCGCATCGGGCTGATCCAACTTAGCGAGGGGTTAGAGTGGGTCCAACAGGCCAAAAAAGCTATTCCATAACGAGGAAAAGAATTAGCGGGACAAATTTCAATTTAGTAAATATACATTTTCAAAAAAATGAAGATTAAAAGTCATTAAACATTTTAAACAAATAATAAGAGGAACAAAAAGGTCGTACTCCTGTACAATAGCACCGACTTTGTATGACACAACCAGTGGGTGAATCTGTAACTGGCAAAGTGTGGCACTCTCAACACTGACAACTTGCCACATCACCACCTACTGTGCATATCAAATATTGCAAGATCTGTAATGGATTCTTCCATAAGTTCAAGGTTCACAGTTTTTGATGAAACCTGAGCCTTGCATATGGAATTTAATATGTCGTAATCATCATAGGCAGTCCCTCGAAATCGAGGAAGACTTGCTTCCACTCTTAGCATGAGCCCTTAGGTGGCTGTACAGTCCAATATGAGAACCAGAGTCTCTGTCACATGTGGGGCAGTTGGTCGTTGAGGGAAGGGATGGGTGGGACTGGTTTGCCGCACGCTCTTTCCGCTGCCTGCGCTTGATTTCTGCACGCTCTCGGCGACGAGACTCGAGGCACTCAGCACCCTCCAGTATGCGCTTCCTCCTCATGGAGCGGTCTTTGGCCAGGGTCTCTTAGGTGTCAGTGGGGATGTTGCACTTTATCAGGGAGGCTTTGAGGGTGTCCTTGTAACGTTTCCGCTGCTCACCTTTGGCTCGTTTGCCGTGAAGGAGTTCCGAGTAGAGCGTTTGGTTTGGGAGTCTCGTGTCTGGCATGCGCACAATGTGGCCTGCCCAGCGGTGGATAGCTGTTCATAGTGAAGATTTAAATAAATTAAACCTAGTTGCTGAAGACCTAAGTATGGTAAAGAGAAGTGTCAATAATTTAAGTTTACAAATTTTGAAGTCTTTTGGGATAAAATTTAGAAATGAAAGCCATCTTCCTATTTGTATGTGGCCAATACTGTCAACTTATTTTCTATTGACATTCACTAAATAAAAATGAAGTAAAAAGGCATGGAAGAACGATCTGAACTAGGTAATAGATTCAGGTACAGTCCCTCACTCCTTCAAATCTGCCATCATTATCCCTCTCAACAAAAAACAACCATTGGCCACTCCGTCCTTGCAAACTACTGCCCCTTCACCAACCTCCCTTTCTGCTCCATAGTCCTTTGAATGTGTTGTCGCCTCCCAAATCCATGCCCATCTTTCCTGGAACTCCATGTTTGAATCCCTTCAATCAGGTTTCCGCCCCTGCCACAGTACTGAAATGGCTCTTGTCAAAGTTACAAATGACATTCTATGTGACTGTAACAAAAGTAAACTATCTCTCCTCGTCTTTTTTGACCTGTCTTTGACACAGTTGACCACACCATCCTCCTCTCCACCATCATCCATCTGGGTGGGACTGGACTCGCCTGATTCCATTCTTATCTATCTAATCTTGGCCAGAGAATCACCTACAATAGCTTCTCTTGCCGCTCCTGCACCGTTGCCTCTGGTGTCCCCCTTGGCCCCCTTCTATTTGTCATCTACATGCTGCCCCTTGGCGACATCATCCAAAAACACAACGTCAGTTTCCACATATACACTGATGACACCCAGCTCTACCTCACTACCACCTCTCTTGACCCCTCCACTGTCTCTAAATTGTCAGACTGCTTGTCCATCATCCAGTTCTGGATGAGCAGAAATTTTCTCCAACTAAATATTGAGAAGACCAAAGCCATTGTCTTCAGTCCCCACCACAAACTCTGTTCCCTCACCGACATCTCCAACCTTCTTCCTGGCAACTGTCTGAAGCTGAACCAGACTATTTGCAACCTTGGTGTCATATTTGACCCCAAGATGAGCTTCCAACCACATTTCTGTGCCATCACTAAGTTCGCCGATTTCCATCTCTGGAACATTGCCTTTGTTACTTTTAGACTATTCCAACGCTCCCCTGGCTGGTTTCCCACGTTCTACCCTCCGTAAACTTGGGCTCATCCAAAACTCTGCTGCTCGTGTCCTAACCCGCACCAGCTTGCATCACCCCTGTGCTTGCTGACCTAGATTGGCTCCCGGTTAAACAATGCCTTGATTTTAAAATTCTTATCCTTGTTTACAAATCCCTCCATGGCTTCGCCCTTCCTTAATTCTGCAATCTCCTCCAGTCCCACAATCCCCTAAGATATCTGTGCTCCTCTAGTTCTGGCTTTTGAGCATCCTAGATTGTAATTGCTCCACCATTGATGCCTAGGCCCTATGCTCTGGTACTCTCTCCCTAAACCCCTCTGCTTCTCTACCTTTTCTTCCTTCTTTAAGATGCTCCTTAAAACCTATCTCTTTAGCCAAGCTTTTGGTCATCTGCTCTAATTTCTACTTATGCTTGATACCACTCCTTTGAAATGCCTTGAAACATTTTACTATGTTAAAGGTGCTACATAATTACAAGTTGATGTTCTTGTTGTCAGATTGGAAAAGGTGTTAATGAGACCCGCTGTGCATGCACTTCAAAATGATACATCTGCATTAAAAAAACTGACAGTTTTACATATTGAGTACTGAAAATGCAGTTGTAAGAGGCAGATCTGATTAATTTTCATAGGGTTGTTGGCACTACTACTATTCTGAGAACCTATTTTTTATTCATTCCTGGGATGTGGGTGTCGCTGGCGAGGCCAGCATTTATTGCCCATCTCTAATTGCCCTTGAGGAGGTGGTGGTGAGCCGGTTTCTTGAACCGGTGCAGTCCTTGTGGTGAAGGTACTCTCACAGTGCTGTTAGGGAGGGAGTTCCAGGATTTTGACCCAGCAACGATGAAGGAAAAACGATCTATTTCCAAGTCAGGCTGATGTGTGACTTGGAGGGGAACTTGCAGGTGATGTGTCTGTTGCCCTTGTCCTTCTAGGTGGTAGAGGTCGTGGGTTTGGGAGGTGTTGTCGAAGAAGCCTTCGTGAGTTGCTGCAATGAATCTTGTAGATGGTACACACTGCAGATATGGAGCGCTGATGGTGGAGGGAGTGAGTGTTGAAGGTGGTGAATGGGGAGCCAATCAAGCAGGCTACTTTGTCCTGGAAGTGTCTAGCTTCTTCAGTGCTGTTGGAGTGGCACTCATCCAGACAAGTAGAGAGTATTCCATCACGCTCCTGACTTGTGCCTTGTAGATGGTGGGAAAGGCTTTGGGGAGTCAACCTATAACCCATCAGGTGGTGGAAAAGTATTTAAAATAGATAAATAAAATAGCCTTTCTTTTGTTATGAGTCCTGCCGGACAAAATGGAACTGCGTAAAGGCAAAGTTCAAGTGTGAACTTAACACTTGAATCAAATATGCATTCTGAGTTCCCAATCTCAAGTCCACGTTAGTGAGCAGAGAACAAGCATTTCCTCACAGGGGAGGGAAGATCATAAGCCCTCCATGGCACATTTCCTGCTATCTGATCAAAAGCAGGTCACTTCCAAGCTGTCTGTGGCTTGAGTGGAAAAAGCGTAACATACTTTCAATTGAATCACTTTATTCTGCGATTGTGGCACATACCGTCGAATACATGCTTCTCAAGTTTTACCGCATCCCAAGTTCTCAATATTGGTATTGAAAAGTTTAAGTAACAAGAGGTAGTAACATATCCAAGTGCAGAGCTTTACTTTATGAATGCAAAATGATTATCTCTGCAAATAGAAGGTTACTCTTTTTTTTTCTATTAACTGTCTCTTTGGATTATAAATGTTTATTTTGGAGAGCTGTTGAAATAACTCTGCTTCTTCAGGTGACTGTGCCCAACATGTGTGTGAGGAATCCTGAGTCATGCAGGGCTGGGCTTTCAAATAATGAGATGGCAGCCAATTTAAACATAACAAAAAATGCTTTTGGAGCCTACGCCTGTAGTATTAAATGGTTTCAAACATGGCTACTCTGTGTAAGAAAGAAGTGATTTTGAATTTTTTTTCTTCAATCTTCATGAAAAATGTAATTTATAAATTCAGTAGTGAGCTAAATCATCACACCATTCTCATCTGATGTCAGTGTGGTGCATAGCTGCTCTTATTTTTTTCCTAAGCAAAGAAACATTTTTCATGAAAACAGTATCTTCAAGAATAGTTAATGGTTTATCTTGTGTGCCATAATTGAAAGCAAATTGGCACATCTAAGTGAAAATGTATGGTAAAAGAACATTTCTGGTTTTGTTTTATTTTGATGTCACTTTGTAATTTGGATGAATTGGTACTTAAAGAATTATGTGCTGTGTTTTAACGGAGTATATTTGGGTCAAATGTTAACTTGCAATATCTGTTTCATTATTGAAATGTAACTTGGATTCAGCCATGGCTTTGTTGCTTCCAGTACCACCATTGCCAATATAGTGAGCCAAAACTGGATATTTATTGAATGATAGTACCATAATTGATTAATTTTGAGTTGTATTGTAGACATGCAGATTTTGGCAAAGGGTCACTGATTGAAAGCTTGACATGTGCTTGATTCTACCAATGTGAAAATGAAGGGGGTGAATGAAATTGGACATGGATTGATATGTAAAACAGGCAGTATCGTATTTACCGACCATTATACATCCACAGCCTAAAATCCTTCAGAATATTTTTCACCACCAGACTGGAGTATGAACTGTATATACAAAGTACATGAGTATCTAATAGTACTGAAAAGGTTGTGGTGATTAGAATCCATATTACTTCCAATGCTTTCTCGTATAGACTTGCCAGCTGTTACACTAAAACAGTAGGTCTGAGGTTTCATTTTTTAAATTTATTATAAAATGTGCTTTTAAAATTAGTAAATGGACACAACACTGTATTTCAGAATAGTCATTACATTTTCTTTCTTGCAGTTTGAAGGGCGAAAATACTGTGAACATGATTTTCAGATGCTTTTCGCCCCCTGTTGTCATCAGTGCGGTGAGTGTTCAACATTAATTAGCAAATGTTATATTTTTGTGCAAGAATAAACTCCCTCTTTTTTCTGATTCACTTTTGCTGTAGTTCTAACTCTGTTGCCACTCACATACTCTCTCTCTCGCTTTAATCCTTGTTATATTATTTATGGCCCTTTCAGTTATAATGGTCTCAGTTATCAATCAGCAACACTGAGCTAAGCTATGGGCTGTGAATCGCACCCTCCCCCCATGCATGTGGAACTCCACATCGGCTTGTAGATTTTTAACATTTTGAAAGAGCTTCCATTTTCTCTATTTAAATATGCCCAAAAGATCTGACTGACTGCTTGAGTACTTTTTTAAACCTGGTATGACAAAAATGAAAATATTTTGCTTATATTAGATTTACTGATTTTGAATTCCTTTTACTACCAGTCACAGTACATGAGGGGTTAAACATGTAGGTTCACACAGCCAGTTATTTTTGACATACAGCAGCTAATAAGTTATCTGTATGGAAGTGGATATAGATGTAAATTAGCACATCTATAGGTGGTCACTGCTGAATACTGGATTTTAATATATTAATTGTTCAAGTAGCCAGGTTTTTCATTTCAAAGCTTCGGAACGGCAGGATATTTGATGTTTGTTCCTCAAACATTGTCTGTTTACAATGAAATGGTAGCCAAAAGCTAAGCAATCCAATAAGTTAGTTTGTTGGTGTCTTCTGTTCTGACATGTCTTCATAGGACCTTGAAACATGTCATTCCTTTGATCTGTGTCCAACGATTTCAATAAACATCCTGGAGTGGCAGATTTAATTGGACAGTTGTGCCTGAGATCTATGAGAAGGGGCAGAGGCAATTTGGCTCTAGTCCTTTTGATTGATAGCACTGTGGCGAGAAATTTTGCACCGGGATTAACTTCTTGGCAGCGTTCCACCACGTAAGCGTACATCTATTTTCATTGTTTGAGTTCTGGAAGACGTATCTGGTTTTGATGAATATTGAAGAGAATAGTCAAGTTTCTAATTTCTGTGAATACTTACTATTCAGTACTGAATACTGTTCATGTGCTTGTGCCATCTATATATTAAAAATGGTACCTCTGTCACATCTTCCATTGAAAAGTAAATACCAACTCCATATGGAATATCCCACTTTAAATGTGTACACCTGCCAGTTATGTACGCATTTTTGCCTGTGACGCCTGTAATATTTCAATAGTATTAAAAATTTAATTTTGTAATAATATAGACAGAAGCTTGTAGTCCGTGTACCAGAGATAAGGGTCTGAGATGCAGGAGTCAAAACACTTGCAGTTTATTAAGGGCTAAATGTTACATATATATTCGCAGCCAGCTTGGAGGAGCTTAGAGGGCTGGAGGAGGTTACAGTAATAGGGAGGGGTGAGGGATTTGAAAATGAGGATGAGAATTTTACAGAGAAGAATAAACATAAA
Organism: Pristiophorus japonicus; assembly: GCF_044704955.1. Taxonomy (NCBI): domain Eukaryota; kingdom Metazoa; phylum Chordata; class Chondrichthyes; family Pristiophoridae; genus Pristiophorus; species Pristiophorus japonicus. The sequence continues at coordinate 140,147,350 of NC_091986.1, forward strand.
TGTATCCATCAGAAGATTAGATCTATCCAAGACTATTTTATATGACAACAGTTATAGCCTTATAGATTTGTTAATATTCTACAGATATTGCCTGTCGGCTATATTTGCAGCTTTTTAGTTTTATGTTTTTAATGATAGAGCTTAATATAAAATGCACCCGAATGTAAATGGATTCTGCTCTGGCCACCAAGTGTCACTGTGGGGCAGTCTATGTTAAGAAAGCAAATGGCATGTTGGCCTTCATAGCAAGGGGATTTGAGTACAGGGGCAGAGAGGTGTTACTACAGTTGTACAGGGCCTTGGTGAGGCCACACCTGGAGTATTGTGTACAGTTTTGGTCTCCTAACTTGAGGAAGGACACTCTTGCTATTGAGCGAGTGCAGCGAAGGTTCACCGGACTGATTCCCGGGATGACGGGACTGACATATCAAGAAAGACTGGATCGACTGGGCTTGTATTCACTGGAGTTCAGAAGAATGAGAGGGGACCTCATAGAAACGTTTAAAATTCTGACGGGTTTAGACAGGTTAGATGCAGGAAGAATGTTCCCAATGTTGGGGACGTCCAGAACCAGGGGACACAGTCTAAGGATAAGGGGTAAGCCATTTAGGACCGAGATGAGGAGAAACTTCTTCACCCAGAGAGTGGTGAACCTGTGGAATTCTCTCCCACAGAAAGTTGTTGAGGCCAATTCACTAAATATATTCAAAAAGGAGTTAGATGTAGTCCTTACTACTAGGGGGAATCAAGGGGTATGGCGAGAAAGCAGGAATGGGGTACTGAAGTTGCATGTTCAGCCATGAACTCATTGAATGGCGGTGCAGGCTCGAAGGGCCAAATGGGCCTACTCCTGCACCTATTTTCTATGTTTCTAAACCACTGTTAACCAGCAGCCACATTGGTATAAGTCATTAAACAGCAGCAACTTCCATTTATAATAGCGCCCTTAATATAATAAAACATTCCAAGGGCTTCACAGGAGCGTTATCAAAACATAAAAAGACACCGAGCCATACAAGGAGATGTTAAGGCAGATGACCACAAACTTGGTCAAAGAGGTAGGTTGTAAGCAGTCTTAAAGGAGTATAGAGAGGCGGAGGGGTTTAGAGAGGGAATTCCAAAATTTAGGGCCTAGACAGCTGAAGGCACGGCAACCAATAGTGGAGCACTTAAAATTGGGGATCCTCAAGAGGCCAGAATTGGTGGAGCACAGAGATTCCATGAGATTATAGAGCTGGAGGAGGTTACAGAGATAGGGTGGGGCATGGTCATGGAGGGATTTGAAAACAAGGGTGAAAATTTTTAAATCGAGGCATTTCTTAACTGGGAGCCAGTGTAGGTCAACAAGCACGGGAGATGGTTGAGCGGGACTTGGTACAAGTCAGGCTATAGTTTTAAAAGTAAATGTTTTATTTAGAAGAAATATATTGCATCCTTAAAGCTGTCCTATACTTTCCACCACTCCATCCCTGTGACTGATATTTCTGCATTCCAGCAAACACCCACAAAAAACCTAATCTACCCCGCCTGCTGGCTGGTTTGCATGTTTGCTTGCTCACTAGGATGAGCTTGTTTGCATACCTGCCCGATAACGCAACCGCCTGGTCCATAGCATCTGATGGACTCCCACTGCTGAGTAGCCTTCTGGTCTTCATCTTTCCCTGTCTGACTAGCAGTTTTGCAACCTCTGCTCATAAACATTGCTCCAACTTAGTCCCCCTCCCTCTCTGCCACTCCCACAGCTGAGCAGCGAAATTATCCCTTACCCACCCAGCACAAAGCATCATAATAGGCCCTGGAAAACCAATCTCCAGCCCCCCACCCATATTAATCAACCAAACATCCTCCATTCCTCCTGCCCTGCCATTGTCCTCCCTCCCTGCCATTGTCCTCCCTCCTTCCCTCTTTCTTGCCACTCCATTTCTTGTTTGTTCTTTGACTCTTTGGTCCCTCCCTCTCTCGTCCCGGCTCCCTCTCTCGCCCCTCGCCCCGGCTCCCTCTCTCCCACCGGCTCCCTCTCTCCCACCGGCTCCCTCTCTCGTCCCGGCTCCCTCTCTCGCCCCCGTTCCCTCTCTCGCCCCCGCTCCCTCTCTTCCCTCTCTCGCCCCCGCTCGTCCTCCTGCTCCCCCTCTCGCCCCCCTCCCGCTCCCGCGCCCCCTTCCGCTCCCGCTCCCCCTCTCACCCCCTCCCGCTCCCCCCTCGCCCCCTTCCGCTCCCCCCTCGCCCCCTCCCGCTCCCGCTCCCCCTCTCGCCCCCTCCCGCTCCCCCTCTCGCCCCCTCCCCCTCTCGCCCCCTCCCCCTCTCGCCCCCTCCTGCTCCCGCTCCCCCTCTCGCCCCCTCCTGCTCCCTCTCGCCCCCTCTCGCTCGCTCGCCCCCTCCCGCTCCCGCTCCCCCTCTTGCCCCCTCCCGCTCCCCCTCTCGCCCCCTCCTGCTCCCGCTCCCCCTCTCGCCCCCTCCCGCTCGCTCCCCCTCTCGCCCCCTCCCGCTCGCTCCCCCTCTTGCGTCTCCTCCTGCTCCCCCTCTCGCGTCCCTTCCCGCTCCCCTTCTCGCATCCCTGCCCCTCCCGCTCCCCCCTCGCGTCCCCCCCCTGCTCCTCGCTCTTCCTCTCCTGCTCCCCCTCCCCCTCCCCCCCTCGCTCTCTTTGGCTTTCGCTCGCACATTTTCTCTGTCACTCCGCCGTTGTCTTATTCTTATCTTCCCCTTTTTAAATTTTCTCCCTTCCCCATCTGAGTCCAATTATCTCTTGCCCACTAACCTTGTTTGACATGAATACTGCATTTGGTCTGGACTCCCCCATGTGCAGCGCCACGGTTGTTCAACTATGATTAATATCAAAATGACCCTCTTGGACACCTCACCCTTCCTCATTCTCCTCTTTCCCCTCTTATCCGCACCCCCCCCCTCATCCTTCCTCCTCCCAACTCCCCAACCCCCTCCTCTTCCCCCCCCCCCAATATGATTTTTGCTTAATTTACAATACATTATAATATACCCATTTGTGAACCACTAAAGTAAGAGAATTTCTGATCGCCAAAAATGATCCTAGTTCTGCCTCGTATTCAGGCCCCCAGCCGTCCATTTGCTTCTACAACGCCCTCCCGAGCCCTAGAATTTTGTCTCAGCCATAACCTTGATGTGCTGATGTTAACTTGCCCAGTTACCACACCAGCTGTTCTTGTGCATTCTCAAAAATTGCACACAGTCAATTTTAATCTGTTCTTTCTCATGTTCAGCTTGCTATTAGAAAAACCACTCGTGCATAGAATCATAAGTGGAATAATTGGAATTCCTGGCACCATTGCTTTGTGTCCTGTCAATTTTATGATGCATTTTTCTTCTTCATTGCTCTACTTTCTCGAGGTGGTGATTTACAAAGGGCAGGAAGCACTTGTGTTGGAAATGGGCAACTACACCTGGAATCTTCTAACCCTTTGAAACTATTCAATGATTGTAATAAAGTTTGACACAAAAGCAAAATGCTGCGGAAATCTGCAATAAAAACAGAAAATGCTGGAAATACTCAGATCAGGCAGCACCTGTGGGGAGAGAAACCGTTAGCCTTTCAGGTTGATGATCTTTCATCAGAACTGTAATAAAGTTTGCAGTACCACAGAAAGTGGTTGCCACGGGAAATTTCGAGCCCTCCTTTTACAATATTGGCTATCCAGCAAATCGGATCGTACTAATGTCCTAGATTTCCAGAACCTGATTGATTTTTATGTCCTTCAAGATTCAGCCAGTTCAGTCACCAACACCTTAATATAGTCTATGAAGTTACAACCAACAATTAAGGTTAGAGGGAGGGAGCATGTTGTCAGAGTACATTTCTAAGAAAATAGTTTTGTCTTTCGTTGCAGGTGAGTTCATCATTGGCCGAGTGATTAAAGCTATGAACAATAGCTGGCACCCAGAATGTTTCCGCTGTGACCTCTGCCAACAGATTCTTGCAGATATTGGATTTGTGAAGAATGCTGGCAGGTTGGTACCTTTTATGAATACAGAAATGTATGTTTACTTAGAGTCTCTGCTGTGTATAACTTTGACTTGCATCTGGTTGTTAATCTTTCTCTACTTATCTGTAGAATAACTCCACGAGGCCTAGTGCTGTGCTTGAACTGCTGTGACCTTAGTCTCTTTATTGTCTGCAGAGTACTTCACCGCGTGGTGACCAACCTTTTATACAGCTCCTGCCTGGGTCTCCCACAGTTGCACCCTCTAGTGGTACCAGCACAGAGTACACATATATGACAGTTGTGATAGCACTATAGAATTTTACAACACACAATAAGGTCATTTCTCCCATCTGTGTCTGCCCTTCGCTGGAACAATCTAAAATGAATCTTATTGTTTCATGCTTACCACCTGATCTGTATTTTTCCCTGGTTTAAAGTTATCTGCCTTAGCTCAGTGGTAGCACACTCACCTCTGAGTTATAGGTTCATATCCCACACCAGAGAGTTGGAACACATAATCTAGGCTGACACTTCAGTATAGTGCTGAGGGAGTACTTCATTGTCAGAGTATTCTAACCAGAGCTCTGTGCAGCTCATAGTGTCATAGAAGTTTACAGCCTAATCCCACTTTCCAGCTCTAGGTCTGTAACCCTGCAGGTTACAATACTTCAGGTGCACATCCAAATACTTTTTGAATGTGGTGAGTGTTTCTGCCTCTACCACCCTTTCAGGCAGTGAGTTCCAGACCCCCCACAATCCTCTGCGTGAAGAAATTTCCCCTCAAATCCCCTCTAAACCTTCTACCAATTACTTTAAATTTATGCCCCCTGGTTGTTGACCTCGCTGCTAAGGGAAATAGGCCCTTTCTATCCACTATATCTAGGCCCCTCATAATTTTATACACCTCATTGAGTTCTCCTCTCAGCCTCCTTTGTTCCAATGAAAATAAATCCAGCCTATCTAATCTGTCCTCATAGCTTAGATTCTCCACTCCTGGCAACATCCTCGTAAATCTCCTCTGTACCTTCTCCAGTGTAATCACGTCCTTCCTGTAATGCGGTGGCCAGAACTGCACGCAGTACTCCAGCTGTGGCCTAACCAGTGTTTTATACAGTTCAAACAACCCCCCTGCTCTTGTATTCTATGCCTCGGCTAATAAAGGCAAGCATTCCGTATGGCTTTTTAACCATCTTATCTACCTGGCCTGCTACTTTCAGGGATCTGTGGACATGCATTCAAAGGTCCCTTTGTTCCTCTACACTTCCCAGTATCCTACCTTTAAATGTGTATTCCCTTTCCTTGTTATCCCTCCCCAAATGCATTATCTCACACTTCTCTGGATTAAATTCCATTTGCCACTGTTCTGCCCATCTGACCAGTTCATTGATATCTTTCTGCAGTCCGTAGCTTTCTTCTTCATTATCAACCACACAGCCGATTTTAGTATCATCTGCAAACTTCTTAATCATACCCCCCTATATTCAAGTCTAGACCATTCGACAAGTCTCAAAAACACCCATCAACCATTACCCTTTGCTTTCTGCCTCTGAGCCAATTTTAGATTCAACTTGCCACTTTGCCCTGGATCCCATGGGCTTTTACTTTTGTGACCGGTCTGCCATGATCAGATCAGCCATGATCTTATTGAATGGCGGAGCAGGCTCGAGGGGCCTTATGGCCTGCTCCTGCTCCTATTTCTTATGTTCTTATGTGGGACCTTATCAAAAGCTTTGCTAAAATCCATATACACTACATCATACGCTTTGCCTTCATCAACCCTCCTGGTTACCTCCTTGAAAAATTCAATCAAGTTAATCAGACACGCCCTTCCCTTAACAAATCCGTGCTGACTGTCCTTGATTAATCTGTGTCTTTCTAAGTGAAGATTTATCCTTTCCTTCAGGATTTTTTCCAATAATTTTCCCACCACTGAGGTTAAGCTGACTGGCCTGTAATTACTCGGTCTATCCCTTTCTCCCTTCTTAAACAAAGGTACCACATTAGCAGTCCTCCAGTCCTGAAGCCAGAGAGGATTAAAAAATGATGGTCAAAGCCTCTGCTGTTTCCTCTTTTGCTTTGCTTAACAGCCTGGGATACATTTCATCCGGGCCTGGGGACTTACCCATTTTCAAAGCTGCTAAACCCCTTAATACCACCTCTCTCACTGTTTAATTTCATCTAATATTTCATACTTCTCCTCCTCGATAGTAGTGTCTGCATCGCCCCTTTCTTTTGTAAAAACGGACGCAAAGTATTCATTAAGAACCATACCCACATCTTCCACCTCCACACACAGATTACCCTCATGGTCTCTAATAGGCCCTACCCTTTCTTTAGTTATCCTTTTGCTCTTAATATATTTATAAAACACCTTTAGGTTTTCCTTGATTTTACTTGCCAAGAGTTTTTCATGCTGTTTGCTGTCCTAATATCCTTTTTAATTTGGACTTTCTATACTCCTCCAGAGATTCTGCAGTATTTAGCCCGTCAAGTGGTATTTATACAGCTGTAACATAACTTCTACCCCTTTGTATTTCAGTCCTCCTGAGATAAAGGCCAACATTGTATTTGCCTTTTTAATTATTATTTGTACCTATACACTAGCTTTCTGTCATTTCTGTTCTTGTATCTCTCTGCTCATCCACAGTTTCCAGATTCATGCCATTTAGAAAGCACTCTGATCTATCTTTCTTGGGTCCAAAGTTATTGATCTCACACTTTCCCACATTGAACTCCATCTGCCACATATTTGCCCACTCACACAATCTATCAATGTCCCTTTGCAACTTTCTGCTCCCATCTACGCTGTTTACTGTGCCACCTAACTTAGTGTTGTCAGCAAACTTAGATATACAGCTCTCTATTCCTTCATCCAAGTCATTTATGAATATAGTGAAAAGCTGTGGCCCAGTACAATTCCTTGGGGGACACCACTAGTCACACTTGAGTACATACCCATTGTCCCTACTCTCTGTCTCTTATCTCTAACCAATTCCCTATCCAAGCCAACAGGTTGCCTCAAATTCTATGCATTCTAATTTTTGTTAAGTCTCTTATGTAGAATCTTGTCAAATGTCTTCTGGAGGTACACATAAATAACATCCGTAGTCACTCCCTTATCTACAAGTCCCACTCCAGAGAATTGAACACAAAATCTGGGCTGACACTCCAGTGCTGCACTGTCGGAGGTGCCATCCTTCGGATGAGATTTTAAATCGAGGGCCCATCTGCCTTCTCGGGTGGATGCAAAAGATCCCATGAAACTATGCAAAGAAAAGCAGGGGTGTTCTCCCTTGTATCCTGCCAATATTTATCCCTCAACCAACATCATTAAAATAGATTATCTGGTCATTATCGTATTGCTGGTTGTGGAGCCATGCTGTGTACATAGTGGCTGCCGTGTTTCCCACCTTCTAACAGTGACTCCCAAAGCAAGCGCTCTATTCGGAACGCCTTCACGGCAAACGAGGCAAAGGTGGGCAGCGGAATCATTACAAGGACACCCTCAAAGCCTCCCTGTTAAAGTGCAACATCCCCACTGACACCTGAGAGTCCTTGGCCAAATACCGCCCTAAGTGGAGGAAGTGCATCAGGGAGGGCGCTGAGCTCCTCGAGTCTCGTCGCCGAGAGCGTGCAGAAATCAAGCGCAGGCAGCGGAAAGAGCATGTGGCAAACCAGTCCCACCCACCCCTTCCCTCAACGACTATCTGTCCCACCTGTGACAGAGACTGTGGCTCTCGTATTGGACTTACAGCCACCTAAGAACTCATGTTAAGAGTGGAAGCAAGTCTTCCTTGATTCTGAGGGACTGCCTATGATGATGATAACAGTGACTAAACTTCAAAACATATTTCATTGGCTGTAAAGCGCCTTGTGTCGTCCTGAGGTTGTGAAAGGTGCTATATAAATCCAAGTCTTTCTTTAACCCGCTCAGTTCAGATTCTGCTAGAACCACTCTGATCTAGACACCGTTACAGTCTTGATCCAGACTTGGATGCAAGAGCTGAATGGTAGAGGAATGGTGAGGGAAGCTGCCCCCACAGCAAGGCAGCAATTTATTTTATTCGTTCCAGGACATGGGCGTTGCTGGCAAGGCCAGCATTTATTGCCCATCCTTGATTGCCCTTGAGAAGGTGGCGATGAGCTGCCTTCTTGAACCGCTGCAGTCCTTGTGGTGAAAGTATGCCCACAGTGCTGTTCGGGAGGGAGTTCCAGACCTGCGACGATGAAGGAATGGCAATATACTTCCAAGTCAGGATAATGTGTAACTTGGAGGGGATCTTGCAGATGATGGTGCTCCCTTGCGCCTGCTGCCCTTGTCCTTCTCAGTAGAGGGTGGGGTTTGGGAGGTGCTGCCGAAGAAGTCATTACGAATTGCTGCAGTGCATTTTCTAGATGGTACACACTGCAGTCATGGTATGCTGGTGGTGGAGGGAGTGAAGGTGGTGGATGGGGTGCAAATCAAGCGGGCTGCTTTGTCCTGGATGGTGTCAAACTTCTTGATTGTTGTTGCAGCTGCACTCATCCAGGCAAGTGGAGAATATTCCATCACACCCCCGACTTGTGCCTTGTAGATGGTGGAAAGGCTTTGGGGAGTCGGGAGGTGAGACCCTTGCCGCAGAATACCCAGCCTCTGACCTGCTTTTGTTGCCACAATATTATTGTGGCTGGTCCAGTTAAGTTTCTGGTCAATAGTGACCCCTAGGATGTTGGTGGGGGATTCGGCAATGGTAATGCCGTTGAGTGGGGAGGTAGTTAGACTCTTGCGTGTTGGAGATGGTCATTGCCTGGCACTTGTATGGCATGAATGAAACAGAGTATGGCACCAAGAAGTCCTAGCAAAACTGAGATAAATGGGAATACCATCCAGTCACTGGAGTCATACATGACACAAAGGAAGATGGTTGTGGTTGTCAGAGACCAATTATCACAGCCCCAGGACATTACTACAGGAGTTCCTCGGAAGCATCCTCGACCCAAACATATTCTGCTGCTTCATAAATGACCTTCCCTTCCTTGTAAGGTCGGGGGTGGGGGTGTTCGCTGATGATTCCACAATGATGGATTCCATTAATTCCTCCGAAAACTCGCCTGGATGGCTGCAGCTGCAACAAGTCCTTCATCTCAGCCTCCAGCAAGGATCTGTACAAATCCAGGCATGGACTGTCAAGTGACAGGTAACATTTGCACCACATAAGTTCTGGGCAATGACTACCTCAAACAAATGAAATAAAATCAGAAAATGCTGGAAATCTCAGCGGGTCAGACAGCATCTGTGGAGAGAAAAAGAGTTGACGTTTCAGGTCGATGACCCTTCGTCAGAACTGGCGAACATTTGAAAAGAGCAGATTCTTAAGGAGCACTGAAAGGGGGAGGGGAGGAAAGAAAAAAAGGGAAGGTCTGTGATAGGATGGAAGACAGGAGAGAGTAGAGAGACAAAAGGGATGATGGGCCGACTTGAGATGGTAATGATAGAAGTTAGAAAAAGGTTAGTCGAGATAGGGTGTGAATGGCAGAATAATGACCAGCTACCATGGGAGACAGAGAAAAAAATTACATAAGATCGGGTGGGGGGGGGGGGTTTCAAAAAAAAGGAAGAAAGGGAGCCAAAGGCAGAGGTTATGGTCTGAAATTGTTGAAATCGATGTCGAATCCAGAAGGCTGTAAAGTGCCTAAATGAAAGATGAGGTGCTGTTCCTCAGTGGGGAATTAAAGTGACAGGCGACCGAAAGCTTGGGGTCACGCATACGAACTGAACGAAGGTGTTCTGACAAGTGTGCCTGTCACTTTAATTTCCCACTCCACTCCGACATCTCCGTCCTCGGCCTCCTACACTGTTCCAATGAAGCTCGAGGAATAGCACCTCATCTTTCGTTTAGGCACTTTACAGCCTTCTGGACTCGACATCGAGTTCAAAAATTTCAGACCATAATCTCTGCCCATATTTGGCTCACTTTCCTCTTTTTTTTTTAAAACCTCCCCCCACTCCCCCGATCTTATGTAATTTTTTTCTCTCTGTCTCCCATGGCAGCTGGTAATTATACCGCCATTCACACCCTATCGAGACAAACCTTTTTCTAACCTCGATCATTGCCATCTCAAGTCGACCCATCATCCCCTTTGTCTCTACTCTCTCCTGTCTTCCACCCTATCACAGACCTTCCCTTTTGTTCTTTCCTCCGCTCCCCCTTTCAGTGCTCCTTAAGAATCTGTTCTTTTTGAACATTCACCAGTTCTGACAAAGGCTCATCAACCTGAAACGCTAACTTTGTTTTCTCTCCACAGATGCTGCCTGAGATTTCCAGCATTTTCTGTTTTTATTTCAGTTTCCAGCATCCGCAGTATTTTGCTTTTGTATGAGTGCTCAAACAAATGAAATCTGTTAGCCGATATCTGATGGTTACCGTCACAACAAAGGGTTGTTAGTCCGACGACAATAACTCCACTTATGATTCTATGCACGAGTGTTTTTTCTAATAACAAGCTTTATTACATTGACCGATAATAGTATTAGATTTTATATAACTGTTTTTCAGTGTTATATTAACTCACAAAATGACATGCAAATAATACAACCTGGTATAATACAACCTAGTTTTCCAGACCTGAAGTTCTTCCTCCCTAGACTGCCTGCTTGGCTGTAGGTATCCGTCTGCCCATAAGATGTTAATCTGACCAATAGAAGAAATATGTCCCATTCTTCTTCTATTCTGCTACCTTGAGCTACATCTGCCCATAACATAGAAAAGTGCAGATCTTGCATTTTTAGGTGTTTACCCAACTTATAATCTATTCAGCTTTTTGTTCTGTGCTACAAGCTTTGTTTATAGTACAGTAACTGTGTAACTTGCCTCTTACTGCGGCATGTGCTATTTCAGAATAGAGACAAGATTCTTAGGCTCTTTCTCCAATATTGATATAATATGGCAGCCCGTGTCCTAACTCTCACCAAGTTCCGTTCACTCATCACCCCTTACTCGATGACCGACATTGGCACCCGGTTAAGCAACGCCTCGATTTCACAATTCTTATCCTTGTTTTCAAATCCCTCCATGGCCTTGCCTCTCCAAAATCTCTGTAATCTCCTTCAGTCCCATAACCCCCTCTCCCCAAGATATCCGCACTTCTCAAATTCTGCCCTCGTTTAAATCGCTCAACCATTGGTGACTGTGCCTTCTGTTGCCTAGGCCCTAAGCTCTGGAACTCCCTCTCTAAACCTCTCCGTGCCTCTACCTCTCTTTCCTCTTTTAAGATGCTTCTTAAAACCTTCCTCTTTGACCAAGCTTTTGGTCGTCTGCCTTAATTTCTTATGTGGCTTGGTGTCAATTTTTTAATCTTGTAACAGTCCTGTGAAGCACCTTGGGATGTTTTACTACGTTAAAGGCACTATATAAATGCAAGTTGTTGTTGTAATGCAAACCTAAGCAAAAGGGTGCTTCAATAGTTTGATACATGAATCATAAAGCATTCTTGGAAAAAAAAACACACCATCTTCCCTTGACCTTCAACTGTACCTCTATTGCTGATGCTCCCACCATCAACATCTTGGGGATCACTTGACCAGAAACTGAACTGGATCAGCCATATCTACTCCTTTGCTACAAGAGCAGGCAGCTACTTGTTTCTCTGCAATGAGTTGCTCTCCTCCTGACCGTTCAAAGCCACTCCACCGTCTATTAGGCAGTTGGCAGGAATGTGATGTAATACTCCCCTGGATGGATGCAGCCACAATAAAACTCAAGAAGCTTGACAGCCTACAGGATATTTTGTTTGATCCATGCCCCTGCCACTGGACTCCATATCCATAATGTGGCTGGATGACTGCAGCAACTCACCAAGGTTACTTTGACTGCATCCCCCTCCGTGAGGGAGTGTTTGCTAGTGCTGTTGGGGAGGATTTAAACTAATATGGCAGGGGGATGGGAACCAATGCAGGGAGACAGAGGGAAACAAAAAGGAGGCAAAAGCAAAAGACAGAAAGGAGATGAGGAAAAGTGGAGGGCAGAGAAACCCAAGGCAAAGAACAAAAAGGGCCACTACAGCAAAATTCTAAAAGGACAAAGGGTGTTAAAAAAACAAGCCTGAAGGCTTTGTGTCTTAATGCAAGGAGTATCCGCAATAAGGTGGATGAATTAACTGTGCAAATAGATGTTAACAAATATGATGTGATTGGGATTACGGAGACGTGGCTCCAGGATGATCAGGGCTGGGAACTCAACATCCAGGGGTATTCAACATTCAGGAAAGATAGAATAAAAGGAAAAGGAGGTGGGGTAGCATTGCTGGTTAAGGAGCAAATTAAGGCAATAGTTCAGAAGGACATTAGCTTGGATGATGTGGAATCTATATGGGTAGAGCTGCAGAATACCAAAGGGCAAAAAACGTTAGTGGGAGTTGTGTACAGACCTCCAAACAGTAGTAGTGATGTTGGGGAGGGCATCAAACATGAAATTAGGAGTGCGTGCAATAAAGGTGCAGCAGTTATAATGGGTGACTTTAATATGCACATAGATTGGGCTAGCCAAACTGGAAGCAATACGGTGGAGGAGGATTTCCTGGAGTGCATAAGGGATGGTTTTTTAGACCAATATGTCGAGGAACCAACTAGGGGGGAGGCCATCTTAGACTGGGTGTTGTGTAATGAGAGAGGATTAATTAGCAATCTTGTTGTGCGAGGCCCCTTGGGGAAGAGTGACCATAATATGGTGGAATTCTGCATTAGGATGGAGAATGAAACAGTTAATTCAGAGACCATGGTCCAGAACTTAAAGAAGGGTAACTTTGAAGGTATGAGGCGTGAATTAGCTAGGATAGATTGGCGAATGATACTTAAGGGGTTGACTGTGGATGGGCAATGGCAGACATTTAGAGACCGCATGGATGAACTACAACAATTGTACATTCCTGTCTGGCGTAAAAATAAAAAAGGGAAGGTGGCTCAACCGTGGCTATCAAGGGAAATCAGGGATAGCATTAAAGCCAAGGAAGTGGCATACAAATTGGCCAGAAATAGCAGCGAACCCGGGGACTGGGAGAAATTTAGAACTCAGCAGAGGAGAACAAAGGGTTTGATTAGGGCAGGGAAAATGGAGTACGAGAAGAAGCTTGCAGGGAACACTAAGACGGATTGCAAAAATTTCTATAGATATGTAAAGAGAAAAAGGTTAGTAAAGACAAACGTAGGTCCCCTGCAGTCAGAATCAGGGGAAGTCATAACGGGGAACAAAGAAATGGCGGATCAATTGAACAAGTACTTTGGTTCGGTATTCACTGAGGAGGACACAAACAACCTTCCGGATATAAAAGGGGTCGGAGGGTCTAGTAAGGAGGAGGAACTGAGGGAAATCCTTATTAGTCGGGAAATTGTGTTGGGGAAATTGATGGGATTGAAGGCCGATAAATCCCCAGGGCCTGATGGACTGCATCCCAGAGTACTTAAGGAGGTGGCCTTGGAAATAGCGGATGCATTGACAGTCATTTTCCAACATTCCATTGACTCTGGATCAGTTCCTATGGAGTGGAGGGTAGCCAATGTAACCCCACTTTTTAAAAAAGGAGGGAGAGAGAAAACAGGGAATTATAGACCGGTCAGCCTGACATCGGTAGTGGGTAAAATGATGGAATCAATTATTAAGGATGTCATAGCAGTGCATTTGGAAAGAGGTAATATGATAGGTCCAAGTCAGCATGGATTTGTGAAAGGGAAATCATGCTTGACAAATCTTCTGGAATTTTTTGAGGATGTTTCCAGTAGAGTGGACAAGGGAGAACCAGTTGATGTGGTATATTTGGACTTTCAGAAGGCTTTCGACAAGGTCCCACACAAGAGATTAATGTGCAAAGTTAAAGCACATGGGATTGGGGGTAGTGTGCTGACATGGATTGAGAACTGGTTGTCAGACAGGAAGCAAAGAGTAGGAGTAAATGGGGACTTTTCAGAATGGCAGGCAGTGACTAGTGGGGTACCGCAAGGTTCTGTGCTGGGGCCCCAGCTGTTTACACTGTACATTAATGATTTAGACGAGGGGATTAAATGTAGTATCTCCAAATTTGCGGATGACACTAAGTTGGGTGGCAGTGTGAGCTGCGAGGAGGATGCTATGAGGCTGCAGAGCGACTTGGATAGGTTAGGTGAGTGGGCAAATGCATGGCAGATGAAGTATAATGTGGATAAATGTGAGGTTATCCACTTTGGTGGTAAAAACAGAGAGACAGACTATTATCTGAATGGTGACAGATTAGGAAAAGGGGAGGTGCAAAGAGACCTGAGTGTCATGGTACATCAGTCATTGAAGGTTGGCATGCAGGTACAGCAGGCGGTTAGGAAAGCAAATGGCATGTTGGCCTTCATAGCGAGGGGATTTGAGTACAGGGGCAGGGAGGTGTTGCTACAATTGTACAGGGCCTTGGTGAGGCCACACCTGGAGTATTGTGTACAGTTTTGGTCTCCTAACCTGAGGAAGGACATTCTTGCTATTGAGGGAGTGGAGCGAAGGTTCACCAGACTGATTCCCGGGATGGCGGGACTGACCTATCGAGAAAGACTGGATCAACTGGGCTTGTATTCACTGGAGTTCAGAAGAATGAGATGGGACCTCATAGAAACGTTTAAAATTCTGACGGGGTTAGACAGGTTAGATGCAGGAAGAATGTTCCCAATGTTGGGGAAGTCCAGAACCAGGGGACACAGTCTAAGGATAAGGGGGAAGCCATTTAGGACCGAGATGAGGAGGAATTTCTTCACCCAGAGAGTGGTGAACCTGTGGAATTCTCTACCACAGAAAGTTGTTGAGGCCAATTCACTAAATATATTCAAAAAGGAGTTGGATGAAGTCCTTACTACTAGGGGAATCAAGGGGTATGGTGAGAAAGCAGGAATGGGGTACTGAAGTTGCATGTTTAGCCATGAACTCATTGAATGGCGGTGCAGGCTAGAAGGGCCGAATGGCCTACTCCTGCACCTATTTTCTATGTTCTATGTTTCTATGTGAGACCTGTACCAGCAAGAAAGCCTAAAGCAGCAATTTTGTGGGAACACCAGCACCTCCCAAGTTGCCCTTCAAGTCACACACCATCTATGACTTGGACAAATATTATTGTTCATTCATTATGTCGGGACAAAATCCTGGAATCCCTTACCTAATACTGTGGTAGCATCATCATTGCAAGTACTGCAGCTGTTCAAGGAGGCCCGCCACCAACTAGGCGTAGGCAATAAATGCAGTGCCCACATCCCAGGAATAAATATTTTTTAAATGGTGTTTTCTATACCAAAGTCCTGTTCATCTTTGAGAATAAAAGTCGACCCAGCCCTGTACCCTGGGGTACACCAGTTCCAGTCCAAACAAGACCCATATACCCTAATTTTTTGTTTATTGTTTGCCAATCATCTTTCTATCCCTGCTGCTATATTTCCTCTTCTACCATAGGGATGAATTTTTTTTAACCACCTTTTTGTGAGACACCATATTGAATGCCTTCTGAAAAATCCATATACACTATATCTACTGCATTCCCTTTATATGTCCAGTTGATATTTTTGTGAGAGGAAAGACTTGCATTTGTCAAAGATGACTTGCCTTTAAAAAAAAATCTGTGCTTGATTTAACCCATGCATTTCTAAATGCTTTCGGATTCTAAGAGTTTGTCTGCACGAACTAGTACATGTGACTGAGAAAACACAGATTTTAAATGATATTTTGAGTTCTAAAATAATTTTAGTTCAGATTAATCGATCACTCTGGGGATGAGGGTTATCAGATTTAGTCCTGCACTACCTCCTGCATTGCCTTGTCATCAGCAACAGAGGAATGACTGATCCAGTTGAAGTGAGGAGAATAATATTGGTAGGGGGTGAGAGGGATGTTTAGTAGTTTAAAAGTGTTACCATTTTCTATGTAGAACCTACATTATTTCATTTTTGTGTCCATGATTTTTTAAGTCATCACATTTTAATTTGTGCCACAACATTCTGTGTTCTCATTCTTATCTCTGAAATGAGCATTATCCACATTCTGTTTACCAAGAATATTTCCTTTATAAATTAATTTTTTTGTTCAAATATTAATTATTATATGTCTGATTATAAGAGTATATTAAATGTATCCCAAAACCTTCCATCAAAGTAACCAGTAACATTTTTTTAAAGGACAATCAAATGCATTTTGCTTTCTTCTCTTCCCCAATTTTCGTGAAGACATTCACTTCTGCTGGTTAGCGCTGGCAGCCCTCCAGTTCCTCACCCAGATGGCAATATTTGTGAGTGAGCCTATTTGATGAGTGTTGGCAGGCTGTTTGACAGTGTAGCTGAACCCAGTCCTGTACTTGTTTGGTGTCCAACATTTATATGTCCACAAGGAGTTACTGGATAGTGATCAGGAGCAGGAACAATGAATGTCAATTCTTCTACACCGAGGCGAATTGTAGCACCCCAATTTATATACCCAATGCTACAGAATGCAAAATGAATCTGGGACGGTCTGTTCAGTATCACAATAGGCAGTGCACCAAGAAATTTGGAGCAATACAATTTTTTATATTTTTCAGATTTGTTTGCGAGTTCAAGATTGACTTGGTATAATACCAGATTATCCATGTCATATGTCTTCAGTTTACATTTCGGTTTCTATGACCTAAAGTTCTTTTTCCATTTGCTTTTTGTCAGTAGTCTAGCTCTTTTTGTCAAGCCATTTATGGTTCTATTCTGTTGTTAACTCCGGCTCATTCCATTATTCAACTCAAAATCTCAAAACTCCATAAAAAATATGTAATGTACGAACAAATTATCACCAAGTTGATCACCAAATGTAAGAGAACAAAATGTGAATTTCAGAAAACTTTGTTTTAATTTTAGCAGTACAAGAGCATTCTTCATAATTCAGTGAAAATAAATAAGGATATAAACGAGACCAAAGTTGTCTCTTGGTATTATCCTAAGATTCATTAGGAACCAAATTTTCTAATCACTTTTTAAAAGACATTTTGTGAGTTGGCTCATATTTACTGTGCTACAGGTACTAAATGTAGGATGCAGGTTCAGAATGTTGACCACGACATCACTGAAAGCCACAAAGATATTAAGTATTGTCTCCACAGTGAGCAAGGTTGAGGAGCAAGTTTATTTGTCTGACCTTTTGGTTGGGAAATAGGACAGGGAGGGGTCTAAAGAAAGATTACTAGTGGCTTACAGCAATTTTAAATGATCACATAGATACTCTGTTAAGCAATTTTGTTTTTTTGTAGTTTTTTTTAAACAATAATCTGCTTTAATACAGATCAATATGTTTTTAGGTGGGACCACAAAAGAGAAGCAATTCCTAAAAACACCTTCATATTTATAAAGCTAACTTTGGTTTCTTCATTCTTGCTCAAATACCATACCTTCTACACCATCTATTCTAGTAGTTATAACACTGGGGTGAGTTTTTTGGCCATTATGTTCAGTTGTAGTCTTCCACACTTTCTGTCTGCAAAGACACTCCTTAAAATTCTCCCCTACAAAGAAGTAAACCACTGGATCTAAGCAGCAGTTAATGCTAGCCAGACAAAAGAATGCACGGTTGATGATGGCAAGGCTCTGAATTGTGGGTGTAGACTCCAATTGCTGATTCGCCATAATAATGTACAGTAAACGGGCAACATGATATGGTAAGAAGCAAATCAGAAAGACAGTTAATACTGTGAAAATCATCCTGGAAGCTTTGTGCTTGTGGTCAAGTCGCCTGTATGACTGAAGGTGTCTGATTATGCATAGGTAACAACAGATAATGACTAGAAATGGAAAAAGAAATCCAACTACCAGAGCACCTGAAGCATAAAGTGATGGCTTCTCCCTGTACAATTGCAGGCACACGGTAGTGTTCTCTCGTGCCTGTACAGTCTGAGTGGTCACAGCAAGCTGAAAGGTTCCTAGTATAGCAGTTACCCACACAGTTGCACTGATTATTTTAGCATAGCGAACTTTTCGGAAGTTGAGAGATCTAACTGGATGCACTATTGCCAGGTAACGATCAATACTGATGCAGGTAAGAAAGTAGACACTGCTGTACAAGTCGAGGTGAAAGAGAAAGCCAGTGATTCGGCAGGCTATCTCCCCAAATGGCCAGTGGCTTTGAAGTATATGGTAGGTAATACGTAACGGCAAAGTCAGAATGAGGCAGAGATCAGCAACTGCAAGATTTAACATATAGATGCTGGCTATAGTCTTGGTTTTCATGCGACTGCAGAAGACCCACACAGAGATACTATTCTCAATTAGCCCAGCTGTAAACACGGTGCTGTAGATAACAACATAAATCAGTCGTTCTACTGATGCAGCAGTCAGGTTGAAATTGGGTTCCATTACCAGCTGTAACTTTGTGGTTGCTGTAGTTGTGTTCTTCCAGTGCAGAGAATCGTGTGCCATGATTTTTTCTAATTGTTTTAGACTGCAATTAATAACAAGGTTATTCTTACACCTGCAAATTGTAAAACTTGTGCATTTTCATTTTTAATACTGAAAAATAACTTTTCCTATAATTCTTTACACCTAATTATCAAATGCTGCAAGACATGGGAGAAGAAATCAAAAGAACCAAATACAGATTAAACAATTATAGATTCACACATTTTTATGAGGAGCTGTTGAAAATCTGTAATTACATTACATAAAATAATTATTGATCACTGAAGAACAAAGTTTACTTTTTACATAATTGACAACAGGCAAACTTAGACCTAAAGGATGTCCGCAGCATATAGTACTTACAGTGTGCTGGGGTATAGCGTGCTGCGGTGCAGTCTGCAGCTTTATGAAAAGCGATCATTCCAGTAGTGCACAATTCCTGTCCTTTTTTGTGAAAGTAACTCTGTTCCTTTGTGCAGCAGCTGTGAGTTGTTGTACTAACAATGTATTCTGTCTATATTAATAAGGAGCTCCAATACAACCTTTTAAAAGCTGCTTTACAACAACAGAGTTGATTATGCAGGAAGCACTTCCTCTGGAAACACCATTCCATGTAGTGTCTTCCCGTTAGAAAATAGCATCTCCGTCACAAGTCACAAATAGAAACTTCCTTTTCCTAACTGTAGACTATATCCTTTAGAGCATTTAGCAACTTGAGAGCCTATACTTTACAATATATTTCCTTTCTTTTCTTTTTTCCACACTACCAAACAAAACTTTGGAATAAACTAGTATTTCTGTAGACTAAAATAGATATTAATAAAAATACTATACATTTATCAAGATTAACATTTAAAATTCCTGACAAATCAAATCCTGATTGTTATTTCTCAACATTTCTTCTGGTTTTGTGAATTGTGAGAAGTGAAACAACAGTTATTACAGGGAAAAATTCCTGAAAATATTAAAATGAAGTACAGAAAGCAAAAACTAAACATTAACTAAAATGTTTCCCAAAACTAAAATTTGAGAGCAAAAAGACTAAAAACTAAGTTTTTCTTGAAAAAAAAATCCTGGAATAAACACGTGTATGTGGTAGGTGTAACTTGAGTAAACTATTCTGAGTTCATTAAGATTTATGCCCTAACCTGTATCTTAGACTATCAGGCATGACTGAAGTGTTAAAGTACGGGGTTAATTTTGTGAGACTCTGCTCCAGGCCTGGGTCCTCTTTCAACAGGTGCATAGATCAGAGAATTGGACATGGAAGTCAGCACACCTGATTCATGTCTCCATAAAATCTGAGTACCACAAGTTGGGCTCACTGATCTCTGCTTTATTTGCATGGTTTTCCATCAGTAAGATTCTGCATCAGGAAAGCCTCACACAATTTATCTTTTAATTTTCCTATGAACTAGCAAAGTTTTGAGGTTTTTTTTGTTGGAATTTTTAATTAAAATGATCAGTTTCTATAAAGCTAGTTATATGTTTGATATCACTTTTCATATATCTGATGTTCATTGCATGTTATCATCATCTGACTTGATCTTGGGACAAACATGGAACTTGATCTTACCTGTGCTTCTTGTTGCATCTTGTGTGTACAGGGTAGTTGCTCACACTCTTTAAAAATTGTGTAATGTACAAGTTCAAATTCCAGTAGTTACTCGTTCTTCTCTGTTCAGTTGAAACCACCCTCTGATTTTTCTGATTTCGTATTGTTCATTTAACTGAGTTTGATTCATGTTTATGATGAATGCATTCAAATCGTAAGTTATTTTTTGCTTACAAATTATTTCCTCTTCCCTGTGGACTCCATGCTGCAGTAAATATCAAACAAGCTATTCAATTGTGATGGAAGTCTCTTGGACACTGGATAACAGTCAGGAGAAAGAACAGTGGCCAATTTTCCCCTCCATAATCCAGGCCAAGTGTAATGCTTTAACTGCAGCCTTGGTGGTGATTAACTAACCCAGCACAGGCTGGATATTGAATTGGGTTCTTAGTGATCTGTATGCTTCTGCCCCTCATTAAATCATGGAGACTTTAGGGGTTCATAGTATGCGCATTTTTAAGACAGCCTCACAATTTTATTCTATTTTAAAAGTTGTGCATCAAGATTGAAGAAAAAATGTTTTGTTGCATAAATAATTCCTTTTAACTTTCTACTTCAAGGCATCTCTGCCGTCCTTGCCATAACCGTGAAAAGGCCAGGGGTCTGGGAAAATATATCTGTCAGAAATGTCATGCCATCATTGATGAACAACCTCTTATATTCAAGAATGACCCCTACCATCCTGATCATTTCAACTGTGCAAACTGTGGGTAAGGAATATTCTAGTTACTAATTTACATTCATTTAGGACATGTGCTGAATATGAGTAGAGGAGTTCCAAATCACAGGTACTTGTCTTAAGTGTAAGTGCTAACCGGTAGGATTTGGAATTTAAAAAAATTAAATATAATGTTTATATTTACTAATCCAGCAATAAATATTTGTCTTCCTCTCCATCCATCTTGGTCCATGTCTCTCTCAATTTTTCTCTTTCTTCCTCTTCACCTTTCTCACTGCTTTTCTTTTTCCCTCAATTTTTTTCTCTCCTTTTTCTCTCCCGATTCACTCCTTTTTCCCCTTTCTCTGTTTTCCCCCCCCCCCCCCCCCATTAATGCAAAACAGTTCTGATATCTTCTCTAAATAGCCATTCTTGTGTTAGCCTAACCAGGCTATTTGACCATGGAGTGAGCATCACTGCTGGTGATCTTTGCCCATTTGTTGCCTACAGGTATCCCTATCACGAAATTGAGACTAATATACTCCTACCTTGCCTGAGGTCCTGGGGCTAATTGTGGCACTCTTGCTGCTAACCCAGCTGATTCTGTGTAGTTATTCATATATCTCAGAAACTTTTGAAAACTGTGAGTTCATCAAATTTAGCTGATATCATTATCTGAATGCATTGCATATACTGTATTGGTACAGCAGGGGTCAATGATGGGAAGACAAAACATGATTACTGAATTACTGCATTATTTATGATTTTCGTTAAAAGCTACATGAGAATCAATTTTGTACTTGTCGGAAGCATAAATCTGCTTGCCAATATTCAATGTTCACTTAAACATAATGGCACTTGTATGATATACCAGGAGAATTTAGTGCCCTCAGAACTGTACACTAGCATGGGGCGAGGAGAGAGGAAGAGAGGGATGTGTGAAGACTGAATTACTTAAAATCCCTATGATTTCTTCAATGCAATTATAATGTTTTTCTTCTAATCCAAAATTCGAAACCTATATTACACAATGTTTTATCTTGTAAAGATGACATTTTTTGTGCGGTGATCAGATAGCTTTCAATTTCAGGACCCAATTACCAGATCTGTGGTTACAAAATGTTTTGACATAGTTTAGGGGAGGCCAAAAGAAGGAAAATTGACCCAGTATTTCCCTGCTTGCTCTTTCTTTACTGACAACTAAATTTACTGATGTGTACTTGCACTAAAATTACAATAATTGCTATTTTACACATCTCGGTACTGCTTGCGTTTCAACACAACTTTCATTTTTAAAAAAAACAAATGAAAGATCTGCAATCAATGTGCATTTGTTTTCTGTCCAGAAGTAATTTTTTAACAAAAAACAAAGCTTATCCTAAAAATACTGTATAACTTAATTAAAAGGAAAAATTTGTATTTGGAAACCAGAAGCATCATTATAATCCACTGGACTAGCAACAACTGCTTCTAGTTAAATATGGTGTAATATGAGTGCTGAAATACAGTTGTTCTAACAAGATCGAGCAAAGCTCAAATCTGAATACTGAAAGACCCAGTCTTGTTTCAAAATGTGCATTTTCAAACATAGAAATCTGTTCTTTGTGTTTGAGAGGATGTTTGGAGGTCAGTTTGCAACAGGACACAGAGTTCATTCTATTCCTTCTTAGTGAACTGCTGTGTCCTCAAACAGACATCGTCTGAAACATCAAGGGAACAGCATGGTTTGTATACTCTGGTGAAAGGTTACCTCCTAGTTGGTCGTCATCTCCTTTGGCGTAGCTTTATCCTGTGTACCTCTGTTATTTCCTCTTCCTCCTGAACCTGTACTACTTCCATCGTAAGCAAAATTATGGGACTGACCACAGCCAATCTCATGGTTAAGGGATCCGTGATAGAAGGGTGGAAAGCAAACATTTTCCCTGCCTGAAACTGCTGAATGGCAAGTTTGCAGAATACTTTCTTAGGAGCACAGCTAAGAAAAGGATTTTAATAATCGCTTCAGTTAAACTTGATGTTTCAGATAAGGTTTGTAGACATTCAAAGCCTGTGAACTCAGCCATTTGATGGTTTGACAAGTCATACATGTAACTTACATCATACAGACTTAACTTCAATTGAGCACAACTCCTATGTAAATGGCAGCATTTCTGAGACAGCAGCATTTGCCCTCATTATCTTGTTTGCATTCACGCAGGGCTTTGTGGAGGATGGGGTGGGGGTGGGGGAGGGGGGGCGGTGTGTGGAGAGAGTGTGCAAATCTTCTGCCAGCACCCACTTCCACTGGAATTTAGCATGTATTTTAGAATGGCTATAATCCTGGCGCATTGGGTTTATGCCCCAAATCCCTGTTCCCTGTGCCATAACTATATTGCTTTTGCACCCCAAAATATTTGAATTTCAGGCCCAATGTCGTTTCTTTAAATTTTCCAAAAGTTTAGAGATTAGGCTATATAGTACGTTAAATATAGGGATCCAGGAATGTTTTCTACACGTATTGTACTCTCGTCATTTTCCAAAATGTTAGTGTGCTCCTGAAGGGTTAATTTCTACAAGCACGCCAAGATTCTGTCATGCTCTCTCCTTGTTTTCTTTCATTCTGTGCATTGTGTGGTACATGGACATCCTGAGATTTAGTGGCTACTCTGGATATGTTCCAAATGTCAGGAAGGTGGTTGGGAAGAAGCAGCAAATTCTATCTGGTTAGTTAGTAACACAATTGTCCAATTTGTAGCAAAGTTCAATACAGAAAAAAATTGAGAAGTTACCTGGAAAAGTTTAACAATTGTCACACTTACTAAAAAATACTTTGTATACTTGTAAGTTAATAAATTATATAATGTAAAAAAAAACACTTGATAGTTTTAAGCTTCTGCATGCAGACAACAAATAACTAATGGTCCATTTTAAAGTAATAATTATGAATGCAGATTATCTTCTAACAAAAGAGCAGCTCCAGTTTTCTTTTAAATTGCAGATATAGTGGCTATATGTCACTGGCTTAAAAAAAAGACCCTCACCCCCTTCTCCACATCACCAATTGTGTTTTTTAAAAATGCACAAAAATGGACTTATATCTCAAAGTCCTGAAATCTTTATTTGTATTTTACATTTCACCCACTGATATGCTGAGCAAAAACATTGAGCACTTTCTTGCTGTGAAATTTAATGTAGAAACTTGAAATATGGGGAGAAGTGAAACAAATTTTCTTCTCATTAGTTATGTTGGAGGATATACGCACAGATAGTCATTTTGTATGTTTTCTGATATTTAATTCTAACCAGGAAAGAGTTGACTGCTGAAGCACGTGAGCTGAAAGGAGAATTATATTGCTTGCCTTGCCATGATAAAATGGGTGTTCCTATTTGTGGTGCTTGCCGACGACCAATCGAAGGACGTGTAGTTAATGCAATGGGCAAGCAGTGGCACGTGGAGGTAAACTAATATACTTTGTTAACTATATATTTTATTGTTCCTCAAAGTACAATAGTGAATGTAAATGTAAGGATTATATGTGTGTTTTTAAAATAAATTTGCTACTAAACATTTGTAGCACTTCTTTCCCAGTATTCTAGCTTGTCACTTTATCTGAGTAGTTAAATTGCAGAAAGCCTTTGTATTTTCTGCATTGTATGAAAACCAAAAAAAATAATTTTCAGCTGACAGCTGGATTTGAATCCAACCCAGAGGGGAGGGGGTTAAGGTCAATCTCTGCAGCTGTTGAATGAGCTGACTTTGGCCTGCATCTCTCCATTACCAATAAATCGGAATTCATAACACAAACATGCCCTTAGCAATAGTTGGGCAGAGACAATATGATTATGTGAGAAATTGAATAGTCAATTTCAGTAGTATTTTTCCAACATAAATGCCACACCTGGATTGATTCTGAAACTAAATACAAAGTGGTGGGAAATACCCTTTGAGCACAAGGAGAACCCAAACTGTGACTACTTAACCAACACTTCCAAATTTTTATGTTCGACTGCTGGGTGTCCAACAAATGTGGAAACCTGTCTCCCAAGTTACTGAAAAATGTGCAATCATCAGTAGGGTTTTGGATCACTCAATGTGCACATAATTTCATTGTTGGGACACATCCGCTTACATAAGTCCAGTCTAGGCTTTGTGACCCTAAGTGTTTGTGTGAATAGTGATGGAATTTGACCAGTCACATCATCAAAGCCTACCAGAGCAGAAAACTGTTGAGCTTTCCAGTGTGCTGTCCATTACGGACCACTGCATCCATTGGGTTTTTGCCGGAAGGGTCATCTGAAGTCAAGTGGGAAGAATCTAACTCCAGCAACAAGTATACCATGCCAAGTTCCATTCATAGAAACATAGAAAACAGGTGCAGGAGCAGGCCATTCAGCCCTTCTAGCCTGCACCGCCATTCAATGAGTTCATGGCTGAACATGAAACTTCAGTATCCCCTTCCTGCTTTCTCGCCATACCCCTTGATCCCCCTAGTAGTAAGGACTTCATCTAACTCCCTTTTGAATATATTTAGTGAATTGGCCTCAACAACTTTCTGTGGTAGAGAATTCCACAGGTTCACCACTCTCTGGGTGAAGAAGTTTCTCCTCATCTCGGTCCTAAATGGCTTACCCCTTATCCTCAGACTGTGACCCCTGGTTCTGGACTTCCCCAACATTGGGAACATTCTTCCTGCATCTAACCTGTCTAAACCCATCAGAATTTTAAACGTTTCTATGAGGTCCCCTCTCATTCTTCTCAACTCCAGTGAATACAAGCCCAGTTGATCCAGTCTTTCTTGATAGGTCAGTCCCGCCATCCCGGGAATCAGTCATGAGGCAAGCTGGCTAGCCCTGGTTCTGGTGTCTGCCACACAGTCT
Organism: Pristiophorus japonicus; assembly: GCF_044704955.1. Classification (NCBI taxonomy): domain Eukaryota; kingdom Metazoa; phylum Chordata; class Chondrichthyes; family Pristiophoridae; genus Pristiophorus; species Pristiophorus japonicus. The sequence continues at coordinate 140,172,816 of NC_091986.1, forward strand.
GGATTTGGTTCCAAACTCTACTCCCAGGCATGCCCTCTTAAGCCCAAAGAGACTCTGCCTAGCTGTGTATTTTCCTACCCCACCACCAGAGGAGGAAAGTGACTAATTGGCTGTTTGACAACTGATGGAATATTGGCAGAAATATTAAATGAGTATTTTGCATCAGTCTTCGCCCTTGAAGATGATGCTCAACTATTAGAATTTAATAATGTTACTAACACAACTAGTAATATTAGCAGAGATGAACATATTGTTTTAGAAATAATTAACAACTTGAAAATAGAGCAACCAGGCCAGATGATACCCACCTGAGAGTCCTCAGGGAGATGGGTCATGTGCTGTTCTAGTCCCCAGCCTGTATTTGTAATAGCTCACTGCACTCTGGCTCCATAGACTGGAAGGAGGCTAATGGAGTCCCAATCTTTACAAAAGGTAACAAGACAGACCTGGGTAACTACGGGACGATAGTTTAACATCGGTAATAGGGAAGGTGCTTGAAGGAATCATTAGGAATGCAATATATGAATACTTGGATAGAGAGGGACATATTAGGGACACCCAAAATGGCTTCATAAAAAGGTCATGTTTTACAAATCTAATTGTATTTTATGAAAAAGTTACAAAGTTGGTGGATGAGAGAAGTCCAGTAGACATTGTCTACTTAGATTTCCAAAAAGCTTTTGATAAAGTACCGCACAATAGGCTTCTCGTTAAGATCGAAGTTCTGGTATTAGTGATAATATATTGAGCTGGATTCAAAACTGGCTGAGAGGACGTAGGCAAAAAGTAGTTATAAATGGATTTGGATCTGTTTGGCAGACCAGTCAGCAGTGGTGTACCGCAGGGATTAGTGTTCGGACCCTTGCTATATTTACTATTTTTATTAATAATTAAATAGGTTAAGCAGGACCAGGGATCACAAATTTAAGTTGTATAAGGCTGGATCTAGGTTAGATGTTCGGAGGTGGTTCATTTCCCAGAGAATAGTGGATCTCTGGAACAAGCTGCGATCTCGTGTGGTGGACGCAGACTTGCTGAATTCCTTCAAACGAGAGCTAGATTTGTTTCTGGCTGGGGCGGAGATCACCTCTTACAGAAGGTAGGTACTGCAGGGAATTCAGGGCCAGAGTGGTGATCTGGACTAGTTTCAATCACCTGGATGGGTCGGAGAGGAATTTCCCAGATTTTTCTTCCCCAAATTAGCCTGGGTTTTTATATTTTGTTTGCCTCTCCCAGGAGATGACAAGATTTCAGGTGGAGTGTATATATTGTGATACACAAGGTATCGTAATTGTATGCAACAGGCTCGATGGACCAGTTAGTCTTTACCTGTCCGTCATTGTTCGTATGGGTTTGAGCACAGCAGGGTACTAGACCCTCCTCACAAGTAGCATGGTTAGCAGCACAACGAATTATAAAATGTGCAAGTGTTGTTGTCACCATCTTCCTGACAACAGAATGGACAGAAAATAACCCATCCACTGGTTGGTCTCTCTACAGTCCAGTCATGGTAGGTGCCAAACACTGGATATATGAGTGTGTGGCTTGTGTTCCCGTACCTGGCCTCTAGGTGAGACCTTCCAGGAGCTTTCATTCCAAGTCTGACTTTCCTCATCAACTGTACACTTGACATCTCTCCTATATAGGGCAGCTTGCATTTGTGGCCAGCCACCTTGGTGTACTAGACATTGTTTTATTTGTTCTTGGGTTGTGGGCGATATGAGCAAGACTGCATTAATTGTCTCCCTAGTTTCCCTGAGCGCATTCAGAGTCTGAAGTAAGCCAGACCAGGTAGCAATGGTGTGTTCCCTTCCCAGTTAGGCTTTTACAACCTGACAACTTTCCTGGTCATTTTTCTGGTGCTATAGCAGAGATGGGCGATATTATGAAGGTGGAAATCAGCGGTCTTAGTAGGAGGTAGTAAACTCAATTTGTGATCAAGTACGACACCAAGATTGCAAATAGACTTGGTCATCCTTAGAGAGTTGCCAGGGAGAGAGATCAAAGCACTGGAAAGGGAACGGAGTTTGTGGTGTGAACCAAAGACAATGGCTTTGGTCTTCCCGATATTTAATTGCAAGAAATTTCTACTCAGCCACTGCTGGATGTCGAACAAGCAGTCTGATGGTATAGAGGTGGTGGCGGGTTTGAGAGAGGTGGAGGAGAGGTAAAGCTGACTATCATCAGCGTATATGTGAAAACTCTCATCCTGTTGCCGGATGATGTCACCAAGGAGCATCATATAGATGAGAAATAGAAGCGGACCAAGGGTAGATCCTTGGGGGACACCAGAGGTGTCAGTGCGGGATTGGAAAGCGAAGCCATTGCAGACGATTCCATGGTTACTTCTGGATAGATAGGAAAGAAACCAGGTGAGTGCAGTCCCACCCAGCTGGACAATGGTGGAGAGGCGTTGGAGCAGAATTTCGTGGTCAGCCGTATCAAAGCCTACAGAGCGAGAAGCGATAGATTGCCTTTGTCGCAGTCAATTAGGATGTCATTTGTGACCTTGGTAAGAGCAGTTTCAGTACTGTGGCAGGGGCAGAAGCCTGATGGAGGGATTCAAACAAGGAGTCCTGGGAAAGATAGGCATGGATTTGGGAGGTGACAACATGTTCAAGAGCTTTGGAGAAGAAAGGGAGGTTGGAAATAGTGCGATAGTTTGCAAGAATAGGGTCGAGAGAGCAGGAGGTCGGTCTCATTGACAAGGTGAGCTTTGAAAGGGCCAGAGGGGAGATAGGAGAGAAATAAGCAAATTTAGGATTAGTGCTGGGGAAAAAGGGACAGGAACTAAGGTCTGGTGGGCTAGGAGAAGGGAGGAAATTGAAAGCAGAAGCAGTTGAATGGCTACTAATCTTTTTAACCAAGAAGTCCATGAGCTCCTCATATTTATTGTTGGAGGTGAGGGAGGAGGAAGCAGGGGAGGGTGGTTTGAAAAGACAATTAGTGGCAGAAAACAGAAACCTGATGTTGGATGATAGTAGAATAGTGTGCGGTTTTAGTGATGGACAGCAGGACTCCGGTAGTGCTTTATAGGATTTAACCAAATCTGGTGATGGATGATTCGACCAATTGTCAGCCAAAGACGTTCAAGTCTGCGTCCCTTGGACTTAAGATAGCGGAAATAAGGGGCTTACCAGGGAGAACAACTAGTTTGAGAGAGTGTAATGATTTTAATGGAGACGAAGGCATCAAAGGTGGTGGAAAGGGTGTGATTTAGTAAGACATTAGCTGCAGAAATGTCATGATGAATTGCAGGCCAAAGGCTAGGTAGTTGCCCATGCTCCTGTATGGCTCAGATACGTGGACTATATACAGTAGACACCTCAAATTGCTGGAGAAATACCACCAACAATGTCCCCGCAAGATCCTGCAAATCCCCTAGGAGGACAGATGCACCAACGTTGGTGTCCTCGATCAGGCCAACATCCCCAGCCTTGAAGCACTGACCACACTCGACCAGCTCCATTGGGTGGGCCACATTTTTCGCATGCCTGACACAAGACTCCTAAAGCAAGCGCTCTACTCGGAACTCCTGCACGGCATGAGAGCCCAAGGTGGGCAGAGGAAACATTTCAAGGACACCCTCAAAGCCTCCTTGATAAAATGCAACATCCCCACCGACACCTGGGAGTCCCTGGCCAAAGACCGCCCTAAGTGGAGGAAGTGCAGCCAGGAGGGCGCTGAGCACCTCGAGTCTCGTTGCCGAGAACATGCAGAAACCAAGCGCAGGCAGCGGTATGAGCGTGTGGCAAACCAGTCCCACCCACCCTTTCTTTCAATGACTGTCTGTCCCACCTGTGACAGAGACTGTAATTTCCTGTATTGGACTATTCAGTCACCTAAGAACTCACTTTTAGAGTGGAAGCAAGTCTTGCTCGATTTCGAGGGACTGCCTATGATGATGATGAGTTAGGAATTAGAAAGTGCAGTGAGTGGTAAGGGATTTGAGAGTGAGTTTTTTTCCAGGGGTGAATACAAAAAGAAGTGGGTTTAGGAGGGGTTGGGGAATATGGGCAGAAAGTGATAAAAATAAATGGATGGAAATTGCCTTATTGGTGATGGTTATGGTTGGGGGGGCGGGCAGCAAGGCCATATGGGGGGCTTTAGTTAAAAGATGTGCACCCTGTGATGCTGACTAGGTAACCAGTAAAAGGTCAGTGTAGGCCAGGAGTCCCCCACCCCTTTGCTGCAACCATTTTCCCACCACCTTTTGTCACAAATTTACCTCACAGCTTGGTCCTGGATTTTGCACATGGACCTTAATACATTATACTTGTTTTATCAGATACCAGTTCAGTATAATGCTCTCTCAAACCATTGAGGTTTATGTGGTAGCACAAGACATGTCCGTCATTAGCACTGCCCCAGTGGAATCCTTTTAACTATGATTGATGACACACTTTAGCCAATAGTAAAGCTATTTCAGATCATTTTTCTGTAATTGCACTCTCTTGTGGTTGAACACAATCCATTGTTCCCATTTTATTTCTCGTGGCCCTCCTGGCCTCAAAATGTACTGCATCATAATCTAGCTTTGCAGCGGTTGTTGATTGCTCCAAAAAGGCTTAAAATACCTCTTTACAGGCCCTTTGTTTTCACAGAACAGTTCTCCTTCCTTTTTCAGTTGCCTTAATGATGATGATGATGATGATGAATAGGGTAGTAGTGCTTAGACAGGAGTTGACATGGCCAGTGATTTCCTTACCCCTGCAGCTGAAGTCATAACAAACAATTAGCCTGATTTGAAAAGTACTTTGAAGTGTGGTCATAATTGCAAGTCAATGAGTAGCCTGGTTATAAATCTATTTTAAGTCACTGCTCTTATTCCTGGGTAGTAAGCTATTTTGGGGATAGTTCAATTTTTACAAAATTTTGATTATCTCTTTCTGTTTCACAATATTTTATTGCCAGTGATTGGTTGATTAATATAGTCTTTATTTATAACAAAAAAAATGCAGTGCCTGACGGGCTAATTCTTGTGAAATGAATGTATTTGATTATACCTTTCCTCCCAAAATATGTTTAAATCTTCTCATGCTGCTTTAAATTAAAACACTTGGCATATGGAGATAATGTAGTTGATGCAAGCTAGAAACAGTCGAGGTCCAAAGGGACTTGGGGGGGGTCCATGTACATAGATCATTAAAATTTCAGACAGGTACAGAAAATAATCAAAAAGATGATCGAATGTTGGCCTTTATATCTAGAGGACTAGAATACAAGTGGGTCAAGGTCATGTTTCAGCTATCCAAAGCCCTGGTTAGACCACACCCATGTACTGTGATCAGTCTGGGCATCACATCTTAGCAAGGATATATTGGCTTTGGAGGGAGTGCCAGTGCAGTGTAGATTTACCAGACTGATACCTAGACTCTAAGGGTTAAATGATGAGGAGAGATTACACAAACTAGGGTTGTATTCCCTGGAATTTAGAAGGTTAAGGGGTGATTTTCAAGATATTAAGGGGAACTGTTAGGCTAGATAGAGAGAAATTATTTCCGCTGGTTGGGGAGTTCAGGACTCGGGGGCATAGTCTAGAAATTAGAGCCAGGCCTTTGAGGAGTGAAGTTGGGAAACACGTCTACACGCAAAGGGTGGTAGAAATTTGGAACCCTCTTCCGCAAACGACAATTATGTTAGATCAATTGTTAATTTTACATCTGAGATTGATGTATTTTTGTTAACCAAAGGTATTGAGGGATATGGGGCAAAGGCAGAGTTGGGTTACTGATCAGCCATGATCTCATTGAATGGCAGAACAGGCTCATAAGAAATAGGAGCAGAAGTAGGTCATTTGGCCCCTCGAGCCTGCTCCGCCATTTAATAAGATCATGGCTGATCTGATCATGGACTCAGCTCCACTTCCCTGCATCCTCGCAATAACCCTTTATTCCCTTATCGCTCAAAAATCTGTCTATCTCCGCCTTAAATATATTCAATGACCCAGCCTCCACAGCTCTCTGGGGCAGAGAATTCCACAGATTTATAACCCTCTGAGAGAAGAAATTCCTCCTCATCCCAGTTTTAAATGGGCAGCCCCTTATTCTGAGACTATGCCCCTTAGTTTTAGTTCCCCCTATGAGTGGAAATATCCTCTCTGCATCCATCTTGTCGAGCCCCCTCATTATCTTATGTACTTCGATAAGATCATCTCTCATTCTTCTGAACTCCAATGAGTATAGGCTCAATCTATCTTCAGAAGTCAACCCTCTCATCTCTGGAATCAACCTAGTGAACCTTCTCTGAACAGCTTCCAATGCAAGTATATCCTTTCTTAAATACGGAGACCAAAACTGTACGCAGTACTCTAGGTGTGGCCTCACCAATACCCTGTACAGTTGTAGCAGGACTTTCCTGCTTTTATACTCTATCCCCCTTGCAATAAAGGCCAACATTCCATTTGCCTTCCTGATTACTTGCTGTATCTGCATACTAACTTTGTGTTTCATGCACAAGGAACCCAGGTCCCTCTGTACTGCAACACTTTGCAATTTTTCTCCATTTAAATTATAATTTGCTTTTCTATTTTTTCTGCTAAAGTGGATAATCTCACATTTTCCCACATTATACTCCATCTGCCAAATTTTTGCACACTCATTTAGCCTGTCTATATCCCTTTGCAGATTTCTTGTGTCCTCCTCACGATTTGCTTTCCCACCCATCTTTGTATCGTCAGCAAATTTGGCTACATTACACTCGGTCCCTTCATCCAAGTCATTTAATATAGATTGTAAATAGTTGGGGCCCCAGCACCAATCCCTGCGGCATCCCACTAGTTACTGTTTGCCAACTGGAAAATTACTCATTTATCCCGATTCTCTGTTTTCTGTTAGTTAGCCAATCCTCTATCCATGCTAATATATTACCACCAACCCCGTGAGCTTTTATCTTGTGCAGTAACCTTTTATGTGGCACCTTATCGAATGCCTTCTGGCAATCCAAATACACCACATCAACTGGTCGCCCCATAACCACCCTGCTTGCTACATCCTCAAAGAACTCCAGCAAATTTGTCAAATATGATTTCCTTTTCATAAAACCATGTTGACTCTGCTTGATTGAATTATGCTTTTCCAAATGTCCTGCTACTGTTTCCTTAATAATGGACTCTAGCATTTTCCCAACGACAGATGTTAGACTAACTGGTCTATAGTTTCCTGCTTTCTCTTTGCCTTCTTTTTTAAATAGAGGTGTTACATTTGTGGTTTTCCGATCTGCTGGGACCTCCCCTGAATCCAGGGAATTTTGGTAGATTACAACCAATGAATCCACTATCTTTGCAGCCACTTCTTTTAAGACCCTAGATTGCAGGCCATCAGGTCCAGGGGACTTGTCCGCCTTTAGTCCCGTTATTTTACCGAGTACTACTTCATTAGTGATAGTGATTGTATTAAGTTCCTCCCTCCCTATAGCCCCTTGATTATCCACCATTGTGATGTTTTTAGTGTCTTCTATTGTGAAGACCAATACAAAATATTTGTTCAAAAAGTCTCTGCTATTTCCCTGTTCCCCATTATTAATTCCCGTGTCTCATCCTCTAAGGGACCAACATTTACTTTAGCCAATGTTTTCCTTTTTATGTACCTGTAGAAACTCTTACTGTTTTTATATTTTGTGCTAGTTTGTTTTCCTAATCTATCTTCCCTCATTATTATTTTTTTAGTCGTTTTTTGCTGGCTTTTAAAAGTATCCCAATTCTCTGGCCTCCCACCAGTCTTGGCCACTTTGTATGCCCTTGTTTCCTCTGGCTGGGGAGGTTAGAACCAAGGGTCACAATCTCAGAATAAGGGGTGGGCCATTTCGGACTGAGATGAGGAGAAACTTCTTCACTCAGAGGGTGGTGAATCTTCACAATTCGCTACCCCAGAGGGATGTGGACACGTTGAGTATATTCAAGAAAGAGATCGCTAGATTTTTGCATATTTGGGGAAACGAGGGATATGGGGTTAGTGCAGGAAAGTGGCGATGGGGTCGAAGATCAGCCATGATCTTATTGAATGGCGGAGCAGGCTCGAGGGGCCGAATGGTTCCTTATTCTTATGTTCTTGTGCTGCTTGTATTTTTGTTCTTGTTTTTCTCTGTTGGGCCAAAGCACGACTTTGTTTTATTCGATCACGGGATGTGGACATCATTGGCAAGACGGGCATTTATTGCCCATCCCTAATTGGCCTTAAGAAGGTGGTGAGCCGCCTTCTTGAACCGCTGCAGTCCTTGTGGTGAAGGTACTCCCACAGTGCTGTTAGAGAGGGATTTCCAGAATTTTAGTCTTCAATAACCACAATCATCTTCCTTTGTGCTAGGTATGACTCCAGCCAGTGGAGAGTTTGTCCCCTGATTCCCATTGACTTCAGTTTTACGAGGGTTCCTTGATGCCACACTCAATCAGATACTGCCTTGATGTCAAGGGTAGTCGCTCGCCTCTGGAATTCAGTTCTTTAGTCCATGTTTGGACCATGGCTGTAGTGAGGTGAGCCGAGTGGTCCTGGTGAAACCCAAACTGAGCATTGGCGAGTAAGTGCCACTTGATAGAACTGTCAACGACACCTTCCAGTACTTTACTGATGATAGAGTACTGACTCCGAGGGGCTGCCTATGAATGAATGAATTAAAGTAGATTAATGGTGTGGTAATTGGCCAGATTGGATTTGTCCAGCTTTTTGTGGACAGGACATAACTCAGCAATTTTCTGCATTGTTGCGTAGATGCCAGTGTTGTAGCTGTATTGGAACAGCTTGGCTAGAGGCATGTCTAGTTTTGGAGCACAAGTCTTCAGCGGCGACAGCCAGGATGATTTTGGGGCCCATAGCCTTTGCAGTATCCATTGCGTTAAACCATTTCTTGATATCATGTGGAGTAAAAACATTTACTGAAGACTGGCTTCTGTGATGGTGGGGACCTCAGGAGAAGGCCAAGATAGATCATCCATTTAGCACTTCTGGCTGAATATGGTTGCAAATGCTTCAATCTTGTCTTTTGCACCTGTGCTGGGCTTCGACATCATTGCAGATGGGGATGTTCATGGAGTCTCCTCCTATCATTAATCTTTTAATTGTCCAACTCCATTCACGACTGGATGTGGCAGGACTGCAGAGCTTTGATCTGATCCATTTGTTATGGGATCGCTTAGCTCTGTCTGTAGCATGCTGTTCCACTATTTGGCATGTATGTAGTCCTGTGTTGTAGCTTTACCAGGTTGGCACCTCATTTTTAGGTATTCCTGGTGCTGCTCCCGACATGCCGTTCTGCACTCCTCATTGAACCAGGGTTGGCCTCCTTGCTTGATGGAATGGTAGAATGAGGGATATACCAGGGCATGAGGTTATAGATTATGGTGGAATACAAATCTGCTGCTACTGAATGGCGGTGCAGGCACGAAGGGCCAAATGGCCTACTCCTGCAACTATTTTCTATGTTTCTATGTTACTGATGGCCCACAGCACCTCATGGATGACCAGTTTTGAGCTGCTAGCTCTGTTCTGAATCTATCCTATTTAGCATGGTGGTAGTGCCACACAACACGATGGAGAGTGTCCTCAGTGTGAAGATGGGACTTCGTCTCTACAAGGACTGTGGTGGTTACTCCTACCAATACTGTTGTGGACAGATGCATCTGCAACAGGTAGTTTGGTGAGAATGAGGTCAAGTAGGTTTTTCCCCTCGTGTTAGTTCTCTCACCATCTGCTGCAAGCCCAGTCTGGCAGCTATGTTCTTTAGGACTCGGCCACCTTGGTCAGTTTTGGTGCTACCGAGCCACTCTTGGTGATGGACGTTGAAGTCCCCCACCCAGAGAACATTCTGTTCCTTTGCAACCCTCAGTGCTTCTTCCAAGTGGTGTTCAACATGGAGGAGTATTGATTCATCAGCTGAGGGAGGGAGGGCAGTAGGTGGTAATCAGCAGGAGGTTTCCTTGCCCATGTTTAACCTGATGCCATGAGACTTTACGGGGTCCGGAGTCAATGTTGCGGACTCCCAGGACTACTCCCTCCCGACTGCATACCACTGTGCCGCCACGTCTGATGGGTCTATTCTGCCGGTGGGACAGGACACACCCGGGGATGGTGATGGAGAATTCTAGGATGTTGGCTGAATGGTCTGATTCTGTGAGTATGACTATGTCAGGCTGAGCAGATGATCTGCTGTTATATCTCCACCCTGATCTCTGAACCAGCCATTAGGAGGAGTGCAAAAGCAGTTTGGTGATGACCTACTAAAGCTTTTTTTTCCTCTTCCTGTGAGAAATGCCTGGCTTCCATTATGTACTTTCTCATGATAATGTGGCTTAGACTGTGGAGGATTGATGTGCCTTACATCTCCATAGCACCCATGTTGATGTTCTAGCCTGTTGCATTACTAGACTGTGATAATCCTATTGTACTCCATTGTTGAATGGTAGAATATAGAGTATGTAAATTTTACAAATATTGCGAGTTATAGAAGGAATCTTATTACAGGTCTAACAGCTGCATGAAATATATTTTCAGATGCATTAAAATGGCTTTCAAAACTGTGTGTCCTTGAGCATCCTTTGGCTTCGCCTTCAAAAAGGTGACTCAGATTGTGAGGTTGGCTGTCACCAGACTAAACATTAAATTGACTTTTTAAGAAATATGCTCCAGCAGTAGTGCCCAAGCTTTTGTTTACATAGCTGCACATTTATCAAGTTGCTGACACAAACTGAGCTCTTAGTTCTGATTTAGGTTTTACCCACAACTTGGGCAACTGCTAAAAACAGACCCTTATCTAAACACTCTGGCCCATAAATTTCAAAATGGACAAACCAGCAATTAGGTGCGTGATGGGGTGAGGGGGTGGGAGGGAATCTTTTCCCTTCCTTCCCCACTCCCCCCAAAAATTGCAGAATTGCCCCGATGTCTTACTCTCTCTTCTTCCCCCCCCCACCCCCGCAAACTCTTCACGAGCAGATGTTTGCAGAGATTGGAGAGCAGTTTGCCTGCATATTGTCCTATGGAACAAAATAAAATGGAAAAAATAGTAGTGAGAGTTTTGAGAGAAGATTTGTATTTTAGTGTTTGTTTGTGTTACTCAGGAAATGAACTGAAGATTGGAATCTGAAAAGGTACTGCAACTCGAGCATCCTATCCTCTTCTCAATCTGTTCTCCCAACTCAAAAATCAATGAAGAGATTTTTTTGCCCTTTGTTTTTCTTTTAAGTTTATTTGACCCAGGCCAACAGTTTTTATGTAGGCTGGTAAAACTGTTTTATGATTTGTTACATTATAAAAATGACAATTATTAGATACAGGGTAAAGAAAGTACAACTTGTAGCTTTGATTATGCTTTGCTCCGAACAAATTAATTTAGTTCCTTTTCTTGGTCATTTGAACTTGCTCTGACTTGACAGCCGCAGCAGTTGCCTCTGGTGACTTATTTGTGGAAGGATCAATTATCAAGCTGAAGCTCTGTTACAATTCCATTTGCAGCATTTTGTGTGCGCCAAGTGTGAGAAACCTTTTCTGGGTCATCGTCACTACGAGAGGAAGGGATTGGCTTACTGTGAAACTCACTATAATCAGGTAATGCTGCCATACTCTGACATTTAATTTAATAACAATTTATTTTTGGTTTTACCCAAGTGTAGCAACTTTAGTATGATTTTACCTGTAAATAATAAGCTAGAATTTTTAATTCCAGTGGTGAGAATATCTTAATTTTTGCAACCTGACTGCTTTTTGTGAATATGTTCATAATGTTGAGTCCAACCTTTCTACAATAAGTAGGCTAATAACTTTGAAATGGCCAGCTTTTTGTGTGATGTTCATCCTTGTTTTTTGTCTTTTGTCTTGAGTCAGAAAATTTGTTTTATGCTAGTACATATTTTAAAATAATTATACAGGAGCAGCTAGTTTTGAATATTTTGTACCATCCAGCATTTATTTTGAATAGATTTGTAAGAAAGAAAGAACTTGCATTTATAAAGCCTTTCATGGATCAGGATTATTTTTGAAGTGGTGTCACTGGTGTTTTGTAAGTAAGCTTAGCAGGAAATTTGCAGATAGCAAGGTCCCACAAACAGCAATGAGATGATTGGCTCGTTGATCTGTTTTTGGTGGTGTTGCTTGGGGGATGAATATTGGCCAGGGTACTGGGAGAGCTCCTCAAATAATACCATGGGATCTTTTTTGCCCATCTGAACCAGTAAAACTGGCCTCAGTTTATAACATTCCTGAATGACAGTGAATGACTTGGAGGCGAGAATGTTCCCAGTTGAGCCAAGTTGACTCATTGAGAATAGTTTTGATCCCTGATGTAAATAAGAAATAACTCAGTTGAAAATATTTCTGAAGGATTTAAATTTTTTTATATCTTTTGATATAGGTTATATACTTTGACCATAATCTTGCAATTATCTACTTTTTCAGCTGTTTGGTGATGTTTGCTACCACTGTAATCGTGTGATTGAAGGAGATGGTAAGTTTTAAAGTACTTGTGTGGTTGAAGTATTTGTGACAATGTATGTAACATTTATATCTAAAGAAGTTCCAGGAATTGTTCTTCTATTTTCAATCCTGATGCAGTTTCAGTGAAACCATACCATCCAGAAACAATCGTTTTCTGATTTTAAATGTAGCAAATAAAATAGCTTCAAACATTTTCTGCATAGTATTAATTCTTTCTACTCCTTCCTTTTTCTCACAAACCAATTATCCTTCTTTAAAATTTGACAATCCCAAGAATGAGAATTTGTACAATGCCTTTGAATTCCTCAGTCCACTGTTAAATATTGAAATGTTTACTTTAAACCTGAGTATAAAGTCATGAACCAAGTGGATAAATACGAGTAAGGAAGATATTAGTGCTGTGGTTAACTGTATATTTCAACTTCTTTTCCTGTACAGTTGTATCTGCTTTGAACAAGGCTTGGTGTGTTAACTGCTTTGCCTGTTCTACTTGCAACACCAAGCTGACACTCAAGTAAGTAGTTTAAGTCCTGTCACTCTATAGTGTGTTTTTTAAATCATTAACTTTTAATGTATTTGGTCTCTTTCTGTGGCCAAGCTCTGGTTATCTTCATCTCCAAAAAAAAACTTTCCGAAATGCAACTCCCATTTTTTCTGTGTGGTTCTATACTTCCCTTGTTTCATACATTACTCTGTCTGTGTTCTATTCTTTCTATCCACTATCCATTCTGTGAAGAGACAAATTTGTTGAAATTGATCTGAAACCAGTCTGTAAACACTGTTACGAGCGATTGCCTGAAGAGTTAAAACGGCGACTTGCTAAACGGGAAAGAGATGCAAAAGAAAAACAGAAAAAGAAAAAATTGATGGATATCTGCCTGTAATCAATGTCTATCTCTCCTCTTCTGTCCTTGGTTAGTATTTCTGATTTCCATGCGTATTTATGTTTTAATCAACTCATTCTGTACTGATGCATTCTTGACATTCTTTCTATATTCTATGGCCTACTTCCACCTCTGCAACATCGCCCGTCCCCACCTTTGCCTCAACCCATCTGCCTGCTTCTCTCCTCGTGTATGTTTTGAGCTGTAACTTAAAATTTGATGATCTTAATCCTGCACTTTATTTATTTTTTAATCATGTTTTGCTTTCTGAGCGACTTTTTTAAGTTGCGCATGATAAAGCATCAACATCAAGGTGCCTGTCAAGTAAAAAGGATTGTTTTTGACATGCTACTGAATGCTTTTGAAACCTGCAGACATGACTGTTCCAAGGATGATAGCAGAAATGTGAGGGTATACATATCAGGAAAGGGTCTCTTTTCTCTTGGGGGAAAAAAAGGCGGCTGAGAGGTGACCTAATAGAGGTCTTTAAAATTGTGAAAGATTTTGATAGAGTGGATACAGAGAGAATGTTTCCACTTATGGGGAAGAGCATAACTAGAGGCCATCAATATAAGATAGTCACCAAGAAATCCAATAGGGAATTCAGAAGAAACTTCTTTACCCAAAGAGTGATGAGATTGTGGAACTTGCTATCACAGGGAGTGGTTGAAGTGAATAGTAAAGATGCATTTAAGGGGAGGCTGGACAAGCATATGAGGCAGAAAGGAATAGAGGGTTACGCTGGTAGATTTAGATGAGGAAAGATGGGTGGAGGCTTAAGTAGAGCATAAACGCTGGCATGGACTGGTTGGGCCGAATGGCCTGTTTCTGTGCCGTATATCCTGTGTAATCTTATGTAAATACTCTCCTGGCCGGCCATCCATCTTCCACCCTCCATAAACTTGAGATCATCCAAAACTTTGCTGCCCCATACCTTAACTCGCACAAGGTCCCATTCACCCATCACCCCTGTGCTCACTGACCTACATTGGCACTGTTCTGCCAATGCCAAAAATTTAAAATGCTCATCCTTGTTTTCAAAGCCCTCCCCCAGCCCTACAACTCACCAAGATCTCTCGCTCCACCAATTCTGGCCTCACGCATCCCCGATTTTCATCATTCCACCTTTGGTGGCCGTGTCTTCAGCTGCCGAGGCCCTAAGCTCTGGAATTCCCTCCCTAAATCTCTCTACCTTTCCTCCTTTAAGGTGTACTTTAAAATCTACCTCTTTGACTAAGCTTTTGGTCACCTGTCCTAAAGTCTCTTATGTAGGTCAGTGTCAAATACTGTCTAATAACGATCCTGCGAAGCACCTTGGGACATTTTTTACTACTTTAAAGGTGCTACATAAATGTAAGTTATCATCAAATAGAAATGTCAGCATCTAAGATAATCATTTGTCTTCATTGCAATAAACAGTAGTAATTACAAGACATTTCACGTACTCCTAGTAAAACCTAAATCAGGTGTCGAAATAATGAAAATTAATCCATTGAAATACTCCAGATTTTTCCTTGCCATGCTCATCTCAGTAGTATAAAAGGGTTTCCTTTTAGCATGTTGACTGACATCTCATATAACTACATTTAATGATTACATTTTTGTAGTGGGACCTTTTGAATTTTTTTATTATTACTGCAGTTTAAACCCTTTTTGATGGGTTTTATAGATGATGTTTAAGACTACACTGTCCAAAATTGCATGGTGTTCCATTCCATCTATTATGGTTATATTTGAAAACTAAGACTGGATAGAAAGGTCTACATGACGGAGAGCATGTCCACTGACCTTTTTTTGTTTAGCTAAAGTAAGAAATGTTTTTTTTTGTTCCATAGAAACAAGTTTGTGGAGTTTGATATGAAGCCAGTTTGTAAGAAATGTTATGAGAAATTCCCTCTGGAGCTGAAGAAGAGACTGAAGAAACTGGCTGAAAGTGCTGGACGGAAATAAGGAAACTACTTGTGCTTTACAATCAATTTGAAAAGTAGCTCTTCTAAATTCAAACATATTTTCTAAGAACAAAAGGTCTACTGAGTACATTTGGAGCAATATTCTAAATGCAAGTGATTTAAATCCAAAAGTTACCACTATGGATCTGTTTTTAAAAGTTTAGATTTGAAGTTAACCTTCACTTGTTCAACTTTATATAAAAAAAGTAACCCCTATTTGAAAGTTGTTTCCCCGCCCACCACCTTGTGATGCCACATAAATATAGCCTGGCTGGCTAAGTGCAGAGATGACCTATTCCCTTATTGTCCTTTTTGCTGCTCTCAACAGCTCCCTAGAAATAACGCGAGAGCAATATTGTGGGCTGACATGATTCGGCCTCCAACTATTCATTTGTACATTGTACCCTCCTCTTCCGATGGGGGAAGTGCCTTATCAATGGCCTGAATGAGTTTGTGAATTCACTGGAAGAACCTAGATCACACTACTCTGACATCATATCAGTAAGTTAAGAAGCTGCACCACAGTGCCATCAAAAATGACGAATTGGATTTATTTTTCTCCAAAATGGTACTACTGTACTTTATTTTCAGAAACGTTTTGGTACATGCTGGTAGGTCTCCATGTGCACAGCTAACAATTGAAAATATGAAGTGATGCTGATTTTGTTCAAATCTATTACAACAGAGGGAATTAGTATCGAATCTGCTCACTCGTGTAATAACTAAGAGTTTGCTGAATCATAATCTATAGCAGCCTAATACTATCAAAAATGCTCTGGTTAGAAGCATCACTGAACGCTTTATGTTGCAATCTTTTTACTTAATGTGCTTCACTCCAAGCTTACACTACATAAAATATTCAAATCAATGCTTCTTTCTTTTTTCCATTGTAAATGATTGTATGGAGTTTTAGACACAAGAGGTACAAATTAAACCAAAAGTCACAGTTCCACATTCCTTCACAGTGTACTCTAACATGTGGGAGTTCTATTGATCAATATATTTCAATATATATTCTAATGATGTATATGCATAAACTTTTACTATTTTTGTACAGTTTGTAACCGCTATAAGTTGATTGTAAAACGCTGCATAATTAAGAAATAAAGTATATTATTGGTATACTTTATGTAGGAAAATTGCTTATAGTTAAGATAAATGATCAGCTTCCAAATATTTAAAAAAAGCGTGGATTATAGACGTGGAGGATTTAATTTTGAAAAGTACTATGATAAAGTAAAATAACGGAAGAAAAACAGGAGAAGGTTACACCAACTGCCATATAGTGGTTTACTTATGTATTTCTCATTGAATTCTCACCTTTATTCATGTTTCAAGAAGGAAGATGCTGTAACAGCTGCAGTACTCCATTTTGACAGAATTAGCTTTGTTTGCATGACCTCTTTTTTAAAAAAAAATCTTGTACATCAATTTAAGTATGTATTTCTTTTCCTAATATATTTAGCATGGTAGATACTGTAATACAACACTTAAGGAATATATGCTATGGTTTCCATACACGTACTTGAAAGCAAAATTGGTCAACTGCTACATTTATATTTTTAATGTTCTGTGGAAAATATAACAAACTGGAGAAACTTGTTAATTTCTAAAGAAACATGGACTGACATGTCTGAAGAATATTAACGTGACCAGATGATGGTGTTCTTGCACCTTACAGATCAGCATAAATGGTACTTTACAAACCATGATAACAGATGCCAAATCTTGTAGTGTTTTATAAACTTTAATTTAATATAAGTACCAAAATTGCTGGACATGTTAATAGATGCAAATAATATCCAGTAACTTTCTTTTCTATCAGTTTTGTTGCAGTTGAGCATATTTGTTCATTATTCTTGTAATAATTGCTGGTGCTACATAATGAGATGCAATAAAATTTGAAAACAAGTTCATCTCAAATGTCAGTTCTGTAATTACCCACTGGTGCATTCTCGTGAAGTAGTTATATGGTAAAGTGATAGCTGCATCAATATATTAATTTCTTGAAAACTAATGATTATCCAGCACGGTGTAATGGGAAGCACATACTGAATTTGTGTTACTTTATCATTAAAGAATGTATTTTTTTTTCCTGTATACCACACCTATACAGTACTCCAGTATTATGTAATAAAATATACATATTCTGAATTATCTCACTTGGTCATACTTACTGCTTTGTATTTTCTTCTTATGGAACTGATTTTTCAAAATCAGCATAGTGAAGTCAATACTTTAATTTTCAGTGGTTATGTAATAGTAATCATGCCTGCTTCATGTACTCTCTTACATGTGTGTGTTATGTCTATCCTTTGCCATACTGAATGTGTGTTTCTATCACAGGAAGAATTGTGCACTTCAACTTTCCAATATAAATCTGGCAGGTTGTAATGGATGTATTTCAGGAATCTCTATACTGCCCCATCCTGCCCTCTATTTGCTGCTGCTGCCCCCTTGTGTGTGTGAATCTGTTGAGTGAGGCTGCATCCTAGCTGTTTGGTCAAAATTTAAGCTGGGTTGCAGAGGGTAGCTATTAATGGTAGCAGCTTTGCAAGAAGTTATAAATGGATGAAACCGTTTGTGTTTGAGTTGTTGCTCCCTTGCCGGCAGCTATGTTGAATGTCCTGTAGAGTCTTGTAGGGATCACTGTTGCTCTGTACTAATTTATCAGTGATTTAGATGAAGGTATCAGGGGTGCAGTATCTGGATTTGCTGATGACATTAAGATGAGTGAGAGTTAGGAGTTTGGACAAAATAAACTGCAAGCTGACATACAAAGGGCCCTATCCTCAGGAACTCACTGTCTAAACCCTTCTCATCTCTCTCCTCCAAAACCTTCTTGTAACCCATTTTTTCAGCCAAGATACATTGGGGGAACAGCACAGGTGTGGTACATGTATTTCAATATTGATAAATATAGCGTAGTGCTGTTTAGTTATGCTAATTCCAGGCATATATACAGCATGCAGAGTTAACCTCATAAGACATAAAATACTGTTGATTCATGGACAGTGCTGTGAGGCTGTTGGAGAAATAAAATTGGATGTATAACTAAGAGTGTTAAATACAAAACTAAAAGTGTCATACTTAACCTGTATGGCCACATCTAGAATTCCTCCAATCTCTCTCTACACACCCCTCTCGCTCTCCACCCCACCTAATTAGACATAGGAATCATTGATTCCAAATAACTTTTATTTACCAGTGAAGTAATTTCATTGAGTTTTATCAAACTAGAAGAATGAAACAAAAATATTCATGAAATAGGACATTTTCTTAGTAAACCAAATGTCATATATTGTCTTAAAATGATTTCCTTGATTCCTATTTGGAGGTGTAAAATATGTTTTGAACAAATTTAATAGAAATTCAAATACATTCCAGAAAGAAATGATCAAACTCAAACCTACCAACAAGATAAAGAGAATAGAGAAATGCATTTATACCAAACATTTTATGTTATTCAAAACTCGAGTGAAAATATATTCCAAAAGTCAAAGGGTCAAGGACCAAATAGTTTTTATTTTTCACAAATCATGTTAAAGTAATTGAGGTATTCTTACCTGGTAGTAATGTTTATTACCAGGTAAAATGTCTATGTTCCTTGCATCCACATCCTCGTTCCCTCTTTCCTCCTCCCACCCCACCCCGGCCCTCTGCCCATGCACATTTTGCATTAATACTTGTAATGCATTTATACACTAGGAGTTTGGTAAGTGAAAGAGCAGGTCCATGGAATTGCAGATTTGTGTTCCTTTTTTATTCATAAAAGTTAATTGAAAATTAGATTGTGACCTTCCATCAAACCGCCTCCAGCTTCCTCCCCACCTCCCCCACCACACTCAAACAGGCAGCTGGCTGGAAAAAACTAAAAAAATATGTCCTTGCATCCAGGAATAATCATTCAAATATTGCACAAGAGGTAGAAATTAGAGAATTGCTTCACCATGTGATCTGAGAACTTAATGGAGTAATAGGGACTTTATTTTCAAGTTTTCATCATTAAACTCATTATTAAACTCTACTATAGAGCTAACTAAGAAATTCTAGATGGGTAGGGAATCCCTTGCTCGACATTAATCAGCCATTGATCTATGTATGACAATATTGCTTTGCACAACAGCAGCAGTAACACATTGGCCTTTTAATAGCCAAAGCCTAGACTTAATGGACTAGATTTTTCTCTTAGTGGCAAACGAACGGTGCAAGCCGTTCATTACACTTGCATTTGCCCACAGACTTTCTATGGAATTTTGTACTGGAACTTACTATGATTTAGAGAGCCAAAATGGTGTGGTGTCCTCTCCAGAATTTCTGGGACCTCTGTGAACAGGGCAAGCAACTGCGCATCCCCTTAACCAATCAGATTGAAGAATAATTAATGAGCAACGCAGAGACTGAACCAGGAAGTGTCAGTTTGAATATTTAATTCAATGTCAAATCAGGTAAAGAAAACAAAATAAAGAGAGGGAAAGAAAGAGAGAGATAAGAGACCGAAAGTAAAAGTAGAAATAAATTCTTTATTTTTTTTTAAATCTCCAACAATAATTAAAATCTGAAGGAATGAGATTTAACACTTGTAAAAATAAATTTACAGTGCCAGAAAGGTTGTTTAGCAGTAATTAAGACATATCACACCATTTAAAAATGTACTTAAAATGGAATGCACAAGCCCTAAATGTTTCTGGCGAGTTTAGTGAGTAAAGTAACTTCATGCTGTTCCATCTAATTCAATGCCGAATCTCTCAGCAAGATAACGGTGTAGCCCAGCTTCTGGAGGGCAACTCGGACAGCACCTCCTGATTCCCGTGTTCAACTGCGCATATGCGGTTGCCGGAAGTTGCTGTCTGATTTACACTTTAATAATGGGAAGCGCTGTTCGCCTTGCTGTTATTTCTACAGCAAAATTCAGCCGATAGGGTTTATTACCAACTTCAGTTTGTAACAAATCAGAACAGATTTCAGAACCTAAAGCATCGGAGACAAAAAAAATGTAGGTGTAAAAACTCTTCTAATTTTCCAGTTGAAGCTTATTTCCATAATAATTTACAATTCCAGATGCAAACTCAGAAGTGTCTAGGGATGGTGCCACTGGCAGAAGAAGAATATTGTGTGGAAGTCAAATTTAAAGGGATTGGAACAATTAAAGACGAGTGCCACAAGGAAAAAGTAAAATTCAGGAAGCTTCCGGAGAGAGTTAAAAAGTATTTTAGCAGCCTTTGCCAAAGCTGGTGACGGGGATTAATAAATACCAGGCCTTAATGAAGATGCAGGCATTTGTCCACAAACAAGAGATAGCAGAGCCACCATCTTTGACTGCTGAAGTCAAAGTGATGTGACATGAGATGTTTGCGAAGGGGGTTGTCCTCGGTGTCACTTCACAGCACTATCTCTTGGGTCAGTACTGTGGTCTGCCTGGAATAAGGAGCAGCTATGTTTCAGGCCTCAGCTGCTTATTTACTGTCCTTGTGCATGTGGGACACTCCATATTGCATAGCAGCTGCAGGTGTCCTTTGAGCAAATGGCAGAGTTTGGCATAGGCCCCTCCTCTGCTGACCCAGACCCTGAGAAGTTTGCATCGTTATTCCCAGGTAGGTTTGCCAGGGCCCATAGAAATGATATAATTGAATGGCAGCACAGGCTCATTGGGCTGAATGGCCTACTGTTCCTATAATTGGTGGCATCTTGGCAGATGTGGCAAACAGATAACACTGGCTCCTGATTACTTTGGTGTGCCTTCTTCCATGCAGCACCATGCAAAAATTGTATGACATACTGTAATCGGGTGCTTCTGAAGCAGCTTCCAGTATAATAATTAGTCAGGCATTCACATTTTATTGTGATCCCACCAGGGATCTGCTGGTGCAATCTCCTTTGGGACCAGCCTCGACCAGCACAACATTTTCTGAAATTAGACATGTTATTGCTTTCCTCCAGATACGTGGGTATGGAACTCCTCTTGGGCAGCCTGACCTGCCAGGCATCTCGCATATCCTGCTCTTCCTTCAGATCAGCGAAGCCCTATTGGCTAATCCTCTGGTGCCAATAAAGAAAGCTAGGTCAAAAAGAATAACGGATACAAAGGCTCATGAAAGGTGAAATGCCAGCACCAAAAAAAAAACAAGGGGCTTTAAAAGGCTTAAAAACATACCTTGGACATGCTGCGGACTTGGTGTTCAGTATGCCCCATGACCATAAAAACAATGTTGTGCCCTTTCCCAATCCCCTTTCAAAATGCAAAAGAAACTCCCAACTGTTTCAAATAGGAACCCAGGTCTTGAGGAAATCTCTCTCCTCTTCCCCCACACCGCCACCGCCCCCCCCCCCCCCCCCCAACCAACACGCCAGAAAATCAGGTACCTTCTGGAACTGATGAAAACTGGTTAGAATCAAATCATACCATGTTTTGTCCAACTAGAACCATTTTTTTGTGTGTGCAAACAGAGCCAGGAATCACCATTGTGCTCATTATTGAGGAAGGGAAAAAAAGTGAAATGTATAAGTGAAGTGAAGTGATCTATAAAAAAAAAACACAGGAAATGAAAATAAAATAGTATAAACAAAGCTATTTAAAACATAAAGCTGCATAATATGGCTATTGAAAAAGTGAGGAGAAAAAAACCCTCTGCAGCATGGAGCGATTTAAAAATAATAGATAATGGAACTGGGCTATTAAAACATAAAACAACCAGGATTATTACAAAAATACAAAGATATAATGGGTTAAAAATGCATAATCATTCAAAAAAGATAACTGAGAAATAAAAAAATTATTCTATAGCACTTTTCAAATCCTAACAACATTCAAAGTACTTCACAGCAAATTAAGTTCTTTTCAAATGTAGTCACTGTTGTAATCCCAACACAGCATCCAATACTTTGTGGAAAAAATGCATATTACTGGTGAACCGATAGATTGACTGTCAAATTGGGTCACAAAATGCACAAAACGGAATTCATTCTCCATACTAATAGACTGATACAGCAAATGTTGCCGACTGTTCAGAATTGTATACCACTAGCTTTTAGGCCCATTGATGCCGAAATTCTTCTTGTCTGGCTCGGTGTCAATGTTTTTTTTTTGTCTTATAACACTCCTGTCACAAACAGGCTGTATGATACTAGACCAGAGTGAATCATTCCCCATCATCCACTGTGTACAGAACATGCTTTGCACCTTAATCTGTGTCCTCTGGTTACTGACATTCATGTCACTAGACATAGATACTTATGCAACTATTTCTGCAGTGTTACACCAACATCAATACAACGAAGATCAGGTAATTTGGCATTGTTCCGAATCCCAACTCCAGGGGTGGGGAAGGGGTCTGATCGCCAACCTTGGGGGAGATTCTGATCCTGGGGCGTGTGGTTTGTATGGGGGTAGGGGGCATCTGATGGAGGGGAGCTTGGAGGATATGGAGGAAGCACTTCTGCTTCTCTTGGCCCACAAGTGGTGCCGTGAAGGCACTTAGAACATAAGCAGCATAAGAACATAAGAATTAGGAGCAGAATTCGGCCATTCGGCCCCTCGAGCCTGCTCCACCATTCAATGAGATCATGGCCGATCTTCTACCTCAACTGCACTATCCCCATATCTCTTGATTCCCTTACTATCCAAAAATCTATTAATCTCTGTCTTAAATATACTCAAAGACAGCCTCCACAGCCCTCTGGGTTAGAGAATTCCAAAGATTCACCACCATCTGAGTGAAGAACTTTCACCTCATCTCAGTCCTAAATGGCCGATCCCTTATTCTTAGACTGTGACCCCTGGTTCTGGACTCCTCAGCCAGAGGAAACATCCTCCCTGCATCTACCCTGTCAGAATTTTGTATGTTTCAATGAGATCATCTCTCATTCTTCTAAACTCTAGAGAATATAGGCCTAGTCTACTTAATCTCTCCTCAGGACAATCCCCCACCCACCTCCCACCCCCAATCCCAGGAATAAGTCTAGTGAACCTTCATTGCATTCCCGCCATAGCAAGTATATCCTTCCTTAGGTAAGGAGACCAAAACTGTAGATAATACTCCAGTTCGGTCTCACCAGGGCCCTAAATAATTGCAGTAAGACGCCTTTACTCTTATATTCAATTCCTCTTGTAATGAAGACCAACATACCATTTGCTTGCTGTACCTGCATGTTAACTTTCAGTGATTCGTGTACAAGGACATCCAGGTCCCTCTGAACACCAACATTTCCCAATCTTTTACCATTTAAAAAATATTCTGCTTTTCTATTTTTCCTACCAAAGTGGATAACCTCACATTTCTCCACATTATATTCCATTTGCCATGTTCTTGCCCACTCACTTAGCCTGTCTGTATCTCCTTGAACTCTCTTTGCATCCTCCTCACAACTTACATTCCTATTTAGTTTTGCGTCATCAGCATACATGGATATATTACATTTGATCGCCTCATTCAAATCATTGATATAGATTGTGAATAGCCGGGACCCAAGCACCGATCCTTGCGGCACTAATTATAGCCTGCCAACCCAAAAATGACCCGTTTATTCCTACTCTCTGTTTTCTGACCGTTAACCAAACCTCAATCCATACTAATATATTACCCCCAATCCTATGAACCCTAATTTTGTTCATTAACCTCGTGTTATTGAATGCTTTCTGAAAGTCCAAATACACCACATCTACTGGTTCCCCCTTATCTATTCTGCTAGTTACAACCTCAAAAAACTCGAACAGATTTGTCAAACATGATTTCCCTTTCATAAATCCATGTTGACTCTGCCCAATCCTATTATTATTTTCTGAGTGCCCTGTTACCACGTCCTTAATAATACATTCTAGTGTTTTCCCTGCTACTGATGTCAGGCTAACTGGTCTGTAGTTCCGTTTATTCTCTCGCTCCTTTCTTTAATAGCAGGGTTACATTAGCTATCTTCCAATCTGTGGGAACCATTCATGAATCTATGGAATTTTGGAAGATGACAACCAATGCATCTATTATCTCTATATCCACCTCTTTCAAAACCTGAGGATGTAGACCATGACATCCAGGAAATTTATCGGCTTTCAATCCCATTCATTTTTCCAATACTATTTTTTTACTAATGCTAATTTCTTTCAGTTCCTCATTCTCGCTAGACCCTTGGTACTCCACTATTTCCGGGAGCTTTTTCATGTCTTCCTCCATAAAGACAGACACAAAGTATTTGTCTTCCTTCTGTCTTCACGAAGGAAGACCCGAATAACCTTCCAGAAATACTCGGGGTCCGAGGGTCTAGTGAGAAGGAGGAACTGAAGGAAATCCTTATTAGGCGGGAAATTATGTTAGGGACATTGATGGGATTGAAGGCCAATAAATCCCCAAGGCCTGATAGTCTGCATCCCAGAGTACTTAAGGAAGTAGCCCTAGAAATAGTGAATGCATTGGTGATCATTTACCAACAGTCTATCGCCTCTGGATCGGTTCCTATGAATTGGAGGGTAGCTAATGTAACACCACTTTTTAAGAAAGGAGGGAGAGAGAAAGCGGGTAATTATAGACAGGTTAGCCTGACATCAGTAGTGGGGAAAATGTTGCAATCAATTATTAAGGATGAAATAGCAGCGCATTTGGAAAGCAGTGATGGGATCGGTCCAAGTCAGCATGGATTTATGAAAGGGAAATCCTGCTTGACAAATCTTCTAGAACTTTTTGAGAATGTAACTGGTAGAGTGGGCAAGGGAGAACCAGTGGATGTGGTGTATTTGGACTTTCAAAAGGTTTTTGACAAGGTCCCACACAAGACATTGGTGTGCAAAATTAAAGCACGTGGTATTGGGAGTAATGTACTGACGTGGATAGAGAACTGGTTGGCAGAGAGTCGGGATAAATGGGTCCTTTTCAGAATGGCAGGCAGTGACTAGTGGGGTGCCGCAGGGCTCAGTGCTGGGACCCCAGCTATTTACAATATACATTAATGATTTGGATGAGGGAATTGAGTGTAATATCTCCAAGTTTGTAGATGACACTAAGCTGGGAGGCTGTGTGAGCTGTGAGGAGGGCGCTAAAAGGCTGCAGGGTGACTTGGACAGGTTAGGTGAGTGGGCAAACACATGGCAGATGCAGTATAATGTGGATAAATGTGAGGTTATCCACTTTGGTGGCAAAAACATAAAGGCAGAATATTATCTGAATGGTGGCAGATTAGGAAAAGGGGAGGTGCAACGAGACCCGGGTGTCATGGTACATCAGTCATTGAAAGTTGGCATGCAGGTACAGCAGGTGGTGAAGAAGGCAAATGGTATGTTGGCCTTCATAGCTAGGGGATTTGAGTATAGGAGCAGGGAGGTCTTACTGCAGTTGTACAGGGCCTTAGTGAGGCCTCACCTGGAATATTGTGTTCAGTTTTGGTCTCCTAATCTGAGGAAGGAGGTTCTTGCTATTAAGGGAGTGCAGCGAAGGTTCACCAGACTGATTTCCGGAATGGCAGGACTGACATATGAGGAGAGACTGAATCGACTGGGCCTGTATTCACTGGAGTTTAGAAGGATGAGAGGGGATCTCATAGAAACATATAAAATTCTGACCGGACTGGACAGGTTAGATGCAGGAAGAGTGTTCCCGATGTTGGGGAAGTCCAGAACTAGGGGACATAGTCTAAGGATAAGGAGTAAGCCATTTAGGACTGAGATGAGGAGAAACTTCTTCATTCAGAGAGTTGTTGACCTCTAGAATTCCCTACCGCAGAGAGTTGTTGATGCCAGTTCATTGGATATATTCAAGAGGGAGTTAGATATGGCCCTTACGGCTAAACGGATCAAGGGGTACGGAGAGAAAGCGGGAAAAGGGTACTGAGGTGAATGATCAGCCATGATCTTATTGAATGGTGGTGCAGGCTCGAAGGGCCGAATGGCCTACTCCTGCACCTATTTTCTATGTTTCTATGTTTTTATGTTTAATTTCTCTGCCATTTCCTTATTCCCCATTATAATTTATCCTGTCTTAGCCTGTAGGGGACCCACATTTACTTTTGCTAATCTTTTCCTTTTTACATATCTATAGAAGCTTTTACAGTCTGTTTTTATGTCTCTCGCTAGTTTACTCTCATATTCTACTTCCCCTTTCTTCATCAATTTGTTGGTCCTTCTTTGCTGAATTCTAAAATGCTCCCAATCCTGAGGCTTACTGCTTTTTTTGGCAACATTATAAGCCTCTTCCTTTGATCTAATACTATCTTTAACTTCTCTTGTTAGTCACAGTTGGACCACTTTTCCTGTGGGATTTTTATGCCTTAAAGGAATGTATGTTTGTTGTAAATTATGTATTAATTCTTTAAATGCTAGCCATTGCTTGTCCTCCGTCATACCTTTTAATGTAGTTTCCCAATCTACCTTAGGCAAATCTCCTCTGATACCTATGTTGTTTCCTTTGTTTAGATTTAAGACCCTAGTTTTGGATTTAACAAAATCACTTTCAAACTTAATGTAAAGTTTTATCATATTATGGTCACTCTTCCCTAAGTGCCCCTTTACGACAAGGTTATTAATTAAACCTTTCTCATTGCACGATATAGATCTAAAATAGTCTGCTCTCTAGTTGGTTCCTCAACATACTGACCTAGAAAACCATCTTGTATACATTCCATGAATTCGTCCTCCACACTATTACTGTAAATTTGGTTTGCCCAGTCTATATGGAGATGAAAGGTCCCCATGATTATTGTATTACCTTTGTTACATGCACCTCTAATTTCCTGATTTATACTGTGCCCAGTAATAGAGAACACAACCTAGTGGACTACTGATGTACTGCAACTACTGCTAATAAAGGGTCATGTGACAAGGACACATGATGACAATTTTTGTATTTGGAGCCATCTTAGAGTGTATTTGTTAGTGATATCGTGAGAATATATCACATTAGTAATGAGGATACGATTTCTAGATACCCTAGCTGAAATTTTTGTTGGTGTATCATCCAGCCAACTGACAGAGAGACTTTGAGAGCTTCTTTGTTTTGCAGAACAGCTAAAAATCCAAGCTAAATTTCAAGCACACTTGGCTGAAATGTTGACATTGTCAGAGTCCAGATGGCCATGCTTATGGGAAGAATAGGGCAGTTGGGTAAGTTCCATCATGACCGCGAGACTTTGCAAGCGTATGTGGAGCGGCTAGAAATGTGTTTCACCGTGAATAGTATCGTCAAAGTCCTCGATGAGGAAAACCGTAACTGGGTGGTTTTAGAAAGAAAACGGGCTATTTTCTTAACTGAAGCAGGCCTCGAAGTGTATGAAACCCTGACAAATGTTCTTGTTCCTGCAAGCCAAAGGACACAAGACTGATGGAGATTCTAACCAAGTTAGAACAGCACTACAGTCCTGAGCCGCTGGAAATTGCTGCAAGTTATTGTTTTGGAAAACAAAATCAATTAACTGACAAGAGTATCAGTGAGTACATTGCAGCTTTAAAACAGCTATTCATTCACTGTCATTTCGGAAACTTTCAGGACCGAGCATTGTGTGACCGCTTTGTTTGTGGGATGAAAAATGAAGTAATCCGAAGGAAGTTGTTGACAACTCCTAACTTGACTTTTGATTTAGCTTGTCAGACTGCTATGTCGATGGATATGGCCAACCCATACTCCCAAGAATTTCATGCCATTTCCAGTCGTCAGACAATCGACATGAATCGCCTGCAGATTAGAAGTAAAACGCAGTTGGGCCCAAGGCCTCAGCAACTGGCCACGGTAACAGCACATTGAAGTCATGCTATCAGTGCCTGGAACAACACATTGCTCAAAGCTGTCCATATATGAAGGCAGTGTGTTTCTTCTGTAAGACAACTGGGCATCTTGCAAAGGCAATCCGACTGAAGAGTAAACCGATGTTCAATTCTGGAAGTAGCAATCGCTAGACACTTCATAGCATTGAAGAGAAGCAACAGGACAAAGAGGTTTTGGAGATGCATGTCATCAGGAGCATGGGAGTATCTAACAACAATTCGCAAAGTATCGTCATCCAAGTAGACATTGCAGGAAGCAGATTACACTTGGAAATCGACACTGGTGCATCCATTAGCGTAGTGCCAGAATTGCTATATCTTGACAAGTTGAGTGATTTTCCACTGGAGAAGTCGAAGATAGTGCTGCGAGGTAACTCCGAAGAGCAAATTCCTGTTGTAGGACATATCACCGTACCAGTGAAGTACAAGGATCAGTTTCAGAGCTTGCCTGTCTTAGTAGTGTCAGGAGACAAGCCTGCCTTAATAGGTAGAAATTGGTTGGGATCACTGAAGCTGGATTGGAATGAGATTTTTCGTGTTGAAACAAGATTTGCATTGAAGGATTATGTCATCAAGCAGTATCCAAAGGTGTTCCGTGAAACAGGCAGTCTGATCCAAGCTTTCAAGGCGAGTGTCATGGTATAGGACGCTAGACCCGTTTACTGCAAACCACGTCCCGTACCATACGCACTCAAGGAGAAAGTTGAGCAAGAACTTAAAAGACTAGAAACTGAGAACATTATCTCTAAGGTAGATCTAAGTAATTGGACTACACCCATTGTTGTTGTACCTAAGTCAGATGGTAAGGTAAGGTTCTGTGGTGATTATAAATTAACCGTAAACCAAGTTTTAGAGGGTAATCTACCCAATACATTGCCAAATGTAGAAGATTTGTTCACAACAGACAGGTGGCCAGATCTTCTCAAAGTTAGATCTAACAAATGCCTACCTGTAACTTGAGCTAGCTGAGGAGTCCAAGTCATGCTTGACTAGAAATACTCATCTTGGCCTATCAGTTTAATAGGTTACCAATTGGAGTGTCTTCCGACCCCGCCATATTCCAAGGGGTGATGAACCAGATTTTGCAAGGCATTGAAGGGATAGTATGTTATTTAGATGACATAATCATTTCAGCAAATCCATAATAACATATTGAATAAAGTACTCAAACAGCTAGAGAAGCACAGAGCATGAGTGACTGCTCGCAAGTGCGAGTTATTTCAAATCTCAGTGGAGTTCTTCGGGCACAGAGTAGAAAAAGATGGTTTACATTAAACCAAGAGGAGCAGTTTGGAGCGTGAGGCTCAAACTGTGGGCAAATCAAAAAAAAAGCCCAACTTCGTGGGACAGTCAGAGGAGCAGTTTGGAGTGCAAGGTTAGAAGTGATGAGGAGTGGAGGTCGGAATGGTGGAGGAGCGGAGGTTGGAAGCGGCGAGGAGCGGAGTTCGGAAGCAACGTGGAGCGGAGGTCGGAATCGGGGAGGAGTGGAGGGAGGTACCGACGAGGAGCAGAGGTTGGAACCGGTGAGGTCTGGAGGTCAGGACGAACAAGGTCCAGAGATCAGAAGCGAAGAGGAGAGGATGGATGAGGCATAGAGGAGCAGAGAGGTCGGATCCCAGAGATGGAGCAGCATGGACAAGACCAAGAGAAGGCGCAGAATGGGCTAATAGCAAGACTGTGAGATCGTGAGGCTCACATTCTTGTACTATGAATTCCATGTCGAGGTCTTGTGGGAAGGAGGAAGGAAGGGGGAAAGTAGGAGTATGTTTGAGTTTGTGTGTGTGTATTGGCACATGCCACGGAGCCTAGATTCAAGATGTCTCGGATCCCCTTGCCACTGGACTAAGACCTTGCTCCGTCAAGCCCGTGTGGTGGCTGGTGTGCAACGGCCACCCCACGTTAAAAGAATTCATGCTCAGGCATCTTCCACTGTTTAAAATGAGTTCATCAGTCACCTGAGTACTCATTTTTAGTGAGGAAGCAAGTCATCCTCGACCCCGAGGGACTGCCTATGATGATGGATGATATCCAACCAAGGGAAAGCTGGATGCAATCAGAAATGCACCCATTCCCAACAGTGTCACTGAACTTTGATCATTTTGGGTCTTTTGAATTATTATGGGAAGTTCCTACCAAATTTGGCTACAGTGTTACATCCATTGAATGAGCTGTTGAAAAAACAGGTCCATTGGAAGTGGTCAGAAGAATGCGACACAGCATTCAAGGAGTGTAAGAGCCAGTTGGTAGAGAGTAACATGTTAGTTCATAATGATGTATCTAAGGAGATCAAGCTAGCATGTGACGCCTCCCCAAATGGTGTTGGGGCAGTGATCTTTCATGTACGACATAGTGGGGAGGAGAGAACAATTGCTTTTGCTTCATGCACTTTCAGTGCCAGTGAACGTAATTATGCACAAATCGAAAGGAAAGCTTTGGCATTCATTTTTGGGGTCAAGAAGTTTCAAAAATACTTGTATGGTCATAAGTTTACCATTGTTACTGACCATAAGCCCCTGACAGCAATCCTCCATCCAAAGTCCCCAGTTCCAATCTTAGCTGCAGCCCGAATGCAGAGATGGGCTTTGATTTTGTCAGCATATACATTTAACATTGAGTACAGATGATCAGCTGATCACAGTAATGCTGATGCTATGTCCAGGTTGCCAGCCCCATTCCAAGTTACACCCAATAAGGAAAAGTGTTCTATTTTTCATACATTGATGAACTACCAGTCACAGCTGAAGAGATTGGTAGAGCAGCCAAACGTGACCCAGTTATGTCAAAGGTGTATGATTACATCGCAAATGGCTGGCAAAACCAGGTATCAAAGAAAGATATTCATCCATACTTCGTTTGTAGGAATTAATTATCAGTGGATAAAGATTGTATCATGTGATGTGCAAGAGTAGTTTTTCCAAATAAGTTCAGGTCCAAATTGTTAGGAGATCTTCATGACCAGCACCTGGGATTGTGCTTGACCAAGAATTTTGCATGCAGTTACTTATGGTAGCCAGGTTTAGATAAATATATAGAGTACATTGTTAGTCAGTGTACAACATGTCAATTGGTAAGCAAGAAATCACCATCAGTACCATTACAGACATGGAAATGGCTTCCCAGGATATGGCAAAGGTTGCATATAGATTTTGCTGAGCTAGAAGGAGAATTGTTCATTGTGATTGATCGCCATTCAAAGTTGGTAGAGGTATTTCCGATGCGCAAAATAACAACAAGTAAAACACTAGACATTTTGAGAAGATTGTTTTCTTCATGTGGCCTCCCAGAAGAAATTGTGTCTGATAATGGGCCGCAATTTTGTTCAGAAGAATTTGCATAGCTCATAAGCAGAAATGGTGTGAAACATACTAAAGTTCCACCATACCAAAGTTCCACCGTACCAACCTGCTTCAAATGGTGCAGCAGAGCGCACTATACAACTAGTAAAACATGCTCTCATCAAACAAATGTTGGATCCAAATCCAAAGAAACGGCAGTTGTCGTTGGACCAGAAACTAGCAAATTTTCTAATAACATATCGTAATACTCCTCATTCAACTACTGGTAGAACACCAGCAATGTTGTTTCTCAAACGACAGCCATGAACTAGGTTCTCGTTGTTAAAGCAAAACTTGGCACAGTCAGTAGAAGAGAAACAATTAAGACAGAAAGAGAATCATGATAGAGATAGAGTAAGAAAGAAAAGTGTGAAATTAAATCAGAAGGTGAGAGTGAAGAATTAGCACCATAAATGATTAAAGTGGTTACCGGGAAGAATAGTGAAGATATGTGGTCCGTGCACTTATTTGGTCAAGATGTTTGATCATGGAAAGGTTAGGTTTGTTCATATTGATCATAGTTTACCGACCGATATGGAAGTTCTAAAGTTTCGATTATTTCTGATAAGTCAGATAATCTTGTTACAAGTAGAGTACCAGTAACAAATCCTATATCAGATGTACTAGAAACAAGTCCAAGAGAATGTCAGAATTTAAGTCTGAGTCAGGCAGACAAACAGTCTGAAGTTCTAGAGAGTTCAAATGTAGATCAAGGGTTATCCTTGGAGGAAAACTCCCCTCAGGTTCAGCCTAGAATGAGTCTAATTTCGACACCACATTTGGAAAGTTCTGTTTGAGAGCAAAGCTATCCTCTTCAAAACAGAAAACCAGCAGTTAACTTTGATTTGTAAATATGGCAAAATAAGTCCATATCTTTTGTTGTGCATAACCATGCAGGTTATGTATGATGATTATTTTATTTTGATTACTTCTTCATTAAGGAGGAAGTGTAATATAGAGCTCCCCTAGTGGACTACTACTCCATCCAGTGTACTACTGTGGTAATGCAACTGCTGATGTATAATAATAAAGGGGTCATGTGACCAGGTCATCTGACAAGTTTTCTGTAGCGCCATCTTGTAATCTGTGTGCTTATGATGTCGTAAAGAAGATATCATAATAGGATGACGCGAGCATAGACGTGAGGGGAGAAGGCTCTATCGTGCAAGGGTCTACAGAAAGCAGTTTTCGTATATGGACTTGACGGATGACCAGTGTCTCCATAGACTTCGATTCTGGAAGGACATCGTGAGGGAGCTGTGCAATCTCCTGCAGCCAGACCTCCAGCTTCAAACAAGGACAGCTCTGACCGTCACAACCAAAGTGACCATAGCACTCAATTTCTATGCCACTGGATCTTTCCAAGCTGCCAAAGCAGACATATTGAACATTTCACAGTTCGCCGCACATAGCTCCATCCATCAAGTGACAGATGCTCACTATAAGAGAAGGAGGGACTACATATCCTTCCCGATGAATAGGGAGAAGCTGTTGGAGCGGCAGACCAGTTTTGGGTGAATTGCGGGCTTCCCCAGGGTTTAGGGTGCCATAGACTGCACCCACGCCGCATAGAACAATCCCGAGATGTTCAGAAACCGCAAGAGATTCAACTCCCTCGACGTCCAGCTGGTGTGTGACTACCACCACAAATTCATGGCAGCAGCCACGATGCATTCATTCTGCACCAGACCGGTGTGCCCGGCGTATTTGCTGACCCAAAGCAAGATTGTGGCTGGCTCCTTGGAGACAAAGGCTACCCACTGTGCACTTGGCTGCTGACTCCCCTTCACAACCCCAGGGCTGCTGCACAGCAAGCCTACAATGACTCTCATTCAGCCGTCAGGTGTTTAATTCAGCAATGCATCAGGATCCATAAGCAGAGGTTCTGTTGCCTGGATCGCTTTGGTGGAATGTTGCACTACTCATCTGAGCAGGTCTCCCTATTCGTAGTCGTCTGCTGCATGCTTCACAACCTGGCAACCATGAGTGCACAACCATTGAAGGACAAGCCGACCCAACCTGTCAGGGAACACCACACTGGCAGCAGCGGGGATAAAAGGAGCAGTGAGCAGCCAGCCACCACAGGGAGCAGCGTAAGCAGGTAAGGGAGGGCGACAAAGGAGAACAGGGCAATTACATTCGTCGTCACAAGAAGGCAGGGAAGTGATTGGTTGGTGAGTTTTTCTTTCTCTTTTCTTGCTTTAAATTAAGGGCCTTAAATTAGGGGATGGGATTAATAACTAAAAACAAAATCTAATTAATTAAATACATTAGAGAAAGCAGGGCAGACGATGTATCATTGCTGCAACATGTGGAAGCTGGTGGACACCATTGAGGTCCACGGCGACCACATCTGCAGCGTGTCTGCAGTTCGAGGAACTTCGGCGCTGTGTTGATGAGTTGGAATTCGAGCTGTGGACACTACGACACACCAGGGAGGGGGAGGGTTACCTGGTTGCCGCGATCCAGGAGCTAGTCACATCAATTAGAGTAATTAATTCAAATTCAATCTGAGGTCATGGACAGGAGGGTGTGACTACAAGCGAGGAAGGTATGGGGATTCAGGATAGAGTGATGGAGGAGCCTCAGCCCTTGCTCTTGTCCAACAGGTTCGAGGCTCTTACTCCCTGTGTGGACTGTTAGGTATTTAACCCCTTGTAGCCTGTATTACACTATTACCAGAGGGCCTACCTGTTAGAGTCCCAAAGGATCCCAGCATCCCTTGGGAGCACGGTATATAAGCAGGCCACCCACGAGGTACCTGCACTCTAGAGTCTTATTAAAGGAGCTAAGGTCACACTTGCTCATTGTACACAGTACTCAGTTTCATCCTGTATTATGAGTGTACCAATTAGCGACGAGGTAACGAACAACCGCGCGAAAATGAAAAGAACAGTTGGTATCCTGGAGAAGTTCTCAGAAGGGGATGATTGGGAGGCCTTCGTGGAGAGGCTCGACCAATACTTTATGGCCAACGAGTTAGAAGGGGACAAGAACGCTGCCAAACGAAGGGAGATCCTCCTAACTGTCTGTGGGACAACAACCTATGGCCTCATGAAGAATCTCCTAGCTCCCGCAAAACCAACAGAGAAATCCTATGAAGAATTGTGTATGCTGGTCCAGGTGCACCTAAATCCTAAGGAAAGCATTTTGATGGCACGATATCGGTTCTACATTTGTCAACGATCGGAGGGCCAGGAAGTGGCGAGCTATGTCGCCGAACTAAGGCACCTTGCAGGACATTGTGAGTTTGAGGGATTCCTAGAACAAATGCTCAGAGACTTTTTTGTGCTGGGCATTGGCCGTGAGAAAATCCTTCACAAACTGTTGACTGTAGAAACTCCGAATCTAAGTAAAGCCATAACGAAAGCCCAGACATTTATGTCCACCAGCGACAACACCAAACAGATTTTGCAGAGTAAAGAAGTTTCGGCTAGCACTGTGCATAAAGTAACATCAGTTTTGAGCAGAAATATACATGGCAGAACGTACACGCCGGCTGCTGCTGCCTGACCTCAGATGACCCAGAGTCTGCCATTAATCGTTAATGCGAGGCAGTTAACACCTTGTTGGCGCTGTGGAGGTGATCATCGGCCCCATCAATGCCGCTTCAAGCACTATGCATGAAACAGTTGCAGAGCAATGGGACACCTCCAGCGAATATGCAGGCGAGCTGCAAACCCTGCAAACCACCACGTTGCAGAGGAATATCGATCCACTGTGGATCAGGCTGAATTGGAGACTCGTACCGAGGAGGCAGAAGTGTACGGGGTACACACATTCACTACGCAATGTCCACCAATAATGTTGAAAGTTGAATTGAACGGAATTCCAGTATCTATGGAACTGGACACGGGTGCAAGTCAGTCCATAATGAGTAAAAAGGCCATCGACAGGCTGTGGGGCAAAAAGGCACACAGACCCAAGCTCAGCCCCATTCACACCAAACTAAGGACTTGCACCAAGGAACTAATCCCTGTAATTGGCAGTGCAGAAGTCAAAGTCTCCTATGACGGAGCAGTACACGAACTCCCGCTGTGGATTGTGCCAGGGGATGGCCCCACATAGTTTGGCAGAAGCTGGCTGGGAAAAATCCGTTGGAACTGGGACGACGTCTGAGCACTTTCATCCATCGACGACGCTTCATGTGCCCAAGTTCTGAACAAGTTCCCATCGTTGTTCGAGCCAGGCATTGGAAGCTTTTCGGGGGCGAAAGTGCAGATTCATTTGGTTCCCGGTACGCGACCCATCCATCACAAGGCACGGGCAGTACCATACATGATGCGTGAGAAAGTGGAAATCGAGCTGGACAGGCTGCAGCGAGAAGGCATCATCGCACCGGTGGAATTCAACGAGTGGGCTAGTCCGATTGAGCCGGTACTTAAAGAGGACGGAACAGTTAGAATTTGTGGGGACTATAAAGTAACGATTAATTGCTTTTCGCTACAGGACCAGTAAATTACCCAAGGCAGGCGACCTATTTGCGACCCTGGCTGGAGGGAAGATGTTCACCAAGCTGGACCTGACCTCGGCCTATATGACGCAGGAGCTGGAGGAGTCTTCGAAAGGTCTCACCTGCATCAACACGCACAAAGGTCTGTTCATCTATAACCGGTGCCCATTCAGGATTTGGTCGGCCACGGCAAT
The DNA here is from genome assembly GCF_044704955.1 of Pristiophorus japonicus. Lineage (NCBI taxonomy): Eukaryota > Metazoa > Chordata > Chondrichthyes > Pristiophoridae > Pristiophorus > Pristiophorus japonicus. The sequence goes on from NC_091986.1 coordinate 140,208,789, forward strand.
CTTTCAATGGAACATGGAGAGCCTGCTAAAGTCGGTTCCTCGCACCGTGGTTTTCCAGGACGACATACTGGTTACAGGTCGGGACACCATTGAGCACTTGAAGAATCTGGAAGAGGTTCTTAGTCGGTTGGATTGCGTGGGGCTCAGGTTGAAACGCTCAAAGTGTGTTTTCCTGGCGCAGGAGGTCGAGTTCTTGGGAAGAAGAATCACGGCAGATGGCATCAGACTCACCGACGCCAAGACGGAGGCCATCAAGAATGCGCCGAGACCACAGAACGTGACGGAACTGCAGTTGTTCCTGGGACTCCTTAACTGTTTCGGTAATTTCCTACCTGGGTTAAGCACCCTGTTAGAACCCCTACATACGCTACTGCGCAAGGGAGACAACTGGGTATGGGGGAATTCACAAGAGGTTGCCTTTAAGAAAGCCAGAAATCTGTTGTGTTCAAACAAACTGCTTTTCCTGTATAATCTTGTAAAAGATTAGTGCTTGCTTGCGATGCGTCGTCATATGGGGTCGGGTGTGTGTTACAACAGGCTAACAAATCGAGGATCTTGCAACCAATCGCTTATGCATCCAGGAGTTTGTCCAAGGCCGAAAGGGCCTACAGCATGATGGAAAAAGAGGCTCTGGCGTGCGTTTACGGGGTAAAAATAATGCACCAGTACTTATTTGGCCTCAAGTTTGAGCTTGAAACTGACCACAAGCTGCTCATATCGCTGTTCTCTGAGAGCAAAGGGATTAACACCAATGCCTCTGCCTGCATCCAAAGATGGGCGCTCATGCTGTCGGCATACAACTATGTAATCCGCCACAGACGAGGCACAGAGAACTGCGCAGGTGCTCTCAGTCGGCTGCCATTGCCCATCACTGGGGTGGAAATAGCACAGCCAGCGGAATTGCTCATGGTCATGGAGGCATTCGAGAACGAAAAGTCCCCTGTTACGGCCCGCCAGATCAGGACCTGGACCAGCCAGGATCCTTTACTGTCCTTGGTAAAAAACTGTGTCCTCCATGGGAGCTGGTCCAGTGTCCCAGCGGAGATGCAGGAGGCGATTAAACCATTTCACAGACGCAAAGACGAAATGTCCCTGCAGGTGGACTGTCTGTTGTGGGACAATCGTGTGGTCTTGCCCAAGAAAGGCGGAGATATATTCATATGTGAACTGCTCAGCACCCATCCAGGCATTGTAATGATGAAAGCCATAGCCAGATGCCATGTGTGGTGGCCCGGCCATCAACTCAGATTCAGAGTCATGTGTGCGCCAGTGCAACACTTGTTCTCAACTGAGCAATGCACCCAGAGGGGCACCGCTAAGTTTGTGGTCATGGCCCTCCAAACCGTGGTCGAGGATCCACATGAACGATGCGGGCCCATTTCTAGGCAAAATGTTTTTGGTTGTCGTGGACGCTTACTCAAAATGGATTGAATGTGAGATAATGTCTCTCAGCATGTCCACGGTCACTATTGAAAGCTTACGAGCCATGTTTGCCACGCATGGCTTGCCTGATGTGATAGTCAGCGACAATGGGCCGTGCTTCACCAGTGCTGAATTCAAGGAATTCATGACCCGCAATGGGATCAAACACGTCACATCTGCCCCGTTCAAGCCCGCATCCAATGGCCAGGCAGAACAGGCAGTTCAGACCATCAAGCAAAGCTTGAAACGTGTGTCGGAAGGCTCCCTGCAGACCCGGCTGTCCCAAGTGCTGCTCAGCTACCGCACCAGACCCCATTCACTCACCGGAGTTCCCCCAGCCGAGCTGCTCATGAAACGGGCACTAAAAACAAGGCTCTCTCTTGACCACTCTGATCTCTATGATCACATGGAGGGCAAGCCCCATCAACAAAGTGTGTACCATGACCGCGCAAATTTGTCACGCAATATTGAGATCAATGATCCTGTGTTTGTACTCAATTATGGACCTGGTCCCAAATGTCTCGCTGGCACGGTCACAGCCAAAGAGGGGAGTAAGGTGTTTCAGGTCAAAATGGCCAATACAGAAAACATTTGGGCCAAATCAAATTGCGGTTCACCAACAGCTACGAACAACCTGAAGGAGACATCACCAACTTTGACCCTCCAACACACACACAAGCGGCAACTAACATCCTGGTTGACCACGAAACCGAACTCACCATCCCCAGCAGCCTAGCAAGGCTGGCTGCCCAACAGCCCAGTGAAGAACTAACCAACTCACCCACACCCGCATTTGTACCGAGACAATCGACAAGGGAGCGAAAAGCCACAGATCGTCTCACCTTGTAAATAAGTGTACTGATGGGGGAGTGATGTTATGTAGTTAACCCCTTGTAACCTGTATTATACTACCACCAGAGGGCCTACCTGTTGGAGTCCCATGGGATCCCAGCATTCCTTGGGAGCATGGTATACAAGCAGGCCACCCACGAGGTACCTGCACTCTTTTGTCTTATTAAAGGAGCTAAGGTCACACTTGCTCATTATACACAGTACTCAGTTTCATCCTTTATTATGAGTGTACCATGGACGTGAGTAGGGACTGCAGGGAGGATGAGCAAACTGACAACAGCACTGTGGTACAGGGGGCCATTCAAGTGGGGGAGTAAAAAGAAATGTTGTAGTGGTAGGGGACAGTATCATTAGGGGGATAGATAACGTTCTCTACAGCCAAGAGAGTAAGTCCTGAAGGCTGTATTTCCTGCCCGGTGCCAGGGTTAAGGATACCTCCTCTGGGCTGAAGTGGAACTTGGAGTGAGAGAGGGGAAAGATCCAGTTGCCGTGGTCCACATGGGTACCAACGACAAAGATAGGACAAAGAAAGAGGTTCTGCTGAGCGAGTATAAGCAGCTAGGGGTCAAATTAAAAAGCAAAACCACAAAGGTAATAATCTCTGGATTACTACCTGAGCCACGAGCAAATTTGTATAGGGTAAACATGTGGCTCAAAGACTGGTGTGTGAGAAATGGGTCTTGGTTTGTGCGACACTGGCACCGGTACTGGGGTAAGAAGGAGCTGTTCTGTTGGGACGGGCTCCATTTAGACCGTGCTGGTACTAGGGTCCTGGCGAATCAAATAACTAGGGCTGTAGAGAGGGCTTTAAATGAATTAGTGGGGGGGAGGATTCAGGTGAGCAAAAGTGCAAAAAGTCAAATAAGGAGAAGACAATAGAGCAGGGTAGCACTGAGGGAAATGAAAACCAGAGCGTGCCAGGAAGGGACAGAATCTATAAACAAAGGTGAATCAGAAAGTGGGGTCAAAGCAGGAAAAAAATGGTAAAGAAACAAATTTAAAAGCTCTTTATCTGAATGCATGTAGTATTCATAACAAAATAGATGAGTTGATGGCACAAATAGATACAAATGGGTATAATCTGAAAGGCATTACAGAGATGTGGTTGCAAGGTGACCAGGACTGGGAAGTAAATATTCAGGGGTATTTGATAATTCAGAATGACAGATAGAAAGGAAAAGGAGGTGGGGTAGCACTGTTAATAAAGGATGAGATCAGTGCGTTAGTGAGAAATGATATTGGCTCAGAAGATCAAGATGTTGAATCAGTTTGGATGGAGATAATGAATAATAAGGGGAAAAAGTCACTGGTGGGCATAGTCTATTGGCCCCCTAACAGTAGCTACACAGTTGGACGGAGTATAAATCAAGAAATAAGGGAGGCTTGTAACAAAGGAACGGCAATAACTGATCACGGATGCACCAGTGTCGATTTCCATGGGTATCTTGGCTCCTGCAACATCTACGTGAATTATGATACTTTTCGAATCGCTGTTAGATACCCTCGTGCTCCTGATGATGTGTATCTCTTCATCTTGTTGCTTTTCTTCCACGCTATGTAGTCTCTGGGAATTTCTATTTATAGGCTTGAAAGTTGGTTTCTGTTCAAGTCGGCATGCCTTCACAAGATGCCTAGTTTTCATGCAGAATAAACACTCTGCCTTCATATATGGACTACTTTGATCAATGTATTGTCCCAGGCACCGATAACATGACTTCATATATTGTTATCTTGGCTGGTTGCTGAGGCCTTGGGGCCCAATTGCCTTTTACTTTTAACCTGCAGGCAATTCAGCTCGGTTGTCTATACGAAACCTCGGGCTTATTGGTCAGCGATATCCATTGACATAGCTGTCTGACAAGCTAACTCAAAAGTCAAGTTAGGAGTTGTCAACAACTTTCTTCTGATCGCTTCATTTTCCATTCCACAAAAAAAGTGGTCACACAATGCTCGGTCCTGAAATTTTACGAAATGACATTGGATAGCTTCTTTAATGCTACAATGTACTCACTGATACTTTCGTCAATACATTAATCTTATATTCTGAAATGATAACTTTAAGCAATTTCCAGGGGCTCAGGACTGTAGTGCTGTTCTAACTTAGTAAGAATCTGCTTAAGTGATGTGTCCTTTGGCTTGACAGGCACAAGCACATTTTTGAGGGTTTCATACACCTCAGGTCCTGCTTCAGTTAAGAAAAAGCCCATTTTCTTTACAACACCACCCGGTTACGGTTATCAGCATCAGGGACTTTGATTATACTATTCGCAGTGAAAAACATTTCTAGCCGCTCCACATACGCTCTGAAAGTCTCACGGTCGCATTAAAACTCACCCAAGCGCCTTGTTATTCTCATAAGCGCGGCTATCTGGACTCTGGCAGTTCAGTCAAGTGTGCTTGTAATTTACCTTGTATTTTTAGCTGTTAATCAAAACAAAGAAGCTCTCAAAGTCTCTCTGTCGGTTGGCTGAATCATTCACCAACAAAAATTTCAGCTAGGTTATCCAGAAATCCTATCCTTCATCGCCAATGTGATATCTTCTGTACGACCTCACAAACACACAGGCTCTAAGATGGCTAATAACTTCTGGAACCGGTCAGGTAACCTGTTCCCTCATTATTGTCGTAAACAGCAATGGCTGCATTACCACAGTAGACCACTGGGTGGAGCTATATATGTTACCTATGCCATTGGGAAAATTAGATTTAGCACAGGGGTCTGTACTGGGTGATGCACCAGGACCTAACGGACTGCAGCATGGTGAAGGGAAAAGGCAACCTCGGGTGCCATCTCTCCAGGAAGTGAGTTCACACATGAGTTCTGCTGAAGAGCCCATCGATGTTGGGGCTTATGAATGAAGGGTGAAGGCCATGTGTTCCCAGATATTGGGACAATGGTAAGGGTGCCCAAGAGCCTGTCACAAGCGATCTGGAGCATGGAAGAGTTTGCCTCCTGCATTGTGGACAGCTCTGCGCACAGCATGGAGCCCATCATTGCCAGTGTGCAGATGATGGGGGACTCCCAGAGTGACCGTGCGGATCCAGCTGTGATGCCATGTCTCGTTGGTGATGTGGCAGCTGCCATTACAGCACAGGCGCAAGTGAACGAGCATGAGTGCTGCTTTGGAGAGGATGGCCGCTGCCCTGGAAGCTCAGAATGCTCTTATGCACTCTGGGCAACAGGCCACAGAACGTCTTATTGCTGTCGGCTCTGGTGGCATTGAGACGGTGTCTGCTCTCATGCAATCTCAGCCGGATGCCATGTGAGATCTGACTGTTGCAATCCCGGCTGGGTCCACCACGGTCCACGGGGTACCTTGTGGTGTCGCGCCACACCAATGACCTGCACTCCAGCAGATTGATGGGTATGGTGAGGTGCTTGCCCCTGGTGAGTGGCGCAGGTTCCTCAGACCAGGATGATGAAGTGCTCTCTCAGGATCACAGCAGTCCTGAACCCAGACCTGTCAGTCCGCCATTGCCGACAAGCAAGGAATCGTCCCAGACAAGGTCAACTGAACTTACCGAGGAGTGTGCAGGCCAGTGTGCAGCCGGCCCTTCCAGGGCCAGAGCTGGTTGAGGGCGTCCTAGAAAGACATCTATTATTTTGACATCTGAAACACAGCAGCCTTCCCAGACCCATGATGCAGCCACAGGGGAGTCACTGCAGTGTAGTTCGAGAATAGGCTTGCATAAGAGGGATTAAAAGGAGATGCACAAGGGTGATAAATGATTATTTGTCTGTTTTTTGCATCTTTTTTTCTTCTGTAATAAATCTTTATTTTGTGTTCCAATATCTGTGTAGGTGTCTCATTTCACTGTGGCCAATGGTGTGTGAAAGTCCTCATTGGGTTGGCCATGGAGATGCAAAGCTGAAGGGTAAAGTGGGCATGAACTCATTGGGTTGGCCATGAAGATGCAAAGATGTGGGCATGAGCTCATCAGAAACGAGCAGCAATGAGACGGTTCTGCATTTCTCTGGCAGGGTTTGGATGGTGCCGCCGCCTCCTGCCTGGTCAGTGACCCGCATCCTGGTCCACCTCCGGTGCCGCCTCCTCCTCCTCCAGCGCATCGTGGTTCTGCGCCTTCTCCTCCTGGTCCTCCTCCTCAGCTGGTACTGCTGGCTCATAAGAACATAAGAAATAGGAGCAGGAATAGGCGACCTGGCACCTCGAGCCTGCTCCGCCAATTAAATAAGAACATGGCTGATCTGATCATGGACTCAGCTCCACTTCCCTGCCTGCTCCCCATAACCCTTTATTCCCTTATTGCTCAAAAAATCTGTCTATCTCCGCCTTAAATATATTCAATGACCCAGCCTCCACAGCTCGGGCAGAGAATTCCACAGATTTACAACCGTCAAGTTTCCTCAATGAGTGGAAATATCCTCCTTGCATCCACCTTGTTGAGCCCCCTCATTATATTATATGTTTTGATAAGATCAACTCTCATTCTTCTGAACTCCAATGAGTATTGGCCCAACCTGCTCAACCTATCTTCATTTGTCAACCCCCTCATCTCCGGAATCAATCTAGTGAACCTTCTCTGAACAGCCTCCAATGCAAGTATATCCTTCCTTAAATACGGAGACCAAAACTGAATGCAGTGCTCTAGGTGTGGCCTCACCAATACCCTGTACTGTTGTAGCAGGACTTCTCTGCTTTTATACTCTATCCCCCTTGCAATAAAGCCAACATTCCATTTGCCTTCCTGATTACTTGCTAACGTTTTGTGTTTCATGCACAGGGATGCCCAGGTCCCTCTGTACTGCAGCACTTTGCAATATTTCTCCACTTAAATTATAATTTACTTTTTTTTTCTGCCAATGTGGATAACCTCACATTTTCCCACATTATACTCCATCCACCAAATTTTTGTCCACTCACTTAACCTGTTTATATCCCTTTGCTGATTTTTTGTGTCCTCCTCACAATTTGCTTTCCCATCCATCTTTGTATCGTCAACAAACTTGGTCCCTTCATCCAAGTCATTAATATAGATTGTAAATAGTTAAGGACCCAGCACGAGCCCTGCGGCACTCTACTAGTTACCGTTTGCCAACTGGAAAATGACCCATTTATCTCGACTTTCTGTTTTCTGTTAGTGAGCCAATCCTCTATCCATGCTAATATATTACCTCTAACTCTATGAGCTCTTATCTTGTGCAGTAACCTTTTATGTGGCACCTTATCGAATGCTTTCTGAAAATCCAAATACACCACATCCACTGGTTCCCCCTTATCCACCCAGCTCGTTACATCCTCAAAGAACTCCAATAAATTTGTCAAACATTATTTCCCTTTCATAAAACCACGCTGACTCTGCTTGATTGAATTATGCTTTTCCAAATGTCCCGCTACTGATTCCTTGATAATGGACACCAGTATTTTCCCAATGACAGATGTTAGGCTAACTGGTCTATAGTTTCCTGCTTTTTGACTGCTTCCTTTTTTAAATGGGGGCTTTACATTTGCGGTTTTCCAATCTGCTGCGACTACTCCAGAATCCAGGAAATGTTGGTAGATTACAACGAATGCATCCACTATCTCTGCAGCCACTTTCTTTAAGGCGCGAGGATGTAAGCCATCAAGTCCAGGGGACTTGTCCGCCTTTAGCCCCATTATTTTATCGAGTACTACTTCATTAGTGATTGTGATTATACTAAGTTCCTCCCTCCCCATCATCATCATCATCATAGGCAGTCCCTTGGAATCGAGGAAGACTTGCTTCCACTCTTAAAATGAGTCCTTAGGTGGCTGAACAGTCCACTACGAGAGCCACAGTCCCTGTCACAGGTGGGACAGATAGTCATTGAGGGTAAGGGAGGGTTGGACAGATATGCCGCACACTCTTTCCGCTGCCTGCGCTTGAATTCTGCATGCTCTCGGCGATGAGACTCAAGGTGCTCAACGCCCTCCCAGGTGCACTTCCTCCACTTAGGGCGATCTTTGGCCAGGGATTCCCAGGTGTTGATGAGGATGTTGCACTTTATCAGGGTGTCCTTGTAATGTTTCCTCTGCCCACCTTTGGCTCGTTTGCCGTGAAGGAGTTCCGAGTAGAGCGCTTGCTTTGGGAGTCTCATGTCTGGCATGTGGACAATGTGGCTTGCCCAGCGGAGCTGTTCCAGCGTGGTCAGTGCTTCAATGCTGGGGATGTTGGCCTGGTCAGGGACGCTAATGTTGATGCGTCTGTTGTCCCCGGGGATTTGTAGGATCTTGCGGAGACATCGTTGGTGGTATTTCTCCAGCGACTTGAGGTGTCCACTGTGCATGGTCCATGTCTCTGAGCCATACAGGAGGGTGGGTATTACTACAGCCCTGTAGACCATGAGCTTGGTGGTAGATTTGAGGGCCTGGTCTTCGAACACTTTTTTCCTCAGGCGGCCGAAGGCTGCACTGGCGCACTGGAGGCGGTGTTGAATCTCGTCTGCTCTTGTTGATAAGAGGTTCCCTAGGTGTGGAAAATGGTTCACTTTGTCCAGGGCCGCGCCGTGGATCTTGATGATTGGGGGCAGTGCTGTGTGGCGAGGTCAGAACATAAGAACATAAGAATTAGGAACAGGAGTAGGCCATCTAGCCCCTCGAGCCTGCTCCGCCATTCAACAAGATCATGGCTGATCTGGCCGTGGACTCAGCTCCACTTACCCGCCCGCTCCCCATAACCCTTAATTCCCTTATTGGTTAAAAATCTATCTATCTGTGATTTGAATATATTCAATGAGCTAGCCTCAACTGCTTCCTTGGGCAGAGAATTCCACAGATTCACAACCCTCTGGGAGAAGAAATTCCTTCTCAACTCGGTTTTAAATTGGCTCCCCCATATTTTGAGGCTGTGCCCCCTAGTTCTAGTCTCCCCAACCAGTGGAAACAACCTCTCTGCCTCTATCTTGTCTACCCCTTTCATTATTTCAAATGTTTCTATAAGATCACCCCTCATCTTTCTGAACTCCAACGAGTAAAGACCCAGTCTCCTCAATCTATCATCATAAGATAACCCCCTCATCTCCGGAATCAGCCTAGTGAATCGTCTCTGTACCCCCTCCAAAGCTAGTATATCCTTCCTTAAATAAGGTGACCAAAACTACACGCAGTACTCCAGGTGCGGCCTCACCAATACCCTGTACAGTTGCAACAGGACCTCCCTGCTTTTGTACTCCATCCCTCTCGCAATGAAGGTCAACATTCCATTCGCCTTCCTGATTACCTGCTGCACCTGCAAACTAACTTTTTGGGATTCAAGCACAAGGACCCCCAGGTCCCTCTGCACCGCAGCATGTTGTAATTTCTCCCCATTCAAATAATATTCCCTTTTATTGTTTTTTTTTCCAAGGTGGATGACCTCACATTTTCCGACATTGTATTCCATCTGCCAAACCTTAGCCCATTCGCTTAACCTATCTAAATCTCTTTGCAGCCTCTCTGTGTCCTCTACACAACCCGCTTTCCTACTAATCTTTGTGTCATCTGCAAATTTTGTTACACTACACTCTGTCTCCTCTTCCAGGTCATCTATGTATATTATAAACAGTTGTGGTCCCAGCACCGATCCCTGTGGCACACCACTAACCACCACAGGCTGGTGGAGGACCTTTGTCTTACGGATGTTTAGCGTAAGGCCTATGCTTTCATACGCCTCAGTAAATACTATGTCCTGGAGTTCAGCCTCTGTATGTGCGCAGACGCAGGCGTCGTCCGCGTACTGAAGCTCGATGACAGAGGTTGGGTTGTCTTGGACCTGGCCTGGAGACGGCGAAGGTTGAACAGGTTCCCACTGGTTCTGTAGTTTAGTTCCACTCCAGCGGGGAGCTTGTTGACTGTGAGGTGGAGCATTGCAGCGAAGAAGATTGAGAATTGGGTTGGGTCGATTAAGCAGCCCTGTTTGACTCCGGTCCGGACGGGGATTGGGTCTGTAATGGATCCGTTGGTAAGGATCGCAGCCTGCATGTCATCGTGGAGCAGGCAGAGGATGTTGATGAACTTTTGGGGGCATCCGAAATGGAGAACGCTCCATAGACCCTCGCGGTTGACAGTGTCAAAGGCCTTTGTAAGGTCGAAGAAGGCCACATATAAGGGCTGGCACTGTTCCCTGCATTTTTTCCGCAGCTGTCACCCCATAGCCATTTGATTATCCACTGTTAGGATGTTTTTAGTGTCTTCTACTGTGAAGACCGATACAAAATATTTGTTCAATGCCTCTGCCATTTCGCTATTCTCCATTATTAATTCCTGTGTCTCATCCTCTAGGAGACCAACATTTACTTTAGCCACTCTTTTCCTTTTTATGTACTTGTAGAAACTCTTACTATGTTTTCATATTTTGTGCTAGTTTGTTTTCATAATCTATCTTCCCTCTATTATTTTTTTCGTCGTTCTTTGCTAACTTTTAAAAGTTTCCCAATCCTCTGGCCTCCCACTAGTCTTGGCCACATTGTGTGTCCTTGTTTTTAATTTGATACCATCCATTATTTCCTTAGTTAGCCATGGATGGTTATCACTTCTCTCCTTCGCATTGGGATATATTTTTGTTGAGAGTTAAATGTCTACCACTGCTCATCAACCGTCCGGCGCTTTAATCTATTTTCCCAGTTCACTTTAGCCAACTCTGCCCTCATACCTTTGTAGTCTCCTTTATTTAAGCTTAGGACACTGGTTTGAGATCCAACTTTCTTACCCTTCAACTGAATTTGAAATTCAACAATGTTACTGTCCATCATTCCTAGAGGATCCTTTACTAGGAGATCATTTATTAATTCTGTCTCATTACACAGTACCAGATCTAAGATAGCCTGCTCCCTGGTTGGTTCTGCAACATACTGTTCAAGGAAACTATCTATAAACTGGCTACACTCTATGAACTCTTCCTCAAGGCTATCCTGGCCAATTTGCTTTGTCCAATCAATATGAAAGTTAAAATTGGCCATTGATAACCGTGAATGGCAGTTGTACCCAAGTCCGATGGTAAGGCAACGTTCTGTGGTGATTATAAAATAACCGTAAACCAGGTTCGAGAGAGTAATTTCCCCAATACATTGTCAAATGTAGAAGATTTGTTCACAAAACTGACAGGTGGTCAGATCTTTTCAAAGTTAGATCTCACAAATGCCTACTTACAACTTGAACTAGATGAGGAGTCCAAGTCATGCTTGACTCTAAATACTCATCTAGGTCAATATCAATTTAATAGGCTACCATTTGGAGTGTCTTCCGCCCCTGCCATATTCCAAGGGGTGATGAACCAGATTTTGCAAGGTATTGAAGGGGTAGTATGCTTTTTAGATGACATACTAATTTCAGGCAAATCCATAATAACATATTGAATGAAGTCCTCAACTGGCTAGAGAAGCACAGAGTACGTGACTGCTCACAAGTGTGAGTTATTTCAAAACTTAGTGGAGTACTTAGGGCACAGAGTAGACAAAGATGGTTTACATCTGTTATGTCTCAAATAAAGCAATGTGACTGAGCTGAGTACTATAGACTCGAGTGTGACCTTAGTCTCTTTATTCTGACTCCAGAGTGCTCGCACTGCATGGGAGGCCTGATTATATGCAGTGCTCCCAAGGGACGCTGGGATCCCTTGGGACTCCAACAGATGCGCCCTCTGGTGGCAGTAGAATGCTGGTTGCAAGGTGTTGCATACATAACATCACTCCCCCCCCCAAAGTCAATAGTACACTTATTTACAGGGTGAGACGGTCTGGGGCTTTCCGCTCCTTATCGATTGTCTCGGTACAAGCACAGGTGCAGGTGAGTTGTTTGGACCTTCGCTGGGCTGCTGCGCAGCTGGCCTTGCTGGGCTGCTGGGGATGATGAGTTCAGCTTCGTGGTCAACCGTGATGTCGGTTGCCACTTGTGTGTGTATCAGAGGGTCGAAGTTGGTGGTGTCCTCTTCAGGTTGCTTGTGGCTGTCTGTGAATCGCAGTTTGGTTTGGTCCAAATGCTTTCTGCAAGTTAGTCCATTTGCAAGTTTGATCTCAAACACCCTACTCCCTTCTTTGGCTATGACAGTGCCAGCAAGCCATTTGGGACCATGTCCATAGTTGAGTACAAATACAGGGTCATTGACTTCAATATCGCGGGACAAATTTGCGCGATCATGGTATATGCTTTGTTGATGCTGCCTGCCCTCGACATGATCATGGATATCAGGGTGGACTAGAGAGAGCCTTGTTTTGAGTGAGCAGTTCGGTAGGGGGAACCCCGGTGAGCGAATGGGGTCTCGTGTGGTAGCTGAGCAGGACTCGGGATAGGCGGGTCTGCAGGGAACCTTCCAACACACGTTTCAAGCTTTGCTTGATGGTTTCAACTGCCAGTTCTGCCTGGCCGTTAGATGAAGGCTTGAACGGGGCAGATGTGACGTGCTTGATCCCATTGAGGGTCATGAATTTCTTGAATTCAGCGCTGGTGAAGCACAGCCCCTTGTCGTTGACAAGGACATCAGGCAGGCCGTGCGTGGCAAACATGGCTCGTAGGCTTTCGATGGTGGCAGTGGATGTGCTTACAGACATTATTACACACTCAATCCATTTTGAATAAGCATCCACAACAACCAAAAACATTTTGCCTAGAAACGGGCCAGCGAAGTCAACGTGGATCCTAGACCACGGTTTGGAGGGCCATGCCCACAAACCTAGCGGTGCCTCCCTGGGTGCATTGCTCAGTTGAGAGAAAGTGTTGCATTGGCGCATGCAAGACTCCAACTCTGAGTCGATGCCGGGCCACCACACATGGGATCTGGCTATAGCTTTCATCATTACTATGCCTGGGTGGGTCGCGTATGAACGTGGACCAACTCCCATGGAGGACAGTTTTTTTACAAGGGACAGTAAAGGATCCTGGCTTGTCCAGGTCCTGATCGAGCGGGCCGTAACAGGTGACTTTTCTTTTTCAAATGCATCCATCACCAAGAGCAAGTCTGCAGATTGCGCTATTTCTACCCCGGTGGTGGGCAATGGTAGCCGACTGAGAGCATCAGTGCAGTTCTCTGTGCCTGGCCTGTGGCGAATTACATAGTTATATGCAGACAGCATGTGCGCCCATCTTTGGATGCGAGCAGAGGCATTGATATTAATACCTTTGCTCTCTGAGAATAGCGACACCGGCTTATGGTCAGTTTCTAACTCAAACTTAAGCACAGATACTGGTGCAATTTTTTCACCCCGTAAACGCATACCAGAGCTTCTTTGTCAATCATGACGTAGGCCCTTTCGGCCTTGGACAAACTCCTGGACGCATAAGCGACCGGTTGCAATGTTCCCGATTTGTTTGGTTGTTGTAACACACACCGACCCTGTACGAAGACGCATCGCAAGCTAGCACTAAATGTTTACATGGGTCATACATAACAAGCAGTTTGTTGGAACATAGCAGATTTCTGGCTTTCTCAAAAGCAGTCTCTTGTGATTTCCCCCATACCCAGTCATCTCCCTTGTGTAGGAACACATGTAGAGGTTCACGCAAGGTGCTTAACCCGGGTAGAAAATTACCGAAATAATAGTCGTCCCAGGAACGACCGCAGCTCCGTCATGTTCTGTGGTCTCGGCACGTTCTTGATGGCCTCTGTCTTGGCGTCGGTGGGTCTGATGCCATTTTCCGCAATTCTTCTCCCTAAGAACTCGACCTCTTGAGCCAGGAAAACACACTTTGAGCATTTCAACCTGAGTCCCACACGATCTAGCTGACTTAGAACCTCTTCCAGGTTCTGCAAGTGTTCGAAGGTGTCCCGACCTATGATCAATATGTCGTCCTGAAAAACCACAGTGCGCGGAACCGTCTTTAGCAGATTCTCCATGTTCCTTTGAAAAATAGCCACGGCTGATCGAATCCTAAACAGGCATCTGTTGTAGATGAACAGACCTTTGTGCGTGTTGGTTCAGGTGAGGCCTTTCGAAGATTCCGCCAGCTCCTGCGTCATGTAGGCCGAGGTCGTGTCCAACTTGGTGAGCATCTTCCCTCCTGCCAGCGTCGCAAATAGGTTGTCTGCCTTGGGTAGCGGGTACTGGTCATGCAGCGAAAAATGGTTAATCGTTACTTTATAGTCCCCACAAATTCTGACCATGCCATCACCCTTAAGAACCGAAACAATCGGATTGGCCCACTCGTTGAACTCAACCGGTGCGATGATGCCCTCTCGTTGCAGCCTGTCCAGCTCGATCTCCACTTTCTCTCACATCATGTATGGCACCGCACGTGCCTTGTGGTGGATGGGTCGTGTACCATGAACCAAGTAGATCTGCACCTTTGCCCCAGAGAAGTTTCCGATGCCTGGCTCAAACAACGACGGGAAATTGCTCAAAACCTGGGCACATGAGGCGTCGTCGACGGACGAAAGCACTCGGATGTCGTCCCAGTTCCAGTGGATTTTGCCCAGCCAGTTTCTGCTGAACAGTGTGGGGCCATCTCCTGGTACAATCCAAAATGGTAGTTTATGCACCGCTCCATCATAGGAGACTTTTACTGCTGCACTGCCAATTACAGGGATCAGTTCTTTAGTGTAAGTTCTCAGCTTGGTATGAATAGAGCCCAGCTTGGGCCTTTGTGCCTTGTTGCACCACAGCATCTCGAAGGCCTTTTTGCTCATGATAGATTGACTCGCACCTGTGTCCAATTCCATGGATACTGGAATTATGTTCAGTTCAACTTTTAACATGATCGGTGAACATTTCGTGGTGAAGATGTGTACCCCATACACTTCTGCCTCCTCAGTTCGAGTCTCTAGTTCGATTTGATCCGCCATGGATCGGTCTTCCTCTGCAACGTGATGGTTTGCAGCTCGTCTGCACATTCGCTGGAGGTGTCCCATTGTTCCACAGCCTTTGCACGCATAGTGTTTGAAGCGGCATTGATGGGCTCGATGATCACCTCCACAGCGCCAACAAGGTGTTATTGCCTCACATTCACACTTGATGGCGGACTCTGAGTCATCTGAGGTCATGCAGCGGCAGGCGTGTACGTTCTGCCATATGCATTCCTGCCTGAAAACGACATTACTTTGTGTACAGTACTTGCCGATGCATCTTTATGCTGCAAAATTTGTTTGGTGTTATGGTGGACATAAATGTCTGGGTTATAGTTATGGCTTTGCTCAGGTTCGGTGTTTCAACAGTCAATGGTTTGCAAAAGATAACCTCATGGCCAATGCCAAGCACAAAAAAGTCTCTTAGCATTTGCTCCAGGAATTCGCAATGTCCTGCAAGGTGCCTTAGTTCGGCGACATAGCTCGCCACTCCCTGGCCTTCAGACTGTTGACATGTATAAAATCGATACCCTGCCATCGGAACGCTCTCCTTCGGATTTAGGTGCTTCCGGACCAGCGTACACAGTTCTTCATACGATTTGGTTGTTGGTTTCACCGGAGCAAGAAGATTCTTCATGAGGCCATAGATTGTTGTCCTGCAGACAGTGAGGAGGATCGGCCTTCGTTTGGCAGCGTTCTCATTCCCTTCCAGCTCGTTGGCCACGAAGTATTGGTCGAGTCGCTCCACGAAGGCTTCCCAATTGTCACCTTCTGAGAATTTCTCCAGGATACCAACAGTTCTCTGCATTTTCGCGTGATCGTTCGTTACCTATCACCAGTTGTTATGTCTCAAATAAAGCAATGTGACTGAGTACTGTAGACTTGAGTAAGTGTGACCGTAGTCTCTTTATTCTGACTCCAGAGTGCTCGCACAGCATGGGAGGCCTGCTTACATGCAGTGTTCCCAAGGGATGCTGGGATCCCTTGGGACGCCAACAGTTGTGCCCTCTGGTGGTGGTAGAATGCTGGTTACAAGGTGTTGCATACATAACATCCAACCAAGGGAAAGCTGGATGCAATCAGAAATGCACCCACTCCCAATAATGTCACTGAACTTCGATCATTTTTGGGTCTTTTGAACTATTATGGGAAGTTCCTACCAAATTTGGCTACAGTGTTACATCCACTGAATGAACTGTTGAAAAAACAGGTCCATTGGAAGTGGTCAGAAGAATGTGATGCAGCATTCAAGGAATGTAAAAGCCAATTGGTAGAGAGCACCATGTTAGTTCACTATGACATGTCTAAGGAGATCAAGTCAGCATGTGACGCCTCTCTATGGAGTTGGGGCAGTGATCTTTCATGTACTACATAGTAGGGAGGAGAGACCAATTGCTTTTGCTTCATGCACTCAGTGCCAGTGAGCATAATTATGCAAAAATTGAAAGGTAAGCTTTGGCATTAATTTTTGGGGTCAAGAAGTTCTACAAATACTTGTTTGGTCGTAAGTTTACCATCGTTATGGACCATAAGCCCCTGACAGTAATCCTCCATTCAAAGTACCCAGTTCCAACATTAGCTGCAGCCCGAATGCAGAGATGGCCTTTGATTTTGTCAGCATATACATATGATATTGAACACAGCAATGCTGATGCTATGTCTAGATTGCCTTCCCCAAGTTATACCCAATAGGGAAGAAGTGTTCTATTTTTCATTCATTGATGAACTGCCAGTAACAACCAAAGAGATTGGTAGAGCAATCCAACGTGACCCTGTTATGTCAAAGGTGTATGATTACATTGCAAATGGCTGGCCAAACCAGGTATCAGAGATAGATATTCATCTATTCTTCATTTGTAGGAATGAATTATCAGTCGATAAAGATTGTATCATGTGGAGTGCAAGAGTGGTTATACCAAATAAATTCAGATCCAAATTGTTAGGAGATCTTCATGATCAGCACCTGGGAATGTGCTTGACCAAAGGTTTGCATGCAATTACTTATGGTGGCCAGGTCTAGATAAAGATAGAGAGTACATCGTCAGTCAGTGTACAACATGTCAGCAAGAAATCACCATCTGTACTATTACAGACATGGAAAGGGCCTCCCAGGGTGTGGCAAAGGTTGCATATAGTTTTTGCTGAGCTAGGAGGACAGCAATTGTTAATTGTGATTGATAGTCATTCGAAGTGGGTAAGAGGTGTCTCCAATGCGGAAAATAACAAGTAAAACATTAGGGGCTAGATTTTCCATTATTTTTTCATGCATAACACCCACTTAACGTCCATTTTAATGCTGAAATGAGGTGTAACGCCCAGATATTGCCTATTTAGCCACAAAATGGAAACTGACGCCCATTTTTCAGATATTTATCGGCAAGCGTTACTTTCACCATGTACGTAACGCCGGGAAAAAATAATACCGCCCGCCACTTTTTTTGGGCAGAATCATCAGAATGGTTGAAACCATCGCACATAATATTGCCCAGCGTTACTTTCGGCACAAAATTAATGCCGAGATTCAATAATACCGACCGCCCACTTTTTTTGTCGTAAAGATCACATTTGCCAAAACTAGCGCCCAGTATATCACCCAGCATCACTTTCAGCACCTCGCACACATCTCGCCCACAATATCGCTCGCCGAAAACACCACCCTGAAAAAGTTGAATTGCTCTGAACTAATCACAGCGGTGTGGACGCCATTTTTCAAATCGCAGGTTACTTCATTGAAAAGGCTGCTTCAACTTCTGGGGAGTTTGGATTGACTCTGGAGTTCTTCTCAGGTGAAGTGACCATCTGAACAGACATTTTTTCATACTGTGGACGATTGGGTTTTACTGTAGGTGTCTTTTAGTGCGGAAATTTATTGCTTGTGAATAATCGGCATTATACTTTTATTGGAATGGGTCCAGCCATTTCTCAGCCTGCATCGATTACTACACAGATGCTGCAGGAGTACAAATGGCACAACGTCTAATCCACAGCATTATGTGCCCAATCTAAGACATGCCAGACTGAGGAGGAGCAGACACACCCCGCACTTAGAGGGAGAAGCGGTCTTACCTTGACTTATCCGAGAACACATGCCTTCAGAGACTGCGCTTCCACAAAGTGGTTACCAGTGAAATATGCCAGCTCATCAGGGCAGATCTGCAGCCTGCCAGCACCTTCAGGACATCACTGTCCATCGAGGTCAAGGTCAACGCGGCACTGTCGTTCTATGTGCCCGGTTCCTTTCAGGCCTCTGCGGTCGACGTTTCCCTTCTGTCTCAGCATGTCACACATTGCTGCATTAGACAGGTCACGGGGGCCCTGTATGCGCGTAGGATGGACTTTATCAGCTTCCCCATGACCACGGAGGCTCAGACTGACAGCAATGCGGTAGAATGCTCCAGCCCTAAGTTCCCCAAGGTGCAGGGAGCAATACAATGTACTCACATCGCCAGGTGGGCACCTTCTCAGGACCCAGAGGTTTTTCACAACAGAAAAGGATTTCACTCCCTGAAGGTCCAACTAGTTGTCGACCACAACCAGATAATTATGGCAGTGGATGCCAAATATCCAGGCAGCTTCGATGAGGCTCACAGCCTGCGTGAGAGCGCTGTCTCTGACATGTTTACCCAGTCAGCCACAAGGACAATGCTGGATGCTTGGTGACAAACGATATGGTCGAGCCACCTGGCTGATGACCCCCCCTGCGTGACACCCACACAGAGGCCAAGAAGCGATACACGAGAGCCACAGAGACACACGCAATGTGGTCCATAAAACAATTAGTGTGCTTAAGCAGCGCTTTAGATGCGTGGAGCACTCAGGAAGGGAGCTACAATACAACCCTGATCAGGTAGCTCAATTCATGGTCGTGTGCTCCATGCTGCATAACCTGGCTATCAGGAGGGGACAAGAATTGCCAGAAGGGACTGATGGTCCACCTCAGAAGAGAGGGGAAGAGGAGGACGAGGGGCTGGATGCTAATCTCGGGCTGACTATGCAACCATGCTCACTCCCCCCTCCAGACTGCAGGAAAGGGCCCGTGGCGGCTACATAGCTGCAAAACTCTTACGTCAGGAGCTCATAAATGAGCGATTTGCCGAAAGAATGTTGCTGTTATTGACAAAGCTGACACACTGCTGTGTGCAGCTCAGACATCAATGGTGGGCATCACCTTGGTGCCAGTTAAAGTTTAAGTTGATTCAAAGTTAAGTATAATGATATCCTTTCATGTTAAGGAATCACCAGTGTGTAACAGTCCAGCTATCTGAGACAATGTGCAACAAGGTTATGTTGAATAAAAAATACTTAATACGACCATTGGTCTGAAATCATAAGTATCACGGGCAAAAACACCCCACCCCCACCCCACATTTTCAAACATTGACATCAATCAAATGGTCAACATGTCCAGCAACACAGAACACAAATGCAAACCAACAGGATGGCCCCCTGCGACCATACATTACAACAAATTGTATACACCGAGATGGAGATATAACAAAGCCATCACCTGCGGACATGCACCTCACTTTCCTTCCCCCCTCCCCTTCTCCCCACCTCTACCCCTTTCCCTCCTCGCTCCATGCCTGGCCAAGGAACTCCTCAGGTGGTGCCTCATTGGGGGGGATGAAGGTGCTTACACAGATACGGGAGCTGGGGGTACCGAGGTGGGAACATTCTCGGATCCAGAAGTAGGCTCTTGCTCCTGCCTCTCATGTGTTGTTGGCACTGGGGGTGCAGAACCAAGGGGTGGAGTGCCGCGCTCCGGGACCACTGGGAGGCCTGTGCCATGAGTGTTCCTGGCTATTGCCTCCAGGGCCACCGCCATCCGTGGAACATACTCCGTCATGGTGCCGGAGATGCTGGCCAGCTGTCGGGATATGCCCCCCAATGCATTTAGGATCTGGTCACCTATGTCCAGAATCCTCCTGGACAACTGTACCATCTTTCCGCTCTCATCTGGCGCTCGTGGACCAGACCTGCCACGTCCACAAAACCTCCGCGGGGTCGGCGCCATCCTGGGGACACCTGGGGTGCCCTGTGGCGAGGTGCTTGGGCTGGTACCTCCAGAGTGGAGGTGGGAATGGCCGGAAGAGCATAAGATGACCCTGGGGTGGAATGCCTTCTGGAGCCGGACGATGCAGACTCCTCAAAGTCCACGCTCTCATCCGTGAAGAACAGACCCAGCCGATTGATGGGCGAGAATTGAACCTCCTCAGCACCAGATGTAGGATCGTCTGGCGAGTCCGGCCCTGCGCCCCCACCTTCTGGCCTCTGTGGTCTTGCCTTGGGATGCGCTGCAAAATACAAATGAGGTTATTAGAGGAGAAGGGAGTGCTAGGGTCACAAGGTGAGTCCAGCACTACACACAGCATTGGCACAACAAAAGCACCACCGCTATCAAAATCATTACAGACATCACATTTTATGACCATCAACACATTCTGCATTGCAATGATTCTCATGAGACCAGCATTATTTATAGGACAATTTTAGAAATCATCTATTATATATTATTGTTCGGATATGAGTGGGTGTGGCATTTATTGACTTTACATCACACAATGATGTATACTTTACTCACGTGGCAGACCAAACACTGCAAGCTCAAAGTAAGATGTGACCTTATTACAGATCTCAGCGTGCCTCTCCAGCCTGTGAGGCCTCCTTATATACAGGTGCTCCCAAGGGATTGTGGGATTCATTGGGACTCCAGGGGATAAGCCCTCTGGTGGTTAGACATCGTATTTACAGATTTACATGCAAAACAACACTCCCCGCCCCCCCCCAAAGTCAATAGTGTAACTATTTACAATGTGAGTCGATCTGGGGCCTTCCTTTCCTTGGTTGATCGCCTCTGTGAAAATGCTGGTTTTGGTGAGTTGTTTGTTGGGCCCTTGCTGGGCTGCTACACAGCTGGCCTTGCTGGGCTGCTGGGGCTGGTGAGTCTTGCTGGGCTGTTACAGGTGATGGGTTCTGCTTCGTGGTCAACCGCTGGGTCGGTTGCCGCTTGTGTGTGTGTGTTGGAGATTCAAAAAAAGTGGAGTCTTTTGTGGGTTGTTTTGGATAGACCGTAAATCTGAGTTTGGTTTGGTCCAAGTGTTTCCTGCAGGTGAGTCCATTTGAGAGTTTGACCACAAACACCCTACTCCCCTCTTTGGCCAAAACAGTGCCAGGAAGCCATTTGGGACCTTGTCCATAGTTCAACACAAATACAGGATCATTTATCTCAATTTCGCGTGACACATTTGCACGATCATGATATGCATTCTGTTAAAGCTGCCTGCTCTTTACCTGTTCGTGTAGATCAGGGTGGACTAATGAGAGCCTTGTCTTAAGTGCCCTTTTCATGAGCAGTTCAGCGGGAGGGACCCCAGTGAGCGAGTAAGGTCTTGTGCGGTAACTGAGCAGGACTCGGGATAAGCGAGTCTGCAGTGAGCCTTCAGTTACCCTTTTCAAACTCTGCTTGATTGTTTGTACTGTTTGTTCTGCCTGACCATTGGACGCTGGTTTAAATGGAGCAGATGTGACATGTTTGATCCCATTGCGGTCATGAACTCCTTGAACTCGGCACTGGTAAAGCACGGCCCATTGTCACTTACAAGGATATCAGGCAGGCCGTGCGTGGCAAACATGGCCCGTAGGTTTTCAATGGTGGCAGCGAACGTGCTTGCCGATATTATCACACATTCAGTCCATTTGGAGTACGCATCTACAACCACTAAGAACATTTTTCCCAAGAATGGGTCTGCCTAGTCGACATGGACCCTGGACCACGGTTTGGAGGGCCAGGACCATAAAC
This sequence comes from Pristiophorus japonicus, assembly GCF_044704955.1. Classification (NCBI taxonomy): domain Eukaryota; kingdom Metazoa; phylum Chordata; class Chondrichthyes; family Pristiophoridae; genus Pristiophorus; species Pristiophorus japonicus. The sequence continues at coordinate 140,230,594 of NC_091986.1, forward strand.
TTAGTGGTACCTCCCTGCATGAATTGCTTAACTGTGAACATGTATTACATTTGTGCACGCAGGACTAAGTCTGCATCGATACCGGGCCACCACAGGTGGGATCTGACTATCGCTTTCATCATTACGATGCCTTGGGTGGATGCTGTGGAGATCATTAATGAAAGTGTCCCTGCCCTTTTTTGGCACCACTACCCGATTACCCCATAGGAGGCAGTCTGCCTGTATGGACATTTCATCTTTGCGCCGCTGGTACGGCTTTATTTCTTCCTGCATCTCTAACGGGACACTTGACCAATTCTCGTGGAGCACACAATTTTTTACTAAGAACAGTAAGGTGTCCTGGCTCGTCCAGGTTCTAATCTGTTGGTCGGTAACAGGTGATTGCTCACTCTCGAATGCTTCCATTATCTTAACTAAATCTGCAGGCTGTGCCATCTCCACCCCTGCTGAGAGCATCGGCACAGTTTTCTGTGCCTGGCCTTTGGCGGATGGCGTAGTTGTATGCAGACAATGTGAGCGCCCTCTCTGGATGCGGGCCGATGCATTCGTATTTATCCCCTTGCTTTCAGAAAAGAGGGATATAAGCGGCTTATGGTCGGTTTCCAATTCAAATTTGAGCCCGAACAGATATTGATGCATTTTCTTTACCCCGTTAACACACGATAATGCTTCTTTTTCGATCATACTGTAAGCCCCCTCGGCCTTCGCCAGACTTCTGGGTGCTTAAGTAACCGGTTGCAATTTCCCAAATTCATTAACTTGTTGCAATACACACCCGACCTCGTATGACAACGCATCACATGCTAGTGCCAAACGCTTACATGGATCGTACAATACAAGCAATTTGTTTGAACATAACTATTGAGTTCCAAACACAGATGAGACTGCACACAGGGAGGTTAAAGTAACAGTGACCTCAGTCTTTATTGAGACACTCCAGAATGAGGAACAGGCCTTAGGGGCCGGCTTATATACAGTGCTCCCAAGGGATGCTGGGATCCCTTGGGACTTCAGGGGATGCGCTCCCTGGTGGCAGAACATGGGAGTGCATGCTTTACAGATCCACAACAAAGTGGATCTGCACTTTGGCGCCTGTGAAGTTGCCGATGCCTGGTTCAAATAAGGATGGGAACTTTCTCAGCACTTGAGCACAGGAAGCATCGTCCACTGAAGATAGTGTTTTGACGTCTTCCCAGTTCTACCAAATCTTCCCCATCCAGCTTCTGCCAAGCAGCATTGGCCCGTCGCCTGGTACAACCCACAGTGGCAATTCGTGTATCTCTCCATCATAGGATACTTTTATGTTCGCGCTGCCGAGAACTGGGATCAGTTCCTTGGTGTAAGTGCGCAGCTTTGTCTGAATCGGTCTCAGCTTGGGTCTTTGTTCTTTGTTGCCCACAGCCTCTCAAATGCCTTCTGGCTCATAAGTGATCGACTCGCCCCCACGTCCAACTCCATGGAAATGGGAATGCCATTTATCTTGACTTTCATCATCATGGGAGGACTTTTGGTAATGAAGGTGTGCACCCCATGCACTGCTTCCTCGGGCTGAGTCGCCTCTCTAGCTTGTACTTTATGATACTTGTTGGATTGGAAACGTCCTGCCGACTCCTCTGCCACGTTTTGAGTCGCATTTTTTCTGCACATTCGCTGTGGGCAGCCTTTGCATACAGTGTCTGAATCGACACAGACGGGCCCGATGGTTAGCCCCACAATGCCAGCATGTTAAACGATTCACATTTACACCCCTTGGAGGACTCTGAGTCGGACTAATTCTTTGATCGACAGTTATTTTCTACACAGTACTTACCAGTGAGTTTTGATTCTGGGAGAATCTCAACATTGAGGTCGTGAACGCCTGGCTTAAGGTGATGGTCCACTTCACGTCCCGTCGCGAAAACATCCCTCAACACATTGTTGAGGAATTCGCAAAATTCGCACGGTTCCGCGAGCCTTCGTAGGTCTGCGACATATTCCGCTAAATCTTGGCCCTCGGTGCGGCGGTGTGTGTAGAAGCGATACCTGACCAGCGAAACCAGAGTAAAGGCTTCACCCTCTGTAAACTTTTCCAAACTACCAACACCAGCCATCTCTGCGTATAAGTCCATGATCTGTACTCGTCACCAGTTACTATGTCTCGACTTATCTGTAGAATAACTCCACAAGACCTAGTGCTGTGCTTGAACTGCTGTGACGTTAGTCTCTTTATTGTCTGCAGAGTGCCTTCACTGCGTGGTGACCAGCCTTTTATACAGCTCCTGCCTGAGCCTCCCACAGTTGCACCCTCTAGTGGTACCAGCATAGTATATACACAGAGTATACATATATGACACCAACCCCCACCCCACCAGCCGAGATATCTGCACTCTTCAAATTCTGGCCTCTTAAGCATCCCTGATTTTAATAGCTCCACCATTGGTGGCCGTGCCTGTTGCCAAGGCTCTAAGCTCTGGAGGGAGGGAGCAGCGTGCAGCAGCATACCACTTCAGGGAGCAGCGCGTGCTGCTGCAGGAGGGCGACGGATGATTGCAGTGCAGGCAGGTACAGTAGGAGTGGCAAGGCCGGGGTGAAGGAGTGGCAAGACTTCGTAGAGGGATGTGATCAGGCCCAGGAGAGGCGAGAGTTCGGGGCCAGGAGAGGCGAGGGTTCAGGGGCAGCACGGGTCAGCCCACACTGTGATATGTGTGCGCACTGGATCCGTGCAGCAGAGTTGGTCTCCAGTCGTCTTGGTTAATCCTTGTCACTGGACCAAGACCTAGCTATGTCAAGCCCGTGTGGTGCTGGGATGCAATGGGCGCCACACGTTAAAAGAATCCACATACAGGCATCTTCCATCCTTCAAGATGTAGTTTGGGATCCGGAATATTAGGTCCTTCATTGAAACACCTGTGAACTCATCCCTTTTCGTTTTGAGGTACTGCCTATGAATGATGAAGCTCTGGAGATCCCGCGATAAACCTCTCCGCCTCTCTACCTCTCTTTCCTCCTATAAGACGCTCCTTAAAACCTACCTCTTTGACCAAGCTGCTCTAATTTCTCCTTATGTATCAATTTTTTTGTGATAACTTTCCTTTGAAGTGACTTGGGTGGTTTTACTACGTTAAAGGTGCTTTATAAATACAAGTTGTTTTTGTATTGGAATGCCAAACCCCTGAGCAGCAACGGACAGCTTTGCAATCACTGGCAGCCATATTTGTTGGACCATCTGCTCAACAGAATTCAAAACTTCAGCGTCGCGAGATTTGAATACAATCCCGCTCCTTTGTGCTTTTGTCCCGCTACGTGAGCTCGCGACTTACGTCCGTAATTTCTCGTGACGCCGGCCTTGGTCATTGGCCTGCGCGCAGGCACGTTGGGTTTTGTTACGCAGGGGCTGCATTCGAGTCGCGGAACTGGCGCTAAAACTTCCGAGTTGAGAACGGCAGTAACGGCGCAGGACCGGAACAGGCCTGGGAGGCGAGGCATTAACAACGTCTTGTGTACACAGCGGCCTGAGGCCGACGAGCAAACATGCTGCGTAGCAAGGCGGAGGTGGAGAGGTACATTGCCTCGGTGCAGGGCGTCATGCCGCTCTCACCCCGCGAGGTAAGTGCCTGAGATAACCCGTAACCGGGGCCCGAGCCAACTTGCGGGTCCAGGAAAGGGCTCTTGCGGCCTGGGCTGTTGGGCCTTGTGTTTTCAGGACCGCGCTTATTCTGATCCGGAACAGAGAACCGGGGGAGTTCTGAACAAGCTGTAGTTAGCGCTGTGCAGGCGGCGGCGTCGGCAACCTGTATCATATGTTTGGCGATGCAGTGAGAGATTCTGGAGTCTGTAAACCAAGCTAATCCTTCTTTGGTTGGTTGTCATTGGTTTCGTTTCCGTGGAAATTTGAATGCCCGAGGACAGATACATTGTTAATGTTGCCGCCCACGATTATTATGAGTTGCTTGGGTGCAATGTATATAAATAGTTCAATTTGGTTTATTTGCAGCAGTAATAATGGTATGTACAATTTAATGGAATTTGACGTCGTAATCTATTATAACTAAATAGTTTTTTAAATCAAGAATTTAGGGGAATGGGCTTTTTTTAAGAGGCTTTATTAATTTGTCTTTTACGCAACTTCCAACTTTTCTTTTTAGAAATCGCTTAAAGGATTTTTGTTTGCAAAACTCTACTATGAAGCCAAGGAATACGAACTTGCAAAGAGGTAAAAATATTGCCAGCATTTTATAATGTTGCCGTAGTTTGTTTTTATTATTTTATTTTGATTGGAAAGTCCAGAAAAATGAATGTTTTTAGAACAACCAGACAATAAAATACAATATGTAGCTTTATTATTAAAGTCAAGTACTTGTCCTTTTTCCATCTTCGTGTCTATTCTATTGTAGCCTCTAACTTATTTTCCTAACTGATATATTGCATTTTTTTAACTTTTTTTTAAACCTTGACTTCAGTTGCTAAATGTAGTGTGTAACAGTCATGCCTTCAGATCAGAAGGCCAGTGTTAAATTATTTGATCTTGGATTAGGTGCCAAAAGGGGTGCTACTTTAACTTTTGCATTCTGGGGCTGGAGAGGGGATTACTGCTCCTGATTATTATCTAGTATTGTGATTGGATGTTGTGCCTTTTACTGTTGCATACAGCAACTTGTATTTATATAACGCCTTTAACGTAATAAAATGTCCCAAGGTGCTTCACAGGAGTGTTATAAGACACATATTTGACACCGAGCTACATAAGAGGAAATTAGGGCAGATGACCAAAAGCTTGGTCAAAGAAGTTTTAAGGAGGGTGGAGAGGTGGAGTGGTTTAGGGAGGGAATTCCAGAGTTTAGAGCTGAGGCAGATGAAGGCACAGCACAGCCACCAGTGGTTGTGTGATTATAGTCAGGGGTGTTTGAGCAGAATTTGAGGAGCCCAAATCTCTGGTGGGGGTGTTGTGGGACGGAAGAAGATTAGAGATAGGAAGGGTGAGGCCATAGAAGGATTTGAAAACAATTGAGACTTTTGAAATCAAGACACTGCTTAACTGGAAGCCAGTGGAGGTCAGTGAGCATGGGGTGATTGGTGAACAAAACTTGGTGCTGGGTTTTGGATGACAAGTTTATGTAGGATAGGATGTAAGAGGGCAGCTAGCAGTGCATTGCAATAGGTGTCTAGAAGTAACAAAGGTGTGGATGAGGGTTTCAGCAGCAGATGAGGTGGGGCAGAGAAGGGCAATCTTACGGAAGTGGAAACTGTCTTAGTTATGCTGTGGGATATGTGGTCGGAAGCTCCCAGCTGGGTGATGGGGGAATCTTAGAGGAAACTTGGCCCGGTGGGCTAGCGGAAGGAAGGGACGTAACCGAGTCAGCTAATCGGATAGTCTCAGTGTCAGAGACAAAGAAGTCCATGAACTCCTCGCCCTTGTTGGTGAGGTGTGGAGGAGACAGGGGAGAGGGATTTAAGAGGACAGTTAGCAGTAGAGAATAGAAGAGGGGGTGGGGGTTATCTTTGCATTCCAGAATGATCCTGGAATAGTGAGCAGTTTTGGCAGACCAGAGTAGGATCTGCATGCTTTGTGCTTCAGCCAGATCTGGCGGTGAATAGCTAAACCAGTTATCCGCCATATCCATTTAAATCTGCGCCCCAAGGACTTGAGGGAGCGGAGATGAGGGCTGTACCGGGGCAACGGCCAGGGTGAGTAATGGTTTTAATAGGGACTAGGGTATCAAAGGTGGTGGTGAGGGTGTGGTTGAGTATAGATCGGTAGCTGCAGAAATGTCATTGTGAATGGAGGGCCAAAGGCTGAACAGTTGGGATTTTGTAAGTGCAGTTGTAAGGGAGTATATACATGTGAAAAGTGGTCACTTAAGAAATACTAGAGAACATTCATGGGATCCTCTTACAGCAGGAGTGTAGAACATTTCCAAAATTTGGAAATGGGAGCATCTCTGGGAAAATGTTGTTTGGCTTATGATCTGCAAATACCAGAAAATCAGAATAGTTGCATCATACATGTAACTGGAATTGTCACCGATCAACCATGATCTCATTGAATGGTTGAACAGACTGAGCTGAATGGCCTACTCCTATGAATTGGTTTCAGGTTGAGGAGTAAACCTTTGGTTTTCCACAGAAGAAACGTGTGTCCAAGTAAACTTGGTGTGTTAAGGATTAATGCAGTTGTTCTGCTAGTAGAATTCTTTACTGTTTTCTACCATTTGGTTTCCTTTTATAAAATGCAAAAGCAACAACCAACCTTAAATATCCCAATTCTATTAATGTATTTCATATCATCTATGTCATGGAACATTTGCTTAATTGATATTGTTGGCTTATAAACAGATTTCCATAGCTGATGCTGTTCATAGAATCATCCAGCTCAAAATGAGGCCATTCGGCACATCACGCCGGTGTTGGTTCTTCGAGCTATCCAATTAGTCCAATCCATTCCCCTGCTCTTTCCCCATAGCCCTACAAATTGTTCCTTTTCAAGTATATATTACTCCTGTTGTGACTCCCTCGGATTTAATTTCACAATAAAGACCACATGGCTAATTAAGAAGCATAATTTTATTAATGCTTTTTATGGCCCTGCTGTAATCACTTAATTTTTTTGCAGGCAGATATCAGCATATATACACGTACAGGAAAGGGATCCAAGGGGCCATAAGCTTCTTGGCCAGATCTATGAGTCCGAAGGCAATATTGAAAAAGCCATTGGTTGTTACAAGGTAAGACCTATGGTACAAGTATGGCATAATTGTTGTGTTTATCTAAGTTGGTACATTTTTGTATGAATTAACGACCTGTGGCTGCAGGTATTGTAAAATATTCTTAGTAATTGACCTGATAGAGGGCTTTTTAAGGATGAATTCTATGGTGTTTGCAGCCAGATAATTTGGCAATTGGCATTGGTAAAACATTCTAAGATGAAAAACTTTCTTTTTAATAACTGGTCAAGTGTGTCATCCATTGTTAAATATAGCTAGTCATTGCCATTGCAGTGTTTGAACGCAGTTAATAGTACAAGCTACTTGGCTTTAGGTGAAAAAGGGCTGATAGATCATATTACAAGTATGAAGATTTAGGATAATTAGCCACCTTGGTGCATATAATAACAATTCTGGTAAAAGATTTATTTCAATAAAACTCTTCTTGCCTATGAGAATGCCACCTATCCAGTAGATATTCCTTGCCCCAGATTTTAAAAACGAATCAGACATAATGTTGATTGGAAGTTTAAAAATTGGCAAATGAAAACCTCTAACAAAAGTAGTCAAATATGTTTAGATCATGATTGTGTAAACTGATTCTAAACTGTATAATCTATTTGTGTTTATTAAAAAAAAAAAGACTTTGCAGGATTTGTTGAGATCACTTATCATGCTTTGCTCAGGTCATGACTTGTGTGTCAAAGCCATTCATATATGCACCATTTTATAACCTCTAGTCTGGCTAGCATTATTTTCTTAGTTGTAAAGTTCCCTTACTTCCACACACTACTATTTTGTAGTAGGAGTGAAATTTAGCAGTACATAACTGTTGGCTTTTTCTTGCCATTTAATCCTTGTTCCTTAAGTCGGTGACTCTTTGAGGTACGGTTCCACTGGTCTCAGTTACCCTGTTAAATTCCCCAATTAATCATTATTCATCAACAAATTGTATTTATATAGCACCTTTTAATGAAGTAAAATGCCCAAGACTCTTCAAAGTAGTATTATGAGACAAAATTTGACAGCGAGCCACATAGAGAAATTAGGGCAGGTGGTCAAAGAAGTAGGTTTTAAGGCGTGTCATAAAGGAGGAACGAGAAGTGGAGAGGTTTAGGCAGGGAATTCCAGAGCTTAGGGCCTAGGCAACAGAAGGCACGGCCACTAATAGTTGAGCGATTTATAATCAGGGATGCTCACAAGAGCAGAATTAGAGGAATGCTCATCCAGAACTGGATGTCAGACAAGCAGTCTGACAATTTGGGGTGAGGGGAGGGGTCGAGAGAAATGGTAGTGAGGTAGAGCTGAGTGTCATCAGCGTACATGTGGAAATTGACGCTGTTTTCTGATGATGTCGCCAAGGGGCAACATGTAGTTGAGAAATAGTGGGCCAAGGATAGATCTTTGGGGGATACCGGAGTTAACGATGCGGGAGTGGAAAGAGAAGCCGTGATTCTCTGGCTATGATTAGATGGATAAGAATGGAACCAGGCCCAGTGCAGTCCCATCCAGCTGGACGACGGTGGAGAGGCGTTGGCGAAGGATAGAGTGGTCAACTGTGTCAAAGGCTGCAGACAAGTTGAGAAGGATGAGGAGGGATAGTTTGCTTTTGTCACAGTCATAAAGGATGTCATTTGTGACTGAGAGCCGTTTCGGTATTGTGGCTGGTGCAGAAACGGGAATGGAGGACTTCAAACATGGAATTGCGGGAAAGATGGCTACGGATTTGGGAGGCGACAACACGTTCAGGGACTTGAGAGGAAAGGGAGGTTGGAGGTCGGGCAGTAGTTTGCAAGGACGGAGGGGTCGAGGGTTTTTTTTGAAGGGAGGGGTGATAACGGCAGATTTGAGGGGGACAGTAACTGAGGAGAGAAAACCATTAACAATGTCAGCTTACATGGGAGCCAGAAAAGGAAGTTGGGTGGTCAGCAGTTGGTGGGAATAGGATCAGGGGAGCAGGAAGTGGGTCTCATGGACAGGATGAGCTTGGAAAGGTCATGAGATGGTAAAAAAAGATGCGAGGTCAGGGCTAGACCAGTGGGGGGATCCTTCGAGGAAGTTTGGCCCGGTGGGCTAGGGGAAGGAAGAAGAGGCAGCTAAACGGACGATCTCCATCTTGGAGACAAAGAAGCCCATGAGCTTCTCTCACTTATTGTCGGAGGTGAGGGTGGAGACTAGGAAGAGGGGTTTAAAAAGATGGTTAGCAGTGGAGAATAGAAGCTGGGGTTTATCTTTACATTTGGGAATGATTCAAAGCTAGTTCTCTTTCCATTTGCTATTCAAGCACAGGAGCTTCAAACAAATAATCCAGAAATTACTATCTTTTTAAGGTCTTGTTTTTCAAACTAATAGTTAACTCCCAAAACTCCCTCCATAAGATCTCCACTGCCTTTCTAACTATCATTGGTTCCAATATGAACCACGACATTTGATTGCTCTCCATCCCGCATTCCATAATGTCCTTCATCCTGGCACCAGGAAGTCAATATATTATTTGGGACTCCTGATTATGACTTCAAGAAAGACTATTCCCTTCGCCCTCTAAGCTACAAATATAATACACACAAATATTGGCATTCTGTGGTCACTGGGGAAGAGAGGAGCTAAGAACAATATATAAAAGATAAGCTGGCCCTTCACTTCTACCTGTTTCCTTTCTTCTTTCTCTTCCTTTTCTCCCCCCCACCCAAAATCTTGTTCAGGCCTACTTGAGAGGTTACTTATCTCTGATTTCTGCCTGAGAATCTGAACCTCTGTTCTTTCGATATCCTGACGGGTCTGTATGCTTCCAACATTTTTTTGATTCGTCGAGGATGCAAGTTGTGCTTTAAAGATTAATTTCCTGCACTTTGTCATTAAAATTGTACTGACATACTTCCTCCTTGATTCTTATTAGCGAGTTGTGGAGCTGAATCCAGTACAGAAGAACATTATCCTGAAAGTGGCTGAGTTGCTGTGTAATAATGCAACCCTGATTGATGGAAGAGCTGAATACTGGGTAGAGAAGGCAGCCAAGCATTTTGCTGGTAATGGAATAGTTTACAAACTGAAGGTGAGCTAAAACTTGCTCATTGTGGAGCTATAAATAGTGAAAGTGAATCAAAACTCAGGAGTTCTGATCCATGACACAATGACATTTAAAAATCCACAGGTTTTGTCAGTTACATTCTGATATTTGCACTTCATTGGCTGCAGTAATGAGATGCTAGGTTATCAGTATCAACCAAGTTTAAAAGTTTTTTGAAACTTCTAAAAAGTTCTGACAGTCAAGAAGTTTGTATAGTGTGATTAAAATCTTGTGTTTTATAGCCTTCAATGTTGTCTCAGACGATGGGGTATTTGAGTTGCAGAAATGTAATTCTTTGGCACATTTTAAATTTTAACTAATTTGGGTTTATGACCTATATTGGAAGCCTTTCTTTGCTACTAAGGATCTGTTTCAAGTGTGTTGTATCTCTTCTTTCTAAAGGAGAAGCTGCTGAGCGCAAAGGGACAATTAGACCATTCTCAACTGTTCCACCTTATTCAGTCAGAACTGCATTCGAGGCCAGATGATCCGCATGTTAATATTCGCTTGGTGGAATTCTACTGCTCTATTGGGAATCTTGAAGAAGCTGTGAATTTCTGCATTAGTACAGAGAAGAGAAGAACCCTTTGCAAAAGTCTGGAATGGTACACCTGCATGGTGCAAACATTAAAGGTGTGTAATGTTATTTTTGTCATTCTTTCTGCCATATTGCACTAAAAAGAAATTAGCTATACCTTGTATAAAAGTCAATACTCTTTCTGCCAATGAACATGTCGGCATAACTTCAGATTGGTCTGTTTGTTTTCTGGATATAAAGTTTTGTTTTAAAGTAAGGTTCCTCTACAAAGAAGGGAAGCAGTTACAAAATATGTAAATTCTTTCAGAGATTGCAAGAGCTTCCACAAGTATGTAAAAAGGAAGAGAGTAGCAAGTAGCAACAGAAAGCGTTAACTCCTTAGCAGCTGAGACGGGAGAAATTATAATGGGGGATGAGGAAATGATAGACAATAAACAAATATTTTGTATCTGTCTTCACAGTAGAAGACACACAAATCTTACCAAAATAATGGGTAACCAAGGGACTAATGAGTGAGAAAGTAATTAAGGTCTGTAGAGAAAAAGTACTTGAGAAACTAAATCCCCTGGACCTGATGGCCTACATCCTAGGGTTCTAAAAAAGGTGGCTGCAGAGATGATGGATGCATTGGTTATGATCTTCCAAAATTCCCTAGATTTTAGAATGGTCCCAGCGGATTGGAAGGTAGCAAATGTAACCTCGCTATTCAAAGGTGGAGGTGGGGGTGTGCGGGTTTGGGGAGCAAACTGGGAACTACAGGCCAGTTAGCATGACCTCAGTCGTCAGAAAAATGCTGGAATTCATCATTATTGAGGAAATGGTAACTGGGAACTTAAATCATATGATTAAGCAGAGTCAACGTGGTTTTATGAAAGGGAAATGGTGTTTGATTAGTTTTTTGAGGATGTAACTAGCAGGTTAGATAAAGGGATGTAGTGTATATGAATTACCAAGTGTCATTCGATAAGGTGCCACATAAAAGGTTGTTACGCAAGGTAAGGGTTCATCGTGTTGGGATTAAATATTAGCACGGATAGCAGATTGGTTAACTGACAGAAAAGAGAGGAGGGATAAATGGGTCATTTTTTGGTTGGCAGGCTGTAACTAGTGGGATGCCGCAAGGATCAGTGCTTGGGCCTCAGCTATTTACAATCTATATTAATAACTTGGATGAAGGGACTGAGTATAATGTATCCAGGTTTGCCGACAATACAAAGCTGGGTGGGAAAATAAGCTGTGAGGAGGACACAGAGCCTGCAAAGGGATATGAACAGTTAAGTGGGCAATATCATTGGCAGTCCCTCAAAATCGAGGAAGACCTGCTTCCACTTCAAAAGTGAATTCTCAGATGACTGAACAGTCCAATTCGGGAATTACAGTCTCTGTCGCAGGTGGGACAGACAGTCGTTGAAGGAAAGGTTGGGTGGGGAGTCTGGTTTGCCGCACGCTTTTTCCGCTGCCTGCGCTTGTTTTCCGAATGTTCTCGGCGACGAGACTCGAGGTGCTCCGCGCCCTCCCGGATGCTCTTCCTCCACTTCGGGCGGTCTTTGGCCAGGGACTGCCAGGTGTCAGTGGGGATGTTGCACTTTATCAAGGAGGCTTTGAAGGTGTCCTTGAAATGTTTCCTCTGCCCACCTGGGGCTCGCTTGCCGTGTTGGGAGTTCTGAGTAGAGTGCTTGCTTTAGGCGTCTTTGTCCGCATGCTCGACACATGGCCCGCCCAACGTGGGCAATAAGGTGGCAGATGGAGTATAATGTGGGGGATTGTGAACTTATTCCATTTAATAGGAAGAATAAGATAACAGTATTTTTTAAATGGTAAGAAATTATTAAATATTGGGTGTTCAGAGAGATTTAGGTGTCTTCGTACAAGAAACACAGTTAGCATGCAGGTACAGCAAGTAATTAAGGCAAATGGCATGTTGGCCTTTATTGCAAGGGGGTTTATGGTACTAGAGTAAGGAAGTCTTACTACAATTGTACAAGGCTTTGGTGAGGCTACACCTGGAGTACTGTGCACACTTTTCATCTCATCTGAGGAAGCATAAATTTGCCTTAGTGGTGGTGCAGGGAAGGTTCACTAGATTGATTCCTGGGATGAGAGGGTTGTACTGTGAGGCGAGATTGAGTAGATTGGACCTATACTCTGGAGTTTAGAAGAATGAGGTGATGTCATTGAAATGCAATATTCTGAGGGGGATTGCTGTAGATGCTGAGGTTGTTTCCCTGGTTGGAAAGTCTAGAACTTGGGGGCATAATCTCAAGGTAAAGGGTTGCCATTTATGACAGAAATGCGGAATTTCCTCACTCAGAGTTGTGAATCTTTGGAATTCTCTACCACAAAAGGCTGTAGGTGCTAAATTGTTGAGTATATTAAAGGCTGACCTAGATATACTTTTGAACTCTAGGGGAATCAAGGGATATGGGCATTGGGCGGGAAAGTGGAGTTGAGGTCGAATATCAGCCATGATCTGACTGAATTGTGGAGCAGGCTTGAGGAATGCATGGCCTACTCCTGCTCCTAATTCTTTAGTTCTTAAAAAAATGCAAGAACATGCCACTCATAATTACTATATGGTTTGCCATTAGACAGCATGAAAGCCAGGAAAGGAGGAGAAAATTACAAATTAGGTCCTTTTTTCTCTGTTCCATCTGATTTTGGTATCCAGTGGATACTGTAAGCGAGCAATTGCTATACTTAAAATAGCTTAAACTCCAGAATAGTATAAAGGTATACTTCTGTGTTTATGTAATTCAAACTTTTTTTGTACTGTTCTGCAGAAAAATCTTGGTTCATCAAATGTCTCAGGAGTTGATAAAAGCAGACGGAGATTAATGCAGAAGGCGTTGCTCCTGGCTTCCTCTAATCTCATGTTTCTGACATTGTCAACCAGAGATGTCCGAGATGCTGTCGTTGCTCTAATGAGGTAATCTTTTGTGTGTTTACTAAAATCATTTTTTTGTTCTCAGTGACATTGACTTGCGCTGGGGTTTGATTTCATTGGTGCTTCCTTTTATGTTGCCCATCCATATCACCAATGGCTATTACTGTGTGAGCCCAGATAATTGGTGTCAGCAGCCTTTGACTGGGGACACCACTTGGCCATGCCAGATGTTTTCGCTGGATATCTACATGCAGCAGGGGTCACTGAGGTCAGGAGTAGAGGCCCAAGCCTGGTTTTCTCTTCCTAGGGGCACTTAGACCAGTAGCAACTCTGTTATTGCCCTGTCGAGGTGAGCTACTAGACCAGGAATCAAACCTCTGATATTATTCGTCTGTTTGGCTTATAACAAAAAATAGCTTGAGCTTGTATAACTCCTTTTAACATGGGAAAATGTTCCAGAGTACTTCAAAGTGGGGGTAATTAGACACCGAACAGGAATTGAGGAGATTAGAGTCAGCAACCAAAGGCATGGTGAAGGAGTTGGGTTTAGAGGAGACTTTTGGGAGAGGATTGATATGGCAAGGCAGCTAGGTTTAAGAAAATTTCAGATTGCATGGCCAAAGAGCATGCTGTGGAGGGAGGGACATACACAGCACAGACTAGATTGGAAGCTTGCGCTTGGACATAATGGTGAAGGAGATTCTGAAGGTCGGTTGGAGTGAAGAAATGAGGACAAGGATGTGCTGGATGACATTGAGAATTGAGGTGATAAGTGAATAGGATGCAAGGTGGTGAAGTTGTAAATAATAAATTGGAGTTTACAAGACCAACAAGGAGCGAGTTGGAAAAGTCATGTCTGGATGAGTGTCTTGGGTGGAGTGGGGTGGAGGGTGGGCAAGATGGAAATAGGTGCTAAATTGGAAGTGGACTTGGAAGCACCGTACTGGATTGAGCAAGACACCATTGTGAAGGCAAGTCTAAGTTCGGTGTAGGTTGCAGTTGGGACCCAGAGGACACAGTTTTGGGATAGTATTAGATAAGAATGGCTTTGGTTTTAATGATTTAGGAAGTTCTTGCTCCTCTTTGACCTAATGGCAGTCTGATTCAACCAAACCGTAAATTGATCTCAGCAAATTATATTAGTCTTTAGTTACTGATCTCTGGTAATTTGATCCATCTAATGCTGAATTACTGATACCACTGAACTGCCTTTGATCTCTGTTTATTTTGTTAGTTAATCCTCTACAACTATTTGTCTATAGCTGGTTACATACTCAACGTTGAGTATTGCTAATCATAATTTTGAAGTTAATAAACAGTGCATGACTTGTCTTCGATTTGGCAAGAAAGAGTTAATGCAGTCATTCAGTAGCTTGAGTATCTGATAAAGTAAGCTCAAATTTCATTTGAACTGGGTGATGCAAGGCAATTTGGTGAACCAAACAAGGGCATTATTCACTCCTAAATATAGATTGGGCAGGAAATGAGAAGGGGGAAGCAAAGAGTGAGAAATTTGGATTGCAGCAGATTTTGCCTAACTTTATTGTACCAGTGTGTATGAAGGTATTTATGACATTTAAGGTCCATTTATATCTTCCACAACCAGTGGAATGCCATTTTTAAGAGATTGAATTCATATTTTAGGGCAATTTTTTGAGTCACCGTGACTGGCATCAGGAAAACTTTATGCCAACTCCTTAATGCTTTTTATATATTTTTTGGTTTAGTTTTGATCATGCAATGCACATTGCAAAGTCGCATGTAACTGGAACTATGGATGATCTCACTGCTGCTTTCACTGAAATAAGAGGACATCTCTATTTACATGCTGGAACATTACTACTAAAGATGGCTCAACAGAATGAGATCCAGTGGAAAGCTGTTGTAGATCTTGCTGCATTGTGCTACCTAATTGCCTACCAGGTAAGCTTTGAAGCTCCTGATCAATTGCCATGAAAATTTGTTTATAACACAATTGTTGTACTAAAGGATATATGTGCTTCCAGGTTCCAAGACCCAAGATGAAATCTATAAAGGCAGAAGAGACAAACCAGGAATTGATAAACTTGTTAGCAGCAGACAGGCAAAGTCAATCAGGTAATGCTATTTTAATGTTGTCATCCTTGAGATAACTTGTACAGACAGAACAGTTTGTTTGCTAGCTTTTGTTTTATAAAATTCTTCAACTTGACATTCTAACAGATCAGTCCCTTGTGTTTTTGTAGGGCATATGTTAATTAACTTAATGTTAGGGAAGCCTGACTTTCACAAAGAAGTGGTGGAGACTTTTGCGAACAAAAGTGGCCAGACTGCATTAATTGAAACACTGTTTGGAAGTCCAATATCTGCCGAAAGGTCTTTTCTTGCCAATGATGATATCAGAAATGTTACAAGAGTACAGCCAAATCTGAATGAACTTGTAAAATGGGATGATGGTAGGAAACTTTCAATCTTTGAAATATTCCTGTGCTTTGTCTTTAGATTGTTGTATAATGACGAATATTGTTTTCCTATGCACTTTTGGTTATGCTGGTTGGTTTGTAGGACATGTTCTAGCCAAGGTAGCTGATGCTGTGCTTTTTCTCTGATCTTTTCTGAAATGGGGGAGGGGGAGGCATCTTGAGTATGTTCTGTTAAGTGGGTGTCTAATGAGTAGTTGTCTACGGTATGTATATATAAAGTAAATTTTAATGTAAGTATTCAGTGTGAAGATATTATGCAATGAAGCTACATCGGCTTTATTGAGTACAAATTACAGTTTAGGCTGCTACATAATTTAGTTGCATTCTATGCTTGTCTTAATTATATAGCGCACAAAGATTTTGTAATCTGTACTTTCAGCTTCCATTAGGTTACATGGTGGAAATCTGCAGCATCTTGTTTGGCTTGGATTACACCAGTTTTCAATGGGACAGTTGCCTGTAGTCCGGAATTGGCTTAAGCAGTTATTTCCTCGACTGCCCCAGGAAGCATCGCGGCTTGAAACAAATGCTCCCGAGAGTATTTGCATTTTGGATCTCGAGGTAGGATAAAAGCAGTGCTAATTTTTGAACTGTTACTATAAATGGAGGATCTTGACCAATATTAAAATTAAATATTTTTATTTCAGGTTTTTCTTCTTGGAGTGATATATTCAAGTCACACGCAGTTACAAGATAAATCAAATCGTCACTACAGTTTGCACCAACCAAGGTGCATGCCGCTACCAATCTGTGAACTGCTCCATACAGACCGACAAAGAGCTTGGTGGGATGCTGTTTACAGCCTTGTCTACAAAAGAGCACAGTAAATATGCTAATGATTTTTATAATTAATTGACTGCACATTTGAGTATATTGAGAAAGCAATTTTTTTAATTGCACACATTTCATTTTTTTTAAAAAAAAGACCTGGTACATCAGCTAAACTAAGACTCTTGATCCAACGTGAACTTGGTATTTTGAGGACACTAGAAAAGCATGGACTTCAGCCTGCCCTAATTATACACTGGGCACAAAGCCTCATCAACATTGTAAGTCTTAATTGCTGTGCTTTTTGGGAAATGTGATGATGCAGCTTCTATTCTGTTGTATGAAATATTTAATTACATAACATGAACCTTCTGTTCAAAGGTTTGTGATCACCTAGATTTTTCTTAACATATGTGGCAAAACTGCTCTCTACTCCAGGATCATCCTGGCGAACACGCAACTTTCCTCCTCCCCATGCCCTTCGTGCTAGCTGACATTGTTGATGGTTTCTTTTCTTTAGGTACTGACCCCTTCACTTTCAGTGCAATCGTCACCAACCCCCACCCCGCCACGAAAAACACCCTGGTGTCAGTCATTACAAACTATCGCTGCATCTCCAAACTTTTCCCCCCTCAATCCCTGAATGTTGTCTCAACTCCATGCTATTTCTTCCTACAACACTGTTTGAATCTTCCGAATCAGTTTTCTGCCCTGCTGCAGTATTGACCGTGATAATCAAAATTGTAAATGACCATGGTGCCCTATTTTACCTTGACCTCTCTGCACTGACCACAACATCTTTCTCCATTGCCTCTCCTCTGTTCTCTAGCTCCATAAGATTGTCCATGCTTGTTTCCACTCCTACGAATCCAGGCATAACCAGAACATCTCCAGCAATAGGAACGCTTACTGCCAATATCATTATCACTGGAGTTTCCCCAAGGATCTAGCCTTGGCCCACTCTTACTCACCTACATGCTGCCCTTCGGTGACATCATCTGCATTCATGAAATCTGCTACTACAAATACGCCGACGACATCCAGCTCTACTTCTCTACCACCTGTCTTGACCCCCCCCCCCCCCCCCAACTGCTTTTGTGGTGTTAGATTGCTTGCCTGACATAGAAACATAGAAAATAGGTGCAGGAGTAGGCCATTCGGCCCTTCTAGCCTGCACCGCCATTCAATGAGTTCATGGCTGAACATGCAACTTCAGTACCCCCTTCCTGCTTTCTCGCCATACCCCTTGATCCCCCTAGTAGTAAGGACTTCATCTAACTCCCTTTTGAATATATTTAGTGAATTGGCCTCAACAACTTTCTGTGGTAGAGAATTCCACAGGTTCACCACTCTCTGGGTGAAGAAGTTTCTCCTCATCTCGGTCCTAAATGGCTTACCCCTTATCCTTAGACATCTTGGATGAGCTGCAATTTCCTCCAGTTAAATGTTTGAAAGACTGACGCCATCGTCTTTGCCTCTGAGGCAACCTCCTAAACTAATTCCATCCCAATCACTGCCTCTCCGGTTGAACCAGACTTGTTTGCAACCTATACGCCTTATTTGCTTTCTAAATCAGTGGCAACAGTTTTGTGTTATTGTGTTGTAACTTTGTGGATGTGCAGCTATTGTTTCAAAAATACCAGTATGCAACTTTTAATAAAGTTTTTTGATTTTTGTTTTCTCTATATAGGGAGGTGGATTAGATTCATACTATGACCAGAAAGAATATATTGGACGGAGTGTCTACTATTGGAGGAAAGTTCTGCCCTTACTACAGAGCATCAGAAAAAAAAGGAGCATTCCTGAACCTATTGATCCATTGTTCATGCACTTCCATAGCAAGGATATTAAGGTACCATTATGGACATGTAGTTAATCACCTGAGAATTGGAAATGTCAATGGTTGTGCATTTGACAAGATATCATTATGGAGTGTGGTGTGTTTCCCAAAGTATATCAAATTTCTATGGCAGACTTGCATCAACTGTCATTCACAACTGAAACTAGCCAATTACAACTGAACAGATAGGGAACATACCAATCAACAAGTAGCAAGAAGGAATGAAAAGCACCAATCATGAAGCTCAATAATAGTACAAATCAATAAAGGCTGCTGAACAGCTCCCAATAAAATAGCAAACCATTCAAAGCAGTTGATACTTAAATAAACTTTTGGCTGCCATCTTGGGTGCTGCACTAAGTTGAGCACTTGCTGTTGGAAATAATATAACCGCAAAACTGCAAAGTTTAAAAGAAAATAATTACATTTCTGCATTTGAAAAGTCTAACACTATTTTCCATTGGAAAAGACAGTCTTGTGTTTGTGCAGGTTCCTGTGCTCCGTTGAAGAGGCTACAGTTCCAGCTTGCACTGTGTGTAACTACTAGAAGTTTTTTTTAATAGGTTGTCCTTTAACATGTGCCTGGACGTAAGCATGCCCCTCCACTCCTTTGTTTCGCTGGAAAATTGCTGCAGATGTAAATATTATGCAAAATATTTTTAGGAGCAGCAATTTTATATTGTATAATTTATCAAAAGAAGGGTGAAACATGAACTCTTTGAAAGCAAAATGTGTACACTCTTTTCTGATCTCACAGCTACAGTCAGGAAGTACAGTAAGACGAATAGATTACAGCTGAGGGGAAATCAGCGAAGAAGGAAAGATTTGAGAACTGAACATGTTTTTGCTTTGTAATGTGTTCTAATTATTAACGGCAGATGTATTTCTTTTAGTATCTACAGGTAGAGTGTCCGAAATCCAGAAACTGTGGGATCGAGGCCGTTCCGGATTTCGGAACGTCTTTCCAACATCCCAAATCCGGAAACGCTGGATCTGGATTTCGGAACATTTTCTGGATTCCGGACGACCCTGCCACGGATCAGCCCAGTGTCCGGATTTCGCAACTCCGTGTTTCAGACACTCAACCTATTAATTTCAGAACTCAAATAACCAGGATTCAAAGTATAATGTACCATTATTCAATTTGGAAGGAGATTCTGAATAAAAGTCCTGAGATTAAATAAGGTTTATTTAAATCTTTTTGGTAAAATTGCTGCTGCAGAGCTATGTATATAACATAAGAATTAGGAGCAGTAGTTGGCCATTCTGCCCCTTGAGCCTGCTCTGCCATTTAATGAGATTATGGCTGATCTTCTACCTCAACTCTACTTTCCTACTCTATCCCCATATATCCCTTGATTCCCTTAATTTCCAAAAATATAAAAAAGGAGAAATACGAACTTAAATTGGCACAATAGACTGCTTTCCCATATTACATACAGGTTTATTTTTCTATTTATCTGCAATGGTTAAGAAACATGTTTCTCATAAACTAATAAAAATTGCACACTGTACTAATCTCTTTCCAAATTATTTAAATTGAGATTTTCACTCTTCCCATAGCCTGCTGTATGAACAATAATGAGCAATACCATGGGAGATCCATTAGTACTAATGAACTTTCAAAAATTCTAAATGTTATGTTTCTTTAGGAATACAGAAGTCCCCATTTTCATGTTTACTTCTGAGAAGAGAGAACTTGGATGGGGCAAACTATTGTCCTTGGAGGTGGAACAAGCCTACCTTCTTTGGCAATCCCCTAAAAGATGACAACCGTAATAGAATTATGTAAATTATTTTGGGAATGTTCATTTCAGAAATTGTTCAGCTGATCCAGCAGCTTCTGAGAGGCAGAAGTGAAAGGGAAGTCTAATCTTCAAGGGGGAAAAAAACAAGTTTCAGAATGCTGTGGATAAATAACAGTTGGAAGCAAACTAAAATTGATTTGCATATTTGCAGGCCCCATATGCCCTGAGTTACAAGATTGAGAAAAGGAGGGTAAAAGGGGAGGAAGTATGAGGGGAATTGCAACATAAAAAAACAGTAGAGTACTCTACACATGAGGTGAGATGGGACCCCTGGTAGTAGAGGAGAAATAGAAATTGGCAGCAATACTTCCAAATCATGAACTGAGATGAGCAAAATAAAAGGTATTGAAGATACTAGCTAAGCTAAAGGAAGACCAAATGCCAGGACCTGACTGGATACATCCAAGGATCTTGGGAAGAAACCAAGGTTGAGGGACTTCTCTTCTCCCTCCCCCCCGGGCTGCATTGTTACCTCTGGTGTTCCCCAAGGATCTATCCTTGGCGCCCCCCCCCTCCTATTTCTCACCTGTATGCTTCCCCTTGGCGATATCATCTGAAAACAGAGTCAGTTTCCACATGTATGCTGACGACACCCAGCTTTGCCTCTCCACCACTTCTCTCGACCCCTCCGTGATCTCTAAATTGTTAGACTGCTTGTTCGACCAGAAGTTTTCTCCAATTAAATTTTAAGACCAAAGCCATTGTCTTTGGCCCTCGCCACAAACTGCATTCCCTCACCATTGACTCCTAGCATCTATCTGAAGCTAAACCAGACTGTTTGCAACCTAGGCGTCATATTTGACCCTGAAATGAGCTTCCAGCCATATCCACGGCCTTAGTAAAACTGCCTATTTCCACCTCCGTAACAATGCCCACCTCCGCCCCGCCTCAGCTCTTCTGCTGAAACCCTCATCCATGCCTTTGTTACCTCTAGACTTGACTACTCCAATGCACTCCTGGCTGGCTTCCCACATTCTACACTACATAAACTTGAGGTCATCCAAAACTCGGTAGCCCATGTCCTAACTCGTACGAAGTCCTGATCACCCATCACCCATCACCCCTGTGCTCGCTGACCTACATTGGCTCCCAGTTAAACAACGGCTCAATTTCAAAAGTCTCATCCTTGTTTACAAATCCCTCTATGGCCTCGCTCATCCCCATCTCTGTAATCTATTTCGGCCTCTCAACCCCACGAGATGTCTGCGATCCTCAAATTCTGCCCTTTTGAGCATCCCTGATTATAACTGCTCAACCATCGGTGGCCGTGACTTCAGCTGCTTGTGCCCTAAGCTCTGGAACTCCCTCCCTAAACCTCCATCTCTCCACCTCTCTTTCCTCCTTTTAAGATGCTCCTTAAAACCTACCTCTTTAACCAAGCTTTTGGTCATCTGTAATTTCTTATGTGGCTCGGTGTCAAATTTGTCTCTTGTCTTATAACACTGCTGTGAAGCGTCTTGGGAACTTTTACTACATTAAAGGTGCTATATAAATAAGTTATGTGAAAAGGTTGGAAAAGTTGAGACTGTTAACCTTCTGTTCTCAGGTGAAGAGGTGACCTAAAAGAGGTTTTAAAGATGAGGGTTTATAAAGTAGATAGAGAAAAAATATTCCCTCTCTGTCAATAATTCAGTCATAGATTCAAAATCAATGGCAAAAACTCCAGAGGACAGCTGAGATTTTTTTTTTAAACTGTGTTGGGTTCTGGGAGCTCTACCTGAAAAGGTGATGGAAGCTGATTCTATAATTTTAAAAGGGAGTTGGACAGGTAGTTGAGGATGTGGAACGTGCAGGGTTACGGTCAAAAAGTGAGGATGTGGGTCTTAACATGACTGCTCTTTCAAAGAGCTGACACAGGCACAACGGGCTGAGTGGCCTCTTTCTGTGCTGTAAGTTTCTATGAGCTCAAAATTGGCCCACCTGTTTTTTTCGGCGCACTCAGCAGAGATGCGCCGACTTTGGACTGAAAACAGCGCCGAAAAGATGTCTCCGGATTCTGGCTACTCTGGCCTCTCCCATGGCTTGTCGATTAGGGGGGCGGAGCTAGGGCCCTGCGTAGAAAAACAATTCTGAAGACCACGGGTAGCTGCAAGGGGATATTGATGAGATGGTGAAATAGGCCAAGAAAAGGCAGATGGAATTCAATGTCGGTAAATGTGAAGTGGTGCATTTCAGTTTATATAAAAAAGAAAGCAATTTATAATTTTTGGGCAAGTGAGGTGATAGAGGAGAGGAATTTAGGAGGGTTCTGGTCCACAACATTAAAAGCAGCACCAATGGATAAAGACACAACACTAATGACATAATCACTTTTATGCAAGAGGTATGGAATATTAAAGTTGAGTTGTACTGTGTAAAACCATTGCTGGAGTGGTGTGCAGTTTTGGGCTCCACATTACAGAAAGGATGGTGAGACATTGAAAGAAGGCAATGCAGGTTCACTGGGAATGCTGCCTGGTATACAGAAATACACACTAAGAAACACGTGAGAAAAATAGGAGCTGTTTTTCATTTGAACAAAGATGATGGGAGTGATGGGGTGTGGGGGTTAAATATATGAAAAGATAGGACAGAGTAGATAGAACAGACTGTTTCCAGGGCCTAGAACTTGGAGCTATAGATATTTAGGACCGAGCAGGAGAAACTATTTTACACAAGGTTGAGACTGGAATGCACTACCAGAGTTAGTGAGTGAAGCAGAAATCATGTCGACATTTAAGAATGTTAGGCGATTAAAGAAAAGGAGAATGGTTGTAATCTACCAAAATTCCTTGGATTTTGGGGAGATCCCAGTGGATTGGAAAACCACAAATGTAACGCCCCATTTAATAAAAAAAAAAGAAGGCTGACAGAAAGCAGGAAGCTATAGATCAGTTAGCCTAACATCTGTCATTGGTAAAATGCTGGAGTCCATTTTTAAGAAAGCCGTAGCGGGACATTTGGACAAGCATAATTAAGAACATAATAGGAACAGGAGTAAACCATAAGGCTCCTTGAGCCTGCTCCGCCATTCAGTAACATCATGGCTGATCTGATCATGGACTTGGCTCCACTTCCCCACCCGCTCCCCATAACCTCTTATCCCCTTATCGCTCAAGAAACTGTCTCTTTCTGTCTTAAATTTATTCAATGTCCCAGCTTCCACAGCCCTGAGGCAGCAAATTCCACAGATTTACAACTGAGAAGAAATTTCTCCTCGTCTCTGTTTTTAAATGGGCGGCCCCTTATTCTAAGATCATGCCCTCTAGTTCTAGTCTCCCCCATCAGTGGAAACATCCTCTCTGCATTCACCTTGTCAAGCCCCCTCCTAATCTTACACCTTTCGATAAGATCACCTCTCATTCTTCTGAATTCCAATGAGTAGAGGCCCAGTCTACTCAGCCTTTCCTATAAATCAACCTCCTCATCCCTGGAATCAACCTAGTGAACTTTCTCTGAACTCTCTCCAAAGCAAGTATATCCTTTCGTAAATATGGAAACCAAAACTGCACGCAGTATTCCAGGTGTGGCCTCACCAATACCTTTATATAGCTGTAGCAAGACTTCACTGCTTTTATACTCCATCCCCTTTGCAATAAAGGCCAAGATACCATTGGCCTTCCTGATCCCTTGCTGTACCTGCATACTATCCTTTTGTGTTTCATGCACAAGTTAAATTCAATCAAGCAGAGTCAGCATGGTTGTATGAAAGGGAAATCTCTGTCACCACCCACCACCACTGACCCGTACAACTACTTAAACAACAAAGTCCTGGATGATGAGCAAAGAACTCGGTGGATAGTGAAGGGGCTATCGGGAGGGAGGAACTTAACACAATCACAATCGCTCAGTAAGCTACTGGGACTAAAGGCAGATAAATTCTTTGGACCTGATGGCTTGCATCCTAGGGTCTTAAGAGAAGTGGCAGGGATTGTGGATGCATTGGTTGTAATAGTGGGGAGGTCCCAGCAGATTGGAAAACTGCAAATGTAACACC
Source organism: Pristiophorus japonicus (assembly GCF_044704955.1). Taxonomy (NCBI): domain Eukaryota; kingdom Metazoa; phylum Chordata; class Chondrichthyes; family Pristiophoridae; genus Pristiophorus; species Pristiophorus japonicus. The sequence goes on from NC_091986.1 coordinate 140,254,617, forward strand.
CCTATTTTTTTTTAAAAAAAAGGAGGGACAAAAAGCAGGAAACTATAGACCAGTTAGCCTAACATCTGTGGTTGGGAAAATGTTGGCATCCATTATTAAAGAAGCAGTAGCAGGACATTTGGAAAAGCAAAATTCGGTCAGGCAGAGTCAGTGTGGATTTATGAAAGGGAAGTCATGTTTGACACCTTTGCTGGAGTTCTTTGAGGCTGTAACGAGCAGGGTGGATAAGAGGGAACCAGTGGATGTTGTGTATTTGGATTTCCAGAAGGCATTTGATAAGGTGCCACATAAAAGGTTACTGCACAAGATAAGAGCTCACGAGGTTGGAGGTAATATATTAGCATGGATAGAGGATTGGCTAACTAACAGAAAACAGTCGGGATAAAAGGGTCTTATTACGGTTGGCAAACTGTAACTAGTGTGGTGCCGCAGGGATCTGTGCTGGGGCCTCAACTATTTACAGTCTATATTAACTTGGATGAAGGGACGGAGTGTAATGTAGCCAAGTTTGCTGATACAAAGATGGGTGGGAAAGCAAATTGTGAGGAGGACGCACAAAATCTGCAAAGGGATATAGACAGGCTAAGTGGGCAAATATTTGTCAGATGGTGTATAATGAGACAATGTGAGGTTATCCACTTCGGCAGAAAAAACAGAAAGGCAAATTATAATTTAAATGGAGAAAATTGCAAAGTACTGCAGTACTAAGGGACCTGGGGGTCCTTGTGCATGAAACACAAAAAATTAGTATGCAGGTACAGCAAGTAATGGCAAATGTATGTTGGCCTTAATTGCAAGGGGGAATAAGAGTATAAAAGCAGAGAAGCCCTGCTACAACTGTACAGGGTATTGGTGAGGCCGCGCCGAGAGTACTGCGTACAGTTTTGGTCTTGGTATTTGAGAAGGATATATTTGCATTGGAGGCTGTTCAGAGAAGGTTCACTAGGTTGATTCTGGAGATGAGGGGGTTGACTTATGAAGATAGGCTGAGTAGGTTGGGCCTATACACATTGAAGTTCAGAAGAATGAGAGGTGATCTTATCAAAACATACAAGGTAATGAGGGGGCTCGACAAGGTGGATGCAGAGAGGATGTTTCCACTCATATAGGGGAAACTAAAACTAGGGGACATAGTCCCAAAATAAGGGGCCGCCCATTTAAAACTGAGATGAGGAGGAATTTCTTTGAGGGTTGTAAATCTGTGGAATTCTCTGCCCCAGAGAGCTGTGGAGGCTGGGTCATTGAATATATTTAAGGTGGAGCTAGACAGATTTTTAAGTGATCAGGGAATAAAGGGTTATGGGGAGCAGACAGGGAAGTGGAGCTGAGTCCATGATCAGATCAGCCATGATATTAAATGGTGGAGCAGGCTCGAGGGGCCAGGTGGCCTACTCCTGCTCCTATTCTAAAAGTAGAATAAAGAAAATGGTAACTGGGTAAGTACATAGGATTAGGACTAAAAGGATGAAGACCAACACAGACTGGTTGGGACGAATGGCTTGTTTCCATGTTGTAATTTCTGTGTAACTAAATTAATTAAGGCTACACAAGACTGAGATGCTGTTCTTGATCATGGATATTCTGTCTTTTATTTTGCATGTGTGGAGAAGGGAATCGGAGCATAAACCTTTTCCAATCCTTGATAGTTGAGTTATACACAATGCAAACTATTAAACCCTAAAATAAATTGCACATTATAGTTAAATGGAACAGAAAATACTGAAAGTTCAGCAGGTCAGGTCACAACTGTGGGGAGAAGAAAGTGGGTTAACATTTCAGGTCGATGACTTATTGTCAGAACCATTTTTAAAGATGATAGGCTGTTCATGGAACAGTGTAGGAGGCCAAGGACAGGGGTCATGGTGGGAGTGGGACAGAGAATTAAAGTGGCAAGCGACCCGAAACTCTGGGCCACATTGAGGACCGAAGGAGATGTTCAGCAAAGTGATCACTTAATCCGTATTGATCTCCCTGATGTCGAGGAGACCGTGTGTGGGCAACGGATACAGTACACCAGGTTGGAAGAAATATGTAAATCACTGTCACAACTGGACGGAATGTTTGTGACCTTGTGATACAGGAAGAGATGATGGGGCAGATGTTGCATGTGGAGGTACCGAAGGAAGGAGAGCAGGTGTTCGGGATGATGGAGGAATGAACCAGGGTGTCGTGGAGCAAACAGTTCCTTCGGAATGCTGAATGAGGAGGGGAAGATGTGTTGCTTAAAACCTTTTCCAGTTCTGGCGAAAGGTCATAGACCGAAAATGTTAATTCTGTTTCTCTCTCCATAGATGCTGCCTGACCTGAGTATTTCCAGCATTTTCTGTTTTTATTTCAGATTTCCGGCATCTGCAGTATTTTGCTTTTGTATTTGTATTTAGTCTTGTTTGCTTAAGGGAAATCAATTATTCAAGTAAACTACTGCTTGAGTTGTGGACCTGGTGAGGAAACTGCTGACATGACTTAAATACCTGTTATGTAGTATTGGCACTTGAGAAGTAGAATAGCAATGGCAGTCACATCCGTCCTAAATGGGTGGCCAACTTGGGGTTATAGCATATAAATGAGATCTCTAAACAAGCATAATTAATTTAAAATTGAAATTTGCCCATTCTTAAGGATTATCATTTGGATCATAGGTTTACCATGATGAATGTCAAATTCTGTTTCTATTGCATGGGATTGTTAAATGTGTACCTGTGCTTTACGGATCTCATACGGTGATTCAGTTTTCCCTTGAAAACTTAAAACCAGTGGCCTTGCTTTTAGTGAAGCACGACCAGATACTGCACTTGTTAAATACTAATGCTTCACCATTTAAAAAAAAAATAGATCGGATGCTTGTTAGATCTATGAATAGAGAATTGCCATGGATGAAATTTAATATTCTGTTCTGCAGCTCAACATGTTCTGGTTTTAAATGTTTTGGGAGAAGGTAGGGTTGGGTGATGGGTTCATACACCAGATGAAAAATTTAAGCTGTGCTTTATGCAGCCCTTAATGACACATGTTCAAACAGGAAGTTGTAACGTATGTGATTTTGCTTAAAAAAATTCGATTCAAAGTATTAAAAACTGAAGTACCCATGTTGCCACTGTATGAATTAAGAGTATTTATTTTAGGTCACTGAAGTTAAAGATTATGAAATGGAAGTGGACATTGCTTTTGCTACACTTGATGTTGTTGATGGAAAAATTGATGAGGCAATTGCTGCTTTTGAATCAATCAATAATATTGTCGCACATTGGAATCTTGCTTTGGTAAGTGACAGCTGTATCGATTGTATTTATAGATATTTATATTTACGTGTAAGTGCTGGTGTAACTTGCATTTTACTGGTTTTGTTAGATATTTCACCGGAGGTCTGAAGAGTATGAAAATGGCGATGAGATGGCTCCCAATGAACAAGAAGAATGTAAAAATTGTTTGCTCACCAGCAAAGAATACCTAAGAAAGGTCCTGAATGAAACTGAATCTAACATTGCGGCTATTGACAGAGTAAGTGCCCATTTATTAATAAATCGTAAAGGGAAAATGTTTTATAACATCTCATTGATGTGAATAAACTTGCGGTTATTTGAAAAAAACCTTATAGTATGTCGAAACTAATTCAATATTAGACTGACAGATGAATTATTGAGCCTTATGAGCAAAATGATGACTGATTAGAATTCAGTTCTTAACTTTATTAGTAATGGCCATACTTCATTGAAGCTCAATATTAGCATTCAATTCAATTCTTTGGATCCTGACTGGCTCAGCAAGTTTATCCAGTGCATAACTGAGCCATACAGACTAGGACTAAGAAAATTGTAGGCTCTGCTGACTTAGCAGATCTCCACCCTGGCACTAGAGAGAGTGTTAAAATTGGTCTCTGTGCCCATGGGTTAAGGAGAGGAAAATCGGTCAGGGATCCTGCTGTCCCTGTTTAGTGACTGTCCTGCAAGTAGATATTGGATGAAGACAAGATCTGGCTGGGCTGTTAATCTTATTTTCCTCAGACACTTGTGGAAGCTTACCTTTGGTGAATAAGAAGAAGAAAACAAATTTTATACTTGATACGCATCAATACTTGAGACATTAAATTGAGACCAGATCTCCATGTTCAGGTAGATAATGTGGCACTAAGAGAGGGGACTTTTTCCAGTATTCCAGTCAATGCACTAAAACAGATTAATTAGCCATTATCTCGGTTGCTATACATGGGACCTCATTCAAATTGGTTGCAACATTTGCCTGCCTAACTACTACACTGTTTTTTTAAAAAAAATAACTCATTTGGCTTTTCTAAGTCTATTTTTATTGTCAATTATACAAAGGAGGAGGCTAGACACACAGTATATTCTCCTTCTGAAGCCACGCTGACTGCTGTTCCCTAGTTTAATGTTGTAGAGATAATCTTTTGAGTTTACTCCTGAGATTCTATTTTACATATTATGAAGACTGATGGTGCTGTAGTTTTTGTCACCCTTTATGAACATGGGCACTGTAACAGCCTATTTCTAGTTTGCTGGTACCTCAGGTGACCAGTGATTCTCTCATCATTGTCAATGCCTCACATCTAATCTCAGCATTCTGAGATAGTTGCCATCTGTCCCTGGGAAATTATTGGTTTTCAACCATTTTGACTTCCACTTCATTCAAATCAAGTCATTAATTTTGCTTTGGTTACCTCTGGTTGGGGGAGACTGCTCACGTTTTTTTTTCTAGTGAATACTTGAAGGAAGTAATTGCTTAGAATATGAACTACTTAATGCTCATCCTCAGTTTTGAGCTTGTTTTCAGCTTTCATGGTTTTTGCCTGTTCTCCCCTGCCCCACCTGAACGCACCTCCCATTGCCTATTGTTTCCATTATTGTAGTTTTACAATGTCTTTTTTGTTGTTGCTAGTTGCCTGCACCAATAGATACAGTGAAGGAATTGCTGGAGTTGGTAAATCAGCATCTTCAAGAATATAATGGAGATGTGCTTCACCAAAGAGAAGAAATTAATGAATATTCCCAGATAGCTGAAAATGGCACTTCTATGGAGTCAGTAACATTGCAAGTAGAACATTCTACCCCATCTCCAACAAAGCCTACTCCATCACCAACCAAGAGTTACAAGGTAATTTTAGTACTTATAAATTTCCAATTCATACTTTTAGTGGGGAAATAATGTTTCGGTTGATGTTGAAAGTGAAATGCCCCTCCCTCTTCTTTCGTGTCACATATTCAGCATTAAATGCTTCCAGATCAGTGATATTTATTTGTTTTCAATATCTTATAACCTGATCTTACACCTACAAGTAGGTATCGCTTCAATCTTGTTGAACAAGTGTATTCAATTTGCTGAAGCATTCAGGCTAATTGAAAGCTATACTCCTTAATTGTTGATGCTTTGTCTTAAATATCCAAAACACAGGAAACTAAATGATCACCCAACTATTAACATGATGGATACTTGGCAGCTTCAATGTAAATTTATAATATCTAAGGACTGACTACTTTATTCAGTTACATGGGAAGAGGGAGATATTACTTTGAATCTAATTTTACTTTCTGTCAATGCCAGAATAAAATTCCTGTTGAGTGTATAAATTGCCATATTCTGAATTTGCTCCTTGTGAGAAATAGATTTAATGGGCTCAAAATTGGCCAGGAGTTGCTCTTTTTTTTTTTGGAACAACTTGATTTTTCTGGAGTGTCTAAAAAAAAAAAATCCCCATTTTGCACATTCAATTTGCACCAGTGTAAGTGAATTAGTTATGATTTTTTTTAGTTTAGTTTTTTTTCAAAAGGGGGCATTACCAGCCACCTACACCCGTTTTGGCCATTTAGGCCACTTTGGACAGCTAATAGTTACTCCAAACTAACTTAGGCCAGCGTTTGTGGCTGCACAGAAAACCCTTGAGAGTTAAGAAATCAGCGCAGATAGGTACATCGGAAGCCAGCAGAACTTAATGACTTGACTAAAGAATGTGAATAGAATCAAACAGCTATACAGGACATCATATGACAAACTTCGCAAAGTTAATTTACTGTACAACAGAAGCATTCCTGGAAGCTTAAACTACAAAAAGAAAAAGTAAAGAGACAAAACATATTTACATTTTTTTTTCAAAATATCCAAATAAAAAAATAGAAGTACCTCCTGCTCGTAATACTTATGTTCTCCCAGCCGCCTAAGCTTACCCACCATCATAAAAAATATTTGATACCATATAGCCAGGAAATTTACGGTTTGTTTTATGCTTTTAAATATTTTGAAAATTCAAGCAAAATTATTCCACCAACTCTAATGTTCAAGAATTGATAATGATGTATTTGAAAGTATATTCTATTAACTTGGTTAGGAAAGTATTTTCATCAACAGGGTTAAGGAAAGTCTTGAGTAAACTCATTAAAATTACTGGCTACACAGTTATCACCCCTCCCCTTGGGATCAAACCCGCCCCCATCCCCACCGCCCCGGCTTGGGCCCCGCACCAACCTGCTTGTTGTGGCCTTCTAGCACGGGAAGGTAGCGGGCCGGCCTATACGGGAGGTCACTCAGCCCAGGATAGGGGTGGGACGCATTGGGTCCCACGCTGCAGCACACACAGGCTGGGGGCAGGAGCTACTGCGCATGCGCGCACACTCCAACGCGCATGTGGCGAGCTGCCGGCACTGTTTCTGGCGCAGGGCCTAGCTCCACCCCCCCCCCCCCCCAAATCGACTGGCCGCACCAAACCCCGGGAGAGGCAACACAGCGACCAGAATCGCGGGGGTTGTTTTCAGTGCCGTTTTCAGCCCACAAAGTTGGTATATTGCTGGTGAATATGCCGAAAAAAGGTGTGGGACAAATTTGAGCCCTATAAATGGGTGTAAAACTTAATTTATGATCTTTCTTTAGTGGTCTCCAAAGACTCCACCTCGCTGGGCTGAAGATCAGAAACATTTGTTGCAGATGCTTTGTCAACAAGTAGAACAGCTGAAGGTATGTAATCTTTGGAAGTGTAAAAATTTCATGTGTAGGTGGAGTGATGAATAACCTAGTGAAATGATGCAATAACAAAAAAGTAATGTGTATTGACTGGTCCTTTTATTCTGTTTAGCAATATTGCTACTTAGTCATATCTTTCAGCATAAACTATTTGATTTTTACCAACTAAGAGATTGTGTATATCCAGTTTACATAAAATCATTGTTACAAGGTAGTGATGTGTTTAGTAATTCATATGAGGTGCTAAACCACTTGGGCAAAATTCAAGTGGTTTATCTATTATCAAATATGAAATTTATTAAGAACATAAGAATAGGCCATTCGGTACTTCAACCCTGCTCCACCATTCAATCACCTCCACCTTCCCGCACTATCCTTGTATCCCTTGATTCCCTTAACATCCCAAAATCTATCGATTTTAGTCTTGAATATGCTAAACGACTGTATCCACAGCCAAATGACTGAGCATCCGTAGCCTTCTGGGGTAGAGAATTCCAAAGATTCACCACCCACTGAGTGAAGAAATGTCTCCTTATCTCTGTCCTAAATGGCCAAACCCTTATTTGGAGACTGTGATCCCTAGTTCTAGACTCCCTAGCCAGGAGAAACATTCTCCCAGCATCTATCTATACCCTGTCGAGCCTTGTAAGAATTTGGTTTCAATGAGAGCACCTCTCGTTCATCTAAATTCTAGAATATTGTAAAATTATTTTATTTACACAGGCGTTCATTAAAAGGGTAGGCCAATTCTATATGGGCTATTCCTGTGGCAAAAGAACCTCTAGTAAAATTCATGGAATGTAGTTAGTAGCAATATACTTGTCAGTCATTCAGGTGTCCTATAATGGAGGGAGGACAGAAACCTTCCACTCAGTAGAAGGTCCATGTATATTCAACTGTGGGGATACCTTGTATAGGATTAGCATATCCTGTATGCAAAGGTTAACAAGAGTATGAATGACATAATTTGAGCCTGTATTTCAGAGTAGAGGAAGGTGTGTGTATGTTCCCTGATGATTTCTTCCAGTGCTGATAATTTAAAAGTGATGTCTATTTGTTTTAGGCACTGCATTTTGCATGGCTGATTTGAATAGAGGATGAATGTTTCCTGATCCATGTCTTTCTATGTTGATGCATTAATATAAATGTGTATATATATATTTTTTAAATCTAGTAAAGATATGATCAATTTGATATTTGTTATAAAATGCTCCAGGGTGAAGTGCGTGAACTGAAGCTAAATAATTCAAATACAATTGAATCGCCACGTACTCGCTGGCACACAGATAGTTATGGTGGAGATGCCCATCCGGAAAGCTACCAGGGAACGCAAAGTTTTCAGGGGGCACCTTTAACAGGTAAATCCAAAAGCAAAATATTGTGGATGTTGGAAATCTGACACAAAAATGGAACACGCTGGAAATTCTCAGCAGATCAGGCAGCATCTGTGGAGAGAGCGCGAATTAACTTTTCAGGCCGATGATTTTTCATCAAGTAAATCCAAAGCTGGCAATGAGGGAAACTTCCACCCAGCAAGGGATGAAATCTGTAAACTGTATCATAGGGAGGATCAGTGAAACTTTCACTTTTCACCGCAAGTAAAGATAGACTATCAAAGTTACTATGCTTCTCTATAATATATTTAAATTAGTCCATAAAATAACCAAAATAAGTTACCTTTTCCAATAACCTACTGATATTCTAACCACATGCGCTATGTAAGAGTGTTGAGCAGTAACCGATGTAACTTAACTGTAGAGAGACGACCATTAAATTGGACACTATCTTTTTAAAAATCTTAGTATTCTAATTGATTTTCATGTCCTGCTCTAGTTTTCTTGGAAATCTTGCGGGTTTTAAAATTTTCAATAAAATACAACTAGTTCTAACTAAAGCAAATAGTTTCATTTCATAACCCCTTTTTATCTTTGTTTTCTTCATACAATTAATCTGAGTGACTATGAAGAATTAATGCTAAGGTAGAGACTGAGTGATTTAAAAAGGTATATAAAATACCAGAATTTAAAGGAGGTTGCTCAATAATTGTGAATTGTGGGTTTTAGCCTACTGTTAAAAATAGCATTCCCTTCAGAATAGCAGTGTAATAATAAGTATAGCATATTCAAATACTATTTATATTAAGCTATTAAAGTAATTTTTTGTTTTGTTATTCACATGGACTTTTATAATATATTCTGTTAATAGCCATTGAGTCATTTGTGTAAAAGATACGAACTAACGCATAAACTCTTAGTTGCTACCTCAGGACCATCTGTGTTCTACAATCAATCCCCAGCGTATAACTCCCAGTATCTTCTTAGAACAGCAACCAATGTGACTCCAACCAAGGTACTTAAAATGATCAGCATTTGACACATGAATTGACTGTCCAATATTTGACACTGATAGTTTTTTTTTTCTTAAAACAGCCTCCTGCATATGGAATTGGTCGGATTCCACCACAGCAATCCATGTATGGATATCAGCAGCAAACTCATACACCCCCTATTCAGACCAACTCATCTTGTATGTATTCACAGGATATGTATGGGACACAGTTGCGTTTTGAATCTCCTGCAACTGGATTACTTTCGCCATTTCCACAGACCAGCACAAACCCACCATTGCCAGAGCCTGGTTACTTTACTAAACCATCAGTGGGAATACAGCTAACTAAGCCTACAGAAACTAAGGGGATAGAATTTGGAAAACTCAACCAACAAATTCAAAGTGAAGCTACAAAGACTTCCTTAGTTGCTGGATTAATGCATTCCACACCGACAACAACATTCAAATTTAATTCTAATTTCAAGAATAATGAGGGGGATTTTACATTTTCATCACCGCAGATGAAAGCCCAGACACCTGCATCTGCAAGTGATAGTCTTTTGGGCATTTTAACTGCAGGTAGATATATAAAAAGTGACCAAATTGTAGGTCAAATGTCGACACAAGAAGCAGTACCCAGTCAAGGAAGCTTCTTTTCCCCGGGAGTGCAGGACTCTTTTAATTTTTCAGCTCAAAAGCAAAATAAAAATTCATTCAACAATGTTTTGAATAACCAAGCATTTGGTTTCAAGGATGCAGGTCAGGCAGCAACTTCTGGAATCCACGCAGAAGACAAAGGTGGTGAAAGTGATGGGGACAGTGTCCCTGATGAAGAGGATGGTCCGCATTTTGACCCAGTTATACCACTTCCTGACAAAGTAGATGTGAAAACTGGAGAAGAAGATGAAGAACTACTGTTTTCCAACAGAGCTAAGCTCTTCCGTTTTGACACCGAGACCAAAGAATGGAAGGAACGAGGCATTGGACATGTGAAACTACTACAACATAGGACGTCTGGCAAAATCCGACTCCTAATGAGACGAGATCAGGTTCTTAAAATCTGTGCAAATCATTACATAACAGCAGATATGAAATTGAAGCCAAATGCAGGATCTGATAAATCATGGGTCTGGTGTGCTTTAGATTATTCTGATGAAATGCCAAAACCTGAGCAACTTGCTGTTCGATTTAAAACTGCAGATGAGGCTGCATTGTTCAAAACCAAATTTGAAGAAGCACAAAATTTGGTTAAAGGTCAAAAATGTAAACCAAGCAATCTACCTGGTCAGGAAAAGAAAATAGGAATTAAAATCAGAACTGAGGATGCAAAGTTAGTTGCCATGAAGCCTACTACTGAAGATTCTAGATTTGGTGCTCAGTTCGCTAAGAAAGATGGCGAATGGGATTGTAGCTTTTGTTTTGTGCGAAACATTGCTGCTGCTTCTGTGTGTGTAGCCTGCCAAAGCCCTAATATTACTATTGGAAAACAGGGTTTGCCCTCTACTTCACAAGGCTCAGTGCAAAATGGAACTGTAGCTGAAGCAACTAAGATTACATCTTTTACCAAAACAATAGGATTTGATGACAAATTTTCTAAGAAGGAAGGCCAATGGGATTGCAGTGGATGTTTTCTCAGAAATGAAGCTATCGCATCACATTGTGCAGCTTGCCAAGCACCAAATGTCAACAGTAAAGATAGCATTACCTCAGCCATTCAGGCACCTGCAGCTTTTGCATTTAGTGCTAATAAAGACATTGCAAAGCCAATTGCACCTGCTGGTTTTGGTCCACTGTTTGGCAAACTGGATGGCCAGTGGAATTGCAATGTATGTAATGTCAGAAATGAAACAACTGCACTAAAGTGTGCGTCTTGCCAGGCACCAGGTCCATCTTGTAAAGATTCTGGCACATCGTACAACCAGCCAGCGACTACCAAAACAATAGGATTTGGTCTCAACAGTGAGTCTATCAAAACACCAAAAGGTTTTGCTGCATTTGGCAAAAAGGAGGGGCAGTGGGATTGCAATGCATGTTACGTCAGAAATGAAACAACTGCACTAAAATGTGTGTCTTGCCAGGCACCAGGTCCATCTTGTAAAGATTCTGGCACATCGTACAACCAGCCAGCGACTACCTTCAAATTTGGTCTCGACAACGAGTCTATCAAAACACCAAAAGGTTTTGCAGCATTTGGCAAAAAGGAGGGGCAGTGGGATTGTGTTACTTGTTTGGTGAGCAATGAAGCAAATGTGGCAAATTGTGTAGCCTGTCAGACACCCAAATCTAATGGCAAAGTTACAGTTGTTACTTCAATGGGTCAGTCAGCATCAGCCTTCAAATATGGCCTTGCCAGTGAGAGAACATGTACATCTGCACCGGAAACATTTGAAGAAATATTTTCCAGGAAGGATGGACAATGGGATTGTGGTACTTGTTTGGTGAGAAATGAAGCAAATATGGTCAAATGTGCAGCCTGTCAGACACCCAACCCAAACAGTAAAGCTGCAGCAACTTCAACAACTGCTACTGCCCTATTTGGTCTTAGCAGTGTTTCTACTAAATTTGATGCTCCTGAATCAGGATTTAAACTTAACTTTCCTGCAAGTGGTGTTAAATTTGGCCACAGTGATATTAACAGCTCAACAGCTTTCAACAATGAGACATCTTCATCTCCATCTTCAAGACCATTTTCTAGTACTGCATTTACATTTTCTTCATCCAATTCAGGTGGTGGATTTAAATTTGGATTGCCTGATGCAAGTAAAGATTCTGCTGATAGAAGTAGCCAGCCAGTGCAGGAAGGATCAGCCGCGCTCTTTTTAAAAACCTTTGCTGAGCAGCAAAAAGAGAGAGAGAGAATAACTTCAAAACCTGGTACAGACACAATTCAAGCATCTGATACTTCAAGCCAAAATGAAGATTTTTTTCTAGGTAAGGATACCAATGCCTCTTCCTTTGCTGATCTTGCAAAATCTGCAGATGCAGAATTTCAGTTTGGCTGTAAAGATCCTAATTTCAGAGGTTTTGAAGGAGTAGGTCAGCAGCTATTTTCTTCATGCAATACAACAACTGCTTCTGCAGAAAATGAAGATGATGAGTTGTACAAAACTGAAGATGGGGATAATATTCATTTTGATCCTGTAGTTCTCATGCCTGAAAAAGTAGATCTCATTACAGGTGAAGAAGATGAAACTGTACTTTACTCCCAGAGAGTTAAGCTATTTAGGTTTGATACAGAAACCAGCCAGTGGAAGGAACGTGGTGTTGGAAACCTCAAAGTTCTCCAAAACAAAGCTAATGGCCGCCTTCGGATACTAATGCGTCGAGAGCAAGTTTTCAAAGTGTGTGCAAATCACTGGATCACTACTACAATGAATCTCAAACCATTAATGGGCTCTGATAAGGCATGGATGTGGTTGGCTAGTGACTTTTCAGATGGCGAGGCAAAACCTGAGCAGCTAGCAGCAAAGTTCAAGACTCCTGAGTTGGCTGAAGATTTTAAGGAAAAATTTGAGGAATTTCAAAGGCTATTGCTAGATATACCACTGCAGACACCTCATAAACTATTAGACAATGGTAGGACTGCTCGACTAATACAAAAAGCTGAAGAAATGAAAAGTGGTTTAAAAGACCTGAAACATTTTTTGAAAGATGAGAAAGGAAGGTCGAAAGATGAAGGGAATGTAATGGTGAGTTCTGTATCTGAAAGCAGCAGTACCTCTGGTTTAGTAATTAAACCACATTCTGAAAGTACTGGGCCTACATTGGAGTGGGACAATTATGATCTGCGTGAAGAGGCCTTGGATACAAGTGTATCGAGCACTACATATGGGTCTCCTGATACTAGTAGTCCCGTGAGAAAAAACCTCTTCCGCTTTGGTGATTCAACAACTGGATTTAACTTTAGTTTCCAGCCAAGCTTGAGTCCATTAAAATCTCCTAAACTGAACCAGAGTGGGCTGTCTGTGGGTACAGATGAAGATTCAGAATTTGGACAAGAGGAGGAGAAGGATGTTCAGCATTTTGAGCCACTCATTCCATTGCCTGATTTGATTGATGTATCGACAGGGGAGGAAAATGAGCAAGTTATCTTTTGCCACAGAGCCAAACTTTACCGATATGACAAAGAAGTAAGTCAGTGGAAAGAAAGAGGAATAGGGGACCTGAAGATTTTACAAAATTATGATTCTAAGAAAGTTCGGATAGTTATGAGACGGGACCAGGTGTTAAAAATTTGTGCCAATCACTGGCTAACGCCAGAGGTAAGAATTGAGCCCATGAAAGGAACTGAAAAAGCATTCATTTGGAGTGTTATGGATTTTGCAGATGATGAGGCAAAGATGGAACAGTTAGCAGCACGGTTTAAGCAGCAAGAAGTTGCCACCTCTTTCAGAGACCTCTTTGAAGAGGCTAAGGCAGCTCAAGAGCAGGGAACATTAGTCACACCATTGTCTTCAAGGGAGAATACACCAAGAGAATCTCCATGTGGTAAGATTGCAGTATCAGTGCTAGAAGAAACTATTAAGGAGGCAACAGAGCAAACAAATACTTGTGTTGCCTCTCCAACCAGTGCAGTCAAATTAGCAAGTACTAGCTTGACTGAAGCACTAACATATGCCTCTGGCTCTCCTCCAAAATTTGTGTTTGGATCTGATTCTGTGAAGTCCATCTTCAGTAATGAGAAAGAGAGGCCTTTCACTTTTGGTGGTAGTTCAGCAACTGGATCCTTGTTTGGTTTCAGTTTCAAAAGTACAGATTCTATGTCAAAAGATCAAGTAGAAAATGGCTCCTCTGCCATGAAGAACAAACTGCAGGAGGTAACTAGAGGTGGATTTGATTTTCGTAAAGCAGCTGCATCTTTATCAAAGTCTACAACGACCAGCTTGTTGCCTTCAACCACAACAGAATGTTTTGAAACGGCTTTTGCAACTGGGGATAAATCCATGCACACATTTAATATGCCACAAACTGGTAAGTTGCTCTAGTAGCTCAGAATTATTTGTTAGCACACTTGTTGACTGGCCCAATTTGAGTACAGGTAGACTCTTGGTCCTTCTATCTCTGACGAAGCTGTCTCTGATCACTTTCTCATTTCTATTAATATGCACTTAATTATGCTTGCTACACATCCCTCTACAATCATCCTGTGCTCCTGGAGGATAAACGTGCCCCCACCATTATCTCTCGCTCCCCCACACACCACCATTCCCTTGCTAACCACCTCTCAAACTCTTAGATTAATCTCCTCTGGCCTCAAATCAACTTGCTCGACAGCTGCCTTGCCTCTGCTTTTGCTAGAATCCCCTCCAAGTCTCACTGTCTTCTATTGTTGCCTTGGTATGATTCTTATCCCTGAACTAGTCAAGCTTGAGGGCTGGAGCACACTTGACACATGAGTTGCCTTGGTTATTCACTGCTAGATCTGGCTTAATCATATAAAACAATATCCTCCTTCCTTCTCAATTCTCCCACTGCTGATTATCCTGGAGACTAAGAACAGTCACAAGATGTGCTTCTCTCCTTTCCTCCCTCTCTCCATCCCCCATTCTCCATCTTCACCTCCCAACACCAAATACAAGAAGCTCATGATGTTAAGACCATGTGCTAAATTGCCTCTATTTTCCTGGTCCTTACCATGCTCCTGCACCCTTGATCCCCCTTCTCACCTTGGTGGTCACATTTTTGTCAGTGGCTTCACCTTCAGGATCTGTCCTTCCTATCAAGACTACCAGCTGATATTGCCACCTTCTCGAAAGCACCATCGATCCCGTCTTGTCTCCAACAACCCCTTCTCCTCAAATCCTTGAACAGATCATTACTACTCTGCTCCATGTGTACCTCTCCCATCATTACTTCTTGAAATCTGCTCTGGTGAAAGTCACCAAGGGCATCCTTTTTCATTACAGTTGTGACCTATTCTTCCTTGTCCTCTATTTTTCCACTGTAGTTGACGGACATCCACCCCATCCTTCTCCGTCAACTATTCCTACCTATCCCAGCAAAACCAACACACTTCCTCCAAGGTTCCATTTTTCTTTTTTTTTTTTCTTGGTGTCATTTTAGGCATGGATTCAGCTTTCACTTGAATGCTGGTGAGTCCTAGCTCGGTTTGCCGCCACCACCCACCACCACTGACTCGTACAACTACTTAACCAACATAAAGTCCTGGATGATGAGCAAAGAACTCCAACAGTGGATAGTCAAGGGGCTATAAGTGGGGGGGGAGGAACTTAACACAATCACTAAGGAGGTGGTACTCAGTAAGTTAATTGGACTAAAGACCGATAAATCCCCTGGACCCGATGGCTTGCATCCTAGGGTCTTGAGAAGTAGCGGCAGGGATTGTGGATGCACTGGTTGTAATTTACCAAAATGCCCTGGATTCTAGGGAGGTCCCAGTAGATTGGAAAACTGCAAATGTAATGCCCCTATTATTTAAAAAAAAAAAGAGGCAGACAAAAAGCAGGAAACTATAGACCAGTTAGCCTAACATCTGTGGTTGGGAAAATGTTGGAGTCCATTATTAAAGAAGCAGTAGCTGGACATTTGGAAAAGCAACATTCGGCCAGGCAGAGTCAGCATGGATTTATGAAAGGAAAGTCATGTTTGACAAATTTGCTGTAATTCTTTGAGGATGTAACGGAACAGGGTGGATAAAGGGGAACCAGTGGATGTGTATTTGGACTTGCAGAAGGCATTTGACAAGGTGCCACATAAAAAGGTTACTGCACGAGATAAAAGTTCACAGGATTGAGGGTAATATACTAGCATGGATAGAGGATTGGCTAACTAACAGAAAACAGAGTGTCGGTTGGCAATCAGTAACTAGTGGGGTGCTGCAGGGATCAGTGCTTGGACCCCAACTATTTACAATCTAAATGACTTGGAAGAAGGGATTGAGTGTAACGTAGCCAAGTTTGCTGATGATACAAAGATGGGAGGAAAGGCAATGTGTGAGGACACAAAATCTGCAAAAGGACATAGACAGGCTTAGTGAGTGGGCAAAAATTTGGCAGATGGAGTATAATGTTGGAAAGTGTGAGGTCATGCACTTTGGCAGAAAAAAAATCAAAGAGCAAGTTATTATTTCAATGGAGAAAGATTGCAGAGTGCTGCAGTACAGCGGGACCTGGGGGTACTTGTGCATGAAACAAAAGGATAGTATGCAGGTACAGCAAGTGATCAGGAAGGCCATTTGAATCATGGCCTTTATTGCAAAGGGGATGGGGTATAAAAGCAGGGAAATCTTGCTACAGCTATATAGGGTATTGGTGAGGCCACACCTGGAATACTGCGTGCAGTTTTGGTTTCCAAAATTACAAAAGGATATACTTGCTTTGGAGGCAGTTCAGAGAAGGTTCACTAGGTTCATTCCAGGGATGAGGGGATTGACTTATGAGGAAAGGTTGAGTAGGTTGTGCCTCTACTCATTTGAATTCAGAAGAATGCGAGGTGATCTTATCGAAATGTTTAAGATTATGAGGGGGCTTGACAAGGTGGATGCAGAAAGGATGTTTCCACTGATAGGGGGAGACTAGAACTAGAGGGCATGATCTTAGAATTTAAAACTGAGATGAGAAATTTCTTAGAGTTGTGAATCTGTGGAATTCGCTGCCTCAGAGCTGTGGAAGCTGGGACATTGAATAAATTTAAGACAGAAATAGACAGTTTCTTAAACGATAAAGGGTTATGGGGAGCGGGCAGGGAAGTGGAGCTGAGTCCATGAGCAGATCAACCATGATCTTATTGAATGAAGGAGTAGGCTTGAGGGGCTGTATGACCTCCTCCTGCTCCTATTATGTTCTTCTAACTCCCTTCAATTCTTCAGCAAGACCTTAAGCATGCTGTTCTACTCTCTTCAAAGATTCCATGCTTTGGCCAACAACTCCATCCATCTCTTGCAGTTGCCATGCTTCACTATCTGTTTCAGATCCCACCTATTTCCACTTTAGCCCATCCTTCACCCTCGTAGCATCGGAACATATCCTAGTTTCTACTAATACTACCTATTTTTTACCCCTTCAACATTGACAACTTCTGTCCCTACCCTCTCCCACTCCTGCTGAAATGCTTAGTCGCACTTTTGTCACCTCCACACTTAATTACATATACTGTCCATACTAACCATCTGTATCTAAACCTTCGCCAACTGCTTCATATCCTGCTCTCGTAATGTATGCTCACAGGTTTGTGGAGCTGTTGCACACTGTGGCTTAGCCAGTCACGTGCTATTCACAAGACAATAACTCCCCAGTTAATTGAGTCCAGGTTCTCCACGATGAGGCATGCAGTTGTGAACCTGGTAGATGAACTGGTAATGTTCAGTTTGTTAAACCTTTGCTAATAAACCAGCTAGTTCTTTACAGTAGCTGTGAATTCTTAAAGAACCCATGCAGCAGATACACTACACATGTTAACCTACATTTATCCCCTATTCACCAGCATGTGAATTTTAAAATATTTGTTCTCGTCTAAATGTTCCTCCATGGCCTTGCCCTTTCCTACTTTTCCAGGCCCCTTCAGCTTTGTTTCTGCTTGCACTGTCCACTCCTCCAACTCCTGGCCTGTTTTGTCACCTTAAGCCAGAGAGCCTTCAGCTGTCCTTCATAGAATTGCACAGAAACTGGCTTTTCAGCCCAATTGGTGTATGCCAGTACTTATACTCATGAGCCTTCTCCCACTCTAATTACTTCCTTCCACCATGCCCCTATTTCACTATTCCCATCTTCATGTATGCATCAATGCTATCTGCTTCAACCACTCCATGTGACAGAAATTCCTCCTAAATTCTTTATTTGATCTGTTGGATGCATAACTACAAGACAGCCACTTTTTTCTAGACTCATCCACAAATGGAAATAGTTTCTCCACATCAACCTTATTCAGCCTCTTCATATTTAAAAAAAAACCTCTATCAAGTCGCCTCTTAATCATCTCGTCTCCATCTTCCCTGATTGTTTTCCCTCAATTCTGGTAACATTCTTGTAAATTTCACTTTCTCCAGTGCTTCAATATCCTTTTTGTAGTATGTAGATGAGAATTGCACACAGTATTGCAAGTGCAATCTAACTAAAGTTCTATAGAAATTTAACATTGCCGTTTTTATATCACATTCTATTCCTCAAGCAATTAACCCTAGTACTTTGTTTACAGGCTTTATGGCCATATCAACTTGTGTTGCCACTTTTAATTTTTATATATATGTATTCCCTGTTCTCTCTATCTCATTTAGGTTCTTGCCAAACTTCTTATTACTCCTACCAAAATGAACCAGCTCACATTTGGCCCCAAACTCTGAAATACCATCCTTAATAACCTTTACCATGCTACTTCCCTTCATTCAAAAGCCTACCTGTTTAACTCCTTTAGTCACCACCACTCAATCTGTCTCCCACCACTGCTTGTTATTTTCACCTCTGAAGTAGTCTTGTGTTAGCAATGCTATTGAAGTTTAACTTGGAATTACTAAGCTACAAATTGATTGAGGAACTAAAATGAGGTGACTGGTCAATTAATATAACCAGTCACTGGAGCTTAATGTTAAATGCTGTAGTTTAGGGATTGCCCAAAAGAACCAGCAGTATATGTCAGACAGATAGTGTAATTTTGCCCTAGATTGGCTGCCTATTTTACCCCCTAACCATTTTTACTTCCATTGACTTTGGAAATCAGGCGTGGTGTAAAACGGGCAGTTGCCCACCAGGACGGTTGGGTTAAAATTAGCCCCCAAGATCTTGAAAATGTATTTTTTCCCTTTCTCTTGTATATATCTTCCTACTCTACTATTTGACGGTACAGATAAGTGAACTGCTTACAGGTTTCTAAGTGTTTTTCTGTAGTATGTTGCTGAGCTGTAGAGAAGTATTTCTCTCTCTCCCATTTCCCCAATAATTAATCTAAGCAATAATGTACGCATGATCTTAGCAGATTGTGGGTGAACAGTACAATTGAAGGCTGTGTGAGATTTTAGTTGTCCATTTAATGCACAAATACTTTTATCGCAATTCATTTACACTTAACCACTTAGTGTTTTATCATTTTTGAAGAATTTGTAACCATTGGTTTTCATTGGTCTCAATTATTCGAACAGTTTAACTTGCATGGGAAATCACACTGGCTTCATTCTGTGACATGCTTCACTTAAAACAAAAAAAGGTTCTATGGATAATAGGTGCAAAAATGTTAGATTTGAATGAATCCAAATAGATTGGGGATTACTGCTGAATCCACATTGATACTGGTGTAAATTTGGAAAATTATGATTGATTAGATTTAGAGAATTGAATTATATTGGAAATTATTTTAAATACCTTGGAAATGAGCAGCCTCCACTTTCAACTGCTTTATTTTATCCATTTCGTGGTATCCTGACATTTCAAGTGTACATTTATTTGAGGGTGGGGGGGGGTGTAGATTGTTTAGCAAAAGCTTGTATAAAGTTAGACCAAAAGATATGTGCAGTGTGCAAGTATGGTTGTAAATTAATACTTTACATTTGAAAAGGATCCATTTCTTTTAGCCAACCTTTTGCATCTCGATATTGACACGGGAATTCTTATTTTTAGGATTTAATTTTAGCCTTTTCAAATCTAATCCGTCGGCCTTTTGGACCAGCACATCTGTCCCACAGTGTGAAAATAAAGGTATTTTTCTGGTATCTTGAGCAGCAAATTTGCATCAAAATTGCAAAATGGTACTGCGGTGGTATGCTGAAAATAAATAATATACTACTCTGGCAATTTCTGCATGCAATACTTGTTTTTGGCCTTTCCTCTTGGAAAACACTCAATGAGCATGTTTTTTTCTAAAACTTAGTTTTGTGTTAGGGAATGGCCATGGTGGAACAACTTTGCACTGGTCACCTGTTGCCCATATTTGAATGCACTCAAGTCAAATGTAACATAAAACTTCCTCTATTTTCCCCAAAACCTGCCTTAACTGGCAATTTTGGGTCACCATTTTCTTTACTATTGGGGAATTACCCAGTTCCCCCACCTGATATTCTCAAGACCTCTGTGATTGCTGAATTGTTCCGTGTTTACTGTGGATTAACAATTGAATAGCTAAGTTAAGACTGCCAAAACTGTCTTCACGTATACACTTTAGAGCCACTACTGTCTAGTGTTTATTATACTCCATCTGTCACCTTAATGCTCACTCACTTAACCCTAACCCTTTGCAGTCTCTTTCTGTCCTCCTGACAGCTTACTTTCCCTCCTAACTTTGTGTCATCAGCAAACTTGGATACATTACATTCTGCTCCCTTAAAGATTGTAAATAGCTGAGGCCCAAACACTGATCCTTGTGGCACTCCACTAGTTACATCCTGCCATCCTGAAAATGATCCATTTATTCCTACTGTTTTCTGTCCGTTAATCCTCAATCAATCCTCAATCCATGCTAATATATTTCCCCAATCCCATTGGCTATAACCTTGTGTAATTGCGATTAATTGCTCACTTCAACAACTGCATCCCTTTGTCTACCTCTACTATAACCCTTTGCTCCTGAAAATACACTGGAAAAACAAACATCTGTAACTAGGATGAAAAGCATGGGAGATGGTAAAGTTATTTCGGCTAAAGGCAGACAAAGCACCAGGACCTATTGCAGATGACCTGGAAATTATATAGAAACATAGAAAATAGGTGCAGGAGTAGAGCATTCAGCCCTTCGAGCGTGCACCGCCATTCAGTGAGTTCATGGCTGAACATGCAACTTCAGTACCCCATTCCTGCTTTCTCACCATACCCTTTGATCCCCCTAGTAGTAAGGACTACATCTAACTCCTTTTTGAATATATTTAGTGAATTGGCCTCAACAACTTTCTGTGGTAGAGAATTCCACAGGCTCACCACTCTCTAGGTGAAGAAGTTTCTCCTCATCTCTGTCCTAAATGGCTTACCCCTTATCCTTAGACTGTGACCCCTGGTTCTGGACTTCCCAACATTGGGAACATTCTTCCTGCATCTGACCTGTCTAAAACCCGTCAGAATTTGAAACCTTTCCATGAGATCCCCTCTCATTCTTCTGAACTCCAGTGAATACAAGCCCAGTTGATCCAGTCTTTCTTGATATGTCAGTCCCACCATCCAGGGAATCAGTCTGGTGAACCTTCGCTGCACTCCCTCAGTAGCAAGAATGTCCTTCCTCAAGTTAGGAGACCAAAACTGTACACAATACTCCAGGTGTGGCCTCACATAGGCCCTGTACAACTGTAGTAACACCTCCCTGCCCCTGTATTCAAATCCCCTCGCTATGAAGGCCAACATGCCATTTGCTTTCTTAATTGCCTGCTGTACCTGCATGCCAACCTTCAATGACTGATGTACCATGACACCCAGGTCTTGTTGCACCTCCCCTTTTCCTAATCTGTCACCATTCAGATAATAGTCTGTCTCTGTTTTTACCACCAAAGTGAATAACCTCAAATTTATCCACATTAGACTTCATCTGCCATGCATTTGCCCACTCGCCTAACCTATCCAAGTCACTCTGCAGCCTCATAGCATTCTCCTCGCAGCTCACACTGCCATCCAACTTAGTGTCATCCGCAAATTTGGAGATACTACATTTAATCCCCTCGTCTAAATCATTAATGTACAATGTACATTATTCAGGACTTTATTGAGACTGGTTATGTGCTGGAGGACTGGAGTGCCAATGTAATACCCATTTGTAGGAAAATATTAGTCTTTAAGGATGTATGACCACATTTCCAGAAAAGTTAGAAGTAACCAGCTTGGATTTCAAAAGGGGATATCATGCTTGATAAATCACATAGAATTCTTTGTGGCAGTAACAGACTTGTAGATGTGGGAAACTGTGAATGTAGTGTACTTTAGGAAATGTAATGGACTTTAGGAAAGCCTTTTGCAAAGTACCACATGGGGATTACCAGAGAACATAGGAACAGGAGTAGAACATTCAGCCCCTCGAATCTACTCGGTTATTCAGTTAGATCATAGCTGATCTGTACCTCAACTCTGTTTTCCGGCTTGGCTCCATATTCCTTGATGCCCTTACCTAACAGAAATCTAGCGATTTCAGTCCCGAAAGCTCTAATTGTCTCAGCACCCTTTTTTGGTGGTGAATTAGAGTTTTATTATGCTTTGTTTGAGAAAGTGTCTTGATTAGAGGGAATAGTTTCTCTACCTACCCTACGAAATTGTTTTAACAATTTAAACACGTCAATCAGATCACCCTCAATTTTCTATACTCTCGGGGATACCAGCCAAGTTTATGCAACCTGCCCTCATACTGTAACTCTTTAACCTCCAGTATCATGAGAAGATTAAGGGGTGTGGAATTAGGGGGAAGTTAACAAACAAATCAAAAATTGGCTGGGAGAATGCAGATTAGGTGTTGAGGGCTTAAGGAGTTCAGAGTGGTTGGAAATAAGCAGTGCTATATGTAATTCTTTAGAAGTTGAAAGGAAGCTGCAAAGGAATATTAATAAGGGGGGGGGGATTGTGCTCAAAGTGGCAGATGAAATTCAGTGCCAGTAAATGTGATGCATTTTGGCTTTTTAAAAAAAAAAAAATTAATGTAAACTAATTATATTCTGAGTGAAAATGATGCTGTGGAAAAACTGATTTATTTGAACAAAAATTCAAAGGAAAATAGGTTGATATGGCTGTTTATATTTTTTTAATTGCTATTGGAATTCTAGGTTGTATCATGACAAACCTATATAAACTCTTCAGTTAGAGTACTATGTACAGTATTGGGCTCTACACTATAGTAAATATACTAAAGCTTTAGAGAGGATATAACAAAAATTCAGTAGGACACTGCCTAGTATGAGGAAATACAAATGAAGAAAGAGTTGGAAAATTGGGACTTTTTCATAAACAATGCAGATTATGGGGTAATATGATCAAAATGTTTAACATTATGAAAGGATGGGACAGGGTAGATAGTAGACCTTACAGTAGTTGGGTCAAGAATTAACTGCTAATGTTTAATGCAAGGCGTTTAGAACAGAAAACAAGAAACATCTTTTCATAGAACTGTGAGGCTGTGGAATTTATGTCCAGGGTTAGTGGTTTAGGCAAAAACGACATCAAACATTGATTGTATGGGTGCATCCATGCCCTGTTGACCACTATTGAGGGAACGGTTAGTGAAAAAAAGGGACATTTTAATAGGTCTGCTGCAGAAAATGGAGTCATCAGAACCAATATAATGGGACATCGAGAAACTGAAAGGATAGAATCTTTAAGAAAAAAAATCTATAATCGTGTGTTTATAATGGATGTCTGTGAAAAGTGCATTGCCAGAGATGGCGAAAAGTTCAGGAAGAGAGAAGTGCTAAATATACCTGTAAAGATGAGGAATGGGTGGGAATTGGAAGAAAAATGAATAAAATCCTCAAGATCCGTGTGAAAGCAGGGGGCGGGAGGAGGAAAGGAGCAGTGGAGAAATTAAGTCAGGTGAGAGAGAACTAGTTTGGTGGGACAGAAGCAGAGTGACTGCCCAACAGGACAGTCCTCTTTGTGTATTTTGAAAGGAGGTAGCAACGGGCTGTGTGGGTTTGGAGATGGTAAAGGGAGGAGAAATGGATTGGTAAGTCTGAGAAATTATTTGGTGTTCAATAGTGGGGTCATACCTCAGGGAGATGGTGGGAGGAGAAGTGATATAGTTATTCACCCTCAGCCAGGTAGAAGTACTTTCATCATGCAGCAGATTTTATGGGGTTGAAACAGAGATCTGTACATAAGTTTGGATTTTCATTCATAAAGTTATAAAACCCAATCTTATGAACTAACTACTATTGTTCAAGTATAAGGCTGTCATGATGAAATTAAAGGGCAAGATTGCTTTTAATGCATGAATGCCAGTGCCTCTTGTTTTAGAATTGTGGGCCAGGCATCAATTTTCAGTCATTAATTCAGGCCCCCTTTCTACATTGTGTTTAGCTGATTTTAAAGTAAGTGCTCTGTTGGGGAATGGAACACTTTCCACTTTATAATTCGTGTCTCCGTCAAGCATGGCCAGATTTAGAGTAAACCTCCTTCTACTCTAACCGAACCTCAGTAGCACCTTTCTTTCCACTGCAACTACCAGTGCAAATGTTTCTATCCTTTTTAATCCCCAGAGTGATAGTAAATTTGTATTAAATTGAGTATTTTGTGCTGTAGACACGTGTTAACTAGGACCTAGAGAAGAAATGGTCCATACTAATTTAATATAATTACCTTTTTGTTCCATTAGTCGGCATGGATTTATGTTGGCATCTTGGCTGATATTTAGAAACTTTTAGTGCCCGATCAAATAGTTTGCAATACTAGCATCCAGCTTCCTGGATCATGGGTGTCCGACACTCCAAGAGTTAAAGCCTACTTCATATGATGAATTCATTTTTGGATTGTTTAAAGCAGCAGAAATTTAACACTGGCTATTCTGATTTTAAGTTGCTTTTAAAACAGTATAGCATTGTTAAAATAGTAGTTGCAAAGATGTCATGGTTTTCTTAAGTTGCTTGAGTGCGTGTTTGCATGGTTGGCTTCAATTAACTGAACTTGCTGCCAATGAAAGAAAACAGTTTTGCTTCTGAACTATTAACCAAAATATGAGATGTAGAATAAGCTATACCGCTTTTGTTTTTGTGTTGAAACATGTACCCATGAAATCATACAGCACAGAAGGCGGCCATTCGGCCCGGCATGTCTGTGCTGGTCCTTTTCAAAAAGCTATCAAATTGTGATCATTTTCTTTTTCAAGTATGTATCCAATCCCCTCCTAAAAGTTACTGTTGAATCTGCTTCCACCACCCTTTTAGGCAGTGCATTCCAGATCATCACACATTGCCAGTAAATCTGTAGCCTCTGGTTACTGACCCACCTGCCAATGGAAACCATTTCTCCTTATTTACTCTATCAAAGCACCTTATCATTTTGAACACTCCATTAAATCTCCCCTTAACCTTCTCTGCTCTAAGCCAAACAATCCCAGCTTCTCTTGTCTCCCCACATAACTGAAGTCCCTCATCCCTGGTATAATTCTGGTAAATCTCCTTGCACCCTCCAAGGAATTTGCATTCTTAGTGTGTTGCCCAGAATTGGATACAATATTCGAGCTGAGGTATAACCAGTGTTTTATAAAAGGTTTAGCATAACTTGTTCTATACTGTACACTACCTCTTTATAAAGCCAAGGATCCCATATGCTTTTTTAATAACTTTATCAACTTGTCTTGCCACCTTCAAACATTTTGTTTGTGAACCACTAGATCTCTGTTCCTGCACCCCTTTAAAATTGTACCATTTTGTTTATATTGCCTCTCCATTCTTCCTCAAAATGCATCACTTCACACTTTGCATTAAATTTCATCTGCCATATATCTTCCCATTTTGCCAGTCTGTATGTCCTCCTGAAGTCTGTTACTGTCCTCCTCACTATTTATTACATATCCTTGTTTTGTCACTTACAAACTTTGAAATTGTGCCCCTGTACCCAGTCCAGGTTATTAATATTCATCAAAAGGAACAGTGGGCCAAATACCAATTCCTGGGGGGACACCACTGTATACTCCCCTCCAGTTTAAAAAGTAACAGTTTACCACTATTCTCGGCTTTCTGTCTCTTAGTAAATGTTGTATACATACTAGCAGTGTCTTTAATCCCATAGTTTGTTTTGCTGATCAAGCTGTTCAGTACTTTTTCAAATGCCTTTTGCAATGCATATACACACAAACAGCACGATTTTCATCAATCCTGTTATTTCATCAAAAAACTCAACAAGTTTGTCAGACGTGATTTGCCTTTAACCAGTCCGTGTTGGCGGTCATTAACACATGTTTTTCAAGTGAAAATTCATTGTTCTGGATCTAGAGGCTGACTGGCCTGTTGTTAATGGGTTTATCCCTCTTTTGATTTGGACAGGGGTGTAACACTTACATAACATAAGAAATAGGAGCAGGAGTAGGCCATTCGGCCCCTCGAGCTGCTCCGCCATTCAATAAGATCATGGCTGATCTGATCGTGAATTCAGCTCCACTTCCCTGCCCGCTCCCCATAACCCCTTATCGTTTAAGAAACTCTCTATTTCTGTCTTAAATTTATTCAATGTCCCAGCTTCCACAGCTCTGAGGCAACGGATTCCACAGATTTGCAACCCTCAGAAAAAATTTCTACTCATCTGTTTTAAATGGGCGGCCCCTTATTCTAATATCATGCCCTCTAGTTCTAATCTCCCCCATCAGTGGAAACATCCTCTCTGCATACACTTTGTCAAGCCCCCTTATAATCTTATACGTTTTGATAAGATCACCTCTCATTCTTCTGAATTCCAATGAGTAGAGGCCCAACCTACTCACCCTTTCCTCATGAGTCATCAACCTAGTGAACCTTCTTTGAACTGCTTCCAAAGCAAGTTTTCGTAAATATGGAAACCAAAACTGCACACAGTATTCTAGGTGTTGCCTCACCAATACCTTGTATAGCTGTAGCAAGACTTCACTGCTTTTATACTCCATCTCCTTTGCAATAAAGGCCAAGATACCATTGGCCTTCCTGATCACTTGCTGTACCTGCATACTATCCTTTTGTGTTTCATGCACAAGTACCACCAGGTCATACTGTACAGCAGCACTTTGCAATCTTTCTCCATTTAAATAATAACTTGCTCTTTTATTCTTTCTGCCAAAGTGCATGACCTCGCACTTTCCAACATTATACTCCATCTGCCAAATTTTTGCCCACTCACTTAGCCTATCCATGTCCTTTTGCAGATTTTTTTTGTCCTCCACACATTGCTTTTCCTCCCATCTTTGTATTGTCAGAAAACTTGGCTACGTTACACTCTGTCCCCCCTTCTAAGTCGTTAATATAGATTGTAAATAGTTGGGGTCCCAGCACTGATTGCCAACCAGAGAATGAATCATTTATCCCAACTCTGTTTTCTGTTAGTTAGCCAATCCTCTCTCCATGCTAATATATTACCCCCAACCCCGTGAACCTTTATCTTGTGCAGTAACCTTTTATGTGGCACCTTGTCAGATGCCTTCTGCAAGTCCAAATACACCATATCTACTGGTTCCCCTTTATCCACCCTGTTCGTTACAACCTCAAAGAATTCTAGCACATTTGTCAAACATGACTTCCCTTTCATAAATCCATGCTGACTCTGCCTGACTGAATTTTGCTTTTCCAAATGTCCTGCTACTACTACTCTAATAATGGACTCCAACCTTTTCCCAACCACAGATGTTGGGCTAACTGGTCTAAAGTTACCTGCTTTTTGTCTGCCTCCTTTTTTAAATAGGGGCATTACATTTGCAGCTTTCCAATCTGCTGGGACCTCTCCAGAATCCAGGGAATTTTGGTAAATTACAACCAATGCATCCACAATCCCTGCCGCTACTTCTCAAGACCCTAGGATGCAAGCCATCGGGTCCAGGGGATTTATCTGCCTTTAGTCCCATTATCTTACTGAGCACCACCTCCTTAGTGATTGTGTTACGTTCCTCCCCCACCCCCCCCCCCCCCCCATAGCCCCTTGACTATCCACTGTCGGAATATTGTTAGTGTCCTCTCCCGGAAAGACTGATACAAAATATTTGTTCAGAAGTTTGAAACCTTCCAGTCCTCTGACTCCACTCCCAAGGAGGATTGAAAGATTGTGGACAGAGACACCTCTATTTCTAGCCTTCCTTCCCTCAGCAACCTACGATGCCAACCATTTGGACTGGGTGACCATTTTTTGATTGCAACCAACCTTTTAAGTACCGCCTCTTAATATATTTTTTATCCTGTTCAATTTCTCTACTCACTCCTCCTTTACTAAGATTGGCAGTATCCTCTATTGTGAAGACAGCTACAAAGTAATGATTTAGTACCTCAGACATGGCCACTGCCTCCAAGATTTCCTTTTTGGTCCACAACTGAATCGCCCTTCCTTTTGACTATCCTTTTACTCTGTTTATAAAAGTGTTCCCTTTTGTTGCCCGCTAACATTATTATACACTCTCTTTGCTCTTGTTTCCTTTTTTTCAGTTTCCCACCACGCTTTCTGTATTCTGCTTGATTCTCTACTGTATTATGAACCTGACAATTATCATAAGCCTTTTTCTGTTTCATTTCAATCTCCATTTCTTTAGTCATCCAGGGACCTCTAGCTTTGGATGCCCCTCAGTCCATCTCATGGGAATGTATTTAGTCTACCAAAACCATCTCCTCCTTGAAGGCCTCCTATTGCTCATTTACTGTTTTACCTGCCAATTTTTGTTTCCGACCCACCTGGACCAGATCCCTTTCCAACTCACTATAATCAGCCCTCTTCTAGTTGAGTTATCATCACCTTTAATTGTTTTTTGTCCCTTTCCATAACAACTTGCAGACCGTTGGGCCTGTTCCATCATTCAGTAAGATCATGGCTGATTTGTATCTTGGCTCCATATCATCTTATACCCTTGGCTAGCAAAATATCGATCTGATTTAAAATTATTAACTGAACTTATATCTACTGCTTTTTGTGGGAGAGTTCCAGACTACTATCACCCTTTGCATGAAAAAGTGTTTCCTAACTTCTCTCAATCACAGAAATTTACAGCACGAAAGGAGGCCATTTCGGCCCATCGTGTCCGCGTCGGCCAACAAGAGGCTATCCAGCCTAATCCCACTTTCCAGCTCTTGGTCCGTAGCCCTGTAGGTTACGGCACTTCCAAGTGCACATCCAGGTACTTTTTAAATGTAGTGAGGGTTTCTGCCTCTACCACCCTTTCAGGCAGAGAGTTCCAGACCCCCACCACCCTCTGGGTGAAGACATTTCCTCTCAAATCCACTCTAAACCTTCTACCAATTCCTTTTAAATTTATGGTTGTTAACCCCTCTGCTAAGGGAAAATAGGCCCTTTCTATCCACTATAGCTAGGCCCCTCATAATTTTATACACCTCAATGAGGTCTCTCCTCAGCCTCCTCTGTTCCAAGGAAAACAACCCCAGCTAATCCAATCTGTCACACAAGCTCCTACTCACCCAGAAGGCTGCCACCTGCATCCTGTCCCGTGCCAACCTTCTCCAAGACTACGCCTGAGTAAGGAGCCCCTTCCCTCAGACTGTTCGGCGCTTCACACTCCACACCCCCCCACCATCAGCCACACAGCTTCACTCATCAGGCCTCCCCGTGCACTCGCCGACTCCTAAACCTCTCTCACCTTCAAAAATAAAGAACCTCCGCCTCCCCCAGCTTCGGGGTTGGCGCCTGCTATTGACCTTTGTGAAAGACTCCCTGGCCTGCTCCACTGCAGGTCGCTAACCTCACACCAGTTGTTCTAATGTTGCATGCAATGCAGTCAAAGTGGTTGCTGGAATAAGAGGGACCAACATTTTGGGAGCAATAACACAGCAGATCACACTGGTTTCAATTGACGCCGGTCACCAATTTTAAAAACATCAAATCATTACGAAGGAAAGAGACAGCAAATATACATGATTGAATGCTCCACGGTTTAGAACAAAGGAACTTTTGGGACCAGGGACGGGCCACGAGACACCGAAAGCCCGCTCCACTCCCTGCTAAGTTATGCTACAACACTTTAGGTGAAAATTACCTGTCTCATTTCCTAAATGGCATGGTTTTGATTTTAAGGCTATAATTCCCTTCTTCTAGACTTCCCCCACCAATGGAAAATGTTTCTCTCAAATGTTTCGCTCTTGCTCTCGCTCCAATCAATTTCTTTCAAAATCCTAAAAATCTCAATCAAATCAGCTCTTAACTAACCTATATTCCAGGGAATACAAGCCTAGTTAATTTCTTCATAATCTAACCCTGGTAACTTTCTAGTGAATCTGCGCTGCACACCTTCCAAGACCAATATATAATTTCTAAGGTGAGGTGCCAAGAACGGTACACTGTACTCCAGATGTGGTCTAACAAAGGCTTTGTATAGCTGTAGCAAAACCTTTTCCCCTTTATATTCGAGCCCTCGATATAAAGGCTAACATTCCATTCGGCTTTTTGATTTTTTTAAAAATCCGGCTACTACATTTTAGTGATTTGTGTATATGGGCCCCTATATCACTTTGGACTACTACTGTTCCTAACTTTTCGGCATTTAAATAACTCCGTTCTATCCTTTTTTGGTCCAAAATAGATGACCTCACATGCCTGGGTGAAATCCATCTGCCACAGTTTCACCCACTCAATGTCTCTTTGTAATTTTATGCTCCCGTATACATTACATATTATACCACTAATTTTGATGTCATCGGCAAACTTGGACATATGACACTCGATTGTGTTATCGAAGTCATTAATAAATATAGTGACTAGTTGAGGTCCCAGCACAGATCCTTGTGGGATACCACTCGTCACTTCCAATTAGAGTACATACTCATTATCCTTACTCTTGTCTTCTTCCGCCTAACCAATCTCCTAACCAGGTCATGAATTTTGCCTTCAATTCCATGAGCTTTAATGTTAGCTAACAGTTTTCTTATAAGAAACTTCCATAGACATTCCCCTATCAACTACTTTAGTTACTTCCTGAAAAAATTCAATTAGGTCCATTAAACATGACCTACCTGTTACAAATTTATGTTGGCGCTCTCCAATCAGCTCCATTTCTCAAGTGCTCAGTCACACTGTCCTTAGTTTTATAGAAAGACTTGTATTTATATAGCGTCTTTCATGACCACCGGACATCAGTGCTTTACAGCGAATGAAGTACTTTTGAAGTGTGGTCACTGTTGTAATGTGGGAAATGTGATAGCCAATTTGCACATAGCAAGCTCCAAAAACCAGCAATGTGATAATGACCAGATAAACTGTTTTGGTTATGTTGATTTAAGGGATAAATATTGTCCAGGACACTGGGGATAACTCCCCTGCTCCTCTTCGAAATAGTGCCATGGGATCTTTCACATTCACCAGAGAGCAGGTTTAACGTCTCCTCTGAAAGACGGCACCTCCAACAGTGTTGCACTCCCTCAGCACTGCGCTAGAGTGTTAGCCTAGATTGTTGTGCTTAATCCCTGGAGTGATACTTGAACCCACAACCTTCTGACTGAGGTGTGTGCGTTACCCATTGAGCCATAGCTGACACTAGAACAATAAATTTAGAGCAATAAATTCTCCACAACAGATGTTAGAGTAACAGGTCTATAAACTTCATGTTTCTCTCGCACCTTTATTAATGAAGTCACATTTGGAATATTCCAACCTAAAGGGACAATTTCTGAATCGAGCGCTTTGGAAGCATCTGCAGTTTCCTTGGCTACATCCTTTAAAACCCTGGGGTTGAAACCATTGGGTCCTAAGAATGTCAGTCTGTAGTGCCATTATTTTTTTCGAATACTGTTTGCTTGCGTTAACTGAAACCTGCAGAACTGGAACTCTCAACCTTTTGAATTGGAGGTGAGAGTGCTACCACTGAGCCACTGCTAACACATTGATATTGTGGTCACTGTTTCTCCTATTGAAACATGCTTCTGTTGCCCCACTTTATTCCCCAGAACTAGATCCAGCATTGTTGATCAAGAAAGTTCTCCAGTACACATTTCAGAAATTCCCCCCCCCTCTCCATTTCTACCTTTTTTTTTAAAATCAGGATGAATTAGGATAAGTGAACTCTCCCTTTATCATGACTCTTGCTTTTACACCTTTTAATTTTTACAATTAAGAAAAAGGGTGAGGTCAGGAGTAATGTGGGCCCCTGAAAAACTGATCTCTGATATTGTAAATGAAAATAAGAAAATGGCAGGCATGTTGAATAATCACTTTGCGTCAGTATTCACAGTAGGGAAAGAAGATAGCATGCTGGATAAACCAAGGAAATTAATATTGAGATGGAGACATCAAAATTAACATAAGCAAACTAACAGTAATGAAGAAAATAATGGCACCAACGAGTGACAAATCCCCAGGAACAGATGGTTTTTATCCCAGGGTTTTAAAGGATACCGTAACTGTTAATCTTCCAAAGCTCTCGCTTCAAGAACACTTCGTTTAGATTGGAAAATTGCATATGTCACACTGCTATTTAAGAAAGTTGAGTGAGGGAAATCGGGGAATTATAGACCAGTTAGCCTAATATCTGTTGGGAAATTACTAGAGTCTATAATTAAGGATAGGGTGACTGAACACCTTGAAAATTTTCAGTTGAATAGAGAACCAGCATGGATTTGTGAAGGGCAAGTCATGCCTGATGAACTTGACTGAATTTATTTTGAAGAGGTGACTGAAGTAGCGGACAAGGGAATGTTTATGGATGTTATTTACATGGACTCCCAGAAGATATTTGATAAAGTCCCTCTTAAGTGACTGTTGGCTGAAGTTGAAACTCATAGAATTGAAGCAAATTATTGACCTGGTTAGGAAATTGGCTGAGCGACAGGAAACAGAGTTGGGGTAATGGGCAGGTACTTGAATTGGCAGGATGTGACCAGTGGTGTCCCGCAAAAATCTATGTTGAGGCCTCAACTATTCACCTTATTTAGTAATAACTTAGATGATGGTATAGAAAGTCACATAACCAAGTTTGCCGATGACACTAAGCTAGGTGACATTGTAAGAAGTGTAGATGGAAGCTTAAAGTAGCAAAGATATTAATAGATTAAGCAAATGACAGACCGCATTGCGGCACTGGAGCTGCGGGTGGATTCACTCTGGAGCATCCGCGATGCTGAGGATGCCGTGAATAGCACGTTTAGTGAGTTGGTCTTACCGCAGGGAATGGGAGACCAACAGGAAGAGCACTGGAAGGAAGGTAGTGCAGGGTTCCGCTGCAGTAATTTCCCTCAAACAGATGCACCATTTTGGGTACTGCTTAGAGGATGACTCATCAGGGGAGGGTAGCAGCAGCCGCCAAGTCCATGGCACCATGGGTAGCTCTGCTGCACAGGAGGGCAGGAAAAAGAGTGGGAGAGCTATAGTGGTAGAGGATTCTATTGTAAGGGGAATAGATAGATGTTTCTGTGGCCGCAATTGAGACTCTAAGATGGTATGTTGCCTCTCTGGTGCAAGGGTCAAGAATGTCTCGAACAGTTGCAGGACATTTTGGAGGGGGAGGGTGAACAACCAGTTGTCGTGATGCATATAAGAACCAACGATATAGGTAAAAAACAGGATGAGGTCCTACAAGGTAAATTTAGGGACCTAGGAATTAAATTAAAAAGTAGGACCTCAAAGGTAGTAATCTCAGGATTGCTACCAGTGCCACGTGCTAGTCACAGTAGGAATTGCAGGATAGCTCAGATGAATACGTTGCTTGAGGAATGATGCAGAAGGGAGGGATTCAAATTCCTGGGACATTGGAACTGGTTCTGGGGGAGGTGGGACCAGTACAAACTAGACGGTCTGCACCTGGGCAGGACTGGAACCAATGTCCTCGGGAGAGTGTTTGCTAGTGCTGTTGGGGAGGGGTTAAACTAATATGGCAGGGGGATGGGAACCTATGCAGGGAGACAGGGAAGTAGAATGGAGGCAGAAGCAAAAGATAGAAAGAAGAAAAGTAAAAGTGGAGAGCAGAGAAACCAAGGCAAAAATCAAAAAGGGCCACATTACAGCAAAATTCTAAAGGGGCAAAGAGTGTTAAAAAGACAAGCCGGAAGGCTCTGTGCCTCAATGCGAGGAGTATTCGTAATAAGATGAATGAATTAACTGCACAGGCAACAATTAATGAATGATATAATTGGCATCATGGAAACATGGCTCCAAGGCTGAGAACTCAACATTCAGAAAGGATAGACAGAAAGGAAAAGGAGGTGGAGTAGTGTTGCTGGTTAAAGAGAAATTAACGCAATCGTAAGGAAGGACATTAGCTTGAATGATGTGGAATCTGTATGGGTGGAACTGCGGAATACCAAGGGGCAGAAAACGCTAGTGAGAGTTGTGTACAGATATCAAACAGTAGTAGTGAGGTTGGGGGCAGCATCAAACAAGAAATTAGGGATGCATGCAATAAAGGTACAGCAGTTATCATGGGCGACTTTAATCTACATATAGATTGGGCTAACCAAACTGGTAGCAATACGGTGGAGGAGGATTTCCTGGAGTGTATTAAGGATGGTTTTCTAGACTAATATGTTGAGGAACCAACTAGAGGGCTGGCCATCCTAGACTGGGTGATGTGTAATGAGAGGACTAATTAGCAACCTTGTTGTGCGAGTCCCCTTGGGGAAGAGTGCTTATAATATGGTAGAATTCTTTATTAAGATGGAGTGTGATAGTTAATTCAGAGACTAGGGTCCTGAACTTAAGGAAAGGTAACTTCGATGGTATGAGACGTGAATTGGCTAGAATAGACTGGCAAATGATACTTAAAGGGTTGACGGTGGATAGGCAATGGCAAACATTTAAAGATCATTGATGAATTTCAACAATTGTACATCCCTGTCTGGAGTAAAAATAAAACGGGGAAGGTGGCTCAACCGTGGCTAACAAGGGACATTAAGGATAGTGATAAATCCAAGGAAGAGGCATATAAGTTGGCCAGAAAAAGCAGCAAACCTGAGGACTGGGAGAAATTTAGAATTCAGCAGAGGAGGACAAAGGGCTTAATTAGGAGGGGGAAAAATAGAGTATGAGAGAAACCTTGCCGGGAACATAAAAGCTTCTATCGATATGTGAAGAGACTAAGATTAGCGAAGACAAACATAGGTCCCTTGCAGTCAGATTCAGGTGAATTTATAATGGGGAACAAAGAAATGGCAGACTAGTTGAACAAATACTTTGGTTCTGTCTTCACGAAAGAAGACACAAATAACCACCTGGAAATACTAGGGGACCGAGGGTCTAGTGAGAAGGAAGAACTGAAGGAAATCCTTATTAAGCGGGAAATTGTGTTGGGAAAATTAATGGGATTGAAGGCCGATAAGTCCCCGGGGCCAGATAGTCTGCATCCCAGAGTACTTAAGGAAATGGCCCTAGAAATAGTGGATGCATTGGTGATCATTTTCCAACAGTCTATTGACTCTGGATCAGTTCCTATGGACTGGAGGGTGGCTAATGTAACACCACTTTTTTTAAAAGGAGAGAAAACGGGTAACTAGACCGGTTAGCCTGACATCAGTGGTGGGGAAAATGTTGGATCAATTATTAAAGATCAAATAGCAGTGACAGGGATCGGTCCAAGTCAGCATGGATTTATGAAAGGGAAATCATGCTTGACAAATCTTCTGGAATTTTTTGAGGATATAACTAGTAGAGTGGACAAGGGAGAACCAGTGGATGTGTTGTATTTAGACTTTCAAAAGGCTTTTGACAAGGTCCCACACGAGATTGGTGTGCAAAATTAAAGCACATGGTATTGGGGGTAATATACTGACGTGGATAGAGAACTGGTTGGCAGACAGGAAGCAGAGAGTCGGGATAAACGGGTCCTTTTCAGAATGGCAGGCAGTGACTAGTGGGGTGCTGCAGGGCTCAGTGCTTGGACCCCAGCTATTTACAATATACATTAATTTAGATGAAGGAATTCAGTGTAATATCGCCAATTTTGCAGATGACACTAAGCTGGGTGTGAGCTGTGAGGAGGATGCTAAGAGGCTGCAGCGTGACTTGGACAGGTTAGGTGAGTGGGCAAAAGCATGGCAGATGCAGTATAATGTGGATAAATGTGAGGTTATCCACTTTGGGGGTAAAAGCATGAAGGCAGAATATTATCTGAATGACGGCAGATTAGGAAAAGGTGAGATGCAACGAGACCTGGGTGCCATGGTACATCAGTCATTGAAAGTTGGCATGCAGGTACAGCAGGCGGTGAAGCGGCAAATGGTATGTTGGCCTTTATAGCTAGGGGATTTGAGTTTAGGAGCAGGGAGGTCTTACTGCAGTTGTACAGGGCCTTGGTGAGGCCTCACCTAGAATATTGTGTTCAGTTTTGGTCTCCTAATCTGAGGAAGGACGTTCTTGCTATTGAGGGAGTGCAGCGAAGGTTCACCAGACTGATTCCTGGGATGGCAGGACTGACATGAGGAGAGACTGGATCGACTGGGCCTGTATTCGCTTAAAAGGATGAGGGGGGATCTCATAGCAACATATAAAATTCTGACGGGACTGGACAGGTTAGATGCAGGAAGAATGTTCCTGATGTTGTGGAAGTCCAGAACCAGAGGACACAGTCTAAGGATAAGGGCTAAGCCATTTAGGACTGAGATGAGGAGAAACTTCTTCGCTCAGTTGTTAACCTGTGGAATTCCCTTCCGCAGGGAGTTGTTGATGCCAGTTCATTGGACATATTCAAGAGGGAGTTAGATATGGCCCTTACAGCTAAGGGGATCAAGGGATATGGAGAGAAAGCAGGAAAGGGGTACGGAGGTGAATGATCAGCCATGATATTGAATGGTGGTGCAGGCTCGAAGGACCGAATGGCCTACTCCTGCACCTATTTTCTATGTTTCTATTTTTCTAAATGGGCAAAACTGCGGCGAATGGATTTTAATGTAAACAAATGTGAGGTCATCCATTTTGAACCTAAAAAGGTAGAAATACTCTCCGCTGCAAATGGCAATTAATGCTCGGTCAATTGTTAAATTTCAATCTGAGATTGATAAGATTTTTGTCAACCAAGGTATTAAGGGATATGGGGCAAAGGCAGGTGTATGGAGTTAAGTCACAGATCAGTCATGATCTCATTGAATGGCGGAACAGGCTCGGGGCTAAATGGCCTACTCCTGTTCCTATATTCTTTCGAAAATTTGTTTCTCTATTTCCTTCCCACTATTTGGTCTGTACTTTTTCACCCAGCAGCATAACTCCTCTTCTGCCATGTATCCCTCATGATCTCTCAAGCAATTTTAAATCAGTGGATTTTAAGTTCTGTTGCATGTACCACATTGGGAACTTGTGTTCTGTTTAAAATGTTCTCATTTCATCTCTCATGGCTTTATACAAATGTACAACATGTCAATATTAAGCAACAAAACTGGATCTTGAATTTACCTTTTTAGTATAGTGTAACAGCCAGTACTGATTGTAAAACCACTGCCAATTTTAACCATGGGGTGAGAAGTCATTAGCCCAAAAATTGCAGTTGAAGGCTTCCAGCGGGCGGACGCTTCCGACTAAAAATGTTTTCACGTAAGCACCTGGTGGTCCCGGAGGAACGTATACTTGCGGTCAAGGCCTAGATGCGTAGCCCAGCGTATGGGATCACGCATCCCAGGAATGTAAACACAACCTGGGATCACGTGGGCCAGGACTACCAATGAATATGGAGTGTTCTCATTGATTGAGAGCTTTATTTGCACGAACTCCCATTACTATCGATGAAAATACTCCCAAAACACAAACATAACGCAATAAATTTAAAAAACTACCTCACATATTTAAAATTAATTGAAATTAAATGTTTTAGGAAAAATCTATTTTTTGAAAATGTTTTAAAATGTTTTAATAGGGTTAAAAATAAATTTACCTTAATGGCAGGGTTTTTAATGAAAAAATTAGCGATCAAATTCAATTTTTCTATCTTTTAAAACTCTTGCATTGGTAAAAGTAGGCTATATGCCTGCTTTTACCAGGCGTAAGAGTTTGAAGGACATTCGTTGAGCAAATAGCCCATATCTCTGCGCGCGAATGTCCTTCTGTTAAGACGTTTTGACAGATCGCAGGTGCCGGTTTTCGGCACATGCGCATCGCATGTCGAGAACTGGCACTTGCTAGGCCTCTTTCGGTGCATGCGTACATCGTATGTACCCAGAGAGACCGCAATTTACATCCCATTTTGTCTATCTTCTATGCATCTTACTACGCAAGTTCATATTGCTTATGAACAAATTAATCATAACTGATAATCTATCAAGTTTTTAAAAAGCAGTTTGAAAATTGTGTGCTGGAAGCATTAATATAATCCTTATGTTACACAATTAATCGTATTGAAATTACCTCGTGACTACTTTGGATTGCATGGTCATTTTGCAGGAAAAGCCTGCTGGGGAAAATGGGAAGGATAAAATAGCTTTGCTTCTTTGCTATTTCTGATTTTAGGTCTAAACATAAATTTTATTAAGCAAAATTATACTTGCTCATTTCTTGCCTTCCCTCCCTTTGGTGTTTGCCATCCCTGACGCATGACCAAGGGAATGAGCATTTGCTGTTTTAAAACTTTGTAAATATTTATTTGAGACATGTGTAAGTGGACCATTATCTTGGGGAGAGTGGAGAAGCATCTGAGCAGAGCCTTGCAACTGAGCCAAATCATGAGCAAAATTCAGTTGTCCTCTACTTACAAATCTGGAACAGTAGTAGTTGGTTTGAATGTGG
Source organism: Pristiophorus japonicus (assembly GCF_044704955.1). Classification (NCBI taxonomy): domain Eukaryota; kingdom Metazoa; phylum Chordata; class Chondrichthyes; family Pristiophoridae; genus Pristiophorus; species Pristiophorus japonicus. The sequence continues at coordinate 140,293,115 of NC_091986.1, forward strand.
AAATGTGTGGATCAGGTCAGCTTTTTTAAACTTCTGCAAATCAAAATGTTTCAAAGTTTATTTACTGGTACATGCTCTTTTCCCCAGTATAGATATTCACACTGAAGTCTGTGGGGGTAGGCTCTAGCAAACCTGGTATATGACTTAGTTGAGATTTTTGCCCCCAGATCTTTTGGCCGCAAGAAGGAATGTCATCTCACCACCGCCTCTGCAGTCAAAACCTCATACTCCAGATTGTTCTGGAGGGTAAAAGCAATTCCAGTCTCTGATTTTCAACAACAAGCTCTGGCTTCTTCCCTTCCCCTCTCCCTTCACCTTTTAAAGCCAATGCAAGACATTTAATGGACTTTGATTTTTGTGATAATATTCTTGTGAAGTACCTTGAGACATTTTTATAATGTTAAGGTGCTATATAAATATAAGTTGTTTGTCCCCAAAATTGAGGCTATCCATGCAGTTGCTTCAGGCACCGCCATCTCTTTTCCTGGTCCCTTATCACTCTAGTTTCTCCTTCATCCCCTCCACTCATTTCTTCAATCTCTGCAACATTGCCCTCCACCTTTGCCGCATTCCCATCCTAGCCAAAGCCTTAAGCTGTGCTTGTCACCTCCAGATTTCACTTTACTAATGTCCCCTTGCAGGTCTCCCAAGCAGCATCCTCCATCAATTCCAATGTCCAAAATGATGCCCTTCTGATCATTCGTTACTTGCCAGCCTACCTCCAAAGAATTAATATCAGAATAAAAATCTTGATCTACATATATCTCCATGATCCCAGACCATCTCTTTCCCCCCACCCCACTTCCCACCCTGTCTTTCTCCTTTCTCCTTTCTTCCCCCACCCCTTGTCTTTCTCCTGTCTTTCCTCCCCCGCCTCCCTCTTTCTCTCCACCTCCTCTCTCTCCTTTTTTTCCCCCAATGCATTTTGAAATGGCTTCTTAAAACCGATCTATTGAACCATATCTTTGCTTACCTGTCCGAACTTATGCTCCGTGTTCATTTTTACTCAAGTGCTTTCTGGGAATGTTTTTTGTTAAAGATGCTATACAACAAATAGCTGGTTTTAACCTCTGTACCTTGTGTTGAGATTGATATCTGCACTATTTTAGGTTATAATTTCTTTGTTATGCACTTGAACACTACCATTATGCTATTTTCCCATGATGAAATTTTCCTATTAGTAGATGTAAAGTGTTCTGTTGATGAATGCAATTTGAATTTATGGGTTGCAGTAATCTGCTCTCTGCTGTGCCATTATTTTGAGTAGCATTGATGTGCATGGAGAATTCTTAGTTTAAGATAATCTGTCCTTGCTGGATGTTGGGAAGGAACCACTGGGTTTGAGAGGTCTTCAACGTACATTCAGTCTGCTGATGTTGGACGAAGTGTGGGTTCACTAACAGCATAGAAATTCTGCACTTGTAGAAGACTTTAACACAATTGATCCTTTCTTAGTTGGAGATGAAGATGTACAGATTATATTTGAATTGGCACCCACACCTGAACAAGCGGCTCTTGCAGAAGAACTGCAACTTCCTCCAACATTCTTCTGCTACAAGAACAAACCTGGCTATTTCAGTGATGATGATGAGGATGGTAAGATATATGTTGAGACAGAAATGTCAGTCTTTATGGTGGTTCATAGTTTAATTGGTATATGTCTATAATTTAAGGAAAGCTACAAAACCAATCACACACGTCTGCAAAATGAAACCAATTCATTTTTTTTCTCAAAGCTGCCAATCTGGAGACCCTAACTAGCACAAAACCAATTGAATTGCTCCTTCTTGAGTTGTCTTGTTTCCTGGCGCCCCCTGCTGCTGTATCCTCACCAGCCCGCGTGCTCCTCTCTCGCCCGTGCATTCCTCATGCTCACTCCCCCTCTTTCTTGCCCGTACGCTCCTCCTCCTCCCTCGCTCTCGCCCACGTGCTCTTCTAGCACTCTCTTGCTGACCCTCGCCTGCCCCCTCGCCATTATAAATACACTGGACAATTCTGTAAATTAGATTTGTTTTACACTTGGAAATGCCTAGTTCTATATTAGATGTCATTAAACTGTTTTTCTGTTTAAGCTGAAGACTATGAAACTGCTGTTAGAAAGCTCAATGGAAAATTGTATCCAGATGTGCTGCAGAAACAAAAGACATCTAACACAGGTACAAATTGAAATTGCGGAAACTACCTTGTAAATTAAAAATGACGCAAAATTAATTCCAAAATTTTGTTGTAGGTGAAATCATTCAAACGGGGAGAAATGTGGATCCAGGTGAGTCAAGGGAGCAGTTATATCCAAATGAACCAGAAGACTTTTCTGAAGCAGGTAAATAATTTTTTTTAACGTAAACATTCCTTTTGGAACTAAAATAACTCTGCCCTAATTGTGATTTTTTTTTTAATATTTAAGATAAAATGTTAGAAGCTGATAAAAGGCTTAGTGGAAGTTTGAGCCCATTTCAGCAAAGTGAGTGGGTATACCAAGAATCATGGCAGTACATCTCCGTTGAAACAGGTACAGATTTCGTATAGAAAATTTCCTTGTAATTTGAGGGTGTCACAAGTTTTAACTCGACATTTTCTTTTTCAAGACACATCTTTGGAAACTACTGATAGAAAGCTGCATGCAGATGAGCAAAGGGAACTGCAGTCCTGTGCAGCAGGTATGTAATTTAAATGTTTTTATATTGCTGTCATTTTCCATGTGACTTAGATTTGAGCATTTGATACCAGTTTGGGCACCTGCAAATGTAATTGGATGGTGGTAGCTGGCTACAAGTTTGTGGCTCAGTTGATCTATAATTTTGGTGTCTGCATAAATGGATCAACTACTGTTTCTAAATCTGAGATTGTCTAATGCCACACCGCTACTAATGGTGGTCCACTGAAGAGCTTTGTTGTCTGAAAAAGGACGAGAGGCTTTATGTACAAGTAGATATTGCATATAATATGGACATTGCATTCTGAAGAAAGGATGTGTACTTTCATGAGAATTCTATAGAACCAAGATATCCAGGCATTATGTAAAGGGATCAATAAAGTTCTCCAATTTGGTCCATTCAGGATGCCCAGAATTTTCCCAAAGTGGTAGTGGCTCCCAACTGTCGTACTCTTGTCCACCCTGCTCCAAATTGCATGACGCGTGCCCCCCACCCCCCTCCCAACTTAGACAATTGGTTGTCTGGTGGTAGTAAAACCGCAAAGTTGAATTGCATCACTCGGTATGGGAATCTTGCTCAGTGATATAAATTTGCATTTTATCCCTTCCAGATACTTAAACCTAACTGCTTGAAATTTAATGGGGGCTAGTTTTATCCCATTGGTTTCCCTAGTCCAACATCACCAATTGACCTCTCTGGCTCATTCAGTCCAACACCAATATCCTTTGATAAAGCTTTGATTACCATGTACATTGTGCGTGCTCATAGAAACTATATTGCCTTAGAGCCATGCCTTAATTTCCTGAGACTGGTGGCATTCATTTCCATTCTTGAAGGATTAATGGGGACATTGACTTGTTTGAGGTCAATTTTGCATTATTATGAAATTCAATTTTCTTTGACGATCTCAAGCCTGGAAAAAAAATGGTCTTTTTGAAAGGAAGTGAGTCTTACAAATGATGAGATTGATTTATTAAATGCTAACCAATACTAAAGTTATTTTTCAAGTTTGGGGGCAGCATTTTTTCTTTTACCTATTATCTGTTGTGACCGTCTACTTTTTGTAGTAGACGCCAGTGGAGATAATATAGTCGAAGATGGTGACAAAGACTGTATCCTTGTGTGGGAGAAGGTGCCAACCCTTAAAGAGAAGTTGAAAGCTGAAAAGTTGTCGCTTCCTCCTACCTTCTTTTGTGGTATAAGCAGTGATACTGAAGGAGAGAAGGAAGAAGACGACTTTGAGACTGAAATGAGAAAAATCAGGGAATGTCAGGTGAGATTAAAAATGTCTTGAATCTAACCGGTGGAATCGTGGATGGAGGGAATGTCCTTCATGCAGTGCATTGTAACTCCAACGCAACTGCTCCTGAGCAATACATTCACACTCTCAAATTTTCACATCACATCTCTTGGAAGTAGACATTTGTGTTTATCAGGTAGCAAAATTGAAGCTTTACTTTTCCAATAAAGTAACCATTTGCTGATTTGACATTCATCAAAAGGGGATGTAGTGTGCTGCTTCTGGAGTTCAGTTGCATTTTGTGCCTGGAATGGCATTGTATTTGACAAGTTAATATTTAATGTTCTGATATTTGATTTAAAATGTGTAGCATGATCATGTTTGATTTGAAATAAAAATCAAGCATTTCCTTACTTTTGTTTCTAAGTTGATCTATTACTATTTTATGTAGGAGCCATTGGGAAGAGTTTAATTAGAGCAAAAGTGTCTTTAGTTTTCATACATTAAAAAAATGTCACGTGTGGACCTGTATTTAATTGCAATTAGGATGTTGTAATTTATTTTTATTAGATAGCACAAGAAGAAATGATCAGCGGCTCCACTGATGTAACGTCCATAGTCCAGTTGAATGAACAGACAGCTGTTACACCAGCTATTGTTTCAGAGGCTGAACCAGACTCTGCACCACAATTTGTACTTGAAGCAGAATTCTCAGATGCGGATGATGGCAGGCCCATTGATTTATCAACTAAAACAGAAATGGAACCTGATTCTACTACTCAAGGTACAAAAAGGGCTGGTAGGTGGGAAGTCAAATATTGCATCCAGACCCTGAGACATGGCTGCTGACTGAAAGATGACTTTTTAATGGGGTCTCCCAGCAATGCCTTGGTTAGTTTCCACAGGGCAGTCACAGAGAGCTTGTAGCATAAAATGGAGAAAGATTGTGCAATGCTGTTCTAAGTTAGTCATAACTCATGGTTAATAGTTTCTGGAATATCTCCAGCACCTGCTTGGATATTAATTTAAAATCTACTTCTGTTAAAATTCACATTGCAGCTATTTTTCTTTTAAGGTCTATTTGCATTTGGATCATGAGGGGAATCATAGAAATTTTTGGCAGAGAAGGAGGCCATTCAGTCCATCAAGTACATTATAAATGTGAGGGTTTCTGCCTCTACCAGCCTTTTAGGCAGGGAATTCCAGACCCTACCACCCTCTGGGTGAAAAAAGTTGTCCTTCTACCAATTACTTTAAATCTATGCCCCCCTGGTTATTGACCTTTCTGCTCAGGGAAATAGGTGCTTCCTATCCACTCTATCTCAGCCCTTCATAATTTTATACACCTCAATTAAGTCTTCCCTCAGCCTCCTCTATTCCAAAGAAAACAACCCCAGCCTATCCACTCTTTCCTCATAGCTAAAATTCTCCAGTCCTGGCAACATCCTCGTAAATCTCCCCTGTACCCTCTCTAGTGCAATCACATAATTCCTGTAATGTGACCATACAAAGCTGGGAGGAAAAGCAATGTGTGAAGAGGACACAAAAAAAACCTGCAAAAGGGCATAGACAGGCTAGGTGAGTGGGCAAAAATTTGGCAGATGGAGTATAATGTTGGAAAGTGAGAGGTTGGCAGAAAAAAATCGAGGAGCAAGTTATTATTTAAATGGAGAAAAATTACAAAGTGCTGCTGTGCAGTGGGATCTGGAGTTCCTGGTTCATGAAACAAGGTTAGTATGCAGGTACAGCAAGTGATCAGGAAGGCCAGTGGAATGTTGGCCTTTATTGCAAAGGGGGTGAAGTATAAAAGCAAGGAAGTCTTGCTAGTTATACAGGGTATTGGTGACGCCACACCTCGAATACAGCATACAGTTTTGGTTTCCATATTTAAGAAAGGATATTTTTGCTTTGGAGGTAGCTCAGAGAAGGTTCACTAGGTTGATTCCGGAGATGAGGGGGTTGAATTAAGTTGGGCCTCTACTCATTGGAATTCAAAAGAATGAGAGGTGATCTTATCAAAACGTATAAGATTATGAGGGGGCTTGACAAGGTGGATGCAGAGAGGATATTTCCACTGATGGGGGAGACTAGAACTAGGGGTCATAATCTTAGAATAAGGGGCTGCCCATTTAAAACAAAACTCCAAGGTAAAAATAGTGTGCAGATTTTCAGACCGTACACTGGAGTAAGGACATTGGTTAATTTTGTTGTTGTGTAGACTACTGTGACACGTTTTAAGAATTAACTTGAAGTGGGTTCTCTTGGAAGTTGCTGAGTATTTAAAACAGCAATTTTTTTTTTAATGCACATTGAAATAGTAACTTCAAAAATTATACAACTTAAATAGCTGTTTAAAATGACGGTGAAATACAGTACCTATTTGAGACTTTGACTCTAGATGTCATTGTTTAATGACATACCTAATAGTGAATTGACAATTGGTTATGTTTTTATCTAGGTTGCAATTTGTGTTGTATTTGCTCTTAATACAAATTTTTGCCACCATCCAGAGCGTTGCATGTTTGGATTTGGTGACTCTAAAGGATTTTCTTTCGCCGATTTGGCTGCGGAGTGTACAGAAGGATACGCATTTGCACCAAAAGGTAGCATCTGAGTTGCAGTATTATAACTAAAAAATGCATAAAAATAGCATTTTATGTGGTACAAGCTCTTGTGTTCGTCAGGATACATAAAGACCAGTGAAACATGAGCAGTTTCTCTTTGTAATCATACAGTTTAATTTCCTGACTTTTTGTAAATGTTAGTCTCCTCGGACAATTTCCCTACTGGGATGAACTGGCCTTTAAGAGGTACCAGAGAGAAGCCTGGATTATTGATGCACCTTCCCCTTTTTAAGAGATGAATTTCCTCAAAGCAGTACTGAAATTGGAGGCTCTGTTTCTCCCAGTGTCTCGATGTATTGCCTTGTGTTGAACTGCTTTACAGATCAGGAATGGCCTGTGTTTGATCTCTGATCTTTGCTGTTATCTCATCTTGGCCAGATGAGAATATGTTGGATTGGCCTCTGTATTCCCAGGCTATACAACAAGCAAATCAGCCAGCATGCCCACTCCTGACATCAGTGATACTGTTGCAAAGTGCAGATTTGTGGATGTTTGCTTATCTGTGGTGCACCACGACTGCCCTCCCCCCAAGCATAGTGAAACAGTTTGCCAGTGAGAGTTCAAATCCCAGCATGGCAGTTTGAAAATTTTGAATTTGGTTTATAAAATTTGGTGTCTGTAAAAGCGACCATGAAGCTGTCAGATTGTTGTAAAAATGCAACTGGTTCATTAAGGGCTGCTGCTGTCCAAGTGAGCTGCAGTCAGCATGAGTCAGGAGGAAAGAGGAAACATTGGGCCCAAGTTTCCACATGATTCGCGCCTGATTTTTAGGAGCAACTGGTGGAGAATGGACTATTTTAGAAATTGCAATTCTCCACATTTTTTTTTTCTGCAGTTCTAGTCAGGTAGAACAGTTCTAGTTTAGAACAAAATTTTTTCTTCAAAAGGGGGCGTGTCTGGCCACTGACGCCTGATTTGAAAGTTTCCACAGTGAAAATGTACTCCAAACTAAAGTAGAATGGAGCCAGTGAAGATTTTTGTAGAAGTGAAAAAACCTGTTCTACACATTAAAAAATCAGGCGCAGGTTACAAATTAGGCGTCCAGAACGAGGTGGGGGGGAGGGAGGGAGGGAGGGAAGGAGGGAAGGGAACTCATTAAATTCGACAATAAATCCTTATTTATACTTCTACAAATATTATACAAATAAATCCAACCTGAATAAACATCTATAAGCCAAGAAAAGATTAAATAAGCCATCTTCCTACCTGTGTGAAAGTGCTTCAGGGAGAATTCTGCAGCCGTTCATGCCGCAGAGAGAGAGAGAGAGAGAGAGAGAGAGTCGGGGAACAGGAGCTCGGGTCTCGGGGGGGGGGGGGGGGGGGAGAAAGGAGAGAGGGGGGGGGGGGGAGAAAGGAGAGAGGGGGGGGGGGGAGGAGAGAGGGGGGGGGGGGGGGGAGAAAGGAGAGAGCGGGGGGGGGGAGGAGAGAGGGGGGGGGGGGGGGGGGGAGAAAGGAGAGAGCGGGGGGGGGGGAGAAAGGAGAGAGCGGGGGGGGGGGAGAAAGGAGAGAGCGGGGGGGGGAGAAAGGAGAGAGCGGGGGGGGGGGGAGAGAGGAGAGAGCGGGGGGGGGGGGAGAGAAAGGAGAGAGCGGGGGGGGGAGAGAAAGGAGAGAGCGGGGGGGAAGAGAGAAAGGAGAGAGCGGGAGGGGGGGGGGAGGAAAGCGAGAGGGGGGGGGGAGAAAGGAGAGAGCGGGGGGGGGGGAGGGAGAAAGGAGAGAGCGGGGGGGGGGGGAGAAAGGAGAGAGCGGGGGGGAAGAGAGAAAGGAGGGGGGGGGGGGGGAAGAGAGAAAGGAGAGAGCGGGGGGGGGGGGGAGAAAGGAGAGAGCGGGGGGGGGGGGAGAAAGGAGAGAGCGGGGGGGGGGGGGAGAAAGGAGAGAGCGGGGGGGGGGGGGGAGAAAGGAGAGAGCGGGGGGGGGGGGGGAGAAAGGAGAGAGCGGGGGGGGGGGGGGGAGAAAGGAGAGAGCGGGGGGGGAGAAAGGAGAGAGCGGGGGGGGGGGGGGGGAGAGAAAGGAGAGAGCGGGGGGGGGGAGAGAAAGGAGAGAGCGGGGGGGAAGAGAGAAAGGAGAGAGCGGGGGGGGGGGGGAGGAAAGCGAGAGGGGGGGGGGGGAGAAAGGAGAGAGCGGGGGGGGGGAGGGGGGGAGGGAGAAAGGAGAGAGCAGCGGGGGGGGGGGGAGAAAGGAGAGAGCGGGGGGGGGGGAGAAAGGAGGGGGGGGGGGAGAGAGAAAGGAGAGAGCGGGGGGGGGGGGGGGAAGAGAGAAAGGAGAGAGCGGGGGGGGGGGGGGAGAGGAGAGAGAAAGGAGAGAGCGGGGGGGGGGGGAGAGGAGAGAGAAAGGAGAGAGCGGGGGGGGGGGAGAGGAGAGAGCGGGGGGGGAGAAAGGAGAGAGCGGGGGGGGAGAAAGGAGAGAGCGGGGGGGGGGGAAGGAGAGAGCGGGGGGGGGAGGAAGGAGAGAGCGGAGGGGGGGGGAGGAAAGCGAGAGGGGGGGGGGGGAGAAAGGAGAGAGCGGGGGGGGGGAGAAAGGGGGGGGGAGGGAGAAAGGAGAGAGCAGCGGGGGGGGGGAGAAAGGAGAGAGCGGGGGGGGGGGGGGGGGAGAAAGGAGAGAGCGGGGGGGGGGGGGGGAGAGGAGAGGGCGGGGGGGGGAGAAAGGAGAGAGCGGGGGGGGAAGGAGAGAGCGGGGGGGAGGAAAGAGAGAGCGGGGGGGGAAGGAGAGAGCGGGGGGGAGGAAAGCGAGAGCGGAGGGGGGGGGGGGAGAAGGAGAGAGCGGGGGGGGGGGGAGGAAAGCGAGAGCGGAGGGGGGGGGAGGAGAGAGCGGAGGGGGGGGGGAAAGGAGAGAGCGGGGGAGGGGGAAGGAGAGAGCGGAGGGGGGGGAGGGGGGGGGGGAGAAGGAGAGAGCGGGGGGGGGGGGAGGAGAGAGCGGGGGGGGGGGGAGGAGAGAGCGGGGGGGGGGGGAGGAGAGAGCGGAGGGGGGGGGAGGAGAGAGCGGAGGGGGGGGAAGGAGAGAGCGGGGGAGGGGGGAAGGAGAGAGCGGGGGAGGGGGGAAGGAGAGAGCGGAGGGGGAGGGGGGAAGGAGAGAGCGGAGGGGGAGGGGGGAAGGAGAGAGCGGAGGGGGGAAGGAGAGAGCGGAGGGGAGGGGGGGGAAAGGAGAGAGGGGAGGGGGGGGAAGGAGAGAGCGGGTCTCGGATCGGGGGGGGGGAGGAGAGAGCGGGTCTCGGGTCGGGGTGGGGGGGGGGGAGAGCGGGTCTCTGGGTGGGGGGGGAGCGGGTGTCTGGTCGGCGGGGAGGAGAGCGGGTGTCTGGGCGGGGGGGAGCAGGAGCTGGCCGTGGGAGGAGCCTCATTCATGCAGCCCCAGCGAGGCCATTCAGCCAGGGCTAGGGGCTGCGTGCTTCGGGCCCCTCCCACACAGTTCGCCGCCTGGAGCTACTGCACTTGCGTGCCGAATGTAGCGCGCATGTGCAGAGGTCCCGGCACTGTTTTCAGCACTGGGACCTGGCTCTGCCCCCCCCCCACAGCTCGTGCTGACTGCGCCGATGGCCAGAGGACCTACAGGTAGGTGGAGAATACCGAGGATTTTTTTAGGCGCGAAAAACGGGCGCCCAGCTCGGAGGGGCGCCCGTTTTTTTTCTTGTGGAAACTTGGACCCATTAAGAGGAGTTGAAGGCAGAAAATCCTGATCACTCCATTTTAAATGAACACCACTGCTTCCTACTGTCCTGTTATTATTCCTGAGTCTTGGCTGCATGAAACTTTATTTCTAAGCTTAATTGTTTACTTAACTCTTCACCTTGCTATTTTTTTTAATTGCTTTACTGTATAAAACATATAGCAGTTATAGCTTTCATAAATAGGCTGAGCAATTTTGTTCACTCAAATAAGAATGTTATTAAAACCAAAGGAAAGTTTGCAAATATCAGCTGTTCTTGTATTCTACCCATTTATTGTTTAACTGATCATAAATGAGAGCTTTTTTTTTTTACATACAGCTTTTATGTATTCTATTATTTTACAATTCAGCAACTGGAACCTTTTTTGAGTGGAGTTTAGTCTATACAGATTAAACCTCCCTTATTCGGAACCCTTGGGATCTGGCCTGTTTTGGAGAAGGGATTTTTCTAGACGAGGGTGGTCACGTTTAACTTGGATGGTACAGGTACTGAGCAAGGGATATTGGGGCTGGGAGTGCAGCAGTGAGATCATGGGTGGGACGGTGGATCGCGGGGTCAGGCCAGCGATTGCAGGAGTCGGCAGCGAGAAAGGACTTCAATTTGTTCATGTTGGAAATCTGCGCATGCGCCAACTGGTGACCAGGAATGATTCCAGACGAGGGATGGTTCTGGATAAAGGAGGTTCAATCTGTACAAGTGATTACCTATTTATAGTTTGGATAATTTTTTGGTAAATTGTACTGCCTGCAAATAGTGTCCAGTTTCATTGTACTTCAAATTGTTAATGGCCTTTTGTGCTTTTTTGAAAACAATGCTGCTATTTTTTCTGATTGTGAAAATTGCATAATTCTGCACAAATGGTCACTGATCAACTGCTGGGAATGATAAAACTAGATGCCATTTTATTTTCTGATATGCTCTTGATAATGCGACTTTTTTTCAAAAAAATGTAGAATCCAATTTTACATGGGCAAATGCAGGAACTGCTCTGTTTACTTCAATGGTGCCCAGAACTCCAGGTGATGCTGAAGATGATGGTGCTGATGTGGTATCTAGCGATGATATCCACTTTGAACCAATCGTTTCTTTACCTGAGGTAAAATGCAAAGTAATTGATCCAACTGTGCTATCAGTTAATTATTGCAGGTCTGTGAAGCCATTGACATTTGTGATGACGTTAAATTGATTTACATTAACACAGCACATTTATTGTACCTCATTCGCTACCCATTGATCAATTAATCAAATTTCTACAAATAATTGGTTATATATTCTGTAGCATAGTTTAAAAAGTTGTTACTTTTCTTAAACAGACTACATTGAGGTATTTTATTTCCAGAAAATTGCAGGTGGAGTGCTGTAAATATCACAGTTGGTCTTGCAGTGCTGAAATAAGGTGGCCAACTTCTGGCATTGGTGTGTATATACATTTTGAAAATGAAACACACACACCAGAACACAGCATGTCAATTTTGAAACTTTGCTTTACTTTACTTTTCCATGTTTCCTTGTTCAAGAGGAGAGGAAGAGATCAGCTTGAAAAGTGCTAGGGTGTACAGGGTGTTGTCTAAACACTGAACCCCACCATGAGTTTGTGTGCTACAGTAATTTTATTAATGGGGGATAAATGCTAGATTGAGTTATGGGTCTTGATCATTCTTTAAAGGAGTTTAAGCATCCTATATAAAGTTACCACTGGCTGAAGTCATTGACCAAAATGTCTAAAGGGACAATGAACCGAAGTGATTGCCCCATAAGTGATGGCAAATTTTAGTGTATATTGTGGAGATTAAATGAAAAAAAAACTGTACATGTCAAAACAGGTGGTTTTAGGTCGTTGAACTCTCCTGATTATTTTTGGGTGATGAAGGAAATGACTGGTCATATCCCTTTAGTAAGATTTTGGCCTGTCTGGAACCACCTTCACTCTTGGAAAGAACATTAAACCGAAACGTTAACTCTGCTTCCTCGCCACAGATGCTGCTTGACTTGCTGAGATTTCCAGCATTTTCTGTTTTTATTCCAGATTCCAGCATCCACAGTATTTTGCTTTTGTAAATAGGCCAAGACCTTTCCAAGGTAGCGACTACTGTGTTTGGGAAAGCTAAAACTATGTAGATTTTCTCTGGCTGAGAAGTATTAAACTGTTAACAAAAAGCAGTTCTGCTATTTAACAATCACCTAGTTTCTACTTGAGCCTCACACAGGTCATTCTATTTATTTTTGTTTGCTTGTCCCCACCATCCCTTTGTTCTGTACCTTTTTTAAAAAAAAATGCTGTTCATTAGCCTCCAGTTTTGACAAACGGTGCACGCAGGAAACATCAGTTTTTCTGTTGTATCCACAGGTGCCACTTGACTGAGTTTCCAGTATTTTATATATTTATGTTAGAAAGTTATTTTTGAACACTTGGACCAAAATAATCTCTTCCAATCCTTGCATGTGTTCCTATGTGATCCATTTTCGAAGGTGAGGCAGGTAGATTGAATTCTTTAACGGCTTAAAAGATGAACAGAAAATATTTTTTGGTAGATAAAGTCCTAACTGAATTTGAAATGTTTCAGTTCATAATGGAATACTTCCACAAAAGTGTCTAATTCAAAGATTGTAAATTTGGCAATCCTGCCCAGAAAGCATGAGAGCAGCTGATGTGGAAAGCACAAGTTTGAAGCTGTGTAATGGGAATTATAAACTATATATTTAATTACAGCTAACTAAAGATTACTTACTGTGTGTTCTCCACCCATTTACTTTTCTGACAATTATGGCCCTTATTCCATTGAGTAAATTATTGAGCTAACAAGAGCAAGCATACTGACTATTTTCCTACTATTGAATCTTGAAGTTAGTTAACATCGACTGATCAAATCTGGGACTTTCTTGTCTGTATAACTAAGCTACCTATTTTGTTAATCAGCTGAGCAATCAGATAATTGCTTTAAACCATCAGTGTGCAAATATTACGTGCCTTTTTTTTAGAACTGTCTGCCCTCAGGATGAATGTAAATATCACCATAAATTTAAATGTAACTATGCATGTATAATCATACAATCAGAGATTTACGGCAAAGGAGGCCATTCGGCACATCGTGTCTGTACCTGCTGAAAAACTGCTATCCAGCTCAATCCCACTTTCCAGCTCTTAGTCCACAGCCTTGTAAGCTATGGTACTTCAAGTGCACATATCCAAGAACTTTTTAAGTGCGATGAGGGGTTCTGCCTAACACCCTTTCAGGCAGTGAGTTCCAAACCACTATTGCCCTCGGTTAAAAACAATTCTGCTCAACTCTCCTCCAGTCCTTCTACCAATTACTTTAAATCTATGGCTCCTGGATATGACCCCTCTGCTAAGTGAAATAGATCCTTCCTATGCACACGATATAGGTCCCTCAATTTTATACACCTCAGTTAAATCTCCCTTCAGCCTCCTCTGTTCCAAAGGAAACAGCCCCAGCTAATCTCTCCTCATGGCTAAAATTTTCTAGTCCTAGCAACATCCTCGTAAATCTCATCTGTACCCTCTAGTGCAATCACATATTTCCTGTAATGTGACTAGAACTGTTCGCCATACTTTGGCTGTGGCCTAACTAGTGTTTTATACATTTCAAGCATAACTGCCCTTCTCTTGTATTCTATGCCACAGCTAAGAAAGGAAAGTATCCCGTATGCCTTAACCACCTTTATCTATCTGTCCTGCTACTTAAGAGATTTGTGAACATGCTCTCCAAGGTCCTTCTGTTCCTCTACACTTCAGTATCCTAGCATCTTTTTGTGTATTCTCTTGCTTTGTTAGCTCTCTCCAAATGCATTGCCTCATATTTCTTTAGATTGAATTCCATTTGCCACTTTTCTGCCCACCTGACCAGTCCATGCATATCTTCCTGCAGTCTACAGCTTTCTTCCTCACTATCAACCACATGGACAATTTTTGTATCCTCTGCAAAACTCTTATTAATGGCCCCTACACTGAAGTCTAAATCACTGATTGATATATATCACAAAAAGCAAGGGACCAAGTATTGAGCCCTGCGGAACCCACTGGAAACAGCCTTCCAGTCACACAAACACCCATTGACCATTGCCCTTTGCTTCCTGCCACTGAACCAAATTTAGATCTAACTTGCCACTTTCCCTTGGATCCCATGGGGTTTTTACTTTTCTGACCAGTCTGCCATGTCGAAGGCACTTACTAAAATCCAAGTAGACTACATCAAACGCGCTACCCTCATCGTTCCTTCTTATTACCACTTCAAAAAATTCAATCAAGTTAGTCACGACCTTCCCTTTATAAAAACAAAAATCCATGTTGACGGTCCTTGATTAATCCGTGCCTTTCTAAATGAAGGTTAATACTGACCCTCAGAATTTTTTTGAATAATTTGCCCAGCACTGAGGTTAGGCTGACTGGCCTGTAATTACTCGGTCTATCCATTTCTCCCTTTTTAAACAACATTCGCAATCCTCCAGCACCATGCCAATAGTCAGAGATGATTGGAAAATGGTTAGAGCCTCTGCTATTTCCTCCCTTGCTTCTCAACAGCCTGGGATATATTTCATCCGGACCTGGTGATCTATCTACTTTCAAAGAAGCTGTCCTCGTCCTTGTCCACCATCACCACCATAGTCCCTCCCTCTTTTTTGTGAAGACAGATGCAAAGTATTAATTGAGAACCATAACCACGTTTTCTGTCTCCCCACAAAGTTTATCTCTTTGGTCTCTAATAGCCCCTTAGTTAACCTCTATGTATTTATAAAACATCTTTTGGTTTTGCTTGATTTTTCATGACCTCTTTGCTTTCCTAATTACCTTTTTTAATTTCACCCTTGCACTTGCTATACTTTAGGTTTTTGCAATATTGAGCTCTTACATAGAAACATAGAAAATAGGTGCAGGAGTAGGCCATTCGGCCCTTCTAGCCTGCACCGCCATTCAATGAGTTCATGGCTAAACATGCAACTTCAGTACCCCATTCCTGCTTTCTCGCCATATCCCTTGATCCCTCTAGTAGTAAGGACTTCATCTAACTCCTTTTTGAATATATTTAGTGAATTGGCCTCAACAACTTTCTGTGGTAGAGAATTCCACAGGTTCACCACTCTCTGGGTGAAGAAGTTTCTTCTCATCTCGGCCCTAAATGGCTTACCCCTTATCCTTAGGCTGTGACCCCTGGTTCTGGACTTCCCCAACATTGGGAACATTCTTCCTGCATCTAACCTGTCTAAACCCATCAGAATTTTAAACGTTTCTATGAGGTCCCCTCTCATTCTTCTCAACACCAGTGAATACAAGCCCAGTTGATCCAGTCTTTCTTGATATGTCAGTCCTGCCATCCTGGGAATCAGTCTGGTGAACCTTTGCTGCACTCCCTCAATAGCAAGAATGTTCTTCCTCAGGTTAGGAGACCAAAACTGTACACAATACTCCAGGTGTGGCCTCACCAAGGCCCTGTACAACTGTAGCAACACCTCCCTGCCCCTGTACTCAAATCCCCTCGCTATGAAGGCCAACATGCCATTTGCTTTCTTAACCACCTGCTGTACCTGCATGCCAACCTTCAATGACTGATGTACCATGACACCCAGGTCTTGTTGCACCTCCCCTTTTCCTAATCTGTCACCATTCAGATAATAGTCTGTCTCTGTTTTTACCACCAACGTGGATAACCTCACATTTATCTACATTTTACTTCATCTGCCATGCATTTGCCCACTCACCTAACCTATCCAAGTCGCTCTGCAGCCTCATAGCATCCTCCTCGCAGCTCACACTGCCACCCAACTTAGTGTCATCCGCAAATTTGGAGATACTACATTTAATCCCCTCGTCTAAATCATTAATGTAGTGTAAACAGCTGGGGCCCCAGCACAGAACCTTGCGGTACCCCACTAGTCACTGCCTGCCATTCTGAAAAATCCCCATTTACTCCTACTCTTTGCTTCTTGTCTGACAACCAGTTCTCAATCCATGTCAGCACACTACCCCCAATCCCATGTGCTTTAACTTTGCATATTAATCTCTTGTGTGGGACCTTGTCGAAAGCCTTCTGAAAGTCCAAATATACCACATCAACTGGTTCTCCCTTGTCCACTCTACTGGAAACATCCTCAAAAAATTCCAGAAGATTTGTCAAGCATGATTTCCCTTTCACAAATCCATGCTGACTTGGACCTATCATGTCACCTCTTTCCAAATGAGCTGCTATGACATCCTTAATAATTGATTCCATCATTTTACCCACTACCGATGTCAGGCTGACCAGTCTATAATTCTCTGTTTTCTCTCTCCCTCCTTTTTTAAAAAGTGGGGTTACATTGGCTACCCTCCACTCGATAGGAACTGATCCAGAGTCAATGGAATGTTGGACAATGACTGTCAATGCATCCACTATTTCCAAGGCCACCTCCTTAAGTACTCTGGAATGCAGTCCATCAGGCCCATGGAATTTATCGGCCTTCAATCCCATCAATTTCCCCAACACAATTTCCCGACTAATAAGGATTTCCCTCAGTTCCTCCTCCTTACTAGACCCTCTGACCCTTTTTATATCTGGAAGGTTGTTTGTGTCCTCCTTATTGAATACCGAACCAAAGTACTTGTTCAATTGGTCCGCCATTTCTTTGTTCCCCGTTATGACTTGGTATCTGACAAAACCTTCCTTTGTTTCCTTGCCCTACCCTGTATGCTCCTTGACATCTAGGGGTTCTCTGGATTTGGGAGTCCCACTCTTTTCCTTTGTGGGAACATATTTACTCTGAACCCTCACTTTCTCCTTGAATGCCTCCCAATGCTCTGTTGACATTGATTTACCTTCAAGTAGCTGTTTCCAGTCCACTTTTGCTAAATCACATCTCGGCTTAGTAAAATTGGCCTTTTCCCAATTCAAGACTTTTACTCCTGGTGTATTCCTGGCCTATCTTTGTCTTTTTCCATAACTACGCTAATTCTAACTGAATTATGATCACTACCACAAATGCTCTTGCACTGATATCCCTTCCACCTGCCCAGCTTCAGTCCCTAAAACTTATTCAAAAACTGCCTCCTCTCTTGGGCTTGCTATGTACTGGCTAAAAAATGTTCTCCTGAATGAATTTTAAGAACTCTGCACGCTCTATACCTTTTACACTGATTCTATCCCCATTGATATTGAGGTAGCTGAAATCCCTTACTATTACTGCCTTATTGTCTGTGCATTTCTTAGAAATTTGCCTACATATTTGCTCTTCTATCTCTGTGTATAACTTAAACTTAGTTGTCTAATTACTTTTTATACCCATCTAATTTGTATATAGTATGATCTTTGACATCTAGGTCGGTAACTAATATTGTGACACAAGTAATGCCCAATGTTTGTTTCTTTGGTGTTATAGAAATCTTAGGAAAGTCGATTGCCATTGAAATTCACATACCAGCAATTTTGTAAAATTATTAATAAATACTATTAATGCTACTAGGTTGAGACAAAATCTGGTGAAGAGGATGAGGAAGTTATATTTAAAGAAAGATGTAAACTGTATCGCTGGGACCGAGACACTTCTCAGTGGAAAGAACGTGGTGTTGGAGATCTAAAAATTCTGTATCACTCCCAAAAGCAATGTTACCGTATTCTGATGAGGAGAGAACAAGTTCTCAAGGTCTGTGCAAACCATGTTATTACTGAGGAAATGGAACTCAAATTAATGAGTGCATCATGTAATGCATTTGTCTGGACTGCAGCAGATTACACTGGTGAGTTCTGTCCTGCATTATTCTTCAATTAGTAGCACTGTTAAAAGATTATGTAGTCAGTCAGTTGTGATCACTACTTAGAGTTGTATTCAACTGAATAGTTTTAATATTCTGCGTAGCCTTTAATTATTTGATCTCTAGTGGAGATAGCACAAAATGTATTTTAGCATTACATTATTTGGTACATCGTTATGATAAAAGAATATAAATCACCCCTCCCAGAAAAGTAATATACCTGTTGGTACTTTTTCAGATGGAGAAGCAAAAATAGAACAACTTGCTGTCCGATTCAAAACTCCAGAGTTGGCTGCTGTTTACAAAAATAAGTTTGAAGAATGCCAAAATGCACTTTCACAGCTCCAAAAATCTGAGGAATTCCAAGTTATGTCACTATCAGATAGCAGCAATCCTGTTGTTTATTTTGATGTATCAGCTGATGAGGAGATCTTGGGGCGAATTACTATGGAACTGCTAGCAAATAATGTACCACGAACAGCAGAAAACTTCAGGGCCCTCTGCACTGGAGAGATGGGTATTGGATTCAAAAACTCAAGATTTCACAGGGTTATTCCAGAATTTGTTTGCCAGGTAATTAATTGCCATCTGTCCCTATCTGTGTTGATACTGAGCTTTTTATTTTTTGGCAAATGTATTCTGTTTGTAGCTGCAATATGAAATGTATGCCAATATCTCTGTTAAAAGATGGCTAGTAAGAGTAGTTGATCCAGTAAGCTGCAGATTGGCTAGTTGAACCCAGCTAGCACAAGGTTAATGGGTTCAAAGTCTCTGCTGTATTTGGACAGTTGCAGGCCAGTTCCAAGTGAACATAAGTACAAATTATCACCTTGGGCACCAAGAATTACATACAATATAACAGCACAGAAACAGGCCATTTGGCCCAAAAAGTCTCTGCTGATGTTTATATACTCCACACCAGTCTCCTTCCATTACATCTACCTCATATTTGAGCATATCTTTCTATTCCTTTTTTCTCATGTACTCGTCTACTTTCCTTTTGAAAGCATCTAAGCAATTTGTTTCAACCATTTCCTGTAATAAGTTCCACATTCTAACCACTCTTGAGTAAAGAAATTTCTCCTTATTTCCCTATTGGACTTATTTGTTAACTAGTATTTATGGCCCCACACCTACCCTGTACAACCTGTTAATTTTAACAATCTCTATCAGGTCACCTCAATGTTTTTTTTTAAAAAGGTAAAATCCCCAACTTGTTCAATCTTTCCTGATAGCTGTAATCTCTCAATTCTGGTACCATCCTTGTAAATCTTTTTTGTATTTCAGTACTTCTATGTCCTTTTTATAGTATGGAGACCAGGACTGTGTACAAAGTGTGGTCTGACCAGGGTCCTATACAAGATTAACATAACTTCACTACTTTTGAATTCTATACTCGTAGCAACAAATCCCTGTGCTTTGTAGCATTTTTAATTGCTTTGATCTGCAATGCTGCTTTTAATTTGTTTGCCTGTATCCTTGGATCCCTTTGTTCTTCTACCCTATTCAGTTTCTTCCTTTCTAAGGTGTAGGTGATGTTTCTGTTTTTCCTACCAAAGTGCATCACTTCACATTTATCTGTTAAAGTTAATTTGCCACTTAACTGCCCAGTCTGAAAGTGATGTAGGAAATGCAACAGCTAATTTGCACACAGCAAGGCCCCAGTCTGAGAAACAATGGTCCGGATTTCACTGTCTATGGCGAAGGAACGGCGCTCGCCATTCACTACACTGACAGCTGCCCACAGATAATTTGCAGGCTTTTGAACTGACACTTTGTCATTGGGCGTCTGATCCAGCATGGCACCCTCTACAGGGGATCTGTATTGTCTGAGCCGGACAAGAAACAGCGAAGCTCTTCAACCAATCAGATTGAAGAATCCTCACTGAGCCACGTAGAGTCTAAAACAAGAATTCTAAATTGGATTTAAATCATGTACAGAAAGCAAAATAAAGATTGAAAAAGAAAGATGGGATTGAGAGATAAGAGACAATTTTTTTTAAATATTTTTATTTTAAATCTCCAATACTAATTTAAGTTCTGATGGAACATATAAAATTTAATTTTCATGGTCAGAGAGCTTGTTTGGCAGTAATTACACTGTTAAATTAACATACACCTGAATGCACCAGCTCTAACTTCTGGTGTGTTTAGTGGGTAGGTTCAGTAATTTCATGCCCTTGCATTTATTTCAATGCTAAGTTTATTGGCAAGGTACTGTTATAGCACAGCCAGTGGAAGAGCAAGGTAACTCGGACCCCCGCAACTTTCGGATTTTCACATTTAACTGCGGGTTTGCTGTCTGATTTACTCCATAATAAAGGTGAGCGCTGTTAGCCTTGCCATTATTCTCGATGCAGAATCCAGGCCAATATGTTAATTGCCACTACAGTGGAGGTTGAGGCTAAGGCATATATAAGAATCTTTACTTTTAATTATGCTGTATCTCACCTGGGAGTTTTGTCCAAAATCAGTTCCATTTTCAGAAATAATATCCCACCACTTCTCCAGTTCAAATTCAAGATGCAAAGTTATCAGCGCGAGATACTTCCATTCAGCACCTACAGTGCTTGCTCTTAGTCGCAACATATTTCAAGATGCCACAGATAATTGGACCCAGGATTAGATGACATCGAAGGATGGGGGAGGAGAATAGCCCTTGTAAATCTGGACCTGGTTAATTAGTTACTCCATCCTCAGCCGCGACCTCCAACCCTGCCCGCCACCCTCCATTATCGTCTCCTCCTACGCTATCTGTCATCTCCTTGCTGCCTCCTCCTCCTCCTTAGCCCAAATATCTGGCAAGCGCTAACCCTGCTTGACTGAGTGAACATTGGGATTTCCATTTGCATTGTGTTTTGATCTCAAAATTGATTGATTTTAAGGATTTCAAAAATATGATTGCAACTAGAAGGGCCTTAAAATTCCAAATCTAAGATGCTATGGTAATTTCCCCCTGATTTTCAGTTTATGCTCTCTATGTAAAATTTGAGTGTTCTGCAAGACAGCTATAGGGAGTGGGCCAAGATTTAAAATCAGCAGGAGGCTGTGGTATTTAAATACCAATGGTGGAGCAGCAGATAAGCATGCAACAGTTGAGAAGAGAGAAAGTATATTTGTAGATGCCAATGGGATGAAGTTTAGAATTTAGGTGGAGAGTAGCTTTGTAATGTTTGTCATGTAACATGAATTGCATTCTGTTTCAGGGTGGTGACATCACAAAATTCAATGGATCTGGTGGAATTTCTATTTATGGTGATACATTTGAAGATGAAAACTTCATTCTGCGACACACTTGTCCTGGTTTGTTGTCCATGGCAAATAATGGGCCAAACACCAATTCTTCACAGTTCTTCATCACTCTGAAGGCAACCCAACATTTAGATTTGAAGCATGTAGCTTTTGGCTGTGTAAAAGAAGGCATGGATGTTGTGAAAAAAATTGAAACATTTGGTTCAAAAAGTGGCCGCACGAGTAAAATCATTGTAATCACTGATTGTGGACAAATATCTTAAGTGGCCAATACCTGGTTTCAAGGTCATGCTCTATTATCTAGAAATCTTGCATTAAGAATTTGGACTTGTGCAATATTGGATATTACCACAGTGTAAAACTGTACTGGTCTAAACATTGGATGTACAAATTATATGGACTGTTTACCAGCTGTCCGTTTTTTTTAAAAAGTGTTGGATATTGCATGTTTCAGAATAAAAGTTTTGAGAAACATTTAACGAGCAGTGACATTTATCTAAATGTACATGTAACCTGGTTTCGTGACATTTTGCGGTTCCAGTCAAACTGTACAGGGAGCAGTTTTTAAACCTGGCAATCAGTGTTCAGAAAAAATTGTCATTAAGTTTCAACATTTTTTTAAAATGTGTAATATTTGAGAAGTAACTGCATTCCAGGACTTAAAGTGGAAATTGACCGACAGAATTGGGTGGTTTTCACCAGGTTATTTTGGTTGCATTCAGATCTTAGTGCAACAGACAAGGGTTTTTTCAATTCAGAATCCTAGAATGGGATTACATTTGTTAATGGTAATTCACTGTCCTGTTGCAAAGTTCTGTTAACATTGCAAATACTGATAGATTTGACACTATTGTAAAATGTAAAGTTTTTTTTTACAGATTGTCATATTTGCTAATGTTTGGCTCTAATTTTAAATTGGTAAATTTAAATAGTTAAAACCCATAACTTTATAAATATTTATAATAAAGGAATAATTCTGTATCTACTTCTGTTGATTTAAGCAGTTTCCTTTCTATTAGTTTCTTTCAAATTCATGCAAACTTGAAGTGGAGGTACATGCCTACCAACATTAAAGTTAATTGTACCTTTCTAAATGTTTTTAAATTGTGCATTTATTTTTTATTCTGATAGCTTCATTTACTAAGCCAGTAACGATGTGATGCACTTGAGATTAATACATGGAGGTATGGTACCGTAATGGTTGCTACAAGATCGCCATAGGCCTGGACTAATGATCTGGCGAAATAAGTCCAAATCCCACTATGGCAGCTGGGTAATTCAAATTCAGTTAATTAAATAAATCTGGAATAGCAAGCTAGCATCAGTAATGGTGACCATGAAACTACCAATTGTTGTCAAAAACCCATCTGGTTCCCTAATGTCCTTTTTAGAGAAGGAAATCGGTTAATTTTGCTGATATGTGATGACTCAACTGCCCTCTGAAATGGCCTAGCAAGCTACTCAGTTGTAGAAAACCGCTCTCAAAAGTAGTAACAATACAATGGACCACCTGGCGTCCACTAAGGCACTGGATGTGGACATGACAAAAGCACACCCAGCCCAGTCAATCCTGCAAAAGTCCTCCATGAACATTTGGGGACTTGTGCCAAAATTGGGAGAGCTGCTCCACAGACTAGTCAAGCAACAGCCTGACATTCATACTCACAGAATCATCCCTTTCAGCCAACATCCCTGGGTATGTCCTGTCCCACGGGCAGGACAGACCCACCAGAGGTAATGGCACAATGGTATACAGTCAGAATGGAGTGACCCTGGGAGTCCTCAACAGTGACTATTTTATGATGTCTCGGCATCAGGTCAAATATGGGCAAGGAAACCTGCTGATTACCACCTACTGCTCCATGTTCAGTGCCATTTGGAAGAAGCATGGCAGGCAGTAAGGGTACAGAATGTACTCTGGGTGGGGACTTCCATATCCACATCACCAAAGTGGCTCGGAAACACTACTAACCAAGCTGGCTGTGTCGTGAA
This sequence comes from Pristiophorus japonicus, assembly GCF_044704955.1. Classification (NCBI taxonomy): domain Eukaryota; kingdom Metazoa; phylum Chordata; class Chondrichthyes; family Pristiophoridae; genus Pristiophorus; species Pristiophorus japonicus. The sequence goes on from NC_091986.1 coordinate 140,316,276, forward strand.
GGACATAGCTGCCAGATTCGGCCTGCGGCAATGGTGAGAGAACCAACACAAGGGGGGGGGGGAAACCTACTTTACCTCATACACTCCAATCTACTTGTCGCAGATGAATCTGTTCAGGACAGTATTGGGAGTGACCACCGCACAGTGTTTGTCTTCATACTATGGTCATCCTCCATCGTGTTGTGTGGCACCGTGCTAAATGGGATCAATTCAGAAGACATCTAGCAGCTCAAAACTGGGCATCCATGAGGTGCTGTGGGCCATCAGCAGCAGCAGAATTGTGTTCCACCACAATCTGCAACCTCATGTTCTGGCATATCTCTCACTCTACCATTGCCATCATGCCAGGCAACCAACATTGGATCAATGAGGAGTGTAGAAGCGCATGTCAGGATCAGCATTGGATGTATTTAAAAATAAGGTGCTAACCTGGGGAAGCTACAACATAACTACATGCTGAACAGCAGAAGCAGCATGCTGTAGATCAGATCAAAGTTCTGTAGTCTTGACACATCCAGTCGTGAATGGCTGTGGACAATTCAATGACTAACGGGAGGAGGAGGCTCTGAACATCCCCATCCTAAATGATGCCGGATTCCAGCACGTGAGTGCAAAACAAGGCTGAAGCGTTTGCAACCATCTTCAGCTAGAAGGACTGAGTGGAGGATCCATCTCAGACTCCTCCTGAGGCCCCCACCATCACAGAAGCCAGTCTTCAGTCAATTCAATTTACTCCACATGATATCAAGAAACGGCTGAATGCACAGGAAGTCTATGGGCTCCAACAACATCCAGCTGTAGTGCTGAAGACTTGTACTCCAGAACTAGCTGTGCCTCTAGCCAAGCTGTTCCAGTACAGCTACAACACTGGCATCTACCTGACAAGATGGAAAATTGATCACTGCTCCAAACCTCATTGCAGCCTTGGTCCAAACATGGATAAAAGAGCTGAATTCCAGAGGTGAGATGAGAGTGACTGCCTGTGAAGTCAAGGCAGCATTTAACAGAGTGTGGAATCAAGGAGTCCTAGTAAAATTGAAGACGATGGAAATTGGGGAAAACTCTCCACTGTCTGGAGTCATACCTTGCACAAAGGAAGGTGGTTGTTGGAAGCTAATCATCTCAGCACCAAGACATTGCTGCAGGAGTTCCTCGGGGCAGTGTCTTAGGCCCAACAATCTTCAGCTGCTTCATCAATGACCATCCCTCCAATATAAGGTCAGAAGTGGGGATGTTCGCTGATGATTGCAGTGTTCAGTTCCATTCGCAACTCTTCAGACAATGAAGCAGTCCGTACCCGCGTGCAGCAAGACCTAGACAACATTCAGGCTTGGGCTGATAAGTGCCAAGCAATGACCATCTCCAACAAGAGAGAGTCTAACCATCTCCTCTTGACACTAAGTGGCATTACCATCATTGAATCCCCATCAACATCCTGGGGGTCACCATTGACCAGATACTTAACTGGACCAGCCACATAAATACTGTGACTAGGTGGTGGATGGAGAAAGCACAGGAGATACAGCAGCTGGCCGACAGCCATGATGTGCAAGGATTCTTCATCGCAGTCAAGGCCACCTACAGTCCAAACACCCGTAGGAAGAGTTGGAAGACAGAAGGATGAATTCCAGATAGCCCCTTTGTGGCGGGATATATGAGATGGAATCATCCGCCTGCAGTCCCAGTGACCACAGCCCCAATTCACCTTTCAACATTAGTCCCACTCTTTACCTTCTATCTGTTAATGACCCATCACAACATCCTCTTGGCCACGATGCTGAAATAAAAGCAACCACAAGGGCAAACTTTCCAATCCACCTATATATGCCTATCCATCCGATGTGATATCAAAAAATCAACTCATCACCCGTATGCATTCTCTTAGTGACTGTTTTGTGTGGGCCTTTGCCTATCCTACTGATGTCACGCAGTGCTACTGCAGTGGCTACAGCACGGCTGGTGGAAGGTTGCTGACTTTCAATGGGGGATACTGCAAATGGTCTTGCTGGATGACCTTGAGGATGGGAGTGTCAAATCGATCATCATCTTCACTCTCCTCTTCCACTCTTAGTCACCCACTGGCTGGGCAGGCTGCATTTATTGGGTGTGTGAAATGAGGATGGCACAAGGGTGGAGTTTTGGTGATGGTAGGGTGGGAAAGCCAGAAGGAGGATAACATGAGGATACCAGCATATTTTATCCTTTGAGCCCTGCCACTGGCCAAGGGCTCAGCCATGCCCCTGCCAAGAATGGCCTGCACCGTCTCCTTTAAGGAGTGAGGTGAGGCTAGGAATGGAAGATGTGCCTTGTGATTGATGCAGATTGTTAGTAGGTGAGTGATTGGGGATGGGAGTTGTGCATTGAGCAGTGCGTGAGGCTAGTGGTGTAGTTGGTCGGAGATGTCTTTTGAGGATGCATTCACTGAACTTGACCTAGTCTGAGGGCATGAAGCTTCTTTAGGCACTGGAGTCAGATGGTGGGGACAACACTGCTAGTAGTGACAGCCTCGGTGATATGGTCCCACATTTTTCTTTCTTGAGGGGCTCCTGGTCTATAGTAGTTTTCACACCACTGAAGATGTAAGAAGTTAAATTGGAATCATTTAAAGTGAGGCATCATAGATGCTTGTTGCTTACATGCACATACCTATTCATCAGGTTTTACAAACAGACATTCCTGAGCGTCAGTGTCTCAGAAGGCTATGTTCCCCATGCCACCCCACTGCCCCCTCCCCCCGCCCCCACCGGAGACTTTTGGTGAAGACCTGCAGTCCAGTTCCACCAGGAGAAAGCATTGTCTGTACCAGTAAAGGTCACCACTGCCTTGAATTTCTTTGCCGCAGTATCTTTGCAAGCAACATCTAGCATATTAATCAGAGAGCAACTCACCACTGCATCAAGAAGATGATTGATACTTTATTCAGGAGAGCCTTATAATTCATATACTTCCCACGAGAACCACAGAAACAGAGAGAGCTAACTAGTTCTACAGACAAGTGCAAGGAGCAGTTGATGGAATGTGTGTGTCACTCAAAACCCCATATGAAAATGACTTTAATGTTGTGAGCAGGACAGGCTTGCATTCGATTAATGTCCAGCTATTGCACAATGGCAATCTTATCATGCACGTCAAAACTTGATACTCAGAAAGGTGAGACTTTCATCGTGTAACAATCTACCATACCAGCCCTCATGACATGCATCAAGATGGTTCATAGAAACATAGAAAATAGGTGCAGGAGCAAGCCATTCGGCCCTTAGAGCCTGCACCGCCATTCAGTATGATCATGGCTGATCATGCAACTTCAGTACCCCACTCCCGCCTTCTCTCCATACCCCCTGATCCCCTTAGCCGTAAAGACCACATCTAACTCCCTTTTGAATATATCCAACGAACTGGACTCAACAACTTTCTGTGATAGAGAATTCCACAGGTTCATCACTCTCTGGGTGAAAAAGTTTCTCCTCATCTCGGTCCTATATGGCTTACCCCTTATCCTTAGACTGTGACCCCTGGTTCTGGACTTCCCCAACATCCGGAACATTCTTCCTGCATCTAACCTGTGCAGTCCCGTCATAATTTCATATATTTCTATGAGATACCCTTAAATTCCAGTGAATATAAGCTTAGCCGATCCAATCTTTCTTCCTATGTCAGTGCTGCCATCCCGGGAATTACTCGGGTGCACTCCCTCAAAGCAAGCACATCCTTCCTCAGATTAGGAGAACAAAACTACACACAATACTCAAGGTGTGGTCTCACCAAGGCCCTGTACAACTGCAATAAGACCTCCCTGCTCCTATACTCAAATCCTCTTGCTATCAAGGCCAGCATGCCATTTGCTTTCTTTACTGCCTGATGTACCTGCATGCCTACCTTCAGTGACTGATGCACCATGACACCCCGGTCTCGTTGCATCTCCCCTTTTACTAATTTGTCACCATTCAGATAATAATCTGCCGCCTTGTTTTTGCCACCAAAGTGGATAACCTCACATTTATCCACATTATACTGCATCTGCCATGCATTTGCCCATTCACCTAACCTGTCCAAGTCACCCTGCAGCCTCTTAGCATGCTCCTCACAGCTCACACTGCCACCCAGTTTTGTGTCATCTGCAAACTTGGAGATATTACATTCAATTTCTTCGTCTAAATCATTAATGTATATTGTAAGTAGTTGGGGTCCCAGCACTGAACCTTGCGGCACCCCACTAATCACTGCCTGCCATTCTGAAAAGGACCCGTTTATTCCCACTCTTTGCTTCCTGTCTGCCAACCAGTTCTCTATCCATTTCAATACATTACCCCCAATACCATATGCCTTAATTTTGCACACTAATCTCTTGTGTGGGACCTTGTCAAAAGCCTTTTGAAAGTCCAAATACACCACATCCACTGGTTCTCCCTTATCCACTCTACTAGTTACATCCTCAAAAAACTCTGGAAGATTTGTCAAGCATGATTTCCCTTTCACGAATCCATGCTGACTTGGACCGATCCTGTCACTGCTTTCCAAATGTGCTGCTATTACATCTTTAATAATTGATTCCAGCATTTTCCCACTACCAATGTCAGGCTAACCGGTCTATAATTCTTGATTTTCTCTCTCCCTCCCTTTTTAAAAAGTGGGGTTACATTAGCTACCCTCCAATTCATAGGTACTGATCCAGAGTCCATGGAATTTTTGAAAATAACCAATGCATCTACTATTTCTATTTCTAGGGCCACTTCCTTAAGTACTTTGGGATGCAGACTATCCGGCCCTGGGGATTTATCGGCCTTCAGTCCCATCAGTTTCCCGAACACCATTTCCTGACTAATAAGGATTTCCCTCAGTTCCTCCTTCTTGCTAGACCCTCGGTCCCCTCGTATTTTCGGGAGGTTATTCGTGTCTTCCTTAGTGAAGACAGAACCAAAGTATTTGTTCAATTGGTCTGCCATTTCCTTGTTCCCCATTATGAATTCACCTGATTCTGACTGCAAGGGACCTACATTAGTCTTCATTAATCTTTTTCTCTTCACATATCTATAGAAGCTTTTGCAGTCAGTTTTTATGTTCCCTACAAGCTTGCTCTCATACTCTATTTTCTCCCAGTCCTCAGGTTTGTTGCTTTTTCTGGCCAATTTATATGCCTCTTCCTTGGATTTAACACTATCCCTAATTTCCCTTGTTAGCCACGGTTGAGCCACCTTTCCTGTTTTATTTTTACGCCAGACAGGGATGTACAATAGTTGTAATTCATCCATGTGGTCTTTAAATATCTGCCGTTGCCAATCCACCGTCGACCCTTTTGTCATCTATCTAACCTCAATGTAACACCACTGTATTACTGTATACACTCAACCTAGATGCACACCTTAACCACAAGGGGTGAACTTGTGGGAGACACTCCTTACCTGATCACACAGGTATAAAAAGGGAGGTCCACGCAGGGTCATCACTTGGAGTCCTGTGACTAAAGAGTTAAGGTCACAGAGTGACCTTGTTCCCAGAATGTGCCTCGTTTGGTTTCATGCTGTAGAGTAAGGACTTTACATTGGCGACGAGAAATGAGAATCCACAACCCACGAGAATGACCACCGGTAGCACAGAGGAACGGTACTGTGTTGGGGAAGACTGGGACGATTTTGTAGAGAGGCTTCAGCAAAGCTTTGTTACGAAAGAATGGCTGGGGGATGCAGCGGCCGACAAGCGAAGGGCTCATCTTTTGACAGGCTGCAGACCAAAGACTTACGCGCTCATGAAGGACTTACTAGCACCCGAAAAGCTGGCTGACAAAACCTTTGAAGAACTTAGCAAATTAATCGGGGAGCACCTCAAACCGGCGAGTAGCATGCCTATGGCCCAACACAGATTCTACACCCACTGACGTCAGGAAGGACAGAGCATACTGGACTTCGAAGCGGTCCTCTGGCGTTCGGCCAGTCTCTGTAAGTTCACAGATGCCTGCAGGGGGGAGATGCCAAGGGACTTCTTTATCGAGGGCATCGGTCATGCGGGGATTTTCGCAAATTAATTGAGACCAAGGATTTGACCTTGGAAGCTGCGGTGTTGATGGCTCAAACTTTCATGGCAGGGAAGGAAGAGACGAAAATAATATATGCGCGCAATTCTGCCTCTAACACGGCGAGGGATCAGGGAGTCAACATCATCAATGTGGCTCAGAGCCCCGCAGGCAGGCAGAGGCAGTTCGACACCCCCCAGGCAGCAATAGACTCCAGAGTAGGACTTCAACAGAGACAATGGCAGGCTGAACGGACATTCACGCCATCATCCTAACCCTAACCCTAACCCTAAATGCGGCCCGGGATGGGGCCATTGACACCCACTAATAGGGTACTTAAGAGCAGTCAAAGGGACAGTCAGCGCGGAATTCCTGGCCACAGTCCCTTTGTTCCCAACAATGGAAACTTTAACTCATGCTGGAGGTGTGGGGGAAAACACCCAGCCAGATCTTGCAGATTTCAACAGTTTGTCTGCAGGAACTGCAATCTCAGTGGCCATTTAGCTCGAATGTGCAGGAAGCCTGCAACCAGACTAAAATATGAGACGGATGGACCAGAAGAGGGTCCTCTGAAGCAGGATGACTTTTGGGGCGAATCGATGGATGCCGAGGTTCTGCGGGTCCATGTGGTGAATATTCACAGTTCATACACCAAAACGCCACCCATGATGATGAAGGTTTTGTTAAATGGTAGCCCTGTACACATGGAGCCAGTCACTCATAGGAGCTCAGCAATTTGAGAAGCTATGGCCATTTAAAGCCAGTAGACCAAAATTAGCACGTGTTGAGACACAATTACGGATGCACACTAAAGAAATCATTCCAGTGCTAGGCAGTGCAATGTTGGCTGTCACATACAACGGGATAGTGAATCGGCTACCGCTCTGGATTGTCCCGGGCAATGGTCCCGCACTGTTGGGGAGGAGCTGGTTAGCCGAGATGAACTGGAAATGGGGGGATGTTCACGCAATGTCATCGGTGGAGCGAAGTTCGTGCTCACAAGTTCTGCAACAATTTGATTCACTATTCCAACCTGGCGTTGGGACTTTCAAAGGCACTAAAGTAGTGATACACATCACCCCAGATACTAGGCCAGTGCACCACAAAGCCAGAGCGGTGCCGTATGTAATGTGGGAAAAGATCGAGAGCGAATTGGACCGGCTGTTGAGAGAGGGCATCATCTCGCCTGTTGAATCCAGCGACTGGGCGAGCCCCATCGTTTCCGTCCTAAAAGCGGATGGCTCTGTCAGGATCTGTGGCGACTACAAGGCCACCATCAATACCCGCTCCCAAAAACGGAGGACCTTTTCGCCACGCTGGCAGGCGGCAAGCTGTTCACCAAGTTGAACCTCACTTCAGCCTATATGACCCAGGAACTGGCCGACGAATCCAAACTACTGACCACCATTACCAAGCACAAGGGACTGTTCGTTTATAACAGGTGCCCGTTTGGCATTCGATCAGCTGCCGCGATTTTTCAACGGAACATGGAAAGCCTGCTCAAATCCATTCCTGGAACAATCGTATTCCAGGACGACATCCTCATCATGGGTCGAGACACCGAGGAACACCTCCACAACCTGGAGGAGGTGCTACGCTGACTGGACCGGGTAGGCCTGCGACTCAAGAAGTCTAAATGTGTGTTTTTGGCTCCTGAGGTGGAGTTTCTGGGTAGGAGGGAGGCCCACCGAATCCAAAACAGAGGCGATTCGACGAGCACACAGGCCCTGCAACACATCGGAGTTACGTTCATTCCTGGGACTGCTGAACTATTTCGGGAACTTTCTGCCGAACTTGAGCACGTTGTTGGAGCTGCTACACGTGCTCCTGCGTAAGGGTTGCAATTGGTTTTGGGGGGACTGTCAGGAATGGGCTTTTGATCGGGCGCGAAATCTACTTTGTTCAAACAAGTTGTTGACCCTGTACGACCATTGTAAAAAATTGGTCCTTACATGTGATGCATCGTCCTATGGGGTTTGTCATGTATCTCACATTACTGTATATAACTGTATCTTACCATGCTATACATGACTGTAACTGGATATGACCTGTAACAATAAGCATACCTTACCACCAGGGGTGCACTTGCAGGAGACACTCCATACCTGTCCCACTGAGGTATATAAAGGGAGGTCTCAGGCAAGTGCAGCACTGGAGAGCTGGAATTAAAGGTGCAGGTCCTGAGTGACCTTGACTTCAGCATGTGTCTCGTGTTGGCATGCAGGTACAGCAGGCGGTTAAGAAAGAAAATGGCATGTTGGCCTTCATAGCGAGGGGATTTGAGTACAGGGGCAGGGAGGTGTTACTACAGTTGTACAGGGCCTTGGTGAGGCCACACCTGGACTATTGTGCACAGTTTTGGTCTCCTAACTTGAGGAAGGACATTCTTGCTATTGAGGGAGTGCAGCGAAGGTTCACAGACTGATTCCCGGGATGGCGGGACTGACATATCAAGAAAGACTGGATCAACTGGGCTTGTATTCACTGGAGTTCAGAAGAATGAGAGGGGATCTCATAGAAACGTTTAAAATTCTGATGGGTTTAGACAGGTTAGATGCAGGAAGAATGTTCCCAATGTTGGGTAATTCCAGAACCAGGGGTCACAGTCTAAGGATAAGGGGTAAGCCATTTAGGACCGAGATGAGGAGAAACTTTTTCATCCAGAGAGTGGTAAACCTGTGGAATTCTCTGCCACAGAAAGTTGTTGAGGCCAATTCACTAAATATATTCAAAAAGGAGTTAGATATAGTCCTTACTACTAGGGGGATCAAGGGGTATGGTGAGAAAGCAGGAATGGGGTACTGAAATTGCATGTTCAGCCATGAACTCATTGAATGGCGGTGCAGGCTCGAAGGGCCGAATGGCCTACTCCTGCACCTATTTTCTATGTTTCTATGTTTCAATGTAAGTCAGTACATTAGAATCAGGACTTAACAGTGGCGACGAGATACGGGATCACAGAATCCACAGAATGGCTACCAACAGCTCAGATGAGAAATACAATGCTGGAGAAAATTGGGATGACTTTATAGAAAGGCTCCAGCAAAGCTTTGTCACCAAAGACTGGCTGGGTGACGATAAGGCAGACAAGAGAAGAGCCCATCTCTTGACCAGCTGTGGCTCGAAAACATACACTTTAATGAAAGACCTGCTGGCACCCGAGAAACCAGCAAGCAAGTCATTTGAGGAGTTGAGCACACTGGTGAGAGACCACCTGAAGCCAGCGAGCAGCCTACATATGGCCAGACACAGGTTGTACAACTACAGACGCTGTGTGGGCCAAAGCATACCCGACTTCGTGGCGGAACTTCGGAGGCTGGCTAGTTCATGTGAGTTCCCCGATGAACTAAGGAGAGAAGTACTGAGAGACTTTTTTATTGAAGGAATAGGTCATGCAGGTATATTTGAAAAGCTTATAGAGACTAAGAACTTGACTCTAGAGGCAGCAGCGCTGGTCGCACAGATGTTCTTGGCAGGCGAAGAAGAAACGAGGCTGATCTATACTTCGGGTACGACAACCAACGAGGCATCGGAACAAGGGGTTTACATTGTGAAACAAACCGCTACCCCCACACACAGACAAAGGCAAGAGAGCAGACCTTCAACAGCGACAGTGACGCCAGAAGCCATCAAAATCAAGGGCCACATGAATGGCCGATCACACCTCATCAACCCACAATGCAAGCAATCAACAACAGATTGAGAGAAGCTCAAGGAAGATCAGCCAGATGCAGCTCATCCTTCGGAAACAATGGAAACGGTCTGTGTTGGAGATGTGGGGGAAGGCACTCAACCAGGGTGTGTCGATTTCAGCATGCCATTTGCAGAAACTGCAACTACACAGGGCATCTGGCTTGCATGTGCAGAAAAACAGCAGCTCAGCTGGTATACGAATCGGAAGGGTCAGTAAGTGGACCAGAAGACGGTTGGAACAGTGCATGGGACGCCGAGGTACAGCGGGTTAACACGATCAATGTCCACTGTTCTTACACCAAGACGCCTTCAATTATGATGAGGGTTCTACTCAACGGGATACCCGTCAACATGGAACTGGACACGGGGGCCAGTCAATTCCTCATGGGCGTTCAACAATTTGAACAGTTGTGGCCGCACAAAAGCAACAGACCAAAACTCACAAAGATCGACACCAAACTAAGGACCTATACTAAAGAAATCGTCCCAGTCCTTGGCAGCACCATGCTCTCAGTCACACACAAAGGGATGGTGCACCGACTTTCCCTGTGGATTGTCCCCGGGGATCTCCCAGCCCTGTTGGGGAGAAGCTGGCTAGCAGAACTTAATTGGAAATGGGATGATGTTCGTGAGAGGAACGGACCTCCTGCTCAATAGTTCTAAGCCGTTTTGAACATCTCTTTCAGCCAGGTGTGGGCACCTTCAAAGGGGCTAAAGTTAGAATCTACATCACACAGAATGCCAGACCGGTCCATCACAAGGCTAGAGCTGTGCCTTATGTGATGAGGGAAAAGATTGAAAATGAACTGGACCGGCTTCTGCGGGAAGGCATAATTTCTCCCGTGGAATTCAGCGACTGGGCAAGCCCCATCATCCCCGTCATGGAGCCTGATGGATCCGTGCGAATCTGTGGGGATTACAAGTCTACCATAAACAGAGTCTCCCTACAGGACCAATACCCGCTGCCCAGAGCGGAGGACCTATTTGCCACATTGGCTGGAGGAAAACTTTTCTCGAAACTTGACCTCACATCTGCGTATATGACGCAAGAACTGAAAAGAGTCTAAGCTACTCACCACCATAACACACATCGAGGCATTTTTGTGTACAATCGATGCCCATTCGGCATCAGGTCGGCAGCAGCTATATTCCAGCGCAACATGGAAAGTCTGCTCAAGTCCATCCCAGGGACGGTTGTGTTTCAAGATGACATACACATCACGGGCAGGGACACCTGCTCTCATCTCTGCAATCTTGAGGAAGTACTAAGTCAATTGGATCGTGTAGGCCTAAGAGTTAAGAAATCCAAATGTCTGTTTCTCGCGCCCGAGGTTGAATTTTTGGGCAGAAGGATTGCCGCTGATGGAATCCGCCCAACCGAATCCAAAACCGAAGCGATTCGCCTGGCACCCAGGCCCCGGAATGTCTCAGAACTGTGCGCCTTTCTCAGGCTATTCAATTACTTTGGGAACTTTATGCAGAACTTGAGCACGCTGCTGGAGCCCTTCCACGTGCTACTCAGAAAGGGGTGCGATTGGTTTTGGGGGGACGCCCAAGAACGCGCCTTCAATAAGGCACGCAATCTTCTATTTTCCAAGAGTGTTTTAGCCTTTTTTGACCCAGGTAAAAAGTTAGTCCTTACGTGTGATGCGTCAACATACGGGGTCGGGTGCGTTTTACAGCACGTCAATGATGCGGGTAAATTGCAGCCCGTTGCTTATGCCTCCAGGTCACTTTTGCGGGCGGAGCGCGGGTACGGTATGGTTGAGAAGGAGGCGCTCACGTGCATGTACGGTATCAAAAAGATGCACCAATACCTTTTCGGGGCCAAGTTTGCGTTAGAAACCGACCACAAACCCCTCACATCCCTATTATCCGAGTGCAAGGCAATCAATGCCAACGCCTCGGCGCACATTCAGTGGTGGGCACTCAAGCTGGCGGCTTACGACTACGCGATAAGACACAGACCAGGCACAGACAACTGTGCCAACGCGCTTAGCAGGCTACCCCTGGCGACCACAGAAGGGTCCGACGAACAGGACTGTGAGATGGTCATGGCAGTCAATGCCTTTGAATCCACAGGTTCGCCCATGGCGGCTCGCCAACTCAGAGCCTGGATGACCAGCGACCCCACGTTATCTCTAGTTAAAAGATGCGTTTTAACCGGTGACTGGGCAGAGGCTCGCGATGCCTGCCCCAAGGAGGTCAAACCCTTCCATAGGCGCATGCATGAACTCTCACTACAAGCAGACTACCTGATGTGGGGCAGCCGAGTAGTTATGCCTTTACGAGGCAGGGAGGCGTTTGTCCGGGAGCTCCATCACGAGCACCCGGAGATCGTCCTTATGAAGGCCATAGCCAGATCTCATGTCTTGGTGGCCTGGCATTGACGCGGACTTGGAGCTCTGCGTCCGTCGGTGCACCATTTGTGCCCAACTCAGTAATGCCCCCAGGGAGGCCTCCCTAAGCCCCTGGCCCTGGCCCTCCAAACCGTGGTCGTGGGTGCATGTAGACTATATGGGCCCATTCATGGGCAAAATGTTCCTCGTAGTCGTTGATGCATTTTCAAAATGGATCGAGTGCACCATTTTAAACTCGAGCACCACCTCCACCACTGTGGAGAGTCTTAGAACCATGTTTGCAACGCACGGCATTCCTGACATATTGGTCAGTGATAATGGTCTGTGCTTCACCAGCGCAGAATTTCACGATTTTATAGTTGACCACGGTATAAATCACGTTAAGACGGCACCTTTCAAGCTGGCCTGCAATGTCCAGGCGGAACGAGCAGTGCAGATCATTAAACAAGGCATGTTCAGAATCCAAGGTCCCACGCTGCAGAGCCGCCTATCGTGACTGCTGCTGGCATACAAATCTCGTCCGCATTCGTTGACTGGGGTTCCCCCTGTGCAACTATTGATGAAACGAATCTTAAAGACCAGGCTCTCATTAATCCTTCCAGACATGCATGAAATTGTTGAGGCTAAGCGTCAAAAGCTAACTGAATACCATGACCGAAATTCGAGGGGGAGGTGGAATGAGATAGGGGACAAAGTGTTTGTGCTAAACTATGGCCGGGGTCCCAAATGGCTTGCAGGTACAGTAACAGACAAAGAGGGAAACAGGCTACTGGTTGTACAAATGGACAATGGCCAAACCTGCCGGAGGCATGTAGACCAAGTAAAAAGTAGATTCACTGCTAACACTGAAGAACCAGAGGCAGACTACAATGTGGAACTCACACCACACCTGGTGGACAGACAGGTGGAACAACCTGAGGAAAGGGCAGTCTCAACAGACAACCCATGCGAGATACCAGCAATCACACCGAACGAAACAGACAGCCCAGGTGAGATACCGGCAATCACACTGAACGAAAAACAGGCACCAAGGCAAACAACTGAACCACAACTAAGACGCTCCACGCGAGAGTGCAGACCACCTGAGAGACTGAATCTATAAAGGCAATAAGACCTTGGGGGAGGGTGATGTCATGTATCTCACATTACTGTATATAACTGTATCTTACCATGCTATACATGACTGTAACTGGATATGACCTGGAACAATAAGCATACCTTACCACCAGGGGTGCACTTGCAGGAGACACTCCATACCTGTCCCACTGAGGTATATAAAGGGAGGTCTCAGGCAAGTGCAGCATTGGAGAGCTGGAATTAAAGGTGCAGGTCCTGAATAACCTTGACTTCAGCATGTGTCTCGTGTAAGTCAGTACATTAGAGTCAGGACTTAACAGGGTTGGGTGCATGTTGCAGCAGGGCAATGCTGAGGGTCAATTACAATCTGTGGCTTATGCCTCCAGGTCACTCTCTCAAGCAGAATGGGGATATGGCATGGTCAAGAAGGAAGCGCTTGCATGTGTCTATGGTGTAAAAAAAATGCATCAGTACCTCTTTGGTCGGAAGTTTGAGTTAGAGACGGACCACAAGCCATTAACATCCCTGTTATCTGACAGCAAGGCTATCAATGCCAACACATCAGCTCGCATACAGCGATGGGCCCTCACGATGGCTGCTTATGACTACTCCATCCGGCACCGGCCTGGCACTGAAAATTGCGCTGACGCGTTCAGCAGGCTTCCACTGGCCACCACTGAGGGGGCAGCGGAGCAAAGCACTGAGATGGCCATGGCTGTCGATGTCTTTGACAGAGCAGGCTCCTCCATCACAGCCCGCCAGATCAAAATCTGGACAAACAGAGATCCCCTCCTATCCCTGATTAAGAAATGTGTCCTGACTGGGGATTGGGCACCCGCACACGGAGCATGCCCTGAGGAGATCAGACCGTTCCACAGACGGATGGATGAGCTCTCCATCCAAGCCGACTGCCTACTATGGGGCAGCCGGGTAGTTATGCCCCAGAAGGGCAGGGAGGCATTCATCAGGGAACACCACAGCGAGCACCCAGGCATTGTGCTGATGAAGGCCATTGCCCGGTCACACGTTTGGTGGCCTGGAATTGATTCAGACCTGGAACACTGCGTTCGCAGGTGCACGACGTGTGCCTCCCCCAGGGAGGCCCCGCTCAGCCCGTGGCCCTGGCCCACCAAGCCATGGTCACGCATTCATGTTGACTACACGGGCCTGTTCATGGGTAAGATGTTCCTTATTGTAGTAGGTGCGTATTCGAAATGGATCGAGTGCATCATTCTGAATTCATGCACGTCATCCACCATCGTGGAAAGCCTCCATGTGATCTTTGCAACCCATGGCTTGCCGGACATCCTGGTTTGTGACAATGGCCCATGTTTCACAAGCTACGAATTCCGGAGTTTATGTCGGGCAATGGCATCAACCACGTCAGGACTGCGCCGTTCAAGCTGGCCTCCAATGGCCAGGCGGAACGTGCGGTCCAAATCATTAAGCAAGGTATGCTCAGGATTCAAGGACCCTCCCTACAATGCCGCCTATCGCGCCTCCTGCTGGCCTATAGATCTCGACCGCACTCGCTCATGGGGGTCCCGCCCGCAGAGCTACTAATGAAACGGACACTCAAAACTCGGTTGTCCCTCATTCCTGACCGACATAGTTGAGGGCAAGCGCAAGTCACAAAACGAGTACCATGACCGTAATGCAAGAGGGAGGTGTATAGAAATAAATGATCCTGTATTCGTCCTCTATCACGCCATGGGGCCCAAATGGCTTGAGGGTACTGTAATTGACAAAGAGGGGAATAGGGTCATCGTGGTAAAACTCAACAATGGTCAGATATGCTGTAAGCATCTGGACCAAGTAAAAAAACAGTTCAACATCGACACGGAGGAACCTGAAGAAGACCATGAAATTGAGCTCACAACACTGCCAGTGAACGAGCAACAAGAGCATTCAGGACAGGCCGGAATCACCACAGGTGACAGGCACCCACGTCAGTGTCCAACAACCAGAGCCCCAACTGCGGCGCTCCACGAGGGAGCGTAGACCACCTGAAAGTCTAAACCTATGATCCCAATAAGACTTTGTGGGGGGGAGTTAGATGTAGTCCTTACTACTAGGGGGATCAAGGGGTATGACGAGAAAGCGGGAATGGGGTACTGAAGTTGCATATTCAGCCATGAACTCATTGAATGGCGGTGCAGGCTCGAAGGGCCGAATGGCCTACTCCTGCACCTATTTTCTAAGGTGATGTCGTGTATGTAACCTTAATGTAACACCACTGTATTACTGTATACACTCAACCTAGATGCACACCTTGACCACAAGGAGTGAACTTGTGGGAGACACTCCTTACCTGATCACACAGATATAAAAAGGGAGGTCCCATGCAGGGTCATCACTTGGAGTCCTGTAAATAAAGAGTTAAGGTCAGAGTGACCTTGTTCCCAGAATGTGCCTCGTGTGGTTTCATGCTGTAGAGTAAGGACTTTACACCTTTAAGAATCATTCACCAGTTTATCCTAGCCAATTCACGTCTCATACCATTGAAGTTTCCTTTCTTTAAGTTCAGGACCCTAGTCTCTGAATTAACTGTGCCACTCTCCATCTTAATGAAGAATTCTACCATATTATGGTTACTCTTCCACGCACCACCAGATTGCTAATTAATCCTCTCTCGTTACGCAAGACCCAGTCTAGGATGGCCTTTCAATCGAGTTATCCCCTGTAGTCACGGATAGTGACACCAGTAAAGCTTCCACAGGCAGAGGAATGAGGCCTCTGTTACTTCAAGAAGTATCATAGAGAAAACTATTTAGACTCTCAAGTCTCATTTTAAATGCCCAGATAAATCTGGTGGATCCTTGCAATATAGCTCAGGAGTCTCCAGAATTGTAGTTTGCAGCATACTGCATAATAGGCTTGCTACTTTCAGAAGCTGAATTGGATGATGATGATGTTGGGGGAGGGGGGTGGGGGGTGGTGGCGTCAGGCAGTGGTGATGGAGGTTAGGAAAGCACTTCCATCCCCACAGCATGATCAGGGTGCAAGGGAAGGGAAGGAGGTAGATTAGGACTGCTAGCAGCCAGAAAAAGGAAAGCACAGCTTATAGCCCAGTAGGGTCAATGAAGAAAGGTTCACTCTGCTATTTAAGAATGGTGAGAGAGGGAAACTAGGAAATTATAGACCAGTTAGCCTAACATCTGCTGTCAGGAAATTACAAGAGTTTATAATTAAGGATAGGGTGACTGAACACCTCGAAAATTTTCAGCTGATCACAGAAAGCCAGCATGGATTTGTAAAAGGTAGGTCATACTTGACAAACCTGATTTGTTTTTTTGAAGAGGTTACTAAAGTAGTGGACAGGGGTTTATCTATGGATGTTATTTATATGGACTTCCAGAAGGCATTTGATAAAGTCCCTCATAAGAGACCGTTAATTAAAGTTGAAGCCCATGGAATTGAAGGCAAATTATTGACCTGGTTAGGAAATTGGCTGAGCGGCAGGAGATGAAGAGTAGGGATAATGGGCAGGATGTGACTAGTGGTGTCCCGCTGGGATCTGTGTTGCGGCTGCAACTATTTCACTGTATTTATTAACGACTTAGATGATGGGATAGAAAGCCACATATCCAAAGTTGATGATGACAGAAAGATAGGTGGCATTGTAAGTAGTGTAGATGAAAGCATATAATTACAAAGGGATATTGATAGATTAAGTGAATGGGCAAAACTGTGGCAAATGGACTTCAATGTAAGCAAATGTGAGGTCATCCACTTTGGACCTAAAAAGGATAGAACAGGGTACTTTCTAAATGGTGAAAAGCTAAAAATAGTGGAGGTTCAAAGAGACTTGGGGGGTCCAGGTACACAGATCATTAAAATGTAAGGCACAGAAAATAATCAAAAAGGCTAATGGAATGCTGGCCTTTATATCTAGAGGACTAGAATACAAGGGGGTAGAATTTATGCTACAGCTATACAAAAACCCTGGTTAGACCACACCTGGAGTACGGTAAGCATTTCTGGGCACCACACCTTAGGAAGGATATATTGGTCTTGGAGGGAGTGCAGCGTAGGTTTATCAGACTGATACCCAGACTCTAAGGGTTAAATTATAAGGCAAGATTACACAAATTAGGTTTGTTTTCTCTAGAATTTAGAAGGTTAAGGGGTGAGTTGATCAAAGTTTTTAAGATATTAAGGGGAACTGGATAGGATAGATAGAAACTACGTCTGCTGGTTGGGAAGACTAGGACTAGGCGGCATAGTCTAAAAATTAGAATCAGATCTTTCAGGAGTGAAATTAGGAAACACTTCTATACACAAGGGGTGGTAGAAGTTTGTAACTCTCTTCCACAAACAGCAATTGATTCTAGATCAATTGTTAATTTTAAATTTGACATTGATATTTTGTTAACCAAAGGTATTAAGTGATATGGGGCTAAGGCAGATATATAGAGTTAGGTCGCAGATGAGCCATGATCTCATTGAATGGTGGAATAGATTCAAGGGGCTAAATGGCCTACTCCTGTTCCTATTCCTCAAAGTTCTCCACTATCAAAGACCTCTGAAAAGTTCCTACATGATAGAAATGCAATGGTCCCCTGCTATCATCCTATTCCCAAACGTTGCAAGCATGTACAGAAATGAACTCAGAACTCCATGTGCTCAAGCTGTATCTACTTTCCATAAAAACATTTCCTCAAAAGGTGGCAAAAAAAACTATTCATCGCAACTACAACTACGCACCATGTCTATCCTTTTTGCCAGATAACTTACTTAATCAAGCTCCTAGTCTACTACTTCTATAAAGGTACTTCAAGTGAAATAAGGTTGAACATTGGGTCGTTGGGCTAATTTCCCTGCAACCTTTGTTCGGTTTGGGTTCCGCCAGGACCACTCGGCTCCATACCTCACTACAGCCTTGGTCCAAACATGAATAAAAGAGATGACTCATCTCAGGGAATCAGCTGTCTCACGTAGACCAGCTTCCAGCAGCTTCTCTTTTGCAGTGGCATAGGGCAACAGATCCATGTCTGAAGCTCCCCCATATGCAGACATTGGAGGGTGCCTTAAGAAATCAGCTTAATGCCACTCTTCAGAGAGCCAGAGAATTTGAACCCACTTCTGGCAGTCCACTGGTGCTGGTCACAGTCTCAGATGTGCTACTGGTCGGTGTGCGCTGTCAACCCCCTTCCTTCTATGGTTCACACCACACTTCAAGTAAGCATGAGAGACTTGATGATAGAGTATACGGAACAGACTTTGATATACCACAAAAACATTCACCGCACCTCCGCCACGATCTCTCACCACTCCTACACCTCAATCTCTCGTCGCTCCTCCGCCACAATCTCTCGCCGCTTATCCACCCCGACCTTCCCACTCCTCCACTGTACCTGGGCCCCACTGATGTTCCTGTGAGAGATCGTGGCGGAGGAGCAGTGTGAGATCGTGGCGGAGGTGCGGCGAATGTTTGTGGCGGAGGAACGGCGAATGTTCGTGGCGGAGGAGCGGCGAGAGATTGTGGCGGAGGTGCGGCAAATGAAGGTATGGGGCCCAGAACAGCCGAGGACCCAGGGGCAGCACGGCAATATGTGCGCGCACTAGGTCCGTGCAGCAGAGCATGTCTCCAGTTGTCCTGGTTAACCCTTGCCACTGGATAAAGGCCTAGCTCTGTCAAGCCCGTGAGGTGGCTGGTGTGCAACGGTTACCACACGTTAAAAAAATCCACGCACAGGCATCTTCCAACCCTTCAATTGGAATTCAGGACTGGAATATCGAGTCCTTCATTGAAACATCTATGAATTCATGTGGAAGCAAGTCATCCTCGTTCAAGGGACCGCCAATGATGATGATGATTGATATACAATACAGTGATCAGTGCCTGATTGTATACAGAGAGAGCAGCTTTTTGGTTTTTGTACTTTTGAGCTCACTGAAGAAGTATTGAAAACCATGC
The DNA here is from genome assembly GCF_044704955.1 of Pristiophorus japonicus. Classification (NCBI taxonomy): domain Eukaryota; kingdom Metazoa; phylum Chordata; class Chondrichthyes; family Pristiophoridae; genus Pristiophorus; species Pristiophorus japonicus. Next base: position 140,335,333 of record NC_091986.1, read on the forward strand.
TCCTTTACACACCGTATTTTGCCTACATCAAAGGTACAAGTCGCAGATAAGACCTCATGACGTATCTATTCCCAAATCCTTTGAAGACAGTATAGCATGTAAACAGTTGTAGTTATTTACTCCATGTAACTGTTCTTAACCTGAAATAAAAAAGAAAATGCTGGCAACTGTTGATGATTCTTTCATTCACATTTATACCATTTCTAGGCCCATCTTTTGTTCCTTTACTTGTCCCATTACCATCTCCTTTTGCCTCGCATTATCATCCCTTTTGTCTTTTAATCTATCCTACCTTCCACCCTATCACAGACCTTCCCTTTTGTTATTTTCTCCCCTCCCTCTGCACTTGCTTAAAACCTGTTACAGCTCTCACTTTTTTCAGTTCTGACAAAAGGTCATTGACCTGAAACATTAACTCTGTTTCTCTCTCCATAGATGCTGCCTGACCTGCTGAGTATTTCTAGAATTTTCTGTTTTTTTTAGATATCCAGCATCCGCAGTATTTTGCTTTTGTATTACTGTTCTTAACCTCTTTGAAAAATAGGCTTTATTCATTGTTATTTTTCTATACTAGTTAACAAATTCTCTACCTATCTTTATTACCCTAGCCACTAAAGTTACACTTTAATCACTCTTGGCTGATGTCATTACTGTCACTTATTTCCACTTCAAAGCCATCCTGTTATTCTTGAAAAGTCTGTTGCTCCAAGATACAAAGATGTCCAACATATCATGTCATTACAGATCAAATAGTCCCATCCAGGCCTTGGAAGCCCTGTGCAAGTGTGGTGGCTGTCCAGTCCCAGCACCTAGGTAATATCATATCCTGGGCCTATACGCGCTGGAGTTTAGAAAAATGAGAGGTGATCTCATTGAAACATACAAGATTCTGAGGGGGATTGACAGGGTAGAAGCTGAGAGGTTGTTTTCCCCGGCTGGAGAGTACAGAACTAGGGCCATAGTCTCAAGATAAGGGGTCAGCCATTTAAGATAGAGTTGAGGAGGAATTTCTTCACTCAGAGGGTTGTGAATCTTTGGAATTCTCTATCCCAAAGGGCTGTGAATTCTGGGTCATTGAGTATATTCAAGGCTGAGATAGATAGATTGTGGGACTCTAGGGGAATCAAGGGATATGGGGATAGGGCGGGAAAGTGGAGTTGACATTGAAGATCAGCCATGATCTTATTGAACGGCGGAGCAGGCTCGAAGGCCAACTCCCGCTCCAAATTCTTACGTTCTCCTTCCTCTGTATCAAATTTTTCACCCAGTATTTATCTCTTGAATTTATTGATTCAATAAGCCATCATTACCTCCCTACATAGCCTATTTCATTGTTTACATAGTTAAATTGTAGTGTATGGAGAAACAGTCAGACTGAACACTGTGAGCTCAAAGTAAAGAGTCACCTTAGTCTTTTATTGCAGGACTCCAGAGTGCCTCTCCAAACTGTGAAGCCTCCTTAAATACCTGTGCTCCCAAGGGATTATGGGATCCCTTGGGACTCCAGGGGATGAGCTCTCTGGTGGCTGAACAGAGTAAATACAAGTATACATATATAACATTCCCTACCCCCCCTCCAAAGTCAATAGTGCAACTATTTACAATGTGAGTCGATCTGGGGCCCTTCTTGCCCTGGTTGATCGTCTCGGTGTGAAAGCTGGTGTTGTTGAATCATTTGTTGGGTCCTCGCTGGGCTGCCTGAGGTGTTGGGCCCTGCTGTGGATGATGGGTTCTGCTTCGTGGTCAACCGTGGTGCCGGTTGCCACTGGTGCGTATGTTGGGGGATCAAAAAAGGTAGAGTCCAAGGTGGGTTGCTCAGGATAGTCCGTGAATCTGAGTTTGATTTGGTCCAAGTTTTCCGGTGAATGAGTCCATTTGAAAGTTTGACCTGAAACACCCTCTTCAATTACCCTCTTCAAGCCTTGCTTGATGGTTTGCACTGCTCTCTCTGCCTGACCATTGGACGCTGGTTTAAACGGGGCAGATGTAACATGTTTGATCCCATTATGGGTCATGAATTCTTTGAACTCAGCACTGGTAAAACATGGCCTGTTGTCGCTCACCAGAACATCGGCTGTGTGTGGCAAACATGGCCCGCAGGCTTTCAGTAGCGGCAGCGGACGTGCTAGCTGACATTATCTCACATTCAATCCACTTGGAGTACGCGTCTACAACCACAAAGAACATTTTACCCAAGAACGGGCCTGCATAGTCGACGTGTACCCTAGACCACGGTTTGGAGGGCCAAGACCATAAACTTAGCGCCGCTTCCCTGGGTACATTGCTTAACTGCGAGCATGTATTACATCTGTGAATGCAGGACTCTATAAGTCCGCATCGATACCGGGCCACCACACGTGGGATCTGGCTATCGTTTTCATCATTACGATGCCTGGGTGGGTACTGTGGAGGTCATTGATGAAGGTGTCTCTGCCCTTCTTGGGGACCACTACTCGATTGCCCCACAGAAGATAGTCTGCCTGTATAGACATTTCGTCTTTGCGCTGCTGGAATAGCTTTATCTCTTCCTGCATTTCCACTGGTACACTGGACCAGCTCCCGTGAAGCACACAGCTTTTGACTAGTGATAATAAGGGGTCCTGGCTTGTTCAGGTTTTGATCTGCCGGGCAGTGACGGGTGATTGCTCACTCTCAAATGCTTCCATAACCATGGTTAGATCTGCAAGCTGTGCCATTTCCACCCCCGTGGTGCGCAATGGCAGCCTACTGAGAGCATCGGCGCAGTTTTCTGTGCCTGGCCTGTGGCGGATGGCGTAGTTGTATGCGGACAACGTGAGCGCCCATCTCTGGATGCGGGCCGATGCGTTGGTATTTATCCTTTTACTCTCGGACATCAGGGACATAAGTGGCTTATGGTCAGTTTCCAATTTGAATTTTAGCCCAAACAGGTATTGATGCATTTTCTTTACCTCATAAACACACGCTAATGCTTCTTTCTCAATCATGCTGTAGGCTCTCTCAGCCTTAGACAGACTCCTGGATGCATAAGCAACTGGTTGCAGTTTCCCAAAATCATTAGCTTGTTGCAATACACACCCGACAACATATGATGACACATCACATGCTAGTACCAAACGCTTACATGGATCACACAACACAAGCTATTTGTTTGAGCATAACAATTTTCTCGCTTTTACAAAGGCATTTTCTTGGCTTTTGCCCCAAATCCATTCGTCCCCTTTTCGTAGTAAGACATGCAATGGTTCTAACAGTGTGCTGAGACCCGGTAAGAAGTTACCAAAGTAGTTCAGGAGTCCCAGAAACGACCGCAGCTCCGTCACGTTCTGTGGCCTCGGTGCGTTCTCGTTTGCATCCGTCTTTGCTTTGGTGGGCCTGATACCGTCCGCCCCAATCCTCTTTCCCAGGAACTCCACTTCAGACACCAGGAAAATGCACTTCGAGCATTTTAACCTGAGCCCTGCCCGGTTGAGTCGACTAAGAACCTCCTCCAGGTTTTGCAGATGCTCGACTGTGTTCCGACCTGTGACCAAGATGCCGTCCTGTAAGACCACGGTGTGCGAGACCGACTTCAGTAAGCTTTCCATGTTTCTCTGGATTATCGCCGCCGCTGATCGGATTCCAAACGGGCATCTGTTATAAATAAAAAGACCTTTGTGCGTGTTTATGCAGGTGAGGTCCTTTGGTGATTCCTCCAGTTCCTGCGTCATGTAGGCTGAAGTCAGATCCTGCTTCGTGAACATCTTTCCTCCTGCCAGCGTTGCAAAGAGGTCGTCGGCCTTTGGCAGTGAGTATTGGTCCTGCAGGGAGAAACGATTGATAGTTACTTTGTAATCGCCATAGATTCTGATGGTGCCATCTCCCTTGAGGACTGGGACGATAGAACTGGCCCACTTGTTGAACTCGATCGGGGAAATGATGCCCTCTCTTTGCGGTCTAGCTCGATCTTTACCCTTTCTCTCATGTACAGTACTGCTCTCGCCTTGTGATGGATGGGTTGCACCCGGAATTAGGTGGATCTGCACTTTTGCTCCTTAGAATTTCATGATGCCTGGTTCGAACAGTAAAGGAAATTTGTTTAAGACCTGGGCACACAAAGTGTCGTCAACGGGCGATAGCGCTCGGACGTCGTCCCAGTTCCAGTGTATCTTTCCCAGCCAGCTCCTGCCGAGCAGCGTGGGACCATCGCCCGGTACCACCCAGAGTGGTATCTTGTGCACTGCTCCATCGTAGGAGACCTTTATGGTCATACTGCCAATAACAGGAATCAGTTCTTTTGTGTAAGTTCTTAGTTTCATGCAAACTGGAGTTATGACTGGCCTTGAGGCCTTGTTGCACCACAACCTTTAGAAAGTATTTTTGCCCATGGTGGACTGGCTCGCGCCCATGTCCAGCTCCATTGACACCAGGAATCCATTTAGTTCAACATTCAGCATTATCGGGGGACAATTCGTGGTAAATGTGTGCACCCCATGTACCTCTGCCTCCTTGATCTGAGGGTCTGGTTCGTCGTGATCCTCCACGGATCTGTCCTCTGCAACATGGTGGTTTGCAGGTTTAATAGGCTTTGCAGCTCGCCTGCACACTCGGAGGTGTCCCATTGTTCCACAGTCCTTGCAAACGTACTCGTTGAATCAGCATGAATGGAAACGATGATCACCCCCGCAGCGCACAAGATGTTAATGGCCTTGCATTCATCACCCTCGATGGTGGACTCTAAGACATCTGCAGACCTGTAGCTGCAGGTATGTGTGACCTGCCCTCGAAAACAACATCATTTTGTTCACAGTACTTGTAGCAGCACTTGTGTGCTGAAAGATTTGCTTCGTATTGTCACTGGTGGCAATGAACGCCTGGGCTATCGCTCTGGCCTTACTCAAGGTTGGGGTCTCTGCAGTCAAAAATTTGTGAAGTATGGTTTCGTGGCCAATATCAAGTACGAAAAAGTCTCTGAACATGTGCTCCAAATGTCCTTCAAATTCGCAATGTCCTGCAAGGCATCTTAGCTCGGCGACATAACTTGCCACTTCCTGGCTTTTAGATCTTTTGTAGGTGTAGAACCAGTACCTCGCTATCAGAACGCTTTCCTTCAGGTTCAAATGCTCTCGGACCAGTGTGCACAAATCGTCATACGATTTCTCCGTGGGTTTCGCTGGAGTGAGCAGATTCTTCATGTGGCCATACGTTGGTGCCCCACAGATGGTGAGGAGGATCGCCCTCTGTTTGGCAGCGCTCCCTTCCCTATCTAGCTCGTTGGCCACGAAGTATTGGTCGAGTCGCTCTACAAAAGTTTCCCAATCATCTCCCTCTGAAAGTTTCTCCAGGATGCCCACTGTTCTCTGTATCTTTGGGTTCTCTATCTCGTTGCCAGTTGTTGTGTATGGAGAAAGAGTCAGACTGAACACTGTGAGCTCAAAGTAAAGTGTGACCTTAGTCTTTTATTGCAAGTCTCCAGAGTGACTCTCCAACCTGTGAAGCCTTCTTAAATACCTGTGCTCCCAAGGGATTATGGGATCCCTTGGGACTCCAGGAGATGAGCCCTCTGGTGGCTGTACAGTGTAAATACAAGTATACATATATAACATAAATCTTGTCTAACTTTTCACAATCTCGCTTCCAAGTTTGTTGTAGAATCTGTGCCTATGTTCAACAGATTGACATATATCTCATGTATACGGCTTAGGATCTACAACACTTCAAAAGGGTCACTCCTAAGCCTTCTGTGCTCCAGCATCAACAACTTGCATTTAACATAGTCAAATGTCCCATGTCACTTCACAGCTTTATGAAACAACATTTGACACCGAGCCACATAAGGAGGTATTAGAATAGATGGCCAAAAGCTTGGTCAAAGAGGTAGATTTTAAGGAGCACCTTAAAGGAGGAGAGGTGGAGAGGCAGAGAAGTTGGGGGGAGGGGGAAATTTCAGAGATTGGGGCCTAGGCGGCTGAAAGCATGACCACCAATGGTGGAGCAATTAAAATCAGGGATGCGCAAGAGACCAGAATTGGAGCAACGCAGATATCTCTGAGGGTTGTCGGGCTGGAGGAGGTTACAGACGCCATGGAGGAATTTTAAAATTGAAGTGTTAGTGGACTGGAAGCCAGTGTAGGTCAGCAAGCACAGGGGTGGTCGGTGAACTGTACTTAGTCCGAGTTAGGATACGACCAGCAAAGTTTTAGATGAGCTCAAGTTTATGTAATGTGGAAGATGGGAGGCTGGCCAGGAAAGCATTGGAATAGTCAAGTCCATAGGTAACAAAGGTTTCAGCAGCAGATGAGCTGAGGCAGGGGTGGAGTCGGGTGATCAGTCGATCCCCTTAACCAATTAAATTTAAGGATAAAAAAGCAGAGGAAGAAAGTGGGTGAATTAGTCAAATTCGATACAGAAAGAGAAATAAATAGAGGGATTGGATTGAGAGGGAAAAAGAGACAGAAAGGAAAGTTAGAATTAAAAAAAAATGTAATAAAACCTCTAGAAACAATTTACTACTTGCAGGAGTGAGACTTCACATTTTCAATTGTTCCCTTTCCGGGCCTCCACAGTTGAGTGGCATTGCAGGAACATAAATCTCTTCATTAAAAGGGTCCTTATATTGTCAAATGCCAGCCCGTAACTTTCTGCATGAAGTTTAATTTGTTTTAACAGTGCAAAGTTGGGATTTTCTTAAAACTTATGGGGAGGTTGACAAAGGCTTGCCATTTTTGCAAGGCCAATGACAGAACGGCGCAAATCATCCAGCAATTTGTGGCGATTTGCAACTTTTGCTGTAACTCTTTCTCACCACAAATTGATGTTTTTTTTAAGATACTAATTGTTATGTATGGAGAAAGCGTCAGACTGAACACGGTGAGCTCAAAGTAAAGTGTGACCGTAGTCTTTTATTGCAGGTCTCTAGAGTGCCTCTCCAACCTGTGAAGCCTCTGTAAATACCTGTGCTCCCAAAGGATTATGGGATCCCTTGGGATTCCAGCGGATGAGCCCTCTGGTGGCTGTACAGAGTAAATACAAGTCCACATATATAACACTAATAACGGCGAGCGCCATGAACTCGCTGTTATTTTGCCAGCAAATTGTGGGCCAACCTCCTTGCTAAGAGGGTAAACCGAGCGATGCACTGTCAGTTACGGTGTGGTCATCTCATGTTTTGTGGCGGAGCAGCGGCGAGAGATTGTGGCGGAGGTGCGCCGAATGTTTGCAGTGGAGGAGCGGCGAGAGATCGTGGCGGAGGTGCGGCAAATGGGGTACAGGGCCCAGAAGAGCTGAGGGCCCAGGGGCAACACAGGCCAGCCCACACTGCGATATGTGTGCACACTAGGTCTGTGCAGCAGAGCAGGTCTCCAGTCGTCCTGGTTTACCCTTGCCACTGGATAATGGGCTAGCTCTGTCAAGCCCGTGTGGCGATGTGCAACGGTCACCATACATTAAAAAAATCCACACACAGGTATCTTCCATCCCTTGAGTTCAGGACTGGAATATTGGGTCCTTCATTGAAACATCTGCGAACTCATTCCTTTTTGTGTGGAAGCAAGTCATCCTCGTTCGAGGGACCGCCTATGATGGTCATCAGGGTGCAGGTCGTTGGTGTCGCCAAAAATCACTGTGCTGCAGCTGGCGGTCGCCATGACGGCGAGCCTCGCCTTTGACCTATGAACAACCGGAAGTTCCGGTTGGAACGGCTCGAGATTCGAACAGTTGCCGCGGAGATGCAGCTTTGTTTGTGGTGGCGCGGTGATGGGAAGTAACGGAGATAAGGCCCTCGGCTCCGTTATCGAGCGGTTACAAGATCCCTACCTCGGCAATAATGGGGCGGAAAATAGGAGAGGGCGTTCCTCTGTGAGCGCGATCGTGGAGCGGTTTAAAGTGCGGCTGGCAGACCGTGAGGATCAGGTGTGAGGATGGCGGCGGCGGGGGCAGGTGGAGCGGGGGTTTGCGAAGGGTCCAGAGGGCGAGGGATTCTGAGCTCACTCCAGAAGTTGCATTGAAACTATAGTGCTGAGGTGATAAATCAAGGTCCACCTGCCTCTTCCGTGAATTTAAAAGATCCCATGGATTTGATCCTGGAGCCAACAGTCCACCCTCAACCATTAATGGGCATTCACCTCATTGTTTATGAGATCTTGCTGTGTGCAAAGTGGCTTCCGTGTTTGCCTATGTAAGAGTTATTATACTTCAAAATATCAATATAAAATACTTTATAAGCTGTGATGTCAGGCAAAATGCTTCCTTTTGAGCCTGCAGTAACTATCCATATCCTTGCTCCACGATGATGTTCAACATTATTAATGGTTTGTTAGAACATTACTAGAAACATACCATGATATAATTCTAAGATAATTCGTTGCTGCCGTAGGTATCATCATAGGCAGTCCCTCGGGGTCGAGAAGGACTTACTTCCACTCTTAAAATGAGTTTTTAAGTGGCTGAACAGTCAATACGAGAACCACAGACTCTGTCACAGGTGGGACCCACTTTTAAGCTTTTCTGAAACAATCAAAAGCCTAGAGGCAAAAGAACAATGTACCATTCTGCCACAAATGGTTATAACTCTACTTTTGATGCTTGTTTGACTATTATGAACTACTTTAGTTTTCTTGGCTTCATCTGAACTCATTGCAAAACTGCAGGTATCCATTATTTGCTGTTTATTTATATTTTTCTAGAAGTTAATTTCCCATGTCAGTTGAAGCAGAGTATTTTATATATTGCTCTCTTTCTTTGTGTTTTTGTTGAAATTGATCAAATTAAAAAAGAAAGACTTGGATTTATAAAGTGCCTTTCACAACCACCAAATGTCTCAAAGCTCTTTACAGCCAATGAAGTACTTTTGAAGTGTAGTCACAGCCAATTTGCGCACAAGCAAGCTCCACAAACAACAATGTGATAATGACCAGATAATTTTTTGTTAGGTTGATTGAAGGATAAATATTTACAAGGACACCAGGGATAACACCTCTGCTCTTATTCAAAATAGTGCCATAAGATCATTTGCGTCCACCTGAGAGAATAGACAGGGCCTCGGTTTAAGATGGCACTTCCAACAGCGCAGGCTCCCTCAGCACTGCACTGGAGTGTCAGCCTAGATTTTATTTTTGTGCTCAAGTCCCTGGAGTGGGACTTGAACCCACAACCTTCTAGCTCAGAAGTGAGTGTGCTGCTCACTGATCCACAGTTGACACTCCATTCATGTCCTGCAGCACTTTGGACAATTAAAAAAATGTTCCGATTTGAGGGAAATGTACTTTAAAAAGTAATGCATTAGAAAACCTAACTAAATTTGATGTAATCAAGTACAACATCAGCTATCAAAATAATAAAAGTTGGTAGAGCGAAGATAGACAGATTTTTGAGCGATAAGGGAGTAAAGAGTTATGGGGAGGGGGCAGGGAAGTGGAGCTGAGTCCATGATCAGATCAGTCATGATCTTATTGAATGGCGGAGCAGGCTCTAGAGGCCAAATGGCCTACTCCTGCTCCTATTTCTTATGTTCTTATCTCATTTTTGTATGTTTTATCCAATTAATCCCACTCTCCTGCTTTTCCCCATAGTCCTGTAAGTTTTTTTTCCTTTCAAGTATTTATCTAATAATCATTTGAATGTTACTATTGAATTTGCTTCCACCACCCTTTCGGGTAGTGCATTCCAGATCACAACAACTCACTTTAAGATGATCATTGATAAGGACATAAGTATGACAAAAAAACAGATTGCAGAAAAGCTGATTGTGAGGGGCTAAGAATAGAACTTGGGAAAATAAAATGGGCAACAATATTGGCAAAAATCGATGTAGAACAGCAATGAGAAACATTAAAAACGGTGTTCAACAGATTGCAGGAACAATATATTCTGCTAAAAGGAAAGAATAAACTAAACAATAAGGAGACTCCATGGATGAATAAACCCATAAGGGAACCATTGAGGGTAAGGAAAGAGGCCTACATTAAGTACATAGACAGCACAGGAGTGCATAATAAGGGAGAATAAGAAAAGATTAGGAGAAAAGCAAAAAAAAATTAGGAAGGCAAAGAGGAACAATGAGATCCAAATTATCAAGGAACATAAAACAAAATAGTAAAATATTTTACAGGCACATCAGTTTTAAAAAAAAAGGGAAGTTTGGGATAGGAATAGGGCCATTAAGGGATAGACAGAATAATACCACAGGTAAAGATAGAGAGATGGCAGAAATATTAAAGAATTATTTTGCTTCAGTATTTACAAGGGAGATAGAACAGGTGGACATGACATTGGTGCGGCGAGGTCAGGACGAAGGAGCGGCAAGAGTTCATAGAGGGATGTGATCTGGGCCCAGGAGAGGCGAGGGCCCAGGGGCAGCACAGGCCAGCCCATACTGCGATATGTGTGCGCACTAGGTCCGTGCAACAGAGCTGGTCTCCAGTCGTCTTGGTTAATCCTCGCCACTGGACTAAGACTAGCTCTGTCAAGCCTGTGCGGTGGCTAGGGTGCAATGGCCACCACATGTTAAAAAATATCCATGCACAGGCATCTTCCACACTTCAGGATGTAGTTTGGGATCCGGAATATGATTGAAACACCTGTAAACTCATCCATTTTTGGCGTGGAAGAAAGTCATCCTCGTTTCGAGGGAGTGCCTACGATGATGATAATGAGATAAGTACCTTTAAAATAAAAAGAAGGATATGTTAAATAAACTAATTAAACTCGAGGATAGAAACCCTGGTCCGGATGGATTGCATCCACGCATCGAACCTTGGTTAGACCACACTGTGCACAGTTCTGGTCGCCATATTTATAAAAAGGATATAAAGGCACTGGAGAGCGTGCAGAGAAAATAAACAAGGATGATGCCAGAAATGCGAGGGTATACATACCAGGAAAGGATGAACAGGCTGGGTCTCTTTTTTTTTCTCTTGAAAAAAGAAGGCTGAGGGGTGACTTAATAGAGGTCTTCAAAAATTATTAAAGGTTTTGATAGTGGATGTAGAGAGAATGTTTCCACGTGGGGAAGAGCATAACTAGAGGCCATCAATATAAGATAGTCACCAAGAAATCCAATAGGGAATTCAGAAGAAAATTCTTTACCCAAAGAGTGGTGAGGTTCTGGAACACGCTACCACAGGGAATGGTTGAAGCGAATACAAGTGCAGCACCTAAAATCCGGGACTGAGGCCGTTCCGGACTTCGTGTTTTTCCAGACTTTTGAACGTGTTTCTGATGTCACGAATCCGGAAACACCCAGATTTGGGTATTTCTGGAGTTTGGAACGTCAGAAAGACAGGGGGAGGGCCCCGCCGAGGAGGTGTTCGGGCTGGCTGGGGTCCGGTCGAGGAGGTGTTCGGGCCGGCCAGGGCCCCGCCGAGGAGGTGTTCGGGTCGGCCGAGGCCCCGCCAAGGAGGTGTTCGGGCCGGCCGGGGTCCGGCCGAGGAGGTGTTCGGGGCCGGCCGGGGTCCAGCCGAGGAGGTGTTCGGGCCGGCCAGGGTCCGGCCGAGGAGGTGTTCGGGCCGGCCGGGGTCCGGCCGAGGAGGTGTTCGGGCCGGCCGAGGAGGTGTTCGGGCCGGCCGGGGTCCGGCCGAGGAGGTGTTCGGGCCGGCCGGGGTCCGGCCGAGGAGGTGTTCGGGCCGGCCGGGGTCCGGCCGAGGAGGTGTTCGGGCCGGCCGGGGTCCGGCCGAGGAGGTGTTCGGGCCGGCCGAGGAGGTGTTCGGGCCGGCCGGGATCCGGCCGAGGAGGTGTTCGGGCCGGCCGAGGAGGTGTTCGGGCCGGCCGGGGTCCGGCCGAAGAGGTGTTTGGGCCGGCCGGGGCCCCGCCGAAGAGGTGTTCGGGCCGGCCGGGCCCCGCCGAGGAGGTGTTCGGGCTGGCTGGCGAGGAGGCCCCGAGATAAGGGCGGTGGCGGGTCCAGATTCCGGAACATTTTACGGATTCCGGATGACCCTGCCACCGATCGGTCCGGATTCTGGAACTCTGGATTTTCGACGCTGCACCTGTAGTATAGATTAATTTAAGGAGCGGGAAGATAAGCATATGAGGGACAAGGGAATAGAGGGTTATGCTGATAGATTTAGATGAGGAAAGACAGGAGGAAGCTTGAGTGGAGCTTAAACGTCGGCACGGACTGGTTGGGCCGAATGGCCTGTTTCTGTGCTGTATATCCTATCTAATCCTATGAGTTTCATGCTATACAAAATATTGAGATTTATAAACATGGTCATAAATTCTCCCATTGGTATTTCACCTCAACTTAGTGAGACTGGTCACTTACTAAAATGAAAAATTAATAAAACATTAATTAAAAATATCCCAATATTATAATGCATCATGAGGTGTTGCTAGGTTTATATTATGCACAACAAAAATGTGGTAATTTGTCCATGGTCTTTTATTACTTGTTAAATAAACCTAGCATTATATTGCTGTGGTACAATATTTTACATGTAATATAGCATATAACATTTTATGCAGTGAACCTGGCACATTTTGCTATTTTGGGTATCTGATTTAAAAGTCACAATACTCATTTCAACAGTTAATAATTTTTATTTTAGGACTCCACAGTAAATATAACCAGAATTAGTTCGAACATCAACCCATCTATCAAAGGTAAAATTATGATTTTTACTATTCTATAGATTGAAAGTAGTAATTGTCCTAGATTTGTAAACTGGTGTATATTGCTACAAAAATGTGTCTCAGCCAATCAGAAATTTGTATTTTCTTAGTGTATGCCAAAGTATTTGAACACTTGTTGCTATTTGCCTTTCCAGCACAAGAGCTTTGGGAAGCTGTCTATAACTATAACTGGCAAGTGAATTTTAAAAATAAAACAATATATATAATACTAGTAGATCACCTGTGGTACCAGTAGATACAATGGAGTTATAACACTACTTAGTGGCAGCAATCTGGAACTGCAGTATCACAGACCTATTTACATAGGGCATTCCTATTATAACTGGTACAGAGGCATTTTCAATGTTAAAAATTGACATGAAAAGTGTGATCAAAATTGCAGACTCGTATCCCCCTCCCCTCAATCCCTCTTCCTCTCCCTCTGCCTTTCTTTCTCTCAAACAACAAAGTCCTCGTTTTGATAAGGTTCCATGCAATAGATTAGATTAATAAAAATTAGTGTATGGAATTGGAGGTAGCAACAACAACTTGTATTTATATAGTGCCTTTAACATGGTAAAATGTCCCAAGACGCTTCACAGGATTAAGAAAAAAAAATGACACCGAGCCACATAAGGAGAAATTAGGGCGGGTGCTTGGCCAAAGTGGTAGGTTTTAAGGAGTGTCTTAAAGAAGGAAAGAGAGTTAGAGAGGCGTAGAGGTTTAGGGAGGGAATTCAAAAGCTTAGAACCTAGGCAGCTGAATGCACTGTCACTAATGGTTGAGCGATTAAAATCAAGGATGCTCAAAACGCCAGTATTAGAGGAGTGCAGATATCTCAGCGTGGAGGAGGTGGTGTTGGGGCTGGAAGAGACTACTGAGATAGGGAGGGGTGAGGTCATGGAGGAATTTGAAAACAAGGATGAGAATTTTAAAATTTCAGCATTGTTTACCTGGGAGCCAATGTAGGTCAGTGAGCACAGAGATAATGGGTGAGCGGAACTTGGTGCGAGTTAGGACGCGGGCAGCTGAGTTTTGGATGACCTCAAGTTTACATGGATCGAACGTAGAAGGCCAGCCAGGAGTGCATTAGAATAGTCCTGGATGAGGGTTTCAGCAGCGGGTGAGCTGAGGCAGGGGTGGAGAAGGGCGATATTACTGAGGTGGTAATAGGAGGTCTTAGTTATGGTGCGGCTATGTCGTCGGAAGCTCATTTCAGGGTCAAATATGACACCAAGATTGCGAACAGTCTGTTTCAGCCTCAAACAGATGCTGGGGGAGGGTTGGAGTCAGTGGCTAGGGAATGGAGTCTGTGGCGGGGACTGAAGTGGGGGTAGATGGGGTGGTGTTGGCAGTGGTTTGGAGGGTTAGGTGGGTATTGGGGGGGTGGGGGGAAGCACAAGTCACCACTTGACTTGGGACGTTGGGCAGGATTGCTCTGAATGCCTTCCCACAAGGGTACAGCTTTGGTCATAAACCACCTGGTGCCTGCTATTCTTTAGTACTGTTTGGACACTTTAATTCCTTCTCTTGAATTGCTCATCAACCTCCACAGGAAATTAATTGATTTCTTCTGGGATCAAGTGAACACTGGGTCTCTGTTGAAGTTCTTAGCCCACTGCTTGAGTAGGGCAGTTAGGCGCTGGTTTGCGTTTGCACGCAGTTGGTGACATTCTGCTTTCAGACCCTGTAGAGATACTTCTTGTGTCGAGGATGCTTCAAAATGGTGTGCGTTGGTGACATACTGTCGGCATCATGTGCGATCCTGAGCTGAGCTTTACACCCAAGATCCTTATCAACACCAAGAGTACTTAGTTTTACCTTTGCGCCATTGTTGAATTCTCCAACATTGTGCCCCTCTCTTCCTCCCCCCATCAGCCACTCTGCCCCGCAACCCTTAATTATGCTTTGCTGCGACCATACTCCATTATTTGAAAGCTCTACTTCCTAGTATTCCCATCATCCACCCTCCAACTTGTTCAAAACGCAGTTGCCTGTACTATGTCTTGCTCACCGATTATCCACATCCTCAGTGAACTACACTGGCACCTTATACCCCAGTGCATACAGTGTAAAATCCATGGCCTTTCTCCTCCCTACATCTGCAACCACCTTGTATCCTCTCCAACACTCTGGTCCTTTGACTCTAGTCTCATGTGCATCCCTTTACCTCATCATTGGTGGCAGAGCCTTCAGGTGCTTCTGTTCTACTCTTTTGAAATCCCTTCATAAAATCTTATGCCTCTCTACTGCTCTGTGCTGATTTAAAAAAACTCAAAACCCATATTTTCGATCTAGGCTTCAATCACTTCTCCGAACCCTCACCTGTGGCTCAACATGCATTCCTCTAGTTATTTCTCTATAAATTGCTATTACAATTTTATGTGTTTTGTGTTGGATATTCTCGAGTTCAGTGTCACTGTTCACTCCCCTAAGTGTACTTCAAGTCCTCAATAATCTAGATTGCACCTTTACTGTCCAACATCTAGTTAAATAATGGCGCATCCTGGGACATTGTTCCATTAACCGGTATCAGAAGTTGATCCCGCACTGGCCCGCTTCTGTCCCGGGCCGAAGGGACCACGCACCGGCCTGCAGCTCCTGATCGGGGCTTGCGGCCTACACCGGGACATCATTCAAGACTTTTCAAAACCGGCCGAAGGGAGCCCGGGACTGGCGCTGAACCGGCCGAAGGGACCCCGTGTCGAAATCTCGACTCTCAATTTAACTCTCAATATAAGACTCTGACACAAACAGCTCCGGTAGATGTTCCTTTAATAAGTTTTACTTGCTGCAAGGAAAAGCCCCGCTAAGTCAAAGGCTCAGCGAAGACTTCTACAGTGGTACAAAATCACATTATCTTTATACAGAAGAACAAACAAATGATGGTTCCATCACGTGTATCAGTTCTGCCCTTGCGGTCAGCAAATACAGATAAGGAGTTCTTCAATCACTTAATTGACATTGCATCCTTGCTTTAGTCTTTACATATCTATACAACTTTTATTTAGTACTTCTAAGGTTTAGCATAGCAACAGTTATTAGTAGGGAGCACAATTCCAACAGGACATTCTTTCTGTTATGGAGGGTAAATTCAAGGTTTCCTCACTCTCACAGATGGCTCCTGCTTTTCTTAATTTAGTCAGCTATCAGTCAAGGTTAGTATGCTTATGCAGAAGCAAACTGTCTGCTGCAGGGGCTTCTGGGAAAAATGATACTCCATTTTGTTTTATTACAAAAGGGTACATTTGACAGGAAATGTGACTTCTAAAGTAAATTTCCACACCCGGGACCGCTGCTGAACCAGCCGAAGGGACCCCGGGATCGGCGCTGAAAGGACCAAGCTGCTGTAATTTCTTTGAGGGGCCGGAACTCCTACTACTGTACTGACGTACATCCTAAACCTCTAATCCATTTTTAATCAATATTAAACTTTTAATCAACTTTTAAACCCTTAAACAATTTGGGTAAACTTTTATAACCTACTACTGATTTACATTTTAGACTTTTTATCAACTTTTAATCAAACCTTTAATCAACCTGTGTAACTTAAAAAATATATATATATATATATATATTTTGGAAATACTTTTAAACTCTTAAACTTTTAAAACAACTTGGAAACCTTTGAGGACATTTTTAATCGTAGGAGAAACTTTACAAAACATCCCTTGGAACCCCAGTGGACAGCTGACCTTCCTAATGCCTGCCCCCCAACCAAGCCTCGGGCCACTTGCCATCAATGGCGCTACTCGGCGCCGAGCTTGCGGCCAACACCTCGCCGTAGGCAATTAGACTTATACAGCGGTGCCTGGTCTGTAGTCGTCTTGACCCTCTTGTCATTGGATCAAGACTCAGCTAAGCCCGTGTGGTTGCCGGTGTGCAGCGGCCACCCCACGTTAAAAGAACTCATACACAGGCATCTTCCACTTCATTAATATGAAGTTCGGGACCTGGAACGTCAGGACCCTCATGGACAATTCCAACCAAGCAACAGGCCGGAACGCCGGACCGCCATAGTTGCCCAGGAACTTAGACGTTTTGACATCGACATCGCCACCCTAAGCGAGACCCGGCGGGCAGGGGAAGGCCAGCTCAAGGAACATGGTGGAGGTTACACCTTTTTCTGGAAAGGAAAACCAGAGGAAGAACGGCGCCTTCATGGAGTCGGCTTCGCGTCAAAAATGAACTGGTCGATCGTCTCAAAGACTCCCTCTGCAAGGTTAACGAACACCTCATGACTCTTCGCCTTATCCTATCCCGGAACCAATGCGCCACAGTCATCAGTGCGTACGCCCCAACACTCGATGCACGGATGCAACGGATGAGGCTAAAGAGGGTTTTCATTCCAACCTCGAGACATCCCTGTCCTGCGTCCCCACGGGCGATAAATTGATGCTCCTAGGTAACTTTAATGCCAGGGTTGGCAAAGACATAGCCCTCTGGGGAGGCGTGATTGGCAGAGAGGGGGTAGGGAAAGCCAACTCCAGCAGTACGCTACTCCGGACAAAATGTCTGGAACATGAACTCCTCATCACCAACACCCTGTTCTGCCAGAGGGACAAATACAAGGCATTGTGGCAATACCCTCACTCCAAACACTGGCACCTGCTTGACTATGTCATCGTCCGAGCCAGGGATTGCAAGGATGTGCGCATCACCTGCGCCATGACTGGAGCTGACGACTGCTGGACGGACCAACGCCTAATCCGATCCATCATCAATATTAACTTGGCCCCAAAGCAGAGGGGACAACAGAAGCAGTGCCGCAAAAAAATTAATGCTGGGGCACTTAAAGACCCAGCTAAGAGAGCCCTATACAGCCAGTGCCTCACAATTAATCTGGCCTGCCTTTATGACCCTGAGATGCTCAATGCCCATAGTGCTTGGTCTGCCCTCCAGGCCTCCATAACCAGTGCCTCAACCAGAAAACACCAGGACTGGTTTGATGAAAATGATCAGGAGATTCAAGAACTAATGGATCGTAAGTGCAGAACATTTCTGAGCCTCAAGCAACAACCCAACTCGGGAGCAGCAAAGCAATGTTACAGACGGCTCAAGGCCGAGGTCCAACAAAAAACCCGGGACCTAAAGAACAGATGGTGGATGGAGAAAGCACAGGAGATACAACAACTGGCCGACAGCCACGATATGCGAGGATTCTTCATTGCAGTCAAGGCCACCTACGGTCCAAACTCCCTAGGCCCCACCCCACTCTTGGCCAAGAACGGGGAAACACTCATCAAGGACACCGAGGCTGTCTGGGCCTTCTGGAAGGAGCACTTTGAAGATCTCCTCAATTGAGACTCTGCCTTTGACTCGAGTGTTCTCGACTCTATCCCGCAGCATGGGACCCGCTACCACCTCAGTGAAACCCCAATGCTGCACGAGGTAGGCAAAGCCATAAAACAGCTTAAGAATAACAAGGCTATAGGTGCGGATGGAATTCCTGCTGAGACACTAAAGTTTGGCGGAGAGGCGCTGCTGGCGCGGATACATGACCTCATCACCCTCATTTGGAGGGAGGAGAGCATGCCGGGAGATCTGAGATGCAGTGATTGTGACCATTTTTAAAAAGGACAAGTCCGACTGCGGCAACTACAGGGGAATCTCCCTGCTACTAGCCACTGGGAAGGTTGTCGCTAGAGTTCTCCTCACCCGTCTTCTCCCTGTGGCCGAGGAGCTCCTCCCGAAGTCACAGTGTGGATTTTGTCCCCCACGGGGCACAATGGACATGATCTTTGCAGCACGACAACTGCAGGAAAAATTCAGGGAGCAGCGCCAGCCCTTATATATGGCCTTTTTCGATCTTACAAAGGCCTTTGAGACTGTCAACCGTGAGGGCTTATGGAGTGTCCTCCTCCGTTTTCGATGCCCCCAAAAGTTTGTCAACATCCTTCGCCGTGATCCTTACCAGTGGATCCATTACAGACCCTATCTACGTCCGGACCGCGGTCAAACAGGGCTGCGTCACCGCTCCAGCCTTCTTCTCAAACTTCCTCGCTGCCATGCTCCACCTCGCAGTCAACAAGCTCCCGGCTGGAGTGGAACTAAACTACAGAACCAGTGGGAAGCTGTTTAACCTATGCCGCCTCCAGGCCAGGTCCAAGATCACCCCAACCTCTGTTGTTGAGCTGCAATACGCGAACGACGCCTGCGTCTGCGCACATTCTGAGGCTGAACTCCAGGATATAGTCGATGCATTTACCGAGGCATATGAAAGCATGGGCCTTACACTTAATAGCCGTAAGACAAAGGTCCTCCACCAGCTTGTCCTCGCCGCACAGCGCTGCCCGCCAGTCATCAAGATTCACGGCACGGCCCTCGCCAACGTGGACCACTTCTCATACCTCGGGAGCCTCTTATCAACGAAGGCAGAAATTGATGCGGAGATTCAACATCGCCTCCAGTGCTGCCTTCGGCCACCTGAGGAAAAGAATGTTCGAAGACCAGGCCCTCAAATCTACCACCAAGCTCATGATCTACAGGGCTGTAGTAACACCCGCCCTACTGTATGGATCAGAGGCATGGACGATGTACAGTAGACACCGCAAGTCACTGGAGATATATCACCAACGATATCTCTGCAAGATCCTGCAAATCCCCTGGGAGGACAGGCGCACCAACATCAGTGTCCTCACCCAGGCTAACATCCCCAGCATTGAAGCACTGACCACACTCGATCAGCTTTGCTGGGCAGGCCACATAGTTCGCATGCCAGACACGAGACTCCCTAAGCAATTGCTCTAAGTGGAGCTCCTTTGGCAAACGAACCAAAGGTAGGCAGCGGAAACTTTACAAGGACACCCTCAAAGCCTCCCTGATAAAGTGCGACATCACTGACACCTGGGAGTCCCTGGCTGAAGATCGCTCTAGGTGGAGAAAGTGCATCTGGGAGGGCGTTGAGCTCTTCGAATCTCAACGCCGCGAGCATGAAGAGGTCAGGCGCGAGCATGAAGAGGTCAGGCGCAGGCAGCGGAAGGAGTGTGTGGTAAATTCTTCCCCCGACGAATGTCTGTCCCACCTGTGATGTGGTCTGTAGCTCCCGTATTGGACTGTTCAGTCACCAAAGAACTCACTTTAGGAGTGGAAGCAAGTCTTCCTCGATTCCGAGGGACTGCCTATGATGAACAGAAGTCTCACTACATGTGTTCTATTGCCTTTAAAAGCGGCGGACTGAAATCCACTCTGAGACAAGGCACAATTACAAACCAACAAACTAGTTTATTTTACATAATTTACATAACTGAACAGTATACAGTTTTCACAATGAGATTAATCAATATCCGTACCATTAAAAATAATCAAATGCAACTCTGCTGTTGGTTTAAGGAAAAAAAACTCATTTTTACGCTAACTCTCTAAGATAACTGGTCATAGAACATAAGAAATAGGATCAGGAGTAGGCCATTTGGCCCCTCGAGCCTGCTCCACCATTCAATAAGATCATGGCTGATCTGATCCTGGACTCAACTCCACTTCCCCGCCTGCTCCCCATAACCCTTTACTCCCTTATCATTCTAAAATCTCTCTATTTCCACCTTAAATATATTCAAAGACCCAGCCTCCATAGCTCTCTGGGGTAGAGAATTCCAAAGATTCACAACCCTCTGAGAGAAGAAATTCTTCCTCATTTCTGTTTTAAATGGGCGACCCCTTATTCTGAAACTATGCCCCCTAGTTCTAGATTCCTCCAATGCAAGTGTATCCTTCCTTAAATGAGGAGACCAAAACTGTATATAGAAACACAGAAATTAGATGCAAGAGCAGGCTATTCAGCCCTTCGAACCTGCATCGCCATTCAATAATATCATGGCCGATCATTCAACCTCAGTACCCCTTTCCTGCTTTCTCTCCATACCCCTTGATCCCTTTGGCCATAAGGGCCATATCTAACTACCTTTTGAATATATCTAACGAACTGGCAAAAACAACTTTCCGCGGTAGAGAATTCCACAGGTTAACCACTCTGAGTGAAGAAGTTTCTCCTCATCTCGGTCCTAAATGGCTTACCCCTTCTTAGACTGTGACCCCTGGTTCTGGAACTCCCCAGCAATGGGAACATTCTTCCTGCCTCTAACCTGTCCAATCCCATCAGAATTTTATGTTTCTGAGATCACCTCTCATTCTTCTAAACTCCAGTGGATACAAGCCCAACTGATCAGTCTCTCCTCATATGTCAGCCCTGCCATCCCAGGAATCAATCTGGTGAACCTTCGCTGTACCCCCTCAATAGCAAGAACGTCCTTCCTCAGATTAGGAGACCAAAACTGAACACGATATTCCAGGTGTGGCCTCACCAAGGCTCTGTACAACTGCAGTAAGACCTCCCTGCTCCGATACTCAAATCCTCAAGCTATGAAGTCCAACATGCCATTTGCATTCTTCACCGCCTGCTGTACCTGCATGCCAAACTTCAATGACTGACATACCATGACACCCAGGTCCCGTTACACCTCCCCTTTCCCTAATCTGTCACAATTCAGATAATATTCTGTCTTCCTGTTTTTGCCACCAAAGTGGATAACCCCACATTTATCCATATTATACTGCATCTGCCATGCATTTGCCCACTCACCTAACCTGTCCAAGTCACCCTGCAACCTCTTAGCATCCTCCTCACAGCTCACACCGCCACCCAGCTTAGTGTCATCTGCAAACTTGGAGACATTACATTCAATTCCTTCATCTAAATCATTGATGTATATTGTAAATATCTGGGGTTCCAGCACTGAACCCTGCGGCACCCCACTGGTCACTGTCTGCCATTCTGAAAAGGACCCGTTTATTCCTCTTCCTGTCTGCCAACCAGTTCTCTATCCACGTCAATACATTACCCCCAATACCATGTGCTTTAATTTTGCACACTAATCTCTTGTGTGGTACCTTGTCAAAAGCCTTTTGAAAGTCCACATACACCACATCGACTGGTTCTCCCTTGTCCAATCTACTAGTTACATCCTCAAAACATTCTAGAAGCTTTGTCAAGCATGATTTCCCTTTCATAAATCCATGCTGATTTGGACCGATCCTGTCACTGCTTTCCAAATGCGCTGCTATTTCATCCTGAGTGATCACAGTATGGTTGAATTTGTAATACAGATTGAGGATTAGGAAATAGAGTCTCAAACGAGCGTACTATGCTGAAACAAAGGGGACTACAGTGGGATGAGGGCAGAGTTGGCTAAAGTAGACTAGGAACACAGACTAAACGGTGGTACAATTGAGGAACAGTGGAGGAATTTTAAGGAGCTCTTTCATAGTGCTCAACAAAAATATATTCCAGTGAAAAAGAAGGGCGGTAAGAGAAGGGATAACCAGCCGTGGATAACCAAGGAAATAAAGGAGAGTATCAAATTAAAAACCAATGCGTATAAGGTGGCCAAGGTTAGTGGGAAACTAGAAGATTGGGAAAATTTTAAACGACAGCAAAGAATGAATATGAAAGCAATAAAGAAAGGAAAGATAGATTACGAAAGTAAACTTGCGCAAAACATAAAAACAGATAGTAAAAGCTTTTACCGATATAGAAAACGGAAGAGAGTGACTAAAGTAAATGTTGGTCCCTTAGAAGATGAGAAGGGGGATTTAATAATGGGAAATGTGGAAATGGCTGAGACCTTAAACAATTATTTTGCTTCGGTCTTCACAGTGGAAGACACAAAAACCATGCCAAAAATTGCTGGTCACGGGAATGTGGGAAGAGAGGACCTTGAGATAATCACTATCACTAAGGGGGTAGTGCTGGACAGGCTAATGGGACTCAAAGTGGACAAGTCCCCTGGTCCTGATGAAATGCATCCCAGGGTATTAAAAGAGATGGCGGAAGTTATAGCAGATGCATTCGTTATAATCTACCAAAATTCTCTGGACTCTGGGGAGGTACCAGTGGATTGGAAAGCAGCTAATGTAACGCCTCTGTTTATTAAAAAAAGGGAGCAGACAAAAGGCAGGTAACTATAGGCCGGTTAGTTTAACATCTGTAGTGGGGAAAATGCGTGAAGCTATCATTAAGGAAGAAATAGCGGGGCATCGAGATAGGAATAGTGCAATCAAGCAGACGCAACATGGATTCATGAAGTGGAAATCATGTTTAACTAATTTACCGGAATTCTTTGAGGATATAACGAGCATGGTGGATAGAGGTGTACCGATGGATGTGGTGTATTTAGATTTCCAAAAGGCATTCGATAAGGTGCCACACAAAAGGTTACTGCAGAAGATAAAGGTACGCGGAGTCAGAGGAAATGTATTAGCATGGATCGAGAATTGGCTGGCGAACAGAAAACAGAGAGTCGGGATGAATGGGTCCTTTTCGGGTTGGAAATCGGTGGTTAGTGGTGTGCCACAGGGATCGGTGCTGGGACCACAACTGTTTACAATATACAGAGATGTCCTGGAAGAGGGGACAGAGTGTAGTGTATCAAAATTTGCAGATGACACAAAGATTAGTAGGAAAGCGGGTTGTGTAGAGGCTGCAAAGAGATTTAGATAGGTTAAGCGAATAGGCTAAGGTTTGGCAGATAGAATACAATGTCGAAAACTGTGAGGTCATCCACCTTGGGGACAAAAAACAATAAAAGGGAATATTATTTGAATGGGGAGAATTTACAACATGCTGCGGTGCAGAGGGACCTGGGGGTCCTTGTGCATGAAACTCTTTTTGGAGTTTATCTGCAAAACAAAACACATTAAACCGTGCCACCCGACCTGGGTGACACACCAGACATTTACAAGGCCCTTTTTTTCTTTTTTTTTGGTTTTTTTTTGGGTTTTTTTTTCCTTTTTTTTGGTTTTTTTTTTGGGCACTAAAATCACAATTTTTCCCCAGTGCCCCCTATAAAAGGGAAGGGGACACTAAAAACACCGGCAATTAAAACAAATTAAACTTTAAAACGTAAAATCAAATTAAAATTTGGTTGCCGGGCGTGATGATGCACTCCAGTCCCTCCGGTGCCCACCGCGAGCGTACCGGTGGACACCGCGTGCTCCATCTCCAAGGACACCCTGGACCGGATGTAAGAGCGGAAGAGAGGCAGGCAGTCAGGTTGAACGACCCCCTCGACCGCCCGCTGCCTGGACCGGCTGATGGCACCCTTGGCCGTGCCCAGGAGCAGTCCTACGAGGAGGCCTTCGGACCTACCCGCTCCCCTCCGCACAGGGTGCCCAAAGATCAGGAGAGTGGGACTGAAGTGCAGCCAGAATTTCAGGAGCAGCCCCTTCAAATAATGGAACAGGGGCTCCTTGTGCATGAATCCCAAAAAGTTACTTTCCAGGTGCAGCAGGTAATCAGGAACGCGAATGGAATGTTGGCCTTCATTGCGAGAGGGATGGAGTAAAAAGCAGGGAGGTCCTGCTGTAACTGTACAGGGTATTGGTGAGGCCGCACCTGGAGTACTGTGTGCAGTTTTGGTCACCTTACATAAAGAAGGATATGCTAGCTCTGGAGAGACGATACACTCGGATGATACCGGAGATAGGGGGTTACCTTATGATGATAGATTGAGTAGACTGGGTCTTTACTCGTTCGAGTTCAGAAGGATGAGGGGTGATCTTATAGAAACAGTTAAAATAATGAAAGGGATAGACAAGATAGAGGCAGAGAGGTTGTTTTCACTGGTCGGGGAGACTAGAACTAGGGGGCACAGCCTCAAAATACGGGTGAGCCAATTTAAAACTGAGTTGAGAAGGAATTTCTTCTCCCAGAGGGTTGTGAATCTGTGGAATTCTCTGCCCAAGGAAGCAGTTGAGGCGAGCTCATTGAATGTATTCAAATCACAGCTGGATAGATTTTTAACCAATAAGAGAATTAAGGGTTAGGGGGAGCAGGCGGGTAATTGGATCTGAGTCCACGGCCAGATCAGCCATGATCTTGTTGAATGGCGGAGCAGGCTCGAGGGGCTAGATGGCCTACTCCTGTTCCTAATTCTTGTTCTTATGTTCGCAATAATTGATTCCAACATTTTCCCCACTACTGATGTCAGGCTAACCGGTCTATAATTCCCTATTTTCTCTCTCCCTCCTTTTTTAAAAAGTGGTGTTACATTAGTTACCCTCCAGTCCATAGGAACTGATCCAGAGTCAATAGAATGTTGGAAAATGATCACCAATGCATCCACTATTTCTTGGGCCACTTCCTTAAGTATTCTGGGATGCAGCCTATCAGGCCCTGAGGATTTATCGGCCTTCAATCCCATCAATTTCCCCAACACGATTTCCTTCAGTTCCTCCTTTTCGCTAGACCCTCGAACCCCAAGTATTTCTGGAAGGCTATTTGTGTCTTCCTTAGTGAAGACAGATCCAAAGTATTTGTTCAATTGGTCTGCCATTTCTTTGTTCCCCATTATAAATTCACCTGAATCTGACTGCAAGGTACCTACGTTGGTCTTCACTAATCTTTTTCTCTTCACATATCTATAGAAGCTTTTGCAGTAAGTTTTTATGTTCCCTGCAAGCTTCCTCCTCCTAATTAGACCCTTTGTCCTCCTCTGCTGCATTCTAAATTTCTCCCAGTCCTCAGGTTTGCTGCTTTTTCTGGCCAATTTATATGCCTCTTCCTTGGATTTAACACTATCCCTAATTTCCCTTGTTAGCCACGGTTGAGCTACCTTCCCCGTTTTATTTTTACTCCAGACAGGGATGTACAATTGTTGAAGTTCATCCATATAATCTATAAATGTCTGCCATTGCCTATCCACTGTTAACCCTTTAAGTATCATTTGCCAGTCTATCCTAGCGAATTCATGTCTCATACCGTCGAAGTTACCTTTCCTTAAGTTCAGGACCCAAGACTCTGAATTAATTGTGTCACTCTCCATTTTAAAGAATTCTACCATATTATGGTCACTTTTCCCCAGGGGGCCTCGCACAACAAGATTGCTAATTTCGTCCTCTCTCGTTACACAACACCCAGTCTAGGATGGCTAGTTCTCTAGTTGGTCGAGAAAGCCATCCCTAATACACTCCAGGAAATCCTCCTCCACCGCATTGCTACGAGCTTGGTTCGCTCAATCTATATGTAGATTAAAGTCGCCCATTGTAACTGCTATACCTTTATTGCACGCATCCCTAATTTCTTGTTTGATGCCATCCCCAACCTCACTACTACTGTTTGGTGGTCTGTACACAACTCCCACTAGCATTTTCTGCCCTTTGGTATTCCGCAGCTCTACCCATACAGATACCACATCATCCAAGCTAATGTCCTTTCTTACTATTGTGTTAATTTTCTCTTTAACCAGCAACGCTACCTCACCTCCTTTTCCTTTCTGTCTATTCTTCCTGAATGTTGAATACCCCTGGATGTTGAGTTCCCAGTCTTGGTCACCCTGGAGCCATGTCTCTGTAATCCCAATTATATCATAATCGTTAATAGCTGCCTGCGCAGTTAATTCATCCACCTTATTACTAATACTCCTCGCATTGAGGCATAGAGCCTTCAGACTTGCCTTTTTAACACTCTTTGTCCCTTTAGAATTTTGCTGTAATGTGGCCCTTTTTGATTTTTGCCTTGCGTTTCTCTACCCTCCACTTTTATTATTCTCCTTTCTATCTTTTGCTTCTGCCCCCATTTTATTTCCTTCTATCTCCCTGCATAGGTTCCCATCCCCCTGCCATATTAGTTTAACCCCCTCCCCAACAGCACTAGCAAACACTCCCCCTAGGACATTGGTTCCGGTCCTGCCCAGGTGCAGACCGTCCGGTTTGTACTGGTCCCACCTCCCCCAGAACCGGTTCCAATGTCCCAGGAATTTGAATCCCTCCCTCTTGCACTACTCCTCAAGCCACGTATTCATCTTGGCTATCCTGCTATTTCTACTCTGATAACACGTGGCACTGGCAGTAATCCTGAGATTACTACCTTTTGAGGTCCTACTTTTTAATTTAACTCCTAGCTCACTAAATTCAGCTTGTAGGACCTCATCCCGCTTTTTATCTATATCGTTGGTACCTATCTGTACTACGCCAACTGGCTGTTCACCCTCCCCCTCCAGAATGCCCTGCAGCCGCTCCGAGACATTCTTGACCCTTGCAACAGGGAGGCAACATAGCATCCTGGAGTCTCGGTTGCAACCGCAGAAACGCCTATCTATCCCCCTGACAATAGAATCTCCTACCACTATAGCTCTCCCACTCTTTTTCCTGCCCTCCTGTGCAGCAAAGCCACCCACAGTGCCATGAACTTGTCTGCTGCTGCCTTTCCCTGGTGAGCCATCTCCCCCAACAATATCCAAAGCGGTATATCTGTTTTGGAGGGAGATGACCACAGGGGACTTCTGCACTACCTTCCTACTCCTGCTCTGCCTGATGGTCACCCGTAGCCTATCTGCCTTTGTAACCTTTACCTGCGCTGTGAACAACTCACTGAACGTGTTATCCACAACATCTTCAGCATCGCGCATGCTCCAGAGTGAATCCATCCGCAGCTCCATTGCTGTCATGCGGTCTAACAGGAGCTGTGGCTGGATACACTTCCTGCACACATAGTCGTCAGGGACACTGGAAGCGTCCCTGATTTCCCACATGGCACAGGAGGAGCATGGCACGGATCTGGGCTCTCCTGCCATGACGCAGTACTCCACGTGCGGTCTTACCAACACCCTGTACAGTTGGAGCAGGTCTTCCCTACTTTTATACTCCATCCCCTTTGCAATAAAGGCCAGCATTTCATTTGCCTTCCTGATTACTTGTTGTACCTGCATGCGAACTTTTTCGAAATGTCCTGCTACTACTTCCTTAATGATGGACTCCAGCATTTTTCCAATGACAGATATTAGGCTAACTGGTCTATAGTTTCCTGCTTTCTGTCTCCCTCCTTTCTTTAAATAGAGCTGTTACATTTGCGGTTTTCCAGTCCGCTGTTTCAGTGAATTCTGGTAGATTACAACCAATGCATCCACTATCTCTGCAGCCACTTCTTTTACGACCCTCAGGTCGAGGGGACTTGTCCACCTTTAGTCCCATTAGTTTGCCTAGTACTTTATCTCTAGTGATAGTGATTGTTTTAAGTCGTCGCCCCCCCCAATAGCTCCTTGATTATCATTTTGAATGTTTTTAGTATCCTCTTCCGTGAAGACCAATACAAAATATTTGTTCAAAGTCTCTGTTATTTCCCTGTTTCCCATTATTAATTCTCCAGTCCCATCCTCTAAGGGATCAATGTTTACTTTAGCATCTCGTTTCCTTTTTATATACCTGTAGAAGCTTTTTCTGTCTGTTTTTATATTTCTTGCTAGTTTGCTGTCATACGGTATCTTCTCTGTCTTTATCATTTTTTTTTAGTCATCCTTTGCTGGTTTCTAAAAATTTCCCAATACCCTGACCTTCGCAACCTTGTATGCCTTTGTTTTCAATTTGATACCATCCTTTACTTCCTTAGTTAGCCAGGATTGGTTCATCCTTCTCTTCGCATCTTTATTTCTTTGGAATAACTATTTGCTGAGAGTTAAGAAATATCTCCTTAAATGTTTGCCACTGCTTTTCTACAGTCTTACCAGTAATATATTTTCCCAGATCACTTTAACCAACTCTGCCTTCATACCTTTGTAAATACCTTTATTTAAGTTCAGGACACTAGTTTGAGACCTAGCTTTCTCACCCTCAAACTGAATTTGAAATTCTACCATGTTATGATCACTCTTCCCAAGAGGATCTTTCACTACAAGATCGTGAATTAATCCAGACTCGTTACACATTATCCAGATCTAAAATAGTTTGTTCCCTGGTTGTTTCCACAACGTATTGTTCCAAGAAACCACCCTTCATACACTCTATGAACTCTTACTCAAGGTTACCATTGCCAATTTGATTTGTCCAATCAATATGCAGATTAAAATCGCCCATGATTATAGCTGTACCTTTCTTTCAAGCCTCCATTATTTCTACTCTGTGCCACAGAGTGGCTGCTGTTTGGGGGCTTGTAGACCACTCCCACCAGTGACTTCTTTCCCTTATTACTTACATAGAAAGATAGAAAATAGGTGCAGGAGTAGGCCATTCAGCCCTTCGAGACTGCACCACCATTCAATAAGATCATGGCTGATCATTCACCTCCATACCCCTTTCCTGCTTTCTCTCCATACCCCTTGATCCGTAAGGGCCACATCTGACTCCCTCTTGAATATATCCAACGAACTAGCATCAACAACTCTCTACGGTAGGGAATTCCACAGGTTAACAACTCTCTGAGTGAAGCAGTTTCTCCTCATCTCAGTCCTAAATGGCTTACCCCTTATCCTTAGACTGTGTCCCCTGGTTCTGGACTTCCCCAACATCGAGAACATTCTTCCTGCATCTAACCTGTTCAGTCCCGTCAGAATTTTACATGTTTCTATGAGATCTCCTCTCATCCTTCTAAACTAGTGAATACAAGCCCAGTCGATCCAGTCTCTCCTCATATGTTAGTCCAGCCATCCCGGGAATCAGTCTGATGAACTTTCGCTGCACGCCCTCAAAAGCAAGAACGTCCTTCCTCAGATTAGGAGACCAAAACTGAACACACTATTCCAGGTGAGGCCTCACCAAGGCCCTGTACAACTGCAGTAAGACCTCCCTGCTCCTATACTCAAAACCCCTCGCTATGAAGGCCAGCATACTATTTGCCTTCTTCACCACCTGCTGTACCTGCATGCCAACTTTCAATGACTGATGTACCATGACACCCAGGTCTTGTTGCATCTCCTCTTTTCCGAATCTGCCGCCATTCAGATAATACTCTGCCTTCGTGTTTTTGCCCCCAAAGTGGATAACCTCACATTTATCCACATTATACTGCATCTGCCATGCATTTTCTCACTCACTTAACCTGTCCAAGTCACCCTGCAGCCTCTTTGCATCCTCCTCACAGCTCACACCGCAACCCAGTTTAGTGTCATCTGCAAACTTGGAGATATTACACTTAATTCCTTCATCTAAATCATTAATGTATATTGTAAATACTTGGGGTCCCAGCACTGAGCCCTGCGGCACCCCACTAGTCACTGCCTGCCATTCTGAAAAGGATCCGTTTATCCCGACTCTCTGCTTCCTGTCTGCCAACCAGTTCTCTATCAGTTGTCAATACATTACCCCCAATACCATGTGCTTTAATTTTGCACACTAATCTCTTGTGTGGGACCTTGTCAAAAGCCTTTTGAAAGTCCAAATACACCACATCCATTGGTTCTCCCTTGTTCACTCTACTAGTTACATCCTCAAAAAATTCTAAAAGATTTGTCAAGCGTGATTTCCCTTTCATAAATCCATGTTAGAAATATAGAAATTTACAGCGCAGAAGGAGGCCATTTCAGCCCATCGTGTCCACGCTGGCCGACAAAGAGCCGCACAGTCCTTCATCAGCAGCCCTAAAGGTTACGTACAAACCCATGAACAATGACAGAAAATCAAAGAGCACCCAGCCCAACCCGTCCACCCCACACCACTGCAACACCCCTTATACTAAAAACATCTACACTCCACCCCAACCGGAGCCATGTGATCTCCTGGGAGAGGCAAAAACCAGATTAAAAACCCAGGCCAATTTAGGGAGAAAAATTCTGGGAAAATTCCTCTCCGACCCATCCGAGTGATGGAAACTAGTCCAGGAGATCACCCTGGTCGTATTCTATTCCCTGCGGTACTTAACATTATATCTGCGCCGACCAACAAAAGGTCGTCTAGTCTAATTCCAATTACCAGCTCTAGATCCGTAACCCTGCAGGTTATGGCACTTTAAGTGCCCATCCAACCATCTCTTAAAAGTGGTGAGGGTTTCTGCATCCACCACTCTTCCATACAGCGAGTTCCAGATCCCCACAACCTTCTGTGTAAAGAAGCCCCCCTCAAATCCCCTCTAAACCTTGCACCAACCATCTTAAAACTATGCCCCCTCCACCAATGGAAATAGACCCTTACTATCCACTATTTCCAGGCCCCTCAATATTTTGTACACCTCGATGAGGTCTCCTCTCAACCTCCTCTGTTCCAATGAGAACAAACCCAACCTATCCAATTTGTTCCCATGTTGACTTGGACAGATCCTATCACTGCTTTTCAAATGTACTGTTATTTCATCTTTAATAATTGATTCCAACATTTTCCCCACTACTGATGTCAATCTAACTGGTCTATAATTACCCGTTTACTCTCTCCCTCCTTTTTTAAAAAGTGGTGTTACATTAGCTACCCTCCGGTCCATAGGAACTGATCCAGAGTCGATAGACTGCTAGAAAATGCTCACCAATGCATCCACTATTTCTAGGGCCACTTCCTTAAGTACTCTGGGATGCAGCCGATCAGGCCCCTGGGATTTATCGGCCTTCAATCCCATCAATTTTCCTAACACAATTTCCCGCCTAATAAGGATGTCCTTCAGTTTCTCCTTCTCACGAGACTCTCGGTCCCCTAGTACTTCCGGAAAGTTATTTGTGTCTTCCTTCGTCAAGATAGAATCCAAGTATTTTTTCAACTGGTCTGCTATTTCTTTGTTCCCCATTATAAATTCACCTGAATCTGACTGCAAGGGACCTACGTTTATCTTCACTAATCTTTTTCTCTTCACATATCTGTAGAAGCTTTTGCAGTCAGTTTTTATGTTCCCGGCAAGCTTCCCCTCATACTCTATTTTCCCCCTCTTAATTAAACCCTTTCTCCTTCTCTGCTGAATTCTAAATTTCTCCCATTTGCAGGTTTGCTGTTTTTTCTGGCCAATTTATATGCCTCTTCCTTGGATTTAACACTATCCTTAATTTCCCTTGTTCGCCACAGTTGAGCCACCTTCCCCGTTTTATTTTTATTCCAGACAGGGATGTACAATTGTGAAATTCATCCATGTGATCTTTAAATGTTTGCCATTGCCTATCCACCGTCAACCCTCTAAGTACCATTTGTCAGTCTATTCTAGCCAATTCACGTCTCATACCATCGAAGTTACCTTTCCTCAAGTTCAGGACCCTAGTCTCTGAATTAACTGAATTACTTCTTATCTCCATCCAAACTGATTCTACATCTTGATCTTCTGAGCCAATATAATTTCTTACTAGTGCACTGATCTCATCCTTTATTATCAGAGCTACCCCACCTCTTTTTCCTTTCTGCCTATCCTTACGAAATGGCAAATACCCCAGAATATTTAGTTCTCAGCCTTGATCACCTTGCAACCACATCTCTGTAATGGCAATGTGATCATACCCATTTATTTCTATTTGTGCCGACAACTCATCTATTTTGTTAGGAATGCTTCGTGCGTTCAGTTGTAGAGCTTTTAATTTTGTCATGACTTCCTCTGTTAGTCTGTATGAGTTTAGCCCAGAATCAGCATCCCCAAAGGCAGTTGGTCCACTGAACCCTCTCTCAATTTTGACAGCTCAATAGGCCAATCGCCTACACACAAAGTTACGATCCTAGAAGAATTACCTTTCCTTTGATGTAGGAGCTAATGGCACCTGTATATCTGTTTAGCAAATCCCCTGATGGGCATATTGAATTAGATCTATTCCATCACAGTGGCAAAAAATGCTGAGAATCATACCCAATAATCATCAATGTCTTAAAGCTAAAGTAACCTGCAAAGGCATGGAGTGGACTCCTGACAATGACTGGAAACTATGTAAATTAAAAAAATAATGTTCACAACAGCTTGTGTAGCTCTGCAGTTGAGAGCCCCCCAACCACCCTAGCTCGCAGGAAACCATTTTTGCAAAAACCATTTTTAAGCGCTCAGTAATTAGCACCATCCCTCTCCTGCACTAATCTGTACTTTCCTGGGACCTTAAACTTCTGGAACTCATTCTCTCCCTCAAACTTCCCTTCCTCCGACAATCTACAGGTGTTTAAAAGCCGAGCTTGCTGTCACTTCACCATTACCTAGTCTTCTCGTTCCTTCTCAACCTCTGGTATCACGGCCCTTTGCTCTTCACACCGCATGGTCAATTTAAAAACAATTAACCTATTTTATCACTTGTCAGGGCTGTCAACACGGGAGCTGTTAGGAGAAATGTCTGATCAGAAACACTGAGGCAGATCACAATCCCATTTCAAACAAGTGGCTCATATCTGAATAAATTCTACAATTCACACAATTAATAAATTAAACTACAAATGGAAAAGATTTTTTTCAACAGAGTCTTTATTCCTCATTTTGGGAAGTCTGGCGACAACAAACAAACAAAAACACTGGAACTGCATGTGCACAACTACTTCCGGTTCATTGGCAGCAATTACGCCCGCAAAGTAAATGGTCTGGCGGTAGTTCTATTGATGGGAGCTCATTAACAATATAAATCACCAAACCTCCATCCAATGTTTCATGTTTACTGGCTTTAATGTTAAGTCCAAACTGCTGCATTTAACATATAAGAATTATAAATTGACTCAATTCTGCTCAAGCGAAATGGGCAAAACCCAAACTACTAAAAGTGCCTTGAGATATTTTATAGATTAAAGATGTTACCTTCCTAAATCTCTCGACCTTTCCTTTTAAGATGCTCCTTAAAACCTACATCTTTTGGTCACCTGTCCTAATGTCTCCTTCTTTGGCTCTGTCAACTTTTGTCTGATTACGTTCCTGTGAAGCACCTTGGACGTTTTACTATGTTAAAGGAGCTATATAAATGCGCGTTCATGGAATCATTGACTTTTACAGCAGAAAATGAGGCCATTTGGCCCCTCGTGCATGTGCTGTCTCTTTGAAAGAACTATCCAATTAGTCCCACTCCCCTGCCTTTTTCCCCATAGCCCTGCAAATGGTGAAAGGGACTTAATGAGGGATATTACATGGGCAGCAGAGCTTTATATTAGCTGAATTTTACGGAGGGCGGAGACTGGGAAACCAGCTGGGAGAGCATTGGAATAGCTGAGTGTGGAGGTGACAAAGGCATGATTGAGAGTTTCAGCAGCAGGTGGGCTAAGGTAGGAACAGAGGTGGGAAATGTTACCGAGATGAAAGTAGGCGGTCTTTGAGATGGGATCGGAAGCATAAGGGTAGAACCAAGCCTTTTCTGTTCCAATACCAAATATGTATGCACACAGTCAGAATTTCCAAACATGTGCATTGGTTGCAGAATGATGAATAGTGACCAAAATTTAGTAGCAAGTTCCCCCAAAAGCAAAAGCTGAGTCAACCAAAATAAAATTCAATGAGGCTGAAATAATGAGAATGGATACTTAAATGTTGAAAGTGTGCATAGAAAGTGCTGATTTAAAATATAATAAAACCTGTAATAAAACAGTCACCTTTGTGGATGTACAGAGGAGCACAAAGTCTAGGCTGACAATCCAGTGCAGTACTGAGGGAGGGCAAAGGTCGGAGGTGCTGTTTTTCAGATGAGATATTAATCCGAGGCCCTGTCTACCTTCTCAGGTCGACGTAAATGCATTATTTTGAAGAAGAGCCCATGGCACTATTTTGAAGAACAGTGGCGTTCTCCCCAGTGTCCTGGCCAATATTTATCCTTCAATCAACACCATTAAAACAGATTATTTGGTCATTATCCCTTTGCTGTTTATGGGACCTTGCTGTGCACAGTTTGGGGGTTGTTGCATTTCCTGCATTACAAAAGTGACTACACCTCATGTACTTATTTGGCTCTAAAGCACTTTGGGACATCCTAAGGGTCAAGAAAAGCGCTATATAATTGCAAGTCTTTTTATTTATTTCTATCAATAGGATATTTGCATTTCATTATTTTGTATTACCACATTTTAACCTCAATTTTCCAGAGTTTTCAAGAATTACTGAATTATTTTTTCACATCTCCTAATTCTTTAAAAAATCAGATTTCTGAATATATAATAAATAATTAAAAGATTAATACAATAATATCTTACAAGAAATTAACTTTTATCTCACTTCATTATTAGCTTCTATATGCCCTATAATGAAGTATACTCCTCAGTTAATTAATATTTACAGTTGCTACACTACCAGATAAGCCTATCCCAGACCAAGTCCTGCTCGCTCATTACCCCTGTCCTTGCTGATCCATATTGGCATGTGGCCCTTCAACAAATCAAAATTAAAATTTTCATTCTCTCTTTTAAATGCCTCAATGACTTTGTCCCTCCGTATCTGTGTAACCTTTTCTAGCACTACAAACCTTCCTCCAAACTCTGCATTTCTGTGACTCTGGCCTTATGCTCCCAGCCCCCCCATTCCTTTGTTAGGCATGCTTTGGTAGCCATGCCAACTTGCCCCATACTTTGGAATTTCCTATAGCCTCTCCTCCCTTTAAAACCCACATTTTTGACAGATTTTGGCCATTCCTCTTAATATCTCCTTCTTTAGCTTGGCATCCCATTTTTTCTTTGTGCGTCTGTGAAACACCTTGGGGGGCATTTTCTGCACTAAAGCTGCTCAATAAATGCAAATTGTTGTTGGCATCAAGAGAGGAGGTAGAAAGGTTAATGTTGGATTTCATCAGCATGCATATGAAACCTGATCCTATTCTTCTGGGTGTTGTCACCAAGGAGAAGCATATAGATAGGGTATACAGATAGTCACCATGTGGGCATGGGAGGAGAAACTTTTAGAGGATATTAGTGTTGTTGTTGGGTTGGATATGTTTAAAAGTAGGAAAGAGATATAAAGGTGTTTTGTTAAGGAGAGATGTTGGAGGAGGATAAAATGATCAACGGCGTCAAAGATGTCTAGAAGGATGAGATAGGACAGCAAGCTGCGATCGTGGTCACAAAGGATGTGTTTTGTAACTTTGACCAGAGATTTCTCATTCATGTGAGTGATCTAGAAGCAATTTTGCAGGGTCTCGAGCAGGGAGAGGTGGGCGTGTTGTCACAAAGCATCGATGCAGTCCAGAACTACGGAGAGGAAGGAAATATTTGATCAGGCAGTAATTGGAGACTGTGAGCAGGTTTAAGATTCATGTTTGAGGTGGGGCAATGTTGGCTGTTCTAAAGAAAGTAGGGATAATGCCGGAGGTTGATAGTAATTAGGAGCCGAGGGGAGGAATTTTTGTGGTCAGAGCTGAGAGGGGGCGTTGTTGTTGAACCAGCTGGTGGGCTTCATGGACGAGATAAGTTTAGAGGGAACATGGGAGCCTTTGAATACGAGTCTTGAGATTTACTAAGTTCTAGGTTTTGACATGTTGAATTCAGTCATTTTCTTACTATCCCTAAAGGAATGAAAACTGCATTTCTTTCTGAGCCAGCCTTAGATTTCAGACGTTTCAGGAGGTTTGTCCTATTTAAAACTCCTAGTTTAAACCTCTGGAATGGCAAAACTAGCACTTCTTTTTGCTCCTTTAACGTGGAGACTCTCAAACAAACTTAATAACACTTGAGAATGGTGAACAGGTGTTTTGGGCAGATATGACCACTTTACATGTCTCTCTCAATTGTACAAATCATACAGTGGAATAAGCAAGTTCTTTCACATCAAAGAACCAATGCTGTTAAATTAAATAAAGGAAATGAACCAGTTAGTTCTTTGAAGTAAATGAAACAAGCAACCAAGCCTTGTTACACATAGCCTAAATATTCCTCGAGGCCTCTTTAGTGGAATTTGAGTCATATAACCATATCCACAAAGATTAGTTTTTGTCTTGTATTCCAAAGTTGAAAGAAAATGTTTTAATTATCTCACTATGAATGAAGTATTTGTATTTTGCTTTCCACGTTCCAACAGTAATGTGTTTTCTTAAGTTCTAATTTTTTCCCCGAATGAATGAACAGTTTAACAAATTCTGTACGTTCAACCTTATTTCACAGAATCACTAAATACACACCATTTGTGCCAGTTATTTGAATGTTAATTTCTGGTTCTTAATATTAAATTTGAACCAGCAAGCTGATACTTGTCAATTTTTTACCTTGTTAGATAAGGATTAGTGGCAGTTATGTTGTACACAGCTGTAACTCTTGGTATATATGGAGTGTGATTATGCATTCTGAGTAATCCAAAACTAGCTTTGTCTGAATATTAGGTGTTCTGGATACATCATCAGGAAAGAGATGTTCAACTTCTCCCATGAAGTCACCTATATCTGGTCTGACGTACAGCGAGAGAAAGCACTACAACAGAATATTGCGCAATCTATGCAAGACAATGAACTTTGCATGGTAAGGCTGGCATACCTCAACAATGGCTTTTTGTATCAGAATCAGCTTTTTCAGAGAATACCATTAATTAAGAAATATTAGATGTGAATAATTTTGAAAACCACAAAGAAAGTTGTGCACTAACAAGCTTACAAATGTGAATTATGGACAAGTCAGGATGCTGAAAGTATATCATGTTGAGTAAAGATAATCAATTTTAAATAGAAAATGGAATGCCATTTCTAATATTCATGTAGGCATGCAATCTAGGCTCAATCAATGGTTGTAGTGAGGGGAGGGGAGGGAAGGATAAATCGGGTATCTAGAAATCAATTACTGTAATATCACTTCCGGGCAAAATGTTAGAATATGTAATTTGAGGCTGCCTTTTAAAACAGAAATGGATCGGGTCCAGGTGAGGTACATTTCCACGAGGGGGAAAGGTTAGGCAACAAAAGCTAGAGCCCCCTTGATGATGAAAGAGATAGAGATAAAGCAGAAAAAGAGCACATATGACAGATGTCAGGTGGAAAATACAAGTGAGAATCAGGCTGAATATAGAAAGTTTAGAGGGGAAGTGATAAAGAAAATAAGAGGGGCAGAGAGAGAGTATGAGAATAAATTGGCAACTAATATATAAAAGGGAATTCAAAAGTCTTGTATAGGCATATAAATAATAAATGGGTAGTAAGAGGAGGGGTGGGACTGATTAGGGACTAAAAAGGAGACCTATGCATGGAGGTAAAAGGCATGGCTGAGGTATTAAATGAGTACTTTGTATCTGTCTTCACCAAGGAAGATGATGATGCCAAAGTCATAGTGAAAGAGGAGGTAGTGGGGATACTGGATGAGATAAAAAAATTGATACAGCGGAGGTACTAGAAAGGCTGTCTGTACTTAAAGTTGATAAATCACAAGGACCAGATGGGATGCATCCTAGGATGCTGAAGGAAGTTGAGGAAATTGCAGAGGTACTGGCCATAATCTGTCAATCCTCCTGAGATACGATACCAAAGAACTGAAGAATTTCAAATGTTGCACACTTGTTCAAAAAAGGGTGTAAGGAATAAACCATCAACGACAGGCAGTCAGCTTAACCTCAGTGGTGGGGAAGCTTTTAGAAAATGTAATCTGGGACAAAGTTAACAGTCACTTGGACAAGTGTGGATTAATTAAGGAAAGCCAGCGTGGATTTGTTGAATGCAAATTGTGTTTAATTAACTTGATTGAGTTTTTTGATGAGGTAACCACGAGGGTTGATGAGGGCAATGCAGTTGACATGGCGTACATGGACTTCCAAAAGGCGTTTGATAAAGTGCCACATAATAGGCCTGCCAGCAAAGTTGAAGCCCATGGAATAAAAGCAACAGTGGCAGCATGGATATGAAATTGGCTAAGGGACCAGAAACATAGAGTAGTGTTGAACGGTTGTTTTTCGAATTGGAGGAAGGTTTACAGTGGTCCCCAGGTGCCGGTACTAGGACCACTGCTTTTCTTGATATATATTAATGACTTGGGTGTACAGGGCACAATTTCAAAATTTGAAGATGACTTGCCAGTATAGTGATCAGTGAGGAGAACATAAAAACATAAGAAATAGGAACAGGAGTAGGCCATACGGCCTCTCGAGCCTGCTCTGCCATTCAATATGATCAAGGCTGATCTGATCATGGACTCGACTCCACTTCCCCACCCGCTCCCCATAACCCCTTATCCCCTTATCGTTTAAGAAACTGTCTATTTCTGACTTAAATTTATTCAATGTCCCAGCTTCCACAGCTCTCTGAGGCAGCGAATTCCATAGATTTACAACCCTCTGAGACAAGAAATTTCTCCTCATCTCTGTTTTAAATGGGCGGCCCCTTACTCTAAGATCATGCCCTCTAGTTCTAGTCTCCCCCATCAGTCAAAACATCCTGTCTGTATCCACCTTGTCAAGCCCCCTCATAATCTTAGACGTTTCGTTAAGATCACCTCTCATTCTTCTGAATTCCAATGAGTAGAGGCCCAATCTTCAGAACTGAGTCCATGCTGTTTTTTGGGTTTTTCTGGATTTCAGACAAGAAAATCAATAGTCTGAAATCCGGAATCCTCAACCGAATCCGTGCTGGGTTTTGAGCGGTGAGGTCCAAAATCCGACAAAACCCGAAATCTAGCACGGATTAGGTCGAAGATTCCGGAATTCAGACTATTGATTTTCTTGTCTGAAATCCGGAATCCTCGACTGAATCCGTGTCAGATTATGGATTTTGCAGGATTTCAGACCTTGCTGATTCATGCCGCTCCTCGCTGCCCACTGATTCCTGTCGCCGATTCCCGCCGAACCTCCGCTTGCGGCCCCCCGGCATTGCGCTTTTTACTGGTTTCCTCATCCCTCGCTGCCCGATGTTCCCGCCTCAAAAATGTCTGGTTTTCGGACAATAATTCTGGATTCTGTACAACTCCATCAGCTATGCGCAAAATGTCCAGTTTTTGGACAATTCCAGTTTTCGGAGTTCTGGATTCGGGACGTTGCACCTGTACACTGTGTGGTTTTGGGTGCCCCATTTTAGAGAGGACGTTAAGATCGTAGATTCACTAGGATGATGCCAGGGATTGGAAACTGTAGTTATGAGGAGATACTGGATCTATATTGAATGGTGCAGAGAAGGATTATTAAGGATTTTAATAGATGAATAGGGAAACACTATTTTCACTGGTTTGGAGGTTAGTAACCAGGGGTCATCAATTCATTAAGAGAATGAGTAGACAGGTTGGGGGATAGTGCTTTATGCAGAGCGTTGTTGGGAGGTCATGGTTTGCTGCAGAGAATAGTTGAGGCAGGGACTGTTGCATCTTTTAAGGAAAAATCAGTTAAATATTTGAATTAAGAATATGCTACAGGGAGAGCGCAAGGCATAGTTTTGGATTTCTCTAACAAAGAGCCAGCACAGACTGCTGAATGATCTCCTTTTGTGCCTCTAAATTCAATGATCTAGAAAGCGTAGTTGGGTGCAAACAATAAAATAGGTTTGCTTTGAAGAGGTAGACATCTTTGTTCTCAAGAAATGGATACCACCTTGACTATAACTAGAGAGATAACTGTATATTATCATCAAGGAGAAGTTGGGAACAAATTACATTTTTGTGAATGTCTCAAGTTCCAAACCAATCTGTAATCGCAGACATGGTTGTGCTGTGTACTGCTCGTTTTTCATTACTTAAGTTGGATGTGATTTAGTTGTTTTGAATCAAACCACTCGATGGCGCTCTATTCAAAAGTCAGTAATTTCCCATCCTTGAGTTCCCAGTTAAAGTTAAGAGTGGGCATCTTTGATTGTAAATTTGAATTATTTTTTGTGAATTTGCAACTTGAAAATGCAAATTTGCAGTAGAATGGGTGCTCTTCTATAAACAAGAAAACTAAATTTGAATTTGCTACTTGGGTTCTCCAGATTGGCTGCATTTGGAGTCAGTCACAGCACCTCATCCCCCTCCAGCCAGCTTGATTTTTGCTTCTTGTCTCAATTCAAACTTTACAAAGTTTAGCCAGGGTGCCTTTTATCTTCCCACCATTAACTGAGGCCTGGTACCTATCCTTCATGTTCCCTCTACTTAAACTTATGGCCTCCAACTGCACCCATCACACTTTTCTGTTTAGTGTAGGGGCAAAGGAGGGGAGACTGCGGGGCAGAGGAGGGATATAGGAGGAACTGAAGAAGAATGTAGGAGAAATGGAGAGAGAGAGAGAGATGCAATTGAGTGTGAGAAATTGAGAGGTGGGGAAGTGAGGGAGCTATGGGGAGGTTTGAAAGAGTAAGAGGGGCAAGAAACTCAGGAGAGTACGAGAGCAGTTGGGATAGAGAAGGGTTGGGAGAGAGTGTGCCAGAGGGGGAGAGTGCAGCACAGATGGAAGAAAGAAGTAGAGAGAGTTGAAAGAGGTGTCAGAGAGAGAGAGAAAAAAAACAGTTTAAGGATAGAGTCAGAGCAGCGGGGTGGTAGGTGGGAGTGGCAGCAGGGCAGGCAGAAAAGTTGAAAGGATGGTGGGGGGAACGGGGGAAGAGACGAAAATGATTGGGGTAAAGAGAAAGAAACAAGAAAGTGAGAGAATCAGTGGTTTTATTGTGCAAGAATTGTTTTTCAGCAGTGCAGCAGGTAGGAATGACACGGCAACTTTAATTTGAAAAAATGTAGAGTTTTTCAAACAAAGTTTTTCAAATTAACATTGAAGAGCTGGGAAGAGGAGAGAACATTCAGACCATGCCATCGTTTTTTTTCTGTGTTGCATGACAAAGCTGGGTGAAATGGGGCTGGGTGGCGCTGCTATTTAAATAGAGACAGGGGAGCTAGCGGCAGGGCCTGAAGCGGAAGATCGGGTTAAATTTCTTGGAGAACAGCTGAGCAAAATGTGAGGTTATTCACTGGTAGGAAGAATAAAAAAGCAAATTATTACTTAAATGGAGAGAGACTACAGAATGCTGTGGTACAGAGGGATCTGGGTGTCCTTGTACATGAAACACAAAAAGTTAGCATGCAGGTACAGCAAGTAATTAGGAAGGCAAATGGAATGTTGGCCTTTATTGCAAGGGGGATAGAGTATAAAAGTAGGGAAGTCTTGCTACAACTGTACAGGGTGTTGGTGAGACCACATCCTGGAATATTGGGTACGGTTTTGGTCTCCTTTTTTTAAGAAGAGATGTACTTGCATTGGAGGCAGTTCAGAGAAGGTTCACTCGGTTGATTCCAGAGTTGAAGGGGTTGTTTTATGAAGAAAGGTTGAGCAGGTTGGGCCTATACTCATTGGAGTTTAGAAGAATGAGAGATGATCTTATTGAAACACAAGATTCTGAGGGGAATTGACAGGGTAGATGCAGAGAGATTGTTTCATGTCATGGGGGAATCTAGTTTCAGAATAAGGAGTGACCCATTTAAAACGGAGATGAGAAGGAATTTATTCTCTGAGGCTCGTGAATCTTTGGAATTCTCTACCCCAGGGAGCTGTGGAGGCTGGGTCATTGAATATATTTAAGATGGAGATAGACAGATTTTTGAACGATCGGAGAGTCAAGGGTTATGGGGAGCAGGCAGGGAAGTGGAGTTGCGGCCAAGATCTGATCAGCCAT
Organism: Pristiophorus japonicus; assembly: GCF_044704955.1. Classification (NCBI taxonomy): domain Eukaryota; kingdom Metazoa; phylum Chordata; class Chondrichthyes; family Pristiophoridae; genus Pristiophorus; species Pristiophorus japonicus. The sequence goes on from NC_091986.1 coordinate 140,377,029, forward strand.
GACAATGAATGGCAGAGCAGGTTAGAGGGACCAAATGACCTACTCCTGCTCCTATTTCTTATATTCTTCTTGTGTTCTGTATTTGGGCATTTCATGGAAGTGGCTTCTGAATTAAGATGTAAAAGATCCCATGGACTATTTCGAAGAGGAGCAGAGGAGTTATCCATGGTGACCTGGCCAATATTTGTCCCTCCATGAATGTCACTAAAAACAGATTATTTAGTCATTATCACATTGCTGTTTGTGGGAACTTGCTATGTGAAAATTGTTTGCCGTGTTTTCTACATTACAACAGTGACTACATTTCAAAAGTGCAGTGCTTTGGGACATTGAGGTCGTAAAAGGTGCTATATAAATGCAAGGTTTTCTTTTTCATGCAGATTGTCTTTTTCTTTCTTTCTCAGTATCTCTCTGTTAGACACTAAAACTTTTCTCTTCCTTGCACACTCTCTCTATATATTTATGTATGTATGTATGTATGTATGTATGTATCTTTATTCCTGCATGTTTTGTACTCATTCATTTTCTCCCTCACCTGCCATGGAGACCTGGAACTAGATATGGGACATAAAACCAAGAAAGTGTCTGAGTGGAGGAGTGGATGTGTGTCATGTCACATTTGTACAAAGGAGCTGGGGCAACGACCTAGGATGGGAGGGAACAGGAAACTGGGTGGGGGAGGGAGGGATGCAAGAACCCAGGAATGTACACAACTGGAAATAACCATTTTGTTCACTCGGAAGCAGAATATACAGTTCACTACCTATATTCTTCATTATCTTTTTTTATTACTTGTTCATGTGATCTGGGTGATGTTGACAAGGCTGCATTTATTGCCCATGCTAGTTGCCCTGAGAAAAGTGCCGCCTTGAACTGCTGCAGTCCTTGTGGTGTTTCCGCAATGGTTTTAGGTTGGGAAGTCTAGGATAATAACCCAGCAACGATGTAGGAACAATAATGTATGTCGAAGTCAGGCTGGTGACTTGGAGGGGAACTTGGTGATGATGGTATTTCCACAACAGCTGCTGCTCTTGTCCTTCCCAATGATAGAAGTCACAGGGGAGGCGGGGAGGGGGAGGTGGGGGGCTGCGGGAAGGAGGTGCTGTATATCATACATACTGTAGCCACAGTGTATTGAGATCAGTAACCTGGGGCTTGATCAACCAAATTGCTGTGTTCGAGAAGGTGTTTGAGTGTTGTGGTTGCACCCATCTAGGCGAGTGGTGAGTATTCCATCACACTCCTGACTTGAGCCTTTGTAGATGACAGATAGGCTTTGAAGGGTCAGGAGATCAGTCACTTATCGCAGAACACGCAGCTTCTCTCTGCTCTTTTAGCCACTGCTTTGATATGGCTTACCCATGTAGCATAGGACGTGCAGCCAGCGTGTATATCACAAGCCTTGTACTGCTATGTATTCTTTTTAGACTATTGTGCTGATTGCTTCTATGTAACTTTGCAGGTAATCTTTACGGTTTTATTAATAAATTGGCGCCTGTCAGCATTTCTGAAATCGTAATGTCTGGATACGGATTTAATAATAACCTAGTGTTGCTTGTGTCTGTTACAATTGTACCGAAAGGTAACATGTCAACAGATGGTCTTTGTATTGGGAAATAAAACAGAAATAGTATCGATGTCTGATAATGAAATAGCCTTTGGGTCATGGGCAGAAGAATGCAGACTTTTTGTGGTTATGGTTGAGCAAGGCCAGGTCATAAATGTAGTAAACAACTTGTATATAAATATAGATAATGTAGCTGCTGTCTGGCAGACAGACTTGAGAAGATAGTGTGCTGAAGCCATTAGGCTACTGTTCCCAGATGGAGGTAATTATACTCTGTATTGTACTGTAAATAAAAGACAATCTGTTATTGTGGACTTGATTGTCTGGTGTCTGAAACCATAAGACTCAATTGTAAGTCAACATCCAGTTAAGCTTCTCATCTCTCTCATCTGGAAGGAGGAGAGCATGCCAGGAGATCTTAGAGATGCAGTAATTGTGACCATCTTTTAAAAAGGGGACAAATCCGACTACGGCAACTACAGAGGAATCTCCCTGTTATCAGCCACTGGGAAAGTCATCGCTAGTTCTGGCCTGGTTCTCCCTATGTCTGAGGAGCTCCTCCCGGAGTGACAGTGCGAATTCCGTCCACTACGGGGTACAATGGACATGATATTTACGGCGCGACAACTACAAGAGAAATGCAGGGAACAGCACCAACCCTTGTACATGGCCTTCTTTGACCTTACAAAGGCCTTTGACACTGTTAACCACGAGGGACTATGGCGTGTCCTCCTCCGTTTTGGCTGCTCCCAAAAGTTTGTCGCCATCCTCCACCTGCTCCACGATGACGTGCAAACCGTGATCCTGGCCAATAGATCCATCACTGACCCAATCAACATCCAAACCGGAGTCAAGTAGGGCTACATCATCGCGCCAACCCTCTTCTCGATCTTCCTCGCTGCAATGCTCCACCTCACACTCGACAAGCTTCCCGCTGGAGTGGAACTAAACTATAGAACCAGTGGGAACCTGTTTAACCTTCGTCGCCTCCAGGCCGGATCCAAGACCGTCCCATCCTCTGTCGTCGAACTACAGTACGCGGATGATGCTTGCCTCTGCGCACATTGAGGCTGAACTCCAACTCATTGTCAACATCTTCACTGAGGCGTACGAAAGCATGGACTTTACACTAAACATTCTTAAGACGAAGGTCCTCTACCAACCTGACCTTGCCACACAGCAGTGCCCCTCCAGTCATCAAGATCCACGGCGCGGCCCTGGACAATGTGGACCACTTTCCATATCTCGGGAGCCTATTATCAGCAAGGGCAAACATCAACAACAAGGTTCAACACCGCCTCCAGTGCGCCAGCGCAGCCTTTGGCCGCCTGAGGAAGAGAGTGTTCGAAGATCAGGCCCTCAAATCTGGCACGAAGCTTATAGTCTACAGGGCTCAGAGACATGGACCATATACAGCAGATACCTCAAATCGCTGGAGAAATACCACCAGCGATGCCTCTGCAAGATCCTGCAAATCCCCTGGGAGGACAGACGCACCAACATCAGTGTTCTCGATCAGGCCAACATCCCCAGCATCGAAGCACTGACCAGACTCGACCAGCTCCGTTGGGTAGGCCACATTGTCCGCATACCCGACAAAAGTCTCCCAAAGCAAGCGCTCTACTTTGAACTCCTAAAATGGCAAGCGAGCTCCAGGTGGGCAGAGGAAACATTTCAAAGACACCCTCAAAGCCTCCTTGATAAAATGCAACATCCCCACCGATACCTGGGAGTCCCTGGTCTAAGATCGACCTAAGTGGAGGAAGAGCATCTGGGAGGGCATTTGAACTCCTCGAGTCTCGTCGCCGAGAGCATGCAGAAAACAAGCGCAGGCAGCGGAATGAGCGTGTGGAAAACCAGGCTCCCCACCCACCCTTTCCTCCAACGACTGTCTGTCCCACCTGTGACAGAGACTGTAATTCCCGTATTGGACTGTTCAGTCACCTGAGAACTCCCTTTTGGAGTGGAAGCAAGTCTTCCTTGATTTTGAGGGATTGCCTATGATGATGAAGCTTCTAGTCAATGGTGAGCCTCGAGACACTTATGGAAAATTGGTGTTGGTGGCCTGTTGAAGGTCAAGTGGAGATGGCTGGACGTGGTCACTACCTAGCACTTTTGTTGTGGTGTGAACATCATTTACTTGCTTGATGACACCACTGATTTTCTTGCCAAATGCATCTCTAGCTTCCTTTCAAAAGGTTTATTAGCTTTGATCACTTCCCTGGACAGTCCACTTGAAACATGCAACATCCACTATGCAATACAGTTGTTTGCACTATTATTTTTTTGAATTCATTCATGGCTGGGGCATCACTGGCAAGGCCAGCATTTATTGCCCATCACTAATTGCTTTTGACAAGGTTGTGGTGAGCCGCCACCATGAACCACTGCAGTCTGTGAGGGGAAGGTACTCCCACAGTGCAGTTAGGGAGTGAGTTGCAGAGTTTGGTCCAGCGATGATGAAGGAATGGTGATATATTTCCAAGTCAGGATGGTGTGTGACTTGGAGGTGGTGATGTTCTCATGTGCCTGCTGCCCCTGTCCTTCTAGGTGGTAGAGGTCATGGGTTTGGGAGGTGCTGTCAAAGAAGCCTTGGCGTGTTGTTGCAGCACATCTTGGAGATGTACACACTAGCCATGATGCTGGTGCTGGAGGGAGTAAATGTTTCAGGTGGTGGATGAGGTGCTAATCAAGCAGGCTGCTTTGTCCGAGATAGTATTGAGTTTCTTGTGTTGTTGGAGAGTATTCCATCAGATTACTGACTTGAGTCTTGTAGATGGTGGAAAGGCCTTGGGGAGTCAGGAGGTGAGTCACTTGCTGCAGAATACCCATCTTCTGACCTGCTCTTGTAGCCACAGTATTTATGTGGTCCAGTTCAGTTTCCGGTCAATGGCCACTCCCAGTATGTTGATGATGGAGGATTCGACAATGGTAATGCCATTGAATGTCAACGGGATGTGGTTAGACTCTCTCTTTTGTTCGAGATGGTCTTTGCCTAGTATGTGTGTGGCATCATTATTATTTGCAACTTATCTGAATGTTGTCCAGGTCCTGCACGCAGGCACGGACTGCTTCATTATCTGAGGAGTTGCGAATGGAACTGAACACCGTGCAATTATCAATGAACATACTCACTTCTGACCTTATGATGGAGGGAAGGTCATTGCTGAAGCAACTGAAGATGGTTAGGCCTAGGACACTGCCCTGAGGAACTCCTGTACCAATGTCCTGAGGCTAGGATGATTGGCCTCCAACAACCACAGCCACCTTGCTTTGTACTAGGTATGACTTCAGCCAGTGGAACTGTTCCCCCTCCCACCACCCACCCACCCGATTCCCATTTACTTCAATTTTACTCAGGCTCCTTGATGTCACACTCAGTCAAATGCTGCCTTGTTGTCAAGGGCAGTCACTCTGACCTCACCTCTGGAATTTAGCTTTTGTTCATGTTGGACCAAGATTTGGAGCCGAGTGGTCCTGACAAACTGGGCATCGGTGAGCAGATTATTGGTGAGTAAGTTCCACTTGATTGTACTGTCAATGACTCCATCACTTTGCAGATGATTGAGAGTAGACTATTCGGGTGGAAATTGGCCAGATTAGATTTGTCCTGCTTTTTGTGGACAGGGCTTACCTGGGCCTTTTCTCACTTTGTCAGGTAGTTGCTAGTATTGTAGCTGTACTGGAATAGCTTGGCTAGAGGCACGACTAGTTCTGGAGCACAAGTCTTCAGCACTTCTACCGGTATGTTGTCTAGGTCCATAGCTGTTGTTGTATCCAGTACACTCAGATGTTTCTTGATAACACGTGGAGTGAATCAAATTGGCTTAAGATTGGATTTTATGATTGTGGGGACCTCAGGAGGTAGGCCAAGATGGATCATTCATTGACATTAATATTATTATTGCTATGTCTTCATCATTGGCTGAAAAGCACTTTGAGATATCCCGAGGATGTGAAAGGTGCTATATAAATTAAAGTTTTCTCTTTTGCTCTTTCTCTATTTCTTGTTACATATGTCTTATTAGCAGAATGCAATTTTACATCTGTTATTAATGTGGACTTGTGTATTCTATAATTCCATTTTTAATAAATATTATTGTTGCTATCCAGGAAAGGCAAACTTTCGGATCTGGGTAGGTTCATTTGGATCTGGAGGCTGGGAAACTAGAAGGGGAAACAAGCCAGGAAGCAGCAAAGTTGAGCCTGGTCACAAGTACATACTGAAATAAATTAAGTCAGTAATCTTCATGAGATTATATTTTCTTCTGGTGATGATTACCCGTAAAAAGTATTGAGATAACTCACCAAAAGAGTAAAGCAGAACAATTCAGATAATTTATTCCAGTCACTGACCTAGTTGCAAACAATTTCCAACAACCTTCCAAGCAGGACCCATGTTCGTTGGCTAAACCTGCCTGTTTGTCCACTGTGCTTTCGAGCAATGCGATTTTATTTTGACAGTGAAAATTTCAGAAATAAATTGTTGGACTGCATGATTTACCAACTTTATTTATTGTGGCTTTGGCGAGCTAGTTAGTGTCAGACATAAAAACGACAGCCTCCTATTTGTCACAGCCTGCAAACAGGTATTGTATTCTCAGTGCTCAAAATATTGGCAGGAAAGTCCAGGAAAGCACTGCTTGTGTCGGGAACTTAATAGAACTCCAGCTGCAATTCCCAGAGAATTACCACCTTGTACTGATGACTGTATTTTTAAGATTAAAATATATTAATTTATAGATCAAGTTAGTGATTTATTTTAGATATTTTTGTTTCTTTACAAAAAACTTAAAAAACTTATCAACTTAAAAAAAAAAGTTGGATGAAGTTTTTTGAACAATTTGATTAGTTTTGTGTACGCTTGAAGTAGCTTTGAATAAAATTGATTTAATGACTTGGATTTTTGCTGGATGTTGAATGCTGATTGGTATCTGTAATGTATTTGCTTCATGAGTTCTTTGCTTAAGAATTCATAGCAACACATTGCTATTAAGAACTAGTTGGCTTATTAGCAAAAAAGTTTAACATTCACACTACACATTACCAGTTCATTCACTAGGCCCAGTAGGCTGACAACTACCTGCCTTATCGTGGATCCCCTGAACCCGACTGGCTGGGGTTTTATTGAGTCTTGTGAACATCAAGTGACTGGCTAAGCCACTCCCAAATGAACAGCTCTACCAATCTGTAAGCACACTCTCAGGTGCATACATGACATTATCTTTTGCTACTTCCCTAGTGAATGAAACATCTTTTGATTGACATATATATTTATATTTGGTCAATCAACACAATTAATTTAATAGATGGTTATTTGAATAAACTATTTGTTGCCCTATGGATGTAGTTCTTTTGAAGTGTGTTGCTGCAGACATAACTGGAATTTCAATTATATAGATAGCTCCTTTAAGAATGCGATGCTAATTGTATTGGTTATATTGCATTTATGGCAAAAATAAATGTTGTGAAAATTTGCAATTACATTTTGTTAGAACAAAGAACTTGCATTTATGCAGTGCCTTTCATATTCAGAACATTCCAAAGCACTTCATAGCCATAGAGTTACTTTTGAACAGTTGTCACTGTTTCGTAGGCAAAACAACATTGACTACACAGTGACTATTGAATATGGATTTAAATCGATTGCTTCATGCTCATGTAATATTGTCAATAGATGCATATCTGGTGTTCATATTTGTGTGTAATTTAAAGTAAAAGTTGCATAAATATTTTAACTTGTATTTTAAACAATTTAATACTTATTTAAAATGTCATTACATTTACAGGGTTGATGATGCTTATGACTATCCTCATTATTCAAATCAAGCATTAGAGGGATATTTGAGTGAGGAAGAACCCCCGATGTACACAATACAAGATAGTGGAACACAGTTTTACACAGAAACTGGTTAGTACTGATGACAGTCGAGCGTCTTTTACACTGATGTCTGTAGTGATGCTTTGCTTTTGTTTAGTTCTTGGTTTGGCAAGGTGACGGGAACATTATGTTCCCAAAGAGCTTAAAGAAAAATGGCATATAAACAAACTAGATGCTGTCATGTTTTTTCCTGTGTGGTTAGTTTATGTGATGTCCTCAGTCTTTGGCTCATCAAAGTTTCTACTGATTGCCAATGACTTGGTATGGGATCTGCATGACTCCAGCCTTCACATTTGGCCAATCACCCTGCATGAGTGTGCCCTGCATGAAGCAGAGCGTTGAAAAGTTTTGCCATGCTTCCACTAGCACATCCGTGAAGAAAATATGTATTTCAAGTCTGTAGGTTAAAAGCATGTTATATTTTACAGGCTGGTCAAATTGCACAGAATGTTAAGGAACTGCTCAGATTCCTCTCTGAACCCACCCCAATTGAATTCAGCCAAAAATTGTGGTGTCTTTCCAGTAAAGCTCATTGAGCCTGGTGACTCCAAAATAAATGTGGAATATGGTCTCTATCAGTACAGGCTATACTTAAAAAGTACAGTGGTCGTGCTACTAGACTATTTCTACTTTTAGAGTAAGGATCAGCAATAATTTATAGTCCTCAATCCCAAAACAAGTGAAAAAGAAAGAACTTGCCTTTATATAGTGCCATTCACAACTTCTGATGTCTGTCTGAAAGCACTACACAGCCAAAGAAGTACTTTTGAAGTGTAGTCACTGCTGTAATGTAGGCAAATTTCACAGCTAATTTTCGCACAGCAATGAGATAAATGACCAGCAATATTTTATTAGTGGTGTCTGTTTAGGGATCAGTATTGGCCAGGATACAGGGAGAACTCCCCTGCTCCTCTTCGAATAGTGTCACGAGGGAGATAACAGGAATTAATCTATTCATTGCAAATGAATAGATACAGTCCAGTCTGGTTATTGGTTGCTGTGCTGGAGATCATGAAGCAGCCTTGGAGGATGGCATATGTGCCTCCATCTCTCAATTCTCAAACCGCATCCAGTTTCCATTTGCCAATGATTCTGAATTAGGAATTGTTAAGAATAAGTTATGAGAACTATCCCTGATCTAATTGCTATTGAACCGGTGCACAGGTGGGCCAATAGATCTGTATTTATGCCTTTTGGAATAACATCACCTTATTGGCAGGTTTTGAAAGCCAATAGTCATATTTAAGATCCCTCTGAAAAGAAACCTGCTCGCTGTAGCTTTCCTGCTAAGTCAAGGGAATGACTCTTAAGCAGCCTCATGTTGAACCCACCGCTTAAGAACATAAGACTTAGGAGCAGGAGTAGGCCATATGGCCATTTGAGCCTGCTCCGCCATTCAGTAAGATCATGGCTGAAATTCAACCTCAACTCCACTTTCCTGTCCGATCGCCATATCCTTTGATTTCCCCTAGAGTCCAAAAATCTATCTTGCTCAGGCTTGAGTATACTCGACGGCTCAGCATTCACAGCCTTTGGGGTAGAGAATTCCAAAGATTCACAACCCTCATCTCAGTCTTAAATAACCGACCCCTTATCCAGAGCCAATGCCTCCTAGTTCTAGATGCTCTAGATAGATAAACAACCTCTCAGCATCTACCCTTTCAATCCCCCTCAGTATCTTATATGTTTCTATTAGATCACTTCTCATTCTTCTAAATTCCAGAGAATATAGGCCCAATCTACTCAATCTCTCCTCATAGGATAACCTTTTCATCCCAGGGATCAATCTAGTGAACCTTCATTGCATTCCTTCTAAGGCATATATGTCCTTTCTCAGATCAGGAGACCAAAACTGTGCACAGTACTCCAGGTGTGGTCTCACCAAACCCCTGTACAATTGTAGTAAGACTTCCTTACTCTATTACTCCAATTTCCTTGCAATAAAGGCCAACATAGCATTTGCCTTCCTAATTGTTTGCTGTACCTGCATGCTAACATTCTGTCTTTTCTGTACACCTAAATTTCTCTGAATTCCAACATTTAATAGTTTCTCACCATTAAAAAAAAATTCTGTTTTTCTATTCTTCCTACCAAAGTGAATAAACTCTCACTTCCTCACACTATACACCATCTGCCATTCACTTAACCTGTCTATATCCCTTTGCAGGCTCTTTGTGTCCTCCTCACAGCTTACTTTCCCACCTAGCTTTATATTGTCAGCAAACATGGATACATTGCACTCGGTCCCTTTATCTAAGCTATTAATTTAGATTGTAAATAGCTGAGGCCCAAGCACTGATCCTTGCGTCACCCCACTAGTTACAGCCTGCCAACTGGAAAATGACCGGTTTGGAGAGAATTTAAACTAATTTGGCAGCGGGGTAGGCACCCGGAAGTGGCATTAGAAAGGAGAAACAAGGTGCACAAAGGATTGGGAGACACTTATAGCACTAGAGTAAGAAATAGTACAGTATTAGATGGGGTCAGATTAAGAGAGAATATAAGAAATATTAAGATTTACAGTGCATGTGTGTAAACAAACGAAGCGTGCTAAATAAGGTTGGTGAGCTGCAGGTGCAAATAGTCACATGGGAATATAACGTTGTGGCAATAACAGAGACCTGGCTCAAAAAAGGGCAGGATTAGGTACTAAATATTCCTGGATATAAGGTGTTCAGGAAAGAAAGGAGGTGGGGTGGCAGTATTGATTAAGGAAGATATTACAGTGCTGGAGAGAGAGGATGTCCTGGAGGGGTCAACTATCCTAATATAGATTAGGATAGTAATAATGTAAAGGGCAGAGAGGGGGAAGAATTTCTGAAGTGTGTTCAGAAGAACTTTCTTGATCAGTACGTTTCCTGCTCAATGAGGAAGGAGGTATTGCTGGATTTTGTTCTGAGGAATGAAGTGGGTCAAGTGGAGCAAGTGTCTGTAGGGGAACATTTAGGGAACAGTGATCATAGTATAAGGTTTAGATTAGCTATGGAAAAGGAGCAATTTAGAGTAAAAATGCTTAATTGAAGGAAGGCCAATTTCAGTGGGTTGAGAATGGATCTGGCCTGGGTAAATTGGATTCAAAGATTGGCAGCCAAAACTGTAATCGAACAATTTGCTGCCTTTAAAAAGGAGATGGTTCGGGTACAATCGAAGTACATTCCCATAAGGGGGAAAAGTTGGGCAACCAAAGTCAGAGCTCCCTGGATGATGAAAGGGATAGAAAGTAAGATGAAGCAAAAAAAGGGGGCGCATGACAAATGTCAGGTTGAGAATACAAGTGAGAACTAGGCTAAATATAGAAAGTTCGGGGGGAAGTGAAAAAGGAAATAAGAGGGGCAAAGAGAGCATATGTGAATAGATTGGCAGCTAACATAAAAGGGACTCCTAAAGTCTTCTATAGGCATATAAACAGTAAACGAGTAGTAAGAGGAGGGGTCGGGCCGATTAGAGACCAAAATGGAGACCTGCATGGAGGCAGAGAGCACGGCTGAGGTACTAAATGAGTACTTTGCATCTGTCTTTATCAAGGAAGAAGATATTGCCAAAGTCATAGTGAAAGAGGAGGTAGTTGAGATACTGGATTGGATAGAAATTGATAAAGAGGAGGAACTAGAAAGGCTGGCTGTACTTAAAGTAGATATGTCACCAGCACCAGATGGGATGCATCCTAGGACACTCAGGGAAGTAAAGGTGGAAATTGCAGAGGTACTGTCCATAATCTTCCAATCCTCCTTAGATACGGGAGGTGGTGCCAGAGCACTGGAGAATTGCAAATGTTATACCCTTGAGGATGTAAGGATAAATTCAACAACTACAGGCCAGTCAGTTTAATCTCGGTAATAGGGAAGCTTTTAGAAATGATAATCCTGGACAAAATTAACAGTCACTTGGACAAGTGTGGATTAATTAAGGAAAGCCAGCATGGATTTGTGAAAGGCAAATCATGTTTAACTTACTTGATTGAATTTTTTTGATGAGGTAACAGAGAGGGTTGACGCGGGCAATACAGTTGATGTGGTGTACATGGACTTCCAGAAGGCATTTGATAAGGTGGCACATAATAGGCTTGCCACCAAGTTGAAGCTCATGGAATAAAAGCAACAGTGGCAGCATGGATACAAAATTGGCTACGTGACAGGAAACAGAGTAGTGGTGAACGGCTGTATATTGGACTGGAGGAAGGTACACAGTGGTCGGTACTGGGACCACTGCTTTTCTTGATACATATTAATGACTTGGACTTGGGTGTACAGGGCACAATTTCAAAATTTGCAGATGAGACTGAACTTGTAAGTACAGGTTGAACCTCCCTTATCCGTAACCCTTGGGACCTGGCCTGTTCTGGATAAGGGATTTTTCCAGTCAAGGGGTGATCATGTTTAAATTGGATGGTACAGGTATTGAGCAAGGGGATATCGGTGCTGGCTGGCTTGGGGCTGGGAGTGCGGCAGAGAGATCATGAGGAGGCGGGTGGGGGGGGGGGGGGCGGATGATCGTGAGGTCAGGCCAGCGATGGCAGGAGTTGGCAGCGAGGAAGGACTTCAATTTGTTCATGTCAGAGTTCTGCGCATGTGCCACCCAGTGGCCAGGAATGATTCTGGACGAGGGGTGGTTCTGAATAAGTGAGGTTCAACCTCTAGTAAACAGTGAGGAGGATAGTGATAGACTTCAAGACGACATAGACATGCTGGTGGAATGGGCGGATACGTGACAGATGAAATTTTACACAGAAAAGTGCAAAGTGATTATTTTGGTAGGAAGAATGAGGAGAGGCAATATAAACTGAAGGGTACAATTTTAAAAAGGGTGCATGAACAGAGAGACCTGGGGTATATGTACATAAATCGTTGAAGGTGGCAAGACAGGTTGAGAAAGCGGTTAAAACAGCATACGGGGTCCTTGGCTTCATAAATGGAGGCATAGAGTACAAAAGCAAGGAAGTTGTGATGAATCTTTATAAAACACTGGTTTGGCCTTATCTGTCCAATTCTGGGCACCGCACTTTAGGAAAGCTGTGGAGGCCTTAGAGAGGGTGCAGACAAGATTTACGAGAATGATTCCAGAGATGAGGGACTTTAGTTACGTGGATTGACTGGAGAAGCTGGCTTTGTTCTCCTTGGAGCAGTGAAGTTTGAGAGGTGTTCAAAATCATGGGCCCAAGTTTCGGGCCGCGCCTAGAACGGCGCAGCCCGACCTGGACGCCCGTTTTTCGTGCCACAAAGTGCCCGGCTCCCTGCTGGTCCTCTGGCCCTTGGCGCAGCGCAGCACGAGCTGCAGGGGGCGGAGCTAGGTCCCTGCGCTGAAAACAGTGCCGGGACCTCTGCACATGCGCCCTACAGTGAGCGCGCAAGTGCAGTAGCTCCAGGCGCCCAAAACTGTGTGGGAGGGGCCCGAAGCACGCAGCCCCTAGCCCTGGTCGAATGGCCTCACTGGGGCTGCGTGCATAAGGCTCCTCCCACGCCCAGCTCCTGCTTCCTCCGGACCCGACTTGACTCCCGCTCCCACCCCCCCACCGGACCGTTCCCACCCCCCCCCCCCCCCGACCCGACCTCCGCTTCCCCCGCCTCCCCGACTGACCTCCGCTCCCGACCGATCTACACCCCCCCCCCGACCGATCTCCGCCCCCCCCCCACCGACCGACCCCCCCCTTCGCCCCGACCCGCGCTCCCCCCGATCCACGCCCCCGGACCCCGGTCCCGACGCCACCTACCTGTCAATCCGGTAAGTCTAAGCTCGAAGTCTTGGGCCTGGCTGGGCCCGGCCCGTTCAGCCTCCCTCTCCTTTCTTTCTCTCTCTCTCTCTTCCCCCCCTACTCTCCCCCCTTCCCCTCCCTCCCTTCTCTCCCCCCCTCCCCTCCCTCCCTCCCTTCCCTCCTCCCTCCCTCCCTTCTCTTCCCCCCCCTCTCCTCCCTCCTTTCTCACCCCCCTCTCCCCTCCCCTCCCTCCCTCCCTTCTCAACCCCCTCCCCTCCCTCCCCTCACCCCCCCTCCCCTCCCTCACTTGTCACCCCCCCCTCCCCGCCCACCCCCACTCCACCACCCCTCCTGCCCTCCACCCCCCCCCCCCGCCCTCCACCCCCCCCCCCCCCTCTCCATCCTCCCCCTCCCCTCCACCCCTTGCTGTCAGAAACACAGACACTGACACAGAGAGTGAGAGACACAGGCAGACAGAGAGATAGCGACACACTGGGTGGGGGTTGGGGGGGGCATCCCAGCACGCTGTTGGAGGGCTCCTGGTGTTGCAGTCGGTAAGTAGAAAATGTTTTATTGATTGATTTAAAAATAAAATTATTTCTTCTTAATTTTTTTTGATTGGTTGATTTATTGATGTTTTTATAATTTATTATTGATGATGGCTCTTTATTTGTAAAATTGAAGTGTTTAATGTTTGTAAACTTCCCTTTAAACCCCCCTCCCCCCATTCCCTACGCCTGATTTGTAACCTACGTCTGATTTTCTAAAGTGTAGACAAGGTTTTTTCGAGCGTACAAAAATCTTCACTTACTCCATTCTAAGTTAGTTTGGAGTAAGTTTTCACTGCCGAAACTTTGAAAACAGGCGTAAGTTGCCGGACACGCCCCCTTTTGAAAAAAAAATTCTGTTCCAAAGTGAAACTGTTCTAACTGACTAGAATTGGAGCAAACTAAATGCCGAGAATTTGAATTTCTAAGATACTCCATTCTACACCAGTTGCTCCAAAAAATCAGGAGCAACTGAGGCCGAAACCCATGAGTGGTCTAGATAGAGAGAAACTGTTTTCATTGGCGAAAGGGTCGAGAACCAGAGGACACGGATTTAAGGTGATTGGCAAAAGAACCAAAAGCGACGTGAGGTTAGGATCTGGAATGCACTGCCTGAAAGGGTGGTGGAGGCAGATTCAATCATGTCTTTCAAAAGGAAAAAAATGTGCAGGGCTATGGGGAAAGGGCGGGGCAGTAAAACTAACTGAAGTGCTCTTGCAGAGAGTCGGCACGGTCTCGACGGGCCGAATGGCCTCCTTCTGTGCTGTAACCATTCTGTGATTCAATTCTGAGATTCTATTCTATCCCTACTCTTTATTTTCTGTCTATTAACCAATCTCCTATCCTTGCCAATACATTACTACCAACCCTATGCGCCCTTATTTTGTATAGTTACCTTTTAACATATTAGTAAATTATATGCTTTTTGAAGCTTCTCAGTGGTAGAGGACCTGTTGTGTATTTTAATATTACTACTATTTCATACACTGAATAGGCCGAAAGCTATTCCAAAGAGTTTTCCTGATTATTTTTAAATCCTTTTAAAGACTAAAAATGTTTAACCTGGTTTACTTCCTAAAAGCAGCCTCCAGTTTAAACTGCAACAACATGTATGATTTCTGATATTTTTGCCACCTTACCTTTTTGCACATTAATATTTGACTTTTTCATACAAAACATGCTAATTTTGTAATGGCCACCATTCCCAGATACATTACTGTATGATCAGTTTAAGCTATTAATTTCCATCTTTGATGATGTGACCTTGTGTCATTAGAGTAGGTCACTGTACTCTAGTTTTGCATTATTATTATTTTGTCGCTGTAATAATTTAATAAAGACATTCCCTGCTTGGCTAGCAGTTTCTAACCTTGTTCTTGTCTTCAGATGTTACGTTGCCTTCCAACCTAGCTGCCACCAATTTCACATCGGCTACAGTTCCTTATACAGATGACAGCATTACAGGATCAAAGAAGAATGGAAGCCTTTCAGAATCTTGGGAAGATCCCTGCCTTTTGCCAGCTGAAATAATGCAAATTTGTAATGAGTTAACATGCATACGGCAACACTTACAGGTAGGTATATAATATACTACGAGTATGGCATCATTATGATTGTTAAAACTAGTAGTTTTATGGTCAATTACTGTCAAACAAATGCATAATTCTAAACATTTCTTGATTAGCCAAAAGCCTTGCTAGGATTGCTTTTCACAGCTTTTAATTCATCGCTTTTATTCATCGCTTTTAATGTGCCCATGAAGCTGCTGGAACTTTGCTTCTTGGGTCTTCATTTGGATTGATTGCAACAAATGTTCCAAAGCTGAACAAATTCTTACTCTGTAAATACCACTGTCTACCAAGCAAATTCTTAAATAAGTTGTGGGGAAAAATACATTGCTGCCTTTCGTTACTGTGGTGTAGTCAACTTGCATATGGATGTAAATTGTAGTGACTGCAATTCTGTTTGAGGAAAGCATGTGAAGTATAAAACCAGGAAAGAATCTAGTCACATTATAGCAAAGTGACTAGTCACATTATACTTTACATCTCTCGAAATTGACTGCTGAATCTATATTTTAACTTTTTTGGGGGTAACTATGTCCAAAATACCACCTGCTGTTGGATGCACATAATGACTAATATAACAGTAAGCCAGTTTATGGTTTTGGAAAATAATTTCAATAAAAACTGGATGATGAATTCGAGTAGATTTTCAATTACATTTTTAAATACAGAGTGACTGCTGCCAACAAACTGGCTACTGCCAACAACTGGAAGCTGTGTTGGTTTAAGTATTAATATATAATATAGTAATATCGCATAAATGTGTGGCGCTCAGGGTTGGTTTATTAGTAATGTATCATAATATCGCAGGTTGGTTTAAGTAATTTAGCGGGAGGAAGGTTCCGGAGATATATTTGATTTGGAGCGTGAGTTTGTATGAAGGAAAAGAAGAAAATGAATAAAAATGGGTGTTTGCTGGAGCAGATTTCCTTCTCCAAAGTACAGCTAGACCACAGTATATATCTCCATTCTGCCAAACCCCAGCTACCTCGCACAGTGCAGCCAAGCTCTTTGTCCTTACACATCAATTCTGCCAAATCCCAAGACCATCCCCCAGTGTTACCAAATCCTAGCACTGTCTTCAGTCAACTAAACTCTACCTAATCCCATGTCCTGATAAATAACAATTAGCTACCTCCAATTGATACATATTGAACACTCTTTCTGTTTATCCTTAATTTTTAAACTCGTACAAGTTTAAAGCTAAATACATATATGTAAAGAAATATATATAAAGTAAGGGGTACTCATGTACCATTTTATAAAACAGTGGACAAAGTTGCAGAATTTGACCCTCAAAGCACCAAGTTGGGCAAATAATCAAAAAGGCTATTGCAATGTGAGCCTTTATAACTAGAGGGCTAGAATATAAGGGGAGGTTGTTTTTCTACAGCTATACATAGCCCTGGTTGGACCACAACTGGAGTACTGTGCACAGTTACTGCACCGTAGAAAGGTTATATTGATCTTGGAAGGAATACAGCACAGATTCAACAGAATGTTACCAGGGCTTCATGGATTAACTTATGAGGAGCAATGACATAAACTAGGCTTGTATCCTGGAATATAGAAGGCTAAGGGGTGATTTGATCAAGGTTTTTATGATTTTGAAGGGAATTGATTGGGTCGCTAGAGAGAAACTTTTTCTGCTGGAGTCTAGGTCAAGGGGACATAACTTGGTAAAATCAGAGCCACGCAAAGGGTGGTAGACATGTGGAACTCTCTCCCATTTAAAAACAGTAGATGCTAGCTCAATTAATAACTTCAATTCTGAGTGGTAGCCAAGGGTATTACAGGACATGGAGCCAAGGTGGGTGGATGGAGTTAGGATACAGATCAGCCATAATCTCATTGAATGCCAGAACATGCTTGAAGGGCTGAATAGCCTATTCCTGTTCCTGTGTTCCATTTTTTCAGCCCTTAAACCATAATGTTAATGGTCTGAAACAAATAGCACAAATTAGGATGAGGACTGTCACTGTCTCTCCATATCTTTCTCTCACTCTCATACTTTCCAAAGTGAAAAATAGCTTTTATTTAAAATATATTATCAGTAATTACAGTCATCAAGCTTGTATGACATTTTACTATGTTAAAGGCATTATAAAAGTGCGTGTTGAGTTTTTTTTTGGAGGAGTAGATCATTTACCTGATATTTTGTTTTTAAGGTTTTAACATGTATTGATTCATTGTACCTGCATATGTCTAATAAGCAACTGCCCTGATTTTTATGTTCTAATGCAGAGAGAAAGTGTAGCGCTGCAGGAGTACAGACATCAGGTGCAGTCACATGAACAACGCCTAGCTGACAGAGAGACTTTGCTCTTCAAACATCAAGATGCGTTAACAAAGTTAAGAGGAGTAGAGGAAGAGGTTCATGCCAAGTTTCAGATTATGAAAGAGGTACAGTTAACTACAGCAAGTTACTCACTTCACTACTTTTAATAGTTTATGTTTCATGTTTCCAGTTTATCATCAGCAGTTACTTGTCAGAAACTGTCTAATTGATCCAAGTGTTTAGTAAAATGAATGTTAATGCCAGTGGTATCTTTTCATTATTATTTAGACAAGCTTTCATTTATTTATTATGAACATATTTTCTAGAACAAACATTCATAAACATTTCTCCTCTGTTTCTTTTCATGTGATCATAGATGCCTCAGTCATGTATACTGCTCATCCCCATTATCTCCCTTAACTCAAGAATGAAAATGCATCAACAGCATGGAAGCTAAAGTTAGAGACTCTTTGATACTTGGATTAGCATTTTAGATCTGCAATTATATAGGGCCCTGGTGAGACCACACCTGGAATATTGTGTACAGATTTGGTCTCCTTACCTGAGGAAGGATATACTTGCCATAGAGGGAATCCAACAAAGGTTCACCAAACTGATACCTGAGATGGGGAGGGGGGGGGGGTGGTGGGGATTGTCCTATGTGAGATTGAGAGTTTAGAAGAATGAGAGGTGATCTCATTGAAACATACAAAATTCTTCTCGGGCTTGACAGGGTAGATGCAGGGAGGATGTTTCCCCTGGCTGGGGCGTCTAGAACCAGGGGTAACTGTCTCAGAATAAGGGATCGGCCATTTAGGACTGAGATGAGGAGAAATTTCTTCACTCGGAGGGTGGTGAATTTTTGGAATTCTCTACCCCAGAGGAAGATGGAGGCTCAGACGTTGAGTATATTCAAGACAGAGATCGATAGATTTTTGGATATTCAGGGAATCAAGGGATATGGGGATAGTGCAGGCAACTGGAGTTGAAGTAGATGATCAACCATGATCTCATTGAATGGCGGAGCAGGCTCGAGGGGCCGAATGGTCTACTCCTGCTCCTATTTCTTATGTTCTTATCTCTGCTGGTAGCCAGGTGTGTGAATACTAGTTAAGGATAGGATTAGACTTTTTTGGGGCGGTCAGCTGGGTACCTGCCTTGCTGAAAACCCATCACCATGTTTAATGGCCAATCCAAATGATTGAATTTTCCTTTTGCTTGATAGGGAGATCACATTCTGTTCTCATAAGAACACACTTTGCTTACTTTGCTTAATTGGATGCAGTTTGTCAAAAGCCAAGGCTGACGGAACCTTCAGTATGCATACTGGTATTCCTGGGGGCTGAAATTGGCCCTTTTTTTAAAGAGGTGGTAACAGGGTGGTAAGCACCTGCTGCTCAGTCGGGGCGGAGGTGCCGACATTTGAGAAATTGCCTTCCTTACTTTTGTGGTAGTGCACGCTGCCACCCTGCCCGTATTCCCACCCCGTTGGGCACACACCGACTGGCGGCGATCCTCTTTCTGCCCCACGAGGGAAATTGCCCTGTGGGAGCAAATGGGCCACCGCTCGGTGCCCCCGAAAGCTTTCCCTGGCGGGAAGCTGCTAGTGACTGGGCGGTGCATATGCCCTTAAAGGGGAGGGCACACTGCCGCGGCCACCATTTTATTTTAATAGTTGCCCGACTCCGAAGTTGGCCCGACAATGGCGGCCATGGGTTTGGCCAGGCCACCAACAAGAGGTACCCCCTCTTGGGTACCGGGCCACTGGCCCGGCCAAAACCCTTCCTGGTGGCCCAGTGGACCCAACTAAATTTTGCAGAGCTCGCAGCATCCCTCCCCTTTAACTGAAGGGGAGGGACGTTGTGACGCGTCAGCGCTGATGTCATAAGTGTCGCTGTGCTGACCACATGCCCTCCACCCTGCTCCCGAACGACTTCCGCCCCAACCACCGCCCAGGGAAAAAACAATTTTAAGACCTTAATTTCGCTCGACGCTTGGGCAGAGAAAAATAATTTATATTGGTAGATGCGCCCTGTTTTGGTCGGGGGGCAATTTCCACCCCCCTGGAGTCTAAACATCTTAGACTTAACATCTTACCAGTACAGAACCAATTGCTCATTGTCCAGCTTATACATTAGGCATTGGCTGAAGGGTTATCTGTAGCTAAGTGGGAGGAATCCCCACCCTAATGAACTGATTTGGTCCTCGTGGAACCTGGAGGGGTAGGCCAGTCCATCATTAGTTAACATTCAGCAGAATAGTAAAATGCAGAGAATCTGCACCTTTCACCTGATTCTTGTCTTTGTTCAACATTTCAATTTCCAATCGAACAAGGATCCTGCTATGCATGGTAAGTGACATAGGAGGGTCACCATGTTCAATTCTGGGATATAGGTTTGAATCAAATCCAAATTGATGAGATTAAAGCCTCTTCTTTGCAGCTGTACATGAAACAGGTTTGGCCAATTTCAACCCAGTTTCTATTGGATAGAGACATAGTACCGAACTGTCACTAATTCAACAATGATTTACAATCTTGTAATGGTGCAGTCAGATGGTGGTCTAAGTTTTGGCACATTGTTCGGGCAGAATAAGTTGTACTGCATATCTGATCATGTTGTAACTGACCTGGTGTGTGATGCTGACACTGCCCAAAATGGAAAATCACAATTTTTCTCACCAAACACATTAATAATAAAATAAATATAGTTATTTTGCTGAATAGTAAAATTTCAGCTAGCTGAAACTGGTTACCTCAATAATGTGTAAATTCGGCATTAAAAATCCTTAGTTTGGTGATGCCTTGTTGCATCCATGGAGGATGATATGTCATCTAATTCCTGAATTTTAAAACTGCTAAGATCTGTAATCTATTAAAATTTGTTTTCAGACTCCTTCCATTTTATATTAGTAAATTTTCTTGCAACATAACAGAAATTATAATTAAAATACATAGGGGCCTAAAGCTGGTGCACCTAGGATTATTTTACCTCGTTTTTCCGCCAGGAGCGATGAGGCGGCCGACGATCCATTTTCAGCACTTAGAAGATTTTTTAACGTTGGACCGGAAGTTGGTCATGGGGGGGCAGAAGTGCAGTGGTAAATCATGCTGAGGGGCAGAGGTTGGGGCAGGAGCGGTGGTGATGTCACAGCGCGTGTGCGTCACCACGCGCTCTTCCCTCCATTAAAGTGGAGAGAATCGGGGATTTTTTAGCTTCGGCCACTGGGCCACCAAGGAGGGTTTCGGCCTGGCCGTCGGGCTCAAGAGGGGGTGCCAGGCTGCCTGTTGGCGGCCTGGCTGAACCCAGGGGAGCAATAATCTGGCCAACATGGAAGTCAGCCGGCAAAAAAATAAGATGGCGGTCGCAGCTTTTGACCCTCGCCTTTAATGGCCGCCGCACCGCCAGGGCAGAGAGAGAGCGGACAAGGTGCACAGACAGAAAAGGCTGCCAGAGTCACTGTCCAGCAGCTCGTGGATTTCTTCAACTAAATTTGAGGCGGATTAAAATGGAGGTGCGGGGTAGCGGCGGTGCACGCTTTAATGACGCGCTTGCGGCAGTTGGCAATAGCGGATCAGAAGTGGGGACAGGCTGAAATATCCGTGACCCAAATTTTGGTCGGGGCGGCCAATGGACTGCAATGCGGTGGCCACTCGATTCCGCCGCAAAACGGTGGAAATGGGCTTTGTACGGACACTGAATTTCGGCCCCTTTTATGCTTGCATTTTTCCAAACCTCTCTGGCTACAGAGACTGGAGGACAGCTAACATTGTACCATTGTTTAAAAAAGGAGAAAGGGATAGATCGAGTAATTACAGGCCAGTCAGCCTAACCTCGGTGGTGGGAAAATTATTGGAAAAAATTCTGAGGGTCAGGATGAATCTTCATTTAGAAAGACACGGATTAATCAAGGACAGTCAGCATGGATTTGTTAAGGGAAGGTTGTGTCTGACTAACTTGATTGAATTTTTCGAAGAGGTAATGAGGAGGATGGATGAGGGTAGTGCGTTTGATGTAGTCTACATGGATAGGCTTTTGATAAGGTCTCACATGACACATTGGTCACGAAAGTAAAAGCCCATGGGATCCAAGGCAAAGTGGCAAGTTGGATCCAAAATTGGCTCAGACAGGAGCAAAGTTCGATGGGTGTTTTTGTGATGGGAAGGCTGTTTCCAGTGGGGTTCCGCAGGGCAAGTACTAGGTCACTTGCTTTTTGTGGTATATATCAATGATTTAGACTTCAACGTAGGGGGTCTGATTAAAAAGTTTGCAGATGATACAAAAATTGGCTGTGTGATTGATAATGAAGAAGAAAGCTGTAGATTGCCGGAAGATATCAATTAAGTGGTTATGTGGGCAGAACAGTGGCAAATGGAATTCAATCCGTAGAAGTGTGAGGTAATGCATTTGGGGAGGGCTAACAAGGCAAGGGAATACACAATAAATGGTAGCACACTGAGAAGTGTAGAGGAACATAGGGACCTTGGAGTGCAGATCTGCAGATCCCTGAAGGTTGCAGGACAGGTAAATAAGGAGGTTAAGAAAGAATACGGAATACTTGCCTTTATTAGCCAAGGCATAGAATACAAGAGCAGGAAGGTTATGCTTGAATTGTATAAAACACTAGTTAAGCCACAGCTGAATTACTGCATGCAGTTCTGATTACTGCATTACCGAAAAGATGTGATTGCATTAGAGAGGGTACAGGGGAGATTTACGAGGATGTTGCCTGGACTGGAGAATTTTAGTTATGAGGAAAGATTGGATCGGCTGGGGTTGCTATCTTTGGAACAGAGGAGACTGAAGGGAGACCTTTTTGAGGTGTATAAAATGTATAGAAGGCACCTCAAGTCGCTGGAGATATATCACCAACGATGTCTCCGCAAAATCCTGCAAATCCCCTGGGTGGACAGGCGCACCAACATCAGTGTCCTTGTCCAGGCCAACATCCCCAGCATTGAAGCACTGACCACACTCAATCAGCTCCGCTGGGCAGGCCACATAGTTTGCATGCCAGATACGAGACTCCCTAAGCAAATGCTTTATTCGGAGCTCCTTCATGGTAAACGAGCCAAAGGTGGGCAGCGGAAGCGTTACAAGGACACCCTCAAAGCCTCCCTGGTAAAGTGCGACATCACCACTGACACCTGGGAGACCCTGGCCGAAGACCGGCCGTGGTGGAGAAAGTGCATCCGGGAGGGTGTTGAGTTCTTTGAGTCTCATTGCAAAGAGCGTGAAGAGGTCAGGGGCGCAGACAGCGGTAGGAGCACGCGGCAAACCAGCCCCACCCACCCCTTCCCTCGACGAATATCTGTCCCACCTGTGACAGAGTCTGTGGCTCCCGTATTGGACTGTTCAGCCACCAGAGAACTCACTTCAGGAGTGGAAGCAAGTCTTCCTCGATTCCGAGGGACGATCTATGATGATGATGATGTAGAAAATTATGAGGAGCTTTGATAGGGTGGATAGTAAGGACTTATTTCCCTTAGCAGAGAGGACAACAACCAGGAGGAATAGATTTAAATTAATTGGTAGGAGGTTTAGAGGGGATTTGAGGGGAAATGTTTTCACCCAGAGGGTGGTGGGGGTCTGGAACTCACTGCCTGAAAGGGTGGTAGAGGCAGAAACCATCACTACATTTTTTAAAAAGTACCTGGGTATGCACTTTAAGTGCCATAAACTACAAGGCTACAGACCAAGAGCTGGAAAGTTAGATTAGGCTGAATAGATCTTTGTCAGCCGGGCATGGACACGATGTAAATTTCTATGATTCTATGATTTACATGATGACTGTCATGTTAGGCAAAGGTTCTTATTTAAGCCAATATTAGTTTCATTTATAAACCATCTTTTTAAAAGCCATACTCTCAAGGAAGGATAATAAATCATATTTGTGAATCTCTTCCCCCCCGCCCCCCCCCCCCCCCCCCTCGCCGCCGTATGTATTGCATTTTCCTGAATTATGTGGTCTGCCAAACAGATTTGAAAGGGCCCAGATTCAATCCTGGTCAATGCTGAGGTAGTGAGAGTGCATTGATTGACTTCTTAAAAACTGCACGCAAACCTGGTAGAAATGATCTATTTAATAGCTGAAAACAAAGCGGAATTAAAGAGATTGGGAAACATTTCATGCTACATTTATCTCAAAGGGTAACTGCTGGCAGCAACTATGATTTTACTTGAAACACAGCAAGGTAAAATTAAGCAGCTCTGCTGCCCTCATTTGCATGGAGAATAATCTTGAAGTGGTTCCCACCCCATGCTCCACCAGCTGCAGGAGAGTTGATGGATGCTGCCAGTAATGTGGGCTGGGTCTCCAGTCGTCTTGAACCCTCTTGCCACTGTACCTTGCTCTGCTAAGCCCGTGTGGTAACTGGTGTGCAACGGCCACCCCACGTTAAAAGAACTCGTGCACAGGCATCTTCCACCCTTCAAAATGAAGTTCGAGACCTGGAACGTTAGGACCCCCATGGACAACCCCAACAGCGACAGACCGGAACATCGCGCTGCTATCGTTGCTCGAGAACTCAGACACTTCGAGATTGACATCGCCGCCCTAAGTGAGACCTGGCGGGCAGGGGAAAGCCAGCTCAAAGAACAAGGTAGTGGTTACACTTTCTTCTGGAAAGGCAAACCAGAAGAAGCACACCGCCTCCATGGAGTTGGCTTCGCCATCAAGAATGAGCTGGTGGGCTGTCTCAGAGACTCCCCCTGCGGGATAAGCAAACGTCTCATGACTGTTCGGCTCACCTTAGCCCGGAACCAGTGCGCTACAGTCATCAGCGCGTATGCCCCAACACTCGCGCAACAGATGAGACCAAAGAGGAATTTTACTCCAGCCTCAAACAATCCCTGTCCCGAGTCCCCACAGACGACAAAATAATCCTCCTTGGTGACTTCAACGCCAGGGTCCGTAAGGACACAGACCTCTGGGGAAGCATGATCGGCAGAGAGGGGGTAAGGAAAACCAACTCGAGTGGTACCCTGCTCCAGACAAAATGCCTAGAACATGACCTTGTCATCATCAACACCTTGTTCCATCAGAGGGACAAGTACAAGGCATCATGGCAACACCCTCGCTCCAAGCACTGGTATTTGCTCGATTATGTCATCGTTCGAACGAGGGACCACAAGGACGAGCGCATGACGGGAACCGACGACTGCTGGACGACCAACTACCGAATCCGCTCCGTCATTAGCATCAACATAGCCCCAAAACAGCGACGGCAATAGAAACAATGCCGCAGGAAAATCAACGCTGGGACACTCAAAGACCCAGTCAAGAAAGCCCAATACAGCCAGCCTAATGAGCTGCAAGTGCAAGGCATTTCTGAACTTAAAGCAGTAGCCCAATTCGGGAGCAGCAAAGCAGCTCTACAGGCGGCTGAAGGCCGAGGTCCAACGAAAAACCCGCGACCTAAAGAATAGATGGTGGGTGGAGAAAACACAGGAGATCCAGCAGCTGGCCGACACCCATGACATGCGAGGATTCTTCAGCGCAGTTAAGACTACCTACGGCCCAAGCACCCAAGGCCACATCACATTGTTGGCCAAGAACAGAGAGGCACTCATTCAGGACACTGAGGCAGTCAGGACCCGCTGGAAGGAGCACTTCAAAGATCTCCTTAATCGAGACTCTGTCTTCGGCACAAGTGCCCTCTACTCCATCCCGCAGCATGCTACCCGTCACCATCTCAGCAAGATCCCAGCCTTGCGCGAGGTAGAAAAGGCCAACTATCGGCTCAATAATAAGGCAACAGGAGCAGATGGAATCCCCACCGAGGACCTAAAGTATGGCGGTGAAGCACTATTGGCACGAATGCATGACCTTATCTCTCTTATCTCGAAGGAGAAGAGCATGCCAGGAGATCTCTCAGATGCAGTAATCGTGACCATCTTCAAAAAAGGGGACAAGTCCGACTGCTGTAACTACAGAGGAATTTCCCTGCTGTCGGCCACTGGAAAAGTCATTGCAAGAATCCTCCTCAATCGTCTTCTCCCCGTGGCTGAAGAGCTCCTCTGAGTCACAGTGAGGATTCTGTCCACTAAGGGGTACAACGGACATGATCTTTACTGCGCGACAACTGCAAGAGAAATGCAGGGAACAGCACCAACCCTTGTACATGGCCTTCTTTGACCTTACAAAGGCCTTTGACACTGATAACCACAATGGACTATGGAACGTCGTCCTCCATTTCGGCTGCCCCCAAAAGTTTATCACCATCCTCCGCCTGCTCCACGATGACATGCAAGCCATGATCCTGACCAACGGATCCACCACTGACCCAATCAAGCAGGGCTGCATCATCGCACCAATGCTGTTCTCGATCTTCCTTGCTGCAATGCTTCATTTCACTCTCAACAAGTTCCCCACTGGTGTAGAACTAAACTATAGGACCACTGGGAACCTGTTCAACCTTCATAGCCTCCAGGCTAGATCCAAGGTCATCCTATCCTCCCTGTCATCAAACTACAGTACGCAGGCGACGCTTGCGTCTGCGCACACTCGGAGGTCGAACTCCAAGCCATCGTCAACATCTTCACCGAGGCGTACGAGAGCATGGGCCTTACACTAAACATCCGTAAGACAACCTGCCCTCGCTACACAGCATTGCCCCCCCGGTTATCAAAATCCACGACGAGGCCTTGGACAACGTGGACCATTTTCCATACCTCGGGAGCCTAATTTCAGCAAGGGCAGACATCGATGACGAGGTCCAACACTGCCTCCATTGTGCCAGTACAGCCTTCGGTCGCCTGAGGAAGAGAGTGTTTGAAGACAAGGACCTCATATCTGGCACCAAGCTTATGGTCTACAAGGCAGTAGTGATACCTGTTCACCTAAATGGCTCAGAGACGTGGACAATATACAGAAGACATCTAAAAGCACTGGAGAAGTGCCACCTGTGCTGCCTCTGCAAGATCCTGCAAATCAATGTCACCAGTGTCAGTGTTCTTGCTCAGGCCAACATCCCCAGTTTTGAAGCACTGATCACGCTCGACCAGCTCCATTGGGCGAGCCACATCATCCGCATACCCGCTCCCTAAGCAAGCGCTCTACTCGGAGCTCCGACACGGCAAGCGAGCCCCAGGTGGGCAGAGGAAACGTTTCAAGGATACCCTCAAAGCCTCCTTGATAAAGTGCAACATCCCCACCAGCACTTGGGAATCCTTGGCCCAAGACTGCCCAAAGTGGAGGAAGAGCATCCGAGAGGGCGCTGAGCACCTCGAGTCTCGTTGCCAAGACCATGCGGAAGTCAAACGCAGATAGCGGAAGAAGCGTGTGGCAAACCAGGCTCCCCACCCATCCTTTCCTTCAACCACTGTCTGTCCTACCTGTGACAGAGACTCTTAATTCCTACATTGGACTGTTCAGCCACCTGAGAATTCACTTTTTGAGTGGAAGCAAGTCTTCCTCGATTTTGAGGGACTGCCAATGATAATGATGATGATAGACTGGGTGGTTTGAACTTGCTTGTACAGGCCAGGCATGCAGTTTATGCACAGAGCGCCAGCCACCTGGACCTGTGAGGGAGCACCACCGGCGGCCGAGCAGTTTAAAAACAGCAGCCGCCCAGACCCAGCGCAGAGTTCCGACCACCCGAACCTGTAAAGGAGCATCACACCCCCGGCTGAGCAACGTGAGTAGAAAAGAGAGGGCGACAAAGGGGAACGGGGTGAATACATTCGACGTCACAGGAAGGGAGGGAAGTGATTGCGTGGTGAGTTTTTCTCTCTCTTCTTTTCTTTTTCTTTTCTTGTTTTAAATTAAGGGTCTTACATTAGGGGCCAGGATTAATAATTAAAAAAAAACTTAATTAATTAAATATATTAGACATGGCAGGACAGGCGAAGTGTTTCTGCTGTTGCATGTGAGAGGCTGGTTGACCCCATTGAGGTCCACAGCGACCACATCTGCAGCAAGTGCCTGCAGGTGAGGAACCTCGGCTCCGTGTTGATGAGCTAGAAACATAGAAAAAAGGTGCAGGAGTAGGCCATTCGGCCCTTCGAGCGCTGCACCACCATTCAATAAGTTCATGGCTGATCATTCACCTCAGTACCCCTTTCCTGCTTTCTCTCCATACTCCTTGATCCTTTTCGGCGTAAGGACCACATCTAACTCCCTCTTGAATATATCCAACGAACTGGCATCAACAACTCTCTGCGGTAGGGAATTCCACAGGTTAACAACTCTCTGAGTGAAGAAGTTTCTCCTCATCTCTGTCCTAAATGGCTTACTCCTTATCCTTAGACTGTGACCCCTGTTTCTGGACTTCCCCAACATCGGGAACATTCTTTCTGCATCTAACCTGTCCATTACCGTCAGAATTTTATATATTTCAATACGATCCCCTCTCACTCCTCTAAACTCCAGTGAATACAGGCCCAGTCGATCCAGTCTCTCCTCCTATGTCAGTCCTGCCATCCCGGGAATCAGTCTGATGAACCTTCGCTGCACTCACTCAATAGCAAGCATGGCCTTCCTCAGATTAGGAGACCAAAACTGAACACACTATTCCAGGTGAAGCCTCACCAGGGCCTTGTACAACTGCAGTAAGACCTCCCTGCTCTGATACTCAAATTCCCAAGCTACGAAGGCCAACATGCCATTTTCCTTCTTCACCGCCTGCTGTACCTGCATGCCAACTTTCAATGACTGATGTACCATGACACCCAGGTCTCGCTGCACCTCCCCTTCTCCTAATCTGTCGTCATTCAGATAATATTCTGCCTTCGTGTTTTTGATACTAAAGTGGCTAACCTCATATTTATTCACATTATACTGCATCTGCGATGCATTTGCCCATTCACCTAACCTGTCCAAGTCACCCTGCAGCCTCTTAGCATCCTCCTCACAGCTCACACCGCCACCCAGCTTAGTGTCATCTGCAGACTTGGAGATATTACAATCAATTCCTTCATCTAAATCATTGATGTATATTGTAAATAGCTGGGGTCCCAGCACTGAGCCCTGTGGCACCCCACTAGTCACTGCCTGCCATTCTGAAAAGGACCCGTTTATCCCGACTCTCTGCTTCTTGTCTGCCAACCAGTTCTCTATCCATGTCAATACATTACCCCCAATACCATGTGCTTTAATTTTGCACACCAATCTCTTGTGTGGGACCTTGTCAAATGCCTTTTGAAAGTCCAAATACACCACATCCACTGGTTCTCCCTTGTCCACTCTACTAGTTACATCCTCAAAAAATTCCAGAAAATTTGTCAAGCATGATTTCCCTTTCATAAATCCATGCTGACTTGGACCGATCCTGTCACTGGTTTCCAAATGCGCTGCTATTTCATCTTTAATAATTGATTCCAACATTTTCCCCACTACTGATGTCAGGCTAACCGGTCTATAATTACTCGCTTTCTCGCTCCCTCCTTTTTTAAAAAGTAGTGTTACGTTAGCTACCCTCCAGTCCATAGGAACTGATCCAGAGTCGATAGACTGTTGGAAAATGATCACTAATGCATCCACTATTTCTAGGGCCACTTCCTTAAGTACTCTGGATACAGACTATCAGGCCCCAGGGATTTATCGGCCTTCAATTCCATCAATTTCCCAAACACAATTTCCTGCCTAAAAAGGATTTCCTTCAGTTCCTCCTTCTCATTCGACCCTCGGTCCCCTAGTATTTCCGGAAGGTTATTTGTGTCTTCCTTCGTGAAGACAGAACCAAAGTATTTTTTCAACTGGTCTGCCATTTCTTTGTTCCCCATTACAAATTCACCAGAATCTGACTGCAAGGGACCTACGATTATCTTCGTTAATCTTTTTCTCTTCACATATCTATAGAGGCTTTTGCAGTCCATTTTTATGTTTCCAGCAAGCTTCCTCTCATACTCTATTCTCCCCCTCCTAATTAAACTCTTTGTCCTCCTCTGCTGAATTCTAAATTTCTCCCAGTCCTCAGGTTTGCAACTTTTTCTGGCCAATTTATATGCCTCTTCCTTGGATTTAACACTATCCTTAATTTCCCTTGTTAGCCATGGTTGAGCCACTTTCCCCATTTTATTTTTACACCAGACAGGGATGTACAATTGTTGAAGTTCATCCATGTGATCTTTAAATGTCTGCCATTGCCTATCCACTGTCAACCCTTTAAGTATCATTCGCCAGTCTATTCTAGCCAATTCACGTCTCATAACATCGAAGTTACCTTTCCTTAAGTTCAGGACCCTAGTCTTTGAATTAACTGTGTCACTCTCCATCTTAATATTATAGTCACTCTTCCCCAAGGGGCCTCGCACAACAAGATTGCTAATTAGTCCTTTGTCATTACACATCACCCAGTCTAGGATGGCCAGCCCTCTAGTTGGTTCCTCGACATATTGGTCGAGAAAACCATCCCTAATACACTCCAGGAAATCCTCCTCTACCGTATTGCTTCCAGTTTGGTTAGCCCAATCTATATGTAGATTAAAGTCGCCCATGATAACTGCTGTACCTTTATTGCACGCATCCCTAATTTCTTGTTTGATACTGTCCCCAACCTCACTACTACTGTTTGGTGGTCTGTC
Source organism: Pristiophorus japonicus (assembly GCF_044704955.1). Taxonomy (NCBI): domain Eukaryota; kingdom Metazoa; phylum Chordata; class Chondrichthyes; family Pristiophoridae; genus Pristiophorus; species Pristiophorus japonicus. The sequence goes on from NC_091986.1 coordinate 140,407,084, forward strand.
CACAACTCCCACTAGCGTTTTCTGCCCCTTGGTATTCCGCATCTCTACCCATACAGATTCCACATCATCCAAACTAATGTCCTTCCTTACTATTGCATTAATTTCTTCTTTAAACAGCAACGCTACCCCACCTCCTTTTCCTTTCTGCCTATCCTTCCTGAATGTTGAATACCCCTGGATGTTGAGTTCCCAGCCTTGGTCACCCTGGAGCCATGTCTCCGTAATCCCAATGATATCATATTCGTTAATAACTGCCTGCGCAGTTAATTCGCCCGCCTTATTACGAATACTCCTCGCAGTGAGGCACAGAGCCTTCAGGCTTGTCTTTTTAACACACTTTGTCCCTTTAGAATTTTGCTGTAATGTGGCCCTTTTTGATTTTTGTCTTGGGTTTCTCTGCCCTCCACTTTTACTTTTCTTCTGTCTAACTTTTGCTTCTGCCTTCATTTTACTTCTCTCTGTCTCCCTGCAAATGTTCCCATCCCCCTGCCATATTAGTTTAACCCCTCCCCAACAGCACTAGCAAACACTCCGTCTAGGCCATGGGTCATGGAGTCTGAGCTGCAGACACGACAACACATCGGGAGGGGGAGAGTTACCTGGACGCTGTGTTCAAGGAAGCAGTCACAGCCCTTAGATTAATTAATTCAAATGCGATCCGTGGTCAGGGACAGAACGGTGTGACTACAAACGAGACAGGTAAGGGTAAATCCAGGATGTAGTGATAGAGGAGCCTCGGCCCTTGCTGTTGTCGAACAGTTTCGAGGCTCTTAGTCCCTGTGTGGACGAGAGCAGGGACTGCAGGGAGACTGAGCAAACTGATCACAGCACTGTGGTACAGGGGGCCATTCAATGAAGGGGAAGTCATGTTTGACAAATTTGGTGGAATTCTTTGAGGATGTAACGAACAGGGTGGATAAAGGGGAACCAGTCGATGTGGTATATTTGGACTTCTAGAAGGCATTTGACAAGGTGCCACATAAAAGGTTACTGCACAAGATAAAAGTTCACAGGGTTAGGGGTAATATATTAACATGGATAGAGGATTGGCTAATGAACAGAAAACCGAGTCGAAATAAATAGTTAATTCTCGGGTTGGCAATCAGTAACTAGTGGGGTGCCGCAGGGATCCATGCTGGGATCCTAACTATTTACAATCTCTATTAACGACTTGGAAGAAGGGACCGAGTATAACGTAGCCAAGTTTGCTGACGATACAAAGGTGGGAGGAAAAGCAATGTGTGAAGAGGACACAAAAAATCTGCAAAAGGACATAGACAGGCTAAGTGAGTGGGCAATAATTTGGCAGATGGAGTATAATGTTGGAAAGTGTGAGTTCATGCACTTTGGCAGAAAGAAAATCAAAGAGTAAGTTATTATTTCAATGGAGAAAGATTGCAAAGTACTGCAGTACAGCGGGACCTGAGAGTACTTGTGAATGAAACACAAAAGGTGAGTATGCAGGTACAGCAAGTGATCAGGAAGGCCAATGGAATCTTGGTCTTTATTGCAAAAGGGATCGAGTATAAAAGCAGGGAAGTCTTGCTACAGTTATACAGGGTATTGGTGAGGCCACACCTGGAATGTTGCGTGCAGTTTTGATTTCCATATTTACGAAATTATATACTTGCTTTTTAGGCAGTTCAGAGAAGGTTCACTAGGTTGATTCCGGGGATGAGGGGATTGACTTATGAGGAAAGGTTGAGTAGGTTGAGTTTCCACTCATTGGAATTCAGAAGATTGAGAGGTGATCTTATTAAAACGTATATGATTATGAGGAGGCTTGACAAGGTGGATGCAGAGAGGATGCTTCCACTGAAGGGAGGAGACTAGAACTAGGGGGCATGATCTTAGAATAAAGGGCCGCCTATTTAAAACTGAGATGAGGAGGAATTTCTTCTGAGGGTTGTAAATCTGTGGAATTCGCTGCCTCAGAGAACTGTGGAAGCTGGGACATTGAATAAATTTAAGACAGAGATAGACAGTTTCTTAACCAATAAGGGGTTATGGGGAGCAGGTAGGGAAGTGGACCTGAGTCCATGATCGAATCAGCCATGATCGTATTAAGTGACAGAGCAGGCCTACTTCTGCTCCTATTTCTTATGTTCTTATGTTCTTGTGTTCAAGCGAGGGATTAAAAAGAAACTTTGTAGTAGTAGGGGACAGTATCATTAGGGGGATAGATACAGTTCTCTGCAGCCGAGATCATGAGTCCCGAAGGCTGTGTTGCCTTCCGGTGTCAGGGTTAAAGATATTTCCTCAGGGCTGAAGAGAAACTTGGAGTGGGAGGGGGAAGATCCAGTTGTCATGGTCCACGTGGGTACCAATGTAATAGATAGGACAAAGAAAGAGCTTCTGCTGACAGAGTATGAGCAGCTAGGGACCAAATTAAAAAGCAGAACCACAGAGGTAATAATTTCTCGATTACTACCCGAGGCACTGGCACATTTGCATTTCTCCCACACCGGTCTTTCAAAGACTGGTGTGGGAGAAATGCATTTTGGTTCGTGGGACACTGGCACCAGTACTGGGGTAAGAGGGAGCTGTTCCGTTCGGACCTGCTCCACTTAAACTGCGCTGGGACTAGAGACCTGGCGAATCAAATAACTAGAGCTGTAAAGAGGGCTTTTATCTAATTAGTGGGGTAGGGGGGGGATGGGGGGAGGACAAAAATTTAAAAAGTCAAATAACAAGGAGAAGGCAATAGATCAGGATAACCGAGGGAAATAAAAACCAGAGTGTGCCAGGTAGGGACCGTGTATAAGCAGAAAGTGGGATCAAAGCAGGAGAAAAGGTTAAAAAAACAAATTTAAAAGGTCTTTTATCTGAATGCACGGAGCATTCGTAAGAAAATAGATGAGTTGACGGCACAAATAGATAGAAATGGGTATGATCTGATAGCCATTACAGGGGCCTGGTTGCAAGGTGACCAGGACTGGGAAGTAATATTCAGGGATATTTGACAATTCAGAAGGACAGACAGAAAGGAAAAGGAGGTGGGGTAGCTCTGTTAGTAAAGGATGGGATCAGTGCATTCGTGGGAAACGATATTGGCTCAGAAGATCAAGATGTTGAATCAGTTTGGATGGAGATAAGGAATAATAGGAAAGAGTCACTGGTGGGTGTAGTCTATAGGTCCCCTAACAGTAACTACACTGTTGGACGGAATATAAATCAAGAAATAAGGGAGGCTTGTAATAAAGAAATGGCAATAATCATGGGCGATTTTAACTTTCATATTGATTGGACAAAGCAAATTGGCCAGAGCAGCCTTGAGGAAGAGTTCATAGAGTGTATCCGGGATAGTTTCCTTGAATAGTACGTTGCGGAACCAACCAGGGAGCAGGCTATCTTAGACCTGGTACTGTGTAATGAGACAGGATTAATAAATGATCTTGCAGTAAAGGATCCTCTAGGAATAAGTGACCCTAACATGGTTGAATTTCAAATTCAGTTGGAGGGTGAGAAAGTTGGTTCTCAAACCAAGGTCCTAAGCTTAAATAAAGGAGACTACAAAGTTTTGAGGGCAGAGTTGGCTAAAGTGGAATGGGAAAATAGATTAAAGTATGGGAAGGTTGATGAGCAGTGGCAGACATTTAAGGAGATATTCCATAACTCGCAACATAAATATATCCCAATGAGAAGGAAAGACTGTAAGAGAAGGGTTAACCATCCGTGGCTAACTGAGGAAATAAGGGAGGGTATCAAATTGAAAACAAGGGCATACAATGTGGCCAAAACTAGCGGGAGGCCAAATGATTGGGAAATTTTAAAATGTCAGCAAAGCGACTAAAAAAAATGATAGAGAGGGAAGATAGATTGAGAATAAACTCGCATGAAATATAAAAACAGTAAGAGTTTCTACAGGTACATAAAAAGGAAAAGAGTGGCTAAAGTAAATGTTGGTCCCCTAGAGGATGAGACTGGGGAATTAATAATCAAGGGGCTTTAGAGAGGGAGGAACTTAATACAATCACTATCACCAATGAAGTAGTACTCGGTAAAATAATGGGACTAAAGGCGGATAAGTCCCCTGGACCCTGATGGCTTACATCCTAGGGTCTTAAAAGAGGTGGCTGCAGAGATAGTGGATGCATTGATTGTAATCTACCAAAATTTCATGGATTCTGGGGCGGTCTCAGCGGATTGGAAAACCACAACTGTAACGCCCCTATTTAAAAAAGGAGGCAGACAAAAAGCAGGAAACAATAGACCAGTTAGCCTAACATCTGTCGTTGGGAAAATGCTGGAGTCCATTATTAAGGAAGCAGTAGTGGGACATTTGGAAAAGCATAATTCAATCAAGCAGAGCCAGCATGCTTTTATGAAAGGGAAATCATGTTTGACAAATTTGCTGGAGTTCTTTGAGGATGAACGAACAGGGTGGATAAGGGGGAACCAGTGGATGTGTATTTGTATTTCTAGAAGGCATTCGATAAGGTGCCACATAAAAGGTCACTGCACAAGATAAAAGTTCATGGGGTAGGGGGTAATATATTAGCATGGATAGAGGATTGGCTAACTAACAGAAAACAGAGTCGGGATAAATAGGTCATTTTTCGGTTGGCAAACAGCGACTAGTGGGGTGCTGCAGGAATCGGTGCTGGGACCTCAACTATTTAGAACCTATATTAATGACTTGGATGAAGGGATGAGTGTAATGTAGCCAAGTTTGTTGATTATACAACGATGGGTGGGAAAGCAAACTGTGAGGAGGACACAAAAAATCTGCAAAGGGATATAGACAGGCTAAGTGAGTGGGCAAAAATCTGGCAGATAGAATATAATGTGGGAAAATGTGAGGTTATCCACTTTGGCAGTAAAAATAGAAAAGCAAATTGCAATTTAAATGGAGAAAAATTGCAAAGTGTTGCAGTACAGAGGGACCTGGGGTCCTTGTGCATGAAACACAAAAAGTTAGTATGCAGGTACAGCAAGTAACCCGGAAGGCAAATGGAATGTTGGCCTTTATTGTAAGGGAGATAGAGTATTAAAAAATGAGAAGTCCTGCTACAACTGTACAAGGTATTGGTAAGGCCACACCTCGAATACTGCGTAAGTTTTGGTCTCTGTATTTAAGGAAGGATATACTTGCATTGGAGGCTGTTCAGAGAAGGTTCACTAGGTTGATTCCGGAGATGATGGGGTTGACTTATGAAGTAGGTTGGGCCTATACACATTGGAGTTCAGAAGAATGAGAGGTGATCTTATCGAAACATATCAGATAATGAGGGGGCTCGACAAGATGGATGCCGAAAGGATATTTCCACTCATAGGGGAAACTAAAACTAGGGGACATCGTCTCAGAATAAGGGGCCGCCCATTTAAAACGGAGTTGAGGAGAAATTTCTTCTTTCAGAGGGTTGTAAATCTATGGAATTCTCTGCCCCAGAGAGCTGTGGAGGCTGGGTCTTTCAATATATTTAAGGCGGAGATAGACAGATTTTTGAGCGATAATGGAGTAAGGGATTATGGGGAGCGGGCAGTGAAGTGGAACTGTCCATGATCAGATCAGTCATGACATTGAATGATGGAGCATTCCTGTACAGAACTTCCACTGCCACAAATCAACGTCATGATTTACAACTTTTAAACAACTGCACAGGTAAATTTTGTGCTTTAACATTCTCTGGTAGATGCACTGGAATGAAGAGATTCTACAGCATTGGGAACCAAGACAAGTTGAACTGTTTCTATTTGAAGCAGTTTTCTATATAACAAGTTGCATTTATATTTTTTATTAATTCATGGGATTTGGGCGTCGCTGGCAAAGCCAGCATTTATTGCCCATCCCTAATTGACCTTAACAAGGTGGTGGTGAGCCGCATTCTTGAACAGTTGCAGTCTGGGAGGTGAATCTACTACCACAGTGCTGTTGGGGAGGAAGTTCCAGGATTTTGATCCAGCGATGATGAAGAAACGGCAATATATTTCCAAGTCCGGAGTGGTGTGTGATTTGGAGGGGATCTTGCTAATGGTGGTGTTCCTGTGCACCAGCTGCCCTTGTCCTTCCACGTGGTAGAGGTTGTGGGTTTGGGAGATGCTGTCAAAGAAGCCTTGACGAGTTGCTGCAGTACATCTTGTAGATGGTATACACTGCAGCCGCAGTACCAGTGGTGGAGGGAGTGAATTTTTAAGGTGATGGACGGGGTGCCAATCAAACAGGCTGCTTTGTCCAGAATGGTGTCGAGCTTGTTGAGTGTTGTTGGTGCTGCACTTTTCCAGGCAAGTGGAGATTTTTTCATCACGCTCCTGACTTGTACCTTTATCGATGGTGAAAAGGCTTTGGGGAGTCGGGAGGTGAGACATTCGCCACAGAATAGCCATCTTTTGACCTGCTCTTGTAGCCACAGCATTTATGTGGCTGGTCCAGTTAAGTTTCTGGTCTATGGTGACCCCCAGGATGTTGATGGTGGAGGATTTGGCGATGGTAATGCTGCTAAATGTCAAGGGGTGGTGGTTAGACTCTTGTTGGAAATAGTCATTGCCGGGCACTTGAGTGACGCGAATGTTACTTGCCATTTATCAGCCCAAGCCTGCATGTCGTCCAGGTCTTGCTGCATGCGGACATGGGCTGCTTCATTATCTGAGGAGTTGCGAATGGAACTGAACATTGTACAATCATCAGTGAACATCCCCACTTCTGAACTTTATGATGAAGGGAAAGTCATTGATGAAGCAGCTGAAGATAGTTGGGCCCAGGACACTGCCCTGCGGAACTCCTGCAGCGATATCCTGGGGCTGAGATGATTGGCCTCCAACCACCACAGCCACCTTCCTTTGTGCTAGGTATGACTTCAGCCTTTGGAGAGTTTTCACTGTTTGATTGCACTGTCAACAACACCTTCCATCACTTTTCTGATGATTGAGAGTTGGATGATGGAGTGTTAATTGGCTGGATTGGATTTGTCTTGCTGTTTGTGGAGAAGACATACCTGGGTAATTTTCAACTTTGTCGAGTAGATGTCAGTGTTGTCGCTGTACTGGAACAGCTTGGCTAGAGGCGAGACTAGTTCTGGAGCATAAGTCTTCAGCATGACAGCCAAAATGTTGTTGGGGCCCATAGCCTTTGCTATATCCAGTGCGCTCAGCTGTTTCTTGATGTCATGTGGAGTGAATCGAATTGGCTGAAGCGTGGCTTCTGTGATGGTGAAGACCTCAGGAGGAGGGCGAGACGGATCATCCACTTGGCACTTCTGGCTGAAGATGGTTGCAAATGCTTCAGCCATGAATTTGGCACTCACATGCTGGGCTCCGCCATTATTGAGGATGGGGATGTTCATGGAGCCTCCTCCTGTTAGTCAATCATGACTGGATGTGGCAAGTCTGCGGAACTTTTATCCGATCCATTGGTTGTAGGATTCTTAGCTCTATCTATAGAATGCTGCTGTCGCTGTTTAGCTTGCATGTAGTCTTGTGTTGTAACTTCACCAGGTTGGCACCTCATTTTTAGGTATGCCTGGTGTTGCTCCTGGCATGCTCTTCTGCACTCCTCATTGAACCAGGGTTGGTCCCCTGGCTTGATAGTAATGGTAGAGTGAGGTATATGCCAGTGTATGAGGTTACAGATTGTGGGGGAATACAATTCTGCTACTACTGATGGCCCACAGCACCTCATAGATGCCCAGTTTGGGTGCTGGAGCTGTTCTCACTCTATCCCATTTGGCACTGGTAGTGCCACACAACACAATGGAGGGTGTCCTCAGTATGAAGACGGGACTTTGTCTCCACAAAGGCTATGCAGTGGTCACTCCTACCAATACTGTCATAGACAGATGCATTTGCTTCAGGTAAATTTCTGAGAACGAGATCAAGTAGGTTTTTCCCCTTGTGTTGGTGTTCTCACCATCTGCTGCAAGCCCAGTCTGGCAGCTATGTCCATCAGGACAAGGCCAGCTCAGTCAGTACTGGTGCTACCGAATCAATCTTGGTGATGGGCATTGAAGCCCCTCACCCAGAATACATTCTGTGCCCTTGCTACCCTCAGTGCTTCTTCCAAGTGATGTTCAACATGGAGGAGGACTGATTCATCAGCTGAGGGAGGACGGTAGGTGGTAATCGGGATAATGTTTCCTTGCCCATGTTTGACCTAATGCCATGAGATTTTATGGGGTCCAGAGACAATGTTGAGGACTCCCAGTCGCACTCGCTCCCGACTGTATCTCACTGTGGTTTTGCTTTTATATTCTATTTATAAATCCAAGTAACCCATATGTTTTTTTTTAAACCACTTTATCAACTTTAAGGATTTGTGTTTATGGACACTAAGATGTCTCTGCTTATCTACATTTTTGAAAATTGTGCCATTTATAATGTACCATCTTTCCATATTAGTCCTCCCAAAGTGCATCACTTCACACTTCTCCACATTGAACTCCATCTGCCATGCTTTTGCCTATTTCACCATCCATTCATCCTGAGGTCTATAACTATCGTCATCACTATCTACTACATTGCCAAGTTTCCCATCATCTGCAAACTTTATAATGCTGCTCCCTACAATTGCAAAGAGTAAGAGTAATTGCAAAAGTGTCAGCTGTGGCTCAGTTGGTAGCACTCTTGCCTCTGAGTCAGAAGGTTGAGTGTTCAAGTCCCATTCCAGAGACTTGAGCACACAAATCTATGCTGACACTCCAGTGCTGTACTGTTGGAGGTGCCGCCTTTCGGATGAGACGTTAGACCGAGACCCCGTCTGCTTTCTCAGGTGGATGTAAAAGATCCCATGGCACTATTTCGAAGAAGAGCAGGGGAGTTATCGGTGGTGTCCTGGCCAATATTTATTCCTCAATCAACATCACTAAAAAAACAAATTAGCTGGTCATTATCACATTGCTGTTTGTGGTAGCTTGCGATGTGTAACTTGGCTGCCGCGTTTCCTACATTACAACAATGATCACGTTGCTCCACTTTCTTTTGCCACTTCTGGGCCCCAACCTCGCTACTCCTGCTGTACCTGCCCACGCTCCAATCACCGACCTGGACCTTCATGACGTCCAATCCAGTCGCCCTCTTCGCTGCCGTCGCCCTCCTGCACCAGCTTGCGCTGTACCTTGCACTGGTATAACAGAAGACTAAACCCCCCCCATATCTCATCGTCACAGGTACAACATTACTTCATCTGCAGTAGTTTCTAGAAACAGAATCCAAGATTGGAAAGTAATATGATTTTCCACATAGTGCAAGAGGGAAGTCACCTTTCAGAATTGTGTGTGATTAAACAGGACCCTGTGACATCCCCAGCAAGCACTACCTTGCTTCAACCACCTATGAATATCGATGAGCATTGAAGTGTAGTACTGATTGATTCCTACAATGGTGATGGGGATTTCCCCACTGCAGACAACTTTCAGCAGCAAATCTAGCGAATTACGGACACAGAGATTGAATATCCGAATGTGGCAACAGTATCCTGAAATCCGAAATTCATGACCTCACACTGGGTGGGAAGGTCAGTGAGTACATCTTCAAAAGCCTACCCAACTGCACCACTAGCCTAACACATAACTGCCCTACTCCCCCTCCCAAGCACGAGCACACCTCCTATTCCTAGTTTCACATCATTCCCTTGGAGGAGATGGTGCTGGCCATTCTTGGCAGGGGCATGACTGAGACCTTGGCCAGCGGCGGGGCAGAAAGGATACAAGATGCCGGTGTCCTTGTACGTTATCCTCCTTGCATGCACCTCTTGTTTCACACACCCAAGAAAAGCAGCTTGCCCAGCCAGTGGGTGACCAAGAAGGGTGGGGGAGGAGCGTGAAGAAGAAGAAACACTCAATTTCACACTCCCAGCTCCTTGACGTCAACCAGCAGAGCCATTTGCAGTGCCCCCACTGACAGTCAGCAACCTTGCTGCAGCTACGAGGGTAGCAGTGATATCAGTAGGATAGGTAAAGGCACACACAAGGCTGCTACTAAGCGAATGCATAAGGGTGATGAGTTGATTTCTTGATATCATATTGGAGGGATAGATTTATAAAGTTGGATTGGAGAGTTTGCTTTGTGATGGTTTTTATTTCACGTTGTGGCCAAGAGGAAGCTGTGATAGTTAGTAACCGAGGGAAGATGAGTTGTAGGACAAATGTTGGAAGGGGAATTGGGGTTGTGTCCCGCAGGTGTATGATGATATCCCGACCAGAAAGAGGCTGTCTGGGTAGCATCCTTCTTTTTGCGTTTGCGAGCAGATGCTGTAAATCTGAAATAAAAGAATAAAATGTTGGACATACCTTGACCTGAAACGTGAACTCTCCTTCTCTCTCCATGGATGCTGCCTGACCTGCTGAGTGTTTCCAGCATTTTCTATCTTCTCTGAGGCCTTCCTTTACCATCCAAGGCCTTGCAAGCATCCAGCAACACTCCCTGCACACTTTTAAAAAAAAACGTATATTGCACCAAGCTACTACTTCAAGATAATCAAAAAAAATCCAGTCTAAAAGCTGTTTTATAAATACATAACAAGCAAGAGGATAATTAATGAAAGAGTAGGGCCTATTGGAGACCAAAAAGGTAACCTGTGTTTGCAGGCAGAAGACATGGGTATGGTTCATTATGAATACTTTCCATTTATCTTCATAAAAGAGTGGGATGATGTAGAGTTAAGGAGGAGGAGTGTGAAATATTGGTTGGGATAAATATAGTGAGAGGAAGTATTAAGGGGATTAGCATCTTTGAAAGTAGATAAATCGACAGTTTGGATGAAATGTATCCCAGGTTGTTGAGAGGCCAGGGAGGAAATAGAGGAGGCTCTGACCATCATTTTCCAATCTCCTCTGGCTACAGGCATGGTGCTGGAGGACTGCTAACGCTGTACCATTGTTTAAAAAGGGAGAAAGGGATAGATCGAGTAATTACAGGCCAGTCAGCCTAACCTCGGTGATGGGCAAATTATTGGAAAAAATTCTGAGACGATATTAATAGTCATTTAGAAAGGCACTGATTAATTAAACACAGTCAGCATGGATTGTTAAAGAGAAGGTTGTGTTTGACTAACTTGATTGAATTTTTTGAGGTGGTAACAAGGAGGGTCGATGAGAAAGTATGTATGATATATTGGATTTCTTGGTCACTATCTTGTATTGATGGCCTCTAGTTATGCTCTTCCCCACAAGTGGAAACATTCTCTCTCTATCCACTCTATCAAAAAGACCTCCATTAGGTCACCCCTCAGACTTCTTTTTTCATGAGAAAAGAGACCCAGCCTGTTCATCCTTTCCTGATATGTATACCCTTGCATTTCTGTTATCATCCTTTCTGATTGGTGTCATAATAGTGTCAGCTGTAGCTCAATGGCTAGCACACTTGCCTCTGAGTCAGAAGGTTGTGGGTTCAAGTCCTCTCCAGGGACTTGAGCACATAAATCTAGGTTGACACTCCAGTGCAGTACTGAGGGAATGCTGCACTGTCTGAGGTGCCGTCTTTCAGATGAGACGTTAAACTGAGGCCCCGCCTGCTCTCTCAGGTCAATATAAAAGATCCCATGGCACTATTTTGAAGAAGAGCAAGGGAGTTCTCTCTGGTGTCTTGGCCAATATTTATTCCTCAATCAACTAAACAAAAAAAATAGATTATCTGGTTGTTATCACATTGCTGTTTGTGGGAGCTTGCTGTGCGCAAATTTGCTACCGCGTTTCCCACATTACAGCAGTAACTACACTTTCAAAGTGCTTAATTGGCTGTAAAGTGTTTTGAGATGTCTGGTGGTCGTGAAATGCGCTATATAAATGCAAGTCTTTTAGTTTACATGGATTTTATTAGAAAAAATTCTGTGGCTCAGTATGAATCTTCATTTCGAAAGACACATTAATCAAGGACAGTCAGCATGGATTTGTTAAGGCAAGGTTATGTCTGACTAACTTGATTACATTTTTTAAGGAGGTAACGAGGAGGGTCAATGGGGGTAGTGCGTTTGATGTCGTCTACATGGATTTTAGCAAGGCTTTTGACAAGGTTCCACATGACAGACTGGTCACGAAAGTAAAAGCCCATGGGATACAAGGGAAAGTGGTACATTGGATCCAAAATTGACTCAGTGGTAGGAAGCAAAGGTTAATGGTCGACGGGTAGTTCTGTAACTGGAAGACTGTTTCCAATGGGGCTCAATTTTCCTCAGTGCTGTTTTTTGGCGTATTTCAAGAGTTATTCCCATTTTATTTGTGCCCGACTACACCAAAAAAAACCTTTTTCCCGTTTCCCCGTTCTAATTTTTGAAATTGGCACCGCGCAGCCTGTTCTTTAGTTTCGGGGGGGGTGGAGCCTAATATCTGTGCCGAATAAAGGATGCCTTCCCTTCTGCGCAGGCGCGAAAAAAAATGTTTTTTACGTGACTGCTATGGGCGTGCATGCCCAGTACGCCTCCCGGTCTGCATTCCATCATTTTTAAAGAGTAAGTTGTGTGTGAGAACTTTAATTCTGAGTGGAAAAAATTGGAGCTGCAATATGCAACCGACTCGAGGACCAAGAATTTCTCACAGGACGAAGTGGAGGCCCTGATTACTGTAATTGAGACCAGATGGCATGCGCTGGACACCAGCAGAGGTCAAATAAAAGTTTTGTCAAAAGAAATGAAGAAACGCTGGAACCAACTTTCTCAAGATTACTGTGCAATGGTGACCACCTCGAGATCCGGAGGCCAGTGCAAAAAGAAGTGGCAGGACCTTGGTCAAGTAGTTAGTGTAAGTAATATTTTCATTCATTCACTGGAATTGCAATTGTAAATGTGATCATCTGTATGTCCCACCCAGCAGAAAGACACCCTCTCTTTAAAAAGTTATATTTTCATCTTTGCAGAGGAAGATGGCACACAACAAAAGAGAGAAAACTCGAACAGGAGGAGGCCCGGCAAATCTGCATCCACTGACACCCTTGGAAGACAGTGTTGCTGCTTTGATGGGGCCTGCCTGGAGAAAAGCAACCACCACTGCACAAGCTGGGCCCACACTCGAGGGAGAAGGTAAGTCCTGCAAATTCCACCGTCTGGCTTTGCTAAAAGTTAAGTACTGCACGGGCTAGCCATGCTTCGGTTCATGGGGATGTCTCGGTCAGCTACGCTTCAGTTGATGCAATGTGTATCATTCATCGTGGTTCTTCAAATGAACCTGCAGCCTGCGCTGTGTGTGCCTACTCATGCCACTCTGCTCCCTCCTCTGCTGCTAACCATTTGTCTGTTCTGTTATATTTTGCAGAACTTGAGGCCAACCCTGACGAGGCTGAAGCTGATGCAGAAGAAGATTCACATGCGGACAAGCCTGAAGAAGAGAACATCTTCCAATCCCACCTTCCAGAACAAGAGCATGGGGGTGAGGGGGAGGATGAAGACCCTTTGTTGTGCTCACTCTGGTTGAAGTGCTGTTGCATCTTCCTCCTCATCATCAGCCACTCTCACCTCAGGTGGGTCTTCTACTACCAGCTTCTGCTGCCTCATGATGGCTAAGTTGTGCAGCATGCAGCAGATATTAGTGAACTGACCGACAATCTCAGGGGTAGTATTGCAAGCAGCCTCCGGAATGGTCCAGGCATCAAAAACGCTGCTTCAAGATGCCAATAGTCCTCTCTATTATGCTGCGTGTCGCAATGTGTGACATGTTGTATACCCGGTCAGCTCGTGTCCGGGTTACGCGTAGGGGTGTCGTGAGCCAGGTGGCGAGGCCGTACACTTTGTCTCCCAGCAGCCAGCTCTGCTCTTCTGGCTGCTGCTGAAACATGGCAGATGTAGTGCTCTCGAGTAGGATGAATGCATCATGGGTGCTCTCAGGGTATCTCACATCAACTGCCATGATGCGATGCATGTCGTCACAGACAAGCTGCACATTCACGGAGTGGAAGCTTTTTCTGTTCCTGTACATCTCTGAATCCTCCAAAGGTGCTCGCAAGGCGATGTGGGTACAATCAATGCAGCCCTGTACCTTTGGGAAGTCAGCAATCCTGGAGAAGCCCACAGCCCTGTCATGCATTGACTGGGCAGTCATGGGGAACTTTATGAAGTCATTCCTCCGGGCATATAGTGCAGCAGTCACCTGCCGAATGCAGATATGTGTTGCATGTTGAGAAATGGCGCACACATCCCCAGTTGTGGCCTGGAATGATCCAGATGCATAAAATGAAAGTGCAGCCGTAACTTTTACTTAACTGATAAAGCAGTCCCCCTGATGCTTCTAGGGTGAAGGTCTGCTTTTGTTAATTCACAGATCTCGGTTACAACTTCTCTCACAGTCTGCATTACTCAGGTGTAGGTATGAATGCCTGTCTCGATATACGCGATGTGGGTAATGCCTCCTGCCCATCATCCTGCATGCTCTGAGGTTCCTCAGGTGATGATGCCTAATCAATCTTCTCCTCCACAGCACCATCATGCAGAAGGCTTGCTTGCACGAGGTATGACATTGTCAATATTGCCCCATAATTTAATTGTAGCTTTGCAAGAAGCTCAAAACAGCAGGACAAAGGACTCGCACCTTCTTTCCCCTCTCTCTCTCTCTCTCTCTCTCTCTCTCTCTCTCTCTCTCTCTCTCTCTAAGATGCACGCTCTAGTATGGACCACACCCTGGTCTGCGCATGCACAATAGGCTTGCTTAGAACGGGAAGTCAGGCATTCAGTGAAGATATTTGGGGCAACGAAGTCTATAATTTTTGATGTTTTTCAAAGTACCACCCCACCACCGAGGCTGGAGAGTCAGAGCGTCGGCCAGCAGAATCGCTCCCTCGCCCGGACATGGGCTCGGCTTCCACCCCTCCCTCCCACCTCACCCCCCCCGGGGCTTCTTTTAAAGCTGCTGTATAGCCTAAGGGTTCTCGTCCCTTATATAAGTGGCTGGCGGTTCAGTTCGGCTTCCACCCTACCCCCCATGCAGGTCTTCTTTTGAAGCCGAGCCCCTGTGTCCGGGCGAGGGAGCGATTCTGCTGGCCAATGCTCCAACCCTCGAGCCTGCTGAGGTGGCGCCGTGGCACTTTGAAAAAAATCTAAAATTAAAGAATTACATTAGACTTCCATTTTCTCCCTTTTGACTTTGAAACAATTAAGATTCATTGATGCATATTCTTTGCCGCCTTGACTCCCTCCAAAACTTTGCCTAAAAACAATGGCGTCTTTCTGCGCCGATTTTTTTTTTTAGTGTGCTGCTTTTTCTTAAGTGCCCAAAAGGTTTTTTGTGAGTGGTCACATACGCCGTCCTAGGAAAAATGTAAGTTGGCCAAACTTGCTTAAATGTGAAAAACTGCCGCAGACGTCGGGTTACACCCCCTATGACACAAAAAATTGTAACCTAAAAAAGTCGTACCTAACTGAATTACGCTGGCGCAGAAATTTGGGGGAAACTTGGAAATTTTAATTTACTCCCCAAAAAAAGGTGCACACCAAAAAGAAGGCGCAGATAATTGGGGAAAATTGAGCCCTATGTCCCTAACTTTTTGTGGTATATATCAATGATTTAGACTTGAATGTAGAGGGTGTAATTAAGAAGTTTGCAGATGTTACAAAAATTGACCATGTAGTTGGTAATGAAGAAGAAAGCTGTAAACTGCAGGAAGATATCAATGGACTGGTCAGGTGGGAAGAATGGCAAATGGAATTCAGAATGGAGAAGTGTGAGGTAATGCATTTTGGGAGGGTAACAATCAAGGGAATACACAATAAATGGTAGGATACTGAGAAGTGTAGAGGAACAGAGGGACCTTGAAGTTCGTGTCCATAGATCCCTGAAAGTTGCAGGATAGATAGATAAGGTGGTTAAGAAGGCGTGCGGGATTATTTTCGTTATTAGCCGAGGCATAGAATATAACGGCAGGGAGGTTATGCTAGAACTTTATAAATCACCAGTTAGACCACAGCTAGAGTACTGCATATAGTTCTGGTCACCACATTACAGGAATTATGTGATTGCACTTGATAGGGTATAGAGGAGATTTACGAGGATGTTGCCAGGACTGGAGAATTTTAGCTACGAGGAAAGATTGGATAGGATGGGGTTGTTTTCTTTGGAGCAGATGAGACCGATGGAAGATTTAATTGAAGTGTATAAAATTACGAGTGCCTAAACAGAATGGATAGGAAGGACCTATTCCCTTAGCAGGGAGGTCAATAACAAGGAGCACAGATTTAAAGTAATTGGTAGAAGGGTTAGAGGAGAGTTGAGGAGTACCTTTTTCATCTGGAGGGTGGTGGGGGTCTGGAACTCACTGCCTGAAAGTGTAGCTGATTCAGATACCCTCATCACATTTTAAAAAGTACTTGGATATGCACTTGAGGTGCTGTAACCTACAGGGCTATGGACCAAGAGCTGGAAAGTGGGATTAGACTGCAAAGCTCTTTCGCGGCCAGTGCAAACGCAATTGGAAGAATGGCCTCCTTCTATGGCATTTACCTACAATTCACCTTCACGATTATTGTTTAGCCCATCATTTCTGTGACTTTTCATTTGGTCTTCCATGATTCATGTAGTCTGGCGCTATTGCTCCAATGTAGTGTATCAGGTATTATCACAAGGAACATCTATACCATGTCTTTTTATTTCGATCTGAGACTGCATCTTTCAATTGTTAGATGCCTTGATTTCCTTCTCATGCAACTTTTTCACCCCAACCCCCAAGAATATGGACAAACGATTTGGCTAGTTTATAGAAGCACAATAAAGCAGAACCTGGCTTTTGCTCAGTGATAGCACTCTCGCCTCCGAGTCAGAAGGTTGTGAGTTTAAGTTCCACTTGAGCACATAACCCTGACACTTCAGTGTCGTACTGAGGGAATGCAGCACTATTGGAGATGCCGTCTTTTTTGGATGAGACGTTAAACCTCTCGGGTGCATGTAAAAGATACCATGGCACTATTGGAAGAAGAGCACAGGAGTTCTTCCTGGTGTCCTGGCCAATATTTATTCCTCCACCAACATCAGTGAAACAGATTATCTGGTCATTATCTCAGCGTTGTTAAGGGACCTTGCTAAGCACAAATTTGCTGCCAAGTTTCCCTACATTACAACAGTGACTAAGTACGTAATTGGCTGTAAATCACTTTGGGACGTCCTGAAGCCGTGAATGCACTATATAAAAGTTCTTTCTTACAAATTTTTCCATTCTGCTGTAGCCATTCACCTGAAACATAAGAATATTGAATTTCCTTCGGTTCTATCAGTATGGACAAGGGCAAGCAGGGTGGAAATTGGGCAGGGACCTGTTAATTTCAGGTCATGTTCCTTTTTGGGTGTGTCAGAGTTTTCTTGGGGAAGAGGAAACGTGCTTTCTCCATCCAGCCCCACACCCATCCCCTTTGCACCTGGTGTCATCGGCGGAGGCAAGACTGATGGCATTCCCTCTAGTTGCTTTCCTCCGTCACTAATTTCCACCTAGTGTATAGCCCAGCTCTGCTGCTACTGGAATGGCCCTCCCACATCACTTTAATCAAATGCCCCCGACCCTAAGAATCTGGATGAGATTGGAGTGCCTGGGGCCAGTGGGTTCAAGCCGTGCTCCATCATGGTTATGGCAGTGGAATAGGATTGCAGACTTTTGGGCCCAAGCAGTTTTCTTGTTTCTTTTGCTTCTTGGCCATGTTGTGGTTAGATTTAGAGGTCAAGAACAACAATTGAACCTTAACAGAACACTAAGAAAATCATTTTACAAAAGCGCGAATGATAGAAAAGTGAGAATTTGGAATTGCTCATATATTCCTAAATTGTAAAGATTAACATCATGTCCTTTAGTATTGTTGAATATGATTTATATTCAGAAAATTAAACAGTGAATAATGAAACTCAATGAGGTAGGTTTTCCACTGGCCAACAGGAGTAAAACTGGCATTGTGAATCGGACGCTAGTTATCAAAACCGCCCAACTTTCATTTCCATTGAAATTGGTGGAAATAGAAATTGGGTGATTTCTGTAACGTGTGGCTAATCCATCACACCAGTTTTACACTCGGGTGGCAAGTTGAAAATCTACCCCCAATTTTTTTTCCCCCACAGCAACATACTGCAGATGTCAGTCAACTCACAAATGTCTTAAAGGAGAAGATCAAAGAAAACAAGAGACTTAAATCCTCCTTTGACACATTAAAGGAATTAAATGACTCCTTGAAAAAACAGGTAAGAACTATTTTGTAAAGGTTATATTACCACACTATGGTTGTGTCTCAACTGGTGTAGCTGTAGAGAGTAACTCGCCTCAGGTCATTTGAATGTAGTGACTTTCTGAGCATGAAAATCCTTTAGTGAGTACTGCAGGTACGGTCAAATTAGGCAGATCCTTAATGGGGCGCTCCCGAATTTCACTCCCAACAATCTACACCCACCTCAATTTCCAATTTCACCAAAGCTCCACTGCCTGCAATTTGTCCTGCACTAAATCCGACTCATCCATCATCCCCTTGCTGATCTTCCCTGGCTCCCACTTATCAAATTTTAAATAGTTCTCAACAACTACTTCTCATCTTTGTAAACCTTTTTAGCCTAATTTACTGAATGTTATTGAACTGTTCAAAGGATTATTTTTTATGATTCAGAATGCAATTGCAAATGACTAATTGAAACGATCTTATGATAAATTGGTAGACGCGCAGTCAACAGTTGTCTTGTGAAATTGAATATTGACCTTGTATCAAAGCCATTATTTGTGTAATCTTTAGACAACCTAAATGTTTTTTTAAAAAAAAAAGGCTTTTTATCGTTGTTTATTCATTTACGGGATGTGGACGTCGTTGGTAAGGCCTGCATTTATTGCCCATCCCTAATTGCCCTTGAGAAGATGGTGGTGAGCTGTTAAACTATACTGCTTAGGAACTCCCTAAAATTAGTTAATTATGATGTTTGGAGGTTTGATTCCAACAATTTTTGATGTGATGTATTATATTAATTTGCAGGACCTGCTGTAATTACAATCCAACTTAACAAATACTGCAGAAGCATAGTGATATATTTTAGAACTTTAGTACTGTTCTCTCTTGCTGTGGGTTCCCATAAGCAGACCATTATCCCCTACAATCTGGAAGCTGTATCTTTTGACACACTCTGCCCTTGCAGAGTTGAGTTCTTGAGAGCTAGCATTAACTACTTGAAGTAATCTGAATTTACCTTGGCCATGTGCTACTAAAACAATTCTTTTCTGTTGCTACAAAGGTCAGAAGTTCATAGACCAAAGCAATTGCCTTTATTTATGAATACAATAATTGACACATACTTTAAGTACAAGGCAAAAGTCTGAAATAAGTCAAATGCCCCCTTATTAAGAAGATTTACTCCTGATTTAGTTCTATGTCTGTCATTTGACAAACAAAGTTTTCTTCTCGCATGAAAATCTTCCTGTTTCAAATAGGGCCTAATAGTGAAAATTCTGAAGCCTAACCAAACAACAGATTCCAAAAGATATTCCTGCTTGTTCTTAATCCTCAGAGCCCAGTATCAGACGTGACTCAGTTGGTGGCACACTTTCCTCTGAGTATGAAGGTTGTGGGTTCAGGTCCCACTGCAGAGACTTGAGCACAAAAATCTAGGCTGACACTCTAGCGCAGTGCTGAAGGAGTACTGCACTGTTGGAGGTGCTGTCTTTCAGATGAAATGTTAAACCGAGGACCCGTCTGCTCTCAGGTGAACGCAAAAGATCCCATGGCACTATTTCGAAGAAGAGCAGGGAGTTAATCCTGGTGTCCTTGCCAATATTTATCCCTCAATCAATATAACAAAAACAGATTATCTTGTCATTATCACATTGCTGTTTATGGGAGCTTGCTGTGCGCAAATTGCTTACAATACAACATTTCCTACATACAACAGTGACAACTCTTCAAAAGTACTTCATTGGCCGTAAAGCGCTTTGGAACGTCCTGAGGTTGTGAAAGGCGCTATATAAATGCAAGTCTTTTTATGGAACAGTGGTCTCCTTGTGTATGAAATATGTCTGTTTAACAATTGAATATAGTTGTTCCTAGACAAACTTAGTAATACTTTGTGTATATTTCCAATTAAATTCAGAGACCAGATTGCACAAATGCAGTCAATATTTGTGATATCTTACTGAGAGATAGGAACAATTTACATATCCCCATCTATCTTACAAGTCAAACGGGTTGTCGTAAATTGGTTTTGGAGCTCCATTATGGAACACATCAGTTGTTTCACATCAACAACAGTCTGCTAATTTGAACCGCTGAACCAGTCTGAATTATAGATCAAAGAAACAAATAATTCTGGCTCTGCCACAGACATTAAAGTTGAATTTTCCTTCTTTGAACTATATTCAATTGTTAAACAGATGTATTTCATACACAAGGAGACCACTGTTCCATAAAAAGACTTGCATTTATATAGCTGCTTTCACAACCTCAGGATGTCTCAAAGCGCTTTACGGCCAATGAAGTACTTTTGAAGAGTTGTCATTGTTGACACAATTGCCTTTAGCACATATCGGGAAACAACGCATCCCTAGTTCATGATTTTCCACAATTAAAATTAATGAGCAGAAAATCATGGGCTGGGGTGCGCCTTTTTTCAATGTGCGCTCCCGGTAGAAATGTGCGTTGAAGTAGAAAATCTCTCCTTAACTTCCTGCCATTTATATACAGTATATGCATTTATTTATTAAATGCTTTTCTTAAATAAAAAGGAAAATAATCTACTACAGAACTATAAAAACTAGCTTCCAATGCAGAGGTATTGAATTAAGAGTATGGGGTAGAAATTCAGCTCCCGAAAAAGGCCGCGTACCGCCGGAAATCGACGGCCAAGTGGCGGAATCGAGTGGCCGCTGACTTTCGGTCCAATGGCCGCCGCCAGTGAAATTCAGCCCAGGGATTTTTCTGGCGGTCCCCACTTCCGCCCTGCCGCTGATCAAAGCGCGCACCACCGATCTCCTGCACCTCCAGCCAAATTCAGCTGTAAAAATCCTTGATCTGCCGAGTAGTGCCCCTGACAGCTTTTTCTGTCAATGCACCTTGCCTTGTGTGTGTGGGACTTGGCTGCACGACGGCCATCAAAGGCGAGGGCCCGCTGCCACGGCCACCATTTTATTTTTTTTGCCGGCTGACTTCCAGGTCGGCCGGACAATTGTGCCACCGGGTTCGGCCGGGCCTCCAACAGGCAGCCTGGCACCCCCTCTATAATGCCAGACCGCTGGCCCGGCCGAAACCCTTCCAGGTGGCCCAGTGGACCGAACCTAAAGAATCGCTGCTTTTCTCCCCTTTAAGTGAAGGGGAGAGACGTGGGGAGGCACACGCGTAATTATGTCATCGCCACTCGGCTGCTAACTGACAGCCGTGGAGACTCCATTCCACCTTCACTTCCGCCCCTCTAGAGTACTTACTGCCCCATTTCCGCCCCCATTATGACTGACTTCAGGTCCGCTTCAAAAAAAATGACGAAGCTGAATTTCGCGAAAGAGGCCACCTTATCTGATGCGGCGGAGGAATCACTTCAAAAGTGGAAGGTGTCACCCGTTTCGGGCGGGGTTGAATTTCGGCCCCTATGTTTTTTAATGCTGATGCTGCTGATATTTTTCAGATTAACGATGTAAAGCAACAGAATAAGAAGTTGGAAACTCAGGCCAGAAAGGTTCAAAATCGTTTAGAAAATCTGCAAGTGAGTTTTAGATGACTGTAGAAAATCTATGGAAGAATAAAAATGATGAAGATATCATTGTCCTCTTCCTCCTTTTTCTCTTCTGCCCCCCCCCACCCCCCGATTTCAAGCTTTGAAGTTCTAATTTTGTATTCGTCAAAAGGACTTATGGTTAGACTTGTCCAAGGGTATTAAAAGAGATGGTGGAAGTTATAGCAGATGCATTCGTTATAATCTACCAAAAGTCTCTGGACTCTGGGGAGGTACCAGCGGATTGGAAAGCAGCTAATGTAACACCTCCGTTTAAAAAAGGGGGCAGACAAAAGGCAGGTAACTATAGGCCGGTTAGTTTAACATCTGTAGTGGGGAAAATGCTTGAAACTATCATTAAGGAAGAAATAGCGGGACATCTAGATAGGAATAGTGCAATCAAGCAGACGCAGCATAGATTCATGAAGGGGAAATCATGTTTAACTAATTTACTGGAATTCTTTGAGGATATAACGAGCATGGTGGATAGAGGTGTACCGATGGATGTGGTGTATTTAGATTTCCAAAAGGCATTCGATAAGGTGCCACACAAAAGGTTACTGCAGAAGATAGAGGTACGCGGAGTCAGAGGAAATGTATTAGCATGGATAGAGAATTGGCTGGCGAACAGAAAGCAGAGAGTCGGAATAAATGGGTCTTTTTCGGGGTGGAAATCGGTGGTTAGTGGCGTGCCACAGGGATCGGTGCTGGGAATGCAACCGTTTACAATATACATAGATGACCTGGAAGAGGGGACAGAGTGTAGTGTAACAAAATTTGCAGATGACACGAAGATTAGTGGGAAAGCGGGTTGTGTAGACGACACAGAGAGGCTGCAAAGAGATTTGGATAGGTTAAGCGAATGGGCTAAGGTTTGGCAGATGGAATACAATGTCGGAAAGTGTGAGGTCATCCACCTTGGAAAAAAACAGTAAAAGGGAATATTATTTGAATGGGGAGAAATTACAAGATGCTGAGGTGCAGAGGGACCTGGGGGTCCTTGTGCATGAATCCCAAAAAGTTAGTTTGCAGGTGCAGCAGGTAATCAGGAAGGCGAATGGAATGTTGGCCTTCATTGCGAGAGGGATGGAGTACAAAAGCAGGGAGGTCCTGCTGCAACTGTATAGGGTATTGGTAAGGCCGCACCTGGAGTACTGCATGCAGTTTTGGTCACCTTACTTAAGGAAGGATATACTGACTTTGGAGGGGGTACAGAGACGATTCACTAGGCTGATTCCGGAGATGAGGGGGTTACCTTATGATGATAGATTGAGTAGACTGGGTCTTTACTCGTTGGAGTTCTGAAGGATGAGAGGTGATCTTATAGAAACATTTAAAATAATGAAAGGGAAAAACAAGATAGAGGCGGAGAGGTTGTTTCCACTGGTCGGGGAGACGAGAACTAGGGGGCACAGCCTCAAAATACGGGGGAGCCAATTTAAAACCGAGTTGAGAAGGAATTTCTTCTCCCAGAGGGTTGTGAATCTGTGGAATTCTCTGCCCAAGGAAGCAGTTGAGGCGAGCTCATTGAATGTATTCAAGTCACAGATAGATAGATTTTTAACCAATAAGGGAATTAAGGGTTACGGGAACGGGCGGGTAAGTGGAGCTGAGTCCACGGCCAGATCAGCCATGATCTTATTGAATGGCGGAGCAGGCTCGAGGGGCCAGATGGCCTACTCCTGTTCCTAATTCTTATGTTCTTATGTTATGTTCTTATGTCCATCTAGTTGAATAAACAACAGTAAATTAATACTGTGATTGACTTAAAAATGACTTTTTAATGTTTCTGTAATGGGTTATTTCCACAACACTTTCCCCCCCCTCATTTTTGGTTGTTACTTGCTCATGGATTCCAGCAAAATGAAAGATTTTGCTGATCTTTAAAAGTTAGTATAACCTGTATCCTATTTAAATATATTGGCAGTAATAATTTTTTTATATAGATAACAAATTAGAAATACAAAATTACAATGCTCCCCACAGCAATATAAAGATAAAAAGGAAAATCTGAAATGCTTTAAAAATATATAGTAGGTCTGTTAGCATCTGTAAGCTAAAGAGCGTAATGTTTACGTGACAAAATGAAACACTCTTCTCTGTTAGATTAGCTACTCATTTCTTTCTTGTCGAACACAGCATATGCACACTTAAGCTTAGTTATTGCTAGCCGTTTCTGGAAGTTGGATTGAATACAATTTCCCACCTCAAAAAATCCTTCAGGAAGTCCTTATCTATGTGATACCATTGTACTTGGATGGGTATCCATGGAATGGCTCTTTAAAAGTATTTGGCACAGATTGGTGAATCATGCTATTCAATTTAGTTCAGCCATCTTATGTGATTGACCTCCTTGGGATCTTTTGAGGGGGGGGGGGAATGGGTTTGATTAACAGCTGTATTAGGGGGTGAAGACATGTGTTGGTTCAGAGAGGGGCAAAGCCAGTGATTCTTTATAATCTCTTTGAACAACTCTGAGGCCAGGAGCTTCTAGGGGTTATATTTACAAAGCTCACCAGTTGGTCTGAAGCTAGTAGAGATACTGAACTAAGCAGAGACTCGGGGGGGGGGGGGGGGGGTAATTTTAACCCACAAAAAACAGGTGGCTTTGAGTCTGGTGGGAAGTAAAAATGTAACAAATTTCAAACAGGAACCCAACCCGCTCACTCCCGGTTTTAACGAAGACGGAACGAGAGGTGGGTGACTAATCCGCTCTCGGGAGGCAGTGCGATGGTTGAAACCTTTTAAAGACGCAGCGTGCTTTCATTTTAATAAGGTTTCTATTTTTTATCTGTTGGATGGGTTTTCCGAGCCACGAAAACCAGTAGGAAAAAGGTGAGAAGGGCTGGGTCCATAAGGTATGTATGGGGAGAGGTAAACTGGGGCAGGGAGAGGTGGAGAGCAAGGTGAGAGTTCACCAGCTGGGGGTGAATTGAACTTCCTACCAGGATCCCACAAGACTGGCAGCAGAGCAGTTGAGCAACAGAGGCTAGAATGAGCCCGTAGGTGAGGGAAGTAGAGGCCGATGTCGGGAGGAAGACTTGCTTAGAAGCAGAATGCGTAATAAAACTAAGGTCAGGAAACAAATACCTGATCCATCAAGCCTGCCTTGTACAACAACAACATCTTGCATTGATATAGCACTGTTAACATCCCAAAGTGATTCACAGGAGCATGATGAGACAAAATTTGTCAGCAGGCCACATAAGGAGATATTGGGACGGGACCAAAAGCTTGGTCAAAGACGTAGGTTTTAAGGAGCGTCTTAAAGGAGGACAGAGAGGCTGAGAGGTTTAGGCAAGGGAATTCCAGAACTTAGGCATTAGGCAGCTGAAGGCACGGCCACAAATGGTGGAGCAAAGGAAATCGGGAATGCGCAAGAGACCAGAATTGAAGGAGCCTCTGTCAGGGTGTAATTTCTGCAGACCATGATTTCCATCTGTCACCAGCCACACCTTCTCCTGGGACAGGTGAAAAAGATCAGAGAAAAACCTTGGATTAATTTAAGAAAAATCCTCCGGGAAATTTCTGTTCCAACTCCAGAAGGTAATCAAACAAATCAAAAACATCCCGTGGTTGCAAAAGGCGCATATAAATGGAAGTCTTTATTTTTTACCACAGCTATCTACTTCTCATCTCCAATGTTATTTTGGTGTCTTTAATGATCACTTTCCACACCTTGAGCTAAGATTAATACCTATTGCTGTGCTCCTGAGACCTATTTTCTTTAAGCTTGTAAAAATATTTGTGCTTAAGTTATGTTCAAGGCTAAATTGGACTGGTTAGCCAATTTGGCTTTGTGTTGCCATGTGCCCTTTTAACTTTAGGGACATAGATGGCTTCCACTAGGGACATATAAAACAGTGTTGTTCAATATGTTAGCAACACTAATTAGGAATACAGATGTGGAAAATTGCATTTCTGATTAGTAAATAGCATTGTTGGGCCTGCGATCTGCATATTCATATTTGCTCAGCGTATGCATATGTATTTTAAACCTTTTGTGCGTTTGTTGGTAAAATAAGATAAAACACAGTATTCTGGTGTTTTTTGAACATTTGGTGCTTTACGTTCTTGGTTACTGAAGGCTGGTAGATGTTTGTTCAGTAAATGTGCATGTGAAGTACATTTACCTGTATTGTGTGAGTGTATATAAGGCATTTTCTACTAAAATTAGTGCATGTGGCTAAAATAGGTTCGCTGTTGCCACACCTGTGACTAATCAGCCATTTCTATTTGACAGCAATGGCAGATGGCTGGCTTGGAAGGGATTGTATTTATTTTCAGTGTTGCTATAATCCCCACCAATAGGATTGCCTGTCAATCTAGTTCGAGTCATTTGTCATCTTCAAAGTCTTGCACCAGTATTTATTTTTTAGCAGCTGTAGTTTGGCTAATCAAGTTATGCCTCATCACAATAGGCTTCTTGAAATGGAGACCTATGACTGGTGCCAATGATCAATTTTACGCCAACTCCTGGGTTTCAGCAAATGTACTTAAATATTGGGCAGATAAGACCTACTCTGGTTTGTGGGGAATATGATTTTACATACAGGAGTGGCTGCTGATGCTGAGTCCAAGGGATTATCTAATGTTGAAAAACTCAAACAATTCAAATTTTGCAGCATCTGTAAAGAAATTGAACCTGTCAAAGAATCTACATCCAACTTTTCTCTTTACAGATACTAATGAAACTGCTATGTATTCTAGCATTTTCAATTTTATCTCACTGCAAGGTAGCTGTGTCATTAAGAAAAATATATCAATTTTACTTCTTTGCAGAGGAAGAATGAGTTGTGTGTGGTGCAGAAATTTCATGAAAATGTTTCCACTGGTGTGAAGGGGATCAGATTGGAAAAACAGGAACAGAGTCAACCAGCTCGTAAAATCAGTCGAGTAAGATATTTTGCTACATTAGCTGGCTTCAGTGACTCTCAGATTTGTTGATTATTCTATCGATTTTTAAAATTCAGACTTTAAAAAAAATTTGCACCCCCCCCACTTCCTTGCCTCCAACAGCAAGAAATCTTGAGTACAGGTATTTGCACAGCCGCTTCAGCTGCTGTAACCTGCTACCTCTTATCATCATGCCCAATCCCTGTCCTGACACAAATTTTCCCCTCAGTTTCCCTCACTAACGAACCTCACCAGGCTTAACTGCTCCAAGGGAATCCTCTCTTGCTCTCTCAACCACCTCTCCCCTCAACTCTTGAATATTCAAATACTTTATTACCATCATAAATAGCTCCCTTTTCACAGGCACCATTCCCATCCTCTTGAAAACTGCCATCATGGATTCCTTAAAGAGGACCCCACAGTACATCCTAAAGGATCAAGCCCCTCGCAAACCGCCATCAACCGCCTCAGAACTGGTCATAGTAGATGCTACCACCTTCTCTATATAGATAGAAGATTAAAGCATCCTGATCATGCGATTGTGGAACTCCGAATCAGACCCTGGAGCACATCATTGAGCACTTCCCTTGGAGAAAATTCGCAGACAGCCTACAAGATACCCACGCTGTTGCACCGAAAGCTTTGGCCTGGATACCTGACTAGGATATTGACATTTGATTTGCTTTGCTATTACCATACAAAAGAAGTCGTCTGCCATCATCATCTTCCCTCGACTCCTTCATCCTTTCCCATAACTAACCCCCCACTTCCTCTTCAATGTTCTTGAATGTGCTGAGACAACACAGCTCAGTGCCTGCCATTCCCAAAATTCCTTGCAATCTAGCGTCTGCCCTACCCACAGAACTAATACAGCTTTAGTTATATGACACTAATTACATTCTTTTTGACTGCGACTGTGGTGTGCGATACATTCTGGTCCTCAACCTCTCCACAGTGTTCAACATGATCAGTTACTCACTTCTCTTTCACCGTCCTGCATTTGTCACCCATCTTTGGTTGCCTGTCTGTAATTGGTTCAACTCCTACTTGTCTTAATGAAACTAGCATATTTCTAGTAATGGGTTCTCCTACTGCCCCACACAATCACCTCTGGGATACCCCAAGGTTCCATCCTTGGCTCGTCCATTTCCGCACTTATGTGATGCCCCTTGGAAACATTATCCAAAAACTTGGGGCCAGTTTCTATATACAGTATAATGTTAATAATTCTTCATAATTTTACAACCCTTTATTAAAATTTTCTTTAACCTTCTTTATTCCGGTGGAAATAGTCCCAGAGTCGCAAGTCTCTCGACATAACTCTAATTTCCCATCTCCAACATCATCCTATTGAATCTTCACTGTAGTTTTACTCAGTTCCTGTGGACATGGGCCTACTACATAAAACTACCAATTTGGTGTTCATTTATGCTGAACAGGAGAAAACTTCGAGAGGCAATAGGAATGGCTGAAATGTTAAATAAGATGCATAAGAGGGTGGTATTCTGTTTTGGGGATTAAGACCCATTAGGATACTGAGGGATGTTTTACCCTTTATCTGCACTTGATCCTTACACTGAGCACTTGGAACTTTTCCAGTATATATTTGGTCCCAATATCACTTACTTTGGGCACACCATTAAAACCGATATTGCAATGCAATTTTATTACATGTCCTAAGTGATTCCATAACTAACTCTCAGTTTGATATCTCCTCTTTATATTCCAGCCTTCTATAAATAGTAATTTCTATGAACTGCTTGAAGTGCTACTGGACTGGATCTCTGATGGTTATCTTTGCTATTTGACTCCAGAGGATGAAAATGATATTCAGAAATCATTAGGTCCCAATTGTTTACCTAGAAAATCTATTCAAGAGAAGTGTGTGAAGGTAATCATGTATTTCGTCCCTCAAATGTTTTTAGTATTTAAAAAACCTGTCTCTGTTGTATGAATGTCAACTTGGAATTGAACTATTTTGTATTCGATATAGTTATTGCAATTTTTCTGCAGACCGATAAAGTAATCTCCTAACTTTACTTGCATAAGAACATAAGAAATAAGAGAATTTGGCCCCTCGAGCCTGCTCTGCCATTCAATAAGACCATGGCTGATCTGATCCTGGCCTCAACTCCACTTCCCCGCCTGCTCCCCATAACCCTTGACTCCCTTATCATTCAAAAATCTGTCTATCTCCACCTTAAATATATTCAATGACCCAAGGGTAGAGAATTCCAAAGATTCACGACCCTCTGAGAGAAGAAATTCCTCCTCATTTCTGTTTTAAATGGGCGACCCCTTATTCTGAAACTATGCCCCCTAGTTCTAGATTCCCCCACTAGGGGAAACATCCTCTCTGCATCTACCCTGTCAAACCCCCTCAGAATCTTATACATTTCAATAAAATCACCTCTAAGTCTTCTAAACTCTGAGTATTGTCCCAACTTGCTCAACTCTTCTTCATATGACAACCCTTTCTTCTCAGGAATCAACCTCGTGAACCTTCTCTGAACTGCCTCCAATGCAAGTAAATCCTTCCTTAAATAAGGAGACCAAAACTGTTTGCAATACTCCAGGTGTGGTATTACCAACACACCCTCTACAGTTGTAGCAGGACTTCCCACTTTTATACTCCATTATCATTTAACTGAAAAAAGAACCATGCCCCCCATCCCATTTAAAAAAAAAAGACAGTTTCTCTGAGCCTTATATTGGCTTTTGACATGAGTAAGTTCAGCTAATTTCTATACATTTTTAAATCTTATTGTAATTGATTTAAGAGTTGAATGAAGAGGTTGAACAGAAATTTACATCAAAAGTGAGTTAGTTTAAAACATGTACATTCCACTGTAGAGCTACTCAAATATTTTGTCAAAGATGGTTTACTTTTTTCACTGGCACTACTGTACAGTTGGTATGAGTGTCACAATTACTGCACATGACCTAATGCTAGTGCGAGGAGGGGGCAACTTTTTTTCCTTGCAACTGTTTTAACACTAAAATAAAACACCTTTCTGCTAATACTAAAATTGCATTTAAAAAATGATGTATTCTATCCAACAGAACTCACTTATGTAAACCGTTCACTAGCTTTCAACAAATGCTGAGCAGTTTTCATGATATATCAAGGCCCCTATATTTAAGCTTTGTGCACAAATAATAATTTGTAATTTCTATCCTCATGAGCTACCCTTCTTGTATCTTGCATGAAGAGCATTATTTGCTTTTAAGAATATCACATGCTGCCGGTGGCATAGCAAATTCATAAGTGCACAGAGCCAC
This sequence comes from Pristiophorus japonicus, assembly GCF_044704955.1. Taxonomy (NCBI): domain Eukaryota; kingdom Metazoa; phylum Chordata; class Chondrichthyes; family Pristiophoridae; genus Pristiophorus; species Pristiophorus japonicus. The sequence goes on from NC_091986.1 coordinate 140,436,822, forward strand.
AAGTTGAATTCTGATTTGCAAACGGGTGCCAAGTAGAGACTCCCCCCACTCCCCCCCCCCCGCCCCCCCCCTCGCCGCCAAGAAGAAAGAGAAAATTGTATAAGGTTATCATCCATTCTAGTGACTAATCTCACATGACTGCAGATGGAAGTCCAGAATGTGCGACTAACCTCTCTTTCAGTAGGGCAGCACTGCATGCCATAAGGGACTTTAGGCAGTTACTGTAGAAAATTAAATGAAGAATGAACATTATAATTCACAACATTACGTTATAATCATGCGCAGATGTTTATTGGAAACATGAGTATTTTTTTTAAACCTAGCCGAAATTGCCCCCCTCCTTAAGGTCCATTTCCGCCTCTTAGAGGCCTTTCCAACTGGGAGCAGGCAGATAGGCCGACCCATCAGAAATTGTCCCTGGACCGGGAGCGGTAGAAACAGGTTTCCACCCAGCCTGTGTTAATGCCCCGTTGGGCACGCGCCGACCCCTTACCGCCTGGCAGCGACCCCTTTCCGTCCCGCGAGGAAAATTGTCCTACGGGAGTGGAGTGGACCCCCGACAGTTTGTGGCGAGTGTGCCCTGAAAGGGGAGGACGCTCCGCCGTGGCCGCCATTTTATTTTAATTGTCAGCTGACTCTGAAGTCGGCCCAACAATGGTGGTCACAGGTTCGGCTGGGCCACCAACAGGCAGCCAGGTATCCCCCTCTTGGGTACTGGGCCACTGGCCCGGCCGAAACCCTTCCTGCTGGCCCAGTGGGCGCCAGTAAAGTGGCTGAACAGCTCGCAGCGGCTCTTCCCTTTAACTGAGCGGGAGGGACATTGCTACGCATCACCACGACACTGATGATGTCGCACGACACTGATGACATCACCCGCCTTCTGCCCCTCATCTGCCCCAAACACCACCTGGACAAATTAAAACATTTAAAGATGCCAATATCCCGCTATTCTCCGCCCCGTAGATTGGGGCAGAGAATAATCATTTATTTCGAACGATGTGCCCCGTTTGGGGTGAATGGCAATTTCAGCCCCCTTGTATTAGATATGTAAATACTTGTTAAATGATAAACCCAAGTTACTCTGGGTCTGATTTAAGGAGGGAGAGAGAAAACAGGGAATTATAGACTGGTCAGCCTGACATCGGTAGTGGGTAAAATGATGGAATCAATTATTAAGGATGCCATAGCAGAGCATTTGGAAAGAGGTGACATGATAGGTCCAAGTCAGCGTGGATTTGTGAAAGGGAAAGCATGCTTGACAAATCTTCTGGAATTTTTTGAGGATGTTTCCAGTAGAGTGGACAAGGGAGAACCAGTTGATGTGGCGTATTTGGACTTTCAGAAGGCTTTCGACAAGGTCCCACACAAGAGATTAATGTGCAAAGTTAAAGCACATGGGATTGGGGGTAGTGTGCTGACGTGGATTGAGAACTGGTTGTCAGACAGGAAGCAAAGAGTAGGAGTAAATGGGGACTTTTCAGAATGGCAGGCAGTGACTAGTGGGGTACCGCAAGGTTCTGTGCTGGGGCCCCAGCTGTTTACACTGTACATTAATGATTTAGACGAGGGGGTTAAATATAGTATCTCCAAATTTGCGGATGACACTAAGTTGGGTGGCAGTGTGAGCTGCGAGAAGGATGCTGTGAGGCTGCAGAGTGACTTGGATAGGTTAGGTGAGTGGGCAAATGCATGGCAGATAAAGTATAATGTGGATAAATGTGAGGTTATCCACTTTGGTGGTAAAAACAGAGAGACAGACTATTATCTGAATGGTGACAGATTAGGAAAAGGGGAGGTGCAATGAGACCTGGGTGTCATGGTACATCAGTCATTGAAGGTTGGCATGCAGGTACAGCAGGCGGTTAAGAAAGAAAATGGCATATTGGCCTTCATAGTGAGGGGATTTGAGTACAGGGACAGGGAGGTGTCACTACAGTTGTACAGGGCCTTGGTGAGGCCACACCTGGAGTGTTGTGTACAGTTTTGGTCTTCTAACTTGAGGAAGGACGTTCTTGCTATTGAGGGAGTGCAGCGAAGATTCACCAGACTGATTCCCGGGATGGCGGGACTGACATATCAAGAAAGACTGGATCAATTGGGCTTGTATTCACTGGAGTTCAGAAGAATGAGAGGGGATCTCATAGAAACGTTTAAAATTCTGATGGGTTTAGACAGGATAGATGCAGGAAGAATGTTCCCAATGTTGGGGAAGTCCAGAACCAGGGGTCACAGCCTAAGGATAAGGGGTAAGCCATTTAGGACCGAGATGAGGAGAAACTTCTTCACCCAGAGAGTGGTGAACCTGTGGAATTCTGTACCACAGTAAGTTGTTGAGGCCAATTCACTAAATATATTCAAGAAGGAGTTAGACGTAGTCCTTACTACTAGGGGGATCAAGGGGTATGGCGAGAAAGCAGGATAGTATGGCGAGACTCCAGGATGGTATGTTGCCTCCCTGGTGCAAGGGTCAAGGATGTCTCGGAGCGGGTGCAGGACATTCTAAAAAGGGAGGGAGAACAGCCAGTTGTCGTGGTGCACATTGGTACCAACGACATAGGTAAAAAAAGGGATGAGGTCCTACGAAACGAATTTAAGGAGCTAGGAGCTAAATTAAAAAGTAGGACCTCAAAAGTAGTAATCTTGGGATTGCTACCAGTGCCACGAGCTAGTCAGAGTAGGAATCACAGGATAGCGTAGATGAATATGTGGCTTGAGCAGTGGTGCAGCAGGGAGGGTATCAAATTCCTGGGGCATTGGAACCGGTTCTGGGAGTGGTGGGACCAGTACAAACCGGACGGTCTGCACCTGGGCAGGACCGGAACCAAAGTCCTAGGGGGAGTGTTTGCTAGTGCTGTTGGGGAGGAGTTAAACTAATATGGCAGGGTGATGGGAACCAATGCAGGGAGACAGAGGGAAACAAAAAGGAGACAAAAGCAAAAGACAGAAAGGAGATGAGGAAAAGTGGAGGGCAGAGAAACCCAAGGCAAAGAACAAAAAGGGCCACTGTACAGCAAAATTCTAAAAGGACAAAGGGTGTTAAAAAAACAAGCCTGAAGGCTTTGTGTCTTAATGCAAGGAGTATCCGTAATAAGGAGGATGAATTAACTGTGCAAATAGATGTTAACAAATATGATGTGATTGGGATTACGGAGACGTGGCTCCAGGATGATCAGGGCTGGGAACTCAACATCCAGGGGTATTCAACATTCAGGAAGGATAGAATCAAAGGAAAAGGAGGTGGGATAGCATTGCTGGTTAAGGAGGAGATTAATGCAATAGTTAGGAAGGACATTCGCTTGGATGATGTGGAATCTATATGGGTAGAGCTGCAGAACACCAAAGGGCAAAAAACGTTAGTGGGAGTTGTACAGACCTCCAAACAGTAGTAGTGATCAAACTGGGAGGGCATCAAACAGGAAATTAGGGGTGCATGCAATAAAGGTGCAGCAGTTATAATGGGTGACTTTAATATGCACATAGATTGGGCTAACCAAACTGGAAGCAATACGGTGGAGGAGGATTTCCTGGAGTGCATAAGGGATGGTTTTCTAGACCAATATGTCGAGGAACCAACTAGGGAAGAGGCCATCTTAGACTGGGTGTTGTGTAATGAGAGAGGATTAATTAGCAATCTCGTTGTGCGAGGCCCCTTGGGGAAGAGTGACCATAATATGGTGGAATTCTGCATTAGGATGGAGAATGAAACAGTTAATTCAGAGACCATGGTCCAGAACTTAAAGGAGGGTAACTTTAAAGGTATGAGGCCTGAATTGGCTAGGATAGATTGGCGAATGATACTTAAGGGGTTGACTGTGGATGGGCAATGGCAGACATTTAGAGACCGCATGGATGAACTACAACAATTGTACATTCCTGTCTGGCATAAAAATAAAAAAGGGAAGGTGGCTCAACCGTGGCTATCAAGGGAAATCAGGGATAATATGAAAGCTAAGGAAGTGGCATACAAATTGGCCAGAAATAGCAGCGAACCCGGGGACTGGGAGAAATTTAGAACTCAGCAGAGGAGGACAAAGGGTTTGATTAGGGCAGGGAAAATGGAGTATGAGAAGAAGCTTGCAGGGAACATTAAGACGGATTGCAAAAGTTTCTATAGATATGTAAAGAGAAAAAGGTTAGTAAAGACAAACATAGGTCCCCTGCAGTCAGAATCAGGGGAAGTCATAACAGGGAACAAAGAAATGGCGGACCAATTGAACAAGTACTTTGGTTCGGTATTCACTAAGGAGGACACAAACAACCTTCCGGATATAAACTGGGTCAGAGGGTCTAGTAAGGAGGAGGAACTGAGGGAAATCCTTATTAGTCGGGAAATAGTGTTGGGGAAATTGATGGGATTGAAGGCCGATAAAGCCCCAGGGCCTGATGGACTGCATCCCAGAGTACTTAAGGAGGTGGCCTTGGAAATAGCGGATGCATTCACAGTCATTTTCCAACATTCCATTGACTCTGGATCAGTTCCTATCGAGTGGAGGGTAGCCAATGTAACCCCACTTTTTAAAAAAGGAGGGAGAGAGAAAGCAGGGAATTATAGACCGGTCAGCCTGACATCGGTAGTGGGTAAAATGATGGAATCAATTATTAAGGATGTCATAGCAGCGCATTTGGAAAGAGGTGACATGATAGGTCCAAGTCAGCATGGATTTGTGAAAGGGAAATCATGCTTGACAAATCTTCTGGAATTTTTTGAGGATGTTTCCAGTAGAGTGGACAAGGGAGAACCAGTTGATGTGGTGTATTTGGACTTTCAGAAGGCTTTCGACAAGGTCCCACACAAGAGATTAATGTGCAAAGTTAAAGCACATGGGATTGGGGGTAGTGTGCTGACATGAATTGAGAACTGGTTGTCAGACAGGAAGCAAAGAGTAGGAGTAAATGGGGACTTTTCAAAATGGCAGGCAGTGACTAGTGGGGTATCGCAAGGTTCTGTGCTGGGGCCCCAGTTGGTTACACTGTACATTAATGATTTAGACGAGGGGATTAAATGTAGTATCTCCAAATTTGCGGATGACACTAAGTTGGGTGGCAGTGTGAGCTGCGAGGAGGATGCTGTGAGGCTGCAGAGTGACTTGGATAGGTTAGGTGAGTGGGCAAATGCATGGCAGATAAAGTATAATGTGGATAAATGTGAGGTTATCCACTTTGGTGGTAAAAACAGAGAGACAGACTATTATCTGAATGGTGACAGATTAGGAAAAGGGGAGGTGCAATGAGACCTGGGTGTCATGGTACATCAGTCATTGAAGGTTGGCATGCAGGTACAGCAGGCGGTTAAGAAAGCAAATGCCATGTTGGCCTTCATAGCGAGGGGATTTGAGTACAGGGGCAGGGAGGTGTTGCTACAGTTGTACAGGGCCTTGGTGAGGCCACACCTGGAGTATTGTGTACAGTTTTGGTCCCCTAACCTGAGGAAGGACATTCTTGCTATTGAGGGAGTGCAGCGAAGGTTCACCAGACTGATTCCCGGGATGGCGGGACTGACCTATCAAGAAAGACTGGATCAACTGGGCTTGTATTCACTGGAGTTCAGAAGAATGAGAGGGGACCTCATAGAAACGTTTAAAATTTTGATGGGTTTCGATAGGTTAGATGCAGGAAGAATGTTCCCAATGTTGGGGAAGTCCAGAACCAGGGGTCACAGTCTAAGGATAAGGAGTAAGCCATTTAGGACCGAGATGAGGAGGAACTTCTTCACCCAGAGAGTGGTGAACCTGTGGAATTCTCTACCACAGAAAGTTGTTGAGGCCAATTCACTAAATATATTCAAAAAGGAGTTAGATGAAGTCCTTACTACTAGGGGGATCAAGGGGCATGGCGAGAAAGCAGGAATGGGGTACTGAAGTTGCATGTTCAGCCATGAACTCATTGAATGGCGGTGCAGGCTAGAAGGGTCAAATGGCCTATTCCTGCACCTATTTTCTATGTTTCTATGTTTCTATGAATGGGGTACTGAAGTTGCATGTTCAGCTGTGAACTCATTGAATGGCGGTGCAGGCTCGAAGGGCTGAATGGCCTACTCCTGCACCTATTTTCTATGTTTCTATAAACCTGAAATGTCATCTTGTCTTTTTAATCATGTCTGGACATTAGAAGATGTCCAATACAGGCATTTTCCTGATCTGGCAGGAATTTGTTCTATGCTCCATAAATAAGGAGAAACTGTTTCCACTGGTAGAAAAGTTGGTAACCAGAGGACATAGATTTATGGTAGTTGGCAAAAGAATCAGAGGTGACTTGAGGGAAATAAAATTTATGCAGAGAGTTCTTATGATCTGGAATGCAGTTACATGAAACTGTAACACAATTCTGTTCACCTATCGCACTGGAATGCACTGCCTGAAAGAATAATGGAAGCAGATTCAATAATAACTTTCAGAAGGGAATTGGATAAATACTTGAAAGAGAAAAAAATTGCAGTGATATGGGGAAAGGTCAGGGGAGTGGGACCAATTGGATAACTCTTTCAAAGAGCGGGCACGATGGGCCGAATGGCCTTCTGTATCATTCAATGATTTTAATTTAAATAATTTAGAAAGTACTTTTAAGTGGAGCTCTACACTAAGTTTCACATTGTTTTGGCAAAACTATGGTTTATTTTTTCCTGACTATACTTTCTGTATATAATGACTTGCAGATTCTACCCTTGATCACAGCACAAATTAATTTGATGCCACCTGGGGATATCAAACTGCAGCTCACACTGGTGAAATTCATTTACTGGTCTTTAAAGCATATAGACAGAGGAGGGACACAGGTAAGTGTGGAGATATTTCCATTCCCTTTCCAAGAATTATGCCTCTTGCTTTGCGATTCAAAGTGGGCTCCAAATAAGTTTATTTTTAAACTTCAGGTGATTTCTGAAAACCGTACTTTTTAAAAAAAAAAGAAAAATAATTCAAGTCCTTTTAGGACTTTTGGCAAATCTCTCGATATATAATCTATATTGAAATACTTTCTTGATACAGGTGCAGCGTCCCGAATCCAGAACCCTCGGGGCCGTTCCGTATTCCGCATTTTTCCGTACTTTGAAACCGTTTTCTGACGTCACAAATCCAGAAACACCCAAGCCCAGTTTCGGGTATTTCTGGATTTCAGAACATCAGAAGGGGGTGGGGGTATCTGCCGAGGAGGTCATCATCGGGCCGGCCCCGCCGAGGAGGTCGTGGGGCGGGCTGGCTCCGCCGAGGAGGTCATCGGAGGTGTTTGCGTCAGGCGGGGCCTCGCCGAGGAGGTGTTTGCGTCGGGCTGGCAAGGAGGTCCCGAGGTGAGGTGAGCGGCGGCGAGGTGAGGCCCGAGGTCAGGCAGCGGCAGGACCCCGAGATCGGCAGGTCGTTGGGTCGTATTCCGGAACATTTTAAGGATTCCGGATGACCCTACCACCGATTGGTTCAGATTCAGGAACATTCCGGAACTCCGGATTCTGGACGCTGCAACTGTACATTGAGAATTATGTAATTAACTTTTTTTTTGCCATTTCTTCACTAGTATGTGGCAATACTTTGAGGATATTTTTGTTTACTATCAAGTTTGCTTAGCACCTGACTTCTAGAAGAATTTTCACACACAACAAAAACAGGAACCAAACATAAATGCTCAGAATGGCAACTTAAATATCTCTCTATAATCTTGTATTGATTTACAAAATATGTTGTTAAAAATTGGCCTGGTTCCATGGATGTTAACCAACCAACAGTTAAAATTGTATATATGTTTGGGGTCAACTGAGTGAGAGGCTAATGGTGAGCTTTTGCTGAGCGATAGAAAGGGTGAGTTTTGATCTAAACAGGAGTTTGGCATTGAGTCAAAGTGGGCCAGAATCTATGGCCCCAAGTTTCCACATGATTTGCTCCTGATTTTTAGGAGCAACTGGTGAAGAATGGAGTATCTTAAAAATCGGAATTCTCCACATTTAGTTTTCAGCAGTTCTAGTCAGGTAGAACAGTTTCACTTTGGAACAGAATTTTATTTTCAAAAGGGGGCGTGTCCGGCCACTAACACCTGATTTCAAAGTTTCCACAGTGAAAACGTACTCCAAACTAACTCAGAATGGAGTAAGTGAAGATTTTTGTACGCTTGAAAAAACCTTGTCTACACTTCAGGCGTAGGTTACAAATCAGGCGTAGGGAATGGTGGGGGGGGGGGGGGGGGGGTGTTTAAAGGGAAGTTTACAAACATTAAACACTTCAGTTTTACAAATAAAGAGCCATCATCAATAATAAATGATAAATACATCAATAAATCAACCAATAAATCAATCAAAAAAATTAATAAGAAATTATTTTAAAAAAAATCAATAAATAAAACATTTTCGACTTACCGACTGCAGCACCGGGAGCCCTCCAACAGCGTGCTGGGATGCCCCCTCAGTGTGTCTCTGTCAGTGCCTCTATCTCTCTGTCTGTCTGTGTCTGTGTTTCTGACAGCGAGGGGAGGGGAAGGAGAGGGGTAGAGGGAGAGAGGGGGGGGAGCAGAGGGAGGAATGGGGGAGAAGGGGGAGGGATGGGGGAGAAGGGGGAGGGATGGGGGAGAAAGGAGATTGGGGGGAGTGGGGGGGGGAAGGAGAAGGGGGAGGGAGGTTGAACGGGCCGGGTCCGAGAGTTACACCAGCACCAGATTTACAGGTAGGTGGCGTTGGGTCGGGTAAGGGGGGTGGTGGGAGGCGGGTCGGGAGGGAGGTCAGGGGGAGGGAGGTCAGGTCGGATCCAGTCCGGAGGCGGGGGGTGGGTGGGTGTGGTGTCCAGTCCGGAGGCTGGGGGGTGGGGGGAGCGCGGGTGTCGGGTCCGGTCCGGGAGGGGGAGCTGGTGTCGGGTCCGGAGGCGGGGGGAAGCGGGTGTCGGGTCCGGGGGAGCGGGTGTCGGGTCCGGTCCAGGGGCGGGGAGGGGGGAGCAGGCGTCGGGGGCGGGGCGGGGGGGGGGGTGGCGGGTCCGGGGGCGGGAGCGGGAGTCGGGTCGGGAGGAAGCAGGAGCTGGGTGTGGGAGGAGCCTTATTCACGCAGCCCCAGTGAGGCCATTCGGCCAGGGCTAGGGGCTGCGTGCTTCGGGCCCCTCCCACACAGTTTCAGGTGCCTGGAGCTACTGCACTTGCGTGCCCACTGTAGCGCACATGTGCAGAGGTCCCGGCACTATTTTCAGCGCAGGGACCTGGCTCCGCCCCCTAGAGCTCCTGCTGCGCTGCGCCGAGGGCCAGAGGACCTGCAGGGAGGTGGAGAATACGGAGGTTTTTTTTAGGCGCACTTTGTGGCGCGAAAAACGGGCGTCCAGGTCGGGACTGCGTCGTTCTAGGCGCGGCTCGAAACTTGGGCCCAGTAAGACCAGGCATGTAAGTAAAAATGAGTTCTAATTAATGAAATCTAGAGCAGTAGAGAAATTTGGAGCGTAGAAATTTCAGGATTAAGAGCTAAGTTAGTGATATTTGTGGTGTGCATGATGTTTGATATCCTGGATATGCAAAATATCCAGGAGAAATACACTGGCATAAAATGTTAGAAAGTTGCGTTACTTGAGTAGAGGAATGCTGAGCTTGAGGACCAGCTAGCTACACAACGCAACGTAAGTGTGGATGAGAGGTCCCTACAGAGCATGAATATAGCACCGGGGCAGGATTTAGACAAGCAAACAGAGGGAGGAAAATGTTAAGACTTGTGGGAGAGCGCCATCTATTTTCTGTTGGCCAACTGTCAGGTCGGCCCAACAATTATGTCCCCAATTCAGCCAGGCAGCCTGGCACCCCTCTTGGGTGCCAGGCCACTGACCCGGCCGAAACCCTCCATGGTGGCCCAGTGGCCCAGTGGACCTAACCTATAAAGCTCAGAGCTCACAGCGCCTCTCCCCTTTAACAAAAGGGATGAGACATGTTGATGCGCCAGCGCGGTGATGTCACCAGCCCGGCACTGATGACTGACTGCGGTGGATATTCTGCCCACCCCCACTTCCTTGCCTCCTATTACACCCACTCCGCTCCCACCTCCACTTCCATCCCCATTATGACTGACTTCCGCCCGCTCGAAAAAAAACGACAAAGAGCTAAATTTCGCAAGGTGGGCCACCGCATCCTTTGCAGCGGCAAAAACACACGAAAAATAGTAGGTGCGACCTGTTTCCCGCGGGGGTCAATTTCGGCCCGTATCTCTCTTCCTGACTCATAATTTTTTATTTTGTAGCATCAATTTTCTCCCATCCTGTCCTGCAAGCAGTGACTCATACTGAGGTAATAATGTTTGTCAACCTTTCAAACAATACCCAGCACAATTAATCCGTTTCAGAAAAAAAAAGTGAGGTGGGCAAAGAAGAGAGAATTTGATGACTTGTAGCTAGCAAAAGTAACTCTCTCCTCATTGCTGTTATCTTTTCCAACAGCGCCTGAATACTGAGACCTAGCTCCCTACAGGAACTGTCAAAGTAGTAATTCTAGATTATATGGAACCGATTAGTTAGTTGTTAGTTTTTTTTTTAGAGGCACCATTCTTGTGGTTCAGACAAACCCTCCTTTTTCTTTTCTATTGGTTCTCTCCCCACCTCCATCCTACTGCGACCCAGAAAGGTGTAAATCAAGAGTTGATAGGTATACACACAATCTCACAAAACTCTTTGTAGTGCAGCTTTAAGAATATTAACTAAACCAAAAAAAGTTAATTTGTTTGGAAGAGTTTATGTAAGATCAGTAATGGAGTGGTGGGAGAAGAGGATTTATAATGATTATAAATACCTGAGATGCTATGCATGAAACTAAAATATTGATTTGATGTGTAAGATCCTTTCTTGGAGAATCAGGATAATCATCTAGATAATCAAACCGTTTGCTTTATTCTCTCTCAAAAAACAATTTATGCATCCATATGAAGAAACCTGTACATGTCATGACATGTGCTACCTGTACATGTCATGACAATTATCCATGATGTTACTTAAATATTGCAAGTTCTGTAAAGGTAACTTCAAACATCAAATTAGCATTCACAAAGTTTTTATGATACTGCTGCCAAATCTTTTCTTTGATTCTCCAACTGAAATTTAAATTGATGGCACTTTAAAGAAAACACAGGTAATCTATTTTAAAACAATTTTTAGTGTTTGTTTGTTTTTAAACTTGTTTCCTATTATGGGAAACAGTATCAGAAACTTGTAATACATATTTAAAATGTTAATTTATAAACTTTTTAGGGTTTCTTCTTCTCTCCCTTTTAATAAGCTTGTGGTAATCACTGTTCCTTGACTTGGGACTAAGATGACCTGCTTCCTTGCTTCTTTCAAGGCTGCTCTTGATTCAGCAACTAAGAAATAACTCGATCGTCAATTCCTCCCTTTTTCTGTGGGGAAAGACTAAAGGTTACTTGATGACTTTGTTACAAACCTGAAACTGTTTTTTGCCACAGCACATTGCTGTGACCACCATTTATGATGGATTTAAAAAAACATAATTCTTGTCATCTGCTGATCCAAGATTATTAGAGCATGCATTATTTGCCACCTGACGGCCAGTAAAAATTCTTTGGGCCGCTTTATGCTCTCGGCAGCCACTCTTAAGATATATCTCATTACTTTTTTATGATGCTGATGTCCCATTTTTCTCATCAATTGACTGCTTTCTGCTCTTGATAGTGTGCAGTTTCACGGATGATTCTGGTAAATCACCAAAGTGGCTATTATTTATGCATGAGTCATGATTCTGTGTCAGCAGGTAAAAGAAAAGTTATTCATACGTGCACATTTTTATTAGTAATTTGGAATCGCACTCTGGAATTCAGCTTGCTTTTCTGTGAAAACTAAAATCCAGTGGCTGAATGTATGATATATGAAGAAATAGGAATGCAGTGGAGACATGAACGTGTAGTAGAAAATGGACATGTCCTAACTTAAGCTTCAGTTATATTCAATATTCCATCAGTTGCTGTCATAGGGAAGTACATAACTTTAACAATTGCAAATTTAGAAAGTTTTGAAGGGGGAAGCACAATGAAATTTTACTCACTTACTGGTTGGCGTGCAGTCATTAAAAAAAATCACTTAACTTTCACAAACCCATATCTACAATACCTGATCCAAGCTGAAACTGTATTTTGTGTCAAAAGGAGGGAGGAGAGATTGAAAGCAATTGTGCGTGCGTTCGGACTGAACTGTGACTGAAAATATTCACCTCGTGCCTCCTTTAAAATCCTCATTCGCCACTGTCCATCAAAACCCAACATGAGTTTCTCACCGCGATAACCTCTTTCCGTTCCTCCTTCAGCTTCTGCACCGAGAAACTCCGCATCCTCAATGATTTCAACTTCCAGCTTAACTCTCCTTGCCCTCCTCTGCTTTCATTGCCCTCCTTTAACTTCTCCAATTAAATTATAAGGGAATAGTAGCATAGTGGTTATGTTACTGGACTAGCAATCCAGAGGCATGGACTAATGATCCAGAAACATGAGTTCAAATCCCACCATGGTAGCTGGGGTGGCGGCACAGTGGTGTACAGTTATGACTGGGAGTCTTCAGCATTGACTCTGGATTGCACGAAGTCTCATGGCTTCAGCTCAAGCATGGGCAAAGAAACCACCAACCGCCCTCCCTCAGCTGATGAATCAGTACTCCTCCATGTTGAACACCACTTGGAAGAAACACTGAGGGTAGCAAGGGTACTCTGGGTGGGAGACTTCTATGTCCGTCACAAAGAGTGACTTGGTAGCATCACTACTAACCGAGCTTGCCAAGTCCTGGAGGAAATAGCTGCCAGATTGGGACTGCGACAGGTGGCAAGAGAACCAACACGAGGAAAAATCTACTTGACCTCGTCCTTACCAATCTACCTGTCGCAGATGCATCTGTCCATGACAGCATTTGTAGCAGTGACCATGGTACAGTCCTTAGGCTACGAAGTACCGTCTTCACACTGAGGACACCTCCATCATGTTGTGTGTCACTACCACTGTGCTAAATGGGATAGATTCAGAACAGACCTAGCAACTCAAAACTGAGCATCATAAGGCGCTGTGGGCCATCAGCAGCAGCAGAATTATATTCCACCATAATCTGTAATCTCATGGCCCGGCACATCCCTCACTCTACCATTACCATCAAGCCAGGGGACCATTCCTGGTTGAATGAGGACTGCAGAAGAGTATGCCAAGAGCAGCATTAGGCGTATCTTTAAAGCACAGGACTACCTGCATGCTAAACAGTGGAAACAGCATGCTATAGACAGAGCTAAGCAATCCCCAATCAACTGATCAGATCAAATCTCTGCAGTCCTGCCACATCCAGTCGTGAATGGTGGTGGACAAATCCTCCACCTCCTCCTCCCTCATCTTCCATCCTCCTCCTTAACGCCCCCCCGCCCCCCCCACACACCAGCCACCACACGGGCTTGATGGAGCAAGGTCTTGGTCCAGTATGTGGGCATCACAACCTCACAGCTTCACAATTGGCCCGTGCTATGCCTTCCCTTGGTCTTGTTCACACTGCTCCACCTCTAGACGTGACTATTCCAATGCACTGGTGGACAGCTTACGAGAGGAGGAGGTTCCATGAGTATCCCAGCAGGCGAGTGTAAAAAAACAAGCCTGAAGCATTTGCAGCCATTTCAGCCAGAAGTGCCGAGTGGATGATCCATCTCGGCCTACTCATGATGTCCCCAACATCACAGAAGTCAGTCTTCAGCCAATTCGATTCATTCCACGTGATATCAAGAAGTGGCTGAGCACATTGGATACAGCAAAGGCTATGGGCCGACAACATCCCGGCTGTCGTGTTGAAGCTTTGTGCTCCAGAATTAGCCGCACCTCTGGCCAGGCTGTTCCAGTACAGCTACAACATTGACATCTAACTAACAATGTGGAAAACTGCCCAAGTATGTCCTGTCCACAAAATCAGGACAAATCCAATCCAGCCAATTACCACCTCATCAGTCTACTCTCAATCATCAACAAAGTGATGGAAGGTGTCGTCGATTGTGATATCAAGTGGCACTTACTCACCAATAACCTGCTCACTGATGCTTAGTTTGGGGTCCGCCAGGACCGCTAGTCTCAAGACCTCATTACAACCTTGGTCCAAACATGGACAAAAGAGCTCAGTTGTAGAGGTGAGGTGAGAATGACTGCCCTTGACCTCAAAGCAGCATTTGATCGAGTGTGGCATCAAGGAGCCCTAGTAAAATTAAAATTGGGCGGGGGCGGGAGGAGAATCTCTCCACTGGCTGGTGTCCTAGGCCCAACCATCTTCAGCTGACATTCCCTCCATCATAAGGTCAGAAGTGGGGATGTTTGCTGATGATTGCACTGTGTTCAATTCCATTTGCAACTCCTCAGATAATGAAGCAGTCCATGCCTGCATGCAGCAAGACCAGGATAACATTCGCGCCACACAAGTGCCAGGCAATGACTTAACTGGACCAGCCAAATAAATACTGTAGCTACAAGAGAAGGTCAGAGATCGGGTATTCTGCAGTGAATGTCTCTCTTCCTGACTCCCCAAAGCCTTTCCAGCATCGACAAGGCACAAGTCAGGAGTGTGATGAAATACTCTCTAATTGCCTGGATGAATGCAGCTCCAATAACACTCAAGAAGCTCGACAACATCCAGGACAAAGCAGCCCGCTTGGTTGCCACCCTATTCATCACCTTAAACATTCCCTCCTCCATCACTCACACTGTGGCTGCAGTGTATACTATTGTGTTTCTAACACAGATGAGACTGCACACAGGGAGGTTAAAGTAACAGTGACCTCAGTCTTTATTAAGACACTCCACAGTGAGGAACAGGCCTTGGGGGCCGGCTTATATACAGTGCTCCCATGGGATGCTGGGATCCCTTGGGACTTGAGGGGATGCGCTCCCTGGTGGCGGAACAGGGGAGTGCATGCTTAACAGATACACAACATCACTCCTCCCCCAAAGTCAAAGTGAAAACTATTTACAAGATGAGCCGGTCAGGAGCTTTTCTTTCCCTGGTGGACCGCCTCGGTACAAATGTCTGTTCTGGTGTGTTGGCTGTGCCCTCACTGGACTGGCGTGTTGTTGGCCCTGCAGGGCTGCTGGGTGAGCCTGGCCTTGCTGGGCTGTTGGGCGTGATGGATTCAATTTCCGGGTCTGGGGTGGTGTCGTTGACCCTTTGGGTGTGTGTTGTGCGCTCGAAAAAGGTGGTGTCTGCTGTGGGTTGTTCAGGGCAGTCTGTGAACGCAGCCTAGTTTGGTCCAGGTGCTTTCTGCAAATTTGTCCATTGTCTAGTTTGACTACAAACACCCTATTCCCTTCTTTAGCTATCATCGTGCCTGCGATCCACTTGGGACTATGTCCATAGTTTAGCACATACACAGGGTCATTCAGATCAATTTCCCGTGACACAGCGGCGCGACCATCGTTTACATTTTGTTGCTGCCGCCTGCTCTCTACCTGATCATGCAGGTTGGAGTGAACCAGCGAGAGTCTGGTTTTAAGTGTCCTTTTCATGAGTAGCTCAGCCGGGGGACACCCCTGTGAGCGAGTGGGGTCTCGTACGGTAGCTGAGCAGTACTTGGGACAGGCAGGTTTGGAGTGAGCCTTCTGTGACTCGTTTAAGGCTCTGTTTAATTGTTTGTACTGCCCGCTCTGCCTGCCCATTGGAGGCTGGTTTAAACGGGGCCGAGGTGACATGTTTGATCCCATTGCGGGTCATGAATTCTTTAAACTGGTGAAACACGGCCCGTTGTCACTGACCAGTATGTCAGGCAGGCTGTGGGTGGCAAACATGGCCCTCAAGCTTTCAATGGTGGCGGTGGCGGTGCTTCCCGACATTATTTCACATTCAATCCATTTTGAAAAAGCATCCACCACCAGCAGCAACATTTTACTGAGAAACAGGCCCACATAGTCAACATGGATCCTCAGCCATGGTCTGGAAGGCCAGGATCACAAACTTAGTGGTGTCTCTCTGGGCACATTGCTCAACTGAGCACACATGCTGCATTGCTGTACACAGGACTCTAAGTTAGAGTCGATACCAGGCCACCACACGTGGGATCTGGCTATCACTTTCATCATTACTATACCCGGGTGTGTGCTGTGGCGATCCGAGATGAACGTCTCCCTGCCCTTTTTAGGTAGCACTACGCGGTTACCCCACAACAGGCAGTCAGTCTGAATGGACAGCTCGTCCTTTCGCCGCTGGAATGGCTTGATTAGCTCTTGCATTTCAACGGGGATGCTGACCCAGCTCCCATGCAGTACACAGTTTTTACTAGGGACAGCAGAGGATCTTGGCTGGTCCAAGTCCTAATCTGGTGATTTATCATTTTCAAACGCTTCCATGACCATCAACAAGTCTGCGGGCTGCGCCACCATCAACAAGTTTGCAGGCTGCGCCATTTCCACCCCTGTGGTGGGCAATGGTAGCCGACTGAGAGCAACCGCACAGTTCTCTGTGCCTGGCCTGTGGCGGATGGTATAGTTATACGCTGGTAACGCGAGTGCCCACTTTTGTATGCGGGCTGAGGCATTAGTATTTATCGCCTTGTTTTCAGCGAACAAGGATATGAGGGGCTTGTGATCGGTTTCCAGCTCAAATTTGAGGCCAAACAGATACTGATGCATTTTCTTTACCCCGAACACACATGCTAATGCCTCTTTCTCAATCATGCTGTAGGCCCTCTCCTGGAGGCATAGGCGACAGGTTGCAACTTCCCCGCAACGGTAGCTTGTAATACACACCCGACTCCGTACGACGACGCATCACATGCTAGCACAAGTCTTTTACACAGATTATACAATACAAGCAGCTTGTTGGAGCATAAAATGGTTCTGGCTTTCTCAAAAGCAATTACTTGTTTTTTTTTTCCCCATACCCAGTTCTCACCTTTAGGCAATAACACATGTAGGGACTCCAAGAGGGTGCTTAACCCCAGTCGGAAGTTACCAAAACAGTTGGAGTCCCAGGAACAACCGCAGCTCCGTGACGTTCTGTGGCCTGGGCGCGTTCCTGATAGCCTCTGTCTTGGCGTCTGGGCCGAATGCCGTCCGCCGCGATCTTTCTCCCCAAAAACTCCACTTCTGCTGGCATGAAGATGCATTTCGGCCTCTTCAGCTGAGGCGTAGGCGTTCCAGTCGCTGGAGGATCTCCTCCAGGTTTTGTAGGTGCTCGACGGTGTCCCGATCCGTGACCAATATGTCGTCCTGAAAAACCACCGTGCGTGGTACCGACTTGAGTAGGCTCTCCATGTTTCTCTGGAAGATCGCTGCAGCCAACCGAATTCCAAACGGGCATCTGTTGTAGACGAACAGTCCCTTGTGCGTGTTGATGCAGGTGAGGCCCTTCGAAGACTCCTTCAGTTCCTGTGCCATGTAGGCCGAAGTCAGGTTGAGCTTGGTGAACGTCTTGCCTCCTGCCAGCGTTGCAAATGGGTCGTCTGCCTCAGGTAGCGGGTATTGGTCCTGTAGCGAGAAACGATTAATAGTTACTTTATAATCACCGCAAATCCTGACCGTGCCATCACTTTTGAGTACTGGATCAATCGGGCTAGCCCACTCGTTGAATTCCACTGGGGCGATGATGCCCTCGCGTTGCAGCCTGTCCAGCTCGATTTCCATTCTCCCATATCATGAGGTACCACTCGCGCCTTGCAGTGAAAGGGTAGTGCCTCTGGGACCAAGTGGATCCGCACCTTCGCCCCGGAAAAGTTCCCAATGCCTGCCTCAAAAAGGGAAGGAAATTTGTTAAGAACCTGGGTACATGAGGCCTCATCGACATGTGATAGCGCTTGGATGTCATTCCAGTTCCAGCGGATTTTGCCCAGCCAGCTCCTTCCAAGCAGTGTGGGGCCATCGCCCGGGATAATCCAGAGTGGCAGTTCGTGCACCGTGCCCTTGTAGGTGACCTTGACCATGGCGTTGCCCAGGACAGTAATGAGCTCTTTGGTGTACGTTCTCAGTTTCATGTGGTTGGGGCTCAGGGCTGGTCTGAGTGCCTTGTTGCACCACAGTCTCTCAAACATCTTTTTATTCATGATGGATTGGCTAGTGCCAGTGTCCAGTTCCATGGCTACGAGTAAGCCATTCAATTTTACATTTAGCATTATAGGTGGACATTTCATTGAAAATGTGTGGACCCCGTGTACTTCAACATCTGTCTCCTCTCTCTGAGGCTCGAAATTGCTTTGGTCCACCGTGGACCGATCTTCATCTGCCACGTGGTGGTTAGCAAGTTTTGCAGAGCTTGCAGCTCGTCGGAAGTGCCCCCTTGTTCCACAGCTCTTGCAAACATACCCTTTGAAGCGGCATGAATAGGCTGAATGGAAGTCTCCGCAACGCCAACAAGGTGTGAATTGTCTTGCATTCATCCTTTGTTGCGGACTCTTGAGTCAGCTGGGTCACCTGAGGCCTGTTGGCAGTTGCAGACTCGTGGTTTCTGCCCAGTACATTTCTGCTCGCAAACACAGTTTCAGTTAATTTATGAACATTGCTAGCACTTGTGTGCTGAGAGATTTGTTTGGTGTTATCACTAGTGGACATAAATGCCTGTGCTATCGCAATGGCCTTACTGAGGGTCGGTGTCTCTACAGTCAAAAGCTTTCGTAGGATGGTCTCGAAACAAAAAAGTCTCTGAGCATCTACTCCAGGTAGCCATCAAACTCACATTGTCCTGCAAGTCGCCTTAGCTTGGCGACGTAGCTCGCCACTTCCTGACCTTCAGATCGCTGGCACGTGTAGAACCGATACCTCGCCATTAGCACGCTCTCCCTCGGGTTAAGATGCTCCCGAACCAGTGTACACAGCTCCTCATATGACTTATCTGTGGGTTTCACCGGCAGCCAGAAGATTCTTCAGGAGGCTGTAGGTCGGTGCCCCGCAGACTGTGAGGAGGACCGCTCTCCTTTTTGCAGCGCTTCCTTCTCCGTCCAGCTCGTTGGCTACAAAGTACTGGTCTCTCCTTCGATATAGGCTTCCCAGTCCTCACCCTCCAAGAACTTCTCCAGGATGCCCACAGTTTGCTGCATCTTTGCGTTGGATTCATATACTTGTCACCAGTTATTGTGTTCCTAACACACATGAGATTGCACACAGGGAGTTTAAAGTAACAGAGACCTCAGTCTTTATTAAGACACTCCAGAGTGAGGAACAGGCCTTAGGGGGCCAGCTTATATACATTGCTCCCAAGGGATGCTGGGATCCCTTGGGACTTCAGAGGATGCGCTCCCTGGTGGTGAAACATGGGAGTGCATGCTTTACAGATACACAGCATGTACCATCTACAAGATACACTGCAGCAACTCGCCAAGGCGTCTTCGGCAGCACCTCTCAAACCTGCAATTTCTACCACCTAGAAGGACAAGGGCACAAGGCAGATAACACCATCTCCTGCAAGTTCCCCTCCAAGCAACACGCCATCCTGACTTGGAAATATATTGACGTTCCTTCATGATCACTGGGTCAAAATCCTGGAACTCTCACCCTAAAAGCACTGTAGGAGTACCTTCAACACACAGACTGCAGTGGTTCAAGAAGGTGGCTCACCACAATCTTCTCAAACGCAATTAGGGATGGGCAATAAATGTTGAGCTTGCCAGCAACACCCACATCCCAGGAACAAATTTTTTAAAACTCTCCTACACATATTCATGGCCACCCCTCGACCTTGTCATCTCGCGTGGCCTCTCTATTCCAATGATCTCCGTCTCCGACCGTTTCCTTGAACCCCTCACCACCCACATCCCCTATCCCTTCCGACTGCACTTCTTTCTGCATCTACCGCTGGTAAGAATTCTCCCCAAGTCACTTACAACTGCACTTTCAAACTCTCAACTGTCTCGCCTTTGGCCTTGGTCAGAATACTCCTGTAGCTGTCAATCTGATCAACCACCCCCTCACCTCCACCTTTGATGCCCCCGTTTCCAGTAAAACCCTTTCTCTCTCCCACCCTGGTTGTGCTCCCATTTTCAGTCCCGCAAGGGGTGCACACTTCAGTGTATTTGGCACACACATTGTTTAGCCATCCATCGCCAGATCTGGCCTTGTGCTCCTCTGCCAAAACAACTTGCTGCTGCAGAATCATCATGGAAAACAAAGATAACCTTTGGCTTCTTTTCTCTAAGACCAACCATCTCCTTGAATCCCTCTTCCCTGCCCCTTCCACCATCACCTCCAGAAAAGTGCAAGGAGGTTAGGGACAACCATTAAGATTGAGACCTTGCACTCTGTTACCTCTGCAGCACCCTCCATTTTCCTTGGCCACCAAGCCAAACCTCCTCCAAGGTTCAACCATGCCCTAACTCAGTATCTTCCCTTATCCCCTCTCTGAGCTCATATTGTCCATGAAACCCACTTCATGCTCTTTTGTTCCATTCTCACTGAACTGCTGACCACCCTTCATGGCCCCATACTAATTGACATTCAGTGCTTCCCTTTCCTCGGGTACTATACGCCCTCTTTCAGTACTACCATCATTACCACCTCCTCAATAAACCCACCCTTGTCCTTCCACTCCATCGCCAATCTCCCTTTCCTCTCCCAAGTCCTTGAACATGTTACTACCTCTCAAATCCATGCCCAACTTTTCCGCAACTTTATGTTTGAAACTTTCCAATCTGGTTTCTGGCTCTTGGCACCGCATGGAAACAGCTTAATCAAAATCACAAGTGACATCAGCGTGACTGTGACCGTAGTGCACTTCCCTCCTCATCCTTATTAACCTCTTGGCATTTCATCTGGTGACCACACCATCCTTCTCTAACACTTCCCCAATGTTGTCTGGATCAGTGGAACTGCCCTCGCTCAGTTCGTCTCATTATCCAATTGTAGCCAGAGAATCTCCTGCAATGGTTTTTCTTCTCGCCCCCACACTGTTACGTATGAAGTTTCCTAAGGTTCTGGAGTCCTGCCTTTTCATTATCTGTATGTTGTCCCATGGCAGCATCAACCAAAACATGGGGTCAGTTTCACCATTTATGTTGACGACACCCAACTCGACCTCTCCATCACCCCTCTCCATTTAAATATTTGGAAGTCCAAAGCCATCATCTTTGGCACCTTTCACGAACTCTCTACCCTTGCTATTTATTCTGTCCCTCTCCTGGCCACTATCTTGGGTTGAACCAGATAGTTGGCAACCTCGACGTTTTATTAGACTCCGTGTTGAGCCTCCGACCATATATCCTCTCCGTCACAAAGACCACCTACTTCCACATCTGTAACATTGTCCATTTCCCCCTTGCCTCTTTCCATCTGCTGCTGAAACTCTCAACCACCTTTTTGTCACCTGCAGACTTGACTGTTCTAATGCTCTCCTAGAATGATACAGCATAGAAGAACGCCATTTGGCTCATTGTGCCTGTGCTGGCTTTTCGAAAAGAGCTGTACAATTAGCCCCACTCACCTATTCTTTCCCCATAGCCCTGAAAATGTTTCCGCTTCCAGTATCTCCTGGCCGACTGCCCCATCATAATAAGTTTATCCAAATTTCTGGTGCCCATACCATATCCTGTACCAAGTCTTGTTCACCTACCACCCCTGCTGTGCCTACATTACAACAGTGACTACATTTCAAAAATGAATTCATTGGTTGCAAGGCTCTCCTGAGGTTGTGAAATTAAAGTCCTCAACACGACCCATGTAAAGGATTTTTATAATTCCAGAATAATGCTTGTGTTTTGGACAGTACGATTAATTTGCGTGCAAAATTAAAGCACGTGGTATTGGGGGTAATCTATTGACATGGATAGAGAACTGGTTGGCAAACAGGAAGCAAAGAGTGGGAGTAAATAGGTCCTTTTCAGAATGGCAGGAAGTGACTAGTGGGGTGTACCGCAAGGTTCACTGCTGGGACCCCAGCTATTTACAATATACATTAATGATTTAGACGAAGGAAGTTAATGCAATATCTCCCAAGTTTGCAGATGACACTAAGCTGGGTGGCAGTGTGAGCTGTGAGGAGGATGCTAAGAGGCTGCAGGATGATTTGGACAGGTTAGGTGAGTGGGCAAAAACATGGCAGATGCAGTATAATGTAGATAAATGTGAGGTTATCCAATTTGGTGGTAAAAACAGGAAGGCAGATTATTATCTGAATGGTGAGAGATTAGTAAAAGTGGAGGTGCAACGAGATCTGGGTGTCATGGTACACCAGTCATTGAAAGTTGGCATACAGGTACAACAGGCAGCGAAGAAGGCAAATGGCATGTTGGCCTTCATAGCGAGAGGATTTGAGTATAGGAGCAGGGAGGTCTTACTGCAGTTGTACAGGGCCTTGGTGAGGCCACACCTTGAATATTGTGTACAGTTTTGGTCTCCTAATCTGAGGAAGGACATTCTTGCTATTGAGGGAGTGCAGTGAAGGTTCATCAGACTGATTCCTGGGATGACAGGACTGACGTATGAAGAAAGACTGGATCGACTAGGCTTATATTCAATGGAATTTAGAAGAATGAGAGGGGATCTCATAGAAACATATAAAATTCTGACGGGATTGGACAGGTTAGATGCAGGAAGAATGTTTCCGATGTTGGGGAAGTCCAGACCCAGGGGTCACCGTCGAAGGATAAGGGGTAAGCCATTTAGGACCGAGATGAGGAGAAACTTCTTCACTCGGAGAGTTGTGAGCATGTGGAATTCTCCACCACAGAAAGTTGTTGAGGCCAGTTCATAAGATATATTCAAAAGGGAATTAGATGTGGCCCTTACAGCTAAAGGGATATGGAGAGAAAGCAGGAATGTGGTACTGAAGTGCATGATCAGCCATGATCACATTGAATGGTGGTGCAGGCTTGAAGAGCCGAATAGCCTACTCCTGCACCTATTTTCTATGTTTATATGATGGTTAACGTGATGGCCATTTTAATTAATTTTACTGGGGTTCTGAGTGCAGATTTATTTCTGTGCCTTATTTTACTCCATCTTTCTCTCTGTCTCTCTCCATCTTTCTCTTTTACGTGGCTCAGTGTCAAATTTTATTTTATAACACTCCTGTCAAGTGCCTTAGGACATTTTACTACGTTAAAGGTGCTATATAAATACAAGTTGTTATTGTTTGCTGGTTTACATTGCCTCGCTATCTATCCCCTAATGTCTCACATTTAAAGTTCTCATCCTTGTGTTCAAATCTTTCATCGCCTCCCCTCCCTATCTCTAACCTTGTCCTTGTCCAAATCTGACCTTTTTGTGCAGCTGTTACTCATTTTGCCTCACCATTGATAGCCTTGCCTTCAGCTGTATAGGCACTAAGCTTTGGAATTCCCTCCCTAAATCTCTCCACCTCCCTCCTTCTTTGAGAACTGCCTTAAAACCCACCTCTTTGACCAAGATTTTAGTCACCCCATCTAACATCTCCTTCTTTGGTCAGTGTCATTTTTTGCCTAATTACGCGCCAGGTGTACCTGTAACTCATTGTTATAATGGATATTGATGATCATCTAGGTTTGGCAGGGAAGTGATTAACATGACATTATCTGCTTTGAAGGTCCCAGATGGTTCGGTTGCTGTTTGCCTGACAAAACTGACGACAGAATACGCGGCTCATGCTGCGGTCAGTAGCGATGCAGTATCAGAAGGAGGCCTGAAATAGGCGTTAGGATCCCGATTTGTGTAGGACAGGGCCTGTTCTAGATGGGCACCTTAGACAACGACAGGGTGCCCTAACCAAAATGGTGTTTGCACATACCCAGTGAGGAGTGAGCGCACCCTATTGCATCGTTTAGTGCCTGTTTTTTTTGTTTGCAAAATGGTAGCTGCACAATCCAATTTCTAGTCCACAATCTCTGCTGTTTCTGACATTGACTAGATGTTTCAAAAGATATTTTGAATACTCAAGACCATAATATTATTTCTCAAGATTGCCACAATTTCAGCTTGCCCAATGGTTTCACCAATAAATAGCTGAGCCAACAGATCAGGCAAGTTCCAGGTTGCATCCATACTTTGTGTTGAATTAACTGATCTCAGTTGAGTGACAGAAGGGACACTGGTTGGCCTCAGTGTTGTTGGATCCAGGAGGCAAAAATTAGGGGCTAGACTTTTGGCACATCATCGCCCATTTACTGCCCATATAAGAGCTGAGATGCAGGCTATTACCCATATTTGCTAAAAAGTGGAAACTAGCGCCGATTATCGCCCATTTATCACCGGCCCAACTATCGGCACACATGAATGTGCTGCATCACCCGGCCTAATTAAAAAAAAAATATGACATCGTCTGCATGCAAGACTGAGAATAGTGCTGAAAATGGAAACTTGCGCCCGATTATCGCCCAGATTATCGCTGACTGCAACTTTCGGCATTTCGCCCAGAATTCACCGAAAATGTCGCTGAAAAAAAGCTGCACTCATCTGATCTTAGCCAGGACTCGGCACTACGGATGCCATTTTGAAACTCGGAGAATCTGTACTAAAAGGCTGCTTGAAGTGTTTGTGAGGAGAATCAATTTGTGTGATTTTTAAGGGTCTTTTTGACTCTTGCCAATCATCTAATCACATTTTTATCTGTTGAGGACAAATTAAGGGCATTTATAGTGATTTACAATAATGGGGCCTGTAATTTCTCAACCAGTATTGGTCATTAATCGCATGTTGCAGAATAGAGACGGGAGAAGGTATATTGAGCCTTATGTGCCCAATCAAAGAGATGACAGACTGCTGCAGAGAAGGAGACATTACACTTAATGCATTTACGGAGATAAGCGATCATACCTGAACTTGTCCGATAACACGTGGGTTAGGAGGCTGCGCTTCCGAAAGGAGGTCATCAATGAGATATGCCAGCTGATTAAGGGAGATCTGCAGCCTACCAGCACCATCAGGACCTCACTGTCCATTGAGGTTAAGGTTACTGCGGCACTTTCCTTCTACGCATTGGGCTCCTTTCAGGCGCCAGCTGGTGACATTTGCGGTATCTCTCAGCACGTCACACATTGCTGCATTCGACAGGTGACCGAAGCCCTTTACGCACGCAGGATGGACTTGAAAAGCTTCCCTATGACCAGGGAGGCACAGACTGAGAGGGCTTTGGGTTTTTCACGAATAGCAAACTTCCCCAAGGTGCAGGGAGCAATAGACTGTACACTCATCGCCCTGCGAGCACCTTTACCGGATGCAGAGGTGTTTCAGAACCGAAAGGGATTCCATTCCCTAAATGTGCAGCTCGTTGTCGACCACGAGCAAATAATCATGGCAGTAAATGCAAATTTTCCAGGCAGCATCCATGATGCGCATATCTTGTGTGAGAGCCCTGTCTCTGACCTGTTTAACAGTCAGCCACAAGGTCTTGGTTAGATGCTGGGGGGGGGGAATAAAGGATATGGCCTTGCCAGTTGGCTCATGACCCCCCTCCGTAAGCCCCAGATGGAAGCCGAGGAGAGCTACAATGAAAGCCATATAGCTACACACCATGTCGTTGAAAAGCCAATTGGAGTGCTGAAGCAGCGCTTCAGATGCCTGGACCACTCAGGAGGCAACCTACGTAGAAACATAGAAAATAGGTGCAGCAGTAGGCCATTCGGCCCTTCGAGCCTGCACCACCATTCAATAAGATCATGACTGATTATTCACCTCAGTACCCCTTTCCTGCTTTTTCTCCATACCCCTTGATCCCTTTAGCCGTAAGAGCATATCTAACTCCCTCTTGAATATATCCAATGAACTGACATCAACAACTCTCTATAGTAGGGAATTCCACAACTCTGAGTGAAGAAGTTTCTCCTCATCTTAGTCCTAAATGGCTTACCCCTTATCCGAAGACTGTGTCCCCTAGATTTCCCCAACATCGGGAACATTCTTCCTGCATCTAACCTGTCCAGTCCCGTCAGAATGTTATATGTTTCTATGAGATCCCTTCTCATCCTTCTAAACTCCAGTGAATACAGGCCCAGTCGATCCAGTCTCTCCTCACATGTAAGTCCTGCCATCCCGGGAATCAGTCTGGTGAACCTTCGCTGCACTCCCTCAATAGCAAGAACGGAAAAAGATTGGGAGCGCGATAGTGATAGGGGATTCGATGGTGAGGGGAATAGATAGGCGTTTCTGCGGACGCAACCGAGACTCCAGGATGGTATGTTGCCTCCCTGGTGCAAGGGTCAAGGATGTCTCGGAGCGGGTGCAGGACATTCTGAAATGGGAGGGAGAACAGCCAGTTGTCGTGGTGCACATTGGTACCAACGACATAGGTAAAAAAAAGGGATGAGGTCCTACGAAAAGAATTTAAGGAGCTAGGAGCAAAATTAAAAAGTCGGACCTCAAAAGTAGTAATCTCGGGATTGCTACCAGTACCACGTGCTACTCAGAGTAGGAATCGCAGGATAGCGCAGATGAATACATGGCTTGAGCAGTGGTGCAGCAGGGAGGGATTCAAATTCTTGGGGCATTGGAACCGGTTCTGGGGGAGGTGGGACCAGTACAAACTGGACGGTCTGCACCTGGGCAGGACCGGAACCAATGTCCTAGGGGGAGTGTTTGCTAGTGCTGTTGGGGAGGAGTTAAACTAATATTGCAGGGGGATGGGAACCTATGCAGGGAGACAGAGGGAGACAAAAATGAGGCAAAAGCAAAAGACAGAAAGGAGATGAGGAAAAGTGGAGGGCAGAGAAACCCAAGGCAAAGAACAAAAAGGGCCACTGTACAGCAAAATTCTAAAAGGACAAAGGGTGTTAAAAAAGCAAGCCTGAAGGCTTTGTGTCTTAATGCAAGGAGTATCTGCAATAAGGTGGATGAATTAACTGTGCAAATAGATGTTAACAAATATGATGTGATTGGGATTACGGAGACGTGGCTCCAGGATGATCAGGGCTGGGAACTCAACATTCAGGAAGGATAGAATAAAAGGAAAAGGAGGTGGGGTAGCATTGCTGGTTAAAGAGGAGATTAATGCAATAGTTAGGAAAGACATTAGCTTGGATGATGTGGAATCTATATGGGTAGAGCTGCAGAACACTAAAGGGCAAAAATCGTTAGTGGGAGTTGTGTACAGACCTCCAAACAGTAGTAGTGATGTTGGGGAGGGCATCAAACAGGAAATTAGGAGTGCATGCAATAAAGGTGCAGCAGTTATAATGGGTGACTTTAATATGCACATAGATTGGGCTAGCCAAACTGGAAGCAATACGGTGGAGGAGGATTTCCTGGAGTGCATAAGGGATGGTTTTTCAGACTAATATGTCGAGGAACCAACTAGGGGGGAGGCCATCTTAGACTGGGTGTTGTGTAATGAGAGAGGATTAATTAGCAATCTCATTGTGCGAGGCCCCTTGGGGAAGAGTGACCATAATATGGTGGAATTCTGCATTAGGATGGAGAATGAAACAGTTAATTCAGAGACCATGGTCCAGAACTTAAAGAAGGGTAACTTTGAAGGTATGAGGCATGAATTGGCTGGGATAGATTGGCTAATGATACTTAAGGGGTTGACTGTGGATGGGCAATGGCAGACATTTAGAGACCGCATGGATGAATTACAACAATTGTACATTCCTGTCTGGCGTAAAAATAAAAAAGGGAAGGTGGCTCAACCGTGGCTATCTAGGGAAATCAGGGATAGTATTAAAGCCAAGGAAATGGCATACAAATTGGCCAGAAATAGCAGCGAACCTGGGGACTGGGAGAAATTTAGAACTCAGCAGAGGAGGACAAAGGGTTTGATTAGGGCAGGGAAAATGGAGTACGAGAAGAAGCTTGCAGGGGACATTAAGGCGGATTGCAAAAGTTTCTATAGGTATGTAAAGAGAAAAAGGTTAGTAAAGACAAACGTAGGTCCCCTGCAGTCAGAATCAGGGGAAGTCATAACGGGGAACAAAGAAATGGCAGACCAATTGAACAAGTACTTTGGTTCAGTATTCACTAAGGAGGACACAAACAACCTTCCGGATATAAAAGGGGTCAGAGGGTCTAGTAAGGAGGAGGAACTGAGGGAAATCTTTATTAGTCGGGAAATTGTGTTGGGGAAATTGATGGGATTGAAGGCCGATAAATCCCCAGGGCCTGATGGACTGCATCCCAGAGTACTTAAGGAAGTGGCCTTGGAAATAGCGGATGCATTCACAGTCATTTTCCAACATTCCATTGACTCTGGATCAGTTCCTATCGAGTGGAGGGTAGCCAATGTAACCCCACTTTTTAAAAAAGGAGGGAGAGAGAAAGCAGGGAATTATAGACCGGTCAGCCTGACCTCAGTAGTGGGTAAAATGATGGAATCAATTATTAAGGATGTCATAGCAGCGCTTTTGGAAAATGGTGACATGATAGGTCCAAGTCAGCATGGATTTGTGAAAGGGAGATCATGCTTGACAAATCTTCTGGAATTTTTTGAGGATGTTTCCAATAAAGTGGACAAAGGAGTACCAGTTGATGTGGTATATTTGGACTTTCAGAAGGCTTTCGACAAGGTCCCACACAGGAGATTAATGTGCAAAGTTAAAGCACATGGGATTGGGGGTAGTGTGCTGACGTGGATTGAGAACTGGTTGTCAGACAGGAAGCAAAGAGTAGGAGTAAATGGGTACTTTTCGGAATGGCAGGCAGTGACTAGTGGGGTACCGCAGGGTTCTGTGCTGGGGCCCCAGCTGTTTACATTGTACATTAATGATTTAGACGAGGGGATTAACTGTAGTATCTCCAAATTTGCGGATGACACTAAGTTGGGTGGCAGTGTGAGCTGCGAGGAGGATGCTATGAGGCAGCAGAGTGACTTGGATAGGTTAGGTGAGTGGGCAAATGCGTGGCAGATGAAGTATAATGTGGATAAATGTGAGGTTATCCACTTTGGTGGTAAAAACAGAGAGACAGACTATTATCTGAATGGTGACAGATTAGGAAAAGGGAAGGTGCAACGAGACCTGGGTGTCATGGTACATCAGTCATTGAAGGTTGGCATGCAGGTACAGCAGGCGGTTAAGAAAGCAAATGGCATGTTGGCCTTCATAGCGAGGGGATTTGAGTACAGGGGCAGGGAGGTGTTGCTACAGTTGTACAGGGCCTTGGTGAGGCCACACCTGGAGTATTGTGTACAGTTTTGGTCTCCTAACTTGAGGAAGGACATTCTTGCTATTGAGGGAGTGCAGCGAAGATTCACCAGACTGATTCCCGGGATGGTGGGAGTGACCTATCAAGAAAGACTGGATCAACTGGGCTTGTATTCACTGGAGTTCAGAAGAGTGAGAGGGGACCTCATAGAAACGTTTAAAATTCTGACGGGTTTGGACAGGTTGGATGCAGGAAGAATGTTCCCAATGTTGGGGAAGTCCAGAACCAGGGGTCACAGTCTAAGGATAAGGGGTAAGCCATTTAGGACCGAGATAAGGAGAAACTTCTTCACCCAGAGAGTGGTGAACCTGTGGAATTCTCTACCACAGAAAGTAGTTGAGGCCAATTCACTACATATATTCAAAAGGGAGTTAGATGAAGTCCTTACTACTCGGGGGATCAAGGGGTATGGCGTGAAAGGAGGAAGGGGGTACTGAAGTTTCATGTTCAGCCATGAACTCATTGAATGGCAGTGCAGGCTAGAAGGGCTGAATGGCCTGCTCCTGCACCTATTTTCTATGTTTCTATGTCCTTCCTCAGATTAGGAGACCAAAACTGAAGACAATATTCCAGGTGAGGTCTCACCAAGGCCCTGTACAACTGTAGTAAGACCTCCCTGCTCCTATACTCAAATCTCCTAGCTATGAAGGCCAACATACAATTTGCCGCCTTCACTGCCTGATGTATTGTATGCCAACTTTCAATGACTGATGAACCATGACACCCAGGTCTCGTTGCACCTCCCCTTTTCCTAATCTGCCGCCATTCAGATAATATTCTGTCTTCTCGTTTTTGCCCCCCCAAAGTGGATAACCTCATCTTTATCCACATTATACTGCAATTGCCATGCATTTGCCCACTCACCTAACCTGTCCAAGTCACCCTGCAGCCTCTTAACGTCCCCCTCACAAGTCACACCTCCACCCAGTTTAGTGTCATCAGCAAACTTGGAGATATTACACTCAATTCCTTCATCTAAATCATTAATGTATATTGTAAATAGGTGGGGTCCCAACACTGAGCCCTGCGGCACCCCACTAGTCACTGCCTGCCATTCTGAAAAGGACCCGTTTATCCCGACTCTCTGCTTCCTATCTGCCAACCAGTTCTCTATCCACGTCAGTACATTACCCCCAATACCATGTGCTTTTATTTTGCACATCAATCTCTTGTGTGGGACCTTGTCAAAAGCCTTTTGAAAGTCCAAATACACCACATCCACTGGTTCTCCCTTGTCCACTCTACCAGTTACATCCTCAAAAAATTCTAGATTTGTCAAACATGATTTCCCTTTCATAAATACATGCTGACTTGGACTGATCCTGTCACTGCTTTCCAAAAGCGCTGCTATTTCATCTTTAATAATTGATTCCAACATTTTCCCCACTACTGATGTCAGGCTAACTACCCATTTTCTCTCTCCCTCCTTCTTTAAAAAGTGGTGTTATATTAGCTACCCTCCAGTCCATAGAAACTGATCCCGAGTCGATAGACTGTTGGAAAATGATCACCAATGCATCCACTATTTCTAGGGCCACTTCCTTAAGTACTCTGGGATGCAGACTATCAGGCCCCGTGGATTTATCGGCCTTCAATCCCATCAATTTCCCGCCTAACAAGGATTTCCTTCAGTTCCTCCTTCTCACTAGACCCTCGGCCCCCTAGTATTTCCGGAAGGTTATTTGTGTCTTCCTTCGTGAAGACAAAATGAAAGTATTTGTTCAATTGGTCTGCCATTTCTTTGTTCACCATTATAAATTCACCTGAATCTGACTGCAAAGGACCTACATTTGTCTTCACTAATCTTTTTCTCTTCACATATCTATAGAAACTTTTGCAGTCAGTTTTTATGTTCCCAGCAAGCTTCCTCTCAAACTATATTTTTCCCTTCCTAATTAAACCCTTTGTTCTCCTCTGCTGAATTCTAAATTTCTCCCAGTCCTCAGGTTTGCTGCTTTTTTTGGCCAATTTATATGCCTCTTCCTTGGATTTAACACTATCCTTAATTTCCCTTGTTAGCCACGGTTGAGCCACCTTCCCCGTTTTACTTTTACTCCAGACAGAGATGTACAATTGTTGAAGTTCATCCATGTGATCTTTAAATGTTTGCCATTGCCTATCCACCGTCAACCTTTTAAGTATCATTCGCCAGTCTATTCTAGCCAATTCATGTCTCATACCATCGAAGTTACCTTTCCTCAAGTTCAGGACCCTCGTCTCTGAATTAACTGTGTCACTCCATATCTTAATAACGAATTCTACCATATTATGGTCATTCTTCCCCAAGGGACCTCGCACAACAAGATTGTTAATTAGTCCTTTCTCATTACACATCACCCAGTCTAGGATGGCCAGCCCTCTAGTTGGTTCCTCGACATATTGGTCTAGAAAACCATCCATGATACACTCCAGGAAATCCTCCTCTATCGTATTGCTACCAGTTTGGTTAACCCAATCTATATGTAGATTAAAGTCGCTCATGATAACTGCTGTACCTTTATTGCACGCATCCTTAATTTCTTGTTTGATGCTGTCCCCAACCTCACTACTACTGCTTGGTGATCTGTACACAACTCCCACTAGCGTTTTCTGCCCTTTGGTATTCCGCAGCTCCACCCATACAGATTCCACATCATCCAAGCTAATGTCCTTCCTTACTATTGTGTTAATTTCCTCTTTAACCTGCAACGCTACAACACCTCCTTTTTCCTTTCTGTCTGTCCTTCCTAAATGTTGAATACCCCTGGATGTTGAGTTCCCAGCCTTGGTCACCCTGGAGCCATGTCTCCGTGATGCCAATTATATCATGTTTGTTAATTGCTGTCTGCGCAGTTAATTCATCCACCTTATTACGAATACTCCTCGCATTGAGGCACAGAGCCTTCAGGTTTGTCTTTTTAACACACTTTGCCCCTTTAGAATTTTGCTGTAATGTGGCTCTTTTTGATTATTGCCTTGGGTTTCTCTGCCCTCTACTTTTACTTTTCTTCTTTCTGTCTTTTGCTTCAGCCCCCATTTTACTTCCCTTCTCTCCCTGCATAGGTTCCCATTCCTCTGCCATATCAGTTTAACCCCTCCCCAACAGCACTCTTAAACACTCCCCCTAGGACATTGGTTCCGGTCCTGCCCAGGTACAGGCCGTCCGGTTTGTACTGGTCCCACCTCACCCAGAACCGGTTCCAATGGGCCCAAGTTTCGGGCCGCGCCTAAAACGGCGCAGCCCGGACCTGGACGCCCGTTTTTCGCGCCACAGAGTGCGCCTAAAAAAAACTCACCTATTCTCCGGCTCCCTGCAAGTCCTCTGGAGCTGGGCGCGGTGCAGCATGAGCTGTGGGGGGCAGAGCCAGGAGACTGCGCTGAAAACAGTGCCGGGACCTCTGCACATGCGTGGTATAGTGGGCGCGCATGTGCAGTAGTTCCAGGCGCCCAAAACTGTCGGAGGGGCCCGAAGCACGCAGCCCCGAGCCCTGGCCGAATGGCCTCACTGGGGCTGCATGTGGGAGATAAGGCTCACCTCCCACCCGACCCGACTTGACTCCCGCTCTCCCCACCCCGGTGACCCAACCTCCGCTCCCCCACACCCCCCCCCGCCCGGCGACCCGACCCAACCTCTGCGCCCCCGACCTCCGTGACCGCCCTCCCCCGCGACTCTCTTTTCCCCCCCCCGACCTCCGCGACTCTCCCCACCCCCGACCTCCGCGACTCCCGACCTCCGCGACTCTCTCTTCCCCCCCCTCCCCCATGATCTCCGCGACCTCCTCCCCCCCCACCCCGCGGACCCGGGGCCCAAGACCCGACGCCATCTATCTATAAATCCAACCCTAAGTCTTGGGCCCGGCCGTTCTGCCTCCTTCTCTCCCTCCCTCCCCTCTCCTTCCCTCCCCCCCCTCTTCTTCCCTCCCTCCCTCCCCTCTCCTTCCCTCCGTCCCTCCCCTCCTTCCCTCCCTCCCCTCTCCTTCCCTCCCTCCCTCCCCTCTTCTTCCCTCCCTCCCTCCCCTCTTCTTCCCTCCCTCCCTCCCCTCTCCTTCGCTCACTCCCTTCCCTCTCCTTCCCTCCCTCCCTCCCTCCCCTCTCCTTCCCTCCCTCCCTCCCCTCTCCTTCCCTCCCTCCCTCCTTCTCTCCCTCCCCTCTCCTTCCCTCCCTCCCCTCTCCTTCCCTCCCTCCCCTCTCCTTCCCTCCCTCCCCTCTCCTTCCCTCCCTTCCCTCTCCTTCCCTCCTTCCCTCTCCTTCCCTCCCTCCTTCCCTCTCCCCCTCTCCTTCCCTCTCCTCCTCTCTCCTTCCCTCCCTCCCTCCCTCCCTCCTTCCTTCCCTCCCTCCCTCCCTCCTTCCTTCCCTCCCTCCCTCCCTCATCTCTCCTTCCCTCCCTCCCTCCTTCCTTCCCTCCCTCCCTCCCTCCTCTCTCCTTCCCTCCCTCCCTCCCTCCTCTCTCCTTCCCTCCCTCCCTCCCTCCTCTCTCCTTCCCTCCCTCCCTCCTCTCCTTCCCTCCCTCCCTCCCTCCTCTCTCCTTCCTTCCTCCCTCCCTCCTCTCTCCTTCCTTCCCTCCCTCCTCTCTCCTTCCTTCCCTCCCTCCCTCCTCTCTCCTTCCCTCCCTCCCTCCTCTCTCCTTCCCTCCCTCCCTCCTCTCTCCTTCCCTCCTTCCCTCC
This sequence comes from Pristiophorus japonicus, assembly GCF_044704955.1. Classification (NCBI taxonomy): domain Eukaryota; kingdom Metazoa; phylum Chordata; class Chondrichthyes; family Pristiophoridae; genus Pristiophorus; species Pristiophorus japonicus. Next base: position 140,470,428 of record NC_091986.1, read on the forward strand.
TCTCTCCTTCCCTCCCTCCCTCCCTCCTCTCTCCTTCCCTCCCTCCCTCCCTCCTCTCTCCTTCCCTCCCTCCCTCCCTCCTCTCTCCTTCCCTCCCTCCCTCCCTCCTCTCTCCTTCCCTCCCTCCCTCCCCTTCCCTCCCTCCCTCCCTCCTCTCTCCTTCCCTCCCTCCCTCCCTCCTCTCTCCTTCCCTCCCTCCCTCCCTCCTCTCTCCTTCCCTCCCTCCCTCCCTCCTCTCTCCTTCCCTCCCTCCCTCCCTCCTCTCTCCTTCCCTCCCTCCCTCCCTCCTCTCTCCTTCCCTCCCTCCCTCTTCTCTCCTTCCCTCCCTCCCTCTTCTCTCCTTCCCTCCCTCCCTCCTCTCTCCTTCCCTCCCTCCCTCCTCCCCTCCCTCCCTCCTCTCTCCTTCCCTCCCTCCCTCCTCTCTCCTTCCCTCCCTCCCTCCTCTCTCCTTCCCTCCCTCCCTCCTCTCTCCTTCCCTCCCTCCCTCCTCTCTCCTTCCCTCCCTCCCTCCTCTCTCCTTCCCTCCCTCTCTCCTTCCCACCCCCCTCTCCTTCCCTCCCTCCCTCTCTCCTTCCCTCCCTCCCTCTCTCCTTCCCTCCCTCCCTCTCTCCTTCCCTCCCTCTCTCTCTCCCTCCCTCCCCCCCTTTTCCCCCCTTTCTCCTCCCCCCTCCCTCTCTCCTTCCCTCCCTCCCTCTCTCCTCCCCTCCCTCCCTCCCTCCCTCCCTCCCTCCCTCCCTCCCTCCCTCCCTCTCTCCCTCCCTCCCCCCCTTCCCCCCCTTTCTCCTCCCCCCTCTCCCCTCTCCTCTTCCCCCCCTCCCCTCTCCTCCCCCCTCTTCCCCCCCCTCCCCCTCTTCCCCCCCCCTCCCCCCCTCCCCTCTCCTCCCCCCCTCTCCTCTCCCCTTCCTCTTCCCCCCCCCCCTCCCCTCTCCTCCCCCCCTCCCCTCTCCCCTTCCTCCGCCCCCCAACCCCCACCCCCCTTCTCCCCCTCCCCCACCCCCTCCCCTCGCTGTCAGAAACACAGACACTGACAGACAGAGAGTGAGAGAGACACACACAGACAGTCAGAGAGATAGAGACACTGACAGAGAGACACAGTGGGGGCTGTCCCAGCACACTGTTGGAGGACTCCCGGTGCTGCAGTCAGTAAGTACAAAATGTTTTATTTACTGATTTTTTAATTTTTTATTAATTTTTTGTTTGTTTGATTTATTGGTTCATTTATTGATGTATTTATCCTTTATTATTGATGATGGCTCTTTATTTGTAAAACTGAAGTGTTTAATGTTTGTAAACTTCCCTTTTAACCTTTTAAACCCCCCCCCCCCCCGCCATTTCCTACACCTGATTTGTAACCTACGCCTGATTTTCTAAGTGTAGACAAGGTTTTTCTGAGCGTAACTCCATTCTAAGTTAGTTTGGAGTATGTTTTCACTGCCTAAACTTTCAAAACGGGCGTAAGTGGCCGGACACGCCCCCTTTTGGAAAAAAAAAATCTGTTCCAAACTGAAACTGTTCTAACTGACTAGAACTGGAGGAAACTAAATGCCGAGAATTGCAATTTCTAAGATGCTCCATGCTAAACCAGTTGCTCCAATAAAACAGGAGCAACTCAGGCCGAAACTTGGCCCCAATGTCCCAGTAATTTGAATCCTTTCCTTCTGCACCACTCCTCAAGCCACATATTCATCTGAGCCAACCTACGATTCCTCTGACTAGCACGTGGCACTGGTAGCAATCCTGAGATTACTACCTTTTTAGGTCCTACTTTTTAATGTAACTCCTAGCTCCCTAAATTCAGCTTGTAGGACCTCATCCAGTTTTTTACCTACCGTATATACTCGCGTATCATGCGACTTTTGAAGACCTAAATTGTAACCTAAATTTGGGGGGTAGCATGATACGCGAGATACAAAATTTGCGGGTGTGAAGTGCTGGCCAAGATTAGGCTGTTAGCCAGTAAATGCCCATTTTTCTTGCTTCTCGTAAAGCATAAAGTCTTATTTTAGATCGTGTTATAATATAACCATTTTCTCGATTTTTGGACACCCACTTTGATACTTTATCTTCTAAATGCGGCCAATGACATTTCGACCCGCGATTTGCGCATTTATAGGAAGGAGTTTCCTTCAATTTTTCTTTTTGTTTTCTCCAGTTTCGGACACAGCTTTCTCCGACACCAAACAGCTTTGCAGCTTTATCGTTGTTGCTTTGTTCTGCTTCGGCAACAACTTGCAGCTTAAATTTGGCAGTATATTTCTTCGCAGATCTTTTCTCCATAGTGGCTAAGGGTAGAATGTAAAAATATATTTGTCATAGTTTACTATCTTAGATGAGATTTGGAACGAAATACGGTAACTGTTTATTATCGTACTGAGAAACAGCAAAACAGCTGTTTCTCATTCGGTTGTTTACGGCGGAAGAGTCGTTTCATGATTCAGTTGTTAAGGTCTGTATTCGATCGTTGTTATGTGTTAGGGTACTTGTTACGTGTTGGGTACTTGTTAAATTTGTTTGAAAGCCTAGCCTAGTGTCATCTGGTATCTCAAAAAAGTGACTCGCATGATACATAAGATATATGATAAAATCATGTTTTGGGGACGAAAATTTAGGGGTCGCATGATACGTGAGATCGTAGGATACGCGAGTATATACGGTATATCATTGGTACCTATATGCACCACGACAGCTGGCAGTTCACCTTCCCCCTCCAAAATGTCCTGCAGCCGCTCCGAGACATCCTTGACCCTTGCACCAGGGAGGCAACATACCATCTTGAGTCTCGATTGCGGCCGCAGAAACGTCTGTCTATTCCCCTTACAATAGAATCCCCTACCACTGTAGCTCTCCCACTCTTTTTCCTGCCCTCCTGTGCAGCAGAGCCACCCACGGTGCCATGAGCTTGGCTGCTGCTGCCCTCCTCTGGTGCGTCATCCCCCCCCCCCAACAGTACCCAAAGCTGTGTATCTGTTTTGGAGGGTATGGCTGCAGGGGACCCTTGACTACCTTCCCTGCACTGCTCTTCCTGCTGGTCACCCATCCCCTATCTGTCTGTAACCATTACCTGCTGTATGACCAGCTCACTAAACGTGCTATTCACGGCATCCTCAGCATCGCGGATGCTCCAGAGTGAATCTACCCACAGTTCCAGTGCCACAATGCAGTCTGTCAGGAGCTGCAACAGGATACACTTCCCGCACATGTATTCATCAGGGACACTGGAAGCGTCCCTGAGTTCCCACATAGCACAGGAGGAGCATGACACGTGTCTGAGCTCTCCTGCCATGACTTAACCCTTAGATTAACTTAATTTGGCAACAACAATGATAAAGGTTACCTACTGATAAAGGAAAAGAAAAAGAAAAACTGCTCGCCAATCTCCAGCCAATCATTTATCCCCTTGGCTGTGATGTCACCCTTCGATTTATTTCTACTTCTTTTTTGCCTTCTCTCCCTGCACCAACTGGCCTCCTCGATGCTGCTCCGCCGACCTTGGGTCTTTATAGGCCTCCCCAGACTCCCATACCGCCTCCTTGACACTGCCGACGCTCCTCTGCCAACCTTGGGCCTTTTTGGCCTCCCCTGCGCAGGTTGTTGAGTTCATTATGGTGTACTGCATGTTGCATAACCTAGCTATAAGGAGAGAACGACAATTGCCAGATGGGACCGCCGGTCCACCTCAGGAGAGAGGGGAGGCGGACGAGGAGGAGGATGATGACCTTGGGGAGGACAATCAGCTGGGTGATGAACCCATGCCCTCCCCCCCCCCCCGCAAGACTGGAAAAGTTCCATGGTAGTTATGCAGCTGCAAAACTCTTGCATCTGCAGCTCATAAATGAACGCTTTGCGTGAACTTACATTGGCGATGGTTACAGTTGCATTACGTTTCATCCTTGACTGGTCATGGCCATTGTTTCCAACCATTGTTTTACCTTATGTTATTAGAAGACACTTGAGGACAATTGTAAAGTTAAATAAAAATGTTTAATAATTAAAGACAAATTTGAATTTTTTTTTAGAACAAACATATATAACATCTCACCGCCCCCCCCGCCAACCCCGAACAGTCAACAACATTTTTAACACAATAATACCATAACAGCATCCTCCCACCATCCCCAACAGTGAACATTTAACAAAAATGTATTTTTAACAAGAACTAAGGACTATGTACAGCACCCCCCCTTCCTCCCTACCTGCGGCCACGCTTCCCTCCTGAACCTTGACTCTTCTCCCCCCCCGCCCCCCCCCCAGTAGTAAGCCCCGAGTAATGGGACCAGGACGTCTTGCAGCAGAAGACCTCAAGGCTTGCTGGCGGGTGATGTGACATTGGCAGAATCTCCTCAGTGGCTGGAAGAGAAGACATTTCCAAAGAAACGTCTTCCAAATCAGAAGGAAGTTCTTCCTCCTGTCTCACATCTGTCCTGATGGGATGGCTCCTTGGGGTGCAGTGCCGTCTCCCGACACTATCTCAAGCCGCAAGGCATGGACAGCGTCTGTCGTTTGCCCCATTGCCACAACTATCTGATCCATGCCCTCCGTTATTTGTGCGGACATTGTGGCAATGTTTCCGGTGAACCCAGCAAACGCCTGGAGGAGCTCTCGACCTATGTCGACGCTCGCCCTTGACTGCGATACCATGTCCTCGTTAGGATCTGCCCGTCGCAGCGTGTGCCTACGTCGCCGACTCAACCTCCATGGGGTCGGCGTGGGCGCTGGACGCCTTGGGGTGGCCTGCTGCAAGCTGTTTGGCCCCGTTACTTCACCTGTCGATGAAGACATGGCCACAGGTACTACAGATGACAAGTGGTGGTCATCCTCCTCCTCGGAGGTCTCCTCTTCTGGACCTGTGGTAATGACCACCTGTAGCGGCAAAGGAGTTCTTGCAGGGGCCTCCCTTTGCGTCTCGGTAGCTGCAAAACATAATTGAGGTTATTAGAAGAGAAGGTAGATATGAGAATGCACGAGGAGCAACACTCCTGCAACAAATGTGAATGAAATGTTAAATCATATGGTTATACATCTATGGAATTCTCTGCCCCAGAGAGCTGTGGCGATAGATTTTTGAGCGATAAGAGAATAAAGGGTTATGGGGAGCCGGCAGGGAAATGGAGCTGAGTCGATGATCAGATCAGCCATGATCTTATTGAATGGCAGAGCAGGCTCGAGTGGCCAAATGGCCTACTCCTGTTCCTATCTCTTATATTCTTAACCCGAGAGTAATGCAGAAGCTGCATGCATAACATGACATCATTCATATATTATAATGAAATGCTGTTAAATTACTTTAAATTACCACTGCTTTACACATTACTCACATGATGCAACAATGGGATCTGCATCACCACGGGTGGCAGAACAACTGGCTGCCCACTAGTGCTGCAGCACGTTGTTCCAAATCAGCGAGCGGCTGTACTTCAGTCGGGCCTCCTCCGGTAAGCCTCCGCTCTGTCTGATTCTTAGATATCTTCCTCTGCAAACATGACGAGCATGGCATAGCTAATTGACTAGGTAGTATGACAAAAAGACAACAGATTCTAACGTTATATGCTAATACGGTTTGTATCCACAATAGATGCATGGTTATAACATCTACATTCAGAGAAAATATTTTATAAGATCGTGTTTAGGAACTAATGTTTGATACCAAACATCTCGCGTACAATCTCCAGGAAGGGCCCCATCCACAGGCCGTTGCATTATGTGCCTGAGGGGAGGTAGGTGGTTTATTTGACTCGATGGAGGTCCCTCAGGGGGATGGGAAATCAGGACCACTGGTGAGTTCAGCAATGACAAGAGTATAATGGGAGGGTGCAGTGTCCATAGGCTGTGCTCGGAGACCTCCATGTGGCCGGAGCTAATGTCCCAAAGTGTCACAGGGCAGACAGTGAGCAGGGCAGCTCTCCCCCAGTCCAGGCTGGGTTATTGTGTGAATGACAGCAGCCGGAGAGACTCACACAGTCTGGGTAAAGGTGACCGGTCCCCTCAGTGCTCAGTTGTGTCCTATCCACCAACGTAACCAAAAAGGAGATGGTGCCCAAATTAGACTTAGAGCGCAGGTTCTGACCCCAGTCCAAATCTTAGCAGGGAAGCTACGCAAGATTACCCAGCTTCATTACAATCCAACAGATTTACATATTCAGTGGATCATTACAATTTAAAATCTCATAATTTAATACTTACACTTGTGGAAGCAACCAGGCTGTTCCACCTCTTGCGGCACTGGTCCGACTCTCACCTATCGTGGGACGCCAAGGAAACAATATCGGCGATCTCACCCCATATTTTTTGATAAATCCGGGGTGGAGGTTTCCCACGTCCAGCCCGGGTTAATTGGCCCCACTGAGTCTCGACCTCATTCAGTAAGGCCTCATTAGCCTCGTTTGAAAAGGCTTTTGCCCTTCTCCCTGAAACCTCCTGCAGACTCTCTCCCGAATCCTCCTGGGACATTTGCATCATTTCAACTTTAAGCACTCCTTCACAATCAACCCTCTTCAAAAGCTTCCTTCTCTCTCTCCCTTCCTTTGCCTTCTGAGCATGCGCAGATGACCCCTGACCTCCCGAATCGCGGGAAAAGATCTTCGCTTAAAAAAAAGCGCATGCGCAGAACGGCCGTTGCTATGGACGCCAGCCTTGCACAACTGAATACATCGCGAAGGCCCATTTCACATCGCTAAGGCCCATTCACATAGCTAACACTATCGCCCAAAATAAAAAGCCAAAACTAGCGGTCAAAAAAATGGGCGATATTCCAGCGATCCTAAAAAAAATTTAAAAATCACCTAAGGTCAGAAATGTTGCGCATTTTGGGCGATAACGATCATCCTTGAAAGTCTAGCAACGTATGTTTCCTGTTCCTGATTATTATCCGTGCTGTGGAAGTGTGTTGGGTGAGGATAGGGTTGTATAGTCTGTCAGTACTCATTGTCAAGTTAATTATGGCTGCTGGACAGGTATCCAGTAGGCAACAGGCACCCAATGAACTATAACCTCACAAGGAACCTTCAGGAGAGGAGACAACAAAATTAGCAACAAAAAAAACTCAATTTCAGAAGTGGAAGTTTTGTTTCCATTAGCCATGATGGCTAGATGCAACAAATAAATTTATCGGTATCCATTAATGTTCAGTGCTATTCACTCTCTTTGTTATTATTTACGTAAGGATTAACTTGGATGTGGTGAGGAAATATGGAAAGGCAATTATGCTGCAAACACTTCCTACAAAGAGAATTTCCTAATACAAACACTTTACTTTTGGTCTGATGTAAGAAAAAGTTTTTTTTAACCAAAATTGGGTGTGGGTTGAATGAGGTGTGTAGTTGTAGTCCGTACTATTTAATAAATCTGAATACCTTTTATTTACCTTTTCCAATTTAAAAAAGCCGGTAAAGATAGATTACTAACAATAATACTGGGTTGTTGAATGTTTATGGTTTGTAGCAGTAATATGTAATAATTGCAAATTTACTCTAGCAGTCCATGATTACTTCAACTCTGCGAAGACTAGGAGAAGAACTGTACCGAGGAACTGTGACCCGGATAGTGCAGGAAAGTCCTTCGGAGTCTATTGCAGAAGCCAAACCTAAGGCATCCGCGTTCCTCAGGAGCTCTGATCTTAACATCCGATTTTTGTCTGCTCTCAGTATCCTGAAAACAATTACACAAGGTGAGCAGAAACTTTTAGCTAGAAAGGAACTGATTCATTTTTATAACTTGCTGAGAGCAACAAACCAAAACACAGATTCTGGCTTGTTTCAGGTACAGCTGGAAGATCCCTAATCCAGAGACAGTTCAGGGTCTGACTTACTATCTTTTTCGTGCAAGACTTGATATAGTATCCTAAATTAAATATTTTGAATATATTAGAAAGAATTTTCACTTGGAACCATAAAAGTATATAGCTTAGAAGGAGATTATTCATTGCATCATGTCTGCGCCAGTTCTTTGCTTGAGTAATCCAAAACTAATTCTGAACCCCGTCCCCTCCCCGTAGCTCTGTATCTTCTTTTGCTTCAATGTGTATTGAATTTTCTCTCAAAAGTTGCAATGCTCTCTGCCACAACCAGTCCCTGTGGGAAATGCATTCTTTGCTCCAACAGCCCGCTGTGTAAATAAATTTCTCCCAACCCATCTCCTCATTCTCTTAGTGACAATTTAAAATTAATTACCATTTGTTACCGACTCCCCAACCAAAGGAAATTGTCTTTCCTTATTCATTCTGTCAAAACTCTTCATAATTTTAAAAACCGTTGTTAAATCTGTTAACCTTTTCTGTTCCAGTGAAAATAGTCCCAGTATTTCTCATGACTCAATAGCTGTAGTTTCCCATCCCTGGCATTATCATGATGAATGTACACTGAACAGGCTTCATATTTTAATGTCCTTTTTAAAATAGGGTGCCCAAAACTGAACATAGTACTCTAACTGTGGCCTAACTAACATTTTGTACAAATTTATTTGGTTACTCTTATACTCTGTGTTCCTATTTATAAAATCTAAAATGCTTTTCGCCTTTTTTATAGCTTTATCTGCATTTGTACTTGAAAGGAATTATAACAACTACTTGCATCTATATAGCACCTTTAACTTTAGAAAAACGCTCAAGCCGCTTCATAGAGATGCAAGAAAAAAGAGCACTGAGCCAAAAAAAGATAGTGGGCTGGAAATTCGCCAACCTGGTGCCTGGTTTTTCGGCGATATTTCACCGTTTTTGGCACCATCAGAAAAACTGATACAAATATTTAAGATCCTGCCACTCCTTTTATTCTCCACAGTTAAACTCCCTCATTCATTCCTGAGGAGTTTTATCCTCTAACTTTTCTTTTACTTTTTATATAGGGCCTGAAATTGGCCGACATACCGCCACGTATCGGCCCAAAATGCGATTTTGGTCAAAAAATACCTACATACCGCCGACATACCGGTTGGCAGAATATTCATCATTGACATACTGCTGACCGGTATGCACATCATCTGCCATGAGGGACTGCCCACATACCCCCCAAAAAGTCTGATTTCCATAGCATACCGCCTACATACCACCGGAGCTGCATAACGTCTTCGAAAGGCGGTTTTATGCGATCTTAAATGGGTGGGGATGGGCGGAGTGCATGGATCTGCCATTTTGGAAATCTGGAACTGTCAGCTAAGGCAGCACCTCTGTATTTCTGAATGAACAGTGATGTTACAATGCAATTTAGGATGGAAAAGGTATTTTTATTGTTACTGAGTAACTTATTAAGATAGAAGGTATTGAAAAATATTGTGGAGATTAAAAAAGAATGGGGCCTGTACTATCTCAGCCTGTATTGCTGACAACCTGTCTAATGAAGGAATCAGATGTGAGAAGGTTTATTGAGCAGAGTTATAAGGGTAATGGAGGAGGTCGCAGACTAATGAGGAGGAGGAGGAGGAGGAGGAGGAGGCCTTCCCTGATGACTGTTACCCCCAAAATTTGACACCACACAAGAGTGCTTACATTAAATTCAAATGTTTATGTAAAAATCTCAAATATACAATAATTTTAAAACTTTGTAAAACTTACAGCTCTAAAACAACTTTAATAACAACTTTAACAAACTAAACTTAAATTATTCAATGCACAAGTACAACAAAAAGACCCTTTACTGGCCTCGGCCACGACCTTGCCCCCGGCCACGACCGCGTGCTACACCACCCTTGGAACTATTCCCGGCCTTCCCTTTCCCAGTGCCCCTGAGCCTGTATCTCCCCGTGCTGGTACCACACCGGCGTGCAGCGCCGCACCCAGAGTGTTGTTGCTGTCGTTGGGGGTCAGACATTGCAGGCGCAATAAATGAGGCCTCAGGAGAAGCTTGCGATGTGGAAGGCATGGCTTCAGGGCTGGATGATGCTGTCACCTCCCCACCCTCAGGTGCTGTCGACCTGACGATTATGGCACGGGGGGGGGGGTTCCGCGACATGTCGATTGCCGCATGGCTTCAATGGCGTCGGCGGTCCGCTCCATCGCGGTGATCATACGTGACATATCCTCCGATTGCCACTTAGATAGAGCCGTGATGTTTGCGGCTATCGTAGTCAAGTCCTTGAGCAGCTCTCGACCTATGTTGCCGCTGGACTGTGACAGACGCACTACAGCAACCGACCTTTCCTGCACCAACCTCCGTCACTGCAGCAAAGGTGCTGCAACACTGGAGGGGTGCCTTGCTGCGCATGGCTTGGTCCTGCAAAATCAGAGGAGCCATGGAGGAATGCCCTGAATATAGACTCCGTGGTGGAGGATGTTCCAGCTGTCTCACATGGAGCTGGTGTATCCTCCTCTGTTTCCACCCCTGCCGCCACTGGATGCAGGATCAGTGGCTCTTCCTCGTCCTGTTCCTCTTCCTCATCTCTGCCAGTGGTGAAGTCGGGAGAGGGCTGGGTTACGCCAGAGGTGGAGGCAGTGGGTCTGTCGCCTGTGTCGGTGTGGTCTGAATTATCCGAGTCTAGAAGTACAAAACAACATTTTAAGGAAGCTTGGTACCAGGGGAGGGGTCAGAGTTACATGAGTACATAGTACAATGACTTATCGCCGTCTTACTTAAATGTCCACCACTGCTGCAGCACTGCATTACATATCGCAGACAGACAATACATATATGCATTGCGTTACATGCCCCCAACATTGCAGTACATCACATGAGGCCAACATTACAGTGCAATAAACTTACATTATATTACATCAGGCCAACATTACAGTTACATTACATGACCTGAGAGGACTGCAACACAGACTGTATTTTATTCAACTTATCATTTTGTGGGTCAGCTCCAATGTCGGTGGTGGCATGGTTGCTATCCCCAACCAGGGACAGGGCACGGATCTCGATGCCAGTCAGAGGCTCCTGGGTTGTGGGTCCGCCCCCCGTACTGCGCTGGTCGGATGCTATTGCAGATGTCGTCTTCTGCAGAAAGTAAAGTAAATCAAAGTAAAAAATCTTCAATCCATTTAACATCGCAGACACACAGGGTCTCTCTCTCTCTCTCTCTCTCTCTCTTTCTCACACACACACACACACACCAAAAATCCCCACTGTGTTGATCCTCTTGTCGTGACCTGAAAGCACGAATACATCGCCGTAACCTTAAGATAAATGACATCATCCGTGTGACACTGAGCCGACATTTACATGGCACATGGGGGGTGGGGGGGTGCATAAATAAAATCATTACTTTTGCTACTCTCACCAGGTCATTCCACCTCTTATGGCACTTTTCCCCGGTGTGTACCATGGTACTTTTGGAGGACACAGCCTCCCCGATCTCGTCCCATATCCTATTGTGCTCCTTTGGAGAGGGGGGGGGCTTTCCACCAGCAGCCTTCATTAGCTCGGAGTACCTCTGTTATCTGCTCGAGAAGAGCAGGTAACTCTGTCTCGTCGAAGGCGGGCGCCCTCAACCTCCCGTCCTTTTTGATGTTCCTGCGCTTTGCTTTTTTTTTAACATTGCCATAATATTTGTTATGATTTTTGCTTTGTAAAATATGGCTTCTTATTCTTTAAACTGTAGAATTATTAGTTGTTCGGAATATTTTTTAACTCCGCAATGTGTTTTTCAAGTAACTGCCTGTCGACTAGCTTGCTGATCCTTCTCACCCCCTCTTCAAGTCACTGCGCATGTGCGGGTGACCCCTGACCCACGAATTCGCGGGTAAAGCGCTTCTGTTGGAAAAAAAGGAAAAAATATTTGCGCATGCACAGTTCAGTGCCGCACCGTCCATCGAAGAGCAAGTTGATCTTGATCGACTACGAAGTAACATACCGCCTGCTGCAGACCGCTGGCATGCTGCCGACATAACGGCGAAAACATTTTGACCAATTTTGTCCTCTTCGGTCTCCGGCTGTACGCCAGCGGTTTGAAACGACACACCGCTGAGAAATGGACGGACCTTATGCATCGACCAATTTTGGGCCCTATATGCTTAAAGAGCCATGTTTCCTTTTATTAGCTATCAGTTTTTTCATAGTTCCTTTTAGCTCTTCTAATCTCTCTCTTCACATCTCCGCTACACTTTATATAGTCCTCATGATTTTCTTTGGTATCATTAGCCCTTTTTCATCATATGTTTTCTTTTAAAGTTTCAGTTTAGTTTAAATCTACTCATGGAGCACTAGACCTTTATCCAACACTTTTTCTCATTCTAGGAATATATTTATTTTGTATTCTATGCATCTCACATTTGAAGATTTTTCCACTGATGATCCATTGACCTGTTTGCCTGGTTAATTTGGGCCAGGACCTTATGTTGCTAAACTTTGCTACCTTCCAGTCCAGCAACATCATCTTCATTATCCTTTTTAATTCTTGCACTGAACCTAACTATGTTGTGCTTGCTATTTCCCAATTTTTCTGCTCTCATGCCGGCTATTTGTCACTTAGCACCAAATCCATCAAACCTCTGGTGGTTGGACTAGATATCGCTGCAACTATTGATTTGCTCATCCAGTCCCTCACCTGCACTTGTAATGCCCTCAATCACAGCAAAACCAATATATCGCTATTCATTTGTTGTCACTGAAATTCTCTACCTAATACAATTGTGGAGGGGCCATCACCGCAAGAACTACAGTACTTCAAAGAACAGGCCCACCACTACCTTCTCCGGGAAAATAGGGAATAAGCTATTGGCTATATATCCTAAACTGCTCCAGTACCTTTCCAGTGTGATGGATTTATACAAAACAATCTGTATTTGGGAAGCACACCAGCATATTTGTTTGTGGTGTCATAAGGTGCCATGGTAACAGTTTGCAATGAGTACCAAGTTCACCAGTCAGGTCATAAGAGGAGCTAACTAAAGCTAACACTTTCCATCAGCAAAAGAGAAATTTGTTCTTGGCCCTACCTTGTGTTGCAGTTGCATATGTTCTTGTGCGATTGATAAGAGACTATAGAGCAGGTTGTCTCCTGGTCTCTTATCCAGTGTCTCGAATGGGAAGGGGAATAACATTGATTTTTAACTTTTTTTAAAAATTGTTAAATGGAAAACTTTTACTCGATATTAATCAAACTTAAAAGATAACCCCATCTGTAAGAAATAGTCTTCTTAAGAATCCTGGGGCTGGATTTTCAGTTTGTTGCCGCCCCTGTTAGTGTCCCAGAGGGGCGGCAGTAAGCTGTTCCAGGCCGGCGGCCAGCTTCAAACACCACGCTGGAACTTTCGGTGCCCGTTTCGACGGGACGTGGAGCATTACCGCCCGGAAGAAAGGAGCCGGTGTGTAACGCCCCTGGTTGCGACACCGGCTCGATTTTTGGCAGCTGCCCGATCTGTAGCACTCCGTAGAGCATCCTGCTGGGACTGCATGTGAAAGCTGGCGGTCCAAGATGTAGTGGCCACAGTGAGGTAAGTAAGCATAGGCCTTACGCTAAACATTAGTAAGACAAAGGTCCTCCACCAGCCTGTCCTCGCCGCACAGCACTGCCCCCCAAACATCAAGATCCACGGCATAGCCCTGGACAACATGGACCACTTCCCCTATCTCGGGAGCCTTCTATCAACAAGAGCAGGCATTGATGATGAGATCCAATACCGCCTCCAGTGCGCTAGTGCAGCCTTCGGCCACCTGAGGAAAAGAGTGTTTGAAGATCAGTCCCTCAAAACTGTCACTAAGCTCATGGTCTACAAGGTCGTAGTAATACCCGCCCTTCTGTATGGCTCAGAGACATGGACCAAGTACAGTAGACACCAAGTTGCTGGAGAAATACCACTAGCGATGTCTCTGCAAGATCCTGCAAATCTCCTGGGAGGATAGATGCACAAACATTAGCGTCCTCATCCAAGCCAACATCCCCAGCATTGAAGCACTGACCGCACTTGATCAGCTCCGCTAGGCAGGCCACATAGTCCGCATGCCAGACACGAGACTCCCAAAGCAAGCGCTCTACTCGTCCACGACAAACGAGCCAAAGACGGACAGAGGAAACGTTACAAGGACACCCTCAAAGCCTCCTTGATAAAGTGCGACATTCCCACTGACACCTGGGAGTCCTTGGCCATAGACCGCCCTAAGTGGAGGAAGTGTATTTGGGAGGGCGCTGAACTTCTTGAGTATCGTCGCCGAGAGCATGCAGAAATCAAGCGCAGGCAGCGGAAGGAGCGTGTGGCAAACCAGGCTCCCTGCCCACCCTTTTCCCTCAACGACTATCTGTCCGACCTGTGACAGAGACTGTGGTTCTCGTATTGGACTGTACAGCCACCTAAGAACTTATGCTAAGAGTGGAAGCAAGTCTTCGTCGATTCCAAGGAACTGCCTATGATGATGAATGTCGATCTCAGGTGAGTGTGATTGTTTTTTATTTAATTTTTTTTGCAACTTATGTTGTGGCATGAGTTATTTATTGGGATTGTTTTTGGAGGGTCAGTTTTTTTTTTCCTCCCCCAGGCCTCTCTCTTGGAGCACTCCGAGGCCGGCTGTTTAGCTCAAGATTTTCGCTTGCTCAGCCAGCCTAGCACCATAAGAGAGGTATGTAATGTCTCCCTTAGGGCTCCACCCCACACTCAGGGCCCAGCTGTTGAATTTTGCTGACTGAGACGCAAACTGTCCCCGGGCGCAAACTTTACCAACCCACTGCTATTACCGCTTTGAAATGAGCAGAACCGAAAATCCAGCCCTTGATATCTCCTTTTGTACTGAAACAAAAACATAAAACAGCACAATTGATTTTAAAAATTAGCATTGTGAGATCCATCAGAGTGACTGATTTGTCCTTGTTGCCTACGGATCCAAAATTTTGGTGTGAAGGGAAAGTGAAATTGAGGCAGATCCTCTGCCAAGGGTGGGGAAAGAGACAAAATTAGGGCTGGGTTCCTGCCTCCTTTATGCTCTTACCCAAATTCCTGTTGGGAGACTGGTCACTAAAATCTGCTCACTCAAAGATGTCTCTGCAAGATCCTACAAATCCCCTGGGAGGACAGACACACCAATATTAACATCCTCGACCAGGCCAACATCCCCAGCATTGAAGCACTGACCACACTTGATCAGCTCCGCTGGGCAGGCCACATTGTCCACATGCCAGACACAAGACTCCCAAAGCAAGCGCTCTATTCAGAACTCCTTCACGGCAAACGAGCCAAAGGTGGGCAGAGGAAACGTTACAAGGGCACCCTCAAAGCCTCCCTGATAAAGTGCAACATCCCCACCGACACCTGGGAATCCCTGGCCAAAGACCACCCTAACTGGAGGAAGTGCATCCGGGAGGGCGCTGAGCACCTCGAGTCTCATCGGCGAGAGCATGCAGAAATCAAGCGCAGGCAGCGGAAGGAGCGTGTGGCAAACCTGTCCCACCTGTGACAGGGACTGTGGTTCTTGTATTGGACTGTACAGCCACCTAAGGACTCATTTTAAGAGTGGAAGCAAGTCTTCCTCAATTCCGAGGGACTACCATTCATTAAGGCAAGACTTTGGGGAAGTATTTAGGAGTGTTGTGGTTTCTCCAGGATTTCCAACCAGCGAGACCTAGAGTTTATGCAAAGAGTAGGCATGATTTCTGTCTTGGATAATAAATGAGTTAAATGGTTTATTTTTTAAATTATCTGTTTGTGGGGCATTGCTATGCACAGAATGACTTCTGCACTTTAAAAAAAAAATATTGATTGAATGTCAGGATATGGGTGATGCTAGCAAATATACATTTATTACCCTGAGGAGGTCCTTGTGGGCCTTCTAGTGATTGTCAACTAAATGGATTTCTTGGCCACTTCAGAGGGCACAAAAGGTAAAGCACTTTGAGCTGGGTTTTAGGTTTTTATGTTTATGGAGCGATAATGGCAGTGGGGCGGGCAAGTTAGCGGCCGGGAATAGTTTGCGCCTTCGTAGGTAAGTTTGGGCATCTGGGCCCTGCATCAGGGGGGCGCAGCGCTAAGGGAGGCGTTGTACAGCTCTCTTGGCACAAGGATGGGAAACTCCTGAGCTGAAGAGCCGGTCCGGAAGCGCTTTGAGAGAGATGTCTGGGGGAGGTGGGGGGAAACCAAAAAAACCCACAAAAGATTGCTAAAACATTGTCCACGCCACCACAACGCAAATCGCTGAAAAAAATTAAAAGAAAAATCAATCACTTACCTTTGGAGCCCATTACTCACCTCCACCTCTTCGCCGACGGGATGGTTTGACCGCCCTGATTTCCCAAGCAGTCATTGTGGGGTGCACTTCTGGGCTGCTGGATCGGGCAGGACCTCAAACTCGTGGCAGGGACGTTGCACACCGGCACAGCGCTTCCAGGCGGTGCTGCTTCGTGCCGCCGCAAAACCGGACCCAAGGATCGCTGCCGGGTGCAGAAGATCTCATTGCCACCGCTCCGGGGCGAAAAACAAAGCACAGAAGAGCAGAAAATCCAGCCCATAGTGTGAGATGAGTCTCGTATAGATCAGACCAAGTAAGGCAGGTTCCCTTCCCTATGAAACGTTAGCAAACCAGTTGGATTTTTCCAGCAATCTGGCAACTTTCAAGGCCGTTTGTGGGTTGGCACCAGAAGAAAATATATAAATTTATTGAACTTAATTTTCAACTTGTCGTGGTGGTATTTGAGCACTTAATCTTTGGGTTTTTAGTCCAGTTCCATAATACAGGTACTATGCTAACTTACCCTGTTACCTATATAACAGTAACTGGACTTTAAACAGTTCATTGTACATTAAGTGATTTGGTATGTTTTTGAGAGATGCGATCAGGTGCTATATAAAAGTAAATTCTCTTTCTTTAGCAGCAGGGAATAATTATTGTTCCAGAATACTTTGAAAATGCTGAATTTTAATTGTAGGGAAAGCTGCCAAAATTCTTTATGGTAAATATGCTGATGACATATTTGAGTGCATCTAGCAACCTGGAGCAATGAGAAAAATTGTCGGACTTGAACACATAAATCTAGGCTGACATTACAGTGAAGTGCTGAGGGAGTGCTGCACTGTTGGAGTTGCCATCTTTCGGATGAGATGTAAACCGGGTCTGTGCTCTCAGGTGGATGTTAAATATCCCGTGGCACTATTTCGAAAAAGAGCAGAGAAGTTATCCCCGGTGTCCTGGCCAATATTTATCCCTCAATCAACATCACTAAAACAGATTATCTGGTCATTATCACATTGCTGTTTGTGGGAGCTAGCTGTGTGCAAATTGGCTGCCACGTTTTACACATTACATCAGTGACTACACTCCAAAAGCTCTTCATTGGCTGTAAACCGCTTGAGACATCTGGCAGTCGTGAAAGGCGCTATATAAATGCAAGTCTTTCTTTTTCTTTGACTGTTGTGTTTGGCTTCATACAACAGTAATGTGTACACAAAGAGCAAATGAGCAGAAGACCATTTAATCTGTTTTTGATTGTTTTGATAGGACAACATATTGTTTTTTAGGTAGTGACATGGATTCTTTTACGCTCACATGATCAGGCAGAAGGGGATCCGCTATCCAAAAGATGGCATCCCTAATAATGCAGCAGTCCATCTGTACTACACTGAAGTGTCAGTCTAGATGAGGTGCTCAAATCCTGGAGTGGGGCTTGAACCCAAAACCTGATTCAGAGGTGAAAATGCTACCAACTGAGCCAAGCTGATGCACTTTGATGTTTTGTTTTGATCCACTTTTTACTTTTTCTGAGCATTATTCCATGATATTGAACAATTTTTCTCAATGACAAAGATTAATATTTTTAATTTACATACTTCTCATTAATAGTGGATTATTTGGCTCAAGCTTTTGACATTCTTCTTGTCGACCTGAAGACAGATGAAGGCAAGGCTTTGTTCTTGGAGTACCAGGCTGTGCAGATTATTCTTTGTTACCTGAAACCCTCGAGTAAATGTCTGCTGTACAGTGCTGTTGACATCATTCTACAGATGACAATGGAGTCAAGTAAGTATCTATACACAGTAGAATTTTCCACTTAATAAATCTGAACAATAAGCCAAGATTTTCCCAATGAACTAGTTTGAGCTGCCGTATTAAATTTTTTTGCTAAATGTTACCTAAACATGTTACCTATGATGTGCAAACCTGGCAACATGACTTCTAAAAAGGTGAGTGCAGTGGTCTTCAGCTGCTCAGCATTTGGTACAAAATCCAAGTACAAAAAAGACAAACAAATTTATTTATTTATTGCTCCTTAAACTAAGATTCAGATTTGAACATGATTATAAAGACCATTTTTAAAGTCTATTGCAAAGATTATGGATGGAATTAACTGTACAACTTGGTCTCAAAACATCTTACAGAAATTCATGTGCATACACTTGGGGGCCAATATTGCCTCTCCCGATAAGGCCTCTGACCGCCTGAAAGTGGCGACCACGGGGCGGCGCAGAATGGTCGCCGACTCTCCGCGGAGGGGCAGCCATTTTGCAAATTGCCCTTCATCAGTGGCGGAGCGGCGCCCGTTTTCCCGCTGCGGCGTGCACTCGCCGACCCCTTACCGACCGGTGGCAACTGCTTCCCGAAATTGTCCCGTGAGAAATATCCCTTTTGCGGAATTGCCCCGCAGAAGAGATGCCGCCGCCGGCTGGTGCCACTGACAGCTTTTTGTGTCGGTGTCACTGACAGTGCACTCCTTGTTGGTTGGTGACGCGTCTGCCCTTAAAGGGGGGGTGGTGCTGCCAGCGACACAATTTTTATTTTTTATTGTCGGTTGACCGACGATTGTGCCCCCGGGTTCTGCCGGGCCGCCAACAAGGCAGCCTGGCACCCCCTCTTGCATGTCAGACCGCTGGACCGGCCGAAACCCTCCCTGGTGGCCCAGTGGACCTAACTTAAAAATATGCAGGGGAGAGACGTTGTGACACGTCAGCTCAGCGCTAACATCATTAACGCTGTGCAAATGACTGATCGGGCGGCCCACCCGCAGCAAGGACACTTCTGCCCCTCAGCCACAACTACATTCGCCCCGAGCAAAAAAAAAATGTCCAAGTGCTGAATATCGACAACACCTCCGCCGCAATCCATGTGGGTGTGAAAATCTAAAACAACAGAAGGTGCGCCCTGTTTCAGGCAGAGGTGAATTATTACCCCTTGGTCTTTTGTTAAGAATGTATGTACACTAGATATACTTCTGAATTGATGGGAAAATAATGGAATGCTTTATTCAGTTGAACTATATAAATGCCACAGTATATGGTGTTAAAAAATTCGGGTTTGCCTTAGACATTCATTGAAGTTCCGTGGCACTGGTCAATCCCATAAGCAGTCTTGTGTTCAGTCATATGTCCCAATATCTAATCATACAATAGCATACTCTCAGTCGTGACCACTGGATATCGTGTCTTTTGCGCATGCCCTGATGTGCATTTCTCCAATCCTTCTGTAGGTAATCCAGTGGCACAAGGCCAGATATTAATCATTAAGCTGCTATATTTTGTAGACAATGAGTGAATATACAAAGTAACAGCTATAATCAAATCTATCTATCTTCCTTCATTTCAAACCCCTTCTTGTGAATAATAATAATAATAAACCATTACTTCCCTCTCCCAGTTAGTGGGCCATAGTCACATACTTTTAGTCCACCTTAGCAGTGAAATAGACCAAAGCTAACATGGGCTTGATCAGCATTAGTCTTACAAAAATATGCCTTTTTGCAGTCGTCTTCTAATCCCAGGAGGTGTTCAAAACTGGTGCATACTGACTTTCACATACATCTTTAGAGAGAAATTCCTGTCGTCTACACTTCTTTTTGATAGCATCATAGTGAAGTGTTATTATCTTGAATCCATGTTCTACTATTCAATGGTTTTGCTGTTTTGAACATGGACATACTGTAATTTCTCCAGTGTAATAGTCCTTTTTATCCACAGGCTAATTTTGGACATCAATCTGAAGCAATTGTGTATTTCCTCATTAGCTTGTACTTCATATTCATTAGGATATTTCCATTATAAACAAGGTGGGGAGGAATTTACAAGGACAGGACCCCTTTCATAGTTTCACTTATGATTGCCTAGTAAAAGTTATGCGACGTCCCCTGAAAATGACTGATGGGTATTACAGCTATAGGCCAATCTTCTATTCCCTGTTATCAGCAGCAATGTGACACAGTTTCTGTTCTGCAGGAAGAGTTTTTTGAGTCCTGTCTTTTTCCTCACTTCCTGAATGAACTGCTAGAATCCACAACTTGCCTGTGCCTCTCTAAGTGGCTTTTCCTGTAGCAGACTTGAATCAAACTAATTAGATTAGGAAGCCTAATTTTACGAGGCCAGACTCTCAGTGCAGAGCCTTGCTTGCCAGGAGTGCAGATTGCAGAATCATGCTACCGATTTTACAGTCATTAAAATTAATAATTGGAAGATCAGGAGGATGGAGAATTTAAGCACACTGACCTCTGCACCCGATCCTATGATCTGCAGTCCAAGAAAGACTCTGTCAGGAATACTGTCTCGCAAAATTTATCCTGTGGTGTCTACTGCCAGTTCTTGATTGAATTTTTTGAGGAGGTCACGAGGAGGGTCAATGAGGGTAGTGCATTAGATGTAGTCTACGTGGATTTTAGCAGATCCTTTGACAAGGTCCTACATGGCAGGTTGGTTTAAAACAAATAAATAAAAGCTCATAGGATCCAAGGGAAAGTGGCAAGTTGGATCCAAAATTGGCTCAGTGGCAGGAAGCAAAAGGTAATGGTCGACGGGTGTTTTTGTGACTGGAAGGCTGTTTCCGGTGGGTTGCCCAGTAGTAGGGCCCCTGCTTTTTGTGGTATATATCAATGATTTAGACTTCAATGTAGGGGGCATGTTTAATAAGTTTGCAGATAATACAAAAATTTGTTGTGTGGTTGATAGGAGCAGGGAGCTCTTACTGCATAGAAACATAGAAAACAGGTGCAGGAGTAGGCCATTCGGCCCTTCGAGCCTGCACCACCATTCAATAAGGTCATGGCTGATCATTCCCTCAGTACCCCTTTCCTACTTTCTCCCCATACCCCTTGATCCCCTTAGCCGTAAGGGCCATATCTAACTCCCTCTTGAATATATCCAATGAACTGGCATCAACAACTCTCTGCGGCAGGGAATTCCACAGGTTAACAACTCTCTGAGTGAAGAAGTTTCTCCTCATCTCAGTCCTAAATGGCCTACCCCTTATCTTAAGACTATGTCCCCTGGTTCTGGACTTCTCCAACATCGGGAACATTCTAACCCGCATCGAACCTGTCCCGTCCCATCAGAATCTTCTATGTTTCAATGAGATCCCCTCTCATCCTTCTAAACTCCAATGTATAAAGCCCAGTTGATCCAGTCTCTCCTCATGGTATTGGGAGTAATCAGTCTGGTGAACCTTCGCTGCACTCCCTCAATAGCAAGAACGTCCTTCCTCAGATTAGGAGACCAAAACTGAACACAATATTCCAGGTGAGGCCTCACCAAGGCCCTGTACAACTGCAGTAAGACCTCGCTGCTCCTATACTCAAATCCCCTAGCTATGAAGGCCAACATACAATTTGCCGCTTTCACCGCCTGCTGTATCTGTATGCCAACTTTCAATGACTGATGAACCATGACACCCAGGTCTCGTTGCACCTCCCCTTTTCCTAATCTGCCGCCATTCAGATAATATTCTGCCTTTGTGTTTTTGCCACCAAAGTGGATAACCTCATATTTATCCACATTATACTGCAATTGCCATGCATTTGCCCACTCAGCTAACCTGTCCAAGTCACCCTGCAGCCTCTTAGCGTCCCCCTCACAGCTCACACCGCCACCCAGTTCAGTGTCATCTGCAAACTTGGAGATATTACACTCAATTCCTTCATCCAAATGATTGATGTATATTGTAAAGAGCTGGGGTCCCAGCACTGAGCCCTGCGGCACCCCACTAGTCACTGCCTGCCATTCTGACAAGGACCCGTTTATCCTGACTTTCTGCTTTCTGTCTGCCAACCAGTTCTCTATCCACGTCAGTATGTTACCCCCAATACCATGTGCTTTGATTTTGCACGGCAATCTCTTGTGTGGGACCTTGTCAAAAGCCTTTTGAAAGTCCAAATACAGCATAACCACTGGTTCTCCCTTGTCCACTCTACTAGTTACATCCTCAAAAAATTTCCAGAAGATTTGTCAAGCATGATTTCCGCTTCATAAATCCATACTGACTTGCACCGATCCTGTCACTGCTTTCCAAATGCGCTGCTATTTCATCTTTAATAATTGATTCCAACATTTTCCGCACTACTGATGTCAGGCTAACTGGTCTATAATTACCCGCTTTTTCTCTCCCTCCCTTTTTAAAAAGTGATGTTACATTAGCTACCCTCCAGTCCATAGGAACTGATCCACAGTCGATAGACTGTTGGTAAATGATCACCAATGCATCCACTATCTCTAGGGTCACTTCCTTAACTACTCTGGCATGCAGACTATCAGACCCCGGGGATTTATCAGCCTTCAATCCCATCAATTTCCCTAACACAATTTCCTGCCTGATAAGGATATCCTTCAGTTCCTCCTTCTCACTAGACCCTTGGTCCCCTAGTATTTCCGGAAGGTTATTTGTGTCTTCCTTCGTGAAGACAGAACCAATGTATTTGTTCAATTGGTCTGCCATTTCTTTGTTCCCCATTATAAATTCACCTGAATCTGACTGCAAGGGACCTACGTTTGTCTTCACTAATCTTTTTCTCTTCACATATCTATAGAAGCTATTGCAGTCAGTTTTTATGTTCCCGGCAAGCTTCTTCTCGTACTCTATTTTCTCCCTCTTAATTAAACCCTTTGTGCTCCTCTGCTGAATTCTAAATTTCTCCCAGTCCTCAGGTTTGTTTCTTTTTCTGGACAATTTATATGCCTCTTCCTTGGATTTCCTTACAGTTGAGCCACCTTCCCTGTTTTATTTTTACTCCAGACAGGGATGTACAATTGCTGAAGCTCATCCATGTGATCTTTAAATGTTTGCCATTGCCTATCCACCGTCAACCCTTTAAGTATCATTTGCCAGTTTATTCTAGCCAATTCACGCCTCAAACCGTCGAAGTTACCTTTCCTTAAGTTCAGGACCCTAGTTTCTGAATTAACTGTGTCACTCTCCATCTTAATAAAGAATTCTACCATGTTATGGTCACACTTCCCCAGGGGGCCTCACACAAGAAGATTGCTAATTAATCCTTCCTTATTACACATCACCCAGTCTAGGATGGCCAGCTCCCTAGTTGGTTCCTCGACATACTGGTCTAGAAAACCATCCTTAATTCACTCCAGCAAATCCTCCTCCACTGCATTGCTACCAGTTTGGTTAACCCAATCAATATGTAGATTAAAGTCACCCATGATTACTGCTGTACCCTTATTGCATGCATCCCTAATTTCTTGTTTGATGCTGTCCCCAACCTTACTACTACTGTTTGGTGGTCTGTACACAACTCCTACCAGTATTTTCTGCCCCTTGGTATTCCGTAGCTCCACCCATAATAATGATTCCACATCATCCAAGCTAATGTCCTTTCTTACTATTACATTAATTTCCTCTTTAACCAGCAATGCCATCCCATCTCCTTTTCCTTTCTGTCTATCCTTCCTAAATGTTGAATACTCCTGGATGTTGAGTTCGCAGCCTTGGTCACCCTGGAGCTCGAAGAGCCGAATGGCCTACTCCTGCACCTATTTTCTATGTTTCTATGTCTCCGTGATGCCAATTACATCAGTTGTACAGGGCCTTGGTGTGGCCTCACCTGGAATATTGTGTTCAGTTTTGGTCTCCTAATCTGAGGAAGGATGTTCTTGCTATTGAGGGAGTGCAGCAAAGGTTCACCAGACTGATTCCTGGGATGGCAGGACTGACACATGAGGAGTGACTGGATCGACTGGGCCTGTATTCACTGGAGTTTAGAAGGATGAGAGGGGATCTCATAGAAACATATAAAATTCTGACGGGACTGGACAGGTTAGATGTTGGAAGAATGTTCCCGATGTTGGGCAAGTCCAGAACCAGGGGACACAGTCTAAGGATAACGGGTAAGCCATTTAGGACTGAGATGAAGAGAAACTGCTTCACTCAGAGAGTTGTTAACTTGTGGAATTCCCTACCGCAAAGAGTTGTTGATGCCAGTTCATTGGATATATTCAAGAGGGAGTTAGATGTGGCCCTTACGGCTAAAGGGATCAAGGGGTATGGAGAGAAAGCAGGAAAGGGGTACCGAGGTGAATGAAACCATGATCTTATTGAATTGTGGTGCAGGCTCGAATGGCCTACTCCTGCACCTATATTCTATGTTTAATAGAGCTGGAGAGTTCAGGAAGATATCAATAGACTGATCAGGTGGGCAGAAAAGTGGCAAATGGAATTCAATCTGGGGAAGTGTGAGGTAATGCATTTGGGGAGGGCTAACAAGGCAAAGGAAGACACAATAAATAGTAGAATCACCCAAAGGGCATTGGGAGGGGAGGGGTGGGGTACGGGCGGGGTGGTGTTTGGAATGCACTGCCAGAAAGGGTGGTAGAGGCAGAAACCCTCATCATATTTAAAAAGTTCTTGGATATGCACTTGAAGTGCCATAACGTGCAAGGCTACAGACCAAGAACTGGAAAGTGGGATTAGGCTGCATATGTGTATTGATTGCTCTACCACAAATGCTGCTACCACAAAGTTATACATAATATCCTGTTAAATTATTAAAGAAAAATATCCTGTTAACATTGCCCAGTTAAATTCTATTTCATTATAATTTTAATTCCAATTTCCTCCTCAGTTTTCTGTTTTTTTTGCTCTGCCATTCTTGAAAACAGACTTTGCAGGGCATGCTTCCGCGTGCCTCCTTTTGCATGTGCTAGGTTAGATAGTGATTGCAGCTGTGCTATTTGATGGAGACCACTACAATGAGATTATTCCTGTTCTCACCCATTCCTATAAGGAGAACAGGAAGGGTATTCTTAGATAAAACATCCTGCATCTGTCTTCCTAAAAGAAGAGAGTGCTTCCAATGTCACACAATAAAAGACGAGGAGAAATTGGAGGAGTAGTGAGGTTGGGGACAGCATCAAACAGGAAATTAGGGATGTGTGCAACAAAGGTACAGCAGTTATCATGGATGACTTTAATCTACATATAGATTGGGCTAACCAAACTGGTAGCAAAACGATGGAGGAGAATTTCCTGGAGTGTATTCGGGATGGTTTTCTAGACCAGTATGTCGAGGAATCAACTAGGGAGCTGGCCATCCTAGACTGAGTGATGTGTAATGAGGAAGGACTAATGAGCAATCTTGTTGTGTGAGGCCCCTTGGGTAAGAGTGACCATAATATAGTAGAATTCTTTATTAAGATGGAGAGTGACACAGTTAATTCAGAGACTAGGGTCCGAAACTTAAGGAAAGGTAACTTCGATGGTATGAGACGTGAATTGGCTAGAATAGACTGGCGAATGATACTTAAAGGGTTGACGGCGGATAGGCAATGACAAACATTTAAAGATCACATGGATGAACTTTAACAATCGTATATCCCTGTCTGGAGTAAAAATAAAACGGGGAAGGTGGCTCAACCATGGCTAACAAGGGAAATTAAGGATAGTGTTAAATCCAAGGAAGAGGCATATAAATTGTCCGGAAAAAGCAGCAAACCCGAGGACTGGGAGAAATTTAGAATTCAGCAGAGGAGGACAAAGGGTTTAATTAGGAGGGGGAAAATAGAGTATGAGAGGAAGCGTGCTCGGAATATAAAAACTGACTGCAAAAGCTTTATCGATAGGTGAAGAGAAAAAGATTAGTGAAGACAAACGTAGGTCCCTTGCAGTCAGATTCAGGTGAATTTATAATGGGGAACAAAGAAATGGCAGACCAATTGAACAAACACTTTGGTTCTGCCTTCACGAAGGAAGACACAAATAACCTTCTGGAAATATTAGGGGACTGAGGGTCTAGTGAGAAGGAGGAACTGAAGGATATCCTTACTAGGCAGGAAATTGTGTTGGGGAAATTGATGGGATTGAAGGCCGATAAATCCCCGGGGCCTGATAGTCTGTATCCCAGAGTACTTAAGGAAGTGGTTCTAGAAATAGTGGATGCATTGTTGATCATGTTCCAATAGTCTATCGACTTTGGATCAGTCCCTATGGACTGGAGGGTAGCTAATGTAACACCGCTTTTTAAAAAAGGAGAGAGAGAGAAAACGGGTAATTATAGACCGGTTAGCCTGACATCAGTAGGGGGGAAAATGTTGGAATCAATTATTAAAGATGAAATAGCAGCGCTTTTGGAAAGCAGTGACAGGATCGGTACAAGTCAGCGTGGATTTATGAAAGGGAAATCATGCTTGACAAATCTTGTGGAATTTTTTGATGATGTAACTAATAGAGTGGACAAGGGAGAACCAGTGGATGTGGTGCATTTGGATTTTCAAAAGGCTTTTGACAAGGTCCCACACAAGAGATTGGTGTGCAAAATTAAAGCACATGGTATTGGGGGTAATGTACTGATGTGTATAGAGAACTGGTTGGCAGACAGGAAGCAGAGAGTCGGGTTAAACGAGTCCTTTCAGAATAGCAAGCAGTGATTAGTGGGGTGCCGCAGGGCTCAGTGCTGGGACCCTAGCCATTTACAATATACATTAATGCTTTAGATGAAGGAATTGAGTGTAATATCTCCAAGTTTGCAGATGACACTAAACTGGTGGCGGTGTGAGCTGTGAGGTGGATGCTAAGAGGTTGCAGGGTGACTTGGACAGGTTAGGTGAGTGGGCAAATGCATGGCAGATGCAGTATAATGTGGATAAATGTGAGGTTATCCACTTTGGGGGCAAAAACACGAAGGCAGAATATTATCTGAATGGCGGCAGATTAGGAAAAGGGGAGGTGCAGCGAGACCTGGGTGTCATGGTACATCAGTCATTGAAAGTTGGCATGCAGGTACAGCAGGCAGTGAAGAAGGCAAATGGTATGTTGGCCTTCATAGCTAGGGGATTTGAGTATAGTAGCAGGGAGGTCTTACTGCAGTTGTACAGGGCCTTGGTGAGGCCTCACCTGGAATATTGTGTTCAGTTTTGGTCTCCTAATCTGAGGAAGGATGTTCTTGCTATTGAGGGAGTGCAGCGAAGGTTCACCAGATTGATTCCTGGGATGGCAGGACTGACATATGAGGAGAGACTGGATCGACTGGTCCTGTATTCACTGGAGTTTAGAAGGATGAGAGGGGATCTCATAGAAACACACAAAATTCTGGTGGGGCGGGACTGGACAGGTTAGATGCAGGAAGAATGTTCCCGATGTTGGAGAAGTCCAGAACTAGGGAACACAGTCTAAGGATAACGGGTAAGCCATTTAGGACCGAAATGAGGAGAAACTTCTTCACTCTAAGAGTTGTTAACCTGTGGAATTCCCTACCACAGAGTTGTTGATGCCAGTTCATTGGATATATTCAAGAGATATGGCCCTTACGGCTAAAGGGATCAAGGGGTATGGAGAGAAAGCAGGAAAGGGGTACTGAGGTGAATGATCAGCCATGATCTTATTGAATGGTGGTGCAGGCTCGAAAGGCCGAATAGCCTACTCCTGCATCTATTTTGTATGTTTCTATGTGGATTGGATGAAAATAGATAAAGAGGAGGTACTTCAAAGATTGGCAGTGCTCAAAGTAGAAAAGTCACCCGGTCCAGAATGGATGCATCCTGGGTTGCTGAGGGAAGTAAAGGTCGAAATTGTGGAGGTTCCAGCCACAATCTTAACATTCTCCTTGGATATGCGAGTGGTGCCAGAGGACTGGAGGGTTGCAAATGTTACAACCCTGTTCAAAAAAAGAGAGAGGGATAAACCAGTAACTACAGGCTAGTCATCCTAATGTCAGTGATGGGGAAACTTGTAGAGACCATAATTGGAGACAAAATTGTCAGTTGCAAAAACATGGGCTAATAAACGATGTTCCTCCTAATTGTTTTTGGTTGCGCCGTCCGTTCCTGTAAGCAGCCTGCACGGGACTTCCAGCTTAGCGGGAACGTTGCTACTAAATTACAGCAGCAGAGATTTGTTGAAGGTGTATCGTGCCTGGCAAACTTGATTGAGTTCTTCGATGAAATAACGGGAGAGGGTTGATGAAGGTAGTACAGTTGATGATGACGTGTATCTGGACTTTCAAAAGGCATTTGATAAAGTGCCACATTGACTTGTTCGCAAAATTGAAGCCTATGGGATTAATGGGGTGGTGGCAGCATTGATTGGTATGAAATTGGCTAAAAGGCAGAAAGCAGAGAGGGGACCTAAAACCAGCGGCATGCCCCTCATTAGCATATGTTTTAGGCAGCCGCCACAATTTCCTGAAAATTGTTTTCTGCCAATATGGCATCGGACATATTTCAGGTGTCCTTGTGAAAACGGCACAATAATGACCAATTTCTACCCCAATCAGGCAAATATGAACAACGTTTGACAAAGTGCCACATAATAGACTTGTTAGCAAAATGAAATCCCATGAGATTAAAGGGACAATGGCAGCATGCATGCACAATTGACTAATGAACAGAAAGCAGAGAGTAGTGGTGAACGGTTGGTTTTCAGACCGGAAGGAAGTATACAGTGTGTCCTCTGTGCTGTATGATTCCATGTCCCTACATGTACAGCTTTGCTCATGAACTGGAGTCCTGACATTTTTTCTTTCTCAAGCCTGGAGATTTTTCAGCAAATTGTAGTGTCACCACTACCACTCTTAACTGATGCTGGCTAATTTAGCAGAAATCAGGAACTAAATTCAGGAGTGGTGTGGCTGTGTACCATTTACCTATTGAACTATCAAGCTGTCGTAACATTGGATCTGGTTCTAAGTTGTTGTGCAATATTTTACAAATGTACTAGAATGTTCATAAGAACACATGCAGTGCAGTCAGTTAATTGCATTGAATTATAATTTTTAGAGTTTTAAACAAATCGTTTTGAATTCATGTTAATGTGATGCTTAATTTTAAGAAGAATTGAGGAATTCAGTTATATACTGTAAAACAGAACGAAGACATGGCATTAAAAAGGAGCAAATACTTTAGCTCAAATGGTCAACTTTTAATTTATTGTAACAGAGGGTAAAGAAGAAACATTTTTGCAGTGTTCCACAATAGAAAGTCTGCACAATTGAAAAACTGTGGAATCATTACATTCTAAAAGAATTTGGGAAGGGCTGAAATAAGGAACATGCTGTATTGCTAGAAGTACCATATTTTCTTTTTATGCAGGATATTTGCAGCATTTCCTCAAGGCATGCAGCAATGAGACCTGGTTCCGCACTTGTTCCTTGCTTCTGAGAAACTCTAAACTGGAGGTACAAATACTGGAGAAACTCAGCGTCGTCCTACAGAAACTCTCTAAAATAAAGTATGAAAATGAAATGACTGAAATGTTGCCAATATACTAAGAATAATTTCAAAAATTTAATGTGTAATTTTATGTGTCATTTAAGTTGACTTATTCATAACAGTAATTGTTCTTTGGCATGCTTGTGATACCTAGCATTAATGTTTAAAACGACTTCACAAATAGGAATTTGTTCTTGGACACCCATATGTGTGGAAGGATTCAGATACTTTGGGGTCGAAATTGGTGGTAGTCCTGCCCACAGTCGGCGAGGTTTCGCCGGAAGTGAAGTTTTTTTCAGTGATTCCTCCAGTGCCATCCACGGTCCATCCACCGCAAGATTGGTCGCAGAGGTTCCAACAGTCTGCTACCTGCCCTCGCCGGAGGCTGGAAATCTGGCATTTTCCTCATCGACGACCGTGTAAGATCACCCTGCCGCCCGCCAGAAGGACTGCTGGGGAAAAGCTGGTCTGAGCTGGCTGTGAGTCGGGCGACAGGGAGCTTCGCTCAGAGTGCTGCAGCGCTGCACTTCAGGATATCGTTCAGATCATGCAGCATTATCAGTGGCACATAAATAGTGAGGTGATGCACCTTAACCCAGAGAGAGTTCGGATATGTTACTCCCTATGATTCCGTTGAAGGGAAGGTGTGGTAGAGGAAGCGGCAATGAGTTACGGAAGATGGTAAAGGCTCAATGGAGATGAAAGTGTTTGGAGACCATTTCATGTGGAACCTATTTAGTGACTGATGTGACTTCACAAATGGTATGAGCTTATGTCAGAGTTATTAAGTGAAAGTTATTAGGTGTCAATCGATGGCACATAACTGCAACTGATCCTGAGAACATCTTGACATGAGGTGTGGAAGAGGGGAAAATACATATAATGGACTGTAATGTAACTGATGAACATGTCATCCCAGGGATGGCACTCTGCCGTGTTTGGCGTCTTTAAAAAGTGGCGTGACCTGCAAGCATTAATGTGTGACCTGCAAGTAGTTCAAGTGACTGATTGAATGGAAGCCTTTCTGCATTGGTCGCCCTTACGTGTCATGCTGCGATATCCTGATGATAGGACCCATTATACAGTGGAATCATATGTGGAGCGCAATATATTCCTAATGCAGCAGAACACCTGAGGGACAGCTGTGTGTTTCTCACAAGCATCACACATCATGTGGAAATGAGACATTGACCAAGAGAGGGTGAACATTGTGACTGTATTTAAAAGTACATAGTTACAAAAGTGACATAACCTTATAGAATTCACGTACATCTCCACCATCAACACCCGCCCCTCTACCCGCTACCACCACCTCTCTTCTCCGCCCCCCACCCCCGATGTGAGGCCCATTGTCTTCTCTGCCCCGCCTTCAAGATGGCGCCCCTCTCCCTCCCCGCCTCTGCTTGAGCAGGTTGTGCAGGAAGGCAGCCGGATCTCTGCAGACATGTATGTCTTGGAGAGACAGTAGAGGGTGTCACACCGGCATCTCCAGCTCCTCTGGATCTGTGTGCCTTGAGGGTGTGGGGTCGAGGGCTTGCACGACCTGCCTAGAAGCCATCGCCTGCCTCATCGCCTCAGCAGACAGGGTGTTGCGCTCCACAGCACTAATGAGCCGGTCCATTCAGTCAGGATGATGCTGAGTGAGAGATTTGATGCTGGCACCTATTCCAGCCATGGTCTTCAGCAGCTGGCGACCTAGGTCGACGCTTGTCCTCGATAGCCGGACCATCTCATGAATTGCTGTGAGCTGTCCTGCAATCTCAGCAGCTTGTTGTGGGTGGACGCGCCTTGGTTGGGTCAGCTCCACAGCCTCTGCGCCTAGCAGCACTTGAAGATGTTGCAACCGGTTCAAAGCCCATGAACTCTGAGCCCGACACCGAGGTTCTCCGGACAGGTGGCACACATGGCAGGAGGCTGGTGTCATCCTCTTCCAGCTCCTCGGCCTCAAATGGCTCAAACCTGAGCCCTTCTCCCTCCTCTCTCTCCTGTTCTTCATGACTCTGGGTGGCGGAGTTGGTTGCAGTGGAAATGGGTGATCTTGGGGGGGAAAGGAGCCCAAGTCTTGGGCTGGGGACAACGTTGGGATGGGAGACACTGGGGTCACAATCCTCCTTTGAGTGCCAGAGGTGGATGCCGTGCATTGATCAGTGCTGTCTGACTCACCATCTGCAAGTAGAGGGCAACATTTCAGTCTATGGGGTGGGGAGGGTAGGTCAAGCTGACGTGAGCCGTCTCATCTCACATTGTGCCATCAAGGAGTTCCATCTCTACATGGGCACACCAATAATGGCCGACAAACTGTACGTTAAAACGCATTTGCCTTTACATTGCATGACCTTTCATGCCATGAGCGTTACTCACACTGGAGATTATTATACCCTTACCATGCTCCAACACGGGATCTGCATCACCCTTTTTGGTTGCACGGCAGCGGTCACCCACCAATGCCAGGGTACACTCCTTCAGGCTGCTCAACTCAATCACCTCTGCTGTGCTGGGCCCCCTCCCGTGGCACTGAGGTTTGCTGCCTTGGAAGTATTTTTTTTCTGCAGAAAGAAACGTTGCAGCCTTTACCCTCTTCTCATGCCCCACACGCGCACACACCCACACACATCTGGGGCATAACTTTTGCAGTTGCACGGGAGGGGTTCCATAAATGTTTACTCACTCTTGTTGAGTCTGGTCTGTGGGAGACCAGACTAGTTTCCTACACTGGTCTCCATCTCGCTCAATGTTGCCCATTGAGGACACGGCCTCACCAATCTCCCTCCAAATGTGTCTGTCATCACCATCATAAGCAGTCCCTTGGAATCTTGGAAGACCTGCTTCCACTCCTAAAATGAGTTCTTTGGTGGCTGAACAGTCCAATACGAGAACCACAGTCTCTGTCACAGGGGGGACAGATAGTCGTTGAGGGAAGGGGTGGGTGGGACTGGTTTGCCGCACGCTCTTTCCGCTCCAGGTGTCAGTGGGGATGTTGCACGTTATCAGGGAGACTTTGAGGGTGTCCTTGTAACGTTTTCTCTGCCCACCTTTGGCTCGTTTGCCGTGAAGGAGTTCCGAGTCAAGCGCTTGCTTTCTGTCAGGCATGCAAACAATGTGACCTGCCCAGCGGAGCTGATCAAGTGTGGTCAGTGCTTCAATTCTGGGGATGTTGGCCTGGTCGAGGACGCTAATGTTGGTGCGTCTGTCCTCCCAGGGGATTTGTAGAATCTTGCGAAGACATCATTGGTGGTATTTCTCCAGCGACGTGAGGTGTCTTACTGTACATGGTCCATATCTCTGAGCCATACAAGAGGGCGGGTATTGCTACAGCCTGTAGACCATGAGCTTGGTGGTAGATTTGAGGGCCTAGTCTTCAAACACTCTTTTCCTCAGGCGGCCGAAGGTTGCACTGGCGCACTGGAGGCGGTGTTGAATCTCGTCGTCAATGTCTGCTCTTGTTGATAACAGGCTCCCGAGGTATGGGAAATGGTCCACATTGTCCAGGGCTGCATTATGTATCTTGATGACTGGGGAGCAGTGCTGCGTGGCGAGGACAGGCTGGTGGAGGATTTTTGTCTTGCGGATGTTTAGCGTAAGGCCCATGCTTTCGTTCACCTCAGTAAATACGTCGACTATGTCCTGGAGTTCAGCCTCTGTATGTGCGCAGACACAGGTGGCGTCCGCGTAATGTAGCTCGCCGACAGAGGTTGGGGTGGCCTTGGACCTGCCCTGGAGACGGCGAAGGTTGAACAGGTTCCCGCTGGTTCGGTAGTTTAGTTCCACTCCAGCGGGGAGCTTGTTGACTGAGGTGGAGCATGGCAGAGAGGAAGATTGAGAAGAGGGTTGGGGCGATGACGCAGCCCTGTTTGAACCTGGTCCGGACGTGGATTGGGTCTGTAATGGATCCGTTGGTAAGGATCACGGCCTGCATGTCGTCATGGAGCAAGCGGAGAATGGTGACGAATTTTTGGGTTCAGACGAAACGGAGGAGGACGCTCCATAGACTCTCGCGGTTGACAGTGTCAAAGGCCTTTGTAAAGTCGAAGAAGGCCATGTATAAGGGCTGGCGCCCTTGCAGCTGTCGCGCTGCAAAAATCATGTCCGTTGTGCCCCGTAGGGGACAAAATCCGCACTGCGACTCCAGGAGGAGCTCCTCGGCCACAGGAAGAAGATGGTTGAGGAGGATTCTAGCGACTACTTTCCCAGTGGCTGATAACAAGGGATGCCTCTGTAGTTGCCGCAGTTGGACTTGTCCACTTTTTTAAAGATAGTCACGATCACTGCATCTCTGAGATCTCCCAGCATGCTCTCCTTCCTCCAAATGAGAGAGATGAGGTCATGCATTCGCGCCAACAGTGCCTCTCCACCATACTTCAGTGCCTCAGCAAGGATTCCATCCACTCCCGTAGCCGCCTTGTTTTTAAGCTGTCTTATGGCTTTTTCTACCTCGTGCAGTGTTGAGGTTTTGCCGAGGTGGTGGCGGGTAGCATGCTGCAGGATGGAGTCGAGAACACTCTGGTCAAAGGCAGAGTCTCGATTGAGGAGATCTTCGAAGTGCTCCTTCCAGCGGACCCTGACTGCCTTGGTGTCCTTGATGAGAGTTTCCCCGTTCTTGGCCAGCAGTGGGGTGTGGCCTTGGGTGTTTGGGCCGTAGGTGGCCTTGACTGCAATGAAGAATCCTCGCACATCATGGCTGTCGGTCAGCTGCTGTATCTCTTGTGCTTTCTCCATCCACCAGCTGTTCTTTAGGTCCCGGGCTTTTTGTTGGACCTCAGCCTTGAACTGTCTGTATTGCTGCTTTGCTGCTCCCGAGTTGGGTTGTTGTTTAAGGCTCAGAAATGCCCTGCACTTGCAATCTATTCACTCTTGGATCTCATGATCATTCTCATCAAACCAGTCCTGGTGTTTCCTGGTTGAGTGACCGAGTATCTTTTTGCAGGCACTGGTTATGGAGACTTGGGGGGGGCAGGCCAAGCATTGTGGGCATTCTGCGTCTCATCAAAGCACGCCAGGTTAGCTGTGAGGCGCTGACTGTATAGGGCTCTCTTAGCTGGGTCCTTAAGTGCCCCGGCATTGATTTTGTTGCGGCACTGCTTCTGCTGCCTCCTCCGCTTTGGGGCTATGTTGATGTCAATGATGGATCGGATTAGGCTGTGGTCTGTCCAGCAGTCGTCAGCTCCTGTCATAGTGCAGGTGTTGCGCACATCCTTGCGATCCCTAGCTCGGACGATGACATAGTCGAGCAGGTGCCAGTGTTTGTATTGGGGTGGTGGAGGTTTGCCACGACCATCCTGGGTGAGGTCTTTATACCTGCACTCCACCTCTGATACACGCTCCTCCAGTTCCTCATCATTAAAGCAGGGAGCTCTGGGCCTGGTCTTGACAGTCTTCTTTGATGCTTTTTTCCACTCATGTTAAATCACTGAAGGAATGGCTTATGAAAAGTTTGTAGTTCTGCGTCTCCTAAACTCTCCCCTATACAACTGTCAGGTGCAGGAGAGTGTTCACCATTTAAATGCATGTGCAGATGTCCCAGCAGTCTCAATTGCGGCAAAAATGACATCGGTGTGCTGATTAGAACTGCAAAAAACATCCGGCTCCCCCAAATCTTGCGCATTTGCGGTGTAGCGCCTCCAAAGTTCTCTGATTCAAGAGGCCTGCACCTCCCGCCCACTGATGCTGATATCCGCACCCGCCCTCCGACTTCCACTGCCGCCCACAATACTGAGGCGAAACTGGCTCCTGGCTGGACCCAGCGGCAGCAGGCGCCAAAAAGGTAGGTGCCACCCAGGGACCGCCGAAAAATGGACGGGCCTTATAGCTCATCAATATTGGGGCCTCTATATTCCAGTCCCCTCCCCCAATTAATTAAGCTTTTCTTAATGACGTGTGCAATTTCAAAAATGAAACTTACTATGATATTTAACATTTTGTCTGATTTAAGATTATCCCAAACAACATTACGAGCATCCACAACTCCATTTTTATTTAATTTATTTTTTAAATCTTTTAAATTATTTTTTAAATCACACTCTGCACTGAAGCTGAGGTAATTAATGTAATATTTGAGAGAAATCTTCTGGTCCAGATTATGAACAGGAGAGAGGATGTCAAATGATCCTCAAACAAAAAAATCAGAAAGCAAAACCAATTTGGAGAACTAGCCTCACCATTTTAAAATACTCATTTTCCCAATTGCAATGTATGATTGCAGTTTTCAGCAGTTAAAATTAATTTCTCCAATGGATGAGGATCAACCTCAAAACTGTTTTCTAAACCCTCAGGGATAAACTGTAATACTGTTGGACAAATAGACTAATTGAAATGTATACTTTCTTTACAGGAATAATAAGAAACTATTTGAATTATTCACAATCCACATCTTGATTCAAGAGTTACACAGGACTACAGATCCAGAGCATACTTTCTTGGCTATCAACCTCCAGTCCATTCTGTTTAACCTCGGCATAATTAAAGGGACTGATTTGGCCAGCAGCCTGGGAAACAGCATTTCAAATCAGTGAACATCTATCCATTTAGACTTAAGTGCTGCTTTTTATACTGTTAGCATCATTGGTAAGCTTTCTGTGTCTAATTTATCAATAATTAACAGATCTTGTACTTTGCTATATTTAAACAAAGCATGTTTTAGTGTACATATTTTTAATTGAAACCAAATCAATTGGAAACTTCAGTTGCTTCAGGGAAATGGAGACTTTACATCTAGACTGTTGGGGAATAGTCCCTGTATGTCAGTTGTTAACTTTCATACCTCTGAGTTAGAAGATTGTGGGTTTGAGTCTCACACCAGGAGCTCATATCTAGGCTGACACTTCAGTACAACATTGAGAAAGAGCTGCTAACTTTTCAGTGGGACATTAAATCAAAGTCCTGTCTGCCTGTTCAGGATGAAGAGCAGGATGTTCTCCTTGTGTACTGACCAACATTTCTCCCTCAACCAATACCACCAAAAAAGACACGAACTATTTGTGGGATCTTGCTGATGCAGAATGGCTGCTACATTTGCCTACATTATAACAACTCTACTCCAAAGGTGGTTCATATGTGAAGCACTTTGATATGTTTTTGAGAGACATCAGAAGGTACACACAAACACAATTACTTCTTTAATTCTTCCAAAGGTATCCGTTAAATGTATTTGCTATGTTAAATGATATAATTTATCATATTTTGCATTAAAACTCTTTAAAATTCTGGAGTGCAAATAAATGTTGTTCTTCCCTCCACATCAGAATTTTTCTTTCCTGTCCTCCTGATTCTAATCACTTATGCCATGATATGGTTCCATGAGCAGCAGAGGCCCATGCCTGATCCAGGTGACCATTTTCTAATGAACCTCGATGATGTCAATGGGCTAATTGACTTTATAGCCATTACATGTTATCTTCATTCCATACCTGCAACATCTATTTCAGTATGACACTGAATAGTGATCTAGAGCAGGCTCCTGACCAGCTGATTTTAAAAATTTGTTTTAATTCCTCCCTCTAATTTTCCTTTTCCACTTCTACCATTCTCTCTACTTTCCTGGCAAAAATCAATTAACCAAACACAAATCAATAACTGGATGTTTCTACCTTCCTAGTCTGGAAAACCAGTTCCACACCACTTGGTGCAATAACACACTAAATGGAGTGTTGGGGAGTTCAAAATAGGCTTGCTTTTAGGTTCTTTTAGACTCTAGGTTTACAGATTTTATTTTGGTAAAGCACAGACCGCATTTGCAGTACCAATAAAAGTAAATTGGAAACGTTTTGGATCGTTTGGTTTTGTGCCACTAATTTATACATCTGTCATTTTAAATAAAACTAGACATGGCACTTGTTTCTATTACTTAATTTCAACACTTCAGCAAATGTAAAGTTGACTTTTTGTGGTAAGATTGCACATGGCATGTCTACCACCAATTTTGCTATTCATTTGATGCTGATACTTAACCACCAAAGTGATTAAGAATAAAATAAGCTTTAATTAAGCTCATAAGTAATAGTGTGCAAAAGACCAAATCGGTGATAAATTCCATAACTAAAAATTGCAGTGACATTTAGTCGAAGCTGAATTAGGACTTAACACTATGGGGTAGAAATTGCCCCCCACCTGAAACGGAACGCGCACACTCCGTTTCAATGGTTTTTACCGCAGCTGTGGTTGAGGTTACCTGTTGAGCGAAATTCCGCTCTTCGTTTTTTTTTTATTCGATCCGGAAGTCACTCTTAATGGGGCCGGTGACTACATGAGAAGAGCAGAGACATGCCAGCGGCAACATCTGAGGGGCAGAAACCGCCGTGAAGACGTCATCATGGCACTGCGTTAGGGGAGAGCCTTCATGATTTTTAAATTTTGGCCCGCCGGGCCACCTGGAAGGGTTTCAGCCGGGCCAGCGGCCTGGCACCCAAGAGAGGGTGCCAGGCTGCCTGTTGGTAGCCCAACAAATCGGGGGCATAATTGTTGGGCCGACATGGCAGTCGGCTAACAAAAAAAAACATGGCAGTGGCAGTGCATCTTCCCCTGTAAGGGAAGCTGCATCGCCATTGCAGAAGGCCACAGTCTCACTGGACCACTGGGAAAAAACAGGTTTTGTTACCGCCTGGCGGGCTGAAGATTTTCAGAGAGGAATGTTGCCATCAGAGGGTAGATCGGTGGTACGCATGGTGATGACACACTTAAGACGGATCGACGGAGCGGTAGGGGGGAGAGATTGGGGCACCGCTGGGAAATCTCCAAAGGGCAATTGGGCTATCAGCGGCCATTCCACAAAGTCAGCAGCCGCCAATTCGCAGTGGTAACAGGCCTTAAGGAGAGGGACACTTTCGGCCGCTATGGTTCTAAACACTATAATTGCGTTCTTGGATACAGATTCTATTCCAATATTAATGGCACATGAGTTGTATACTAACAAATTGAAACATGAGATGGTGGAAAGAGGTATTAAAAAAAATGCTGTCCTGAGACTTCTGCTTTAAAGTATACATGTGTGGATATTGGACAAGGATGGGATCCATTTTGGTTGTAATATCAAATAAACTGTTGACTCACTACATAGGCTCACATATGAAGTATAGATAAATGGGTGAGATACCAGAGGTTCTACCAGAGCCAGTGAAACTGGATCCCAGCAAGAGGCATCTTCTAAATTTTTCATGTTACTTTTTTTTGCTGTGTTCACTACAAACATATATTAAAGTGTGCAAAGTGCCTGGTATCCAATGTAGGTGGGGTTCATTGCTGAAATTAATTTCTCTTTGCAGGTTAATGTCTTTTTAAAAATAGCAAACAAGGATTTCATAGTGTTAACACTTCCATTACTACTATTGTGCAAGGCGGTTTCATCCTTCACCCATCTTTAAGATTTCCTAATCTAAGAATGAATGGTCTGTCATAATTATTAACCAAAACAAATATCCTGTTACCATGCAAAATTCAATTACCAGCTGAAAAGCAGCAGCAAAGTTTAGTAGTAAAGCATGCTTACAACTAGAATTTAGTCTTAGAATCCATCACAAGAGGGGAGAAAATTACAGGCTTACAATTTGGTCTCTGATTTCAAACTGTTCTACACATCAGAGTATTGAGTTCTCCTTATATATTATTTTCACTTTGTCTTGATTTAGTTTTCTGCCAAGTTCTAATATACTTCTCACTTTTCCCACAACGTTGCTGCCACTATTAAACCCAAGGAGAGGATCCTGTTGCCAGGAACAATTTTCTGGTGTTTCAATAATGTCTATAATTAACATTTTGAAAGGAAAGCATTCATGCATTTTGGAGTCTCATTTGCAGCAGTAAGATTAGAAGTAATATCTTCAAGTTTTCACAAGTAAGGATTTATGTGTGTTTGAGTTAGCGTCAATTTTTGTCTGATTTCGCTCCTGTGAAACACTTCAACAACTGTACATCCCTGTCTGGAGTAAAAATAAAAAGGGGAAGGTGGCTCAACCGTGGCTAACGAGGGAAATTAGGGATAATATTAAATCCAAGAAAGAGGCATATAAATTGGCAAGAAAAAGCAGCAAACCTGAGGACTGGGAGAAATTTAGAATTCAGCAGAGAAGGACAAAGTCTAATTAGGAGGGGGAGAATAGAGTATGAGAGGAAGCTTGCAAGGAACATAAAAACTGACTGCAAAAGCTTCTTTAGATATGTGAAGAGAAAAAGATTACTGAAGACCAACGACGTCCTTTGCAGACAGAATTAGGTGAATTTATAATGGGGAGCAAAGAAATGGCAGACCAATTAATTGAACAAATACTTTGAATCTGTTTTCACTAAGAAAGACACAAATAACCTTCTGGAAATCCTAGGGGTTCGAGGGTCTAGCGAAAAGAAGGAACTAAAGGAAATCCTTATTAGTCAGAAAATTGTGTTAGAGAAATTGATGGGATTGAAGGCCGATAAATCCCCAGGGCCTGATAGTCTGCATCCCAAAGTATTTAAGGAAGTGGTCCTAGAAATAGTGGATGCATTGGTGATCACTTTCTAACATTCTATTGACTCTGGATCAGTTCCTATGGACTGGAGGGTAGTTAATGTAAGACCACTTTTTAAAAAAGGAGGGAGAGAGAAAATGGGGAATTATAGACCGGTTAGCCTGACATCGGTGGTGGGGAAAATGTTGGAATCAATTATTAAAGGTGAAATAGCAGCGCATTTGGAAAGCGGTGACAGGATCAGTCCAAGTCAGCATGAATTTATGAAAGGGAAATCATGCTTAACAAATCTTCTAGAATTTTTTGAGGGTGTAACTAGTAGAGTGGACAAGGGAGAACCAGTGGATGTGTATTTGGACTTTCAAAAGACTTTTGACAAGGTCCCACACAAGAGATTAGTGTGAAAAATCAAAGCACGTGGTATTGGGGGTAATGTATTGACGTGGATAGAGAACTGGTTGGCAGACAGAAAGCAGAGAGTCGGAATAAACGGTCCTTTTCAGAATGGCAGGCAGTGACCAGTGGGGTGCCAGTGGACTCCAGCTATTTATAATATACATCAATGATTTAGATGAAGGAATTGAATGTAATATCTCCAAGTTTGCAGATGACACTAAGCTGGGTGGCGGTGTGAGCTGTGAGGAGGATGTTAAGCGACTGCAGGGTGACTTGGACAGGTTAGGTGGGTGGGCAAATGCATGGTAGATGCTGTATAATGTGGATAAATGTGAGGTTATCCACTTTGGTGGCAAAAACAGGAAGACAGAATATTTTCTGAATGGTGACAGATTAGGAAAAGGGGAGGTGCAAGGAGATCTGGGTGTCATGGTACATCAGTTATTGAAGTTTGGCATAAAGGTACAGCAGGTGGTGAAGAAGGCAAATAGCATGTTGGCCTTCATAGCTAGAGGATTTCAGTATAGGAGCAGGGAGGTATTACTGCAGTTGTACCGAGTCTTGGTGAGGCTACACCTGGAATATTGTGTTCAGTTTTGGTCCCCTAATCTGAGGAAGGATGTTCTTGCTATTGAGGGAGTACAGCAAAGGTTCACCAGATTGATTCCTGGGATGGCAGGACTGACATGAGGAGAGACTGGATCAACTGGGCTAGTATCCACTGGAGTTTAGATGAATGAGAGGGGATCTCATAGAAACATATAAAATTCTGACAGGATTGGACAGGTTAGAGGCAGGAAGAATGTTTCCATTGCTGGGGAGTTCCAGAACCAGGGGTCACAGTCTAAGGATAAGGGGTAAGCCATTTAGGACCGAGATGAGGAGAAACTTCTTCACTCAGAGAGTGGTTAACCTGTGGAATTCTCTACCGCAGAAAGATTTTGAGGCCAGTTCGTTAGATAAATTCAAAAGGGGTTAGATATGGACCTTACGGCTAAACGGATCAAGGGGTATGGAGAGAAAGCAGGAAAGGGGTACTGAGGGTGAATGATCAGCCATGATCTTATTGAATGGCGGTGCAGACTCGAATGGCCTGCTCCTGCACCTAATTTGTATGCTTCTATGTTTGGAATGTTTGCTCATGTTAGGCACTTTATAAATGCAAGTTGTTATTGAATAGCCCATGTGATTTTCTTGTTCACAGAAGTGTTCCAGTCCTTTTTCAGTGATCAGGAATGTAAAATTGGTTGATCATTTTGATAGTCTTGAAAGCTGGCCTTGAATCGTCCCTTCTTGTACTTGTGGACCTGTGCAGCCTTTGACACGGTTGAGCACACCATTCTGCTCCCACGGCTCTCCACCATCATCCAGCTGGATAGGAGTGCAGTTGGACGACGGATCACCTCTAGATTTGACTAATCCAAAAGACTCCTGGCCAACCACTCTAGTTCTACCCTCCATAAACTTGAGGTCATCCAAAACTCTGCCGCCCGTGTACTAACTCACACCAAGTCCTGCTCACCTATCTCCCTTTTGCTTGCTAACCTACATTGGCTCCCAGTTAAGCAACGCCTTGACGTTAAAATTCTCATCCTCCTTTTCAAATCCCTCTATGGCTTCATCCCTTATCTTCTCTATGATCTCCTCCAGTCCTATAACCGACCGACCCCCCCCCCCCCAAAAAAAAACCCAAACCTCTGCATGCCACCTATTCTGGCCTTTTGAACATTCCTGATTTTAAATGCTCCTGCATTGGCGGTCGTGCCTTCAGCTGCCTAGGCCCTAAGCTCTGGAATTTAAATCTCTGCGTCCACTTCTTTTTCCTTCTTTAAGCCGCTCAATAAAACCTACCTCTTTGACCAAGCTTTTGGTCATCTGCCCGAATGTCTCCTTATATGGCTTGGTCAAATTTATTTTTATATAGCACTCCTGTGAAGCGCTTTGGGACATTTTATTATGTTAATAAGGACCACCATATAGTCGTGCAGACACCCTCCATTGTGTTCTGTGGCACGACCACTGTGCTAAATGGAACAGATTCAGAACAGATCTAGTTGCACATATCTGGGCATCCATGAGGCACAGTGGGCCATCAGCAGCAGTAGAATTGTAACTGACAAATAGAAAATTGCTTCGGTATGTCCTGTCCTCAAAACCAATTACCACCATATCAGGCTACTCTCAATCATCAACAAAGTGATTGAAGGTGTCGTCGACAGTGCTATCAATGGCACTTACTCACCAATAACCTGCTCACTGATGCTCAGTTTGGGT
Source organism: Pristiophorus japonicus (assembly GCF_044704955.1). Classification (NCBI taxonomy): domain Eukaryota; kingdom Metazoa; phylum Chordata; class Chondrichthyes; family Pristiophoridae; genus Pristiophorus; species Pristiophorus japonicus. The sequence goes on from NC_091986.1 coordinate 140,512,776, forward strand.
TCTGCCAGGACCACTCGGCTCCAGACCACATTACAGCTTTGGACCAATTATGGACAAAAGAGCAGGCAGACGAAATGAAGCCTCCCGATCAAGCCTGTTATTGCCAGAAGGCGGCGACCACCCGGCGGTGTTGTGGGGCCGCCAATTTGTGGTCAAATAGCCGGCAATTGCAAAATTATCCTGGGGGGGGAGGTATTTGCAGCAGTGTGGATATCTGCTCCGCTCCCTCCACTTCCGCCCCGCTCCTGCAGATGCGTCGTTAAAGACGTCATCAGATCGCGCACTGGAAGCTAAATTCATTTTTAAAGTCAACTGGCCGCCTGTCGGTGCCCCTGACCATTTTTTGTGTCGGTGCATTGTGCCGGCCCAGCCCCCCAGCGGAGTTCAAAAGCATGTTGCATGCATCTCCACTTTTTTGGCCGAAAAACTTTTGAACATCCCCGAGTTCTCCAAACTTTCTCACTCACCCTTTTTATAGCGGCATTGAATGCTAGTGGGCTAGGGGCCTTAATCTGTACTCCACAGAGGCCTCATTGTGGAGGTCGAGCTTGCAGAGGCAATGAGCTCAATGCTGGCAGCAGAACGCCTCCTGTACATTGTATGTGGCAGGGAGGCACGCAGGAGAAAGCGGCACCATCTGCAATGGCTCCAGAGACAGCGGGCAAGGGAGGCAGCAGACATGGATGCCCAATAGAGAGAAGGGCCTGGAAATGGTGACAGACCTCAATGCAGAGGTTGCCCAGGAAGGACCTGGCATGAGAAGGAGGGTTGGGTATGCTGACCCCCCCTCCCCGCACCAGCTAGTTGGCGAGATAGAAAGAAAGCATGAGGCAGATACTTGCCAGCAGCAGGCTGCAGAGGCCAAGGAACATGATGAGGGAGAAGGCAATGAGCCAGCTGCCATAGGAGGAGCCGACCATTGAGTTGGGGGAAGAAGGCACTATTGTGCAAGAGTCTATAGGCAGCATTTGTTCTTCATTGGCCTTATGGATGACCAATGTCTCCGCAGGCTCAGATTCAGAAAACACATCGTCAGGGAGCTGTGCAATCTCCTGCGGCCAGATGTGCAGCCTCAGACGAGTTGCAACCAAAGTGACCATAGCACTAAATTTCTATGCCACTGGCTCTTTCCAATCTGTCACTGCAGCCATTTCTCAGTTCTCCACCCATTGCTCCATCCGTCAACTTACAGATGCTCTCTATAAGAGAAGGAGCGAATACATTTCTTTCCCGATAAGCAGGGCAAAGCAGAAGGAGCGGCAGACCCGATGTGTGCACATTGCTGGCTTCCCAGGGTTCAGGGCGCCATAGATTGCACCCACGTCGCATTGAGGGTGCCACAAACCAATGCGGAGATGTTCATCAACCGAGATTCCACTCCCTCAACATGCAGCTGCTGTGCGACCACCAGCGCAAGATCATGGCAGTTGATGCCCGGTATCCAGGCAACAGCCACAATACCGTCATCCTGCGTCAGACCAGTTTGCTCAGCATGTTTTCCGGGCCAAACCAAAATTGCGGCTGGCTGCTTGGTGACAAGGGCTACACACTGTGCACTTGGCTGCTGACTCCTTCGCAACCCCAGGACTGCTGCGCAGCATGCCTACAACTCTCAATTCAGCTGCCAGGTGCACAATTGAACAGAGGTTCCGATGCCTGGACCGCTCTGGTGGAGTGTTGCAGTACTCACCTGAGCCGGTCTCCCTATTCATGGTCGTCTGCTGCATGCTTCACAACCTGGCAATCATGAGGGGCCAGCCATTGGAGGATGAGCCAGCAGTAGTACTTGAGGAGATGCAGGAGGAGGAGGCACAGGATGCGGGTCGGCAGCCAGCCAGGAGGCGTCGCCGCCATCCAAACCCTGCAAGGGAAGAGCAGACCTGTCTCGTTGCTGTTTGTTTCCGATGAGTTAATGGTCACTTCACCCTTCATATTTGGATTTCCATGGCCATCCCAATGAGCCTTTTTATACATCATTGCCCACAGTGAAATGATACACCTGCACAGATATGGGAAGGGCTGGATGCAGACTGGTCAGCATCCAGCTCAGGTGAGTCCATGCTTCGTGGCAATAGCGGAGTGACAGGTCAGGGGTCAGGAATGATGAAAGAGCACATCATCAGCCTGAAAGAGCACATCATCATCATCCTGGTCCAAGGAGCCTGCGCCACTCCCCAGGGGCAGTACATCACCATCGCCACCCATCTGAGGGAGCACAGGATGGTAGGGTGGGACGACAATGGAAGGTCTCTGGTGGACCCAGCCGCGATGGCAACACTTAGGTCTCGCATGGCATCCAGCTGAGACTACATGAGAGCAGACACAGTCTCGAAGCCCACCAGAGAGGGACAGCAGTAAGATGCTCCATGGCCTGTTGCCCAGAGTGCATTAGAGCATTTTGAGCTTCCAAGGCCGCAGCCTTCCTCTCCAAAGCAGCACTCAAACGCTCATTCACTTGCGCCTGTGCTGAATTGGCACCTGCCACATCCCCAATGAGTTATAGCATCACAGCTGCATCCGTACGGTCACTCTGGGAGTCCATCATCGTCTGCACACTGGTGTGCGCAGAGCTGTCGACAATGAGGGAGGCGGACTCCTCCGTGTTCCTGACAAATTGCAACAGCCTCTCCGGCACCCTTGCCACTGCCCACAACATCTGGGAATGCATGGCCTCCACGCTTCTTTCATAAGCCCCAACATCGATGGGCTCGTCTGAGTCCTCTTCAGAACTCACGTTCGCACTAGACCCCCGGAGAAATGGCACCTGAGGTTCCCTTTGCCCCTCACCATGCTGCAGCCCACTAGGCCCTGGTGCATCACCCAGTGCAGACCCCCTCTGCTATCTCTAACTGATCGGGCTGCATGCTCCCAATATCTGAACTGGCGCGTGTGACTGTAGGAAGCAGTGATGCGGTGCCCAGCTGTGTCCTCTTCTTCCTCAGCCTCATCAGACATCACACCAACATATGGAGTGACCTCCAGGGTGTCACCCAGACTCGCGCTCCCAATGGCCTCTCGGGTGTGGGCATGGCCATCACTGCCAATGCCCTCTTGGCTCTCGTCCAGGCTTTGGCTCCCAATGTCCTCATCAGCCTCTTCATGGCCACGACTATCACTGCCCTTGTGGCTATTCCTGGCTTGGCCTCCCAATATCCTCATGAGCCTCTTCCTGGCCTCGGCTCCCAGTGCCCTCAAGGCTGTCGTTCTGGCTTAAAGTGCCACTCGCATCACCGCTATGTCCCCGGCCTTGGCTAACACTCAGGCTCTCATCTGCAAGTATAAATGGCACAAGGGCTGCCATGAGGGGGAGGTAGGGCATTGACGCATGCAGGCTCTACAACTTGCAAACTATCATAAGCAAATGCGTGTTAGACACTGGCACTTTAAGGGAGAGATGGCATTAAAGGAAGGCCTTCACTTATCCATGCTGCTCCCAGCGGGATCGGCACAACCGGCGGCCACAGGGAAGGCAACATGTGGGCCCAGTAGCATCTGGACCTTTCCATGGAGTGAGCTGCTATATGTCGGCCTCGCCACCACCAGTCCTCTGTTGTTCCACTCGGTTGTGAGTAACTTTCGCCTGCAAAACAAAGAAGGCTTGCTGAATAGTAGTGTCATGAGGCCTCAGCAATGAGTGCACAAGTGTGTGTCCCTGTCATGCAGTTATAACTAAGACATGAAAGGAAACCTTCATTGCGAGAACGCACACATATATATATATAGGCCTCAACAATCAAATGCTGCTTCAGTGACTATATAGTGAAGATGGGAAATAAGAGAAGGGTGAAGGAGAAGTGCGCAGATGGAAGGTCAGGAGTTGAGGGAGCATATAATCACTCTCATCAGGCAAATGAAGTCGTTCAGCCTTTTGCGGCATTGGATCGCGGGCTGGTTGTTATGTATGCAACACCTTGTAACCAGCATTCTACTGCCACCAGAGGGCGCATCTGTTGGAATCCCAGCATCCCTTGGGAACACTGTATATTAGCAGGTCTCCCATGCTATGCCAGCACTCTGGAGTCAGAATAAAGAGACTAAGGTCAAACTTACTCAAGTCTTCAGTACTTGGTCACATTGCTTTATTTAAGACATACCAACTGGCGACGAGTTATAAATAACAAACCATCATGCGAAAGTGCAGAGATCTGTTGGTATCCTGGAGAAATTCTCAGAAGATGATGATTGGGAAGCTTTCGTGGAGCGACTCAACCAATACTTCGTGCCCAACGAGCTGGAAGGGAATGAGAACGCTGTCAAACGAAGGATGATCCTCCTCGCCGTCTGCGGGGCAACAACCTATGGCCTCATGAAGAATCTTCTTGCTCAGGTGAAACCAACATCCAAATCGTATGAAGAAGTGTGTACGCTGGTCCAGGAGCACCTAAATCCGAAGGAGAGCATTCTGATGGCAAGGTATCGATTTTATACATGTCAATGGTCTGAAGGTCAGGAAGTGGTGAGCTACGTCGCCGAACTAAGGCGCCTTGCAGGACATTGCGAATTCGGTGGATTCCTGGAGCAAATGCTGAGACTTTTTTGTGCTTGGCATTGGCCATGAGATTATCCTTCGCAAACTATTGACTGTTGAAACACTGAACCTGAGCAAAGCCATAACGATAGCCCAGGCATTTATGTCCACCAGCGATAACACAAAACAAATTTTGCAGCATAAAGATGCATTGGTAAGTACTGTACACAAAGTAACGTCGTTTTCAGGCAGAAATGCATATGGCAGAACGTACACGCCTGCAGCTGCACGACTTCAGATGACTCAGAGTCTGCCATCAATGTGAATGCAAGGCAATTAACACCTTGTTGGCGCTGTGGAGATGATCATTGAGCCCATCAATGCTGCTTCAAACACTATGCGTGCAAAGGCTGTGGAACAATGGGACACCTCCAGAGAATGTGCAGATGAGCGACAAACCACCACGTTGCAGAGGAAGACCGATCCATGGCGGATCAAACTGAACTAGAGACTCGAACTGAGGAGGCAGAAGTGTATGGGGTACACACCTTCACCACGAAATGTCTACCGATCATGTTAAAAGTCGAACTGAATGGAATTCCAGTATCCATGGAATTGGACATGGGTGCGAATCAGTCTATCATGAGCAAAAAGGCCATCGAGAGGCTGTGGTGCAACAAGGTACAAAGGCTCAAGCTGAGCCCTATTCATACCAAGCTGAGAACTTACACTAAAGAGCTGATTTCAGTAATTGGCAATGCAGCAGTAAAAGTCTCCTATGATGGAGCGGTGCACGAACTACCACTATGGATTGTACCAGGAGATGGCCCCACACTGTTCGGCAGAAGCTGGCTGGGAAAAATCCACTGGAACTGGGACGACATCCGAGAACGTTCGTCCATTGACGACGCCTCATGTGGCCAGGTTTTCAGCAAGTTCCCGTCGTTGTTTGAGCCAGGCATCGGAAATTTCTCTGGGGCGAAGGTGCAGATCCATTTGGTTCCCAGTACACTACCCATCCACCACAAGGCATGTGCGGTACCATACATGATGTGAGAGAAAGTGGAGATCGAGCTGGACAGGCTGCAACGAGAGGGCATCATCGCACCGGTTGAGTTCAACGAGTGGGCCAGTCCGATTGTTCCGGTTCTCAAGGGCGATGGCACGGTCAGAATTTGTGGGGACTATAAAGTAGTGATTAACTGTTTTTCGCTGCAAGACCAGTACCCACTACCCAAGGCAGACGACCTATTTGCGATGCTGGCTGGAGGAAGACGTTCGGCAAGTTGGACCTGACCTCAGCCTACATGACGCAGGAGCTGGCGGAATCTTCGAAAGGCCTCACCTGCATCAACACGCGCAAAGGTCTGTTCATCTACAATAGATTCCTGTTTGGGATTCGATCGGCCGCGGCTATTTTTCAAAGGAACATGGAGAATCTGCTAAAGTCAGTTCCACACAGTGCAAGTGGTTTTCCAGGATGACATATTGATCACAGGTCGGGACACCATCGAACACTTGCAGAACCTGGAAGAGGTTCTAAGTCGGCTAGATCGTGTGGGATTCCGGTTGAAACGCTCGAAGTGTGTTTTCCTGGTGCCAGAGGGCGAGTTCTTAGGGAGAAGAATTGCGGCAGACGGCATCAGACCTACCGACGCCAAGATGGAGGCCATCAAGAACCCGCCGAGACCACAGAACGTGACAGAGCTGCGGTCGTTCCTGGGACTCCTCAATTATTTTGGTAATTTCCTACCCAGGTTAAGCACCTTGCTAGAACTCTACATGTGTTGCTACACAAGGGAGATGACTGGGTATGGGGGAAATCATAAGAGACTGCTTTTGAGAAAGCCATAAATCTGTTATGTTCCAACAAACTGCTCGTTCTGTATGACCCATGTAAACGTTTAGTGCTAACTTGTGATGCGTCTTCGTACGGGGTCGGGTGTGTGTTACAACAAGCAAACAAATCGGGAACATTGCAACCGGTCGCTTATGCGTCCAGGAGTTTGTCCAAGGCCGAAAGGGCCTACAGCATGATTGAAAAAGAAGCTCTGGCATGCGTTTACGGGTGAAAAAATGCACCAGTATCTGTTTGGGCTTAAGTTTGAGTTAGAAGCTAACCATAAGCCGCTCATATCACTATTCTCAGAGAGCAAAGGTATTAATACTAATGCCTCTGCTCGCATCCAAAGATGGGCGCTCATGCTGTCTGCATATAACTATGTTATTTGCCACAGGCCAGACACACAGATCTGCGCTGATGCTCTCAGTCGGCTACCATTGCCCACCACCGGGGTGGAAATGGCACAGTCTGCAAACTTGCTCTTGGTGATGGATGCATTTGAAAACGAAAAGTCACCCGTTATGGCCCACCAGATCAGGACCTAGACTAGCCAGGATCCTTTACTATCCCTTGTAAAAAACTGTGTCCTCCATGGGAGCTGGTCCAGCGTCCCAGCGGAGATGCATGAAGAGAACAAGCCGTTCCAGCGGCGCAAAGACAAAATGCCCATACAGGCGGACTGTCTTTTGTGGGGTAATCGCGTGGTTTTGACTAAGAAAGGCAGGGAAACGTTCATACGCGACCTACACAGTACCCACCCAGGCATAGTAATGATGAAAGCTATAGCCAGATCCCATGTGTGGTGGCCCGGCATCGACTCAGATTTGGAGTCTTGCGTGCGCCAATGCAACACTTGCTCTCAACTGAGCAATGCACCCAGTGAGGCACTGCTAAATTTGTGGTCAAGGCCCTCCAAACCGTGGTCTAGGATCCACGTTGACTTCGCTGGCCCGTTTCTAGGCAAAATGTTTTTGGTTGTTGTAGATGCTTATTCAAAATGGATTGAGTGTGTAATAATGTCTGTAAGCACGTCCATTGCCACCATCGAAAGCCTATAAGCCATGTTTGCCACGCACAGCCTGCCTGATGTCCTTGTCAGTGACAATGGGCCGTGCTTCACCAGCGCTGAATTCAAGGAATTCATGACCCGCAATGGGATCAAGCACATCACATCTGCCCCATTCAAGCCCGCATCTAATGGCCAGGCAGAACGGGCAGTCCAAACCATCAAGCAAAGCTTGAAACGCATGTCGGAAGGCTCCCTGCAGACCCGCCTGTCCCGAGTCCTGCTCAGCTACCGCACAAGACCCCACTCGCTCACCAGGGTTCCCCCTGCTGAACTGCTCATGAAAAGGGCACTCAAAACAAGGCTCTCTCTAGTCCACCCTGATCTCCATGATGATGTCGAGAGCATGCGGCATCAATAAAGCATGTACCATGATCGTGCAAATTTGTCACGTGATATTGAAGTCAATGACCCTGTATTTGTACTCAACTATGGACATGGTCCCAAGTGGCTTGCTGGCACTGTCGTAGCCAAAGAAGGGAGTAGAGTGTTTGAGATCAAACTTGCAAATGGACTAACTTGCAGAAAGCATTTGGACTGAAGGGGAAACTATCTCAGCTTGTAATCATTTACTTAGTTCGTTCCCCATTGCGTGGATCAAATTTATGGTCTTGGCATGTTCCTGTAATGTGTGGGCCACTTGTAACAGTTCCCCTTCAGCACCATCTCCCAACTGTGCTTGTAGGGCTTGGCTATCTATTTCCCTCCCCAATAAACCCCTTAATCTTTGCGTTAAGGTGTTAACCCGGTCGTCTATTGCATACAGGTCTATGGAATTCATTGTCGCAACCCCCGTCGCATAACCCGTGCCTAGTGTTTCCAGTATTCCCCATTTCATTCGACTTTGTTCTGTTCCCTTTCTGACATTAAATCTCAGGTTAGTGGATTCCTGGCCTTCGAGGATTCATTGTGTCAGGTTCTGGTATAGACTTATAGTTTAATTCCCACAGAAGCTAGGAAGGATGCTATCCGTTAGGTTTAGGACTACCGTAAGTAGTCGCTGACGCACCCCAAAATATATCCTTTCCTTAGATTCCTTTATTACTAGCCCCCCTTTGGCTCCAGTCTTTATGGGCGGGCATATGGGGGGGGCTTGCATGGTTGTGCTGGGAAGAGTTGTTATCCCCAGGGTGGTTGTCGGGGCAGCGGTAGGGGGTCTATCTCAGACAAGAATGTCCCAACACCACTGGTCCGTACCCACGCACAGGGAGGCCAGACATATCTTCCATCAGGTATTCATTTGTCGTGGCCTTCCCGAGAATTGAGTGAAGACGGGCATGCACCGTATCTGTATCCCTTCCCTACGAGTGCAACTTCCTCGTTCTTCTAACACGAAGCATATTGCAGTCTCATTTACTGCTAATGTTATGCCCTTGTTATTGTTCCACCCCCACTGTCAGTTGGAATCTCTGTTAGGTTGTGTTATGTCCGTTAGTCCAATGCTACAATTTAAATCTACCATTGTGCCGACTATCACCATTAGGGGAATCGGGATCACAGCTAACATTTTCCAATGTCTTATAATATAGGTCTTGAGGTCCGTTACTTTCTTCATCTGTGGATGTTCCGGCTCTAAGGAACATCCTTCTAAGTAAGCAGCAGATTAATTTAAAGGGGAAAAGTTAAATAGTTGGGAATCTTTCAGATTTAGGCAGAGAAAAACAAGGTAACTCTCCAGTAGGAGGCAATTAGCAGCTAATTAAAACCAGTTCTGTAAACAACTGACCAGTAGTGAGTCATCTGACCTAGATACAGTCTAAAAAGAGGCAGCTCGTGCAGAGCACAGAGTGCAGCAGCAAAGAGTGGCATTCGTGAGTTTGGTAAGAATGTGAGTTCGGTGTTGTTTTGTCTTGTTTTTCCTACCAGTGCTGACACTAGAGCAGCTGATAAGGAGTGTGAGAATAGGAGACGGAGGCCCAGAGACCAACCCAACCAGCTGCAGACAAAGATAGAGGGGTGCGAAATCGAGAGGTGACATCACAGCCAAGCTGGTAAGTGGTTGGCTGTTCGACTAGTAAGTATAACTCTCTTTTAGACTGACTTTTAGATTGGTTTAATTGGCAGCGAACAACTAAGTAGCTGTTTGGTGTTTAACTAAATTTTAGTAAGTAAATTAATTTAAGGCTTAAGTTATGGCAGGAGAGCTCGGACCCGTTTCATGCTCCTCCTGTGCTATGTGGGAAGTCAGGGACATTCCAGTGTCCCTGACTACTATGTGTGCGGGAAGTGTGTCCAGCTGCAGCTCCTGACAGACCGCATGATGGCACTGGAGCTGCGAATGGACTCACCCTGGAGCATGCGCGATGCTGAGAATGTTGTGGATAGCACATTTAGTGAGTTGGTCACACCGCTGGTAAGGGTTAGGAGAGATAGTGAATGGGTGACCAAGAGACAAGGCAAGAGCAGACAGGTAGTGCAGGAGTCCCCTGCAGTCATCTCCCGCGAAAACAGATATACCGTTTTGGATACTATTGGGGGAGATGACTTACCAGGGAAAGGCACCAGCAGCCAGGTTCATGGCACCATGGGTGGCTCTGCTGCACAGAAGGGCAGGAAAAAGAGTGGGAGAGCTATAGTGATAGGGGACTCTATTGCAAGGGGAATAGATAGGAGTTTCTGTGGCCGCAACCGAGACTCCTGGATGGTATGTTGCCTCCCTGGTGCAAGGGTCAAGGATGTCTCGGAGCGGCTGCAGAGCATTCTGGAGAGGGAGGGTGAACAGCCAGTTGTCGTGGTACATGTAGGTACCAACGATATAGGTAAGAAGCGGGAAGAGGTCCTACAAGCTGAATTTAGGGAGCTAGGAGTTAAATTAAAAAGTAGGACCTCAAAGGTAGTAATCTCTGGATTGCTACCAGTGCCACGTGCTAATCAGAGTAGAGGGAGCAGGATAGTTAGAATAAATACGTGGCTTGAGCAGTGGTGCAAGAGGGAGGGATTCAAATTCCTGGGACATTGGAACCAATTCTGGGGGAAGTGGGACCTGTACAAAAGGGATGGTCTGCACTTGGGCAGGACTGGAACTGATGTCCTGGGGGTAACATTTGCTAATGCAGTTCAGGAGTGTTTAAACTAATATGGCAGGGGCATGGGAACCTATGCAGCGAGACAGGGCAAAGTAATATGGAGTCAGAAACAGATGGTAGAAAGGTAAAAAGCAATAGTGGAAGGCCAAGTAAACAAAGGCAAGAAACAAAAAGGGCCACACTACATCATAATTCTAAAAGGACAAAGGGTGTTTAAAAAAAACAAGCCTGAAGGCTTTGTGTCTTAATGCAAGGAGTATCCGTAATAAGGTGGATGAATTAACTGTGCAAATAGATGTTAACAGATATGATGTGATTGGGATTACAGAGACGTGGCTCCAGGATGATCAAGGCTGGGAACTCAACATTCAAGGGTATTCAACATTCAGGAAGGATAGAATAAAAGGAAAAGGAGGTGGGGTAGCATTGCTGGTTAAAGAGGAGATTAATGCAATAGTTAGGAAGGACATTAGCTTGGATGATGTGGAATCTATATGGGAAGAGCTGCAGAACACCAAAGGGCAAGAAACGTTAGTGGGAGTTGTGTACAGACCTCCAAACAGTAGTAGTGATGTTGGGGAGGGCATCAAACAGGAAACTAGGGGTGCATGCAATAAAGGTGCAGCAGTTATCATGGGTGACTTTAATATGCATATAGATTGGGCTAACCAAACTGGAAGCAATACGGTGGAGGAGGATTTCCTGGAGTGCATAAGGGATGGTTTTCTAGACCAATATGTCGAGGAACCAACTAGGGGGGAGGCCATCTTAGACTGGATGTTGTGTAATGAGAGAGGATTAATTAGCAATCTCGTTGTGCGAGGCCCCTTGGGGAAGAGTGACCATAATATGGTGGAATTCTACATTAGGATGGAGAATGAAACAATTAATTCAGAGACCATGGTCCAGAACTTAAAAAAGGTTGTTAGCACGAATGTTTTCCTGCAAGAATCACTCGACACTCTGGGTCGGTTCCAATGCCAAAACGGCTTTTATTACACCGGCGGGGAGGGAGCCTCTGGTCCAACTCCAGGCACTCCACTCTCCAACGAACAAAGAAATTCATCGATATTTATATGTTTTACAATAGTTCGTTACAGTTACTCAGCCCAGTTTGGCTGGACACAATCCAATCATAATGATTATAGATTACATATAGGTTTCTTTAACCCAATAGAATTACCCTGATACCTCAGGGGCTGTATGTTCATTTTTGTCAGCTCGGGCTGATTAATGGCCTCGTTATGTGAGGTAGGCCTCCCCTTATCTCTGTTCCTCGGAGCTTTGCTGTGCGAAGTCCTTGATTAAGGACATTCCATACCAGGTACTATAATGATCCAAGGCATTCCCGGTAGTGGGCCTCACTAGGTCATTGCTCGGTCAGCCTCAGTCAACAGTTCATTGCTTGACTTACTGAGTTCCTATCATGCTTGGGCAGCCATTTTATATGTGGCCACTTTAAACCTATATGAGTTTAGATATATTTAGCAGGTGCCTAAGGCCTACAACAATTCCCCCCTTTCGGTAAAGGGACTAGTCCTAGTCCCCCTTTAACCGACCGCCCTACCTTTATTAGATTTTGTGCACGGCCCGGTACTCCCTGCCGCAATGTGCTGGCCAGTCACGCGGTTTCAGAAGTCCCGGTTGCTTAAATCAAATTGACAAAGGCCAAATCCTCCTGCCCCTTTATTAGACAGGCTTGTTTAGTATCCGGGGACCGATTATGGGTCCCTCTTCGTTGTGCGTGGTGCCTGCATGCCTGGCAGGCCATTATGCCCCATGTTATTGTATCCCGACCAGTATGTGTGAAATTATTCGAATCCAAGGATGGATGTTCACATTTATTCCCCAGTCGCAGACCTTTCTCTACCAACTCTGACTTTGTAAGTCTACATCAATATCTTCTTCCAGTACTTTAATTTTAGTTTGCAGTTGGTGGTAGAGCTTTACGGATTGACCCACCCTGAGCCTCAATTCTCGTAATACTTTGGTTAGATGTGGGATAGGGACCTGATCTGGCTCGTCATAATCCTGAGCTGATCGGTTACATCAATAACTTCGGGCTTCCAGCGCCTAACCTGGGTGATATGCGCTTGCCTGATTGTGACAGGTCGTAGCGGCACAAAGCAAAAGTTCGGCTATGGTATCGGGCACTGCAGGTCATTATACTGGTATGAACGCTCGGTAGTAGAAACGCAGTACCTTCCCTTCCCTCCGTAGCCTGCCCTCGCGAAGTGCCTATGTGCGGGCACTATTTCTAGTACACATCCGTCGGTTCGGTTAAACCCGCACTCGTCTAGCTCCCCTCGGCCCAGCGGGTGAGGACATACTGTGAACTCCCCCCTTTGCTTGCATTCTGTTAGGGAAATCCCGGTAAGTATGTCGTTTCGGCGAACGGCGGAGGTGGTGGTCAGATAGTAACGGATGGAGACATTTTCCCTATTACTCCGATATTCTCTAGTTGGTACAGGGGGAACGGTCCTGAGTCCGGCATGGCTATATGAATCATCAGGACTATCCCTATCCCAGTATTCCTACCCATCTGGCAATCTGGAATCGCTGGGTATACTCGGGTCAGTCCCTTCAGAGTACAATTATCCAGTGTCCCCCTCTGTTTAGCCAACTGAGCTAAATATGAACTGTCTATCCAATCGGTTACCTCCCCGCGTTGGATCTGATCGAGATTGTGGCAGATCTGTCCCACCATCCACAGACCATAAGCGTGACAGAGTTGCCCCTGTCTTTGCTTTCCGGTATCTTCTCTTTCTCTATCAATGAGGTGATTGATTGTTTTGGCGTGAGCTTCCAGGACTGAGATGCCATCCAACTGGATTTCGGCACCCTCCTTTCCTAGGTTGGCTTGGTCTTCCTGGTTTTGCTCCACCCTTTCTAATAACCCCTTCATCACCCATCTAAGCTGTTCCACCCTCTCGTTTAACCTTTGTATGTCTATCGAGTTTACCACGGAGGTTCCGGTATTAAAGCCGGTAGCGACATCATTAACTATTCCCCTCTTAGTTCTATGAACTGGCTCTTGTCCTCAGAATCTACTGGCACCCATGGCATTGGCAGCCTGCTGCATTACTACTTTACTCAACATTTTATACATATTTCTTGCCTGCTCTGTACAATATTCTGGCATTCGTATGCCTGAGACATTGATCAGGACAGGCACAATTTCATGTTTGACATTATCATATAATAGTTCACCCTCGTTGAACAGTACAATCCCATTGTCTGGTCCCTTAGTCGTTATGGGGCATGGCAATTCCTCAGGCTGTGTGGTGGTTCTTATGGGGCGCGGTGACGGAGGGGGTGAGAAGCATACATACAATGATATTGCAGCCGCCCCCATCTCCTCGTAGTACCCACACAGCCCCACTCCCTTTTTGCGGATGACTGATTGCTGGGACTGTCCTGGAGGTGCGCAAATTATGCCGAAAGTACATTCATCGGGCCCTCTGACATCCCTCCGTTTAATGCAGCTGCTCCTTATACCCGTGGAGCACTGTACACATACTCGGTTCTTATTAGGATTCACTTGTAACCATGCATTAAAATAAGTCCTGTCCTTGCTCCAATCCTTGGCTGGGATGCACATTCCATCCGTTAAATTAAACAAGACTGCATAGTTCATGCAGTTGTTTATTTCCTGAGTGCGCTGCAATCCATTGGTATCATCCAGTGTTTGCGTGGGTCTTAAGGTTCCCAATTAAACTCCAAATTTTCTAAACTTCTAATTCAAGTACTTGCCAAAGATTTTTTTAAAAATGAGAGACTGAAATCCAATTTTCACACAAGCTGTATACATTCCAACATTTCGTTTTTTTTTAACGGTTCCGTTCACTGGGCAAATCTTGTGTTTTATTTCTCTCTCTGCTGAGTTCGCATAGCTTAGATCTTTTCTCCTCGGTTATTTTCAAAACCCTCCTGCTTGTTTAGACTGTTCGGGACTTTTCTTGATAAACAAGTCCACTTTGGAAATCTTTTCAAACTGCAGTCAAACTTTCTCGTAATACATTTAAAATCATTATCAATGTAGAGTGTCTTTTACCTCCTCCAATTTTTTTTTCAATTCAACCAATATCTTTTGCACAGTCAATATCAACTGGTATTTAGTAAGTTATGTTTTTTTCCATCACAAACACCCCCCTTTTTTTTCAACACCGAATTAGTGCGTTACGTCTTTTTTTTTCAGATCACCTTTCTTCAAATAGCATTTTACATGGAGGGCTCGTGACTCCGTAAATTTGTTAATTTAAAATCATCAGACAATCGAAGACACTTTTTCTTTCAAATTCGTTCAATTTGTTTACTTTCAAAGTTGCGTCTTTATCTTTTTCTTTTCTCCATAACTAGAACGGAGTCTAGCACGTAGGCTTTGAGGGCTGCTTTTCATTATCTCAAATTCCAGTTTCGAGGTCGTTACAATGTTTTTTTAAAACTGCTAAAGCTTGCTGTTTTAACATTTTTCAAAAGTCCCTTTTACACCTTCGTAGATAGCTCACCACTCACCCAGGAGTTTGATCTGATCCGTGAAGGTATTTCTAGATTGTTTCCAAACCTTTTAGTTTTATTTCTCCTTTTTTCTTTAAGAGATTTAATTTAATAATTAAATTTTTTTTTTTAGTTGAATCCATCTCAGCATTTTGCTGTGCCTTCTCTTAATATCTCAAAATCCCAATTCAAATTTTGTAATTTCAATCTTTATTTAAAACTCTTTTTTTTTGAGCTAGAAGCTTTTTTTTTAAAAGGCATTCTTTATCTCATTCCTAGACTAAATTTATGTCTTTCAACCCAATGTAATCAATCCTTTGTGCATTTCCTAGCTCCGTAACTTATCATCCGAATAAATCCACACTTGCGTTTCTAACTTAAAATGTCTTAAAACTTCCCACATACAGGACAACACTACAAAGGGTTAAAAAAACTTTCACTCTGTTTGGAAAAGTGGGTGGAGCTAAAATAAACAGACAGCTGCACTCCTCTTCCAAACAGGCTTTCAGAAACATGAAAACACAAAAAGAAATTCATTCCGCAGTCAAAAAATCACACAAGGACTCTCAACGACAGACATTCACAAAAGTCTCTCTTCATTCAACAAAGCTTATTAATTTTTTTGGCCGGCTCTATTCTTGGATCCATACTTCACTTAAGATAATCACTATCAGATTTTTTTAAAAATTTCTTACATATTGATTTACTTCCTCTGTTAATTTTACGTGGGCTCGCAGTATCAAGACCACAGCCTTTTCATTTTTATCTTTCTTTTCCTTCTCCCACCATTCCCGCTGATTTGCTGGAAGGTCCTGGGGGTCCCATCCTGACTTAATCACCTTCTCAATTAGTTTCTTTTGTTTTTCCGCCAGGTGGCGGGTAAGGGACCCTTCTGATCCCCACTCGAGGTTATTTGCTTTATTGGCCATTCCTGGGTAGGACTAGAACCGTTAGGAATCCACTCTCAGAGATCCGCTTTCTACCTAGCGTAACTTGTAGTAGACCGTCTTCTGGCTACTGTCAGGTCACAAGTTCTGCTGTTACATAAACTTATACAATTCGTAAAACGCATTTAAGCAATTCCTGCAGTGCCCCACGCCTCCTTATCGACTACCTACCATCATTTTGTCTGTTGGTCCGACCCTGTTCACAGGTTTGGTTTCCGTTGGTCGCTGTGCACTGCCTGGTCTCCGGGGTATACTTTCAAATCAAACTACTGGGTCTGGGAAGTGTCGCTCGGTATCACGATCCCACGGTCTAAGTGTGTTCCCTACGCCTACTTAGTTCCTGGCCTCAGGCTAGGCGTTTGAGATATTAGACCGTCTCCTCATGTCGATCAACTGGCTTCCACCTCCCACACCCTTTATAATTAAACATTTTTATACTCACTCGGGTTTTTCCAAGGGCGTCCAGCGACTCCGGGAAATCCTGTTCGTGACGCCATTGTTAGCGCGAATGTTTTCCTGCAAGAATCACTCGACACTCTGGGTTGGTTCCAACGCCAAAACGACTTTTATTACGCCGGCGGGGAGAGAGCCTCTGGTCCAACTCCAGGCACTCCACTCTCCAACGAACAAAGAAATTCATCGATATTTATATGTTTTACAATAGTTCATTACAGTTACTCAGCCCACTTTGGCTGGACACAATCCAATCATAATGATTATAGATTACATATAGGTTTCTTTAATCCAATAGAATTACCCTGATACCTCAGGGGCTGTATGTTCATTTTTGTCAGCTCGGGCTGATTAATGGCCTCGTTATGTGAGGTAGGCCTCCCCTTATCTCTGTTCCTCGGGGCTTTGCTGTGCGAAGTCCTTGATTAAGGACATTCCATACCAGGTACTATAATGATCCAAGGCATTCCCGGTAGTGGGCCTCACTAGGTCATTGCTCGGTCAGCCTCAGTCAACAGTTCATTGCTTGACTTACTGAGTTCCCACCATGCTTGGGCAGCCATTTTATATGTGGCCACTTTAAACCTATATGAGTTTAGATATATTTAGCAGGTGCCTAATGCCTACAACAAAGGGTAACTTTGAAGGCATGAGGCGTGAATTGGCTAGGATAGATTGGCAAATGATACTTAAGGGGTTGACAGTGGATGGGCAATGGCAGACATTTAGAGACTGCATGGATGAACTACAACAATTGTACATTCCTGTCTGGCGTAAAAATAAAAAAGGGAAGGTGGCTCAACCGTGGCTATCAAGGGAAATCAGGGATAGTATTAAAGCCAAGGAAGTGGCATACAAATTGGCCAGAAATAGCAGTGAACCCAGGGACTGGGAGAAATTTAGAACTCAGCAGAGGAGGACAAAGGGTTTGATCAGGGCAGGGAAAATAGAGTACGAGAGGAAGCTTGCAGGGAACATTAAGATGGACTGCAAAAGCTTCTATAGATAGGTAAAGAGAAAAAGGTTAGTGAAGACAAACGTAGGTCCCCTGCAGTCAGAATCAGGGGAAGTCATAACAGGGAACAAAGAAATGGCGGACCAATTGAACAAGTACTTTGGTTCAGTATTCACTAAGGAGGACACAAACAACCTTCCGGATATAAAAGGGGTCAGAGGGTCTAGTAAGGAGGAGGAACTGAGGGAAATCCTTATTAGTCGGGAAATTGTGTTGGGGAAATTGATGGGATTGAAATCCGATAAAGCCCCAGGGCCTGATGGACTGCATCCCAGAGTACTTAAGGAGGTGGCCTTGGAAATAGTGGATGCATTGACAGTCATTTTCCAACATTCCATTGACTCTGGATCAGTTCCTATCGAGTGGAGGGTAGCCAATGTAACCCCACTTTTTAAAAAAGGAGGGAGAGAGAAAACAGGGAATTATAGACCGGTCAGCCTGACATCGGTAGTGGGTAAAATGATGGAATCAATTATTAAGGATGTCATAGCAGCGCATTTGGAAAGAGGTGACATGATAGGTCCAAGTCAGCATGGATTTGTGAAAGGGAAATCATGCTTGACAAATCTTCTGGAATATTTTGAGGATGTTTCCAGTAGAGTGGAACCAGTTGATGTGGTGTATTTGGACTTTCAGAAGGCTTTCGACAAGGTCCCACACAAGAGATTAATGTGCAAAGTTAAAGCACATGGGATTGGGGGTAGTGTGCTGACATGGATTGAGAACTGGTTGTCAGACAGGAAGCAAAGAGTAGGAGTAAATGGGGACTTTTCAGAATGGCAGGCAGTGACTAGTGGGGTACCGCAAGGTTCTGTGCTGGGGCCCCAGCTGTTTACATTGTACATTAATGATTTAGACGAGGGGATTAAATGTAGTATCTCCAAATTTGCGGATGACAGTAAGTTGGGTGGCAGTGTGAGCTGCGAGGAGGATGCTATGAGGCTGCAGAGCGACTTGGATAGGTTAGGTGAGTGGGCAAATGCATGGCAGATGAAGTATAATGTGGATAAATGTGAGGTTATCCACTTTGGTGGTAAAAACAGAGAGACAGACTATTATCTGAATGGTGACAGATTAGGAAAAGGGAAGGTGCAACGAGACCTGGGTGTCATGGTACATTGAAGGTTGGCATGCAGGTACAGCAGGCGGTTAAGAAAGTAAATGGCATGTTGGCCTTCATAGCGAGGGGATTTGAGTACAGGGGCAGGGAGGTGTTACTACAGTTGTACAGGGCCTTGGTGAGGCCACACCTGGAGTATTGTGTACAGTTTTGGTCTCCTAACTTGAGGAAGGACATTCTTGCTATTGAGGGAGTGCAGCGAAGGTTCATCAGACTGATTCCCGGAATGGCAGGACTGACATATCAAGAAAGCCTGGATCAACTGAGCTTGTATTCACTGGAGTTCAGAAGAATGAGAGGGGATCTCATAGAAACGTTTACAATTCTGACAGGTTTAGACAGGTTAGATGCAGGAAGAATGTTCCCAATGTTGGGGAAGTCCAGAACCTGGGGTCACAGTCTAAGGATAAGGGGTAAGCCATTTAGGACCGAGATGAGGAGAAACTTCTTCACCCAGAGAGTGGTGAACCTGTGGAATTCTCTACCACAGGAAGTTGTTGAGGCCAATTCACTAAATAAATTCAAAAAGGAGTTAGATTAAGTCCTTACTACTAGTGGGATCAAGGGGTATGGCGAGAAAGCAGGAATGGGGTACTGAAGTTGCATGTTCAGCCATGAACTCATTGAATGGCGGTGCAGGCTCGAAGGGCCGAATGGCCTATTCCTGCACCTATTTTCTATGTTTCTATGTTTCTATGACCTGCCCGGTCGTCACTATAGGCTCGCTGGCCCTCACGGCCCATCCCGCACAATCAAGAGCTGCGACACATTGGGACAGCCCTGTGGCCACCGGTCCTTGTTTTATGGAATAGTATGCCATGGGCCTTTGTCTATCCCCGTGTTCCTGGGTTACCACCGCATTGTAATGGGTCTCACTATTGTACATATACAGGTGGAAGGGCCTGTTCTGATCCGGCAATCCCAAGGCGGGTGCACTCATAAGGGCTTGCTTCAGTTGTATAACCGCCGCCTCCTGGGGGCTAACCCAGTCGACTGGCTCCAGGGAGGGCCTTCCTCCTTTTACTAGGTCCTGTATCGGTTGGGCCATCTCCGCATACTCCGGAATAAAGTTCCGGCAATAGTTAAATAGTCCCAATACCTGTCAGACCCCTTTTACCATTCCTGGTGTAGGCATTGTTCTAATAGCCTCCTTCTGATCTGCGGGCATCTCTCTATTCCCTAGTATAGCCCAAGTACATAACCTCCTCCTTTCCCACCTGGCCTTTCCTAGGATTTGCCTTCAACCCCGAGCACTGTAAGGCCCCTAATACTGTAGTGAGGGCCAACATGTGTTGTTGCTCAGTACCTGAAGCAATAAGAATATCGTCCACGTACTGTAGTAGAGTGCTTCCTTCTCCTACGTCCAGGGGTTCCAGGATTCCTGACAATGCCCGGTGGAATATGCCTGGGCTATTGAGAAACCCAAGATAGTGGCGGCAGCATTAGTGTCGGGAGAAAAGGAAGATAGGAGGGACCTCCACGCAGCCCCCTTGACGTGTTACACATGTCATCAGGACGGGCATTTTAGCAGAGATTGCCTGCAAAGGGAGGCTGAAAAAGGGACGGATAGACCCAGGTGCCGTAATTGCGACAAACTGGGACACACAGCAAAAAGATGCTGGGCAGCGGGAGGCGGGGCGGCAGGAAAGGGCCCCCAGCAAACCAGAAAACAGACAGGGACACCCATCACGCATGAGGAACTGATGGAAATTCTCTGACAAACAACACTGCCAGTCCCACCCCCTCCGGAGCCATTCTCTAGCGAGGAGCTCATCAGCTTCCTTAAATTGGCCAGTACCCGCTAGGGGTTACCGGCCCCCGAAGGAAGGTTGGGCGACCCCCGTATGTTTATTAATGCAGTGTGAGGCGGCTGGCAGTGCAACATGCTAATGGACACGGGAGCGTCAGTATCCATAACTAATCTAGACCTCCCTCTTACAAGAACCACGGTTAAAATTCAAGGGATAGGAGGAGGATCCAAAAAAGTGACATTAAGCGAAGTAGTACTGTTAGAGAAACAGGGAATAATGATACCCACCCAATTTTGGTGCTGCCCTAACCCGGAAGGCACCACACTAGGGATTGACACCCTGAGGGAAGTAGGGGCACTTATAGAGCCCCAGCATGATCAGATAATATGGGGAGAGAAATATCAGACCCAACAGAAGTTCGATTGTCCGGGACATCAGCAGCAGCGAGTAACAAGGATTGTCCCAATACAGCCCGAGTGGCTACCTTCACCTTTTGCTCGACCTTTAATTCCTCCACGTTTTGTGCCCATTCTAAGATTTCACCATAATCATCTCCTATCTTGAATCACAGCTTAATTATTTTTTGATGCGCCTCCCCCGTTCCATCTTTAAACATTTCTAAAAATGCCGCATCCTCTTTATCGGGGCTGTTAGCACCGGAGTGGTCCTTGTACTCGAGCTATTTCTGATCTCCATATTCCCCTACAATTTCGTTCGGTTTTTGGCTTGCTTTTAATATCCTGCTCTAATTAGTTCTTATTGGTCCCCAACATTCATTCATCCCGTCTTGAGGTCTAGTAGCCGCTGTGCCTTAGTTTGCATCAGGTTTCCCATCGTCATCCAATTGCCGTTTTGCATGGCTTGGGTAGCCCTTTGCCAGTTTACATTACCGGTTTTGGCTTTTACCAGACCGTGTACGTCTCCTAGGGTTAGATTATGCGCATTGAACATTTCCTCAACCTTTTGCCAGAATTCTGTATTTTTGCCATTTGGTTTGGGGGTGGGTAAATCTTTTAGCAGTGTCTGTCTCTCATGCGGGGTGAGGGGAACTTCATGTATGGTGACGTGAGCGGGTTGCTGCCCGTGTGCAGGGACGGTGGTGGTACGTACGTGAGCTGCCTGTCATATGCCAGGGGCCCTTCCTTATTATCTTGGGGCTCCCCTGCCTGTACCTCTTTCAGGGAGGGGTATATTTTGGGTACTGGGGGGGTTATTTTTGGGTCGGGTGTTGCTGATGTGCACTGTAGGGTTTGTCTGTTCTCCTTTACAGCCTTTTCCAATTCCGTTATTTTAGTTTTTAATTCCTGAATCAATTCAGTATGGGTATCTATTTCTTTTACCTGTTCCCGCTAACAGGTAAGGATAATTACTTGGGCCATTTCAACCTTGTGTTTGGTCTGACTATCCCACCATTTTTTCTGTCTATCGGGGGTATCCGTGGGCTGCCACCCTTTCCGTTTCATTTCTTCCATTAATGTTGCGTATTTTTTGCCCAGCAAATTTAGTAGAGACCCTTTTGGTCCCCAGTTATATACTTCCTTTTTTTTGCTGGCCTGGGTTCCTGTTCCCTCATTGGTTTTATTCGCCTTTTTACTAGCCGGGTTACCCATCTTATTTTGGGGAAGGTGTAGGGGTCTTGGACATTCCCTTTAATTCGGGTTTGGGATGCAGGACGTCGTTTATATGTCTCCGCTTGACGCCGTACACTCATACTGCCTCGCTTCTGGGTCAATATGTCTCGTCTCTGCGGGGACGTCGTCTATATATCTTCCTTTTGCGCCATTCACCCGTACTTCCACGCTTCCAGGTCAAATGTCTCATCCCTGCGCCATGCGCTCATACTGCTTGGGTCAATAGGTCTTGTCCTTATGTCTTTCCTTGCGTCGTACCCTCGCACTGCCGTGCTTCCTACACGCGCGTGTCTCAGAGTATGCCTTTTAACCCCCTCCCACCCCTAGATCGTCCCTGTCCTCTGTCTCCGTCCATCCGGGACATGCTACAGATGGTTCTTTGTACAAATGTCCTTCCCTTCCGGTTTACAATGCCTCAGCTCTAACTTGAAGGTGGTAAATTAAATATACTCACCTCAACAGCTGGATCATTGTTCCGTTCGGGAAGTTCTTGTACTCTGCTCGCAGCGCCAAATTGAAGGAGAAAATGGGAAGGCTTCTCTTTCCATGAGTGGGCCCTTTGATATAACGCTCGTCCCAACCTGCGTAGCAGCCCTCGAACTATTAGACGGAGATGGATGGCAAGGTATAACGATCTTTAATTACGGACGTCCGGGAATACTTCTCATCACAGCCGACTGTGAGTGGAGATGTTCCCTGAATAGCAAAATTGTACATCATTTATACATTTCATAGATCCCTTCGCCCCGCCCCCACCCAACCCGGTACAACCTCCCTCGATCTCTAATTGGGTTTGGATTTTTGGATTGACAGACCAAGATCTCAAGGCAACTTTTAAACCTTAACTGGGATGACCTCATTGGGTTAGAATTTGCTGATCGTACGTAGCGCCTAAAAGTCTGTTTAGAGTCTTTTCACAGAGTCTTATCTTTGTCGGACTGAACGTACCTTAATGTTATCTGGTGTTTTGGTACATCAATGTTGAATCAGAGGCCTCTGGGTCCTTGGTGCTGGAATATGTTAGAATGTGAGGTCAGCCAAGACCTTCTGCCCCTTTTGCTGAGCCAATGTAGAAGCTGGCACTTTAAACCTTATTTCACTTATACCCCTAATGCCAATTTTCTCTTACAGGACCAAACCAAACTGCGATACACAGACAGCCACAAGCAACCTGAAGAGGACACCACCAACTTTGACTCTCCGATACACACACAAGTGGCAACCGACATCACGGTTGACCATGAAGCTGAACTCATCATCCCCAGCAAGGCCAGCTGTGCAGCAGTCCAGCAAAGGCCCAACCAACTCACCTGCACCTGTTTTTGTATCGAGATGATCGACTAGGGAGTGGAAAGCCCCAGATCGTCTCACCCTGTAAAAAAGTGTACTATTGACTTTGGGGTGGAGTGATGTTATGTATGCAACACCTTGTAACCAGCATTTTACCGGGCGCATCTATGGGATCCCTTGGGAGCACTGTATACAAGCAGGCCTCCCATGCTGTACCAGCACTCTGGAGTCAGAATAAAGAGACTAAGGTCACACTTACTCAAGTCTATAGTATTCAGTCACATTGTTTTATTTGAGACATAACACCGGTCATGGAGGTTGCTCAGACCTCTTCAGCATTTTCCAGGCATTCATGAAAACTTCGGTATGCCTATATCGGGGAACAGGACGCACCTCCTTCCCTCCACAGCCTCCATGAGGGTCTCCAGTTCAGCGCCGGAAAATCTGGTTGCCCTGCTTCCTACTGGTACATTAGCCATGTCCTCCACTCAAATGGCTTCCCTACTCAGGGCGTAGCTGCAAACTCTGCCCTTTAAGAAGGTCAGGGAGCATTTGACTCGTTAGCAGCAAATCAGCAGCAGGTGAATTTCTACCCCCAGAATTCCAGAGATTTGAGTGATTGCCCTTGACATCAAGGCAGCATTTCACCGAGTGTGGCATCAAGGAGTCCTAGTAAAATTGAAGTCAATGGAAATCAGGGGGGAAAACTCTCCACTGGCTTGAGTTAAACCTAGCACAAATGAGGTCGTTGTTGGAGGCCAGTACGAAGGAGGGCAACCAGATTTTCCATGGCTGAACTGGAGACCCTCAGGGAGGGAAGGAAGTACGTCCTGTACCCCAATACAGGCAGACTGAGCTGCCTGAGAAACTCCCGCAGCGATGTTCTGTGGCTGAGATAACTGGACTCCAGCTTCAGCTGCTTCATCAATGACCTTCATCATAAGGTCAGAAGTGGAGATGTTCGCTAATGATTGCATAGTATTCAGTTCCATTCGCAACTCCTCAGATAATGAACCAATCAATGCCCGCAACCAGCAAGACTTGGACAACATTCAGGCTTGTGGCAAGTAACATTCGTGCCACAAAAGTGCCAGGCAATGACTATCTCCAACAAAAGAGTCTAGCCACCTCCCCTTGGAATTCAACGGCATTACCATCGCTGAATGCCCCAACATCAACATCCTGGGGGTAACCATTGATCAGAAACTTAACTGGACCAGACACATAAATACTATGGCTATAAGAGAGGGTCAGAGGCTGGGGATTCTGCGGCGAGTGACTCACCCCCTGACTTCCCAAAATCTTTCCACCAGCTGCAAGGCACAAGTGATGGAATACACTCCACTTGCCTAGATTGGCCTGCTTGATTGGTACCCCACCCACAACCTTAAACTTTCACTCCCTTCACCACCAGTGCACCTGGCTGCAGTGCGTACCATCTACAAGATGCACTGCAGCAACTCGCCCAGGTTTCTTTGACAGCACCTCCAAAACCTGCGACCTCTACCCCCTAGAAGGAAAATGGCAGCAGGCATGTAGGAACACCCTCACCTCCAAATGCCCCTCCAAGTCACACACCAGCCTGACTTAGAAATATATCAACATTGGTTCATCGTCGCTGGGTCAAAATCCTGGAGCTCTCTCCCTAACACTGTTGGAATATTTTCACCACACGGACTGCAGCACTCATCACCACCTTCTCAAGGGCAATTCTGGATGGACAATAAATGCCAACGATTCCCACATCCCGTGAATGAATAAATAAAGACAATGGGCCAACTGAAATTGGAAACTTTGTGTACAAAAAGTTTTTAGAACTGTTCTCCAGCACTCTTATGTTACAGCACAGAAACATAGAAAATAGGTGCATGAGTAGGCCATTCGGCCCTTCAAGTCTGCACCACCATTCAATAAGATCATGGCTGATCATTCCCTCAGTACTCCTTTCCTGCTTTCTCTCCATACCCCTTGATCCCCTTAGCCGTAAGGGCCATATCTAATTCCCTATTGAATATATCCAATGAACTAGCATCAACTACTCTCTGCGGTAGGGAATTCCACAGGTTAACAACTCTCTGAGTGAAGAAGTTTCTCATCATCTCAGTCCTAAATGGCCTACCCCTTATCCTAAGACTGTGTCCCCGCATCTAACTTGTCCCGTCCAGTCAGAATCTTATATGTTTCTATGAGATCCCCTCTCATCCTTCTAAACTCCAATGTATAAAGGCCCAATTGATCCAGTCTCTCCTCATATGTCAGTCCTGCCATCCCGGGAATCAGTCTGGTGAATCTTCGCTGCACTCCCTCAATAGCAAGAATGTCATTCCTCAGATTAGGAGACCAAAACTGTACACAATATTCCAGGTGAGGCCTCACCAAGGCACTGTACAACTGCAGTAAGACCTCCCTGCTCCTATATTCAAATCCCCTAGCTATGAAGGCCAACATACCCCATTTGTCTTCTTCACCGCCTGCTGTACCTGTATGCCAACTTTCAATGACTGATGAACCATGACACCCAGGTCTCGTTGCACCTCCCCTTTTCCTAATCTGCCGCCATTCAGGTAATATTCTAACTTTGCGCTTTTACCCCCAAAGTGGATAACCTCACATTTATCCACATTATACTGCATCTGCCATGAATTTGCCCACTCACCTAACCTATCCAAGTCACCCTACAGCCGCCTAGCGTCCCCCTCACAGCTCACACCGCCACCCAGTTGAGTGTCAACTGCAAACTTGGAGATATTACATTCAATGCCTTCATCCAAATCATTGATGTATATTGTAAAGAGCTGGGGTCCCAGCACTGAGCCCTGCGGCACTCCACTAGTCACTGCCTGCCATTCCCCGTTTATCCCGACTCTCTGCTTCCTGTCTGCCAACCAGTTCTCTATCCACGTCAATATATTACCCCCAATACCATGTGCTTTGATTTTGCACACCAATATCTTGTGTGGGACCTTGTCAAAAGCCTTTTGAAAGTCCAAATACATCACATCCTCTGGTTCTCCCTTGTCCACTCTACTAGTTACATCCTCAAAAAATGCCAGAAGATTTGTCAAGCATGATTTCCGCTTCATAAATCCATGCTAACTTGGACTAATCCTGTCACTGCTTTCCAAATGCGCTGCTATTTCATCCTTAATAATTGATTCCAACATTTTCCCCACTACTGATGTCAGGCTAACTGGTCTATAATTACCCGCTTTCTCTCTCCCTCCCTTTTTAAAAAGTGGTGTTACATTAGCTGCCCTCCAGTTCATAGGAACTGATCCAGAGTCGATAGACTGTTGGAAAATGATCACCAATGCATCCACTATTTCTAGGGCCACTTCCTTAAGTACTCTGGGATGCAGACTATCAGGCCCTGGGGATTTATCGGCCTTCAATCTCATCAATTTCCCTAACACAATTTCCTGCCTAATAAGGATATCCTTCAGTTCCTCCTTCTCACTAGATCCTCGGTCCCCTAGTACTTCCGGAAGGTAATTTGTGTCTTCCTTCCTGAAGACAGAACCAAAGTATTTGTTCAATTGATCTGCCATTTCTTTGTTCCCCACTATAAATTCACCTGAATCTGACTGCATGAGACCTACATTTGTTTTCACTAATCTTTTTCTCTTCACATATCTATAAAAGCTTTTGCAGTCAGTTTTTATGTTCCCTGCAAGCTTCCTCTCGTACTCTATTTTCCCCCTCTTAATTAAACCCTTTTTCCTCCTCTGCTGAATTCTAAATTTCTCCCAGTCCTCAGGTTTGCTGCTTTTTCTGGCCAATTTATATGCCTCTTCCTTGGATTTAACACTATCCTTAATATCCCTTGTTAGCCATGGTTGAGCCACCTTCCCCGTTTTATTTTTACTCCAGACAGGCATGCACAATTGCTGAAGTTCATCAATGTGATCTTTAAATGTTTGCCATTGCCTATTCACCATCAACCCTTTAAGTATCATTTGCCAGTCTATTCTAGCCAATTCACGCCTCAGACCATCAAAGTTACCTTTCCTTAAGTTCAGGACCCTAGTTTCTGAATTAACTGTGTCACTCGCCATCCTAATAAAGAATTCTACCATGTTATGGTCACTCTTACCCAAGGGGTCTTGCACAACAAGATTGCTAATTAGTCTTTTCTCATTACACATCACCCAGTCTAGGATGACCAGTTCCCTAGTTGGTTCCTTGACATATTTGTCTAGAAAACCATCCCTAATACACTCCAGGAAATCCTCCTCCACTGCATTGCTACCAGTTTTCGTTAGCCCAATCAATATGTAGATTAAAGTCACTCATGATAACTGCTGTACCTTTATTGCATGCATCCCTAATTTCTTGTTTGATGCTGTCCCCAACCTTACTACTACTGTTTGGTGGTCTGTACACAACTCCCACTAGCGTTTTCTGCCCCTTGATATTCCGTAGCTCCACCCATACCGATTCCACATCATCCAATCTAATGTCCTTCCTTACTATTGCGTTAATTTCCTCTTTAACCAGCATTGCCACCCCGCTTCCGTTTCCTTTCTGTCTATCCTTCCTTCCATATAGGAACTCTGCCACCATAATGTACTCCTGATTATAAAGGACACTATTAACGTGTATTTCCAGATGTGCTTATTTTGTTCCTTTTGATTTGTCTCCAATGCAACCAACAAGTTTCACTATACTGATTAAGTCCTTGATCTATTCATCTTTCACCATACTTTTAAAATTAATTGGGTTTCCAACAACAAGTATTTATACAGCGCCTTTAACGCAGGAAAACGTCCCAAGGCGTATTGTAAGACAAAAAAAATTGACATTGAGCCATCATAAGAAGTTAGGACAAATGACCAAAAGCTTGGACAAAGTGGTCAGTTTTAAGGAGTGTCTTAAAGGAGGAAAGAGAGGTAGAGAGGCGGAGAAGTTTATGGAGGGCATTCCAGAGTTTAGGACTATGCAGCTGAAGGCAGGGCCATCGCTGGTTGAGCGATTAAAATCAGGACAGAATTTGAGGAGCGCAGATATCTCGGGGTTTGTGGGGCTGGAGGAGATTACAGAGATAGGGAGGGGCGAGCCCGTGGAGGGATTTGAAGACCAGGATGAGAATTTTGCAATCGAGGCTTTGCATAACCTGAAGACACTGAAGGTCAGTGAGCACAGTGGTGATGGCTGAACGGAACTTGGTGTGAGTTAGGACACGGGCAGCTGAGTTTTCGATGATCTCAAGTTTACATAGGGTAGAATGTGGAATAGTCAAGTCTCGAGGTAACAATGGATGAGGGTTTCAGCAACAAATGAGCTGAGGCAGGAGTGGAGATAGGCAATATTATGGAGGTGGGAATAGGCGGTCCTAATTATGCGAAGGATATGTGGTCGTAAACTCAGTTCAGGGTCAAATATTACATCAAAGTTGCGACCTGTGTGGTTCAGGCTCAGACAGTTGCTAGGGAGAGGGATGGAGTCAGTGACTAGGGAACAGAGTTTGGCGGCGCCTGAAGACAATGGCTTTGGTCTTCCCAATATTTAATTGGGGAAAACTTTTGCTCATCCAGTACTGGATGTCGGATAAGCAGTCTGACAATTAAAAGACCATGGAGGGGGTCAAGAGAAATGGTGGTAGAGCTGGGTGTCGTCAGCATATATGTGGAGACTGATTCCGTGTTTTCGGATGATGTCGCCAAGGGGCAGCATATAGATGAGAAATAGGATGGGGGCAAGGATAGATCCTTGGGAGACCCTAGAGGTAACAAAGTGAGAGTGGGAAGAGAAGCCATTGCAGGTAATTCTCTGGCTATGATTAGATAGATAGGATTGGAACGAGGCAAATGCAAACCCACCCAGCTGGACAATGGTGGAGAAGCCTTGAAGGAGGATAGAGTGGTCAACCATGTCAAATGCTGCAGACCGATCAAGAAGGATGAGGAGGGATAGTTTATGTTTGTCACTGTCACATAGAATGTAATTTGTGACTTTGATGAAAGCAATTTATTGTTGAATCGTTTAGAATCCTTACACCTGGTTGCCAAAAAGAATGCAGCTCCTTTTCTCATGAATTTTGCCACCGAATGATAAGGGTTCCACAGATAATGTGCATGACTCATCTAACCAACAACAATGTAAATGGAAGTCTTTTGTGAACAGAATACCAGCAGAAGTTTTGATAATAGTGAATTCATAAGTTTAATATTTTGGACCTTTATTTTAAAGAGGTCAAGCATTTATTCTGCTCAATCAGCAACAGTGAAAACAATATCACACATACAGTAAATATACAAATATTTATTTTATTAATGGAAACAGTCAACTGAGATGTTTGGAGACTAATTGATGTCTCTGGGTACATATTACCCAATAACAGTACTCAACTGTGAGGAATGTATTATTATAACAGAGTTATTTTCCACAGTAATATTTGCCAGAATTTGAGTCAGTGGCGAAGCAAAGGCGTTCACCATTGGCCCCGAAGTAAGCTTCACACAAAGATCTCGTGATCTCTGTGTTGAGAATTTTGGGTTTTCCGACACATAGTTCAAATCAACAGAATATAGTGGGGATCCCCTAGTGCAAGCTGCTGAGACATCAACAAGCTGTCTAAGCAGCCAATCAAAATGCAGAATTATCACAGACCATGAACAAGGATGAGAATAAGCTCTTAAAATTCTAACTTTTAAAAAATGTTAGAGAGAGCAAAACAAAGATTGGGGCTGTCACCTGGGGAAAGGCAAATAAAGATGAGCAAACATTAAAACAATAAAACATTTTTAAGTTTCTTGAAAATTTTAGATTTTTATTAACATGGATAAATTTGATACTGCACAAAATAAAAATTAGCTTTTCAGGGCCATAAACTTTGTTTAGCAGTCAATTCCCCAGCTAATTAACAGTACACTGTCAATTCCGCAGTTACATCTAATTCCTTTGGACCTAACTTTTAGTGGGGAATTTAACAGCGTAATTACTGCAAAAGAGCTGAAGTTTTCATCAGTTTCCCTGATTTCAGAGATTATACTGACTGCCAGTTCTGTTGTGGGGGTGGGGGGCGGGTGCGACTCGGTGGGCACAGCTTAGCCTGTGGGGGTGAGGGGGGGGGACTCGGTGGGCACAGCGCAGCCTGTGGGGGTGGGGGGGGGGACTCGGTGGGCACAGCTTAGCCTGTGGGGGTGGGGGGGGGACTCGGTGGGCACAGCGCAGCCTGTGGGAGTGGGGGGGGACTCGGTGGGCACAGCGCAGCCTGTGGGGGTGGGGGGGGGGACTCGGTGGGCACAGCGCAGCCTGTGGGAGTGGGGGGGGACTCGGTGGGCACAGCGCAGCCTGTGGGAGTGGGGGGGGACTCGGTGGGCACAGCGCAGCCTGTGGGAGTGGGGGGGGACTCGGTGGGCACAGCGCAGCCTGTGGGAGTGGGGGGGGGGACTCGGTGGGCACAGCGCAGCCTGTGGTGGAGCAGTGAATGACGGACCGCTACTTCAGGAATGCCGCATTAAGCTGCGCATCCACTAAACCCTGAAGTTGCAGTGAGTTTCAACGGCGAAATGACAACGAATGCTGCCAGTTCGCTGTCATCCCGACTGCAAATTCTAGGCCATTGAATGGTAATCACTAGCACTGGATTAAACCAGAAGTCTGGAGACATTAAGCAAACTTTAAAACAAAATTGAACAGTTCTGACTCAAATATCATGTAATGAATGTTAACACAAAGTTTTACATTTATATTTTGTGTAACTGTGCATTAGGGGCCCATAAGATAGACCGCGAGACTGCTAAAAAAAATACAGTCTACTATTAATTTGAAGTTGATTGAAAAAAATAAAATTATTCAGTAGTTTGAATAAAGGAATTTCAATAAGACAGAACCGGAGGTGTTTTTACATGGTTTGTTTGAATTAATGGTAATTTGAATTAAGCAACTAAGAGGAGTGAACTATAATTAAAGCAGCCTGCCTCCCCTCTTTGTTGTCTTTTTTTTACTGGCAATGATAGGAAAAACACTGAGGGCCCGAAATTCATCAGGATGTAAGGGCCGCCCATTTCTCGGTGGTATTCCGGCAGTTTGTGGTTTAAAACCACCGGAATACCGCCGAGACCGAAGACCACGAGTTTCGTCAAAAGATTTTGGGTGGTATGCGAGCGGTATGCAGCATTATAGTTGATCAAGATCGACTTTCTTGTCGATAGATGGTGTGGCACTGCTCTGCGCATGCGTGAATTTTTTTTTTGCTGTTTCTTTACAGATGCTTTTCCCCTGCAACTTTGGGCGTCAGGGGTCACCTGTGCATGCGCAGAGAGTTGGAGTCGAGCGAGAGAGAGTGAGAAGGAGCAGCAAAGTATTCGAGAGTCAGTTGTTTTCATCAGAGATTCCAGAGTCAAATACTATTAATAACAAATAATCAAATATACAATATCAATAATAATAATACATATTTTATAAATAAAAAATCATATAATAAATATAATAAATATAAATATAATGGAAATGATGAAATAGAAGTCTAAGCACAGAAATATCAAGAAGGACGGGAGGTTGAGGGCGCCCGCCTTCGACAAAATGGAGCTACCTGCCCTGCTGGCGAACATCACGGAGAGATACTCTGACTTAACCAAGGGTGGTCGTGGAAAGCCCCCCCATAGGAGTACAACAAAATATGGGACGAGATCAGGGAGGCTGTCTCCTCCACAAGTACAATGGTACGCACTGGAGAAAGGTGTCGTAAGAGGTGGAATGACCTGGTGAGAGTAGCAAGAGTAAGAATGATTTTATTTATGCACCCTCCATGTGCCATGCACCATGTAAATATAGGTTCCATGTAACACGGATGATGTTATTTATTCCAAGGTTACAGCGATGTATTTGTGCTTTCAGGCAATGACAAGTGGATCAACCTAGTGTTTTGATATGTGTGTGTATGTGTGAACCTGTGTGTATTCGATGTTAAATGGATTGAAGATTTTTACTTTCATTTGCTTTATTTTCTGCAGAAGAAGACATCTGCAATAGTAGCGGATCAGCGTCATACAGGGGGGAGGACCCCCAATGCAAGAACTATTGACAGAGATTGAGATCCGTGCCCTGTCGCTGGTCGCTGACCCCTGCCAAGCACTTTTAAATGTTTTGTGCATCCAGACTCGGAGGATTCAGACCAGACCTCTGCAGAGAGACCAGATGACAGACCCACTGCCTCCACCTCTGACATCACCCAGCCCTATTCCGACTTCACCCCTGCCAGAGATGATGAAGAGGAAGAGGAAAAGCAGCTCATCCTGGAGCCAGTGGAGGTGGGAGGTGGAGACGGAGGAGGAGATAACAGTTAAATCTGGGCCAGCTAGAACATACTCCACCAGCGACTCTATATTCAGGGGATTCCCCCATGCCTCCTCGGATTCTGTGGGACCAAGCGGTGTGCAGCAATGCACCTCCAGCATTGCAGCGCCTTTACCGTAGCGACGGAGGGTTGGTGGAGTAAAGGCCCATTGCTGCAAGACAGATGGGCATGTACCAGGACATGGTGCGTCTGTCACAGGCCAGCGTCGACATAGGTCGAGAGCTGCTCAAGGCCATGGCTACGATAGCTGGAAACATCACGGCTCTATTAGAACGAAAGTCAGAGGATATGTCACATCTGATCACCGCGATGGAGCAAACCGCCGACTCTGTCGATGCTATGCGGCAATAGCGGGATCGGGATATAGCGTGGAATCCCCCCTTGCCATAGTAGTCAGGTCAACAGCACCTGAAGGTGGGCAGCTGCCAGCAGCTTCCAGCCCTGAAGCTGTGCCTTCCGGATCATTGCGCCTGCAATGTCTCAGCCCCAACGACAGCAACAGCACTCGGGGTGTACTGCTGTACACCGGCTTAGTACCACCATGAGGAGGTCCAGGCTCAGGGGCATTGGGAAAGGGAAGGGCGGGAGTAAGAAATGGGGGGTGAGTCCGAAGGGTGGGGGAGTACGCAGTCGAGGTCGAGGACAGTAAAGAGTGCTTTGTTGTATTCAATTGTTCATTGTTAATTTAAAATAGTTGAAGTTCGATTTTTTTAAAGTTTATTTCAAGTTGTTAAAGTTGTTACAATTTTTCAAAGTTATACTTATAAGTTTTACAAAGTTTTTTAATTGTTCTATATATTTAACATTTTTACATAAACGTTTGAATTGAATTTAAGCATTCTTGTACAGTGTCAAACTTTTGGGGTAACAGTGGGGTCCCATACACTGTGTGCAGGAAAAGATGAAACCCCGCTTTCCACATTTAGCAAAGCGTTCATTTACGAGCTGCTGATGTAACAATTTTGCAGTGGCATACGTTCCGCGAGCCCTCCACTGTGGTGTTGTGGGGTGGTGCCATGGGTTCATCTGGAAGCTCCTCCTCATCCTCCTCCCCCTCATTTTCCTCTTCTTCCTCCTCCGTCTCCTGCACTCTCTCTTCAGGTGGTCCCGCAATCCCTGTGGCAACTCCTGTCCCTGCATGATTGCTAAATTATGCAACATGCAGCATGCCATTGTGAACTGAGCAAGGCCAGGGTGGTATTGCAGCCTGCCTCCCAAG
The DNA here is from genome assembly GCF_044704955.1 of Pristiophorus japonicus. Classification (NCBI taxonomy): domain Eukaryota; kingdom Metazoa; phylum Chordata; class Chondrichthyes; family Pristiophoridae; genus Pristiophorus; species Pristiophorus japonicus. The sequence continues at coordinate 140,546,403 of NC_091986.1, forward strand.
TGGTCCAAGAATCGAAAGCACTGCTTCAGCACTCCAATTGTCTTTTCGATAATGTGGCTCTTATTATATCATTGCTCAGCTTCTATCTGAGAGTTACGCAGGGGGGTCAAGAGCCAGGTGGCGAGGCCGTACCCTTTGTCCCCCAACATCCAGCATTTACCTTGTAGCTCAGACTTCAACAGGTCAGACACAGTGCTCTCACACAAGATGTGCGCATCATGGATGCTCCCTGGAAAGTAGGCATTCACTGCCATTATGCACTACGTATGGTCGCAAACGAGCTGCACGTTGAGGGAGTGGAATCCCTTATGGTTTTGGTACATCTCCGGCTCATGTAATGTTGCTCGCAGGGCAATATGGGTACCGTCAACAGCACCCTGCACCTTGAGGAAGCCGGCAATGTGTGCAAACCCCAAAGCCTTCTCACTCTGTGCCTCCCTGGTCATTGGAAAGTTTATAAATCCCATCTGGCATGCATACAGTTCTTTGGTCACCTGTCAAATGCAGCGATAAGTAGCGTGCTGAGAAATGCAGCATACGTCCCCTGCTGATGCCTGAAAAGAGCCATATGCGTAAAAGGAAAGTGCCGCAGTCACCTTCATCTCGACAGAGTGTGCAGTTATGTTAGTGGTACTGGGCTGCAGGTCTGCCTTAATGAGCTGGCAAATCTCATTGATCACCTCTTTTAAGAAGCGCAGCCGTCAGGTCCAAGTATGAGCCCCTCTCCCTGAAAGTCCTTCAGGGGTAAGGCTTCCTCCTCCTCATCAGTCTGCGGCCTCCTCCATTAACCTGATAATTCTTACTCTTAATATATTTATAAAAACTTTTACTATTAGCGTTTGTATTACTTAAAAAAAATTGTATTCCTTTTTGTTGCTCTTAATATTTCTTCATATTCCTATGTTGTTTGCTATATTTCTCCCAGTCCTGTGGATTACCACTTATCTTGGCATTTGCGTAAATCACTTCCCTTAGCTTTACACTGTGCCTTACCTCATAGGTTGACCACAGTTGCTTGACCTACATGGAATGTTTACTGTTATGGGGTATATTGGTCTTGTATTGGGGGTAAATACTTCATTGAATACCTCCCACTGTTTTTCTGTAGGTTCAAAGTTCTACAAGTAACAGCAGACTGTAAAATTTTGTGCTTGTATTCTTTCACCTATTGAGAAGGTCTAAAATTCCTAACATAACCATGGAGGATTGGCTTAAGCTTCAGCTTTAGTCATGTCCATGTACAGGCTAAGAGCCATCCCAATTCCTCCAGTGTTGGAGAAGATAGAATCTGACATGGGTTCGGCTAATCTAAATTATTGCACTGATCTTGGTTTAGACTGTAACAAGATTAGGAGCAAAATAGTAATCAGATTCAAACTGTTTTGTAAAACAATAATAAGCAGGGGCACATTTTGTTGAAGATTGCCATGAATCTAATAACTTGTCTAGCTATCTTCACCACTGGTGCACTGAACACAGTTTGGATATGGCTACCAAATCAAGGAACTGGATGTTTAACTGGAGAGAGCTTGGTACCTGTGCAGAATAGAAGTAGGTGGATGGCATCAGCCAGTATTTCTTGACCAGGTATTCTCAGTTCCCCATAAGTCTTTATAAATGAAAGCCCTGAGTTTCAGAATCCTCTTTGTCACTCATATGTGAGTCCTCTCCATATTGCCAATGTCTTTTTGAAGGGATACACTACTGAAAATTTAACACAATGTTATAAATGTGGATTTCCAAATTGGATATACAGATTTAAAATAATTAGTGGGAGTAATTTGGGAGCGCCCATTTGGAGCGCTAACTTCTGAAAGTTGAAAAGATTAGCGTCAGGGGCTAATGATTTTCAGCTTTAAAAAATTTGGTGTTTGCGCTTGAGGAAGGAAGTGGAGCGCTAAATCAAGTGCTTCACTTCCTTTCTAGAGCACTAAAGGATGCAGGCGGGGTGGTAGTGGTGCAGCGCTGCACAATGGGCCATGCAGCGCCGCCGTGATTAGAGACTCCTTCCCTCCCTTAAAGGGAAGGGCCATCGCTGCAGGCTCTGCATTGGGACCAGTTGGCTGGACCCGACAGCAGCCGCAATCCGGCCCGATCAACACCATGCACTCCAGCAGAGTGCCGGGCTGATCAATTATGGCCCAGGAGAATTCAAAAAACATTTTTAAAATAATTTCAGAAATTTTGGTACTTACCTCGGCAACCTCTCCTTTAACTTTTGCCCCCCGAAGTGCTAGGCCTCTCATTCACCGCCTCCTGCAGCTGTCGGTGTTTTCGCCCGGTGATGCTACAGGGGACGGAACCGAAGTTCGGCTCCGGGGCGATGCGCACGGCAATGACGTCATGATATCTGGGCGAAGGAGATCGGGACGCAAAGCCTTACTGCCGCCGCAAACCTCTCGCCGAAGTTAACGGGAATCGTTCATCTTGCCGCGCCCAATTGGTGAGTTGTTAGCGACCCATTATGGTCCCCCAGAGGCGATAATGGGAGGTGCTAAGGAGGCCAATTTCTAGGCCCTAGTTTTGACTGAAATGTATGCCTTCAAGATTCTTTCCATTCTTGATAATACCTTCACATTGACTGGATATCATAAATGAATAGAAAGCAAGAGTCCTAGGGGATCATCACTGGGAAGGATGGTGAGCAATCTGAAATGTTAATGTTCTTCTTTCCTTTTCAAACCTCTTATTCATTTCCACATCACTACAGGATTAAAAACTTTAATCTTAAAATAAAGTTAAAAGTTTTTATTTAAAAAAAATCCAACTGTATTACTATTACCATTATAAGAACAACATGATGGCCTACAGCAACAAACAGTTGAATCTTTCATGTGATTATATCAGGAGTGACACTGAGAATGATTTTATTGGCTGACGTCATAGTTTCTGTATTATACCGACAGTAAATTAGGCTTGGATCAAAAATAAAGTCAATAAATTTAATGTTTATTTGTAAGGTTTTATTTATTGCGGTTTCATAATACAAATTATGTACATTTGAATAAATTATACATACAGTTTTCCTAGAAAAATGTATCACGTTAAGATAAACAGGAAACAAGTCTGCAGAATGTATCCTGTTTACGTGGCTTACAGGAGACCAGCTCAGTATATGTTGAAAGCTCATCTCCATGACTTTCTATGTGCTCATTCTATTTACAAAAAGGACTAGTGATAAGTAAGGAAAATTGAACGTGTAATACTGATTGGTCCTTTTGCGACCGAAGGAGAAAAAAAACAATAGAAACTGTCACCATGGTCTCAAATAAACAACTCTTTAATAACTAACCCCAGAGTTGTCCAGTCATTTTCATTTCAAAATAGATACTATTTTAATGTATTTTACTTTTAAAAATGAACTGAGCTTTATGGGTTTGTCACCTGTCTCTCTCTTTTTGATTATAATTTTCTCTCCTAACCTTTCCTTGTATTGACAGTTCTTGCTAGTAGGTGTGTTGATTGTCATAATATTGCAATTCTGTATATCACTAAAACAGTATAATGAGTTTTCCAACATCTTATATTTTGAGTGCCTAAAACATAATGTATTGGTAGAAAGATAAACACTAATAACAAGCTTACCACTGTAACTATAAGACTGTCTGATAACAGTAGAGCAGGATCAAGATTTTAAATAAAATCTATCACTTTGATTCTTCTTTTCTTTGTATCCCATTAAGAAGACTTCAGCATTATTAAACGTTTACCATAGCGCTATAGATTGTTGCTTTCACAACCACCTGATGCCAGGTTTTAACACAGATCAACACTTTCATGAATATAACTATTGCTGCTATTACTTGAAATATGCTGTAAGTATTCATTTAAAATATAGATATTTATAAGTACTGAGGAAAAAAATAGCTACAGTTAAAATCTAAAACTATAGGGCTTCTGTTGCATTAATTTAGAGGTGACAATTTACTTAGATACAGCAGACCAATAACTGTGAAAGTATCATCCCTGTATCACATTTAGCAAATCTAACATCAGAGATAAAATTCACGCATTTTAAGTCCTCATCGCACTTTAAAATAATTTGCTTTAGGATGAGATGCACAAATTAATAAATTTCATGCAATCATATAAGAACACAAAAGAAATTATACAAAACATTAACTGTTTTTGATTGATATTTAAAATGTGTTTAGAAACTTTCAATAGGATAGATGGAAGTAAATGACTGGTGTGCTGCCTCTTAAGCTTCCTCTTGCTGCACACATTAATTGATCATTTTCTAATAATCATCAAACTCAATAGTAGGTGTTAAAAATTAGGGATACCTAAAATGTATCTGGCTACATGAATGAAATTGTGACACGAATAATACTTTTAGATGATTGTATTAGAGCTCGAGACAAATAAGGGGTTAATGTATAAGTTATGTTTTACTGGAACTGCTTCAGTTTCGTTTTCCTGGAAAATGAGCATGAGATAAGAGTCTCTAGTCTTGGGAGGACAGGGCCGGATGGTTTAAGGGGAAGACAGTCCTCCACATGCTGTAGGCCATGATTGGTCAATTACAGAAAGCATGTGTAAAGGTTGTGAGGACCCCTGATAGGTGGGAGATAATAAGCAGGTTGGCCTTTTTCCATGACTTAAACAAAGAACTCGACATACCAATGGGCACCTTATTTTAAGGGGAAACCTTATAGATTAAATGGTCTTGTCGATATTCTACCCCTGGTCCACCCCTAAAAAGGGTATAAAAGAAAGACCTGAAAAGATCCTAGCACAGAAGGTGGAGTGAAGAGCTTCCATGAGTGGATCGATGGTCTAACACTCTTCCGTTAGTGCACCCATGCTGACCCTAGTCTAACACTCTTGGTGGTTCTAGAAGAGAGGGAGAAAGGTCGTAAGCCAAAGAGCTGTTCATGCACACCAGCTGTCTGTTCGATTGGGGCTGGTACCAGCTACTTGTCATGGTCGTATGTTTTTGCTATATAACTTGTGTGTTATATTTCATCCTAAATTCCAATTAAACACAATATACCTACCATATTGGTTTGCACTCGATCCTGATTAATTGAAAGACGAGGTCTAGTTAATCTCAACATAGGCCCTAGATCCAACCCTATTATGTTAGTCTTTTGTGCATTTTAGGTCTCTACACTGATCAGGCTCTGCTTTACACAGAGAAACACCACTAGAAAGGAATTCATGGTTCATAGATTATTTAGGGAGATGTGTAGGAGCAGGTCATGTTACAGCCACATTTCTATTCATGTTTAGTGCGTCAGCATGTTTTTGCTTAATTTTCTTGTGTTTAGTGCATTACAGATTGCACAGACTTGAGCCGGTATTTTTGGTACTCTAAAACTAACTTGTTCAAATTGCTCCTGAACTTTTAAAATTGTCCCTTAATGAGATGTCTCCTGAGAATAGAATAACACAAAGCATAACATTCAGGATCCTGAATAAGAATTAAGGAACTTGAATACAGAACCTTTCTCTCTAAAGTTTCACTATTGTCTTTTGCCTCATTGGGCCTAGGACTCTGAGTAAGCACTAAAAAATGACATATACTGGACCCACAAACAATACTTCACATGGTATTTATGGCACGGATTACAAATTTGGACATTTGGGTAAGATAGCAAGATTGGCTATCGGTGTACCTTGTGTGCACTCTAGAACATCCATACACAAGGCTTCTACAGCATCCATCCTTTCAATATGCACAAGCCTGGTCAGCAGATCAGGGATGCTGTAACCTGCTGTGCTTATACGGTCAAAGAGTTGCATTCCATCTGTCATTCCACCTATTTCATCCCTCTTCAGCCCAAAACTTTCTGCCAGATGACGCCATGTTTTTACAATAGCTTTATCCGTGCTGTAGGTAGAACTCAACATTCTGCTGGTTTTCTCGAGACAGTCAAAAGGCAGTTCTGTAGGGCTGAGCCCTGAAAATATGAATTATAGTAATTTATTAAAACTAGAATATCACTTGTATAATAAGCATTTCAGAATAGCTAGGAGACTTGGGGGAATTAAATATTGTTCTCCACCCCTTCTGCACCCCTGCATTTAGAACTACAGATTCTCATTACCTTTGTAAAAATAGTCTGGGATCACCTAAAATTATTAAAAGTGGTCCACAGAATTAAATAAAACAACCCAATAGCTTTATTCTGATGTATTTATATGGCATATGAGATTTTCAGTAATCAAAGCTCTCCATCCCTAGAGAATGTTCTGAATTGTAGTGAGGACAAACAACAGGTTTGGATTTCTCAGCAGGGAACTACATTCGCACAGGATGACCAATATGGCATCCACCATTTTGACCTTGTGAATTTATCCAATTTTGAAGTGACACAAATTTTGAGGAAAAATGAAAAGCCATTTCTCTTTAATCATAAATCTTAAAATATAGGAGATTTTTTTAAATGATAAAAAACAAATTACTGATAGAAAGTTGACAACATATGAACCATTTAAAATTAATTACAGTGCATTTTGTACATCCAATGATATCAGAACTCATGATAATGACCATGTTAACATATAAACCTCAGTTCAAGTGCATTTCCAAGTAGATTTTATTAGTTTAGTAATTAAATGATTGAAAAATTCAATATGCTTTATAATTTTTTTATATTTTTCTCAACTTGTAGCACTTTGGGGTAAGGAAAATTCACAAAATTGAAAGTAATTTATGGCTTGAATAGTTTGGAAAACAGTACATTCCTGATGCATTACCTTCTGTGAAACTGCATACTTTCTTGCACAATTCAAGTATCTTTTCCCTTCGTGTCTGTATCTGGAAAATTAACATTACCCATTTTCAGTTAAAAGAATAAACATTGGGTTAAGAACCATATACTGTAGAGCAGGTTTCTACTTAAATGTACAATCACTCTTTGAGAGGTGTATAAAAAACACATTAGTGTGAAGGTTGTATCACATAGGTTTTTTATGCACTGGTAGGCACACATGCAGACAGTTGTTCAATCTTGGTTGCTGTGCTACAGTAAGAATGTCTAGGTATTGAAGGCAGTGCAAAAAAGACAACCAAACATATTTACGGCAACTGAACTATAACGTTTATGGGATTCTTTACTCTGAAGAGGGAGGCACAGCGGAAATATTCAAGATCCTTAAAGGAATCGATTAATTGAACCCCAATAATGTTTAAGATTATCACAAATTCTAGAAACAGAGGATATGGGTGCAAGCTTTGAAGAGGAAATGTGCACAAACAATTTAGATTGAGCATGCGGTCCTAAAGTAATGAAGGGTGCTCATAAATGCAAGTTTTTTTTTTCTTTTCACCTGATGAGTGGACTTCTGGAGTACGTGGCTGGTTTTGCACAAAGTTACGCTGCTGCCCTATTTCATACACCCAAATAATCAATCTTTAATTACCTGTAGTACGTTTCTAGCATGCATTCATAAATAGTCTCAAAAAATTCAGACTATGTCCTGCCTCTAATACTTGTGTTTATATAATGCCTTATCATGCTGTCAAAACATTTCAAATCGCTTCTCACAATGAATTGGTTTTGTAGTGCAATGACTGTGACTAATTAGGCAATTGTCCTACAAACCAAAATGAGATGAATAACTGGTTAATTGTTTTTTGATGGCATTGATTGATGGATGTTGCCCAGGTTACCAGGAGGACCATCAAGAGAAGGACTGCAGCAGATCAGGGAGAATGCCCATCAACATTTTCTCAGGCAACTAGGTATGGGTGATAAAAATCCAGTTTTGCCCATGTTGCCAACATCCTGAGATCAAATATATGTAAAAAAAAATCAAATATGTTAAAAAAATCAAGCTCCCAGCACTTCTTAAAATAACGACAGGATATTTAGAATCCTCCTGAATTGGTAGAAAGGACTTTAATTTTAACATCTCAGCTGACGAACAACACTTCTGACCATATCAGTACTGTGGTGGAATGTCAAGCTCAATGGAAGTGATTAGTTCCTAATTATCATGGAGCCAACAGTTTGACAGGAAATATATTCTCTTAAATTAACAAAATACAGAATCACAACACAGTATAGGATATGGCAGCATAATAATTATATTGCTGGACTAGTAATTCAAAGGCCTGGACTAATAATCCAATAGAACGGGGAGGGTTTAAACTAAGTTGGCAGGGGGATGGACTCCAGGATGTACTATTAGAAAGGAGAAACAAAGGGCACAAAGGATTGGGAGAGATGGATAGTACTAAAGCAATAAATAGTAAGGTATTATATGGGTTCAGCCTAGGAGAGAACACAGGGAGTTCTAAGATAGGTTTACAGTGTATGTATGTGAACACATGAAACATGGTAAATAAGGTTGGTGAGCTGCAGGCGCAAATAACCACATGGGAATATGATTTCATGGCAATAACGAGACCTAGCTCAAAAAAGGGCAGGATTGGGTATTTAATATTCCTGGATATAAGGTGTTCAGGAAAGCTAGGAGGTGGCGTGCCAGTATTGGTTAAGGAGAATGATACATGGTGGAGAGAGAGGACGTCCTGGAGGGGTCAAGGACAGAATGTACATGGCTAGAGTTAAGAAATAATAGAGGTGCCATTACACTACTAGGTGTATTCTATAAGCCACCAACTAGTGGTAAAAATATGGAGGAGCAAATTTACAGAGAAATTATAGAGAGATGCAAGAACTATAGAGTAGTGATAATGGGTGACTTCAACTATCCTAATATAGACTGCGATAGCAATAGTGTAAAGGGAAGAAAGGGGGAAGAATTTCTGAAGTGTGTTCAGGAGAACTTTCTGGATCAGTATGGTTGCAGCCCAGTGAGGAAGGAGGCATTGCTGGATCTGGTTTTGGGGAATGAGGTGGGTCAAGTGGAGCAAGTGTCAGTAGGGGAACATTTGGCGATCATAGTATCATAAGGTTTAGATTAGCTATGGAAAAGGACAGTGAGCAATCTAGAGTAAAAATACTTAATTGGAAGATAGCCAATTTCAATGGGATGAGAACAGATAAATTGGAGGCCCAAGTAAATTGAAATCAAAGATTGGCAGGCAAAACTGTAATGGAGCAATGGGCTGCCTTCAAAGAGGAAATAGTTCAGGTACAGTCGAGGTAGATTCCCACGAGGGGAAAAGTAGGGAAACTAAAATCAGAGGAAAGAGATGGCGAGTAAGATGAAACGGAAAAAGAGCACAAATGGCAGACGTGAGGTCGAGAATACATTCGAGAATCAGGTTAACTGTCGAAAGTTCAGAGTAGAAGGGGAAAAAAAGAGGGGCAAAGAGAATAGAATGGCAGCTAACATAAAAGGTAATCAGACGTCTACTATAGGCATATTAATAGTAAACGGGCAGTAAGAGAAGGGGTGGGGCCAGTTAGGGACCAAAAGGAGACCTGTGCATGAAGGCAGAGGATATGGTTGAGGTGATAAATGAGTACTTTGCATCTGTCTTCACCAAGGAAGAAGATGCTGCCATAGACATAGTGAAGAAGGAGGTAGTTGAGATACTGGATGGGATAAAAATTGATAAAGACGAGATATTAGAAAGGCTCTCTGTACTTCAAGTGCCACGTGCTAGTCAGAGTAGGAATCGCAGGATAGTTCAGATGAATACGTGGCTTGAGGAGAGGTGCAGGAGGGAGGGATTCAAATTCCTGGGACATTGGAACCGGTTCTGGGGGAGGTGGGACCAGTACAAATCGGAAGGTCTGCACCTGGGCAGGACCGGAACCAATGTCCTAGGGGGAATGTTAGCTAGTGCTGTTGGGGAGGAGTTAAACTAATATATCAGGGGGATGGGAACCTATACAGGGAGACAGAGGGAAGTAAAATAGGAGCAGAAGCAAAAGATAGAAAGAAGAAAAGTGAAAGTAGAGGACAGAGAAACCCAAGGCAAAAATCAAAAAGGGCCACATTGCAGCAAAATTCTAAAAGGGTGTGTTAAAAAGGCAAGCCTGAAGGCTCTGTGCCTCAATGCGCGGAGTATTCGTAATAAGGTGGACGAATTAACTGCACAAGCAGCAATTAATGAATATGATATAATTGGCATCACGGAGACATGACTCCAGGGTGACCAAGGCTGGGAACTCAACATCCAGGGGTATTCAACATTCAGGAAGGATAGACAGAAAGGAAAAGATGGTGGGGTAGCGTTGCTGGTTAAAGAGGAAATTAACGCAATAGTAAGGAAGCACATTAGCTTGGATGATGTGGAATCTGTATGGGTAGAGCTGTGGAAACCAAAGGACAGAAAATACTAGTGGGAGTTGTGTACAGACCACTAAACAGTAGTAGTGAGGTTAGGAATGGCATCAAACAAGAAATTAGGGATGCGTGCAATAAAGGTACTGCAGTTATCATGGGCAACTTTAATCTACATATAGATTGGGCTAACCAAACTGGTAGCAATACGATGGAGGAGGATTTCCTGGAGTGTATTAGGGATGATTTTCTGGACCAATATGTTGAGGAACCAACTAGGGGGCTGGCCATCCTAGACTGGATGATGTGTAATGGGAAATAACTAATTAGCAATCTTGTTGTGTGAGGCCCCTTGGGGAAGAGTGACCATAATATGGTAGAATTCTTAACTAAGATGGAGAATGACACAGTTAATTCAGAGACTACGGTCCTGAACTTAAAGAAAGGTAACTTCAATGGTATGAGATGTGAATTGGCTAGAATAGACTGGCAAATTATATTTAGAGGGTTGACGGTGAATAGGCAATGGCAAACATTTAAAGATCACATGGATGAACTTCAACAATTGTACATCCCTGCCTGGAGTAAAAATAAAACGGGGAAGGTGGTTCAACCGTGGCTAACAAGGGAAATTAAAGATAGTGTTAAATCCAAGGAAGAGGCATATAAATTGGCCAGAAAAAGCAGCAAACCTGCAAATGGGAGAAATTTAGAATTCAACAGAGGAGGACAAAGGGTTTAATTAGGGGGGGGGGAATAGAGTATGAGAGGAAGCTTGCCGGGAACATAAAAACTGACTGCAAAAGCTTCTATAGATATGTGAAGAGAAAAAGATTAGTTAAGACAAACGTAGATGCCTTGCAGTCAGATTCAGGTGAATTTATATAAGGGAATAAAGAAATGGCAGACGTTAAACAAATACTTTGGTTCTGTCTTCACTAAGGAAGACACAAATAACCTTCGGGGTCTAGTGAGAAGGAGGAACGGAAGGATACCCTTATTAGGTGGGAAATTGTGTTAGGGAAATTGATGGGATTGAAGACCGATAAATCCCTGAGGCCTGATAGTCTGCATCCCAGAGTACTTAAGGAAGTGGCCCTAGAAATAGTGGATGCATTGGTGATCATTTACCAACAGTCTATCGACTCTGGATCAGTTCCTATGGACTGGAGGGTAGCTAATGTAACACCACTTTTTAAAAAAGGAGGGAGAGAGAAAATGGGTAATTATAGACCAGTTAGCCTGACATCATAAGTGGGGAAAATGTTGGAATCAATTATTAAAGATGAAATAACAGCGCTTTTGGAAAGCAGTGACAAGATCGGTCCAAGTCAACATGGATTTATGAAACAGAAAGCATGCTTGATAAATCTTCTGGAATTTTTTGAGGCTGTAGGATGTGGTGTATTTGGACTTTCAAAAGGCTTTTGGCAAGGTCCCACACAAGAGATTGGTGTGCAAAATTAAAGCACATGGTATTGTGGGTTATGTACTGACGTGGATAGAGAACTGGTTAGCAAACAGGAAGCAGAGAGTCGGGATAAACACATCCTTTTCAGAATGGCAGGCAGTGACTAGTGGTGTGCCGCAGGGTTCAGAGCTTGGACCCCAGCTATTTACAATATACATTAATGATTTAGATGAAGTAATTGAGTGTAATATCTCCAAGTTTGCAGATGACACTAAACTGGGTGGCGATGTGAGCTGTGAGGAGGACGCTAAGAGGCTGCAGGGTGACTTGGACAGGTTAGGTCAGTGGGCAAATGCATGGCAGATGCAATATAATGTGGATAAATGTGAGATTATCCACTTTGGGGGCAAAAACACAAAGGCAGAATATTATCTGAATGGTGGCAGATTAGGAAAAGGGGAGGTGCAACGAGACCTGGGTGTCATGGTACATCAGTCATTGAAAGTTGGCATGCAAGTACAGCAGGCAGTGAAGAAGGCAAATGGTATGTTGGCCTTCATAGCTTGAGGATTTGAGTATAGGAGCAGGGAGGTCTTACTGCAGTTGTACGGGGCCTTGGTGAGGCCTCACCTGGAATATTGTGTTCAGTTTTGGTCTCCTAATCTGAGGAAGGACGTTCTTGCTATTGAGGGAGTGCAACGTAGGTTCACCAGACTGATGGAGAGACTGGATCGACTGGGACTTTATTCACTGGAATTTAGAAGGATAAGAGGGGATCTCATAGAAGCATATAAAATTCTGACAGGACTGGACAGGTTAGATGCAGGAAGAATGTTCCCGATGTTGGGGAAGTCCAAAACCAGGGGACACAGTCTAAGGATAAGGGGTAAGCCATTTAGGACTGAGATGTGGAGAAACTTCTTCACTCAGAGAGTTGTTAACCTGTGGAATTCCATACCGCAGAGTGTTGTTAATGCCAGTTCATTGGATATATTGAAGAGAGAGTTAGATGTGGCCCTTACGGCTAAAGGGATCAAGGGGTATGGAGAGAAAGCAGGGAAGGGGTACTGAGGTGAATGATCAGCCATGATCTTACTGAATGGCGGTGCAGGCTCGAAGGGCCGAATGGCCTACTCCTACAACTAGTTTCTATGTTTCTATGTTTCTAAGTAGATAAATCACCTGGACCAGATGGGATGCATCTAGGACACTGAGGGAAGTGAAGGAAGAAATCGAGGAGGTATTGGCCATAATCTTCCAATATTTATTGGAAATAGGAGTGGTGCCAGAGGACTGGAGAATTGTAAATGTTACACTCTTGTTCAAAAAAGGTATAAAGATAAACCTAGCAACTGCAGGCCACTCAGTTTAATCTTGGTAGTGGGGAAGCTTTTAGAAACAATAATTAGGGACAAAATTAACTGTCACTTGGACAAGTGTGCTTTAATTATGGAAAGCCAGCACGGATTTCTTAAAGGCAAATCCTACATGCCTATAGTAGATGTCTGATTACCTTTTATGTTAGCTGCCATTCTATTCTCATACCCTCTCTTTGCCACTCTTATTTTCTTTTTCAGTTCTCTGAACTTTAACCAACTTGATCGAGTTTTTTGATGAGGTAACAGAGAGGGATGATGAGGGCAATGCAGTTGATGTGGTGTACATGGATTTCCAAAAGGTATTCGACAAAGTGCCACATAATAGACTTGCCAGCAAAGTTGAAGCTCATGGAATAAAAGGGACAATGGCAGCATGGATACAAAATTGGCTAAGTGACAGGAAACAGCGTAGTGGTTAACGGTTATTTTTCGGACTGGAGGAAATTACACAGTGGGATTCCCCAGGGGTCGGTTTTACAACCACTGCTTTACTCAATATATATTAATGACTTGGATGTGGGTGTACAGGGCACAATAAAAATTTTGCAGATGACACAAAACTTGGAAGTATTGTGAAGAGTGAGGAGGATAGTGATAGACTTCAAGAGGACATAGACAGGCTGGTGGAATGGGGGGACACGTGGCAGACAAAATTTAACACAGAAAAGTGGAAAGTGATACATTTTGGTAGAATGAGGAGAGGATATATAAACTACAGGTGCAACGTCCCGAATCCGGAACTCTCGGGACCAAGGCTGTTCCAGATTTTGGGTTTTGCCAAATTTTGGAACGTCTTTCTGATGCCACTAATCCAGAAACACCCGAGCCCAGGTTTGGGTACTTCTGGATTTCGGAAGCTCAGAAAGGGTGGGGTGCTCGTCAATGAGCTGTTCGGGTCGTTGGGTGAGGCCCCGCCACTGTGGAAGTGTTCGGGTGGGGCCCCGCCGTGTGGAAGTGTTCGGGTGGGGCCCCGCTGGGTGTAAGTGTTCGGGTGGGGCCCCGCCATGTGGAAGTGTTCGGGTGGGGCCCGGCCACTGTGGAAGTGTTCGGATGGGGCCCGGCCACTGTGGAAGTGTTCGGGTGGGGCCCCGCCGTGTGGAAGTGTTCGGGTGGGGCCCCGCCGTGTGGAAGTGTTTGGGTGGGGCCCGGCCACTGTGGAAGTGTTCGGGTGGGGCCCCGCCACTGTGGAAGTGTTCGGGTGGGGCCCCGCCACTGTGGAAGTGTTTGGGTGGGGCCCCGCCGTGTGGAAGTGTTCGGGTGGGGCCCCGCCACTGTGGAAGTGTTCGAGTGGGGCCCTGCCACTGTGGAAGTGTTCGGGTGGGGCCCCGCCGTGTGGAAGTGTTCGAGTGGGGCCCTGCCACTGTGGAAGTGTTCGGGTGGGGCCCCGCCGTGTGGAAGTGTTCGGGTGGGGCCCCGCCGTGTGGAAGTGTTCGGGTGGGGCCCCGCCGTGTGGAAGTGTTCGGGTGGGGCCCCGCCGTGTGGAAGTGTTCGAGTGGGGCCCCGCCGTGTGGAAGTGTTCGAGTGGGGCCCTGCCACTGTGGAAGTGTTCGAGTGGGGCCCTGCCACTGTGGAAGTGTTCGAGTGGGGCCCTGCCACTGTGAAAGTGTTCGGGTGGGGCCCGGCCACTGTGGAAGTGTTCGGGTGGGGCCCCGCCACCGTGGAAGTGTTCGGGTGGGGCCCCGCCGTGTGGAAGTGTTCGAGTGGGGCCCTGCCACTGTGGAAGTGTTCGAGTGGGGCCCTGCCACTGTGAAAGTGTTCGGGTGGGGCCCGGCCACTGTGGAAGTGTTCGGGTGGGGCCCCGCCACCGTGGAAGTGTTCGGGTGGGGCCCTGCCACTGTGGAAGTGTTCGGGTGGGGCCCTGCCACTGTGGAAGTGTTCGGGTGGGGCCCCGCCACTGTGGAAGTGTTCGGGTGGGGCCCTGCCACTGTGGAAGTGTTCGGGTGGGGCCCCGCCGTGTGGAAGTGTTCGGGTGGGGCCCCGCCGTGTGGAAGTGTTCGGGTGGGGCCCTGCCACTGTGGAAGTGTTCGGGTGTGGCCCCGCCGTGTGAAAGTGTTCGAGTGGGGCCCCGCCGTGTGGAAGTGTTCGGGTGGGGCCCCGCCGTGTGGAAGTGTTCGGGTGGGGCCCCGCCGTGTGGAAGTGTTCGGGTGGGGCCCTGCCACTGTGGAAGTGTTCGAGTGGGGCCCTGCCACTGTGGAAGTGTTTGGGTGGGGCCTTGCCACTGTGGAAGTGTTTGGGTGGGGCCCCGCCACTGTGGAAGTGTTCGGGTGGGGCCCGGCCGTGTGGAAGTGTTCGGGTGGGGCCCCACCGTGTGGAAGTGTTCGGGTGGGGCCCGGCCACTGTGGAAGTGTTCGGGTGGGGCCTTGCCACTGTGGAAGTGTTTGGGTGGGGCCCGGCCACTGTGGAAGTGTTCGGGTGGGTCCCCGCCACTGTGGAAGTGTTTGGGTGGGGCCCCACCGTGTGGAAGTGTTCGGGTGGGGCCCTGCCACTGTGGAAGTGTTTGGGTGGGGCCCCACCGTGTGGAAGTGTTCGGGTGGGCCCCCGCCGTGTGTAAGTGTTCGGGTGGGGCCCCGCCGTGTGAAAGTGTTCGAGTGGGGCCCTGCCACTGTGGAAGTGTTTGGGTGGGGCCCCACCGTGTGGAAGTGTTCGGGTGGGGCCCCGCCGTGTGTAAATGTTCGGGTGGGGCCCGGCCACTGTGGAAGTGTTCGGGTGGGGCCCTGCCACTGTGGAAGTGTTTGGGTGGGGCCTTGCCACTGTGGAAGTGTTTGGGTGGGGCCCCGCCACTGTGGAAGTGTTTGGGTGGGGCCTTGCCACTGTGGAAGTGTTTGGGTGGGGCCCCGCCACTGTGGAAGTGTTTGGGTGGGGCCCCGCCACTGTGGAAGTGTTTGGGTGGGGCCTTGCCACTGTGAAAGTGTTCGAGTGGGGCCCCGCCGTGTGGAAGTGTTCGGGTGGGGCCCTGCCACTGTGGAAGTGTTTGGGTGGGGCCTTGCCACTGTGGAAGTGTTTGGGTGGGGCCCCGCCACTGTGGAAGTGTTCGGGTGGGGCCCGGCCACTGTGGAAGTGTTCGGGTGGGGCCCCGCCACTGTGGAAGTGTTTGGGTGGGGCCCCACCGTGTGGAAGTGTTCGGGTGGGGCCCTGCCACTGTGGAAGTGTTCGGGTGGGGCCCGGCCACTGTGGAAGTGTTCGGGTGGGGCCCGGCCACTGTGGAAGTGTTCGGGTGGGGCCCGGCCACTGTGGAAGTGTTCGGGTGGGGCCCGGCCACTGTGGAAGTGTTCGGGTGGGGCCCTGCCACTGTGGAAGTGTTTGGGTGGGGCCCCACCGTGTGGAAGTGTTCGGGTGGGGCCCGGCCACTGTGGAAGTGTTCGGGTGGGGCCCCGCCACTGTGGAAGTGTTCGGGTGGGGCCCCGCCACTGTGGAAGTGTTCAGGTGGGGCCCGGCCACTGTGGAAGTGTTCGGGTGGGGCCCCGCCACTGTGGAAGTGTTCAGGTGGGGCCCGGCCACTGTGGAAGTGTTCGGGTGGGGCCCCGCCACTGTGGAAGTGTTTGGGTGGGGCCCGGCCACTGTGGAAGTGTTTGGGTGGGGCCCGGCCACTGTGGAAGTGTTCGGGTGGGGCCCGGCCACTGTGGAAGTGTTCGGGTGGGGCCCCGCCGTGTGGAAGTGTTCGGGTGGGGCCCCGCCGTGTGGAAGTGTTCGGGTGGGGCCCGGCCACTGTGGAAGTGTTCGGGTGGGGCCTCTGCCACTGTGGAAGTGTTCGGGTGGGGCCTCTGCCACTGTGGAAGTGTTCGGGTGGGGCCCCGCCACTGTGGAAGTGTTCGGGTGGGGCCTCTGCCACTGTGGAAGTGTTCGGGTGGGGCCCCGCCACTGTGGAAGTGTTTGGGTGGGGCCCGGCCACTGTGGAAGTGTTTGGGTGGGGCCCGGCCACTGTGGAAGTGTTCGGGTGGGGCCCGGCCACTGTGGAAGTGTTCGGGTGGGGCCCCGCCGTGTGGAAGTGTTCGGGTGGGGCCCGGCCACTGTGGAAGTGTTCGGGTGGGGCCCCGCCGTGTGGAAGTGTTCGGGTGGGGCCCCGCCGTGTGGAAGTGTTCGGGTGGGGCCCTGCCACTGTGGAAGTGTTCGGGTGGGGCCCCGCCGTGTGGAAGTGTTCGGGTGGGGCCCGGCCACTGTGGAAGTGTTCGGGTGGGGCCCCGCCGTGTGGAAGTGTTCGGGTGGGGCCCCGCCGTGTGGAAGTGTTCGGGTGGGGCCCCGCCGTGTGGAAGTGTTCGGGTGGGGCCCCGCCACTGTGGAAGTGTTCGGGTGGGGCCCCGCCACTGTGGAAGTGTTCGGGTGGGGCCCCGCCGTGTGGAAGTGTTCGGGTGGGGCCCCGCCAAGCAGATGTTCGCACGAGGCCCCGTCGCTGAGATGTTCACGCGGGGCTCCACCGCCGAGATGTTCGCGCGGGCTCTGCCAAAGAGATGTTCGCACGGGCTCTGCCAAAGAGATGTTCGCGCGGGCCCTGCCAAAGAGATGTTCGCACGGGCCCTGCCAAAGAGATGTTCGCACGGGCCCTGCCAAAGAGATGTTCGCAAGGGCCCTGCCAAAGAGATGTTCGCACGGGCCCTGCCAAAGAGATGTTCGCGCGGGCCCTGCCAAAGAGATGTTCGCGCGGGCCCTGCCAAAGAGATGTTCGCACGGGCCCTGCCAAAGAGATGTTCGCGCGGGCCCTGCCAAAGAGATGTTAGTGCGGGGCTCCGCCGAGGAGCTATTCGGGGGAGACCTCGCCGCCGTGGAGGAGTTCCTTGTCTGGCCCGAGGTAGGTGGGCTCGGGCAGCCGAGGTAAAGGGGAGGGAGGGGGGCCGGGGTGAAGTCAGGGCGGATGAAGTCGGGGCGGGCGAAGTCATGGTGAAGTCGGGCCAGAGCGAAGTTGGTTCGCCGAGGCGGGGTGGGGGGGGAGTCCGGATAGCGGAACATTTTCCATTTTCCGGACGACCCTGCCACGGATCGGCCCGGTATCCGGATTCCAGAACATTCTGGATTCCGGAACTCCGGATTTTGGAGGTCGAACCTGTAAAGGGTACAATCCTAAAGTGGGTGTATGAACAGAGAGACCTAGGGGTATATGTGCACACACTCTGGAAGATGGCAGGGCAGGTTGAGAAAGCGGTTAAAAAAACTTACGGGATCCTGGGCTTCATAATATAGGCATAGAGTACAAAAGCACAGAAATTATGATGAACCTTTATAAAACACTGGTTCGGCCTCAGCTGGAGCACTGTGTCCAATTCTCAGCACCACATTTTAGGAAGGATGTTAAGGCCTTAGAGAGGGTGCTGAAAAGGTTTACGAGAATGATTCCAGGGATGAGGGACTTCAGTTACATGAATAGACTGGAGAAGCTGGGGTTATTCTCCTTAGAGCAGAGAAGAGAGGAGATATGATGGAGGTGTTCAAAGTCATGAGGGGTCTAAACAGAGTAGATAGAGAGAAACTGTTCCCATTGCAGAAGGGTCAAGAACCAGAGTACACAGATTTAAGGTGATTGGCAAAAGAACCAAAGGCGACAGAAGAATAAACTTTTGTACACAGCGAATGTTTAGGATCGGGAATGCACTGCTTGAATAGGAGATAGAGGTAGACTCAATTACGGCTCTCAAAAGGGCGTTGAATAAGTACCTGAAGGAAAAACATTTACAGGGCTAGGGGAAAGGGCAGGGGAGTGGGACTAGCTAAATGTTCCTGCAAAGAGCAGGTGCGGGCCGAATGGACTTATTCCGTGCTGCAACCATTCTATGATTCTATGAATGCAAGTTCAAATCCCATTATAGCAATCTGAGAATTTCAATTCAGTTTTAAAAGAAACTGGAAATAAAAAGCTGGTTGGTATCAGTAAAAGATAAATCTGTCTTAAAAACTCAACTGGTTTCCTGTCCTCTAGGGAAGGAAACCTGCTGTCTTTCCCAACCTGGCCTACATGTGACCGCAGTCCCACATCAATGCAGGGTAACCAAGGCTGGGAACTCAAAATCCAGAGGATGGATAGACAGAAATAAAAAGGAGGTGGGGTAGCGTTACTGGTTAAAGAGGAGATTAACGCAATAGTAAGGAAGGACATTAGCTTGGATGATGTGGAATCTGTATGGGTAGAGCTGCAAAGCATCAAAGGGCAGAAAACGTAGTGGGAGTTGTGTACAGCCCACCAAACAGTAGTAGTGAGGTTGGGGATGACATCAAACAGAAAATTAGGGATGCGTGCAATAAAGGTACAGAGTTATCATGGGTGACTTTAATCAACATATAGTTTGGCTAACCAAACAGGTAGCAATACTGTGGAGGAGGATTTCCTGGAGTGTATAAGGGATGGTTTTCTAGACCAATATGTTGAGGAATCAACTGGAGAGCTGGCCATCCTAGACTGGGTGTTGTGTAACGAGAGAGGATTAATTAGCAATCTTGTCGTGCGTGGCCCCTTGGGGAAGAGTGACCATAATATGGTAGAATTCTTCATTAAGATGGAGAGTGACACAGTTAATTCAGAGACTAGGGTCCTGAACTTACAGAAAGGTAACTTCAATGGTATGAGACGTGAATTGGCTCGGATAGATTGGCGAATGATACTTAAAGGGTTGATGGTGGATAGGCAATGGCAGACATTTAAAGATCACATTGATGAACTACAGCAATTGTACATCCCTGTCTGGTGTAAAAATAAAATGGGGAAGGTGGCTCAACCGTGGCTAACAAGGAAAATTAGGGATAGTGTTAAATCCAAGGAAGAGACATCTAAATTGGCCAGAAAAAGCAGCAAGCCTGAGGACTGGGAGAAATTTAGAATTCAGCAGAGGAGGACAAAGGGTTTAATTAGGAGGGGAAAAATAGAATATGAGAGTAAGCTTGCAGGGAACATAAAAACTGACTACAAAAGCTTTTATCGATATGTGAAGAGAAAAAGATTAGCAAAGATTGATGTAGAGCTCTTGCAGTCAGAATCAGGTGAATACATAATGGGGAACAAGGAAATGGCAGACCAATTGAACAAATACTTTGGTTCTGTCCTCACTAAGGAGACACGAATAACCTCCCGAAAATACTAGGGGACCGAGCATCTAGCGAGAAGGAGGAACTGCGGGAAATCCTTATTTGTTAGGAAATGGTGTTAGGGAAATTGATGCGATTGAAGGCCGATAAATCCCCAGGGCCTGATAGTCTGCATCCCAGAGTACATAAGAAAGTGGCCCTAGAAATAGTAGATGCATTGGTGGTCATTTTCCAACATTCCATGGACTCTGGATCAATTCCTATGGATTGGAGGGTAGCTAATGTAATCCCACTTTTTAAAAAAGGAGGGGGAGAGAAAACACGGAATTATAGACCGGTTAGCCTGACATCGGTAGTGGGGAAAATGTTGGAATCAATTATTAAAAATGAAATAATAGCGCATTTGGAAAGCAGTGTCAGGATCGGTCCAAGTCAGCATGGATTTATGAAAGGGAAATCATGCTTGACAAATCTAGAATTTTTTGAGGATGTAACTAGTAGAGTGGATAAGGGAGAACCAGTGGATGTGGTGTATTTGGACTTTCAAAAGGCCTTTGACAAGGTCCCATACAAGAGATTAGTGTGCAAAATTAAGGCACAAGGTATTGGGGTAATGTATTGACGTGGATAGAGAACTGGTTGGCAGACAGGAAGCAAAGAGTGGGAATAAACGGGTCCTTTTCAGAATGACAGGCAGTAATGAGTGGGGTACCGCAAGATTCAGAGCTTGGACCCCAGCTATTTACAATATATATTAATGCTTTAGACAAAGGAATTGAATGTAATATCTCCAAGTTTGCAGATGACACTAAGCTGGGTGACAGTGTGAGCTGTGAGGAGGATGCTAAGAGGCTGCAGGGTGACTTGGGCACATTAGGTGAGTGGGCAAATGCATGGCAGATGCAGTATAATGTGGATAAATGTGAGGTTATCCACTTTGGTGGCAAAAACAGGAAGGCAGATTATTATCTGAATGGTGACAGATTAGTAAAAGCGGAGGTGCAACGAGACCTGGGTGTCATGGTACATCAGTCATTGAAAGTAGACATGCAGGTACAGCAGGCCGTAAAGAAAGAAAATGACATGTTGGCCTTCATAGCGAGAGGATTTGAGTATAGGAGCAGGGAGATCTTACTGCAATTGTACACGGCCTTGGTGAGACCACACCTTGAGTGTTGTGTGCAGTTTTGGTCTCTTAATCTGAGGAAGGACATTCTTGCTATTGAGGGAGTGCAGCGAAGGTTCACCAGGCTGATTCCCGAGATGGCAGGACTGACATATGAAGAAAGACTGGATCGACTAGGTTTATATTCACTGGAATTTAGAAGAATGAGAGGGGATCTCATAGAAGCATATAAAATTCTGGGATTGGACAGGTTAGATGCAGGAAGAATGTTCCCAATGTTGGGGAAGTCCAGCACCAGAGTACACAGTCTAAGGATAAGGGGTAAGCCACCGAGGACTGAGAAGAGGAGAAACTTTTTCACCCAGAGAATTGTGAACCTGTGGAATTCTCTACCACAGAAAGTTGTTGAGTCCAGTTCGTTGGATATATTCAAAAGGGAGTTAGATGTGGCCCTTACAGCTAAAGGGATCAAGGGGTATGGAGAGAAGGTAGGAGTGGGGTACTGAAGTTGCATGATCAGCCATGATCATATTGAATGGTGGTGCAGGATCGAAGGGCCGAATGGCCTGCTCCTGCACCTATTTTCTATGTTTCAATGGGCCCAAGTTTCGGGCCGCGCCTAAAATGGTGCAACCCGGACCTGGACGCCCGTTTTTCGCGCCACAAAGTGCGCCTAAAAAAAACTTACCTATTCTCCGGCTTCCTGCAGGTCCTCTGGAGCCGGGCGCGGCGCAGCACAAGTTGTGGGGGGGCGGAGCCAGGTCCCTGCGCTGAAAACAGTGCCGGGACCTCTGCACATGCGCGCTACAGTGGGCACGCAAGTGCAGTAGCTCCAGGCGTCCAAAACTGTGGGAGGGGCTCGAAGCATGCAGCCCCTAGCCCTGGCCGAATGGCCTCACTGGGGCTGCGTGGATAAGGCTCACCTCCCACCTGACCCGACTTGATTCCCGCTCCCCGGACCGGACCGGACCCGACCCCCGCTCTCCCCCCTCCCCGCCCCGGCGACCCGACCTCCGCTCCCCCACCCCTCCCGGTGACCCGACCTCCACTCCCCCCCCCCCATCGCCGACCCGACCTCCGCGCCCCCCCCGACCTACGCGCCTCCCTCCCCCCCGCCCCCGACCTCCGCGTCTCTCTCCTCCCCCCCCACGCCCACCCCCGACCTCCGCGACTCTCCCACCCCCGACCTCCGCGACTCTCCCCCCCCCCCCCCGGCTCTCCTCCCTCCCGACCTCCGCGACTCTCTCTCCCCCACCCCCCCGGACCTCCGTGACTCTTCCACCCCCGACCTCCGCGACTCTCTCCCCCCCCCCCCCCCACGCCCACCCCCGACCTCCGCGACTCTCCCACCCCCGACCTCCGCGACTCTCCCCCCCCCTGGCTCTCCTCCCCCCCCGACCTCCGCGACTCTCTCTCCCCCACCCCCCCGGACCTCCGCGACTCTTCCACCCCCGACCTTCGCGACTCTCCCCCTCCCCCCCCGACTCTCCCCCGCCCCCCCCCCCCGGACCCCACGACCTCCGCGACTCTCACTCCCCCCCCCCGACCTCCACGACTCTCCCACCCCGACCTCCGCAACCCCCCCGACCTCCGTGACCCCCCCAACCTCCGCGACCCCCCCGATCTCCGCGACCCCCCCGACCTCCGCGACCCCCCCCGCCGGACCCGGGACCCGAGACCCGAGACCCGATGCCACCTACCTGTAAATCCAGCCCGAAGTCTTGGGCCCGGCCGTTCAGCCTCCTTCTCTCCCTCCTTCCCCTCTCCTCTCCTTCCCTCCCTCCCCTCTCCTCTCCTTCTCTCCCCCTCCTCCCCCCCCACCCCCTCCCCCCTCCTCCCAACCGCCACTCCACCCCACCTCCCCTCCTCCCACCCCCCCTACCCCCCACCCCACCTCCCCCCATCCCCCTCTACCTCCCTCCTCCTTCCTCCCCCTCTTCCCCCCCATCCCCTCCCCTCGCTGTCAGAAACATAGACACTGACAGACAGAGAGTGAGAGGCACTGACAGGGACACACTGGGGGGGTCATCCCAGCACGCTGTTGGAGGACTCCTAGTGCTGCAGTCGGTAAGTAGAAAATGTTTTATTTATTGATTTTTTAATGTAAGAATTATTTTTTATTAATTTTTTTTGATTGATTTATTGGTTGATCTATTGATGTATTTATCATTTATTATTTTTGATGGCTCTTTATTTGTAAAACTGAAGTGTTTAATGTTTGTAAACTTCCCTTTAAACCCCCCCCCCCCCCATTCCCTATGCCTGATTTGTAACCTACGCCTGATTTTCTAAGTGTAGACAAGGTTTTTCTGAGCGTACAAAAATCTACACTTACTCCATTCTAAGTTAGTTTGGAGTATGTTTTCACTGCCTAAACTTTCAAACTGGGCGTAAATGGCCAGATACGCCCCCTTTTTGAAAAAAAATCTGTTCCAAACTGAAACTGTTCTAACTGACTAGAACTGGAGCAAACTAAATACCGAGAATTGCAATTTCTAAGCTACTCCATTCTGAACCAATTGCTCTAAAAAAACAGGAGCAACTCAGGCTCCTATGTTTCTAATGCGGTTGATTCTTAAGTGGCTTAGCAAGCCATTCAGTTGTATCAATTCACTATCACAAGGAATGCAGCGGTTGAAGAAGAAAGCTCACCACCACATTCTTGGTGCAACTAGGAATCGGCAATAAATGCTGGTCTTGCTAGTGATGCCCACATCCTGAGAATGAATGAATAAAAAATATATATTTTAATCACGGAGTGGTTGGCCAGTAAATTTGCTAGTGCAATACACTTTTTATGATGCTAGAAATGCAAACTTCTACATGTTAGTATTTTAATATGATCTGCTTACACCACAGATGGTGTTCTATGCCACTGTACAGAAACATGAAATGAGAATATAAAAAAAGTAAGCAAACACGTAAGGAAAAAAGACATTAAGAGTATTGTAAGTTCTGTGCCACTGGGGTCAAGTTATATGAATAAAACTTTAAAAAAATATTTATTAAAAACACTTATATGGCTTGAAATTAGTTTTTATTTATTAGAACACGTATATGGCTTTGTGCATTACTTTGGCAATCTGACACAGAAATAAAAGGCTAGCTGGTGTGGAGAATGGAAATATTCTGATAGATGCAGTACAGATTAGGTTAGGCTGCATTGTTGGGACATCACAGGGGAAACTATACTATGCATATAACCCATGTTGTACCTCACCTGAAAGCTCCTGATACTGACACTGACTGAATTTAAAAAATGGAAATGTGTTTCATTTCCCAGCACTAGCATTCATCACCTTGATAATGAGAACTATATTGGCATGTCTTGTGATAGCCTTCATCCACTCTGCTCAACAAACTTAAAGAACTTGCATTTATAGAGTGCTGTTCACACCCTCAGCATATGCTAAAGTGCTTTACAGTCAATGAAGGTAGACACTGTTGTTACATAGGCAAATATGGCAGCCAATTTGCAAACAGAAAGTTCCCACAAACAGCAAAAGCGATAATTGGTGGTGGTCGAGGGATAAATGTTGTTCAGAACACCAGGAAAACTCTTTGCTCTTC
This sequence comes from Pristiophorus japonicus, assembly GCF_044704955.1. NCBI lineage: Eukaryota > Metazoa > Chordata > Chondrichthyes > Pristiophoridae > Pristiophorus > Pristiophorus japonicus. Next base: position 140,571,046 of record NC_091986.1, read on the forward strand.
TTTAAATAGAACTGTGGGATATTTTATGCCCATCAGAATAGGCAGACAGGGCCTAATGTAAAGGGTGTAATGTATTATCTGAAAAACATGAATAAAGCTTACATCGTTCTGGGACCAGGAATAGCAGTGGGAACAGGATGAGTTAATGCAAAACAGGTAGACTGCCTGTCCAGTGTCTCCTTCATTTAGTGTACCATTTCAAATATATGTCTCTGGAGTAATACATAATATTCCCAGATCCCACCTGCATTTTATTTCATGTAGAAAGCCTTACCCCAGTTGCTTTGTTATTTGTTGATTTATCTCTCGTTAAAGGAACCAGTGACAGGAGGCATAAATCAGACATTCCCTGCTTGTCTAATGCAGCTTCTTCATCACTGTCCATACTCCGACTCAAAAGTTGCTCATTTTCTGAAGAAGCATCATTTTCACTGGGGAAGAAAATAGATTGAATACATCAGGAAATATTGTGCAAAAAATACAATTTACATCAAGATTTATCTATGCACTAAAATGTTTTATTCCTTCATTCTGCGTAGAAGAAGTTAAACACTATGCTTAAGGGTAATTAGCTAAATCTTGTGACCCAAATAGTAATAAGGCAAGGTAGTCAAGGCTAAATTATTGGCGTTCTTCCAAAATAATTAGATACTATGGGCCCAAGTTTCCACATGATTCGCGCCTGATTTTTAGGAGCAACTGGTGGAGAACGGACTATTTTAGAAATCGCAATTCTCCACATTTTTTTTTCTGCAGTTCTAGTCAGGTAGAACAGTTCTAGTTTAGAACAGAATTTTTTCTTCAAAAGGGGGCGTGTCCAGCCACTGACGCCTGATTTGAAAGTTTCCACAGTGAAAATGTACTCCAAACTAAAGTAGAATGGAGCCAGTGAAGATTTTTGTAGAACTGAAAAAACCTGTTCTACACATTAAAAAATCAGGCGCAGGTTACAAATTAGGCGTCCAGAACGAGGTGGGGGGGAAGGGAACTCATTAAATTCGACAATAAATCCTTATTTATACTTCTACAAATATTATACAAATAAATCCAACCTAAATAAACATTTATAAGCCACGAAAAGATTAAATAAACCATCTTCCTACCTGTGTGAAAGTGCTTCAGCCAGGGAGAATTCTGCAGCCGTTCGTGCCGCTGAGCGGGGGGGGGGGGGGGGGAGGGAGGGAGAGAGAGAGGGGAGGGAGGGAGGGAGGGAGAGAGGGAGGGGAGGGAGAGAGAGAGAGAGAGAGGGGGAGGGAGAGGGGGAGGGAGGGGGAGAGAGGGAGGGAGAGAGAGAGAGAGGGGGGGGCGTCGGGTCGGGGAACAGGAGCGCGGGTCGGGTCAGTCGGGGGGGGGGAGCGGGTGTCGGGTCGGTGCGGGGAGCGGGTGTCGGGTCGTCGGGGGGGGGGAGCGGGTGTCGGGTCGGGTCAGGTCAGGTCGGCGGGGGGGTGGGGTGGGGCGGTAGAGCGAGTGTCGGGTCTGGTCAGGCGGGGAGCAGGAGCTGGCCGTGAGAGGAGCCCCAGTGAGGCCATTCAGCCAGGGCTAGGGACTGCGTGCTTCGGGCCCCTCCCACACAGTTCGGCGCCTGGAGCTACTGCACTTGTGTGCCGACTGTAGCGCGCATGTGCAGAGGTCCCGGCACTGTTTTCAGTGCCGGGACCTGGCTCCGCCCCCCCACAGCTTGTGCTGACTGCGCCAAGGGCCTGAGGACCTGTAAGTAGGTGCAGACTACCGAGGATTTTTTTAGGCGCCGTTTTAGGCGCGAAAAACGGGCACCCAGCTCGGAGGGGCGCCCGTTTTTTTTCTTGTGGAAACTTGGGCCCTATGATGGGAGAGTTAGTATACCAGAGGACTGAGCTTAAATATGCCAAATGTCTTTTCTCATCCTTGATTGATGTTATTATATCAGTGTACTACTAAAGAAATATTAACAGTGTCTCACAGAGATCTGAAACCTCCCTGGTTTCCGGTATCTTCCATATTGTGCCCTATCCATATAATGAAATAGTCAGCCATGACCTCTCCATAGCTATTGAATGCTCAGAACTCTCAATGGAAATATATAATGGGATAAAAATATTCAAAGTACCTTTATAGAAATATACTAACAGATGTTTAACATATAAAGGGACTGATAATGCAGTTTCCCGTGCATCATGAGCCACTGGCAATGATACTGGTAGATGCTACATGCACAAATGAACTGATCACCCTGATTAAAGGGAGTTCAGAATATTTCAACAATTTACTTTATGGGAACTCCAAGTCCATCTCATGATGTGCCACGCAGCTTGGGTGCCATCAGCCAGTCTTCTCTTCTTTTTAGGCAGTCCCTCGAATCGAGGAAGACTTATTTCCATGTCAAAAAAGGGATGAGTTTGATGAGTTCACAGGTATTTCAATGAAGGACCTAATATTCCAGGTCCCGAACTAAATCTTGAAGGTTGGAAGATGCCTCTGCCTGGATTTTATTGAATGTGTGGTGGCTGTTGCATTCCAGCCACCACATGGGCTTGACAGAGCTTGGTCTTGGTCCAGTGGCAAGGATTAACCAAGACGACTGGAGACCAGCTCTGCTGCACAGACCTAGGGCACACACATATCACAGTGTGGGCTGGCCCGTGCTGCCCCTGTAAAGGACTGATGGGTGACGATTGCGCACCGGATGCTTTTCTGGTCTGTGGGCAGAGGACCAGGGAAGGCTGTAGAGTTGGAGGAATGCCCAAATCTTTTTTTAATTTATAATTGGAGACCTGGACTGCATTGTACATATGGCAAATGTGTCTGACAGAAATGGGGATAAATATATTTTTTTAAAGACTTGCATTTATATAGCGCCTTTCATGACTACCGGACATCACAAAGCATTTTACAGCCAATGAAGTTTTTTTTTGGAAGTGTAGTCACTGTTGTAATGTAGAAATGCAGCAGCCAATTTGCACACAAGCAAACTCCCACAAACAGCAATGTGATAATGACCAGGTAATCTGTTTTTTTGTTATGCTAATTGAAGGATAAATATTGGCCAGGACACCAGGGATAATTCCCCTGCTCTTCTTCGAAATAGTGCCTTGGGATTTGTTACGTCTGCTTGAGAGAGCAGACGGGACCTCGGTTTAACATCTTAGCGAAAAAAAGACAGCACCTCTGACAGTGCAGCATTCCTTCAGCACTGCACTGAAGTGTCAGCCTAGATTTTTCATGCTCAAGTTGGGCTTGAACCCACAACCTTCTGATTCAAAGGGAAGTGTGCTACCCACTGAGCCACAGCTGACTTTAGAAAGGTATGTGTCATTACAGCTTTGAGTTTTTTTCTACGTAATATTTAGAATGCAATCCCACAATTGTGAATCATTGTCGATTCAGGTAGCTATAAAACAAAAATGTTTTTCTAATTTTATGTTCTTTTTTAATGATAATGTGCCAAGAACATCTATTATGAAATTTATATCAGTTTGCTAGCGTTGTATGCTTAGGCTAACAACAAATATACATAATACAGAAACCAATGCAAATTGACTTACCTTTTCTCAGTCTTAGGTGGAACTGCCTTCAGTTTATTATCAAATTCATCTTTCTCAGTAAATATTACAACATTTTCTGTCAAAAAATAAAATAAAAACTGATTAAAGGCCTAACAGATAACTAGTGTGAACGTAAACGATTAAACAATGAGGCGGTAGAATTTCCGTTTTGGACGCAATCGGCAATCTGGGTGCAAATCGCACCTAAAATTGCGCTCGTTTTGAGAAGTGGTTCTTTTGCTCAAGTTTCTACTCAAACTCATTTGCATATCATCAAAATTAACATTTGCCATGAGCCAACAAAATTAGGCAACGATTTAGAGTGTAATTAAAAAAAAAGCATTTTGCTTTAAAAAATATTTGATATATTTAGGAGCGGTAACTTGGTGCAGTTTGATTAATACAGCTGAAAATGGGTTTAATCACAACAAATAAGCATTTTTAATCAGTGCATCTAGTCCACCACCTGTGAGTAACCCGATTTCAAATAACTGAAAATGACTTTAAAAAATTATACAAAACCATTTGCATGGTACAGTAGTCAATTTGTTAGTAAATTAAAAAAAATATATATTGAAAAGCTTTTAAAATGTGCCTGTTTGTGTCCTTGTGCCCAAAAAACCCAGCTTATTTTAAAGAGTCTTCTTGAAGGCCCACAAACAGGCATAATTATCAGAAACGTGCAATGGGGATTAATTCGAAATGGGGCAAGGCCAGCTTCTAGCAGAATGTTTTATAAACGAGCGCTAAAGATTGCAGAAACTAATTTTGGTTTGGACATAATTTGCATTTGAAATTCTGCGATCTTTTATGCTGGTTTGGCTAATTTCGGGCGAATTGCGCTGAAGAAAACAGCACAACCTAGCGGAAATTCCATGCCACATGTTTTTAAGACAAACTTGATCCAGGCAAGTCAAACATTGTGGTAAAGGATTCAATACAAATACAAGGCAATATCAATTAGGAAGTTAGAGTAAGGTTGCAAGTGGTATACCCCATGTGTCTGTGCTTGGTCTACTTTTGTTCTCAGTGTTTAGAGATAATTGGGACTTGGGATGGGTATTGGGAACATAATCTCAAAATGTACTGACAACACAGAAGTAGCAGGTTTGGCAAACAGTGAGGACTATAAAAGACTTTAGGGAGACACAGATAGGTTAGCGGAATGGGTAAATAGGTGGTGTATACTATTTAATGTGGATAACTGTGAGGCAGTACAGTGGGGGGGAAAGCTTGGAATGTGGAAACACCCTGAACAATGTGGAGGAAGAGAGAAGCCTTGGGGTTCAAAAACATGAGGATTTTCTCAATAGAATACATCAAAAAATACCGTTTACATGTTTCAACATGCTGTGCCACTGACTGGAAGGATGCAAGTTTGCATTCAAAATGTGACACAGGGAGGGATTCCTGATCTCAACTGTAGGGAGGCAATGAAAGGCTGCAGGTAGGGTAGGAAAATTAGAGGGTCAGTTACTTCCATACTCCTAGTGACTTGTAAGTTAGAGAACATAATTGCAGGTCTCCAATCTGCCCTGTCAGTGGATGGTTGTCTGGTACCGGGAAATCCCACAAAAGAAAGAATATTACAGAAGTAAAACATAAGGGTTATGATTTAAAACACAGCACTTGTATTGATGTGAATCGGTGCTTAATTTCAAAAAGTGGAAAACCCAGATATCTGAGAATTTTACAGATATTCCAGCAGCAAAAATGTAAATGAAAAGGTATATTGCCAGAAGCTGTGTTGTCAGAAACATGTCTAGGAAATCAACCCTATGCAAAACTTTTCCTCGGATTTTCAAAATCAGAATCATTTTCAGTTATTATATTCACTGGGTATTAAATCTTGAAATAGATGCGTGCATTGAGATGATAAAACTTATATTTTGGGTAGGATTGGATACTTTTAGGACAAGCCTGAATGTAGAGAATGAACTTTTTTTTTGTACCTTGTACTTCCTTCTTGTCTTCTTGGTTGTTGATCTGAGCTTCAACATTTTTTACAGAATGGCCACTGCAACAGGCTAAAATACAAGAGCAATATACTTAGCTTTTTGTCAAAACAAACACTACATTAAAAAAGTTTATTTCCCGAATCAAATACAGTAACATGACCATACTCACCCTGGGTAGAAGACTTTGTCTTTAAAATGTAGAAAAGAACAATTAGGACAATGGCTATGGCCATTATAAATATGGTGGACATGGCAATTATCAAAGCTGTGCCCAGGTGTCCTTGTCCAGCTTGATCTACTAAGGGTTGACAGAATTCAAAAAGAAAATACATAAATAACTGAATTTTCTTTACAAATTTTGAATGTTAGCACTCTTCTGGCATAACTTTGAAAACTTCAACCTCTGGTAATATTGGAACAAGATCATCATTATTTTAGTTAGCAACTCATTTTTAACTAGGATGTTTACTAATCAAACCACAATGATGTATTGTTAAATATTAAACCATAATTTCATTGCACCAACACCCAACGATTTACACCACGACACAACTAAGATAGATACATTTTAAGGTATATATAGGACTTGCTGATTTCCGTTTACATGTGGGAACACTGAAGATATAATCAGGTGATAGGTATGGAGCATCCATAAAAGGAAAAAAGGGCTATATTTAAAAATATAAAGGAACAGTCCTGTCTTTGAATTATTTATATAGTTCTATTGGGCCCAAATTTGGCCCTCTAGTTTTTTCGGCGCACTTGCCTGAGGTGCGCTGACTTTCTGCTCTGAAAACAGCGCCGAAAATGTAGCTCCGTATTCTCCCCGCTCCGTGGACCATCCTAGGGCTTGGCGTGGTATGGCAAAACCAGTGGGGGGGCGGAGCTAGGGCCGTGCTGCTGAAAGAGAGCTGGCAGGGGGGCAGGGTTAGGGCCCAGCGTCTATAACAGTGGCGGCAGCGTTGCACATGCGCATTGGAGTGTTCGCGCATGCGCAATGGGGGACTAATATTGGCAATCGGCCATTTTTAAAGGGAAAGCCTTCTCATTGATTTTTGGTGCCTGATTTTGCAGCATCCGCACTTAAATTAAACTTAAACTTTCAAAGGTCAAAGAAGGTGAAAAATGGTAGTACAGCACTTCTCCCTCTCCACCCAAGGTATATATATGGACCACACCCAAAGGTCTTTTGTTCTCTCCCCCTCCCCCCTTCAGCCATGTGACTTCGCTCTCCCTCCTCATAACCCACCACCACCCGCCTCCCCCCCCCCACAGCCTGTTGCACCCTGGTTCATTCCTGCAGTCTGTGTGTTCTGCCGAGCTCAGCCCCCCCTTTAAGTTCCCTCCTGCAGCTTGTGTGTTCCTAGCCCCCGTTTAAGTTTCCTCCTGCCAGCCCCCTTCTGCGAGCCCAGCCTGCTGCTTCTTGGGTGTGTAGCCAGTTCACTGCTCTCCCGCCCAGGCTTCCCATCCACCGTCCCTAGCCCTGACCAAAGGGCTTGCCAGTGAGTTCTCCCACTGACTTCCCGGGGTCGAGGTAGGATTTCTTATTATTTATTTATTTATTCTTTATTATTGATGGTTTTTATGCTTCTTTAATGTTGTTGTGAAGGTGTTTAGTGGTTTGCAAGGTCTTCTCACTTCCTTCCCCACCCCCCATCCCCTCCCCCATCTCTGGCTACCTGCGCTGATTTCTTAACTCTCCGCAAGGGTTTTCTGTGTGGGCCACAAGTGGCCACATACGCTGGCCTAAGTTAGTTTGGAGCAACTACTGGTTGTCCAAACTGGCTTAAATGGCCAAAACAGGCATAGGAGGCTGGTAACACCCCCTTTTGAAAAAAAAAAACGAAACAACAAAAAATCCTAACTAACTCACTGGCGCAATGGAGATTTTTAAGATACCCCAAAAAAATCAAGTTGCTCCAAACAAAAAGCAACTTTGGGTCGCAGGGCTTAGTGCTGGGACCCCAGCTCTTTACAATATACATTAACGATTTAGATAAAGAAATTGAGTGTAATATCTCCAAGTTTGCAGATGACACTAAACTGGGTGGCGGTGTGAGCTGTGAGGAGGATGCTAAGAGGTTGCAGGTTGACTTGCACAGGTTAGGTGATTGGGCAAATGCATGGCAGATGCAATATAATATGGATAAATGTGAGGTTATCCATTTTGGAGACAAAAACACAAAGGCAGAATATTATCTGAATGGAGGCAGATTAGGAAAAGGGGAGGTGCAATGAGACCTGGGTGTCATGGTTCATCAGTCACTGAAAGTGGGCATGCAGGTACAGCAGGTGGTGAAGAAGGAAAATGGTATGTTGGCCTTCATAGCTAGGGGATTTGAATATAGGAGCAGGGAGGTCTTATTGCAGTTGTACAGAGCCTTAGTGAAGCCTCACCTGGAATATTGTGTTCAGTTTTGGTCTCCTAATCTGAGGAAGGACGTTCTTGCTATTGAGGGAGTGCAGCGAAGGTTCACCAGACTGATTCCAGGGATGGCTGGACTAACATGTGAGGAGAGACTGGATCAACTGGGCCTTTATTCACTGCAGTTTAGAAAGATGAGAGGGGATCTCATAGAAACGTATAAGATTCTGATGGGACTGGACAGATTAGAAACAGGAAGAATGTTCCCGATGTTGGGGAAGTCCAGAACCAGGGGACATAGTCTTAGAATAAGGGGTAAGCCATTTAGGACTGAGATGAGGAGAAACTTCTTCACTCAGAGAGTTGTTAACCTATGGAATTCCCTGCTGCAGAGAGTTGTTGATGCCAGTTGATTGGGTATATTCAAGAGGGAGTTAGATATGGCCCTTACGGTTAAGGGAATCAAGGGGTATGGAGAGAAAGCAGGAAAGGGGTACTGAGGGAATGATCAGCCATGATGTTATTGAATGGCGGTGCAGGCTCGAAGGGCTGAATAGCCTATTCCTGCACCTATTTTCTATGTTTCTATGTTTCTAAACCTTCCACCAACCTTAAAACTATGCCCCCTCGTAATAGACCCCTCCACCAATGGAAATAGACCCTTACTATCCACTATGTCCAGGCCCCTCAATATTTTGTACACCTTAATGAGGTCTCCTCTCAACCTCCTCTGTTCCAATGAGAATAAACCCAGCCTATCCAATCTGTTCTCATAACTAAGATTCTCCATTCCAGGCAGCATCCTAGTAAATCTCCTCTGCACCCTCTCTAGTGCAATCACGTCCTTCCTATAAAACGGTGACCAGAACTGCACGCAATACTCCAGCTGTGGCCTAACTAAAGTATTATACAATTTAAGCATAACCTCCCTGCTCTTAGATTCTATGTCTTGGCCAATAAAGGCAAGCATTCTGTATGCCTTCTTAACCACCTTATCCACCTGGCCTGCTACTTTCAGGGATCTGTGGACAAGCATTCCAAAGTCCCTTTGTTCATCTACACTATTAAGTGGCCTACTGCTTAATGTGTATACCCTTTTCTTATTAGCCCTCCCAAAGTGCATCACCTCACACTTCTCTGAATTAAATTCCATTTGCCACTGCTCTGCCCACCTGTCCAGTAGATTGATATCCTCCTGCAGCCCATGACTTTCCTCTTCATTATCAACCACACAGCCAATTTTAGTGTCGTCTGCAAACTTCTTAATCATACTCCCTATATTCAAATCTAAATCGTTGATATATACCACAAAAAGCAAGGGACCCAGTACTGAGCCCTGCGGAACCCCACTGGAAACATCCTTCCAGTCACAAAAACATCCATCGATCATTACCGTTTACTTCCTACCTCCAAGCCAATTTTGGATCCAACTTGCCACTTTGCCCTGGATCCCATGGGCTTTAACCTTCTTGACCAGTCTACCATGTGGGACCTTATCAAAAGCTTTGCTAAAGCACATATATACTACATTGTACGCACTACCCTCATCGACCCTCTTGGTTACCTCCTCAAAAAATTCAATCAGGTTACTCAGGCACGATCTTCACTTAACAAATCTGTGCTGACTGTCCCTAATTAATCCTTGCCTTTCCAAATGCAGATTTGTCCTGACTTTCAGGACTTTTTCCAATAATTTTCCCATCACTGAGGTTAGGCTGACAGGCCTGTAATTACTCAGCCTATCCCTTTCTCCCTTCTTAAACAAGGGTATTACATTAGTCCTCCAATCCTCCGGCACCATGCCCAGATCTAAAGAGGACTGGAAAATGATGGTCAAGGCCTCTGATATTTCCTCTTTTACTTTGCTCAACAACCTGGAATGCATTTCATCCAGGCCTGGGGACTTATCTACTTTCAAAGCTGCTAAACCGCTTAATACTTCCTTTCTCACTATATTTATTTCATCCAGAATATCACACTCTTCCTCGATAGCAGTATCTGTATTGCCCCTTTCCTTTGCGAAAACAGATGCAAAGTATTCTTGAAGAACCCTCCCAACATTCTCTGCCTCCACACAAAGATTACCCTCATGGTCTCTAATAGGCCCTACCCTTTCTTTAATTACCCTCTTACTCTTAATATATTTAAAGAACATCTTAGGGTTTTCCTTAATTTTACTGGCCAAGAATTTCTCGTGCTCTCTCTTAGCATTCCTAATATCCTTTTTAATTTTGCCTCTTAACTTTCTATAATCCTCTAAAGATTCTATAGTAATTAGCCGTTGATATATGACATTAGCGTCCCTTTTCTTCTTAATCCTCTCCTGTAAGTCCCTAGACATCCAAGGGACTCGAGAATTATTTTTCCCAGCCTTTGTCTTTAAGGGCACATGTTTGGCCTGAGCCTTCCGGATCTCCTCCTTAAATGCCTCCCACTGTTCCGACACTGATTTACCCATAAGTGGCTGTTTCCAGTCTACCATGGCCAAATCACTCCTTAACTTAGCAAAATTAGCTTTTCCCCAATTCGGAACTTTTATTCCAGACCTATTCTTGTCCTTATCCATAACCAACTTGAATCTGATTGAATTATGGTCACTGGCACCCAAGTGCTCTCCCACTAATACCCCTTCAACCTGCCCAGCTTCATTCCCCAAAATTAAATCCAAGACCGCCCCCTCTCGTGTTGGGCTTGCTACATACTGACTAAAAAGGTTCTCTTGAATGCATTTTAAGAATTCTGCATCCTCTATATCCTTCACACTAAATTTGTCCCAATCAATATTTGGATAGTTAAAATTCCCTACTATTCCCTATGGTTTTGGACTTCACAGCAATGTGCTACATATTTGCTCCTCTATCTCCCTCCCACTGTTTGGGGGTTTATAATACATGCCCAGCAGTGTGATCGCCCCTTTTTTACTTTTCAATTCAACCCATATGGCCTCATTTGATGATCCCTCTAACATATCATCCCTCCTATATATAATATTTTCTTTAATCAGTACCGCAACCCCCTCCCCCTTTTAACTCTCCTCTCTAACTTGTCTAAAAATCCTGTAGGCAGGAATATTGATCAGCCGAACCTGCCCCTCTTTCAGCCATGTTAGTGTGACCCGAGTTTTCAGTAACAGTTAAAAAGAAGCAGAAGACACCGGTTGGTTGCAGATGGCTCATTGAAGGAATAACCTAAATGTTTGCATCACAGAGAGAGATAAACAAAACCAGATCACTATGGAACAGGATTCATGTTGGATCCAATGGTCTATCCATTTCCAGAGCAATGAGATCATAAGCCTTTTTGCTAATTCTATAGACTTAAATAGCAAGCATACATTTGCTGTCAATTATGCTGCTGAGCTGGGGATGGCTATATTAAGTTGAACCCAACTAAAGCTATTAACATGTAATTCTGAGCTGAGCCACATATTAATTTGAACCCAGATTCTGTGGTGATGCAGTCTGAAAAAAAGGTTATTGTACTATTTGTGATGATTACTTTGATAATCATGTTACCTTTGCGCACGTAGAGATGTAGTGCCACACTAAGGGGAGGTGTTGAATGGAGTAAAGCATGGAACCTTGCTTGGACCTCTGTTACTTCCTCTCTATATAAATGACTTGGATGCATGAAGCAAATGTAAGCTTATGAAATTTGCAGATGGTACTAAATAGGGAGAGCAGTAGGTGCAGATAATGTTGTTAATAGCTTGAGAACAGATTTAATTCAATTATGCAATTGGGCAGATAAACAATAATTAAATTTAGCACTGACCAATATGATTTACATATTAGGCCATGCAATGAATCACAATGATGGGAATAGAATTAGCAGAGGAAAACGTAGACAGGGAGCTGGGAGTAACAGTAGATTGATCATTTACAATGACAAATCAATGTGGAGAAGCAATTTAAAAACAAATAGAATATTGGAATACTTTGCTAGAATAGTGGATTATAAGTCTACAGAACTCATGCTAATTCAGACAACACTTGGAATACTGCGTACAGTTTTGGTCACCATGTTTCAAAGGGGATTATATGTACTGGGGAGAGTGCAGAAAAGATCAACAAGAATGATCCCCAATATAAATGAATGAGCTTTGAGGTAAGACTGGAGAAGCCTACAGTCTAGATAGAAAAACAATAAAGGGGAAACCTCACAAATGTGTATAAAATATAAAAAGGTATATTGATAAAGTGAACAACAACTTTTATTTATATAACGCCTTTAACATAGTAAAATGTCCTAAGACACTTTACTACCAGTCTAGTAGCATAAAATACTATTATAGTAGCATAGAATACTAGCTTAAATTTTCTGGTCACTACCACTTTAAAATAGCTTTATCTGGCTGGGTTTCTTCAATGAGTGTTGAAATCTTCGGCTGTGCCTTCAGTTCCCCAGCCAGCCCTTCCATTCCCCTCCCCCTTCTTCAAATCCACAGGATCCATTTTCTTTTCATTTTAAAGTACCCTGAGAAATCTTCCTGCAATTGAGGAGTGCTTTATAAATGCACCCCGTCGTTGAGCGCCCAACTTAACAGACCTCCAGAATACAAATACATTTTTAAAAGTTTCAAGCTCAAAGTTGTTAGTCTATAGGATACTGAAACATCCATAATATGATGTTGCCATACCTTTGTGAGATTCTTGTAGAATGGGAGAGTTTCCATTGTTGGGTGTGGTACTGCTTGAAATACTTGAAGACAAAGTGATGCCCAAGCCTATGAAACAATAATAGGGATGACCAACTATTGTTAATATAAAATCAAGACAGAAAATGCAGTGTTCCATTATTTCATGTATATTTTGCAACCATCATCATTTTTACCAGTTAAACACAATTGGAAAGAAAATCATGTAAAGTTATTAAATATGATATATGGACTTTGAATCAAATTTTTGGGCAAGAGTTATATTTATTTAAGTGGTAGGTTCCCGGCCAATGCAGAGCTTAAGTCATCCTCGACTCCGAGGGACAGCCTAAGAAGAAGAGGTTCCAGAATGAGTCAGAATAAGGATTATTAAAATATTAATTGAATAAAAATAGAAGCTATCAGAAAGTAACAATATACATGTGCTATATACTATAGAGGAGAGTTAATGATAGGCTGGTCCCATCTTCCTGAATCTAAAGTAGGAGATGTATTCTTTACTTGAACCTTCAAATTACATAAACATTACGTACACTAGTTAAAAGTTGACACTGAATTAATTTCAACAATTTTCCATGCTTAGAGTGCACAGAACAATTTATTATTCTCAATTTATTATTCTGCTTATCCGATATTTTCCTCTGCGTCTTATTTGTAACAAATTCAGAAACTCCTTGTTTGTAAAGACTTTTACAAATTAGTTAATAATAAATCACAGAGAAAATAACGTGACACATCTTGCTTTTATTTTCATAGCTTTGTTTTAGATAATTTTAGACATCTCTGTATTTTTTACAAAAAGCAGTATGTGTATTTTTCAATATAGCAGAACAATTAGTGCACTGTAAATTGAAACTAGTTTTATGTTTGTTTTTTGTTTGGGGCTAATATATATTACAATAAACACTGGGTATCTGCCGCTGTTAATGCCTTATAAGTTCTATCTTGTTCAAGGAATCAATTCATTCATACCTATGGCAAATTTGTGTTTTGATTAGCTCCCAACTAACCTTTGAATTAAGATACCTCTGTTGTAGGCATTAGGCACCTGCTGAATATATCAAAACACTAGGCATTAGGCACCTGCTGAATATATCTAAACTCATATAAGTTTAAAGTGGCCACATATAAAATGGCTGCCCAAGCATGATGGGTACTCAGTTAGTCAAGTAATGAACTGGGGCTGACCGAGCAATGACCGAGCAATGACCTAGTGAGGCCCACTACCAGGAATGCCTTGGATACAAGATAATTATAACGAACCATTAAAGTACACTGGTATAATCAGTGACGTCACACAGCCGAGCCCCGAGGAACAGAGATAAGGGGGGAACCTGCCTCACATAACGAGGTCATTAATCAGCCTGAGCTGACAAAAACTGAACATACAGCCCCTGAGATATCAGGAGAATTCTATTGGGTTAAAGAAACCTATATGTAATCTATAATCGGTATGATTGGATTGTGTCCAGCCGAAGTGGGCTGAGTAACTGTAAAGAACTATTATAAAACATATAAATATCGATGAGTTTCTTTGCTCGTCGGAGAGAAGTGCCTAGATCCAGTCCTGAGGCTTCCTCCCTGCTAGCGAAAATAAAGGCCGCATTGGCGTTGGAACCGACTCTGAGTGTTGAGTGATTCTTCCGAGAAAACATTCACGCTAACACCTCGATCTGGTTAAACATATCTGTGAGGGACAGGCTGAGTCTCCTTGACTGACACGGAGAGTTGGCACTAGCAGCCTTTAGTTCAAACTGGAAAGTATCTAAAATGTCTTCATACTTAAGATGAAAGTACCAGTGGAGTAGTAGGTTGTAAGTGTGTGTATGTGTGTATGAGTCATCAAACAGAAGGGCAGATTAGCCTATACGCTTTTTTGCATTTCTATCTGTGCAGTTACAGAGGCATGAGAGCAAGACCATCTGTCTGTCCTCTTGGTACAGGTATAATGCATAGCACAGAGAAACATGAATAAAGGGGAAAAAGATTAAAATAGCACTAACATAGATGCACATGTACCATACTAGGGATAGGCTGGCCTCTCTCTATTCAGTTCAAAACCAGGTTCTGAAATAAAAAATACTTTTCTGAGCCAACTGTAGCGGCTAATTCTACAAAATCATAATTATAAAAAAACTATGTTGGCTCAGTAGCTAATGGCACCTCCTTGGTGTGCTGTTGAACCATACAAATCAGGAACGTTCCAGGTTTCATTCCCGCTCTGGGGATTTTGCTAATTTCAGCTGTGGTGACAATGAAGTAGCTACATTTAACCTTGGCTCTCCTAGGCTACAGTGTTGGGGTAGGACAGGATTAGACCAATCTGTGATGTGAACGTTTGTCAAATAGTCTGCAGAATTGTGGCTTAGCACAAATTACAGCAAAGGAGGAAAGAAAATTGAAATAATGTTTTTAATATTTATATGCTCGAGAGGTGACTCACATTCCTTTGTGTTAGGAGGTGCCAGTGCACAGGAATGGCAAACCTTTGTGTAGGTGTTTCTTGATCTATTGTCCAGTATGTAGTAACTGTAAATAAAGACCACATATGTAAGTTAACAAAGCATTCCCAGCACAAAATAACACCTCACAGAGAACAGTGGTTCACTGTGTGACAAATTAAAGATCATGCCAAGTGCACTAAACAACAATAGGTAAGAAAATCCTCAATCACCAATAAACATAAGAACATAAGAACATAAGAACTAGGAGCAGGAGTAGGCTATATGGTCCCTCAAGCCTGCTCCGCCATTTAATAAGATCATGGCTGATCCGATCATGGACTCATAACCCCTTATTCCCTTATCATTTAAGAAACTGTCTATTTCTGTCTTAAATTTATTCAATGTCCCAGCTTCCACAGCTCTCTGAGGCAGCGAATTCCACAGATCCACAACCCTCTGAGAAGAAATTTCTTCTCATCTCAGTTTTAAATGGGCAGCCCCTTATTCTAAGATTATGCCCTCTAGTTCGAGTCTCCCCTATCAGTGGAAACATCCTTTCTGCATCCACCTTGTCAAGCCCCCTCATAATCTTATATGTTTTGATAAGATCACCTCTCATTCTTCTGAATTCCAATGAGTAGAGGCCCAACCTGCTTAACCTTTCCTCATAAGTCAATCCCCCTCATCTCCAGAATCAACCTAGTGAACCCTCTCTGAACTGCCTCCAAAGCAAGTATATCCTTTCATAAATATGAAAACCAAAACTGCATGCAGTATTCTAGGTGTGGCCTCACCAATACTCTGTACAACTGCAGCAAGACTTCCCTGCTTTTATATTGTATCCCCTTTGCAATAAAGGTCAAGGTTCCATTGGCCTTCCTGATCACTTGCTGTACCTGCATACTACCCTTTTGTGTTTCATGCACAAGTACCCCCAGGTCCTGCTGTACCGCAGCACTTTGCAATCTTTCTCCATTTCAATAATAACTTGCTCTTTGATTTTTTTCTGCCAAGGTGCATGACCTCACATTTTCCAACATTATACTCGATCTGCCAAAATTTTGCCCACTCACTTAGCCTGTCTATGTCCTTTTGCAGATTTTTTTGTGTCCTCCTCACACATTGCTTTTCTTCCCATCTTTGTATCATCAGCAAACTTGGCTACGTTACACTCGGTCCCTTCCTCCAAGTCGTTAATATAGATTGTAAATAGTTGGGGTCCCAGCACTGATCCCTGAAGCACACCACTGGTTACTGATTGCCAACCCGAAAATGAATCATTTATCCCGACTCTCTGTTTTCTGTTAGTTAGCCAATCCTCTATCTATGCTAATATAATACCCCCAACCCCGTGAACTTTTATCTTGTGCAGTAACTTTTTATGTGGCACCTTGTCAAATGCCTTCTCGAAGTCCAAATACACCACATCCACTGGTTCCCCTTTATCCACCCTGCTCGTTACATCCTCAAAGAATTCTAGCAAATTTGTCAAACATGACTTCCCCTTCATAAATCCATGCTGACTCTGCCTGACCAAATTTTGCTTTTCCAAATGTCCTGCTACTGCTTCTTTAATAATGAACTACAACATCTTACAAACCACAGATGTTAGGCTAACTGGTCTATAGTTTCCTGCTTTTTGTCTGCCTCCTTTTTTAAATAGTTTTACAGTATTCAAACATAAGGAATTCAATAGGTTCCACTATTTCAATACTAATGTTCTTGGTAGCTTTAAAAAAGACATCTTTTGACAAACAATGTGCAATAACTAATATGGCAAAGAAATCTAGGGAAAGTTCTCTCAGCTTGTTTTAAAAATAAATGCTGCACAACCTCAGCAAGGTGGTCATCCTTGACCCCGAGGGACTGCCTATGATGATCAGACACCTTGATGAGCTGTCATTGCATGAAACTAATTTTGTGACATTTGCCTTTGAGGTGACAGCATGCTGAGACCACACTTCACTTTAATTTCATCACTGGTTTGTGCATGTCAAATGCATTCCATACAGTAGCTTCTGATCATTTCAACAGCCAGGAGAGGGAACAAACATCAATGAGGAGGGTAATTCTCTGCTCGCAATACTACAATCATCTGATAGTGCTGGGGTTAATACAATGCCTGTATTTTATTATACTATGCTTATCTCTTCAGTCTTAATCACTCCACAGTGTCTGGCCCAACGTGACAATGGATCATCCTCTGCCATTTCCGCCACCTCCACCATGATTCCACACCTTCCCCTCCCCTTTCAGCATTCCGAAGGGACACTCTGGTCCACTCCTCAATCCCTGGTCCGGTGGTCGTGAAAGGCGCTATATAAATGTAAGTCTTTCTTTCTTTCAATCACCCCCAGCACCCACTCCCCTTCCCACGGCACCTTCCCGTGCAAGCGCAGGAGATGCAACACCTGCCCTTTTACTTCTCTTCCCACCGTCCAGGGCCCCAAACACTCCTTCCAGGTGAAACAGCGATTTATTGTACTTCTTTCAATTTAATATATTGTATTCGCTGCTCAGAATGCGATCTCCTCTACATTGGGGAGACCAAACACAAATTGGGTGACCACTTTGCAGAACACCTCCATTCTGTCCGTAAGCGTGACCTGAAGCTTCTAGTCGCCTGTCACTTTAATTCTCCACTTCACTCCCACTCTGATCTCTCCGTCCTCGGCCTCTTACACTGTTCCAATGAAGTTCAACGTAAGCTTGAGGAACAGTACCTCAGCTTTTGATTAGACACTTTACAACCTTCTGGACTCAACATCGTGTTAAACAATTTCAGACCATAACCTGTGCCCTTAATTTTTTTTCAAAGTGATTATCAGCATGAACATTTTTGTGTCCTTCTGCACATGTGCGTGATCGACCCCGCCCCTTTTTGCGCATGCACACCCAATCCCCTTCTGCGCATGCATTCTGTCACGAGGTCCTGCTGTGCATGAGCAGTACACCACAGTGCAGCGTGGGCCACATTTTGCTCAGCTCCGTGGGAGAAGGCTCGGGAGAAGAGAGGATCGGACAAAGAGAGAGATCGCATCGGAACAGTGAGAGGGGGGATTTGAGGGAGGGAGAGGGGGGATTGAAGGGAGCGAGAGGGGAGATCAGAGGGAGAGAGAGGGGATATCAGAGGGAAAGAGAGGGGATCAAAGGGAGAAAGAGGGTGGATCTTAGGGATTGAGAGGGGGATTGGAGGAAAGAGAGGGACGATCGGAGGAATGAGGGGCGAGAGGGGGAAATCGAAGGTAGAGAGGGGAGAGGGGGTATCAGAGGGAGAGAGGCAGAGAGGCGGAGAGAGGGGGGATCAGAGAGAGAGAGAGGGGATCGGAGGGAGAGAAAGGGGGATCAGAGGGAGAGAGAGGGGGAGAGGGAGGGGGGAATCAGAGGGGGGGAAGAGAGGTGGTCAGGAACTGGGTGGGGGTGGGGGGGTGGTAAAGAGTATGGAGAGCACAGTGGGGATGGTGGAAGAAAGTGATCTGGGTCTAAAGGGGGGTTTCGAGAATGTGATCCAGTCTCCAGATCCAAAATCCGGAAGTCACGACACTGTCAGTATTCACTTCATACTCAATAAATCTGTTAACAATCCATGACCCACACACAATGCCCTATCTATGGAGGGGGTGGGTGTGGGGGGAATGTCAGGAACTTGTTAGGGGGAGAAGGTCATGAATCTGTGGGGGAGGAACTTCGGCAGGGGAATAAGGTCAGGAACTTGGACCGGGTAGTGGGAGGGGGTGGGGGGGGGGGGCGGTGAAGATAGTCAGGCATTTGGGTGGTGGGGGTGGGGGGGGGGGGGGGGGGGAGTAAGTCAGGAACTTTGGCGGGGGGTGGGGAAGTCAGAAATTTGGGCATGGGGAATTGGTCAAGAACTTGGGAGATAGGGGCAGGAACTTTTTTTGGGGGTGGGAGAAGGTCTTAACCCACGAGGATGAGCTCTGTCTGTTCCAAGTGAGCTCTATTCTGTCTGAAGTCGCAGTCAGAATGGCTCAAATTACACTTTGCAAAGTCACTGACTATGTCAGCAAGGAGGATCTAATTACACATTCCAGACAAACTGCTGGGTGTGTCTTGTCCTTCAAGGGGACCAATCAGCAATGATGACTTGCCATCCAAGGGGACCAATCAGAGATTTAGGTGTTGCAAATTAACAAGTCCATTTTTTCCTCCAGGGCAGCTGTTGATGATCCTGCCATTTCCTTTTTCACTTCATCTGGACTCATTTTTGTTTCTTAAACATCCCCATTACCATCTCCTTTTGCCTTGCACAATCATCCCTTTTGTCTCGTCTGCTTTCCACCCTGTCATGGACCTTCCCTTCCCTCCCTATCCCTGCCCTTACACTTGCTTAATAATTTGCTACATCTCTAACTTTTTCCAGTTCTGACGAAGCGTCATCGACCGGAAACATTAACTCTGTTTCTTTTTCCACAGATGCTGCCTGACCTGCCGAGTATTTCCAGTATTTTCTGTTTTTATGTCAGTAATGTTAACTGACTTTGAATGACGCACTCATCAATGGAAAGTCAGACAATTCTTTGTCTCCTTTAATTAACTGATTGAATTTTGATCTTACAAATCCGAACTGAAATGGAAATGCTCCAAGGATGATGTCTACAAGGTTAATTGCAGAAGAGTGCTGACCTGTTATGTTGGTAAACAATGACTCGGGATTTGCGGTCAGCGGTGAAGCAAAAGTGTTCGCTGTTGGCCCTGAAGCTCGCAATCCCTGTGTTGAGAACTTTGGGATTTCTGACCTACAATTCAATTCAATGGAACTTAATGGGGATCCCCTTGTTCAAACTGCTATGATGTCAACAGGCTGCCGAAGCAGCCAATCAAAAGGTAGAATTCTCAGACAGTAAACAAGTAATTGAGTCAGCTCTTTAAATTTTAACTTTTTAAAATAGTTAGAGAGAGCAAAAGAACGATTGAAGCTCTCACATGGTGAAAAGGAAACCTGTAATAAAGATGGACAAACTTGAAAAGAAAATTGACATTTTTTATCAAAATGGACAAGTTTCACAGTGCACAAAATTAAGATTAGTTTTCCAGGCCCTTAACATTTGCTTAGCAATCAATACATAGAAACATAGAAAATAGGTGCAGGAGTAGGCCACTCGGCCCTTCGATCCTGCACCACCATTCAATATGATCATGGCTGATCATGCAACTTCAGTACCTCATTCCTGCTTTCTCTCCATGCTTCTTGATCCCTTCAGCCGTAAGGGCCATATCTAACTCCCTTTTGAATATATCTAACGAACTGGCCTCAACAAATTTCTATGGTAGAGAATTCCACAGGTTCGCAATTATCTGAGAGAAGAAGTTTCTCCTCATCTCGGTCCTAAATGGCTTACCCCTTATCCTTAGACTGTGATCTCTGGTTCTGGACTTCCCCAACATCGGGAACATTCTTCCTGCATCTAACCTGTCCAATCCCATCAGAATTTTATATATTTCTATGAGATCCCCTCTCATTTTTCTAAATTCCAGTGAATATAAGCCTAGTCGATCCAGTCTTTCTTCGTATGTCAGTCCTGCCATCCCGGAAATCGGCCTGGTGAACCTTCGCTGCACTCCCTCAATAGCAAGAATGTCCTTCCTCAGATTAGGAGACCAAAACTGCACACAATATTCAAGGTGTGGCCTCACCAAGGCCTTGCACAACTGCAGTAAGACCTCCCTGCTCCTATACTCAAATCCTCTCACTATGAAGGCCAACATGCCATTTGCCTTCTTCACCGCCTGCTGTACCTGCATGCCAACATTCAATGACTGATGTACCATGACACCCAGGTCTCGTTGCACCCCCCCTTTTCCTCATCTGTCACCATTCAGATAATATTCTGCCTTCCTGTTTTTGCCACCAAAGTGGATAACCTCACATTTATCTACATTATACTGCACCTGCCATGCATTTGCCCACTCACCTAACCTGTCCAAGTCACACTGCAGCCTCTTCGCATCCTCCTCACAGCTCACTCTGCC
The DNA here is from genome assembly GCF_044704955.1 of Pristiophorus japonicus. Classification (NCBI taxonomy): domain Eukaryota; kingdom Metazoa; phylum Chordata; class Chondrichthyes; family Pristiophoridae; genus Pristiophorus; species Pristiophorus japonicus. The sequence continues at coordinate 140,591,979 of NC_091986.1, forward strand.
ACCCAGCTTAGTGTCATCTGCAAACTTGGAGATATTACATTCAATTCCTTCATCTAAATCATTAATGTATATTGTAAATAGCTTGAGTCCCAGCACTGAACATTGCGGCACCCCACTAGTCACTGCCTGCCATTCTGAAAAGCACCCGTTTATTCCTACTCTTTGCTTCCTGTCTGCCAACCAGTTCTCTATCCATGTCAATACATTACCACCAATACCATGTGCTTTAATTTTGCACACTAATCTCTTTGTATGGGACCTTGTCAAAAGCCTTTTGAAATTCCAAATATACTACAACAATTGTAAATTCCTGTCTGGCGTAAAAATAAAAAAGTGAAGGTGGCTCAACCGTGGCTATCAAGGGAAATCAGGGATAGTATTAAAGCCAAGGAATTGGCATACAAATTGGCCAGAAATAGCAGTGAACCCAGGGACTGGGAGAAATTTAGAACTCAGCAGAGGAGGACAAAGGGTTTGATCAGGGTAGGGAAAATAGAGTCCGAGAGGAAGCTTGCAGGAAACATTAAGACGGACTGCAAAAGCTTCTATAGATATGTAAAGAGAAAAAGGTTAGTAAAGACAAACGTAGGTCCCCTGCAGTCAGAATCAGGGGAAGTCATAACAGGGAACAAAGAAATGGCGGACCAATTGAACAAGTACTTTGGTTCGGTATTCACTAAGGAGGACACAAACAACCTTCCGGATATAAAAGGGGTCAGAGGGTCTAGTAAGGAGGAGGAACTGAGGGAAATCCTTATTAGTCGGGAAATTGTGTTGGGGAAATTGATGGGATTGAAGGCCGATAAAGCCCCAGGGCCTGATGGACTGCATCCCAGAGTACTTAAGGAGGTGGCCTTGGAAATAGCGGATGCATTGACAGTCATTTTCCAACATTCCATTGACTCTGGATCAGTTCCTATGGAGTGGAGGATAGCCAATGTAACCCCACTTTTTAAAAAAGGAGGGAGAGAGAAAACAGGGAATTATAGACCGGTCAGCCTGACATCGGTAGTGGGTAAAATGATGGAATCAATTATTAAGGATGTCATAGCAGCGCATTTGGAAAGAGGTGACATGATAGGTCCAAGTCAGCATGGATTTGTGAAAGGGAAATCATGCTTGACAAATCTTCTGGAATTTTTTGAGGATGTTTCCAGTAGAGTGGAACCAGTTGATGTGGTGTATTTGGACTTTCAGAAGGCTTTCGACAAGGTCCCACACAAGAGATTAATGTGCAAAGTTAAAGCACATGGGATTGGGGGTAGTGTGCTGACATGGATTGAGAACTGGTTGTCAGACAGGAAGCAAAGAGTAGGAGTAAATGGGGACTTTTCAGAATGGCAGGCAGTGACTAGTGGTGTACCGCAAGGTTCTGTGCTGGGGCCCCAGCTGTTTACATTGTACATTAATGATTTAGACGAGGGGATTAAATGTAGTATCTCCAAATTTGCGGATGACACTAAGTTGGGTGGCAGTGTGAGCTGCGAGGAGGATGCTATGAGGCTGCAGAACGACTTGGATAGGTTACACCAGACAGGGATTTTTGAAGTTCATGCATGTGATGTTTAAATGTCTGCCATTGCCTATCCACCATCAACCCTTTAAGTATCATTCACCAGTCTATCCTAGCCAATTCACGTCTCATACCATCGAAGTTACCTTTCCTTAAGTTCAGGACCCTTGTCTCTCAATTAACTGTGTCACTCTCCATCTTAATGAACAATTCTACCATATTATGGTCACTCTTCCCCAAGGGGCCTCGCACAACAAGATTGCTAATTAATTCTACCTCATTTCAGAACACCCAGTCGAGGATGGCCAGCTCTCTACTTGGTTCCTCGACATATTGGCCTAGAAAACCATCCCTTATACACTCCAGGAAATCCTCCTCCACCGTATTGCTACCTGTTTGCTTAGCCCATTCTATATGTAGATTACAGTCACCCATGATAACTGCTGTACCTTTATTGCACGCATCCCTAATTTCTCTTTGATGCCATCCCCAACCTCATTACGACTGTTTGGTGGTCTGTACACAACTCCCACTACTATTTTCTGCCCTTTGATGTTCCGCAGTTCTACCAAAACAGATTCCACATCAGCCAAGTTAATGTTCTTCCTTACTATTGTGTTAATCTCCTCTTTAACCAGCAATGCTACCCCACCTCCTTTTCCTTTCTGTCTATCCTTCCTGAATATTGAATACCCCTGGATGATGAGTTCCCAGCCTTGGTCACCCTGGAGCCATGTCTCCGTAATCCCTATTACATCATATCCGTAAACAGCTTTCTGTGCAGTTAATTCACCCACTTTATTATGAATGCTCCTCGCATTGAGACATAGAGCATTCAGGCTTGTTTTGTTAACACTCTTTGTCTTTTTAAAATGATGTTGTACTGTGGCCCTTTTGGATTTTTGCCTTTGATTTCTCTGCCCTCCACTTTTCCTTATCTCCTTTCTACCTTTTGCTTCTGCCCCCATTTTACTTCCCTCTGTCTCCCTGGATAGGTTCCCATCCCCCTGCCATATTAGTTTAAACCCTCCACAACAGCACTAGCAAACACTCCCCCTCGGACATCGGTTCCGGTCCTGCCCAGATACGCTTTTAAAACTCAAGTTACACTGAATCCCTTTGGATCTAACATTTTAGTGGGGAATTTAACAGCGTACTGACTGCGAAAGAGCCAAAATTTTTGTCAGTTTCAATGATTTATGAGATTTCACTGATTTCCGGTTCTGTGTGGGGTGGCACAGCGCAGTCAGTTTCAGACCTGTCATTGACAGATCGCAACTTCGGGATTTTCACCATGCGCCAAATCCCGACGATGCAGTGAGTTTCAGAGGCAGAATGATGGTGAACGCTACCGTACTGGATAAGCAGAAATTTTCTCCGAAGCCATTGTCTTTGCTCCCTGCCACAAATTGCGTTCCCTAGCCACTGACTCCATCCCTCTCCCTAGCACCTATCTGAGGCTAAACCAGACTGTTCACAACTTTGGTGTCATATTTGTCCCTGAAATGAGTTTCCGACCATAAATCCGTGGCATAAGTAAAACTGTCTATTTCCACCTCCATAACATTGCCCGTCTCTGCCCCTGCCTCAGCTGACCTGCTGCTGCAACCCTCATCCATGTCTTTGTTACCTCCAGACTTGACTACTCCAATGCATTCTTGCTGGCCTCACACATTCTACACTATGTAAACTTGAGTTCATCCAAAACTCGGCAGCTGTGTCCTAACTTGCACCAAGTCCTGATCAGCCTTTACCCTTGTGCTCACCGACCGACATTGGCTCCTGGTTAAGCAACACCTCGATTTCAAAATTCTCATCCTTGTTTACAAATCCCTCCATGGCCTCGCCCTTCCCTATCTCTGTCGTCTCTTTCAGCCTCACAACCCCACGAGATGTCTGCATTCCTCAAATTCAGGGACCTCTTGAGCATCCCTGAATATAACTGCTCAACCATTGGTGACCGTGCCTTCAGCTGCCTGGGCCGTAAGCTCTGGAACTCCCTCCCTAAATCTTTCCGCCTCTCTACCTCTCTTTCCTCCTTTAAGACGCTCCTTAAAACCTACCTCTTTCACCAAGCTTTTGGTCATCTGCCTTAATTTCTTCTTATGTGGCTCGGTGTCACATTTACTTGTTTTGACATAACACTGCTGTGAAGCTCCTTGAGACGTCTTACTACATTAAAGGTGCTTTATAAATAAAAGTTGTTGTTGTTGTTGTAAAATCTGGGCGAATACATTGCAGGATAGTAAACCTGCGAACGCGCAAATGGGGCACAGGGATTGATCTCTGTGCCTCAACAAGGATATCCAAGGCTCATCTGATATTGGGCCTCAGGCCTCACTGGCGAGCTGTGGATACCTATTGAGTGTCTTCAGGCAACTCACTGGCGAAGAGGCCTAGAATATCGTGCTGTTTCGTTGCTAGCAGCGGCCCTCAATGCCTTTAAATGTGGAGGGAAGGTGACCGGGAGTGGGGTGACCAGGAGCAGATGGCAATCCCGGGGTAGGGGGGTGGGAGGTGCAAGGTTCTGATTGCGGGGGGGTGGTGGGGGTTGTGGTTGTGATCGGGGATTCGAGGTCATGAGATTGGGGAAGGTGGATGCGGCGATCGGGGAGCAGAGAGCGTGACTCGTGGTCCGTGGTTTGAAAGTAGAACTGGAGGGGCTCACTCTGGCACTTCCTGGCTCCACATTCAGCTTAAGTATATCTCGAGGCCAATGTTTGTTATCTGAGCAGACTATAAATTTAATAAGTTCTATTGTACAGGCACAGCGTCCAGAATCCGGAACTCTCGGGACTGAGGCCGTTCCGGATTCTGCGTTTTTCCGAACTTTGGATCGTCTTTCTGACGTCACGAATCTGGAAACACCTGAGCCCGGGTTTGGGTATTTCTGGATTTTGAAACGTCAGAAAGTTGCTCGCCGAGGATCTGTTCGGGCCGCTGGCCCCGTCGATGAGGTCGTCAGGCCGGGGCCTCACCGCCAAGGCGTTGTTTGGGCGGGCCCCAATGAAGAGGAGCTGATTGGGCAGGGCCCCGCCAGGGAGGAGCTGTTCGAGCGGGCCCCGCCGCCAAGAAGGTGTTTGGGCGGGCTCCACCAAGGAGGAGCTATTTGGGCGGGCCCCGTCATGGAGGAGGTGTTCGGGCAGGCTGGCGAGGAGGCCCCGAGGTAAGGGCAGTGGCGGTGAGCGCGACGAGGCGCGGGGCGGTGAGGCGAGGCCTGAGGTCGGGCAGCGGCGGGACCCCGAGGTTGGCAGGTTCGGCAAGTCCGGATTCCGGAACATTTTTCGGATTCCGGATGACTCTGCCATCAATCGGGTCAGGGTCTGGATTCCGGAACATTCCGATTTTAGATGCTGTACCTGTAGTTATCACAGCATTACATTTAATTAGAATCATACCCAACAACTAATTAAAGCAGTCAGTAGCTGAGCAATACCAACCAGGAGGCATGCAGGTGTGCTCCCCAATCTCTGCTGAATTAGGTGATCAAAGTAACTATGCACCCGGCTCCCCTCTTACTCTCTGCTTGTGACCCTGCAAACTGGTTTCTGTATGACCACAATACAGAAATTGTTCTTATCAAAGTCATAAGCAATACCTTCTGTAACTGTTATCATAGTTTGTTGTCCTGCCTCATCCGTTTTAACTATCCCAGACTTCCTTTGCTCCACCATTGGCAGCTGTGTCTTCAGCTGTCTAGGTCCTGAGGCCTGGAATTCCCTCCCTAAAGCCCTCTGCCTCTCCACTTCCCTTTCCTCCTTTAAGACACTTCTTAAAACCTACCTCTTCGACCAATCTTTTGATCACCCGTCCTAATGTCTTCACCTTTGGCTCAGTGTCAATTTTTGTCTGATTACGCTCCTGGGATATTTTACTCCATTAAAAGTGCTATATAAATGCAAGTTGTTGTTGTTACTGTACTCTGCATACTTTCATTTATCCAATCTGTAAACAACTCTGGAACACCTAATGCAAGTAATTGTTGGATTAGGGAAGCGAAAAATCAATGAGAATTCCTGCTCTTGATCACTAACTAGTGATCCTTACAGTGTGTAGGTGTTTGGTGAATGCAGATTCATGCTTGACAGTGAAGGTCCTTGTCATCAAATAGTCTACCAGAGCTAACGGTCTATGCCAAATAATGGAAAATAGCCCAAGAAATCATACAGCGAAAAGGAATCAAGCCTTCAAAAAGAGGAAGAGTGGGGGATGAAAAAAATTACTGTAGGAGAGGGAAAATATTCAGCAAGTTTTAAATTAAAACAATTCATGGTATATAATATCGCTTTGGTACTTAAGTTCCAGCCCCTTCAAAATTTCAAATATCCTTCTCGTCCCATTTGTATAAAATTTAAAGTTCTACTATAATCTTATTTGTGTAATGCATTACAGTGGGATCAGAAAAAAGGCTATGCTGTTAAATGGAAATCATTACTGAGCAACAAATTTGAAGTATCCCAAAAGCATTCATGTGTATCAACATGTGAGTGACCAGATGATTTTAGGGATATTAATTGTCAGCAACTGGCTCTGAGCACATTGCAAAGCAAGCTAACAGCCTGAACTGTCATAAGCAGAGCTAGATTAAAGATAAAAAGATCTCTGTGCTGCCATGTATGATTTCCTTTTTTAATCAAAGAGCCACAAGGAGAGTTTGTGTGTGGGCCACTTTATTATAAGTATTCTTTTTTAATTAAGTATGCACCAGAATATTTATGGAATCCATTATATGACATCAAAATTTGTAAAATATAAATGATATTTATTTGTCATAAATGTTGTTTGTGAACATGAGCTGCTTTCAATGAAAAGAAAATAAATCAATCCTTTGAGCAATGACCTTTTCTCAATAATGACCAAAATATATCCATTTAGATTCAATCAATAGATAGTTCTAGTATAGTGAGGAAAATAATGCTGAGGTGGAAATGATTTGGATTAAGATCCTTTTGCCTGATCTAATCTGCAGCAATTTAGTTTTTGTAGCACTAACCACTCATTATCTACACATGGAGATGATATATGAGATCCATCATCATCATAGGCAGTCCCTTGAAATCGAGGAAGACTTGCTTCCACTCTAAAAGTGAGTTCTCAGGTGACTGAACAGTCCAATATGGAAATTACAGTCTCTGTCACAGGTGGAACAGACAGTCGTTGAAGGAAAGGGTGGGTGGGGAGTCTGGTTTGCCGCACGCTCCTTCCGCTGCCTGCACTTGCTTTCTGCATGCTCTTGGCGACGAGACTCGAGGTGCTCAGCGCCCTCCCGGATGCTCTTCCTCTACTTAGGATGGTCTTTCGCCAGGGATTCCCAGGTGTCAGTGGGGATGTTGCACTTTATCAAGGAGGCTTTGAGGGTGTCCTTGAAATGTTTCCTCTGCCCACCTGGGGCTCGCTTGCCGTGTAGGAGTTCCGAGTAGAGTGCTTGCTTTGGGAGTCTTGTGTCGGGCATGCAGACAATGTGGCCCGCCCAATGGAGCTGGTTGAACGTGGTCAGTGCTTCGATGCTGGGAATGTTGGCCTGATCGAGAACATTGACGTTGGTGTGTCTATCCTCCCAGGGGATTTTCAGGATCTTGCGGAGACATCGTTGGTTGTATTTCTCCAGCGACTTGAGGTGTCTACTGTATATGGTCCACGTCTCTGAGCCATACAGGAGGGCAGGTATCACTACAGCCCTGTAGACCATAAGCTTGGTGCCAGATTTGAGGGCCTGATCTTCAGACACTCTCTTCCTCAGGCAACCGAAGGCTGCGCTGGAGGCGGTGTTGAACCTCATCATCAATGTCTGCCCTTGCTGATAGTAAGCTCCCGAGGTATGGAAAGTGGTCCACGTTGTCCAAGGCCGTGCGTGGATTTTGTTGACCGGGGGGGTGCGGGGGGGGGGGTGGCAGCGCTGTGTGGTGGGGTCAGGTTGGTGGAGGACCTTTGTCTTACTGATGTTTAGTGTAAGGCCCATGCTTTCGTATGCCTCGGTGAATGATGATGATATGAGACTATGATTTCCAGGAACCAAAAGCTTTAAATCACCAGATCTATTGCAATCTTGTACTGGAGGCAATATTCATTGTTCTTGTCTGGCTAATTTCATTTTCCAAGACAAATTATTGTATCAGTGCTTGAACAAGCTTGACCAAAACATGCTCAATGACAATTACCAAACGTGAACGTCAATTGATTCAAAGTCAGGGCCTCTTGGGTGAAATGTTTTCTTTTTTTCCCAACTCTCCAATGTATGAGGATCAGTATATATAACTGAAATGAGAAACATAGAAGTCCCTTGTGGTTAGTGGTATTAGGGCGGATGCCAGACCACAAATGTGTGGAAAGCCAATGGTGGTAGTGTTAGCTTTCTGCTCCACACGGTAATTTATAAACCGTCCAAATTCCAGTGCAGCTCGTGATTACTGTCCTAATCACTTTTGTGAAAGAGCCAAGACACAACTCAGAAGACTGAACATTCACTGGAAAAGGACTACTGAATGTAGGCTTATTACAGTATATTATCCAAATAATACACAGTAATGTAGAAACAAATCCAGCTCAAATATTCATATATTTTTACTCCTGGAACAGCAGAATATCGACAAGCATTGATATTCAAAGATAATTCAGGAGAACGTTGGGTACAATGCTGAAACATGAAAAGGCTAGACACATTGGTTGGACGGTAACTCGAGGAAGTGCGGAAAGAGAAAGAGATAAATGATGGAAGATCCAGGCAGAGATATCCAAAAATAGCATTCGAAAAATGAAGCAGAGAAACCAATTAGCAGCAGTAGAGAATGAGGCAGAATAGATAACGTAGAAGAGAGAGAAACAGACTGAGCAATAATAGGAAAAAAAATCATAACTGATTGGGGCGGGGGGGGGGGGGGGGGGGCTGTGGACAGGAAGATACAGCAGGAGGAAAAACCATGTTTGAGGTGACAAGAGACTACATGAGGTAAAAGACCACAGTCCCGATCTTGAAGACATTAGCCTGGCAGGAACGGGGCAATAGTTATCCAAAAATTATGACGTAACATATATTGTCCTGTTCCCACTCCTAATTCTCCTGCTGGCATTTTTATTGATGCTTTTCCATGGGCAAACATCACACATGCCAGTTACAGGTGAGAACCTACATGTAACATGCTAATGGTATACATAGGATCACAACGCAATTTTGAAGTACGAATGGGTGAAGCATGCCTGCAGATGTTCCACCCATTAGCATTAGGCATTGAATGCACTGCCCAATGGTTCTTAAAGGAACCCCTGCAGACCACTCAGAAAAAGCCCAGTACAATATTTGCTCCTTCTGGCCCACAAAAAAATCTTACACGCTGCTGCTTGGCCTGTCTGCAATCCTCTCCCTACACTACTTCCGGCTCAGTTCTGCAATATAGCTGCTGGAATTCCCACTCCATCCGGACTAGTGAGCTGCCTGTGAGTACTGGAACAGCAGTGGCCACTAGCTGGTCGTAAACTGATACAGCCCGTGCTCCTCAGCAAGGATTTCAGGTGGGCAGCTGGCTCGAGTGCTCCTGAAATTAAAATCTTCCCCCATATCTGGGAGGGATAGGGAAATATAGAATAGAAGAGAAATCAAAAGGGGAAGTTTTAACCTAAAAGAACAGGTGGGTTTGGAGCGTGGGGGCAGATAAATTGTTAAAAATGGGATGCCCGACCTGATCCCGCCTTCAACCACCCACTTCTGGTTTTAACAGAGGCAGAATGGGGGGGCGGGTGACCAATCTCCTCCCAGGGGAAGCCTAATTTTTAACCTCCATTTTGTTTTTAAACTGCATGTGGATGGGTTTCACACAATTCGTGAAACCCGGCAGTTAAAGCAAGACGGGGATTGCTGTATCGAGGAGGGGAGTGGCTTTATACCTAACTCCTGGATTCAGGGTCCTTATCTAACCCACCATCTGCCATCAGAGACCCCCTCACGAGGCCTCTGAGCACTCCCCTGGGCTGTCACATGCAATGATGATGCTGAGGCTGGCCACGATCCTCCAATGGCCGGTCTCAATCTTCTCTTCACCCACGCTGATCATCCAGCCCGAATCCCCTTCCCCCACCCCCCTCCCCAATTGTCTGCCCGACACCCAACCCCGCCCCACCCGCCTCCCCTCCCTGATCCTCTCTCGCCCCCTACCCCCATGTCTCTGCCCGACCCCCCCATCCTCACCTCGATCTTTTTAACGACACGGCCCGATCCCCGATCACTGACCAAACCCCAAACCCCCCTATCCCCCAATCCTTTCCCCGGCCTCCAATCCCCGGTCCTCTCTCCCCGCCTCTTCCTCCGGTCTTCTGCGCGGTCCCCGATCTCCGGTCCTCTCTTCCCCCCATCCCCCCACCCCTGATCCTATGCCCGAACCCCGGTCCTCTCTCTCCCCACCGATCTTATGCCCCGCCCTCGATCCCCGGTCCTCTCTCCCCCCCCCCCGATCCTATGCCTGCGCACCGACCCCCGGTTCTCTCTTCCCCCCCGAGCTTATGCCCGGCCATCGATCCCCAGTCCTCTCTCCCCCTCCCCCCAATCCTATGCCCGACCCCCGATCCCCAGTCCTCTCTCCCCCCCGATCCTATGCCCAACCCCCGATCCCCAGTCCTCTCTCCCCCCCGATCCTATGCCCGACCCCCGATCCCCAGTCCTCTCTCCCCCCCCGATCCTATGCCTGACCCCCAGTCCTCTCTCCCCCCCGATCCTATGCCCGACCCCCGATCCCCAGTCCTCTCTCTCCCCCGATCCTATGCCCGACCCCCGATCCCCAGTCCTCTCTTCCCCCCGATCCTATGCCTGACCCCCAGTCCTCTCTCCCCCCCGATCCTATGCCCGACCCCCGATCCCCAGTCCTCTCTCCCCCCCCGATCCTATGCCCGCGCACCGATCCTCGGTCCTCTCTCCCCCCCGATCCTATGCCTGACCCCCGATCCCCTCTCACCCCGCCCCCCTGATCCTATGCCCGGCCCTCGATCCCCGATCCTCTCTCCCCCCCCACCCCACCAATCCTATGCCCGGCCCTCGATCCCCAATCCCCTCTCCCCCCGCCCCCCCGATCCTATGCCCGACCCCCGATCTCCGGTCCTCTCTCCCCCCCCGCCACCCCAATCCTATGCCCGGCCCCAATCTCCGGTCCTCTTTCCCCACTCTCTGACCCTTTTACGGCCCGGCTCTCACACGAATCCTCCCTCCCTCCTCTGTCCAGTTGAAGGCCTACCCACCCTCAGTCAGCCAGCTTCTCAATCTGGCTGGCTGTGGGTGGGAATCCAAGGCCTCACATGCAAATCAGACCCTGCCATTAAAGTCGGCGGAGCCAGCGGGGAACCCGATCTCCCGGCTGTCTCAGAGCCCCCGCCCCAACCAACTCCCACCAGAAAATTCTGGCCCATGTCACAGGGACACAAGGATGCAGCAGAGAAATAGTCATAAAAGGAGAACAGAGAGAAAGTTAACTGAAGAAGTTCTGATCAAGCATAGCTGAAGAAGACAACAGTAAAAGTTACAATTCGACTGACGCCTGGGAAACAGACAGCAGGAGAAATTAAAGTTAGAGCAATTGAAAGGAAAATTTAACCTTTTTTAGAAAGCTATAAATCTCAACTACATCAACAGTGTCAAAATATTCCTACTAAAGATACAATAAATGTTACTCTTGACTCAAAATTATAGAATGATTTAATATCCCAAAGAAATTATTTCATGTGTGGACTTAACTTAGCTTGGAAATAGGATTTATGTTTCTTGGCATATACATAGTTATAAAGGTTCTAAAATCTGCATTGTAAATTGTGCATATATAAATAATTGCTTTGACATAGTCATAGATTTTGCAATTGGGTATTATTCAGCTAATATGTTCATACAATCATAGAATTATACAGAACAGAAGGAGGCCATTCGACCCATTGTGCCTGTGCTGGCTTTTTAGTAGAGCTATCTAATTGATCCTACTCCCCTGCTTTTCTCCAATTGCCATGTTATTTTCTTCCCTTCAAGTATTTATCCAATTCTTTATGAATATTACTATTGAATCTGCTTCCACCACCCTTTCAGGCAGTGCATTCCAGATCACAATAACCTGTTGTGTAAAAAAAAGTTTCCACATGTCGGCTCTGGTCTGTTTGCTAATTACCCAGAATCATAGAATCATAGAATGGTTACAGCACAGAAGGAGATTATTCGACCCATCAAGCCTGTGACGGCTCTTAAACTGCTTTCTCAACCTGCCATGCCGCCATCAACGATGTGTGCACATATACCCCCAGGTCTCTCTGTTCATGCACACCCTTTAGAATTGTACCCTTTAGTTTATATTGCCTCTCCTTGTTCTTCCTACCAAAATATATCACTTTGCACTTTTCTGCATTAAATTTCATCTGACACATGTCCGCCCATTCCACCAGCCTGTCTATGTCTTCTTGAAGTCTATCACTATCCTCCTCACTGTTCACTATAATTCCATGTTTTGTGTCATCTTCAAATTTTGAAATAGTGACCTGTACACCCAAGTCCAAATCCTTAATATAGATCAAGAAAAACAGTGGTCCTAGAACCGACCCCTGGGGAACACCACTGTATACCTTCCCCCAGTCTGAAAAACAACTGTTCATGACTTTCTGTTTCCTGCCACTTAGCCAATTTTGTATCCATGCTGCCACTGTCCCTTTTATTCTATGGGCTTCAACTTTGCTGGCAAGCCTATTATGTGGCACTTTATCAAATGCCTTTTGGAAGTCCATGTACACCATATCGACTGCATTGCCCTCATCAACCCTCTCTGTTACCTCATCAAAAAACTCAAATAAGTTAGTTAAATCCAATTTGCCTTTAACAAATCCATTCTGGCTTTCCTTAATTAATCCATACTTGTCCAAGTGACAGTTTTGTCTCTGATTATTGTTTCTAAAAGCTTCCCCAATGCTGAGGTTAAACTGACTGCCCTGTAGTTGCTGGATTTATCCTTACACCCATTTTTGAACAAGGCTGTAACATTTGCAATTATCCAGTCCTCTGACACCAGCCCCATATCTGAGCCAATACCTCTGCAATTTCCACCTTTATTTCCCTCTGTTATGTCTGAAATGCACTTATGAGTGACTTCAGGAGGCAATATGTTGTACTCAAACTGTAGTGACCTTGGTCCTTTATTCGTAACTCCAGAGTGAGGCACAGGCATGGTGAGCAGTCTTTTATACTGGGCCCTGCACACCTATGCAGGTGATCCTCAGGTCTCCCACCGCAGTGCCCTCTGGAAGACAGCCTCTGCCATAGGGCAGGAAACCCCGGTCTCCACCAGCTGCACCCTCTAGTGGTGCCAGCATAGTATATACACAATGTAAACCTTATTGATAGTACATCAGGTAACATGTCTCCATCTTATGCAACTATACAGTGACTACACAGAGAGTATAGCTATAGTCTGCATATATAACATCACTCTTCTCCAAGTCCTTTGTGCCGATTACCTTTGCACTATGTGCTCTGGCTTAGCTCTCCCCAGATTGTGCTTTGGCTTGGCTCTCTCCCTGTTAACCCCCAAGTCCATTTGCCACAAATTTGGGTAGTGGTTACCAGTTTAGATGGTTTGATGATGCAGTGGAGGTTCCAGTGGGTTCTGGGTGTGATCCATGGCTACATACATCCATTTCCCTCCCCCCGCCCCCACCCACAGCGAGATCAATGTAATGTAGCAGGCCCGTTACATTAACACACAGGATCAGACACAGTGCAAGTACAAAGAAAGGAAGTTAAAGTTTATATTGTGACACCTTGGTTCAGTGACTTACATTCTTTATGTTTTCCGGTCGTGCACCATGATTGGGTAGATTGCATTCATGGTTCAGTCATGGTAAGTACTGAGGTAGCAGTACAGGTATGCGAGGGCGCAGGTTCCAGTGCAATCTGACAGCGACGCTGTGCCCCCTGCTAGCGGGGTGGGCTTGGTTCGCTCACCTAGCCAGAACTCCGGGCCTTTGCCATTGCCTAGTGGTGGGCAGAGCCACAGATGTGTGTGGCCTCCCTGTCCTCCTATGATGGCTTCAGAATCTTCTGCCTGCTTTCTAACGGTGTTGGGAACCTGGCTGTTCCAGGTCCCATTTGAGGAACTTGTTAGTTTTAACCTTTCGCTCTCGGACATGGCCGAGGTAGCGACTGGGTCTGGGGGCTGCGTCGTCTCCACCCGCGTATTGGCGCCGTTTTCATTTCCAGGTCCGTGGCGAATAGTGCCATCGGTTGCCTGCAGTGTGGGATAGACCTGGGGCAGGGTATCAGGATCAGTGCCTTCACCCTCCTGAGGTCACTGGCCTATAACTTGTGGGGTCACCTGGGGCAGGGCATCAGGATCAGTGCCTTTACCCTCCCGAATTCACTCGCTTGCTACTTTTGGAGACACTCTATTACCGACATCTCGCAACAACATTTTGTTCTTTACATTAGTACTGGTACCGACATCTCGCAACAACATTTTGTTCTTTACATTCGGAATAGTACTGACATCTCGCAACAACATTTTGTTCACCATCTTAATCGGTTCGTTACATTCAATGTCTCTTTACATTCAGTTGGTTGCAGGTCTCCTTTAAGAGAACCCTGTTGACTTTACCCCAATCAAATCCTTTGTTAGACACCATGTGTTGGTCCCTCAGCATTACACCTCATGATATGGCCACAGCCATCTTTTTTTTCAGCCACGCTGCACCTCGCTGCATCAGGCACGCCAACTTGCCTCTGTCCTCGAGATCGACTGCCTTGATCCTTCACTCCCGCGATTCTGCCACAAAAACTGGAAGAGTACCTGTGAATTCGATCTTCCTCCCCAGAAGTCCTGCCACTGGAACCAAGAAGGTACTTTTAGGTCGTTCCGGTCCAATCATTGCCACGCAGTCATGATAGATGGTCTGTGCCTCAGGTGCTGCGCTGGTCTGTTCTCTGGTGCCTGGCCCAAGCGAAGGTGAAGTTTTGCTCTGCCTCTGAGCATGGGGGACTTCAAATGCTGGAGTGAAGAGGTCTCCCATTTCCACTGGATCTTCCCCATCCACCTTCTTCCAAGTAGCATGCAACAATTCACAGAGGTAACTTCTGCACATGTCATTATGGATTACACTTACATCTGCACTACCAAGAACTGGGATCAGCTCCCTGGTGTAGGTGCGCAACTTTTCCTGTACTGGAACCAGCTCGGGTCGTTTTTCATTCCATTGCTTCTCAAAGGCATCCTGGCTCATCACTGACTGGCTCGCTCCCGTGTCCACTTCCATGAAGACTGGAAAGCCGTTTATCTCGACTTCCATCCTCACTGGAGGACAATCGGTGGTGCAGGTGTACACTCCATACACTTCTTCTTGGGGCTGAGCTGCCTCTCTGGTCAAATCATCATACTCCCCGCTGGATTCAAAGTCATCTACTGACTCCTCTGTTAGACGGTGAGTCGTATTTCTTTTACACATACACTGGAGGTGGCCCTTCATGTTATAGGCTTTGCATATGTACTCAGCAAACCGACACTGGTGAGCCCTGTGGTTTCCTCCACAATGCCAGCATGGTGCTACTCGATTAGCACCCCTCGGCAGACTCTGAGTTCTGGAACCCTGAGGTCTGTGCTCTCTGCCCTGGGCAGAGCCACATTCTACAGTCTTGCCTGTGAAAGGCACCATTCTGTGTACAGTACTTGCTGGGTTTGAGTCCACAGGATGAATAATTTGCTTGGTGCTGCAGATCGAGATCATGAATGCCTGACTGATGCTGATGGCCTTCTGCAGGCTGACTGTGGTGTTGGCAGATAATACCTTGTGAAGGAGGCCCTCGTGGTCAATTCCCATAACGAAGATGTCTCGCAATCCTTCGTGGAGGTGCGTGCCGAAATCATAAGGTGCCGCAAGTCTCCTGAGGTCGGCAGCATATTTTGCAATCTCCTGGCCCTCAGGTCTGCAGTGAGTGTAGAATCTGTGCCTGGCCATGAGGATGCTTTCCTTTGGTTTTAGTTGTCGCGAATTAGTTCAGTCAGCTCATCGTATGTCTTATCCTTGGCCTTCGCGGATGCCAGGAAGTCCCTGATGAGGCGGTAGACCTCGGGTCCACAACTGGTCAGCAGTATAGCC
Organism: Pristiophorus japonicus; assembly: GCF_044704955.1. NCBI lineage: Eukaryota > Metazoa > Chordata > Chondrichthyes > Pristiophoridae > Pristiophorus > Pristiophorus japonicus. The sequence goes on from NC_091986.1 coordinate 140,607,586, forward strand.
TTGCGCTTCTCCGCCAATGTGTCCATCTCCCCTGCCAGGTCGTTTGCCATGAAATATTGCTCGAGCCTTTCCATGAAGGCATCCCAATCATCACCCTCTGCAAAGTTTCTTAGTGTGCCAAAGGTAGCCATAATCGCATGAAAATCCATATTCTCGTCGCCAGTTGTTATGTCTGTAATGCATTTATGAGTGACTCCACGAGGCAATGTGTTGTACTCAAACTGCAATGACCTTGGTACTTATTCGTAACTCCAGAGTGAGGCACAAGCTTGGTGAGCAGCCTTTTATACTGGGCCCTGCACACCTATGCAGGTGACCTTCAGGTCTCCCACCGCAGTGTCCTCTGGTGGACAGCCTCTACCACAGGGGCAGGAAACCCTGGTCTCCACCAGTTGCACCCTCTAGTGGTGCCAGCATAGTATATACACGTGTAAACCTTATTGACAGTACATCAGGTAACATGTCTCCATCTTATGCAATTATACAGTGACTACACAGAGAGTATATTTATAGTCTGCATATATAACACCCTCAGTATCCTAGGATGCATCCCATCCTGTCTTGGTGACTTATCTACTTGAAGTACTTCTCGATCATCCTCGCTGCAATGCTCCATCTCATGCTCAATAAGCTCCCCGCTGGAATGGAATTAAACTATGGAACCAATGGGAACCTGTTCAACCTTCGTTGCCTCCAGGCTAGATCCAAGGTCATTCCATCCTCTGTCATCGATCTACAGTACGCGGACGATGCATCCGTCTGTGCACATTCAGAGGCTGAACTCCAAGCCATTGTCAACATCTTCACCGAGGCATACGAAAGTGTGGGCTTTACACTAAAATCCGTAAGACAAAGGTCCTCCACCAAACTGACCCCGCCACACAGCACTGCCCCCCCAGTCATCAAGATCCATAGTGCGGCCCTGGACAGCGTGGACCATTTTCCATACCTCGGGAGCCTACTATCAGCAAGGGCAGACATCAACGACAAGGTCCAACACCACCTCCAGTGCGCCAGCGCAGCCTTCGGTTGCCTGAGGAAGAGAATGTTTGAAGACCAGTACCTCAAATCTGGCACCAAGCTTATGGTCTACAGGGCTACCCGCCCTCCTATATGACTCAGCGACGTGGACCATATACAGTAGACACCTCAAAGCATTGGAGAAATACCTTCAACGCTGCCTCCGCAAAATCCTGCAAGTCCACCGGGAGCGTAGAAGCACCAAGGTCAGTGTTCTCGACCAGGCCAACATCCCCAGCATCAAAGCACTGACACGAGACTCCCAAAGCAAGCACTCTATTCAGAACTCCTACGTGGCAAGCGAGCCCCAGGTGGGCAGAGGAAACATTTCAAGGACACCCTCAAAACCTCCTTGATAAAGTGGAACTTCCCCACTGACGCCTGGGAATCCCTGGCCAAAGGCCACCCTAAGTGGAGGAGGAGCATCCGGGAGGGCACTGAGCAATTCGAGTATCATCACCGAGAGCATGCAGAAAACAAGCGCAGACAGTGGAAGAAGCATGTGGCAAACCAGACTCCCCACCTACTCCTTCCTTGAACCACTCTGTCCCACCTGTCCCGGAGACTGTAATTCCCGTATTGGATTTACAGTCACCTGAGAACTCACTTTTAGAATGGAAGCAAATCTTCCTCAATTTCGAGGGACTGCCTATGATGAGTACAGCCAGCCTTTCTAATACCTCCTCCTTTTCAATTCTTATCTCATCCAGTATCTCCTTACAAGGTCAAAGAGTGTTAAAAAAAACAAGCCTGAAGGCTCTGTGTCTCAATGTGAGGACCATTCGTAATAAGGTGGAAGAATTAACTGCGCAAATAACGGATATGATGTAATTGGGATTAAGGAGACATGGCTCCAGGGTGACCAAGGCTGGGATCTCAACATCCAAGGATATTCAATATTCAGGAAAGAGAGACTGAAAGGAAAAGGAGGTGGGGTAGTGTTGTTGGTCAAAGAGGAGATTAACGCAATAGTAAGGAAGGACATTAGCTTGGATGATGTGGAATCTGTATGGGTAGAGCTGCAGAACACCAAAGGGCAGAAACGCTGCTGGGAGTTGTGTACAGACCACCAAACAGTCATAGTGAGGTTGGGGATGGCACTAAACAGGAAATTAGGGATGCGTGCAATAAAGGTACAGCAGTTATCATGGGTGACCTAAATCTACATATAGATTGGGCTAAACAAACTGGTAGCAGTACGGTGGAGGAGGATTTCCTGGCATGTATAAGAGATGGTTTTCTAGACCAATATGACGAGGAACCAACTAGAGAGCTGGCCATCCTAGACTGGGTGTTGTGTAATGAGAAAGGACTAATTAGCAATCTTGTTGTGCAAGGCCCCTTGGGGAAGAGTGACCATAATATGGTAGAATTCTTCATTAAGATGGAGAGTGACACAGTTAATTCAGAGACTAGAGTCCTGAACTTAAAGAAAGGTAGCTTCAACGGTATGAGACGTGATTTGGCTAGGATAGACTGGCGAATGATACTTAAACGGTTGATGGTGAATAGGCAATGTCAGACATTTAAAGATCACATGGATGAACTTCAATGATTGTACATCCCTGTCTGGAGTATAAATAAAATGGGTAAGGTGGCTCAACCGTGGCTTACAAGGGAAATTAAGGATACTGTTAAATCCAAGGAAGAGGCACATAAAGTGGCCAAAAAAACAGCAAACCTGAGGACTGGGAGAAATTTAGAATTCAGCAGAGGAGGACAAAGGGTTTAATTAGGAGGGGGGGAAATAGAATGAGGGTAAGCTTGCAGGGAACATAAAAACTGACTGCAAAAACTTCTACAGATACGTGAAGAGAAAAAGATTAGTGAAGACAAATGTGGGTCCCTTACAGTCAGAATCAGGCGAATATATAATGGGGAACAAAGAAATGGCAAACCAATTGAACAAATACTTTGGTTCTGTCTTCACTAAGGAAGACACAAATAACCTTCCGGAAATACTAGGGGACCGAGGGTCTAGCGAGAAGGAGGAAGTAAAGGAAATCCTTATTAGTCAGCAAATTATGTTAGAGAAATTGATGGGATTGAAGGCTGATAAATCCTCAGGGCCTGATAGTCTGCATCCCAGAGTACTTAAGGAAGTGGCCCTAGAAATAGTAGTGCATTGGTGATCATTTTCTAACATTCTATAGACTCTGGATCAGTTCCTATGGACTGGAGGATAGATAATGTAACCCCACTTTTTAAAAAGGAGGGAGAGAAAACAGGCAATTATAAACCTGTCAGCCTGACATCGATGGTGGGGAAAATGTTGGAATCAATTATTAAAAATGTAATAGCAGCGTATTTGGAAAGCAGTGACGGGATCGGTCCAAGTTAGCATGGATTTATGAAAGGGAAATCAAGCTTGACAAATCTTCTAGAATTTTTTGAGGATGTAACTAGTAGATTGGACAAGGGGGAACCAGTAGATATGGTGTATTTAGACTTTCAAAAGGCTTTTGACAAGGTCCCACACAAGAGATTAGTGTGCAAAATTAAAGCACATGGTATTGGGAGTAATGTACTGACGTGGATAGAGAACTGGTTGGCAGACAGGAAGCAAAGAGTAGGAATAAATGGATCCTTTTCAGAATGGCAGGCAGTGACTAGTGGGGTACTGCAGGGTTCAGTGCTGGGACCCCAGCTATTTACAATATACATTAATGATTTAGATGAAGAAATTGAATGTAATATCTCCAAATTTTCAGATGACACTAAGCTGGGTGGCAGTGTGAGCTGTGAGGAGGATGCTAAGAGGCTTCAGGGTGACTTGGACAGGTTAGGTGAGTGGGCAAATACCTGGCAGATGCAGTATAATGTAGATAAATGTGAGATTATCCGCTTTGGTGGTAAAAACAGGAAGGCAGATTATTATCTGAATGGTGACAAATTAGTAAAAGTGGAGGTGCAACGAGACCTGGGTGTCATGGTACATCAATCATTGAAAGTTGGCATACAGGTACAACAGGCGGTGAAGAAGGCAAATGGCATGTTGGCCTTCATAGCTATAGGATTTGAGTATAGGAGCAGGGAGGTCTCACTACAGTTGTACAGCACCTTGGTGAGGCCACACCTTGAATATTGTGTACAGTTTTAGTCTCCAAATCTGAGGAAGGATATTCTTGGTATTGAGGGAGTGCAGCGAAGGTTCACCAGACTGATTCCCGGGATGACAAGCCTTACATATGAAGAAAGACTGGATCGATTAGGCTTATATTCAATGGAATTTAGAAGAATGAGAGGGGATCTCATAGAAACATATAAAATTCTGACGGGATTGGACAGGTTAGATGCAGGAAGAATGTTCCCGATGTTGGGGAAGTCCAGAAGCAGGGGTAACAGTCTAAGGATAAGGGGTAAGCCATTTAGGACCGTGATGAGGAGAAACTTCTTCACTCAGAGAGTTGTGAGCATGTGGAATTCTCTACCACAGAAAGTTGTTGAGGCCAGTTCGTTAGATATATTCAAAATGGAGTTAGATGTCGTCCTTATGGCTAAAGGGATCAAGGGGTATGGAGAGAAGGCAGTAATGGGGTACTGAAGTTGCATGATCAGCCATGATCTTATTGCCTTCTCAACTTGTCCTGCCCCCTTCATAGATTTGTGCACATACACTCCCAGGTCTTTCTGTTCCTTCATCCCTTTTAAAATTGTACCATTTAATTTATATTGCTTCTCCTCATTCTTCTTACCAAAATATATCACTTCACATTTCTCTGCATTAAATTTCATGTGTCTGCCCATTTCACCAGTCTGCCTATGTCCTCCTGAAGTCTTTTATTATCCTCTTCCTTGTTTACAGAGTTTTTCAGAGTTTCGTATCATCTAAAAACTTATGCCCTGTATATGTGGCACTTTGCGTGTACTTGCCTGATTGGGGTAGAAATTGGTCATCATTGTTCCATTTTCACGGGGACACCTGAAATATGTCCAACGCCATATTGGCCGAGAACGATGTTCAGTTATTTGTGGTGACTGCCTAAAACTTATGCTAATGAAGGGCATAACGCCGGATTTTGGTCACCTATGAGAAATTGGGCTGCCCTGGGCATAGCAGGGGTTGGGCCTGCTCCACTCTGGTTTTCTGCGAGTGGATGCAGCCTCACGAGCCGCTGGCACCAAAATGGTAAGTAAAAGCATTTTTTAAGGAAGACGTGGAGCATTATTCTGAAAATATTGCTATAAATCTTTAGTGCACATCCAGAAACACTGATAGCCTTGGGAGCACATTTTATACAAGCGGGTACATGACTAAGCGATATAGTGGGACTAAAGCTAGCAAATCTTATGGGCATCTATATAGCATTAGAGTATCCCACTCCACATCCTGGAAGGACTCCATTCCATTCTCCCAGTTTCTCTGTATCCGTCGCATCTGCTCTGACGACTCCACCTTTCACATTAGTACCTCTGACATGTCTTCCTTTTTCCTCAAAAGAGGATTCCCCTCCGCCTTGGTTAACATGGCCCTCGACCGTGTCCATTCTATTTCCTGCACCTCTGCCCTCAACCCTTCCCCTCTCTCTCAGAACTATGACAGGGTTCCCCTTGTCCTCACCTTTCACCCCACCAGCTTCCACGTTCAACGGATCATCCTCTACCATTTCCGCCACTTGCAGCATGATCCCACCACCAATCACATCTTCCCCTCCCCTCTCAGCATTCTGAAGGGACTGCTCCCTCCGCGACACCCTGGTCTATTCCGCAGTCACCCCCAGCAACCCCTCCCCTTCCTCCCTTTCCATTATCCAGGGCCCCAAATACTCCTTCCAGGTGAAACAGCCATTTACTTGTACTTCTTTCAATATAGTATACCGCATTCGCTGCTCACGATGTGGTCTTCTCTACATTGTGGAGACCAAGCGTAGATTGGGTGACCGCTTTGCGGAGCACCTCCGTTCAGTCTGCAAGTGTGACACTGAGCTTCCGGTCGCTTGTCACTTTAATTCCCCGCTCCATTACCACTCCGACATCTCTGTCCTCGGTCTCCTACACTGTTCCAACGAAGCGCAACGCAAGCTTGAGGAACAGCACCTCATCTTTCATTTAGGCACTTTACAGCCTTCTGGACTCAATATCGAGTTCAACAATTTCAGAGCGTAGCCACTGCCAATCTTTGGCTCCCTTTCCCTTCTCCTCCCCCAACCCCACCGAGCCTGTTTCTTTTTTTCTCCTTGTATCTAATGGCAGCTGGTCATTATCCCACCATTCACACCCTAATGCTTTTCTAACTCCTGGCATTACCATTTCAATTTGGCCCATCATCCCTTTTGTCTCTCTAATCTCTCCTGTCTTCCACCCTATCATAGACCTTCCCTTTTGTTCTTTCTTCCCCTCCCCCTTTCAGTGCTTCTTAAGAATGCTCTTTCTGAACACTCTCCAGTTCTGATGAAGGGTCATCGGCCTGAAACGTTAACTCTGCTTTCTCTCTACAGATGCTGCCTGACCCGCTGAGATTTGCAGCATTTTCTGTTTTTATTCCAGATTCTAGCATCCGCAGTATTTTGCTTTTATATAACATCAGAAGCTGATTTTAGTCTAACTAACTGCACACTGGCAGATGATTCTGACAAGAGCACAAAACATGACCGGAAAATTGGATAGGACACTAAATGGACAGAAATCTGCTGTGATGGATCTTCGCCTACTTTCCTGATTAATTCTTCCCACCTTATGCCTGTTGATCAGGTGTAATCAATTAGAAAATCTATCCTAGTATTTTATATGTTGTAAGTCACCCATACATTAGATACAATAGCATTATCATTGTCTGTGTTTTCTCCTAAAATGCCAACATACATTTGAATCATCAAAATAAATCGGAGAGGTTGGTAAAAGGTACGGCTCACGCCTCACATCAGCACAAACTGATAGGCGGATGCCAACTTCATGCTGGTTTTGAGTGGAAGACAAATTTCTTGGCCACTGACTCTACAAATAACTTTTTCTCAACCTACTGCCTTAGATTCTTATATCTGAAAAATAATTTTTTAAAATCTGCTATTTTTGATCGATATCAAGCCAGAAAGCATAAATGTACATATTTTAAGAATAATAAAAGCACATAACTATTAACTAACCAGACAATATTAATTAGGGTTAAAATTTGTCTTGGGCGGAAGGCAAAATGGCAATATCACATCGGCAGTCTGATTGGAAAAGAAAATTGGGTGGAGTATAACACGGGCTGCCGATTCGCTATCGCCCTAGACAAATTTCACACCCGTTATTTCCTCGGCCATCCCTGAGATAGATCTCATGGACTTAGATTTACCAAATAGCATTGTTTTGCTGCCAGTGGTCACCCATTTATTAAAATAGCGCCAACTGGAAATGTCTATGTCAAGTATAGTCGGAAGGATCTAAGGAGGCTGCTTTTCACCATCCCAAGTATGCATTTATTTCAAATACTTCTTATATTTCTACACTGAATTGCACACACGTAAAGAGCGCAAGAAGCTGTGCACTTTTAAATACACCATATCTGGCTTTCACCCCAATACAAATGAATATAAATATTATCAGATGGTTATTCTCAATCCTTCAGTTTTCTATCATATCAATAACAAAGAAAATGCTCATTTTGGGATTGCTGCAAACTTAACATGAACTTGAATCTGAGAGATGAGAACACAAAGAAAAGGCAAATATTTGACTTATATGATCAAGTCTGCAAGAACAAAAGTGTTTAGTAATGATAAAATTGATTCTGTATATATATAAATGTTAAAAGTGTGGATTAAACATAGAAACATAGAAACATAGAAATTAGGTGCAGGAGCAGGAAATTCGGCTCTTCGAGCCTGCACCGCCATTCAATAAGGTCATGGCTGATCATTCAACCTCAGTACCCCATTCCTGCTTTCTCTCCATACCCCTTGATTCCTTTCGCCGTAACGGCCATATCTAACTACCTTCTGAATATATCTAACGAACTGGCTTCAACAACTTTCTGTGGTAGAGAATTCCACAGGTTAACAACTCTCTGAGTGAAGAAGTTTCTCCTCATCTCGGTCCTAAATGGCTTACCCCCTATTCTTAGACTGTGACCCCTGGCTCTCGAACTCCCCAGCAACGGGAACATTCTTCCTGCCTCTAACCTGTCCAATCCCATCAGAATTTTAGATGTTTCTATGAGATCCCCTCTCATTCTTCTAAACTCCAGTGGATACAAGCCGAGTTGATCCAGTCTCTCCGCATATGTCAGTCCTGCCATCCCGGGAACCAATCTGGTGAACCTTCGCTGAACTCCCTCAATAGCAAGAACGTCCTTCCTCAGATTAGGGGACCAAAACTGAACACAATATTCCAGGTGTGGCCTCACCAAGACTCTATACAACTGCTGTAAGACCTCCCTGCTCCTATACGCAAATCCTCTAACTATGAAGGACAACATGCCATTTGCCTTCTTCCCGCCTGCTGTACCTGCATGCCAAACTTCAATGACTGATGGACCATGACATCCAGGTCTCGTTGCACCTCCCCTTTTCCTAATCTGTCACCATTCAGATAATATTCTGTCTTCCTGTTTTTGCCACCAAGGTGGATAACCCCACATTTATCCACATTATACTGCATCTACCATGCATTTGCCCACTCACCTAGCGGTCTCTGAGCATCCTCCTCACAGCTCACACTGCCACCCAGCTTAGTGTCACCTGCAAACTTCAATTCCTTCATCTAAATCATTGATGTATATTGTAAATAGCGGGGTTCCACCACTGAACCCTGCGGCACCCCACTGATCACTGCTTGCATTCTGAAAAGGACCCGTTTATTCCGACTCTCTGCTTCCTGTCTGCCAACCAGATCTCTATCCATGTCAATAGATTACCCCCAATACCATGTGCTTTAATTTTGCACACTAATCTCTTGTGTGGGACCTTGTCAAAAGCCTTTTGAAAATCCAAATACACCACATCCACTGGTTCTCCCTTGTCCACTCTACTAGTTACATCCTCAAAAAATTCTAGAAGATTTGTCAGGCATGATTTCCCTTTCATAAATCCATGCTGACTTGGACCGATCCTGTCATTGCTTTCCAAATGCGCTGCTATTTCATTTTTAATAACCGATTCCAATATTTTCCCCACTACTGATGTCAGGCTAACCGGTCTATAATTTCCCGTTTTCTCTCGCCCTCCTTTTTTAAAAAGTGGTGTTACATTATCTACCCTCCAGTCCATAGGAACTGATCCAGAGTCAGTGGAATGTTGGAAAATGATCATCAATGCATCCACTATTTCTAGGGCCACTTCCTTAAGTACTCTGGGATGCAGCCTGTCAGGCCCTAGGGATTTATCAGCTTTCAATCCCATCAATTTCCCTAACACAATTTCCCGCCTAATAAGGATTTCCTTCAGTTCCTCTTTTTCGCTACACCTTCGAACCCCTAGTATTTCCGGAAGGTTATTAGTGAAGACAGATCCAAAATATTTGTTCAATTGGTCTGCCATTTTTTTGTTCCCCATTATAAATTCACCTGATTCTGTCTGCAAAGGACCTACATTGATCTTCACTAATCTTTTTCTCTTCACATATCTATAGATGCTTTTGCAGTCAGTTTTTATGTTCCCGGCAAGCTTCCTCTCAAACTTTGTTTTCCCCCTCCTAATTAAACCCTTTCTCCTCCTCTGCTGAATTCTAAATTTCTCCCGGTCCTCAAGTTTGCTGCTTTTTCTGGCCAATTTATATGCCTCTTCCTTGGATTTAACACTATCCCTAATTTCCTTTGTTAGCCACAGTTGGGCTACCTTCCCCTTTTTATTTTATCTCCAGTCAGGGTGTATAATTGTTAAAGTTCATCCATGTAATCTATAAATGTCTGCCATTGCCTATCCACTGTTAACTCTTTAAAGATCATTTGCCAGTCTATCCTAGCCAATTCACGTCTCATACCATCGAAGTTACCTTTCCTTATGTTCAGTACCCTAGACTCTGAATTAACACTGTCACTCTCCATCTTAATAAAGAATTCTACTGTATTATGGTCACTCTTAGCCAGGGGGCTTCGCACAACGAGATTGCTAATTAGTCCTCTCTCATTACACTACACCCAGTCTAGGATGGCTTGGATGATGTGGAATCTGTATGGGTGGAGCTACGGAATACCAAAGGGCAGAAAACGCTAGTGGGAGTTGTGTACAGACCATCAAACAGTAGTAGTGAGGTTGGGGATGGCATCAAACAAGAAATTAGGGGTGCGTGCAATAAAGGTACAGCAGTTATCATGGACGACTAGTTGGTTCCTCGACATATTGGTCTAGAAAGCCATCCCTAATACACTCCAGGAAATCCTCCTCCACTGCATTGCTACCAACTTGGTTAACCCAATCTATATGTAGATTATAGTCGTCCATGATAACTGCTGTACCTTTATTGCACGCACCCCTAATTTCTTGTTTGATGCCATCCCCAACCTCATTACTACTGTTTGATGGTCTGTACACAACTCCCACTAGCGTTTTCTGCCCTTTGGTATTCCGTAGCTCCACCCATACAGATTCCACATCATCCAAGCTAATGTCCTTTCTTACTATTGCGTTAATTTCCTCTTTAACCAGCAACGCTGCCCCACCTCCTTTTCCTTTCTGTCTATCCTTCCTGAATGTTGAATATCCCTGGATGTTGAGTTCCCAGCCTTGGTCACCCTGGAGCCATGTCTCCTTAATCCCAATTATATCATAATCGTTAATAGCTGCCTGCGCCCACCTTATTACGAATACTCCTCGCATTGAGGCATAGCACCTTCAGGCTTGTCTTTTTAACACACTTTGTCCCTTTAGAATTTTGCTGTGATGTGGCCCTTTTTAATTTTTGCCTTGGGTTTCTCTGCCCTCCACTTTCACTATTCTCCTTTCTATCTTTTGCTTCTGCCCCCATTTTATTTCCCTCTGTCAACCTGCATAGGTTCCATACCCCTGCCATATTAGTTTAATCCCTCCCCAACAGCACTAGCAAACACTCCCCCTAGGTTATATGGAAAGGATGCAGTGTTAAAAGAAACAAAATGGATGACTTCCCCAAGTTCACGTCAGCATGGCTTTGAAACTCACCAAACTAGAAAAGATGTTTATTGGAAAGCCATTGACATAATCTAGGAATGGCACCAGCACTCCAGACAGACACAATCAGGAACGGCCCTGGAAATAATATCCAATCCTGAGGCTTTCTGAGAAACAATGCCCATAAGGGGTATAATAATCCAAGCAAGGATTGCTGCGTCTCTCTTCTCCTTAGCACACAAAACAGGACCTTCCTTTACAGACAAAGAAGCTGGCTGTGTACTTTGCCAGAGGGAAGTGAAGTATACCTTTTTATACCTTTTTTTATTGTAACATCATTGTACCTGTTGTAATTAAGTCGATCCGTAGGTTAGCTGAGGACTGCTGTTTCTCTGATAGATGTGCATGTATGTGTGTTTAATAAACTATTCCCAATTGTTTTAAAAGAATCATTCCTGCTGTCAATTTAATGCCAGAGATTTAGAAATCTTACAAATACTCAAAGCAGCTAAGATTTCTCTTTCCTTTTGCCAAAATTCATGTGAAAAATAATTTGCAGCTGAAACGAAAGAGTATTTTACCTAGCATGCACCATACATCCCTCTGTATTACGCCGCGTGGTTACCATAGCAATGCGATAGCCGACTTTGCATTTTCAATCATACTTCAAGATACTGAAATAGGATCAGTTCCTTCCACCGCCCTTACTACTATTTCACGCTTATGTGAAAAATAGAATAACAATCTTGATGTATATACTATATATACCATGACAAAATTAACACCCTGTGACTAATAAATCAAGTGAAATTCTTGACAAGAATGTGAAGCAAATTAATTAACCACCTACTGCAAAGTCACCAAATGTGGCTTTCAGTAATTCCTTATTTCATAATGAATCTCAGAAGTTTAGAATGCTGCCAATATTTTTTTGGTTTGGATTGCTAGGTTTCCAGAAAGAACAGCAAGTTTTAATCAACTATACTTACCCTGGGATACAAGGTCCGCATTCTGCATCAGTGTCTGCAGTGCCTGGTGTCAAGACAGTGGCTCGAAAAAAACCCTCACAATCTTTGTGCCTTCTGCAGATCTGATATACACCCTTTGAGAATTTGCCATTCTGGCAAGGATGGCAGCCATAGGATTCATCCTTAACTCCATATCCACAGTTCTAAAAAAAAATCACATGAATTAGAGGCTGTAGGTGATTTGTATTTAAAAATCTAACTGACAAATGTCTGCATTGTAGCAATGCAATGCAAGAATTAGGTTATCAGCTTTACCAGTAAAATATATACCATACTTATTCTATGTGTGTGGCACCGATGGGGGTAAAATTGGGAAAGGAAGAATTTGATTTTTTTCCCACATCACAGAGATACTAAAGGAGATGTATAGTATGCTGTTAAAAATGATTTAATTTAGTGCTGGACATTTATATTTTGAACCAATGCAGGCACGTTCTTTATTAATTTAAATACATTTCTGGTACACTGTCTCAATATTGCTTTTATTTATTTTTAAGTTGTAGCACAGTTGAGTTTTAAGTGACAATTCTTCACCCCCATCCTCACTCACTCACATTTCAAAAGATACACATGAATCCAGAAGTTGACATTAAAAAGCTGAAAAATAAATCAAGGCCCCATGATGTCAGGCCCTGTTAAGGGCCGAGGCAAGTTAGTGAGAAAAATGCTGTGATATTATACGAGTGCTAATTGGGGTGGACTAGGGAGAGAATTAAAACTACAGGGTCTCTATTACACACTATTGAATAGTAATAATGCCACAATTCATAGGTGCAGTACTCGGAAGTGCTTCATGGCAAACGAGCCAAAGGTGGACAGAGGAAATGTTAGAAGGACACCCTCAAAGTCTCCCTGATAAAGTGCAACATCCCCACCGACACCTGGCAGTCCCTGGCCAAAGACCGCCCTAAGTGGAGGAAGTGCATCCTGGAGGGCGCTGAGCAGCTCGAGTCTCATCACCGAGTGCATGCAGAAAACAAGCGCAGGCAGCGGAAAGAACGCGTGGCAAACCTGTCCCACTCTCCCTTATCTTCAATGACTGTCTATCCCACCTGCAGCAGGTATTGTGGCTCTCGTATTGGACTGTTCAGCCACCTAAGGACTCATTCTAAGAGTGGAAGTAAGTCTTCCTCCATTCCAAGAGACTGCCTTTGATGATGTTGATGATCGGTCCAAGTCAGCATGGATTTATGAAGGGGAAATCATGCTTGATATTGTGTTCCGAACACAGATGAGGCTGCCCACAGGGAGGTTAAAGTAACAGTGACCTCAGTCTTAAATAAGATACTCCAGAGTGAGGAACAGGCCTTAGGGGCCAGCTTATATACAGTGCTTCTAAGGGATGCTGGGATCCCTTGGGACTTCAGGGGATGAGCTCCCTGGTGGCGGAACATGGGAGTGCATGCTTTACAGATACATAACATCACACCCCGCCTACCCATCAAAGTCAAAGTGAAAACTATTTACAAGGTGAGGCGGTCGGGAGCCTTTCTTTCCCTGGTGGACCGCCTCGGTACAAATGTCTGTTCTGGTGTGTTGGCTGTGCCCTTGCTGGGCTGGCGTGTTGTTGACCCTGCAGGGTTGCTAGGTGAGCCTGGCCTTGCTGGGGTGTTGGGCGTGATGGGTTCCATTTCCTGGTCTGGCGTGGTGTCGTTGATCCTTTGGGTGTGTGTTGTGGGCTCGAAAAAGGTGGTGTCTGCTGTGGGTTGTTCAGGGCAGTCTGTGAACCGCAGCCTCGTTGGTCCAGGTGCTTTCTGCAAATTTGTCCATTGTCTAGTTTGACTACTAACACCCTACTCCCTTCTTTAGCTATCACCGTGCCAGCAATCCACTTGAGACCATGTCCATAGTTTAGCACATACACAGGGTCATTCAGATCAATTTCCCGTGACACAGTGGCGTGACCATCGTTTACATTTTGTTGCTGCTGCCTGCTCTCTACCTCATCATGCAGGTTGGGGTGAACCAGCGAGAGTCTGGTTTTAAGTGTCCTTTTCATGAGTAGCTCAGCTGGGGGCACCCCTGTGAGTGAGTGGGGTCTCGTGCGGTAGCTGAACAGTACTCGGGACAGGCGGGTTTGGAGTGAGCCTTCTGTGACTCGTTTAAGGCTTTGTTTGATGGTTTGTACTGCCCGCTCTGCCTGCCCATTGGAGGCTGGTTTAAACAGGGCCGAGGTGACATGTTTGATCCCATTGTGGGTCATGAATTCTTTAAATTCGGCACTGGTGGAACATGGCCCGTTGTCACTGACCAGTATGTCAGGCAGGCCGTGGGTGGCAAACATGGTCCTCAGGCTTTCAATGGTGGCAGTGGCGGTGGCGGTGCTTCCTGACATTATTTCACATTCAATCCACTTTGAAAAAGCATCCACCACCACCAGGAATATTTTACCGAGAAACGGGCCCGCATAGTCAACATGGATTCTCGACCATGGTCTGGAGGGCCAGGACCATAAACTTAGTGGTGCCTCTCTGGGCGCGTTGCTCAACTGAGCACATACGCTGCATTGCCGTACACAGGACTCTAAGTCAGAGCAGATACCGGGCCATCACATGTGGGATCAGGCTATCGCTTTCATCATTACTATTTCCGGGTGTGTACTGGAGATCCGAAATGAACGTCTCCTTGCCCTTTTTTGGAAGCACTACGCGGTTACCCCACAACAGGTAGTCTGCCTGAATGGACAGCTCGTCCTTTTGCCGCTCGAATGGCTTGATTGACTCTTGCATTTCAACGGGGATGCTGGCCCAGCTCCCATGCAGTACACAGTTTTTTACTAGGGACAGCAGAGAATTTTGGCTGGTCGAAGTCCTAATCTGGCGGGCCGTGACAGGTGATTTATAATTTTCAAATGCTTCCATGACCATCAACAAGTCTGTGGGCTGCGCCACCATCAACAAGTTTGCAGGCTGCACCACTTCCACTCCCATGGTGGGCAATGATAGCCGATTGAGAGCATCCATACAGTTCTCGGTGCCTGGCCTGTGGCGGATGGTATAGTTATATGCTGATAGCGCGAGTGGCCACCTTTGTATGCCGGCTGAGGCATTAGTATTTATCCCCTTGTTTTCAGCGAACAGGGATGTGAGGGGCTTGTGATCGGTTTCCAGCTCAAATTTGAGTCCAAACAGGTACTGATGCATTTTCTTTACCCCGAACACACATGCTAATGCCTCTTTCTCAATCATGCTGTTGGCCCTCTCGGCCTTAGACAAGCTCCTGGAAGCATAGGCGACAGGTTACAACTTCCCCGCAACGTTAGCTTGCTGTAATACGCACCTGACTCCGTACGACGACGAGTCACATGCTAACACAAGTCTTTTACACGGGTTATACAATACAAGCAGCTTGTTGGAGCATAAAATGTTTCTGGCTTTCTCAAAAGCTTGGTTTTTTCCCCATACCCACCTTTGTGCAATAACACATGTAGGGGCTCTAAGAGGGTGCTTAACCCCGGTAGGAAGTTACCAAAATAGTTGAGGAGTCCCAGGAACAACCGCAGCTCCATGACGTTCTGTGGCCTGGGCGCGTTCCTGATAGCCTCTATCTTGGCGTCTGTGGGCCGAATGCCGACCGCCGCGATCTTTCTCCCCAAAAACTCTACTTCTGTTGCTATGAAGACGCATTTCGACCTCTTCAGCTGCAGCCGTACGCGATTCAGTCGCTGGAGGACCTCCTCCAGGTTTTGTAGGTGCTCGGTGGTGTCTTGACCCGTGACCAGTATGTCATCCTGAAAGACCACCGTGTGTGGTACCGACTTGAGTAGGCTCTCTATGTTTCTCTGGAAGATCGCTGCAGCCGACCGAATTCCAAATGGGCATTTGTTGTAGATGAGCAGTCCCTTGTACGTGTTGATGCAGGTGTGACCCTTCGAAGACTCCTCCAGCTCTTGCGTCATGTAGGCCGAAGTCAGGTCGAGCTTGGTGAACATCTTGCCTCCTGCCAGCGTCGCAAATAGGTCGTCTGCCTTAGGTAGTGGGTATTGGTCCTGTAGCGAGAAACGATTAATAGTTACTTTATAATCACCACAAATCCTGACCGTGCCATCACTTTTGAGGACTGAAACAATCGGGCTGGCCCACTCGCTGAAATCCACTGGGGAGATGATGCCCTCGTGTTGCAGCCTGTCCAGCTCGATTTCCACTCTCTCCCTCATCATTTGAGGTGCTGCTCGCGCCTTGTGGTGAATGGGTCATGCCTCTGGGACCTAGTGGATCTGCACCTTCACCTCGGGAAAGTTTCCAATGCCTGGCTCAAAAGGGAAGGAAATTTGTAAAGAACCTGGATAAATGAGACCTCATCGACATGTGATAGTGCTTGGATGTCATCTCAGTTCCAGCGGATTTTGCCCAGCCAGCTCCTTCCAAGCAGTGTGGGGCCATCGCCCGGGACAATCCAGAGTGTCAGTTCGTGCACCGTGCCCTCGTAGGTGACCTTGACCATGGCGCTGCCCAGTACAGTGATAAGCTCTTTGATGTACGTTCTCAGTTTCGTGTGGATGGGGCTCAGGGCTGGTCTGAATGCCTTGTTGCACCACAGTCTCTCAAACATCTTTTTACTCATGATGGATTGGCTAGCGCCAGTGTCCAGTTCCATGGCTATGGATAAGCCTTTCAATTTTACATTTAGCATTATAGGTGGACATTTCGTCGAAAATGTGTGCACCCCGTGTACTTCAGCATCTGCCTCCTCTCTCCGAGGCTCAAAATTGCTTTGATCCACCATGGACCGATATTCCTCTGCCACGTGGTGGTTAGCAGGTTTTGCAGATCTTGCAGCTCGTTTGCAAGCTCATTGGAGGTGCCCCATTGTTCCACAGCTCTTGCAAACATACCCTTTGAAGCGGCATGAATAGGCTGAATGGAAGCCTCCGCAACGCCTTCATCCTTTGTTGGGGACTCTGAGTCATCTGGGTCACCTGAGGCCTGCTGGCAATTGCAGACTCATGGGTTCTGCCCTGTACATTTATGCTCGCAAACACAGTTCCAGTTAATTTATGAATATTGCTAGCACTTGTGTGCTGAGAGATTTGTTTGGTGTTATCACTGGTGGACATAAACGCCTGTGCTATCGCAATGGCCTTACTGAGGGTCGGTGTCTCTACAGTCAAAAGTTTTCATAGGATGGTCTCGTGGCCAATGCCCAGTACAAAAAAGTCTCCAAGCATTTGCTCCAGGTAGCCATCAAACTCACATTGTCCTGCAGGTCGCCTTAGCGCGGTGACGTAGCTCGCCACTTCCTGATCCTCAGATCGCTGGCACATGTAGAACCGATACCTCGCCATCAGCACACTCTCCCTCGGGTTTAAGATGTTCCCGAACCAGTGTACACAGCTCCTCAGACGACTTATCTGTGGGTTTCACCAGAGCCAGAAGATTCTTCATGAGGCTGTAGGGTCGGTGCCCCACAGACTGTGAGGAGGACCGCTCTCCTTTTTGCAGCGCTTCCTTCTCCGTCCAGCTCATTGGTACAAAGTACTGATCTAGCCGTTCGACATAGGCTTCCCAGTCCTCACCCTCCGAGAACTTCTCCAGGATGCCCACAGTTTGCTGCATCTTTGTGTTGGATTTGTATACTCGTCGCCAGTTGTTGTGTTCCTAACACAGATGAGACTGCACACAGGGAGGTTAAAGTAACATTGACCTCAGTCTTTAATAAGACACTCCAGAGTGAGGAACAGGCCTTAGAGGCCGGCTTATATACAGTGCTCCCTTGGGACTTCAGGGGATGCTCTCCCTGGTGGCGGAACATGGGAGTGCATGCTTTACATATACATAACAGGAAAGATGTCCTTCAGTTCCTCCTTCTCACTAGACCCTTGGTCCCCTAGTACTCCCGGAAGGTTATTTGTGTCTTCCTATGTGAAGATAGAAACAAAGTATTTGTTCAACTGGTCTGCCATTCTTTTGTTCCCCATTATAAATTCACCTGAATCTGACTGCAAGGGACCTACATTTGTCTTCACTAATCTTTTTCTCTTCACATATCTATAGAAGATTTTGCAGTCAGTTTTTATGTTCCCGGCAAGCTTCCTCTCATAGTCTATTTTCCCCCTCCTAATTAAACCCTTTGTCCTCCTCTGCTGAATTCTAAATTTCTCCCAGTCCTCAGGTTTGCTGCTTTTTCTGGCCAATTTATATGCCTCTTCCTTGGATTTAACACTATCCTTAATTTCCCTTGTTAGCCACAGTTTGGCGACTTTCCCCTTTTTATTTTATCTCCAGTCAGGGTGTACAATTGTTGAAATTCATCCCTTTGATCTTTAAATGTTTGCTATTGCCTATCCACCATCAACCCTTTAAATATCATTTGCCAGTCTATCCGAGCCAATTCACGTCTCATACCATCGAAGTTACCTTTCTTTAAGTTCAGGACCCTAGTCTCTGAATTAACTGTGTCGCTGTCCATCTTAATAAAGAATTCTACCATATAATGGTCACTCTTCCCCAAGGGGCCTCGCACAACAAGATTGCTAATTAGTCCTTTCTCATTACACATCACCCAGTCTAGGATGACGAGCCCTCTAGTTGATTCCTCAACATATTGGTGCAGAAAACCATCCCTAATTCACTTTAGGAAATCCTTCTCCATCGTATTATTACCAGTTTGGTTAGCCCAATCAATATGTAGATTAAAGTCGCCCATGATAACTGCTGTATCTTTATTGCACGCATCCCTAATTTCTTGTTTGATGCTGTTCCCAACCTCTCGACTACTGTTTGGTGGTCTGTACACAACTCCCACTAGCGTTTTCTGCCCTTTGATATTCTGCATCTCCACCCATACAGATTCCACATCATCCAAGCTAATGTCCTTCCTTACGATTGCATTAATTTCCTCTTTAACCAGCAACGCTACCCCACCTCCTTTTCCTTTCTGTCTATCCTTCCTGAATGTTGAATACCCCTGGATGTTGAGTTCCCAGCCTTGGTCACCTTGGAGCCATGTCTCCGTGATGCCAACTATATCATATTCATTAATTGCTGCCTGTGCAGTTAATTCGTCCATCTTATTACGAACACTCCTCGCATTGAGGCACAGAGCCTTCAGGCTTGTCTTTTTAACACACTTTGCCCTTTTCAAATTTTGCTGTAATGTGGCCTTTTTTGATTTTTGTCTTAGGTTTCTCTGCCCCTTACTTTTACTTTTTTTCTTTCTATCTTTTGCTTCTACCCCTATTTTACTTCCCTCCGCCTCCCTGTATAGATTGCCATCCCCCTGCCATATTAGTTTAACCCCTCCCCAACAGCACTAGCAAACACTCCCCCTCGGGCATTGGTTCCGGTCCTGCCCAGGTGCAGACCGTCTCGTTTGTACTGGTCCCACCTCCCCCAGAACCGGTTCCAATGCCCCAGGAATTTGAATCCCTCCCTTCTGCACCACTCCTCAAGCCAAGTATTTATCTGAGCTATCCTGCGATTCCTACTCTGACTAGCATGTGGCACTGGTAGCAATCCTGAGATTACTATCTTTGAGGTCCTACTTTTTAATTTAACTCCTAGCTCACTAAATTCAGCTTGTAGGACCTCATCCCGTTCTTAACCTATATTGTTGGTACCTATATGCACCATGACAATTGGCTGTTCACCCTCCCCCTTCAAAATGTCCTGCACCCGCTCCGAGACATCCTTAACCCTTGCACCAGGGAGGCAACATACCATCCTGGAGTCTTGACTGTGGGCGCAGAAACGTCTATCTATTCCCCTTACAATCGAATCCCCTACCACTATAGCTCTCCCACTCTTTTTACTGCCCTCCTGTGCAGCAGAGCTACCCACGGTGCCATGAACTTGGCTGCTGCTGCTCTCCCCTGATGAATCATCACCCTCAACTGTACCGAAAGCGGTGTATCTGTTTTGCAGAGGGGTGACTGCACTACCTTCCTTCCACTGCTCTTCCTGTTGGTCACCCATTCCCTATCTGGCTGTGGACCCTTTACCTGCGGTGTGGCCAACTCAATAAACGTGCTATTCACGATATCCTCAGCATCGCGGATGCTCCAGAGTAAATCCACCCGCAGCTCCAGTGCTGCAATGCGGTCTGTCAGGTGCTGTAGGTGGATACACTTCCCACATAGCACAGGAGGAGCATAACACGTGTCCGAGTTCTCCTGCCATGACTTAACCCCTAGATTAACTTAATTTGGCAACAACAATGATAAAGGTTACCTACTGATAGGGGAAAGAAAAAGAAAAACTACTCACCAATCATAAGAACATATTTTGAGGCTGTGCCCCCTAATTCTAGTCTCCCCGACCAGTGGAAACATAGAAACATAGAAACATAGAAACTAGGTGCAGGAGCAGGCCATTCAGCCCTTCTAGCCTGCACCACCATTTAATGAGTTCATGGTTGAACATGCAACTTCAGTACCCCATTCCTGCTTTCTCGCCATACCTCTTGATCCCCCTAGTAGTAAGGACTTCATCTAACTCCCTTTTCAATATATTTAGTGAATTGGCCTCAACTACTTTCTGTGGTAGAGAATTCCATAGGTTCACCACTCTCTGGGTGAAGAAGTTTCTCCTCATCTCGGTCCTAAATGGCTTACCCCTTATCCTCAGACTGTGACCCCTGGTTCTGGACTTCCCCAACATTGGGAACATTCTTCCTGCATCTAACCTGTCCAAACCCGTCAGAATTTTAAACGTTTCTATGAGGTCCCCTCTCATTCTTCTGAACTCCAGTGAATACAAGCCCAGTTGATCCAGTCTTTCTTGATAGGTCAGTCCCACCATCCCGGGAATCAGTCTGGTGAATCTTCGCTGCACTCCCTCAATAGCAAGAATGTCCTTCCTCAAGTTAGGAGACCAAAACTGTACACAATACTCCAGGTGTGGCCTCACCAAGGCCCTGTACAACTGTAGCAACACCTCCCTGCCCCTGTACTCAAATCCCCTCGCTATGAAGGCCAACATGCCATTTGCTTTCTTAACCGCTTGCTGTACCTGCATGCCAACCTTCAATGACTGATGTACCATGACACCCAGGTCTCGTTGCACCTTCCCTTTTCCTAATCTGTCACCAATCAGATAATAGTCTGTCTCTCTGTTTTTACCACCAAAGTGGATAACCTCACATTTATCCACATTATACTTCATCTGCCATGCATTTGCCCACTCACCTAACCTATCCAAGTCACTCTGCAGCCTCATAGCATCCTCCTCGCAGCTCACACTGCCACCCAACTTAGTGTCATCCGCAAATTTGGAGATACTACATTTAATCCCCTCGTCTAAATCATTAATGTACAATGTAAACAGCTGGGGCCCCAGCACAGAACCTTGCGGTACCCCACTAGTCACTGCCTGCCATTCTGAAAAGTCCCCATTTACTCCTACTCTTTGCTTCCTGTCTGACAACCAGTTCTCAATCCATGTCAGCACACTACCCCCAATCCCATGTTCTTTAACTTTGCACATTAATCTCTTGTGTGGGACCTTGTCGAAAGCCTTCTGAAAGTCCAAATATACCACATCAACTGGTTCTCCTTTGTCCACTTTACTGGAAACATCCTCAAAAAATTCCAGAAGATTTGTCAAGCATGATTTCCCTTTCACAAATCCATGCTGACTTGGACCTATCATGTCACCATTTTCCAAACGCGCTGCTATGACATCCTTAATAATTGATTCCATCATTTTACCCACTACTGAGGTCAGGCTGACCGGTCTATAATTCCCTGTTTTCTCTCTCCCTCCTTTTTTAAAAAGTGGGGTTACATTGGCTACCCTCCACTCGATAGGAACTGATCCAGAGTCAATGGAATGTTGGAAAATGCATCCGCTATTTCCAAGGCCACCTCCTTAAGTACTCTGGGATGCAGCCCATCAGGCCCTGGGGATTTATTGGCCTTCAATCCCATCAATTTCCCCAACACAATTTCCCGACTAATAAAGATTTCCCTCAGTTCCTCCTCCTTACTAGACCCTCTGACCCCTTTTATATCTGGAAGGTTGTTTGTGTCCTCCTTAGTGAATACTGAACCAAAGTACTTGTTCAATTGGTCCGCCATTTCTTTGTTCCCCGTTATGACTTCCCCTGATTCTGACTGCAGGGGACCTACGTTTGTCTTTACTAACCTTTTTCTCTTTACATACCTATAGAAACTTTTGCAATCCACCTTAATGTTCCCTGCAAGCTTCTTCTCGTACTCCATTTTCCCTGCCCTAATCAAACCCTTTGTCCTCCTCTGCTGAGTTCTAAATTTCTCCCAGTCCCCAGGTTCGCTGCTATTTCTGGCCAATTTGTATGCCACTTCCTTGGCTTTAATACTATTCCTGATTTCCCTAGATAGCCACGGTTGAGCCACCTTCCCTTTTTTATTTTTACGCCAGACAGGAATGTACAATTGTTGTAATTCATCCATGCGGTCTCTAAATGTCTGCCATTGCCCATCCACAGTCAACCCCTTAAGTATCATTCGAAACAACCTCTCTGCCTCTATCTTGTCTATCCCTTTCATTATTTTAAATGTTTCTATAAAATCACCCCTCATCCTTCTGAACTCCAACGAGTAAAGACCCAGTCTACTCACTCTATCATCATAAGGTAACCCCCTCATCTCCAGAATCAGCCTAGTGAACGTCTCTGTACCCCCTCCAAAGCTAGTATATCCTTCCTTCAGTAAGGTGACCAAAACTGCACACAGTACTCCAGGTGTGGCCTCACCAATACCCTGTACAGTTGCAGAAGGACCTCCCTGCTTTTGTACTCCATCCCTCTCGCAATGAAGGCCAACATTCCATTCGCCTTCCTGATTACCTGCTGCACCTGCAAACTAACTTTTTGGGATTCATGCACAAGGACCCCCAGGTCCCTCTGCAGCGCAGCATGTTGTAATTTCTCCCCATTCAAATTATATTTCCTTTTACTGTTTTTTTTCAAGGTGGATGACCTCACACTTTCCGACATTGTATTCCATCTGCCAAACCTTAGCCCATTCGCTTAACCTATCCACAGACTCAATCCACGTCCGGACTGGGGTCAAGCAGGGCTGCGTCATCACACCAACGCTCTTCTCAATCTTCCTTCCTGCAATGCTCCATTTCAATCTCAACAAGCTGGAGTGGAACTAAACTATAGAACCAATGGGAACCTGTTCAACCTTCATAGCCTCCAGGTTAGATCCAAGGTTGTCCCATCCGCTGTCATCGAACTGCAGTACGCGGCTGACGCTTGCGTTTGTGCACATTCAGAGGCTGAACTCCAAGCCATCGTCAACATTTTCACCGAGGCATACGAAAGCATGGGCCTTACACTAAACATCCGTAAGACAAAGTTCCTCCACCAACCTGACCGCGCCACACAGCACTGCCATCAAAATCCACGGTACGGCCTTGGACAACGTGGATCATTTTCCATATCTCAGGAGCCTACTATCAGCAAGGGCAGACATCGATGACAAGGTCCAACATAGCCTCCAGTGTGCCAGTGTAGCCTTCGGTCGCCTGAGGAAGAGAGTGTTTGAAGACCAGGATCTCAAATCTGGCACCAAGCTTATGGTCTACAGTGCAGTAGTGATACCCGCCCTCCTATATGGCTCAGAAATGTGGACCATATACAGTAGACACCTCAAAGCACTGGAGAAGTACCACCAGCGCTGCATCCGCAAGATCCTGCAAATCCACTGAGAGGATAGACGCACCAAAGTCAGTGTTCTCGCTTAGATCAACATCTTCAGCATCGAAGCACTGGCCACACTCGACCAGCTCCATTGGGCGGGCCACATCATCCGCATGCCCGACACGAGACTCCCAAAGCAAGCGCTTTACTCGGAACTCTTACATGGCAAGCGAGCCCCAGGTGGGCAGAGAAAATGTTTCAAGAACATCCTCAAAGCCTCCTTGATAAAGTGAAACATCCCCACCGGCACCTGGGAATCCCTGGCCCAAGACTGCCCGAAGTGGAGGAAGAGTATCCGGGAGGGCTTTGAGCACCTTGAGTCTCGTCGCCGAGAGCATGCAGTAATCAAGTGCCGATAGCGGAAGGAGCGTGTGGCAAACCAGACACCCCACCCACCCTTTCCTTCAACCACTGTCTGCCCCACCTGTGACAGAGACTGTAATTCCCATATTGGACTGTACCTGAGAACTCACTTTTAGAGTGGAAGCAAGTCTTCCTCGATTTCGAGGGACTGCCTGTGATGATTGGTCTAAAACACTAGTTAGGCCACAGCTAGAATACTGTGTACAGTTCTGATCACCACATTGCAGGAAAGATGTGATTGCACAAGAGCGTGTACAGAAAAGATTTACGAGGATGTTGCCAGGACTAGAGAATTTTAGCTATGAGGAAAGATTGAATAGGCTGGGGATTTCTTTGGAACAGAGGAGGCTGAGGGGAGACTTAATTGAGGAGTATAATATTATGTGGGACCTGGATAGAGTGGATGGGAGACACCTATTTCCCTTCGCAGAGAGGTCAATAACCAGGGGGCATAGATTTAACATCATTGGTAGAAGGATTAGAGGGGAGTTGAGGAGAAATTATTTCACCCAGATGGTAGTGGGGGTTTGGAACTCACTGCCTCAAAAGATTGTAAAGGCAAAAACCCTCAATGCATTTAAAAATACTTGGACATGCACTCGAAATGCTATAACCTACAAGGCTACAGACCAAGAGATGGAAAGTGGGATTAGGCTGGAAAGCTCTTTTTCGACCGGCGCAGACATGATGGGCCAAATGGCCTCCTTCTGTGCTGTAAATTTCTATGATTCTATGATTCTATGATTCTCTGCTGTCTCTTTTTTCTCTCTCTTAATCTGATCTTTCTTTCCCTCTTTTTATACACCTGATTTTGCATTGAATTCAGCCCCTGTAATTCACCCTCCTTCTCAGTCCTTCTGCTGTTTATTTCCCAATCCTTAAATATTATTGGTTAAGGAGATACACAGTTGGTTGCCCTGTTCACTCTGATTCCAGATGACTTGTTTCCCTCGCTGTGCTGTTATAAGCTCGCACTGTCAACAATTTAGGGGGCAAAAATGTATTGAGCTGAAGTGTGCAGGGGAAAATCTAATGATGATCAGGTGTAGTTAGATGTCCTGCTACAGCAAAATCTGGCCCATTGTCTTACATATAATTAATTTATTTCTTTTTAATATAGTCCTGGTCTCTTAAGAATTTCCTGGACTATGCAATATTCTCTGGCTGCTTCTAGTCTTTAGTCTTTACTGCACAGCATACAAGGATAATTTATCCTGTTATTCTCTCTTTCTACTCCTGGACTCCGGTTATCACCTCCTTACAGCAATATCATCATCATCATCATAGGCAGTCTCTCGGAATCAAGGAAGACTTGCTTCCACTCTAAAAATGAGTCCTTAGGTGGCTGAACAGTCCAATATGAGAAACACAGTCCCTGTCACAGGTGGGATAGATAGTCGTTGAGGGAAAGGGTGGGTGGGACAGGTTTGCCGCACGCTCTTTCCGCTGCCTGTGCTTGGTTTCTGCATGCTCTCGGCCTCCTGTGTCAGCGACCTGGACCTCTTCCTCCCCCCTTCAGCGGCCTCCTCCTTGGCGTCGACTCACCTACCTCAATCCCCGATCCCCGACGATGCCCGGTGAGCCAGGTGAGCCAGGCGATCGGGCCTCCGTCCCTCCAACGGCGACCGGGCCCCTTCCAGCGGCGGCAGATGGGCCTCTCCTCCACGACGACGTCTGGGCCACCTCATCGACGGCTGGACCTCCTCCTCAACGGCGACCGGGTCTCTTCTACAGCAATAAGACTGTGATTGGCAACTTCTCATGCGGAGAGTCGTGGACACGAACCCACAACCTACCATTCCAAGATGGCGTTCCAATGTTCTGCACTCCATATCGTGCCAGCTGATAATCTTTTATTAAAAGAACTGCAGAATCCATGTCCAATAATAATTGACATTTTAATTTCTTGTGGCACTCATAAAGCTCTTGTGTCACTTGGAACAAAGCTAGTGCTATTTTATACAAAAACATTTTCTGATCATTCTTGGTTCAGTTTCCAAAGAAGAATTCTGAAGCATTGTACCCTTCGTGACCATAAAAATGTGAAATTCTACCATAAAACCTCACTGATGTCGATGCGAATTTAGATCTAAGGCTGAACCTCCTTTTCAGGTTCCCCTATAGATACAATTGTACCATACAACAGGAATGGATATTTTGTATATTTTTAGTAACATTTAATATTTATTAGAAAATGGACATGATTCTAAAATAGCCTCAAGAAGAAAATAACAATAGCCTTGAGGTTATGCTGTGGGATGATAATAAACCGACGTTTAATGCATTTATCTGAAATTTCTCTCCATTATTTTAGAGCCATTAACCTGTTTAAAATAAATGGGTTAATGCCTCCACTAAAATATGGGAAAGAAGATTTCATGTAAATGCATTAAGCATCTGTAAACTATTACCCCACAATATAAATTTAAAATCAATAGTTTTCAAAAATATCTATTTTATTTTTCAAGTTATTGTTTAACTCTAATGAAAACTTTATAACTTGGCTCAATTGCTGCACTTTTGCCCCAGAGTCAAAAAGTTTTGGATGTAAATCCCAATCCAGGGTTTGAGCAGATATGCTCGGCTGGCACTCAGAGAGTGTTGCATTGCTGGAGGTGCTGGCTTTCAAATAAGAAGATACGCCAAAGCCTAGTAGATGAAAAAAAACAGCCCATGGCACTTTTCAAAGAAGAGCAGGGAGTTCTCCCAGTGTACTTGCCATACATCCTTCAATCAATACTACCAAAATAAATGAACTGATCATTCATCTCCATGCTGTTTGAGGGATCTTGCAGTGGAGAAATGGCTGCCACATTTATTGGCTGTGAACTTGCTTTGGACTGTAAGGCACTCATCATAGGCAGTCCTTCGAGTCGAGGATGACTTGCTTCCACGTCAAAAAGTTCACAGGTGTTTTATTGAAGGATCTAATATTCCAGGTCCTGAACTACATGTTGAAGGGTGGAAGATGCCTGTGCGTGGATTTTTTTAAACGTGTGGTGGCCGTTGCACACCAGCCACCACATGGACTTGACAGAGCTAGGCCTTGGTCCAGCAGCAAGGATTACCCAGGGCGACTGGAGACCTGCTCTGCTGCACGGACCTAGCACGCACACACGTAGCAGTGCGGGCTGGCCCGTGCTGCCCCTGGGTCCTCACCTCTCCTGGGCCCCCATCACGTCCCTCCACAGTCTCTCGCCGCTTCTCCGCCCTGACCTCGCCGCTCCTGCTGTACCTGCCCACACTCCAATCACCGACCTTGATCTTGGTGACGTCCCTTTTCACTGCCGTTGCTCTCCTGCTCCAGCACGTGCTGCTCCCTGGAGTGGTGTGCCGCCACGCTGCTTCTTCCACTCTCTGGCCTGCCCCGATGGTGCTCGCAGGCCGGGGGCCACACAGACTGCTTAGCTAAGCCACCACGCTGCTCCTTCCACTCCCTGGCCTGCCCCAATGGTGCTTGCAGGCCGGGGGCCACGCAGACTGCTTGGCCAGGCCGCCACGCTGCTCCTTCCGCTCCCTGGCCTGCTCCGATGGTGCTCGCAGGCCGGGGGCCACACAGACTGCTGGGCCAGGCCGCCACTCTGCTCCTTCCGGCCTGCACTATATCAATGCAAGTTCTGGTCTTACCTTCAAAAAAATTCAATCAAACTTGCAAAGAAAGATGTGCGATTTTGCAGACCTGCAATTTCTGAAGTGGGTTTAAAACTACTTAAATGGTAAATGATCTGTTCAGTTAATATTATTGATACTTTATTGCAATTCACAAGATGGGGTTTTGAAATGGCACACAGTCTTAGGCATTATGAATAATCTACAGTTGTACTCCTTCATTTTGTGAGACAGGAGAAAAACACCCTGCGCTCCACACAAGCTTTTCCAATTTCAGACAATGCAGTCTTTGTTCTTATAACCAAAATACTATCACAGCATTTCATTCTGCTTTCTAAAATAAGGGCCAGGAGCTTTAACCTGAAAAACTTGCAGATAGTTGTTTTGAAGAATATAATCAGAAACTTGCATTAGTGAATACTAAAACAGAATGTGATAAAACTCAAACCTGGAAATCATTATATTCCAATCTTAGAGTATAATTATATTTAATTGTAACGTGGGTCTAGCTTGTTAGGTTATAAATGTGGCCAGCTACCACTGATAATTTTCATCATTACAATGATAGTTTACATTGCAAACAGTGAATTGTAAAATAGAACCATGGCCAGCTGTTCCTAAGTAAAAAGGCAACTAGCGCGATTTATTTTAATATGACCTGGCAATTTTCTGATTTGGGCAGATGGAAGTGTTCAGCATTTCCCAAGAGCAAGAAAAGAACATTATAAGGGGCAAGTCACCTCAATCGATGCGGCACATTTCCTTATGGTCAGTTCAAGAGCAGTATTTGCAAACTGGAAAGCATGCAAACTACATACTTTCTAGACTAAGGGATGGTGACAGACACTGCAAGAGGCAAGGAAGCAGGTACTAAATACTGAAAGTAAAATAAAATCTATTCCAGTCGAGGTTCACCATATTTCAGTCATATGACATGAAATAGAAAACCACCACAATATACAAACACACGAAAACAAAGGACAGAAATGACCAGCTGATCCATTAAGCCTGTCCCATGCTATCATGGTGCAACTTAGGACACCATCTTCTCCCCCACTGCCGACCAACAACCAGCATGCATCTCCTGGGAGAGGCAAAATAAGAGGAAAAACCCCTAGGGCAATTTTGAAAAAAAACTGCAAAATTTCTCTCCAAGTACCAAAGGCAATCAGGCAAGTTCCAGGAGCCCATAGTGACTGGAAGACACATCCCCAATATCTCACCCACCTTCTAAACATAGTCAGAAACTTGTCCAACTCACATTTGAATGTTTTCAGTGAATCTGCATTGGCTGCAGAAGTCAACAAATTGTTCCAGAAGTCAACAACTCTCTGCTAAAAGAAATACCTCCTCTAACCTAGTTCTATGCTGATGTAAATTATACTCATGCCCCTTTATCCTCCTTAAGAGATCTAACTAAACAGCCATGCACATGGACTAAATCTAATCTATTTATTTCAAAAACCCCAATCAAGTTTCATCAAACTCCAGGCTTTTCGTCTATTGTGGTACCAAAAGGCCTTTAAGCTAGGTATCAATCTAATGGCCCTCCTCTGAACCTTTTCTAGCGCCTCTATATCACCCACCATGTGAGGGGACCAAAACCGGTATTATAAATGAGGCCTAACCAAAGTCTTATAGAAAAACAATATATTAGTTGTTGTTTTGTATTTAATTCTCCGGCAGTACATCCTAACACTCTATTTGCTTTTGCAGTCGTCTCACAGCACTGGCCTTGAGCCATCAGAGATTCACGTACATTAACATCTAGGTCTTTCTCCCACTCAACAGCCTGAAGCTTGCAACTCAATAGCATCCACAAACTTGCAGACAGTTCTCCTGATGCCTTCATCCAGAATATCAATAAAAATAGTGAAGAGCAAAAGTCCTAACACCTTGTGGGACTCCAGGAGTAACCAGCCCCATGCAGAAACTTTACCATTAATAACTACCTTATTGCTCCAAAAATACAACCAATTCCTTATCCAACTCAAAATCTGACTGCTAAAAGTTTATAATGGGATGTCTAGTTTGGCTATCCATTTGATAGCCTCCTGAGATCCTGAGTGGAGAAATGAGGTGCCTCCTGCAACAGATCTTAGTGGGCAGATTGATGTGATGTGTTCCATGGTCTGAGACTCAAGGCCACAGTCTCACTTCGGGTCATCCCTCATCTTCCACTTGTGAAGCAGGTGGCCACATCGTCCATGCCCTGTGCAGATTCAATTGAGCGCTGTCCACTGTCTGTGAGGGAGGTCAAAGCCAGGGACCTCTGCTTCTTGGGTCAGTTGTATCATTATTTTGGACTAAACAAATAACTACTGATGGCACTGGCACAATACCAGTGGTCAAAAGGCTTGTATTAGAACCTGTTGACAAGTTTTCGGGACAAGGAAGTCAGTGATAGCTGCTTAGTTGATGAGTTTTGGTACTTGATGTAGTCCAAGGCATCATGATTCCAAAGTGTAAATCTGACCCTGAATTAATATCTGTGATGCTGAGGTTGGAAGTGTGCAATATGAAAACAACGTAGAAACCACTGTTCAAAACATAACTTTCATCCAATTTAACAATAACCCCTGAACTTGGGCGACTCCACTCCATTCTCACTTGATGGGAGCACAGATCAAATAATCAATGGCTGGAAAAATCAGGAACAGCACAAATCGGTGCACTGACTCCTGTATTCGATTCACTGATTTGTGTTTCCTTCAAGTGAGACTCTATACCAGAGTAGGATCTCATAATTATTGTTTATTACTCTGTTTTAACTAATGCCAAATTATATTTTTACAGAGACATTCTGAATTCCATAAATACTGTGATTGTCAGTATTAGACTTAAAAAATTAGTAATTAAAAAAACTATATTTTTTCTAAATGCAACTTACCGAAACAGGTTCTTCACCTGACTGACACTGAGGACAGGCATGGCAAGCACCAGTGGTCTGATTAAAATACTCATTTTCCCCACATTGTGAGGAGTAGTCAGCAATAACTGAAGAGATCAAGGATACCTGGCATTCAAAGATAGATCATTAATAGATTGCTAAATGTTCCTATTACCAAAATATTAACATTAATTTAAGTATTTATTTCCACAAGCAAGTACATTTTACGAAATAAATAAAAGAATTTCCCCATAACTAGTGCTGAATTAATACCCATTGTTATTAATAGTACCAGTTATAACTATACTTGTTTCCACTTCTGAAAGCACAAAGCACTTGGCTTAAAGCAGACATTATCAGTAATCTGCAGACAAGTGAGACTTTGATAAAACACTTGCCTCAAGGAATATACTTGAATTCTGGCAGAGGCTCAGTTCACCCTATTATTTGTGCATCAGTACAACTATAATCCTAGCTAATAATAACT
The DNA here is from genome assembly GCF_044704955.1 of Pristiophorus japonicus. Classification (NCBI taxonomy): domain Eukaryota; kingdom Metazoa; phylum Chordata; class Chondrichthyes; family Pristiophoridae; genus Pristiophorus; species Pristiophorus japonicus. The sequence continues at coordinate 140,638,615 of NC_091986.1, forward strand.
GCTTGAGCTTCCTGTTCAGAGTTTCTGTGTAAATATCTTCTGATGGCTGAATATTTTTAAAGGGCATTGGAAAATAAATTGTACGATGATGGAAATTGTGTCAAAATGATCATCGCACTTCAAAAACATAATTTTACCATTGTGATGATAACGTCACACAGCGTTGCTTTCTCGTGGAAACAAAGACAGATACATGCTATTAACTTGCATTATTATAGTGCCTTTAACATGAGAAAACATTCTAAAAGAAGTATCAGATCAAGCTAGTGTTGTGTATAGAGAAAGAGTCAGACTGAACACTGTGAGCTCAAAGTAAAGAGTGACCTTAATCTTTTATTGCAGGTCTCCAGAACGCCTCTCCAACCTGTGAAGCCTCCTTAAATATCTGTGCTCCCAAGGGATTGTGGGTCTCCTGGGGATGAGCCATCTGGTGGCTGTACAGAGTAAATACAAGTATACATATATAACAACACTCCCCCCGCCAAAGTCAATAGTGTCACTATTTATAATGTGAGTCAATTTGAGGCCATTCTTGCCCTGGTTGATCGCCTCGGTGTGAAAGCTGCTGTTGTTGAATCATTTGTTGGGCCCTCGCTGGGCTGCTGTGCAGCTGGCCTTGCTGGGCTACCTGGTGTGTGGGCCCTGCTGGGCTGCTGTGGATGATGGGTTCTGCTTCGTAGTCAACCATGGTACCGGTTGCCACTGGTGTGTATGTTGGGGGGTCAAAAAAGATAGGGCCCAAGGTGGGGTGTTCAGGGTAGTCCATGAATCTGAGTTTAATTTGGTCCAAGTGTTTCCGGTGAATGAGTCCATTTGAAAGTTTGACCCGAAACACCCTGCTCCCCTCTTTGGCCACGAGAGTGCCGGGAAGCCTCTTGGGACCTTGTCCATAATTTAATACAAATACAGGATCATTGATTTCAATCTCGCAAGACACATTTGCGCTATCATGGTATGCACTTTGTTGAAGCTGCCTGCTCTCTACCTGTTCATGTAGATCAGGGTGAACTAATGAGAGCCTTGTCTTAAGTGCTCTTTTCATGAGCAGTTCAGCAGGTGGGATCCCAGTAAGCGAGTGGGGTCTCGTGCAATAGCTAAGCAGGACTCGGGATAGGCGAGTCTGCAGTGAGCCTTCGGTTACCCTCTTCAAGCCTTGCTTGATGGTTTGCACTGCTCCCTCTGCCTGACCATTGGATGCTGGTTTAAACGGGGCAGATGTGACATGTTTGATCCCGTTACGGGTCATGAATTCTTTGAACTCAGCACAGGTAAAACATGGCCCGTTGTCGCTCACCAGGACATCGGGTAGGCTGTGTGTGGCAAACATGGCCCGCAGGCTTTCAGTAATGGCAGCGGACGTGCTAGCCGACATTATCTCACATTCAATCCATTTGGAGTACGCGTCTACAACCACAAGGAACATTTTACCCAGGAACGGGCCTGCATAGTCGACGTGTACCCTAGACCACGGTTTAGAGGGCCAAGACCATAAACTTAGTGGCGCCTTTCTGGATACATCGCTTAACTGTGGGCATGTATTGCAGGACTCTAAGTCCGCATCGATACCGGGCCACCACACGTGGGATCTGGCTATCGCTTTCATCATTACGATGCCTGGATGGGTACTGTGGAGGTCATTGATGAAGGTGTCTCTGCCCTTCTGGGGGACCACTTCTCGATTGCCCCACAGAAGGCTGTCTGCCTGTATAGACATTTCATCTTGGCGCCGCTGGGACAGCTTTATCTCTTCCTGCATTTCCACTGGGACACTGGACCAGCTCCCGTGAAGCACACAGCTTTTGACTAGAGATAATAAGGGGTCCTGGCTTGCCCAGGTTTTGATCTGCCGGGCAATGACAGGTGATTGCTCACTCTCAAATGCTTCCATGACCATAACTAGATCTGCGGGATGTGCCATTTCCACCCCCGTGGTAGGCAATGGCAGCCTACTGAGAGCATCGGCGCAGTTTTCTGTGCCTGGCCTGTGGCGGTTGGCATAGTTGTATGCGGATAATGTGAGCGCCCATCTATGGATGCGGGCCGATATGTTGGTATTTATCCCTTTATGATCGGTTTCCAATTCGAATTTTAGCTCAAACAGGTATTGATGCATTTTCTTTACCCCATAGACACACACTAACTCTTCTTTCTCAATCATGCTATAGGCTCTCTCAGTCTTAGACAGACTCCTGGATGCATAAGCAACTGGTTGCAGTTTCCCGAAATCATTAGCTTGTTGCAATACACACCTGACGCCATATGACGACGCATCACATGCTAGTACCAAACGCTTACATGGATCATAAAACACAAGCAATTTGTTTGAGCAGAACAATTTTCTCACTTTTACAAAGGCATTTTCTTGGCTTTTGCCTCAAACCCATTCGTCCCCTTTTCATAGAAAGACATGCAGTGGTTCTAACAGTGTGCTGAAGGTAAGAAGGTATCAAAGTAGTTCAGGAGTCCCAGACCAACCACAGCTCCGTAACGTTCTGTGGCCTTGGTGCATTCTCGATTGCCTCCGTCTTCGCGTTGGTGGGGCTGATGCCGTCTGCCGCAATCCTCCTTCCCAAGAACTCCACTTTAGGCGCCAGGAAAACACACTTCGAGTGTTTTAACCTGAGCCCCACGCGGTTGAGTCGACTAAGAACCTCCTCCAGGTTCTGCAGATGCTCGACTGTGTTCTGACCTGTGACAAAGATGTCGTCCTGGAAGACCACGGCGAGCGGGACCAACTTCATTAAGCTTTCCATGTTTCTCTGTAATATCGCCACTGCCGATCAGATTCCAAACGGGCATCTGTTATAAACAAAAAGATCTTTGTGCATGTTGATGCAGGTGAGGACCTTCGATAATTCCTCCAGTTCCTGCGTCATGTAGGCTGAAGTCAGATCAAGCTTCGTGAACGTCTTTCCTCCCGCCAGAATTGCAAAGAGGTCATCAGTCTTTGGTAGTGGGTATTGGTCCTGCAGGGAGAAACGATTGATAGTTACTTTGTAATCGTCATGGTGCCATCTCCCTTGAAGACTGGGATGATAGGACTGGCCCACTCGTTGAACTCGATCGGGGAAATGATGCCCTCTCTTTGCAGCCGGTCTAGCTCGATCTCTACCCTTTCTCTCATCATGTACGGTACTACTCTCACCTTGTGAGAGCAGTACCTAATTCCGGGTTGCGCCCCCAGAATTAGATGGATCTGCACGTTTGCTCCTTGGAATTTCCCGATGCCGAGTTCGAACAGCGAAGGAAATTTGTTTAAGACCTGGGCACACGAAGTGTTGTCAGCGGGCGATAGCGCTCGGAATTCATCCCAGTTCCAGCGTATCTTTACCAGCCAGCTCCTGCCGAGCAGCGTGTGACCATCGCCCGGTACCACCCAGAGTGGTAGCTTATGCACCGCTCCATCGTAGGAGACCTTTATGGTAGCACTGCAGATTACAGGAATCAGTTCTTTCGTGTACTCTTAGTTTCGTGTGAACTGGAGTTAAGACTGGCCTTGAGGCCTTGTTGCACCACAACCTTTCGAAAGTCTTTTTGCCCATGATGGACTGGCTCGTGCCCGTGTCCAGCTCCATTGACACCGGGAGTCCATTTAGTTCAACATTCAGCATTATTGGGGGACAATTCATGGTGAATGTGTGCACTCCATGTACCTCTGCCTCCTCAATCTGAGGCTCTGGTTCGTCGTGATCCTCTGTGGATCTGTCCTCCTCTGCAACATTGTGGTTTGCAGGTTTAACAGGCTTTGCAGCTCGCCTGCACACTCGTCGGAGGTGTCCCATTGATCCACAGCCCTTACAAACGTATTCTTTGAATCGGCATGGATGGAAACGATGATCACCCCCGCAGCGCCAACAAGGTGTTAATGGCCTTGCATTCATCACCCTTGATGGTGGACTCTGAGATATCTGCGGACGTGCAGCTGCAGGTATGTGTGACCTGCCCTGTATGTTACGATTCGAAAACAACATCACTTTGTTCACAGTACTTGTAGCAGCACTTGTGTGCTGAGAGATTTGCTTCATATTGTCACTGGTGGGAATGAACGCCTGGGCTATCGCTGTGGCCTTACTCAAGGTTGGTGTCTCGACAGTGAAAAGTTTGGGAAGTATGGTTGCGTGGCCAATGTCAAGTACGAAAAAGTCTCTGAGCATGTGCTCCAAATGTCCTTCAAATTTGCAATGTCCTGCAAGGCGTCTTAGCTCGGCGACATAACTCGCAGCTTCTTGGCCTTCAGATCTTTTGTAGGTGTAGAACCGGTACCTCGCCATCAGAACGCTTTCCTTCGGGTTCAAATGCTGTCGGACCAGTGTGCACAAATCGTCGTACGATTTCTCCGTGGGTTTCGCTGGAGTGAACAGATTCTTCATGAGGCCATACAGTGGTGCCCCACAGACGTTGAGGAGGATCGCCCTTCGTTTGGCAGCGCTCTCTTCCCTATCTAGCTCGTTGGCCATGAAGTATTGGTCGAGTCGCTCCAGAAAAGTTTCCCAATCATCTCCCTCCGAGAATTTCTCCAGGATGCCCACTGTTGTCTGCATCTTTGGGTTTGCTATCTCGTCGCCAGTTATTGTGTATGGAGAAAGAGTCAGACTGAACACTGTGAGCTCAAAGTAAAGTGTGACCTTAGTCTTTTATTGCAGGTCTCCAGAGTGCCTCTCCAACCTGTGAAGCCTCCTTAAATATCTGTGCTCCCAAGGGATTATGGGATCCCTTGGGACTCCTGTGGATGAGCACTCTGGTGGCTGTACAGTGTAAATACATATATAACAGTTAGATCTTGTCGATCTGCAAAAATATAAAAACTTTCCTTTTCATGACAGCTTATTTGCCAAATACACAGCTATTTAAAGGGTGGCCGACTGTCAGGGGAAACCAGAAAGTCACCTTTTCTCAATTAAACCCATTTCAGTAAAAATTATGGACTAGAAATCATAATGTATTCTATTTACACCACATGTTTCTTTTTTGGTGTATGGTTTTGAAAAGTTTTGCTTTTATTAAAAAAATATTTTTGCTATGAGAGATTGGTGAAATTATATGATATAATTCCAGCTCATCAAAGTCCTGGAAATCTGCCAAGTGGAAATGATCAGCCTGCAGAGATCAAGATTAGCTATATAGATTTATAGGGAAAGTTATCATTTGAGACTTGTCTGCAAGTTAAAATAGGCACAGACAACAGTAAGGAAGTTGGGTAGCAACAACAACTTGTGCCTTTAACGCAGTGAAACGTCCCAAGGTGCTTCACAGGTGTATTATGCGATAAAAATTTGACTGGTAGTGCAGAAAGGGAGAGAAATCAGGGCTTGTAGAGAGCTGCGCAGCCAAGATCCTTATGAATAATGGAATTTGTGCAGTATTACAACAAATTTTCTGGATATTTAAAGGATATTTTTGCAACGCATGTTCCCAGCATGTAACTTTGCCAATGTTTACAGGGAATTCTGGCACAAAGGTCAGCAGGACTTGCAGGGTTTTCTATCCATTTAGAAAAATCATGTGGGGCCCACTGATTTCCGGGCCTGATATGTGCTCCTAGCAGGTGCAGCACTGCACTGGGCGTGTGAATTCATAACCTTTCCATTATTTATAAGCTGAATTCAGAAACCAAAGTGACTCAAATTGAGCTATTTTAGGTCAAACTGCAGATAACTAAATTTTGCAAATGTTCCAGTCACTTTGCAGGGTGAAATTGGTCTTTCCCAGTTGCACGGAACAGGCTCATAGTGGATCTCCAGCCTATTTTACACCGTGCCTAAATTTCTCCTCCATTGATTTCAGTGGAAAAGAAAACTGTGCGCATTGTAGAGGAGTAGATTTCATGTACAGTGACGGGGTAATTTTCATGGTCTACTTCTGAACAGATGTGTTTTCCAATCTGTATAACTAGAGGGAGTGTGACCACATTCACTGACGCTCTCAGAGGCTCTCTCTCAAAGCAGCTGCCCAAATTGGATATTTGATTTGATTTTGAAAATTCTTGAATTTAAGATCTTCATGCAGTAGCAGGACATTTGGAAAAGCATAATTCAGTCAGGCAGAGTCAGCATGGATTTATGAAGGGGAAGTCATGTTTGACAAATTTGTTGGAATTCTTTAAGGATGTAACAAACAGGGTGGATAGAAACATAGAAACATAGAAAATAGGTGCAGGAGTAGGCCATTCGGCCCTTCTAGCCTGCACCGCCATTCAATGAGTTCATGGCTGAACATGCAACTTCAGTACCCCATTCCTGCTTTCTCACCATACCCCTTGATTCCCCTAGTAGTAAGGACTTCATCTAACTCCTTTTTGAATATATTTAGTGAATTGGCCTCAACAACTTTCTGTGGTAGAGAATTCCACAGGTTCACCACTCTCTGGGTGAAGAAATTCCTCCTCATCTCGGTCCTAAATGGCTTCCCCCTTATCCTCAGACTGTGTCCCCTGGTTCTGGACTTCCCCAACATTGGGAACATTCTTCCTGCATCTAACCTGTCTAACCCCGTCAGAATTTTAAACGTTTCTATGAGGTCCCCTCTCATTCTTCTGAACTCCAGTGAATACAAGCCCAGTTGATCCAGTCTTTCTTGATAGGTCAGTCCCGCCATCCCGGGAATCAGTCTGGTGAACCTTCGCTGCACTCCCTCAATAGCAAGAATGTCCTTCCTCAGGTTAGGAGACCAAAACTGTACACAATACTCCAGGTGTGGCCTCACCAAGGCCCTGTACAATTGTAGCAACACCTCCCTGCCCCTGTACTCAAATCCCCTCGCTATGAAGGCCAACATGCCATTTGCTTTCTTAACCGCCTGCTGTACCTGCATGCCAACCTTCAATGACTGATGTACCATGACACCCAGGTCTCTTTGCACCTCCCCTTTTCCTAATCTGTCACCATTCAGATAATAGTCTGTCTCTCTGTTTTTACCACCAAAGTGGATAACCTCACATTTATCCACATTATACTTCATCTGCCATGCATTTGCCCACTCACCTAACCTATCCAAGTCGCTCTGCAGCCTCATAGCATCCTCCTCGCAGCTCACACTGCCACCCAACTTAGTGTCATCCGCAAATTTGGAGATACTACATTTAATCCCCTCGTCTAAATCATTAATGTACAGTGTAAACAGCTGGGGCCCCAGCACAGAACCTTGCGGTACCCCACTAGTCACTGCCTGCCATTCTGAAAAGTCCCCATTTACTCCTACTCTTTGCTTCCTGTCTGACAACCAGTTCTCAATCCATGTCAGCACACTACCCCCAATCCCATGTGCTTTAACTTTGCACATTAATCTCTTGTGTGGGACCTTGTCGAAAGCCTTCTGAAAGTCCAAATATACCACATCAACTGGTTCTCCCTTGTCCACTCTACTGGAAACATCCTCAAAAAATTCCAGAAGATTTGTCAAGCATGATTTCCCTTTCACAAATCCATGCTGACTTGGACTTATCATATTACCTCTTTCCAAATGCACTGCTATGGCATCCTTAATAATTGATTCCATCATTTTACCCACTACCGATGTCAGGCTGACCGGTCTATAATTCCCTGTTTTCTCTCTCCCTCCTTTTTTAAAAAGTGGGGTTACATTGGCTACCCTCCACTCCATAGGAACTGATCCAGAGTCAATGGAATGTTGGAAAATGACTGTCAATGCATCCACTATTTCCAAGGCCATCTCCTTAAGTACTCTGGGATGCAGTCCATCAGGCCCTGGGGATTTATCGGCCTTCAATCCCATCAATTTCCCCAACACAATTTCCCGACTAATAAGGATTTCCCTCAGTTCCTCCTCCTTACTAGACCCTCCGACCCCTTTTATATCCGGAAGGTTGTTTGTGTCCTCCTCAGTGAATACCGAACCAAAGTACTTGTTCAATTGGTCCGCCATTTCTTTGTTCCCCGTTATGACTTCCCCTGATTCTGACTGCAGGGGACCTACGTTTGTCTTTACTAACCTTTTTCTCTTTACATATCTATAGAAACTTTTGCAATCCGTCTTAATGTTCCCTGCAAGCTTCTTCTCGTACTCCATTTTCCCTGCCCTAATCAAACCCTTTGTCCTCCTCTGCTGAGTTCTAAATTTCTCCCAGTCCCTGGGTTCGCTGCTATTTCTGGCCAATTTGTATGCCACTTCCTTGGCTTTAATGCTATCCCTGATTTCCCTTGATAGCCACGGTTGAGCCACCTTCCCTTTTTTATTTTTACGCCAGATAAAGGGGAACCAGTGGATGTGGTGTATTTGGACTTCCAGAAGGTATTTGATAAGGTGCCACATAAAAGGTTACTGCACAAGATAAAAGTTCACGGGGTTGGGGGTAATATATTAGCATGGATAGAGGATTGGCTAACTAACAGAAAACAGAGAGTCAGGATAAATGGTTCATTCTCGGGTTGGCAATCAGTAACTAGTGGGGTGCCGCAGGGATCAGTGCTGGGACCCCAACTATTTACAATCAATATTAACGACTTGGATGAAGGGATCGAGTGTAATGTAGCCAAGTTTGCTGGTGATACAAAGATGGGAGGTAAAGCAATGTGTGAGGAGGACACAAAAAACCTGCAAAAGGACATAAATAGGTTAAGTGAGTGGGCAAAAATTTGGCAGATGTAGTATAATGTTGGAAAGTGTGAGGTTATGCACTTTGGCAGAAGAAATCGCAGAGTAAGTTATTATTTAAATGGAGAAAAATTGCAAAGTGCTGCAATACAGCAGGACCTGGGGGTCCTGGTGCATGACACACACGCAGGTACAGCAAGTGATCAGGAAGACCAATGGAATCTTGGTCTTTATTGCAAAGGGGATGAAGTATAAAAGCAGGGAAGTCTTGCTACAGTTATACAGGATATTGGTGAGGCCACACCTGGAATACTGCATACAGCTTTGGTTTCCATATTTAAGAAAGGATATACTTGCTTTGGAGGCTGTTCAGAGAAGGTTCACTAGGTTGATTCTGGAGATGAGAGGGTTGACATATGAGGAAAACTTGAGGACGTTGGGCCGCTACTCATTGGAATTCAGAAGAATGAGAGGTGATCTTATCGAAATGTATAAGATTATGAGGGAGTTTGACAAGGTGGATGCAGATAGGGGAGACTACTGATAGGGGAGACTAGATCTAGGGGGCATAATCTTAGAATAAGGGGCCGCCCATTTAAAACTGAGATGAGGAGGAATTTCTTCTCTCAGAGGGTTGTAAATCTGTGGAATTCACTGCCTCAGAGAGCTGTGGAAACTGGGTCATTGAATAAATTTAAGACAGAGATAGACAGTTTCTTAACCGATAAGGGAATAATGGGTTATGGGGACTGGGCAGGGAAGTGGACCTGAGTCCATGATCAGATCAGCTATGGTCGTATTGAATGGCGGAGCAAACTCGAGGGGCAGTATAGCCTATTCCTGCTCCTATTTGTTATGTTCTTATGTTTAATTTATGAAGAAATTAATTTTCCATTTGTCATCAATTAAATCTGAATAATAGAATTCACAGCCTAAATATTCTTTGGAAGTCACGGACACAAAATACATATACCGGAAATTATTGCATAGCAGCCAAACGCCATTCTCTTTCCAACATATCTAAATTTACTTTCCATACTTACCAATACAAAAGGAAAAACATGAGTCCGCAGGGGTTTTCTGTAATGTGACATCTTTCTTTTTATTCACCTGTAACACATCCATAAAAATAGACATAAAAGAGCCTCTTTAATCCCTTTATATCTGAAAATAGATCATTCTATTATTCATTCTATGCTAATTGAGCAGGTTGGTCTGGGCGCATTTGTACAGAAAGGGAAAAAAAATGTTTTTAAACCTGTAGGAATGTACTTTTCTAACTTTGACTGTGTTATTTTAAACAAGTATTACTGCTTTTTTTATACCTCTCAAAACTCTACTTCAATAAATGTGTCTACAAAATGTGACATCCTCGAGGGAAAGTTGTGTTATTAGTGAACCACGTTTAGTTGTACTGCAACATCCATTAAGATCAACATGATTATCTTAGAAAGGGCTCTTCTTTTCCATTTTTTCTGTAGTCAGAGTAGATTAGTACTGCTGGGTAAGCTGGTCATAAATATGAGCAACGTGGTCTCACATGTCTTTGTAATATATAGGAGAATACAATGACAGCAGCAGTGAAGCAACAGCATCATTTAATTAGGTAATCAAAGTGAAGCAGCATATTTTAAGAACATAAGAACATAAGGAATAGGAGCAAGAGTAGGCCATATGGCCCCACCTTGGGTTCCAGGCCGCTGGCCCGACCGAAACACTCCCTGGTGGCCCAGTGGACGTAACTTAAAGAACTGCAGAGCTCGCAACGGCTCTCCCCTTGAAGTGAAAGGGAGAGATGTGGCGACGCGCCAGCATGATGATATCATCAGTGCAATCCACTTGGGACCTTGTCCATAGTTCAACACAAATACAGGATCATTTACTTCAATTTCGCGTGACACATTTGTGCGATCATGATATGGATTCTGTTGAAGCCGCCTGCTCTCTACCTGTTCATGTAGATCAGGGTGGACTAACGAGAGCCTGTCTTAAGTGCCCCTTTCATGAGCAGTTCAGTGGGAGGGACCCCGGTGAGCGAGTGGGGTCTTGTGCGATAAATAAACAGGACTCGGGATAAGCGAGTCTGCAGTAAGCCTTCAGTTACCCTTTTCAAGCTCTGCTTGATTGTTTGAACTGCTCGTTCTGCCTGACCATTGGACGCTGGCTTAAACGGGGCAGACGTGACATGTTTGACCCCATTGCGGGTCATGAATTCCTTGAATTCGGCACTGGTAAAGCACGGCCCATTGTCACTTACAAGGACATCAGGCAGGCCATGCATGGCAAACATGGCCTGTAGGCTTTCAATGCTGGCAGCGAATATGCTTGCTGACATTATCACACATTCAATCCATTTGGAGTATGCATCTACAACCACTAAAAACATTTTTCTCAAGAATGGGCCTGCATAGTCGACATGAACCCTAGACCACGGTTTGGAAGGCCAAGACTGTCATGTATTCAACCAGCATTGTAACCCATGGATAATCTGACATAAGTTGTACACTGTGAGAACAATGACCACTAGGTGGGAGACATCCTAACCTGGACCTTCAGGTACAAAAGGGGAAGCTCCACCCACCTTCATCACTTGAGTGCTAAGGAATAAAGGATAGGTCACAGACTGACCTTCTCTCAAGCATGGGCCTTGTGTGCATTTATACTGTATAGTAAGGACCTATCAAAGACCATAAACTTAGTGGCACCTCCCTGGGTGCATTGCTTAACTGGGAACATGTATTACATTTGTGCACACGGGACTCTAAGTCTGCATCGATACTGGGCCACCACACATGGGATCTGGTTATTGCTTTCATCATTACAATGCCTGGGTGGGTACTATGGAGATCACTAATGAAAGTGTCCCTGCCCTTTCTTGACACAATTACCCGATTACCCCATAGGAGGCAGTCTGCCTGTACAGACATTTCATCTTTGCGCCGATGGTACAGCATTATTTCTTCCTGCATCTCTAATGGGACACTAGACCAACTCCCCTGGAGCACACAGTTTTTTACTAAGGACAGTAAGGTGTCCTGGCTCGTCCAGGTTCTAATCTATCGGGCGGTAACAGGTGATTGCTCACTCTCGAATGCTTCCATTACCTTAAGTAAATCTACAGGCTGTGCCATCTCCAACCCGGTGGTGGGCAATGGTAGCCTACTAAGAGCATCAGCACAGTTTTCTGTGCCTGGCCTGTGGTAGATGGCGTAGTTGTATGCGGACAAGGTGAGCGCCCATCTCTGGATATGGGCCGATGCATTCGTATTTATCCCCTTGCTTTCAGAAAAGAGGGATATAAGCAGCTTATGGTCAGTTTCCAATTCAAATTTGAGCCCGAACAGATATTGATGCATTTTCTTTAACCCGTAAACACACGCTAATGCTTCTTTTTCGATCATACTATAGGCCCTCTCGGCCTTAGACAGACTTCTGGGTGCATAAGCAACCGGTTGCTATTTCCCAAATTCATTAGCTTGTTGCAATACATCACCCGACCCATTTCTTGGCATTTTCTTGGCTTTTACCCCATACCCATTCATCTCTCTTATGCAGGGGTAAGTGCAGGGGTTTTAACAATGTGCTAAGACCCGGTAAGAAGTTACCAAAGTAGTTCAGGAGTCCTAGAAATGACCACAGCTCCATCACGTTCTCTGGTCTCGGTGCGTTCTTGATTGCCTCCGTCTTCGAATCAGTGGGCCTGATGCCATCCGCCGCGATTCTTCTCCCCAGGAACTCCACTTCAGGCGCCAGAAAAACGCACTTTGAGCGTTTTAGCCTGAGCCCCACATAATTAAGCCGACTAAGAACCTCCTCCAGGTTCTGCAGGTGCTCGACGGTGTCCTGACCTGTAAACAAGATGTTGTCCTGGAAGACCACGGAGCATGGGACTGACTTCAGCAAGCTTTCCATGATTCTCTGGAATATCGCTGCGGCTGATCGAATCCCAAACTGGCATCTGTTGTAAACGAAAAGACCTCTGTGCATGTTGATGCAGGTGAGGCCTTTCGAAGATTCCTCCAGCTCCTGAGTCATGTAGGGCGAGGTCAAGTCCAGCTTCGTGAATGTTTTCCCTCCCGCCAGCGTCGCAAATAGGTCGTCTGCCTTTGCAGCGAGAAACGATTGATAGTTACTTTGTAATCACCACAGATTCTGACGGTGCCGTCTCCCTTGAGTACTGGAACAATCGGACTGGCCCACTCATTGAACTCGATTAGTGAAATGATGCCCTCTCGTTGCAGCCTGTCCAGTTCGAACTCCACCCTCTCTCTCATCATGTAAGATACTGCTCTTGCTTTGTAATGGATGGGTCGCGCCCCCAGAATCAAATGGATCTGCACTTTTTCTCCTTGGAAATTCCCGATGCCTGGTTCGAACAGTGAGGGGAACTTGCTTAGGACCTGGGCACATGAGGTGTCGTCGACAGACGAAAGTGCTCGGACGTTGTCCCAGTTCCAGCGTATCTTTCCCAGCCAGCTCCTGCTGAACAGCATAGGGCCATCGCCCGGTACCACCCAGAATGGTAAATTGTGCACCGCTCCATCGTAGAAGACCTTTACGGTAGCACTGCCAATTACAGGAATCAGTTCCTTTGTGTACATTCTAAGTTTGGTACGAATGAGAGTCAGGACTGGCCTTGAAGCCTTGTTGCACCACAACTTATCGAAAGTCTTTTTACTCATTATGGACTGGCTTGCACCCGTGTCCAGTTCCATGGACACTGGGAGTCCATTTAATTCAACCTTCAGCATTATCGGGGGACACTTTGTGGTAAATGTGTGCACCTCATATACCTCTGCCTCCTCGGTCTGAGGCTCTGGTTCATCATGATCCACTGTGGATCTGTTCTCCTCTGCAACATGGTGGTTTGCAGGATTAGCAGGGTTTGCAGCTCGCCTGCACATATGTTGGAGGTGTCCCATTGTTCCACAGCCCTTGCAAATGTATCCTTTGAAGTGGCATGAATGAAATTGATGATCACCCCTGCAGCGCCAACAAGGTGTTAATTGTCTTGTATTCACCACCCTTGATGGCGGTCTCTGAGTCATCTGCAGACGTGCAGCTACATGCATGTAAGTCCTGCCATGTACATTTCGATTAGAAAATGTTACTTTGTTCACAGTACTTGCAGCAGCACTAGTGTGCTGGGAAATTTGTTTGGTATTGTCACTGGTGGAGATACACACCTGGGCTATCGCTATGGCTTTACTCAAGATTGGGGTCTCTGCAGTCAGTTTGCGAAGTATTACTTCATGACCAATGCCAAGTACAAAGAAGTCCCTGAGCATGTGCTCCAAGTGTCCTTCAAATTCGCAATGTCCTGCAAGGCGCCTTAGCTCGGCGACATAGCTCGCCACTTCCTGGCCTTCAGATTTCTTGTACGTGTAGAATTGATAGCTCGCCATCAGAATGCTTTCCTTCGGGTTTAGATGCTCCCAGACCAGTGTGCACAACTCATTGTACAACTGATCTGTGGGTTTTGCTGGAGCGAGCAGGTTTTCCATGAGGACATATGTTGATACCCCGCAAACGGTGAGGAGGATCGCCCTTCGTTTGGCAGCGTTCGCTTTTCCTTCCAGCTCGTTGGCCACGAAGTATTGGTTAAGTTGCTCCACGAAGGTTTCCCAATCATCTCCCTCCAAAAATATTTCCACGATGCCCACAGTTGCGTTGGGGTTTGTTATCTGTATCTCGTCGCCAGTTGTTATGTCTTGGATAAAGAGTCAGACTAGATACTGCAAGCTCAAAGTAGATGTGACCGTAGTCCTTTATTACAGATCTCAGAGTGCCTCTCCAGCCTATGAGGCCTCCTTATATACAGGTGCTCCCAAGGGATTGTGGGGTCTCTGGTGGTTAGACATGGTAATTACAGGTTTACATACATAGCACCATTTGCCTTCCTTATTGCTTGCTGTACCTGCATGCTAGCTTTCTGTGTTTCTTGCACAAGGACACCCAAATCTCTCTTAACACCAACATTTAAAAGTTTCTCACTATTTAAAAAGTATTCTGTTTTTCTATTCTTCCGACCAAAGTGAATAACCTCATAGTTCTCTACATTATACTCCATCTAGCACCTTACTGCCTACTCACTTAGTCTATCTCTTTGCAGACGCTTTGTGTTCTCCTCACAGCTTACTGTCCCAGCTAGCTTTGCATCGTCAGCAAACAGATACATTACACTCGGTCCCTTCATCTAGGTCATTAATATAGATTATAAATAGCCGAGGTCCCAGCATTGATCCTTGCGGCAGCCCACTAGTTACAGCCTGTCAACCTGAAAAAGACCTGTTTATCCCGATTCTGTTTTCTGTCCATTAACCAACCCTCCATCCATGCGAATACATTACATCAAATCCCATGAGCCCTTATCTTGTGTAATAACCTTTTATGTGGCACCTTATCGAATGCCTTTTGGAAATCCAAATATATTACATCCAGTGATTCCCCTTTATCTACCCTGCTCGGTACATCTTCAAAAAACTCTTCTTCTTGAGTGCTAACTTTAACAAATAATAGTGCAAGTAACTCGATAACAAGAATAGCAGAAAGCAGTAACCTGACATTTCACCCATTTCTGCCACCATTGAGTCTTGTGCGTACTGACCCCTCACCGCTTGTGCCGACCCCTTTGTGCCCCACGGGGAAAATTATCCTGCAGGCACCGAGGATGCACCAGCCGATGTCACCGTCAGCTTTGCGGACCACGAAGCTGGCAGACATTCACCATCTGGGCACCGTTTAAATGGGAGGCCATTTGCGCTGTGGGCTGCCAGATTTTTCTGTCGGCCAACTCATCTGTCGGCCCTCACCTCGACTGGGCTGCCATTCTGCAGCCCAGCACTCCGTTATAGGTGCCGGGCTATTGGCCCATTTGAAAGCATCCCTGGTGGCCCAGTGGCGGCCACCAAGGGGACTGCAGAGCTCGCAGCAGTCCTTAGAAACATAGAAACATAGAAAATAGGTGCAGGAGTAGGCCATGCTGCCCTTCGAGCCTGCACCACCATTCAATAAGATCATGGCCAATCATTCACCTCAGTACCCCTTTCCTGCTTTCTCTTCATACCCCTTGATCTCTTTAGCCGTAAGGGCCATATCCAACTCCCTCTTGAATATATCTAATGAACTGGCATCAACAACTCTCTGCGGAAGAGAATTCCACAAGTTAACAATTCTCTGAGTGAAGAAGTTTCTCCTCATCTCAGTCCTAAATGGCTTACCCCTTATCCTTAGACTGTGACCCCTGGTTCTGGACTCACCCAACATCGGAAACATTCCCTTTAATTGAAGGGGAGGGACGTTCTGCCGTGTCAGCGCTACACTGATCCACGTATTGCTGAAGTTGTTGGCGGGGCGATGGGCTCTGGAGCACGGCTTTGGACTCAGAGGCGCCCTACTGCCCTGGGAGTGGCCTTCACGGACCCCTCCGATGGCGCTCCACCTCCAAATTCTGCGCCGGCGGCGGAACTTCCGGGCCTCCGAACGGGGTGCGAGACAATTTAGCCCCCAAGACTTTTGCATATTCTGATAAGAACTTTAAAAATAAACTTACCCTTTTGGTGGCGCCCTCCAGCGGTCGATTTAAGAACTGTTGGTTAGGCCACATTAGATCCGGTTTTCCCGAAGGCAGTCAAATTTTAAATTACACAGGCAGTCTCAAATATGCATAGACCCCCGATTTATATATACAAATAGGGGCCGAAATTCAAGGTCTCAGAGAGATTCGTTACTGCCCATTTGCGGCGGCCATTTGTCCAAATCGAATGTCTGCCACTTTGGGTCAACTGGCTGACCCGACCGAAATTCAGGTCATGGGTTTTTCAGCTCGACCCCATATCGTCCGATTCCGATGACTGCCGAAAACGAGTCATCAGTTAGTGCACTGCCATTTTTAAATAAAAGAAAAACTTACCGTTCGATATTCAGCTAAACTCGTCGATCCCCCACCGCGTGGTGCCCCTGACAGGTTTTTCTGTCGGTGCACCCTCTGAAGATTGAGTGCGGCCCGGCAGTGCAGCAGCCCTTAAAGGGGAGGGCCCACTGCCGCAATGTAAACATTTTTGCGGGCCAGCAAAATACTGCCCCAGGGTTCAGCCGGGCCGCCAACGGGCAGCCTGGCACCCCCTCTTGGGTGCCAGGCCGCTAGCCCAGCCAAAACCCTCCCTGGTGGCCCAATGGCCGAAGATATATAATAACAGAATCTCTCCCCTTTAACGGAGGGAAGAGAATGTGGTGACACACACGCACTGTGACAGCACCACTATTCCACTGCTGATTGACAGCGGTGGAGTTCCTGTCTGACCGATTTTCAGCCAGTCAGCCTGGCTTTACGTCTATGGCCTGCCCCCAATTAGAGTCATTTCCTGCGGGACTTTGAAAAAATTTCAAAGTCCTGAAAATGGCTCTTCTGACCGCATCGGAGCTCCCAGCAGTAAGTATCATTCTAAAAATCATAGGTGCACCAGCTTTCTTGCGCATTTGAATTTCAGCCCCATGGTCTAATTCATGTTTCAGGTGTGGACCCTGGACGACTCTTTTTCTGCCTTTACCAATATTCCGGGCAGTGCACTTCCAGCCTGTAATGATGCACAGGCCCCCACCCGATATATTGGACGCTAAGGCGGTTATTTTGCACGTGAAAAACGGGTGCAACCCCATCAAATTCCAATGGCCACAAATCTGGAAAGTAGTGTTCTCATCATTAAATTATCTGCACCTCATCAAAAACAGTAATTGCTCATTACATTATTATAATGTTATTGCACATTTGAAGGTATTAACTGCCAACAAGTCACAATCTGTTTCTGCTGAACCAATTCCAGTTGTCTAATGCCATTGCAACTTCCCAAGAACATAAGCAGACAGACAGACACATATTTAACATACCAATAGTTACCAACTTATTGACTGTCTCACTTTTCTTGTACAATCATGCAAGTTCTAAATATCAGAAGCAAATTGGCAGTGTACAGAATAAGAGACCTAAACAGATAATTACTACAGTTTTAGGGGGTTATTCAATATAATTAAGTGGATTAGGCATTCATTGTTGCTAGGTTCACTAATCTTGCTAGTGATACCGACAGCAGTGTGAACAAACATGTCAAAATATCACAAGCATTTCTCACTAATCACTGTATTCTCAAGTTCTGTGTACCTCAGGATGAAGAATATCTGTGTTTGGAGTGATCAAAAGATCAAAACATGGTCACTGTACAAATTAACACCTGTGTTCTTCCACAAATACAGTGTAGTTCAATAAAAATTCACATTTTAAAACCATTTCCTTTAATACTTTTCTCTTTAAATTGACATGTAGAAGACCTCAGAATTCACATGATCCAAGGTACTTTTGTGAATTTCAGATGTTTCAAAATGGTTTGTAAAGACAATTACTAAATTATCTCCTCTAGACTTTCCCCAGAATGTCTTAAAGTGACTATTTCCTTGTAGAATTGAAATTATGAAGTGCTGCGCAGCAACATAAAATTTCCAGATAATTTTTCCTGCACTTTTACTAACTGTTATAATACAGTATTCTACAATTTTTATTTTATCACACATACTGAAAAATGATTATGATTAATATAAAGAAGAATTAGAAAAATATACTGATTTATGTGCTCTTCAAACTAAATATTTTGTCAGTACAAGCTACTCCAAATGATCTCTGCCAGAAATAGTTTCATTAAACTTGAATGAATGTTAATACTGGGAATTCAATGCCTGCCAGCGCATTGCTTTGGTAAGGGTGGGCTCTTTGCAGAAACTTGCCAAACCATTTGTTTTTTGCAGCCAGGTAAATCAGCCAATCCAAACTTCCAGATAGCCACTTCATCAGTCACCGCAGCTTCCTGTCGTGTAGCAATTGGAAATTGTCTCAGTTAACCAGCTGCAAAAGACAAAACAGGATGCCAGCCAGCAAGTTCTGTCAGGTAGACCATCCTGACTGAGACAAAGGCAATTAAGAACGTCTCATTGCCAAATCTGCAGAACAGGAAAATCCACAATGGAGGTTATAATGGGGGTGGAATTTTAACTCCCCAAAACAGGTGCGTTGGGATGTTAAAATTTAAAAAATCTCAAACCCAAACCCAACTTGCTTCATACACGCCCATTTCTGGTTTTAACGGAGGCAGAACGGGTCACGGGCAGCTACTCAGGAAGCAGCTCGCTCATTTAAATATTTTAATGAGGTTGTATGCCCTCACATTTTTTCTCTATTTTAAATTTTACGCTGGCCAGCTGGGATTCCTAAGCCTTGGGAAACCCGACAGCTAAAGGAAGCTGAGGACTGCTGGATCTAGTAAGTAAGTGCCTTTCCAGCACTGCTTGTGGGCCAGGAGGAGCAGTTGTGCTTCCCCCAGCCCCTAAGCTTACTTGTAAACCACTCTCGCGATAGGTCGACCCCCAACCCTGCAGCTCTGATGTGCCCTCAAGCCACGATCTCCACTGAACCATCTACACTCCCCAGCTACGGTCTCTGATCCCCCTTAACCCTTCCAATTTCCCTTGGACTTTCCAATCACCCTCCGGCCTTTTCAGTCTCACCCATACAACCTTTCCGATCTCCCCACTGGCCACTCCAATCTGCCCTGGCCTTTCTGATAGCCTCCAAAGCCTTTTCAATCTCCCCCTGGACTTTCCAATCTCCTCGTGACCCTTTCGATCTCCCTCTGACCCATCTAATCTCCGCCCGATCTAGCTTCTGATCTCCCCCCAATCCAGCCTCTGATCTCCTCCGCCAACCTCCACCACCCCCGCTGCCCCTGGCCTTTCTGAGCATGAGTATACATAGAATAACAGAATCATAGACATTTACAGCATTGAAGGAGGCCATTAAATCCATCGTGTCTGCGCCGGTCGAAAAACAGCTATTCAGTTCCCCACTCGATGCAGGATCTTCTTCCCTGAAGCTCATCGAAGAGCCATGTGTGAAAAGGCTCTGCTTTACTAGACAGCTGTCACAGAGCTCTGTCCTCTGCTGCAGCTCCGACTGCAGTCCAGCAAAAGGTCACATATATTCTTGCTTGTGGTGGTCAAACTCACTGTGAACCTGAAACTTGATGTCTTGGGGTCATTCTAGTCTGCAGTCATCAGCAACATCAGCCAAACAGCTGTGCGTAAGAACATAAGAACATAAGAAATAGGAGCAGGAGTAGCCCACCTGGTCCCTCGAGCCTGCTCCACCATTTAATAAGATCATGGCTGATCTGATCATGGACTCAGCTTCACTTCCCTGCCCGCTTCTCATAACCCTTTATTCCCTTTTCGCTCCAAAATCTGTCTATCTCCACTTTAAATATATTCAATGACCCAGCCTCCTCAGCTCTCGGGGGCAGAGAATTCCATAGATTTACAACCCTCTGAGAGAAGAAATTCCTCCTCATCTCAGTTTTAAATGGGCGGCCCCTTATTCTGAGACTATGTCTCTTAGTTTTAGTTTCCCCTATAAGTGGAAATATCCTCTCTGCATCCACCTTGTCAAGCTCCCTCATAATCTAATATGTTTCGATAAGATCACCTCTCATTCTTCTGAACTCCAATGTGTATAGGCCCAACCTGCTCAACCTATCTTCATAAGTCAACCCCTTCATCTCCGGAATCAACCTAGTGAACCTTCTCTGAACAGCCTACAATGCAAGTATACGTTTCCTTAAATACGAAGACCAAAACTGTACGCAGCAATTGTTGTCTCACCAATACCCTGTACAGTTGCAGCAAGACTTCCCTGCTTTTATACTCTATCCTCCTTGCAATAAAGGCCAACATTCCATTTACCTTTGTGATTACTTGCTGTACCTGCATACTAACTTTTGTCTTTCATGCACAAGGACCCCCAGGTCCTTCTGTACTGCAGCACTTTGCAATTGTTCTCCATTTAAATTATAATTTGCTTTTCTATTTTTTCTGCCAAAGTGGGTAACCTCACATTTTGCCACATTATACTCCATCTGCCAAATTTTTACTCACTCACTTAGCCTGTCTATATCCCTTTGCAGATTTTGTGTGTCCTCCTCACAATTTGCTTTCCCTCCCATCTTTGTATCACCAGCAAACTTGGCTACATTACACTTGGTCCCTTCACCCAAGTCATTAATATAGATTGTAAATAGTTGAGGACCCAGCACCAATCCCTGCGGCACCCCACTAGTCACTGTTTACCAACCAGAAAATAACCCATTTATCCCGACTCTCTGTTTTCTGTTCGTTAGCCAATCCTCTATCCATGCTAATATATTACCCCCAACCCCGTGAACTTTTATCTTGTGCAGTAACCTTATATGTGGCACCTTATCGAATGCCTTCTGGAAGTCCAAATAAACCACATCCACTGGTTCCCCCTTATCCACCCAACTCGTTACTTCCTCAAAGAACTCCAACAAATTTGTCAAACATGATTTCCCTTTCATAAAACCATGCTGACTCTGCTTGATTGAATTATGTTTTTCCAAATGTCCCGCTACTGCTTCCTTAATAATGAACTCCAGCATTTTCCCAATGACAGAGGTTAGGATAACTGGTCAATAGTTTCCTGCTTTTTGTCTGCCTCCTTTTTTAAATAGGGACGTTACATTTGCGATTTTCCAATCCGCTGGGACCACCCCAGAATCTAGGGAATTTTGGTAGATTACAACCAATGCATCCACTATCTCTGCAGCCACCTCTCTCAAGACCCTAGGATATAAGCCATCAGGTCCAGGGGACTTGCCCGCCTTTAGTCCCATTATTTTACTGAGTACTATTTCATTAGTGATAGTGGTTTTATTAAGTTCCTCCCTCCCTATAGCCCCTTGATTATCCACTATTGGGATGTTTTTAGTGTCTGTCATTTCTCTGTTCTCCATTATTAATTCCCCAGTCTGATCCTCTAAGGGATCAACATTTACTTTCGCCACTCTTTTCCTTTTTGTGCACCTGTAGAAACTCTTATTATCTGTTTTTATATTTCATGCTAGTTTACTTTCATAATCTGTCTTCTCTTTATCATTTGTTTAGTCTTTCTTTGCTGGCTTTTATAAGTTTTCCAATCCTCTGGCCTCCCACTGGTCGGCCACATTGTATGCCTTTGTTTTCAATTTGATACTATCACTTATTTCCTTAGTTACCCACGGACGGTTATCCCTTCTCTGACAGTCTTTCCTTCTCATTGGGATATATTTTTGTAGAGAGTTATGAAGTATCTCCTTAAATGTCTGCCACTGCTCATCAACCGTCTCATACATTAATCTATTTTCCCAGTCCACTTTAGCCAACACTGCCCTCATACCTTTGTAGTCTCCTTTATTTAAGCTTAGGAGATTAGTTTAAGAACCAACTTTCTCACCCTCCAACTGAATTTGAAATTCAACCATGTTATTGTCACTCATTCCTAGAGGATCCTTTACTGTAAGATCATTCATTAATCCTGTCTCATTATACAGTACCAGATCTAAGATAGCCTGCTCCTTGGTTGGTTCCACAATGTACTGTTCAAGGAAACTATCCCGGATACACTCTATGAACTCCTCCTCAAGGCTACCCTGGCCAATTTGCTTTGTTCAATCAATATGAAGGTTAAAATTGGCCATGATTATTGCCGTTCCTTTATTACAAGCCTCCATTATTTCTTGATTTATACTCCGTCCAACAGTGTAGCTATTGTTATTGGGCCTATAAACTACGCCCACCAGCGACTTTTTTCCCTTATTATTCCTTATCTCCATCCAAACTGATTCAACATCTTGATCCTCTGAGCTAGTATCGTTTCTCACTAATGCACTGATCTCATCCTTTATTTAAAGTGCTACCCCACCTCCTTTTCATTTCTGTGTGTCCTTCTGAATTGTCAAATATCCCTGAATATTTAGTTCCCAGTCTTGGTCACCTTGCAACCACATCTCTGTAATGGCTATCAGAGCATACCCATTTATATCTATTTGTGCCGTCAACTCATCTATTTTGTTATGGATGCTACGTGCATTCAGATAAAGAGCTTTTAAATTTGTTTTTTTACCATTTTTTGCTGCTTTGACCCCACTTTCTGATTCACCTTCATGTTTATACATTCTGTCCCTTCCTGGCGCACTCTGGTTTTCATTTACCCCAGTGCTACCCTGCTCTATTGCCTTCTCCTTATTCTTTGAATTTTAATTTTCGCGCACCTGAATCCTCCCCATCCCCACTAATTAGTTTAAAGCCCTCTCTACAGCCCTAGTTATTTGATTCGCCAGGACCCTAGTCCCAGCACAGTCTAAGTGGAGCCCATGTGAATGGAACAGCTCCTGTATTTGCCAGGTGACGTTTTTTGCCAAAGCCAGTGACTGCATATCCTTCACCATGGACATCGTGAAGCAGGAAGACAGGGCTGTGGGCTTTGCCAGGATTGTATGCTCCTCACCCCCCAGGTGCAGTGCATCATCTTGTATGCTCAATGCAAAAGCCTGAAGTCTATATAAATAGGAAGGTATTTCACTAACTGAATATCCAGCTGGCGTGTGACTACCTGCAGCACATCATGCTCATCAGTAGCTGCCATGATGTCTTCATTCTGTGTCCGTCCTCAATCCCCCCCCTCTCTTTGACCCCGAGCATCAGGTAATAACACCTCTCAGGAACCTGAGCACAGATGCAGAGATGATAGACATCACTGCCATGCCTTCATTTGAGCCCTAATAAAATAGACCAAATGCCTCCAGAAGCACCGTATCCACTGCCGAGATATTTCTGGAGGTGCACTGCAGTATAACTCCCAAGGAGTCTCCAGGATCATCATGCTCTATGAATATGAATATATTTAAGGTGGAGATAGACAGATTTTTGAAAGATAAGGGAATCAAGGGTTATGGGGAGCGGGCAGGGAAGTGGAGTCGAGGCCAAGATCAGTTCAGCCATGAGCTTATTGAATGGCGGAGCAGGCTCGAGGGGCCAAATGGCCTACTCCTGCTCCTATTTCTTATGTTCTTATGTTCTCTGCTGCATGTTGCCCAACTTTACCGACTAGAGGGGCCAGCCCATCAAGGCAGCTCAGAGGAAAGCATGGAGGCGGAGGAACATGAAGAGCAAGCAGACACTGAGGATGATCAGGAAGAGCAAGGTCCATCTGTCCTGCTAGCTGTAAGAGCCTGTCGACAGCAGCTCATTGAGGAGCACCAGCTGAAAACACTATTCCTCTGCACCAACAATCCCTCCCAACATCAGTCCCAAGTCTTTCCACCATCCTTAGGATTCACTCAACCCAAACCTGAGCACAGGGCTTTCTGGTAAAAGCATCGCATAGTCATCAAGTACTCACCAAACAAAATCTGCACAACAAGAATTTTGAAAAAGAATATAATTTATAGTTACCTTTACACCTACCATGAAGCACTTCCAAGGGGTAGAAATTCACCTCCATTCGCAATGGGGCACAACTACCGTTTTGAAGTGTTCTGGCTGCCACAGTGGATGCGGTGGCCTATCCGTCATGGTTTTTTTCCCAGTGGGCGGTAGTGGCCTCATCATGAGGGCGGAAGTGGGGCAGAGCGGAGTGACCATCACTAGCGAGGCAGAAGTGGGGGTCGGATGGAATGTCCGCTGCTGTCAGCCATCAGCACCACACTGACGACGTTATTGCGCTGACGCGTCACAACATATTTTCCCTTCAGTTAAAGGGGAGAGCTGCTGCAAACACTGCATTTATTTTAGTTAGGTCCACTGGGCCACCAAGGAGAGTTTTGGCCGGGCCAGTGGCTTGGCATCCAAGCTGCAACCTGGCTGAACCCGCGGCCATAATTGTTGGCCCGACCTGGCAGTCGGCCAACAAAAAAAAACATGTAATTGATGGCAGCGCCACCTCCCCTTTAAGGGTGGCTGTGCAGCCATTTCACACAGAGTGCACCGACAGCAAAGGCCGTCGGGGTCACTGGCCTGTGGCAGTGCTGCTCCGGTGGGGCAATTTCAAGTAAGGGGCAATTTCACGAGGGGGTCCAGGCCAGCTGTTAAGGGATCGGCGCGTGCACGCCGCTTCGGGAAAACGGCCGCCTTGTGGCCGCCACTTTCAGGAAGAGGCAATTTTGGCCCTCTAGTGTCTGTCCTAAGTGCTCTTTATCTACTCTAGTGCTCCTATCAGGTGCTTCCTAAGTGGCTTCAGCTTGAGGTGTAGTAAGGTGCTGGGCCTCCAATAAAGGCAGTTGAAATGGCCGTGGCCGGTGACCTTGAAGAGCTTGGGCCCGAGAGGTCTTGGCTCCAGACTGTGACAATCCAGCTGCTGCTGGGGCAGTCTGACTGTGAATGGGAGTATTACCTTAGCCATTGATCAGGTCATTGAGCTTCTTTATGCAGTGGTTCCAGGTTGGAGGAGCAAAACTATGGACATTGATACTCTCAGCCACCGAGGACAATGTTTCCTGGCCCGCCCTTCATCTTTCTACCATCTGCTTGAAATAAGACAATCCTTCTCTTCCTTACTTCCTCCACTAAAGCCTCCAGAGCATTATTGGTAATTCTGGGTGTTCTCCCAGTGGACATTTTCTGCTTTTCCAGACAGAAAAACTGGCTACAACACAGCTTCACAATGAGCACTGGTCCTCCCCTTTACAAGGTGCAGGGAACTAGGAACTGACATTGGGTTCACCCAAAATCCCTCCACTCTCCCCCCCCCCCCTCTCTAATGGGTGCGAGATCCAATTAACAGCGCAATTTATACTGACAACTCACCCATCGAATTTAAGTGAGGCACGAACCTAAACAGGTGAGTGAAGTGATCGTCCAGTTCACTTCACACATTTTGGGTGCAAGTTGAAAGTTGCCTGTTATTTTATCCTTTTAACTGATTGAGTTATTTAAAGAAAATTCTAAGAGAACTATGCTTCCAAATATTATTCAATGTGCCTCAGAAAAAATGGGGTCCTAATCTGTTTATTTTTAATATCTCCTCAACTTTATGAACAAGCACTATTTTAATTAGCATGATGCTAATCATGGCTACAAACACAATAATTCCTCCACTCTCTTCAGTTTAACAGTCCATTATTTTGCATGTTACAAGGTGCACACTATCGAGAATGATTCATAACAAAATGTGACGTAAATTTAATAAAATTTAATAAAAACAAAAACTTTATTACAATTTTATTGTTTCAGTAAAGATTGATGCAAAACCTGAACTTCATGTCAGAAAACACTTGTGGTATTAGCAATGATTTAAACCACATTTCTTTTATTACTTTGGATGACTGATTCCCGATTTCTATGTACAATCAAATATGGTTGTTTGGAAACCATATTTCCAAATGGTTTGGAAACAATGAGTAGATTCAGCAGAAAGGGTGAATTTAAAGATTTGATTACTGTGGAAAACAGTAAGTATAGTGAATGCCATACATCATAATTTTGGCAGTGCAAAACAACACTGTTTAACAATGCAGTTGCTGAACGATACTTTTATGCTTTCATTCTGTTTAGCACGGCAACCATTTTGAAGAGCAAAGCTGCAACTCTCTCTTTTTCAGTGGACATTTAGCACTAGGATGAATTTAGTGCAGTGGGCACGTGTTGACAGAGATTAATACCTCACTTCTTAGTTGCAAATCATAAACAAATGCACAACTTGTTTTTATGTACCAAAATAAATAATGCAACTGCACGAATTCGGACTCAAATGAAACCTATTATAGTGGATTTCTAACAGATGTGACTTGAAGGGGTTCATCTTAACTCCCAAGTGTGAACGTGGCCTAGTGAGTGGTCAGCCCATCCAGAAGTGGGAACAGGAGCATGGAGGCATGCTTGCTGTTAACAGCCAGGCCTCATTAACATGCCGTTGGCCGACTTTCTGACCAATATGAAGTCGGCGAGAGGTGACTGCCCGACCCATAAAATTGAGCAGCAAAAAAAAACAGGAAGTTTTTTTTTGTTATATAAAGATCATATTTATGATTTTTCCATAAAAAATGAACAGCAGTAATCCTCCCAAGATTCACATAAACTTGACTGCCTCTCACCCACAATTCCTCCCACTCTCTCCTGTACTGCAACTGAAGCATTTTTAGCATCATGATTCCTCCACTTAACAGTATCAAACTGGATAAGGAAAATGTTTCAAAAGCATTTATAAACTGCATGTGCCAGCATGCTGCATGCAAGTGTACATGTGCTCTACCTGTTTTAAGTGCCAAACGAGAAATATTATTCCATCCTGTATCAAAGATATCTGTCAAGTTGAGTGACACGAAGTTCACTCGACCCCCTTATTTTTCTGCAAACATGAAAACACTAATTAATATTAGACTGAAAAATGGAAAGGGAAACCAGCATTGTATCAGTCAATAAAAGTTTGGCATAAAGCATTTCAGCAAACTTTTGTTAAGCACAGGTCACAATATGACGATGTTTGTTACAATGGTGGGAAGTTTAACTCCTGAGCGGCAAAGCGGGCTAGCGAGTGGTCGGCCCATCCGTAGCCGGCATCGGGAGGTCCAGACGATTTTAATGGCTGGGTTTCATTAACATGCTGCTGGCCAACTTCCCGACCAGCTGTTTTGGAAAGAGAAACTTGACTTAAACTTAAAGACTAGTCTAATAACGCATGCTAAGATATAATTCCAGTACTTCTCCAGACCTCACAGGGGAAGTGTAGATTATTCCTGTGCAGACTCTTTGCCCTTTCCCCTTCCCAAACCATGAACTGTCCCAAAACCCCCATTTCCCACCCTCCCCGCATTTAACTTGGGCTTAACTTTCACGCCAAAAAATGGCCTAAAATGAAGTGATGGGGTGCCCTTGCATCAATGGGTAGTGAAGAGAAAAAGCAGGTCTGACCAATTGCTGGAAGTAAGCACGTGTGGATGTCAGGCTTGTTTGTCGAATTACTACTGTTGAGTAGCCTGTTAACACTTAATGCATGGGTTCACGCGTGAGGATAAGTCACTTGATCAAAGTGCTGGAAAATTGCTGTAATTGCAGCTAAGCATGCGTTATTAGGGTAGATTTTCTTGATCCTGCACTGGGGATATTAAATTGTTTGGGCACAATGAATACAGGAAAATTGGGTGGGGAGGAGCACATGCTTGTGAGCAAGTCAGTCAAAATTTCCATCCATTAAGATGGAACTCCCTTACGGGCTTGTGCATGTCCCTGCCAGATTTTGCTGTATTTGTTGTGCCCAGTTGATCTGATACACTCAGACACAATGTCATGAAATGGGAGGCAATGAGTCTCACTGCTGCTCTTGTAATCTGTACACAGTATAGTTTATATGATCTGAACTAGGAGTTTTTCATTCTTCAACTGCCTATGTAAACATATGAATAAAGCATAGACTGTTATCATAGGGAACAATCTTGCAAATACATGATTGATTTTGTAAGAGAACTCCACTGCACCTATTCAGAAAAAAATACATGAAGAAAATCCTTAATATCTGAAAAAATAAATTTATGGCTCTAAATATTTAGAATATCCTGCAGCTGCAGCAACCAATTGTAATCATGGATCAGAGAAATTTTCCTTGCAGAAAATGGCCCATCGTGTTTATGCCAGCTCTTTGCTACAGCAAACCAAAACTGACCCCATTGCCGTGCTCTCTGCCCATAGACCTGTACCTTCCTCTGCTTCAAATCTCTACCCTACTACAGTAATATAATAGAGATCATTTCCATTATTATTTCCAGCTGCTGCTGATCAAATTTAGGGAGGAACATAATAAAGCAGAATAACTATTGCAGATTAAGTATTAAATGTCATTTGATTTACTGTTATATAATGTGACACACTAAGTAGCATGGAATTGCAAAACCGCAAACTCTTAAGTATGGTCATGCTTTAAATACTTGGGTAATTACTGTTGAAGTACTTTTCATTCTGCTGACTAAGCACAAGCTGAAAGTCCATATTATTTAACAAATCTCACTTTCATTTTTCTCCTCTTTGACTATCTTCCCTCCTTGAAGAGGATTTTTCACATTGGGCTCAAAAATGATGAGCAATGATCCACCCAAGGCCATAGATGGGAGACCCAAACCATTTTCAGGTTCAGCCCTCATTTAAATTTTATGAGCAAGCTGCTGGCACCAAGTGGGCATCCCAGCTGTAGCTAGCAGGTTTGCTGCAGTGGAAACTTGGCTGGGTTCTGCATGAAGCCGGCTAGCAGGTAGGGATTGTTTGTGAAGGGATGGTGGGAGGGAGGAGGGGTGGGGGAGATGAGAACATGTCAGCAATGGGCTGGAAAATGTTTTGGGGGCCAGAAGGAAGATTTTTTTTAAGGAAATTACCTCTCCTGAGCAAACCCCAACAGTCCCTTTAAGGATGGCTGGTAGATTGCTCAATGCATGGAAAACTGGGACTAGCAAGCACTTTGCATGCTCTGCCCGTTTCTCCATGAAAATTGCAATCAGGATCCTACAGCCAGCTTAGGACCCCAATTTGCATATTTAAACAGTGTCCAGCCTCTTTTAAATGGGAATGCTGGATGCCATTTGCCCGCCTGCCTTAAAATTGCACCAGGCGAGTAAATGGGCATCCAAGGTCCTCACTAGACCTTCCTCTCCTGGTCACCCATAAACTGATGGTCAGCAGCAGAATATCCTCCACCTTGTGCTTGGATGCAATTTTGTGTGTTGAATGCCCTCTGATCATTTGGTCATTTTCACACATGCACTTAGACCAGGGGCACTCACTATATAGTTTGCAGGCCAATTGTGTCTCGTGAGCTTTTGTTGGGGCTCTTGATTCGACCCCGCATTTCCCTCTTCCACTGCTACCAATCATGCTGCCAATCTGTGTTATTACTGATCCAATCATCAATGCTCCTGTTGAACCTCCTCCTAGATTGCCACCAAATCTCCTGCCGGTCTCCCTCTTTGATACTGCTGCCACTTCTGGTGCAACTCCAGATCCCATTTACAATCAGTTGAGCATTCTAAAAGCCTGCGCAAAATATTAGAGACCATTTCATGAGCCATGGATAGCAATAAGGTGAATAGCCAGTTAATAATTTAAAAAATTTTTTTGTTGATGTTGGTTGAGGGAGGAGAGTTAGCAAAATCTCCAGGAAGACTTTTTGCCCCTCAAACAATAGTACAGGATCTTTAATCTTCATCTATAGAAGCAGATAGGCTTCAGTTCAACATCTCACCTGAAGAACAGCATCTTCGACAATGCAACCCTCCCGCAATCATTGAGTACTTGATTATGTACTCAAGTACTAGAGTGTCGTCACTGCCTTCTGAGTTAGAAATAAGTTAATTGAGCTAAGCTAACACACGGAGTCTGATAATGCAATGGCAGACATTGACTTTAAAAGGGCTGTATGTCTGAGACCTACAATATCTAGGAAGGGCACTGAAGCCTGTGCACAAACTGGAGCTGCAAACAATATTTAAATTAGAGGGCCTCCCCTTCATGCGACTGTAGAACCTGGGCAGCAGTGCCGTCAGCAAACTCCTATTCCCAACATATGCTGAAGGCAAGGACCAGTAATGAAAAATTATTTGTTGCCTGTGTGGCCTTTACCTTTAAATATGGTCACTGAGCTTGCCTCAGCTTTATCAAAGACCCAAGGTGCTCATCTGCCATGATTGTCCTCTCAACTAGAAAAATTGCCAGTATATTGAGGGCAGTCAGCAGCCTTTTACTGGTTGCTGGCATCCAAACTTTCCCATTGCAACATCAGCAAGTCATATGTTACTCACTGGGTGTGTCATAAAATTATTTAAATGAGCTGATCTCACATTATCGCTTTGGGAAGTTCTGAGGACATGAAAAGCACTAAATAAATACTAGTTTGTTCTTTATCTGGTCCATGGAATGCTGGGGAATGGCTTTGCACTTGCATTTTCCCACAAGAGCAAATTCCAGGGCTTAAATTGGGCCTGATGGGAATTGTTGAGCATGGGCCGGATTCTTCTCCACGGGGCGTCATTGGTGGAAATCTGTAAAGATTGACTGTAATGATCCTTAATTATGGCTTTCAGGGATGAATAAAAAGTACAGGTTTAGGAAAAAGTGGTTTGAGATGTAGAAGTGAGCATTGATGAAGCCATTCAAAGCAGTCGGTTAATGAAGTAGCAGCATAATCAGATTCAACTCCATACTTGCAAAATACGGTATCGACCAGTATGTGCAGCATAAATTGCACCTTATTGTTTTGAGTTGGAATGGAGCTCAGAAATAATGATGCCACAAAAATTCATAACATTGCAGAAAGAAGTCGCATTTCAATTGTAACACATGGTAAAAATAATATGGCATTGCCTGAATAGCAATCCCGCTGCTAACAAATGATCTATTATACTCAAATAACAAAGTGATACCTGTAATCAAATCTATCACCTTGCACATTAGTGTCAAATTTACAGGAAAACAGATTGATCAATAAAAAATTGATAAATTAGGCTTCACGAGTATTAATATTTATCATTATTTACGAAATGGTTTCTTGGTGTTCACGGTAAGGTGCAGGATGCATTCTGTATTTTATCTCTATGTGATATCTTTGTGGTGCTGGTGATGTTTGTGTGTCTGCTTTATGGCTCTCTCTGTCTTTTTCTATTGTTTTCTGGTTGTATCTCAGTGCTGTTTTGCTTCACTTACTCCAGGAGCCAATTTTCACCTGAGAAAATCGGCGGTAACATGGCGGAAAGCACCTAAACACAGGGTTGGTGGCTGCACTGCCCTGTTAACCCTGACAATTGGCCTGCTGTGAATCTCACAGAGGCCTACTGCTGGGCGGCCAAAGCATTTGTTTGATACAACCTGTAGGCCTCTTTCCCATGGGAATAGGGGTCCCGATTCTAAATGACGTAGTTAGGACCCCGACTGCAATTTTAAGGGACACATGGGCGGAACTTGCAACACGACCACTCCACCCATGCATACTACCATTCTGATCAGAAAACAGGCAGAACATTTTTTAGTATTGATTCTTTGCAAAGCCAGGAAGAGGAATGCAAATCCTGACTCACCCTTACTCTAACCTCGCGCCACCCTCCCCCCCCAACTCCCCCCGCCACGGGCACCTATCTGCAGGCCTCTGCCAGCGTCCCAACCAACCAAAATTCCTGATGCCAAAGAGCAGGACCCCTATCTGGCATCCACTGCTCGCCTGTCAATTTCATATGAGGCCCAGCCCTCAAAATCACGGCGACAACTTCGCTGTAGAATGGGTAGCCGGCCAAAAGTCAAAATCAACTCCATTAATCCTTGGTTCTTCCTCTGTGTATTATTCCCTTTATTTTGTGTTCTTGAGAGTAGAAGAAAGCATGTGGCCAGGGTGCAGGGCAGTAGTGGAAAGCATTGTTGAAGAGAGTGCTGCTCTACCCGCCTTCCCTCCTGTGTGCTCTGCAGTGTCTTTGCACTTTGCTCTATCATTTCTGTCTCATACAAACAGAGCTATTGCCCTGCACTCTATGTAAACCTGTCACCCTTCTTCAAATGCGGGTGTGTACTGGCACTAATTGTACTGCCTGAACCTGTTCAGTCTGCCACACCTTCTGATTGTCCTTGGCCCATGCCTGTCTTCCCTTAAACATGCCCCCTCTCACTGCCCCTCCTCTTTTCCCACCCCTCCTGTCCCTCCCAACTCCTCTCGCTCCACACTTGTTGCACTACTGATTCTTACCCTCGCTTGCCTCATCACCCCTCCCTACTCATTGTTCTGCCCTCTGCTACCTTTACTCATTCCCCACCCCTTCTGATTATTCCTTTGACTCCAAAACCATTCGCCTGGCAGTTTCACTTGTCCCACTAATGTTTCCAATCTCCCTCACATCTTTTCTGCCATCTTTTCTTGCCAGGTCCCCTTGGAATAGTTGAGTCTAGTGGTGATGAAGGCATGAATGACAGTTTCCGTTGGTGTACAAGTATACAACTAAAGTCAGTGGACAGCTTCAAGTACCTTGGCAGCACCATATCAAGTGATGGGTCCTTGGACAAGGCGATTGATGCAAGGATCTGTAAAGCAGGCCAGGCACTTGGTCGCTTGCGCACTAAGGTGTTGAGTCACCACCACATCCGACTGTCAACTAAACTGTTGTTGTATAGAGCAGGCGTTCTCTCATCTCTCCTTTATGGATGTGAGACCTGGACACCCTACAGGCGTCACATCAAAAAGTTGGAAGCTTTCCACATGCACAGTCTCAGATCTATACTCCACATACGCTGGCAAGACCGAGTGTCAAACCTTGAGGTTCTGGAGAGAGCACAATCAACTAGCATCGAGGCGATGATCATGCGAGCCCAGTTCCGGTGGGCTGGACATGTCATCCGCATAGATGAGTCAAGGATCCCTCGTCAGCTTCTTCACGGCGAGCTCTGTGAAGGTCAAAGACACCAGGGGCGCCCCCGTAAGCGCTACAAAGATTGTATCAAGACTAACCTCTAGTACTATGGCATCCGACCAAAGGACCTCGAGAATACAGCAGCTAATAAAATCCAGTGGCGAACCCTCAGGAGGACTGCCTGCCAGACCTTCGAAGAAAGCCGATGTCAACGCCTGCGGGACACTAGAGATAGACGACATCAGGTGGCAGTACTGTCAGCATCAGGTACATGGAACTTCCCTTGTCCGGTGTGCAAGAGACTATGTGCATCCAGAATTGGCCTATACAGCCACTTGAAGACACATGCCATTGATGATTAGCACATCAATGTCTTTGTTGGATACGACAGACTATCAAGACAAGTAGAATTGGGTGTCTTTGACAAACATGTAGTGCTTGGCCCCATGCTTATTGATGATGTCACTGAGAGCTCGCATATAGATGAGGAAGAGGAAGGGACCATGGATAGATTCTTGGAGACCACCAGAGGTGATGGTGCAGGGGTGGGAGAGAAATTATTGCTGGAAATATGGGTCTATATTTGGATAGCTAGGAATGGAGCCACGTGAGGGCAGCCCCATTGAGGGAGAGACATTGCGGGAGGATCACATGGCTGACCATATTGAACACTATGGAAATGTCAAGGAAGACAAGGAGAGATAAAGCACCACAGTCACAGAGGAGATCATTCATAACTTAAGTTAGGGATGTTTTGGGACTGTGAGAAGGCTGAAAGACAAATTGGAGAAATGGGCACCAAGCTGGGAGGCAAAGGGAAGCTCGAAGACTTTAAGAGTAAATTTAAGTTGGAGATTGAGCTATATAGTCTTTAGTGAACATAAGTTTCTATAAACAAACAAAAATGATCTCAAAAGTTCAGAAGTTACAAAAATTAATAGTTTATGTAATTTCCAAGTTATTAATCTGAAAACATTGTGTTAAGCCTCAAAAATGACTCAGAGAATTGACTGAATTTTCAACTGTCAAAGCGGAGAATGGCAAAAAAGAGAAATACGTTCTTGATAAATAATCTTTTTGTCCTATTTACTAACTGTCAACAAAGAAACCAGAGTTATTGTTAAATACAACATACAAAGAAAGAAACGCTTTGTTAAGATGTATGTGCAATGAGGCAGGCCCTGCTGCCTTGTGGGTATTATGAATGGGAGCAACAAGCATTTTCCTGATAAATTGTAATTCCGCTAAATGCAATTTTTGTTAAGTAGAAAATAAGCTTCCTCACAGAAGCAGCAGAGATGACTGTGAGAAATGGAAGATTGACACTGGTGCTGTAACTGAGGTATGAGGCATTTTGGGGGGTCAGAGAAGAGCCAACCTTACTCTGCATCAGGCCGCACTATACCTGACCTGCTAGACTGCCAACATCGGATGCCAAAATAGAAAAATATTCCCTTCCCCAGCACTAATGTTCCTCACCTTGATAAGCACATGGTTCACCAATAATATAAATTTAAACGAAAATAAGTTTCCAATCCATTTCCCAAAGAGACCTCTCTCCTCACTGTGACAGATGTCCAAGAAAGAATCAGTTTTTGTTATAAGTGTCCTTCCATGTACATGCAAGCAGAAAAAAAGCGAATTGCACACCAGCAACTTGCAAACATGTCACATTCAAAAGACAAAAGAGTGCATCCTAAAATTCTCCAAGTCCCCATTTAATTAGAATAACTAACGGTTAATCAAAAACTGATAAGACACCACAAAGCATGGCCCATGGAATTAAAGGGAATGGAGCCACATGGATAGAGAAATGGCTGCAGGGCGGAAAGCAAGTGTAGGGGTAAAAAAGTTTATTGGGCTGGAAAGGTATGGTGAGTGGTGTTGCACGGGGGTCTGAGTTGGGACTGTTTTTACTTACTACAGGTATATACTGTATATGGGTGTGTGTGTACATATATCTTTATTAACCATATATATAATATATAAAATATGGATGTAGGAATTGAGGGGACAATATCAAAATGTGCTGGTGACACCACTTTGAGAGTTATGACAAATTGTAACAAGGATAGTGAGAAGCTCCAGGAGAACATAGAAAGGCTATCAGGATGGGCAGATAGGTGGTGAAAAATGTAGTTCAGAATTTGAAGTGTAGTTCCCAAATTATTGCTGAAGCAGAGTCCATAAATTCTTGTAAAAGGGAGTCAGAAAGTTGCCTGAAAAAGAGGAATAAACATCAAAAAATATAATATGAGAAGCAAATAGGAAAGTGGGATTACACTAACAGATTTATGTGGGCAAAAATGCCAGCACAGATTTGATTGGGCACAAACTCACCTGCTATTGTTCTGTAATATTCTGTGATCCTGTGATGGCATAGCTTGCATGGTTGCCACAAACTGGCAGGATGCAGTTTAGGTTAATAAGGGACCGCCAGCACTGATTTGTTAAAGGCAAATTGCGTCTGACTAACCTGATTTAGATCTTTGATGAAGTAACAGAGAGGGTTGATGAAGGTAATGCAATAGCTGTTGTATACATGGACTTTCAAAAGGCATTTGATAAAATACCACATAAGAACATAAGGAGTAAGAGCAGGAGCAGTACGCCACATGGCCCTTCGAGCCTGCTCCACCATTCAGTAAAATCATGGCTGATCTTCAACTGCACTTTGCCGCCCGATCCCCATATCCCTTGATTCCCCTAGAGTCCGAAAATCTATCTATCTCAGCCTTGAATATACTCAATGACTCAGCATCCACAGCCCTTTGGGGTAGAGAATTTCAAAGATACACAACCCTCCTAGTGAAGAAATTCCTCCTCATTTCAATCTTAAATGGCCGTCCCCTTATCCTGAGACTATGCCCCCTAGTTCCAGACTCTCCAGCCAGGCTAAACAATTTCTCAGCATCTACCCTGTTAATCCCCCTCAGAATCTTATGTTTCTAAACTTCTAAACTCCAGAGATAATAGGCCCAATCTACTCAATCTCTCCTCATAGGACAAGCCTCTGATCCTAGGGATCAATCTAGTGAACCTTTGTTGCACCGCCTCTGGTGTCCTTTCTCAGATAAGGAGACTAAAACTGTGCACAATTGTAGTACAACTTACTTACTCTTGTATTCAAACCCCCTTGCAATAAAAGTCAACATGCCATTTGCCTTCCTAATTGCTTGCTGTACCTGGATGTTAACTTTCTGTGTTTCCTGTACAAGGACACCTAAATCTTTCTGAACATCAACATTTAATAGTTTGTCACAATTTTTTTAATATTCTGTTTTTCTATTCCTACCCAACTGAATAATCTCACATTTGTTCACATTATACTCCACCTGCCATCCTATTGCCCACTCACTTAACCTGTCTACTTCCCTTTGCAGGCACTTTGGGGGCGATATTGCCCCTCGCCCCGATTGGGGTCGGGAAACTTCCAGGGCCGGGGCTTTTATTGCCCGGCCCGGAAGTCCTGCTCCCGACGTGGAATTGGGCCTACCGTCCCTCAAAGGAAGTGGGGTGCTATCTCCGGCACTCTGCTTCCTTTGAGGGGTGCTCCCGGGGCAGTAGTGCAGTGCTGCCCCTTCCTTTGGATTAAAGAGGAGGGCCGCTGCGCATTCTACGCGGCTCAATACTGGCCGCCACTAGGCCATCAGGGCAGTGTGAGATCAGACCAGCAGCCTGGCACCCAAGATGGAATGCCGTGCTGCACGCTTGGGCCGCTATTGGTCGGGCCAACCCGAGAGTTGGCCAACAAATAAAGATGGCGGCCCGGGGCGCTGCAGGCCTCCCCTTTAAACAGCGCCCTGGGACGGATGTCCACCAGCTTCGTGACCCACGAAGCTGCATTGACATCCGCCCGCATCAACCTTGTAGCCCGCGATGCAATTTCCCCTGTGGGGCATTAAGGGGTCGGCGCGGGACAGTGCGAAGTCGGCCGTATGGCGATGACATCATCGACGGTTGCGCGGCGGCCTGGGGAGCTAACTGCATGGCATGGTGGTGCCAGGACAGCACCTCCCAAACCTATGGGGCAATTTATATATTTTAGTTTCACTTTCTCCTATCTGGATAGTAAATGACCTGCAATATTATTGTGCCACGTGAAGCCATTGATTCCATGGTACCCTGATGTTAATTCTGGTGTACTAATGTGAAGGCATACCAGAATTTCATTTAAAAGTGCTAATACAAATAGATTGGCAGCACAACACTGCACTTTGCTATACTGAATAAACTACCAATTTCCAGCCCTTAAAACATGAAAGAGTAAAGTGAATTAGAGTGGATTCCAGGGAACAACATGTATTTTTTTTAAATAAACAATTCTGTTCAAAATCTCTTTTGACACTGAAGTTCTAGGATAAATTATCCAGTAAAATACGTTATTAGTACCAGTGTCTGTGAAACCTAAAACTTTTGTATAGGACTAAGATTTTTCTACCCTAAGGAAAAAGTGAAACCTTTTGATGTCTGGAGAACCTTTAAGCGACATGGAAAAACCTGTATAGTCTGCCAAGATAGGTGGCTATAATTGAAAGGCATTTCTCTAATGTGGTAGAACAGTTTTGACAAGATTCAACGAACAGGTATCTGGAATACTGTAGGTTTGCTTTTTTAGTAAAGAAAGTTGATAGGCACATCCAAGTTTTTATACAAAGGATTTGATTTTGTTTGCTAACTTGAAAAGTGAAATATTTAATTATTTATTTACAGTTCAATTCCTTTTTCTGTTGCTTTACTAAACCACCAGTATTACTTTTAGAAAATGTTACCTACAGTGTATATATACTTTAAACACTTAAGTATAACTTATGTACATCTGTCTTTTGAACTTAATAGTTGAGGAAATGAATGAAGTCCAATCACACATGAAAGAAATTGGTCTGTCTACTTTATTTTTGATTATTATTAATTACAGAGTTTGCTTAAGTATTCAAAGACTCTTTTCCTCTTCAAAGTGTGTATAATTAATTGTTTGTTTCGTCTTGAAATGAACCACAAATTCCAAATAGAGCTGTTGCCTCAAAAAGAGCCCTCAGTGCTTTAAACAACCATGTCATAGGAAATACGGATTTGGCCAAATTGCTCTAATGCAAGCCTCGCCCTCATTATCAGACTAACTGCATACACTTTCATCATATTCCAGCCTGCACATTTATATACAAAGGTACTTGCTTGCAAGTCTGGAATGTGTACTATTGTTTGAAGATGAGGAGATTGATGGTTTTGCAAACTGAGAGTTGGACATGGTTGTTCAAACTATTTGCTGGGGCATGTCTTTTTTTATTCAACCACAGACTTGTTGCCTCTGAAAATAAATTATAAGATACCACAAACTGGAAGTTAAAGGCACAGAGTATCATTAATACTATGATTAATGAAGACCAAATATTTACTCCCCAAAGAAATCTTAACGTTTATAAACAAGATCAATATATAGCCACCACTATATTAACAACGTTAAACAAACTAGAGCAACCATTTCATATAAATATCCTAGTGATAATACCATGAGGACTTAATATCTGAATTACAGACTTTCGATCAAAAGCATTTAGCCACTTCCAAAACCACAGAAAAATGCTCATAAGTCATTATGATTAGAAGCTAAAATGTTTTGCACCATTGTAATGATTATTTTTGAGTAATGTAAGAAATTATTTGTGACTATCTCATCTGGATTTTTCAGATAATGTCTCCATTTTGTATTTTGTTAGTAAAAGAGTCTTCTTTTTGCATTATTTTCTGTTTATGAAATAGAATGATTAATATCTGGAGCAGATTTCGAGATAAAACTTTAGAATCATTCAAAAAGCAGTTAGATGTTATGATGCAGGGATTCTGGAAGGAAGGATGAACTAGATAATCAGTATGAGTTAGAAGGGCAGAATGGCCTCTCTCATCTGTACTAATTTTTGTTATCTTTGTAAACCAAAAAAGATCTTTAAAATTTGTGATCTTGCTTTTGTTTACCATTCTTAAAAAGTTATTAGAATTATTTGCAAAATAAATCCTCATGATTTATTGACAGCACATAACACAAAATAATTTATTGGACATAACTGATTCTATCCATGATTCTCTTCCTTTCCTCCCTTCTTTATTATTTAGAATCATAGGGGTAATATTTCTGTAACCTAGCGAAACCCTGACCAACAAAATGATGAGAGATCAGGAGAATTTCTGTAGAAATTTTATCCCATAGAATTCTACTGTATAAAAGGAGGCCATTTGGCCAAAATGCCTGTGCCACTCTCTGCAAGAGCTAATCATTTAGTCCCATTCCTGTACCCTTTTCATGTGGAATAACATATTTGTCCTTCTATATCCTCTGCATAAATAATTTCTTCATCTACACAGAGAGAAAGAGTGAGACAGAAATCCTTCATATAAAAGGACATTTATATATGAAGAATATATATATATATATATACACAGGTGCAGCGCCTAAAATCGTGAACCCTCGGGACCGGGGCCATTCCGGATTCTGGGCGTTTCCAGACTTTCAATTTGTTTCTGACGTCACGAATCTGGAAACACCCGAGCCCAGGTTTGGGTATTTCCGGATTTCGGAACATCAGAAAGTTGGGGGCGGGGGGGGGGAGCGATTCCCACTGAGGAGCTGTTCAGGCCGCCCGGCCCCAACGAGGATGTCGTCAGGTGGGCCCCGTCAAAGAGGTTGTCATTGGGTGGGGTCCTGCTGAGAAGTTTGTTGGGCGGGGCCCCACCGAAGAGGTCGTCGTCAGGCGGGCCTCTCCAAGGAGGTCGTCATTGGGCGGGGCCCCATCAAGGAGGTCTTCGTCGGGCGGAGCCCCACCAAGGATGTTGTCGGGCGGGACCCTGCCGAGGATGTTGTCGGGCGGGCCGGATCACTGATGATGTCGTGGGCGGAAGCCCGCCGAGCAGGTGTTTGGGCGGGCCCTGCCAATGAGGACCCAAGGTAAGGAGAGCGGGGCGAGGCGAGCGGCGGCGAGGCTAGGCCCGAGGTCAGGCAGCGGCAGGGCCCCAAGATCAGCAGGGTCGTCGGGTCCTGATTCCAGAACATTCCGGATTCCGGAACTCTGGATTGTCAATGCTGCACCTGCATATCTTTTCCTTTATAATCTAATCTAATTCATTTTAGATTTTTATTGTTTTGAAGAATTAAATGTTTTGAACACTTTTAAGGTTTTTGTCTGCTTCCATCCATTTTGAAAATTAGAGTCAAATCTAAAACTTGGGCTTTGATTGGCTGAAAACCTACTCCAAAAGTGGTTCAATCATCTGAAGATGTGGCCAAGTCAATCTTTTTTATTCGGCCAATTTTCTCCATTCTCATCTTATGTTGAATAGAAACATAGAAAATAGGTGCAGGAGCAGGCCATTCAGCCCTTCGAGCCTGCACCACCATTCAATATGATCATAGCTGATCATTCCCTCAGTACCCCATTCCTGCTTTCTCTCCATAACATTTGATCCCTTTAGCCATAAGGGCCACATCTAACTCCATTTTGAATATATCTAATGAACTGGCCTCAACAACTTTCTGTGGTAAAGAATTCCACATGCTCACAACTCTCTGAGTGAAGAAGTTTCTCCTCATCTCGGTCCTAAACGGCTTACCCCTTATCCTTAGACTGTGACCCCTCGCTCTGGACGTCTCCAACATCGGGAACATTCTTCCTGCATCTAACCTGTTCAATCCCGTTAGAATTTTATATGTTTCTATGAGATTCCCTCTCGTTCTTCTAAATTCCTTTGAATATAAGTTGATCCAGTCTTTCTTCATATGTCAGTCCTGTCATCCCGGGAACCAGTCTGATGAACCTTCGCTGCACTTCCCCAATAGCAAGAATGTCCCTCCTCAGATTAGGAGACCAAAACTGTACACAATATTCAAGGTGTGGCCTCACTTAAAGCCCTGTACAACTGTAGTAAGACCTCCCTGCTCCTATACTCAAATCCTCTTGCTATGAAGGCCAACATGCCATTTGCCTTCTTCACCGCCTGCTGTACCTTTATGCCAACTTTCAATGACTGATGTACCATGACACCCAGGTCTCGTTGCACCTTCCCTTTTACTAATCTGTCACCATTCAAATAATAATCTGCCTTTCTGTTTTTACCACCAAAGTGGATAACCTCACATTTATCTACATTATACCGCATCTGCCATGCATTTGCCCACTCACTTAACCTGTCCAAGTCACCCTGCAGCCTCTTAGCATCCTCCTCACATCTCACACTGCCACCCAGCTTAGTGTCATCTGCAAACTTGGAAATATTACATTCAATTCCTTCATCTAAATCATTAATGTATATTGTAAATAGCTGTGGTCCCAGCACTGAACCTTGCGGTACCCCACTAGTCACTGTCTGCCATTCTGAAAAGGACCCATTTATTCCTACTCTTTGCTTCCTGTCTGCCAACCAGTTCTCTATCTGCGTCGGTACATTACTCCCAATACTATGTGCTTTAATTTTGCACACTAATCTCTTGTGTGGGACCTTGTCAAAAGCCTTTTGAAAGTCTAAATACACCACATCCACTGGCTCCCTCTTGTCCACTCTACTAGTTACATCCTCAAAAAATTCTAGATTTGTCAAGCATGATTTCCCTTTCATAAATCCATGCTGACTTGGACCGATCCTGTCACTGCTTTCCAAATGCGCTGCTATTACATCTTTAATAATTGATTCCAACATTTTCCCACCACCGCTGACCAGTCTATAAGTCCCTGTTTTCTCTCTCCCTCCTTTTTTAAAAAGTGGGGTTACATTAGCTACCCTCCAGTCCGTAGAATTGATCCAGAGTCAATAGAATGTTGGAAAATGACCACCAATGCATCCACTATTTCTAGGGCAATTTCCTTAAGTATTCTGGCAGTGTGCGGCAAACCAATCCCACCCACCCCTTCCTTCAACGACTATCTGTCCCACCTGTGACAGGGACTGTGGTATTGGACTGTTCAGCCACCTAAGGACTCATTTTTAGAATGGAAGCAAGTCTTCCTCAATTCCGAGGGACTGCCGATGATGATGATGATGCACTAGTCTTTCTATACTCAAGTGACCAGCCATGTACATCACTCTTAATTTATAACAACCTCGAACTTCCTAGTAAAATTACCCTCCTCTTCTTAGTATTAAAGCTGTGAATCACTGTCATCAGGATAGAGGCATCACTATAGTAAATCTGACTAAAGATAATTTCAAGTTGTTTTCTATAGGTGCACATTAATTAAATTGAGACTGAAGCATGCATTGTTCAATTTGGACAAGGCCTGAATAAAAATACATGGTGGGGTCTTGCTTGTGAGAAACTACAAACGTACCCTAAAGGAATTTTGCACTATAGATTGTCCAAAGAAACAACATGAAAAAATCTGTAAAAGAAAAGAAGTGGGTATAATTTTACAATGAATGAGGAAGGGTGCCTTGCCAGATGTAACCTACTGGAATGCACACTGCAGCCAAATTAAAGGCAGTGTTCAAATAATCGCGGCAGAGATACTGTTGAAAATGTCACTGATGAGTTTCTGGTGAAAGATAACTTCTGAACATTTGACTAATTGGAATGCAATGATACCAAAGATCTTGCAAAAGCTGTGTTTATTCGTTACTGTGGCGTGACACCTACTCCAGAAAAAGCGAACGATGAAAGATTCAACAAGGATGAACATGGCCAATGTTCTCTGTAAGCTGCGCTTCGTTCGGAGCGGCCTGTTACTTTTAATACGGCCTCTTTAAATTTCTGTGTATGCACAGTATTTACAATGTAAAAGCCGATGAGCTGCCTGCTCAGGACCTTTCAGATTACTGCGCGGACGCCTGCGCGCACCTTAGCTGGACCATTGAACATGGCCACTTGTTTATGGACTGAATAAACAAGTTGGAATACTGGGATTCTTATCAATGTTTTGGAGAACATACTGCCACTGATTTATGTAGATTGAACACGC
The DNA here is from genome assembly GCF_044704955.1 of Pristiophorus japonicus. Taxonomy (NCBI): domain Eukaryota; kingdom Metazoa; phylum Chordata; class Chondrichthyes; family Pristiophoridae; genus Pristiophorus; species Pristiophorus japonicus. Next base: position 140,681,342 of record NC_091986.1, read on the forward strand.
CTACTTCCATTTTATTTACACGGGATTCCAGGATTTGTTTGTGTTTTAGGGATTACATGCTGTGATTTCCCCATGAAAACTGCCATAATAATTAAATATAAAAATCAACTTGATTGATTCCAACCAACAAAAGGGAGACAGAAATACCCAAACTTCCACTCCCTAAAATAAAAGCCTGTTTTCTACACTCAATAGTTCAGGCTGCTCAATGCCTGATCTTCAATCAGCAGATCATGGCTTGAAGCTCTCGCTTCCGCTGATTAAGTTACATCAGGACACAGCACTTTGCACAGGTGGATGGTTCTACCTTGGGGATATACTAGAAAGATTGCTACCCGCACCCTTAACTCAGTCTGCGCCAAAATTAGTATCATGTAGAGGTTTATCATGAAATGACAAAGTAATCGTGGAGGTGCCTGTGATCTGGACTGTTCCACCCTCACAGCTAAGTGGGATGGATGCTGCATTGGAGATCAACTGGAAATAATATAGGCAATAAAGGGCAAGGAAAAAGTTTTGTTTCTAAGGCACATAGAATGTGTACAGCGCCTCCCCCTACTCTTCAAAGTACAGTACTAAAGATGCCTACAGGCATGTGTTGGGAGATTTGTAAATCCACTTCTGTCATACAAAAGTATTTTCTTAGCTGTGGGCTTAGCTAGTCTGGGCTGTTCCTTTGTTGGAAACTAACCAGCACCTGCTGTAAACTGCAGCACTTCCTGCAGATACTTCCACGGAGGATGATGATGAAGTAAATATGAACATGAAAATGTCGTAATTTAGATGTATGCTACAATTCAATCAAATTACATTTAATGTGTAATAATCCAGTATAATATCTACTTCTTCACAATTATATTATGTAGCCGTAACTCTTTTTAAAGTAAAATCATCAAAAGCTGAAATTACCTTAAAAAAGCTAACTGGAGGAAAGTGCTTGATGGGCAGTTCTGAAATGTATTCTTTTTAGAATGTCTAATTACAGAGTTTTAAAGTACCACCGGAACCAGTAAGGAGAAAACTATTGCTTAAGTGAACTATTACTTGTATTCAGTTTTCCACTTCATTGTACTGTGGATTCAAGGAAAAGCTTTTAAATGCGGAAAATCCTAGTGTTAGTTATAATATATGCAGACCAATACCATCCAATAATGCAAGTTTAATACAAGCTATTGAAAGTATTTATTGGGTTGTAGAAATGTTATTCTGTTTTCTGTTACCCTTCTGGAAATGATTACACTTAGGTGGTGCATCTCAAAATAAATGCACAGTAGTTAATAATCTGTTTTATTTATATATAGAAAAAGTGTAACTGGTATACTGTTTAACAGTAATTCACTCGTGTTTTGTCTTGATTTATGCTTTGTAGTGTCAAGTCTCGTTTCTTTTCTAGTTCCTCTGAGCTTATTGCCTGGATTTGAGGTTCCAATCAAGTCTTCCAAAATTTCTGCTTCTCCAAATCTGAAACTCCAGCAATGAAGGAACAGGAAATGTAATTTAGGTGAATCCTTTACATTCAGAATATTTAACTGATTTTCTTAAATATCGTGCCGTTTTCCTACTTTGTTGCCCTGCTTCTAATTCATTTGGATCGCAGACCAGCTATAGTTCAGACTTGCTCCCAGACCTCCATCTAAGTCACTTTAAAACAGCCACCGAGAGTCACATGAGGGAAGACAATGCCTGTAATTTTCTTTTTCTTTCTCCTCCATCCCCTCCATCAATTAAACTCATCATACGTTGACACTTTTTTGTGTCTAATATACCATTCGCTATTCCCTACCGACTGACAGTTTCACTCCTGCCTTGATGGTCTGCAGACTTTCGTTTCAGTTACGTGGAGGAGAGTTTTGTTCTGCTGGATAATGTTTTTATTTGTTTCGAATGGAATGATGGCAATCCCTCTGCTTCTTTAGCAACCTAGTATGTCTCTGTACCCAAGGCATTCATTTATTTAATAGTCAGGTAGCAGCTGTAATTCTGTCTCTGGTGGATGTTCCTATACTGGTTCACCAAAAATCTTCATCAAGAAGCGCCTTGGGACGTTTCACTACGTTAAAGGCTCTATATAAATACAAGTTGTTGTTGTATATGCCGATGGATTTCAAATTTGGGTTCATACGATCTTAATCCAAATGAAAGGTGTTTACTTTAATCAAAGCAATAACTTATTTTAAATAACTGCATTATCCTTTCTAACTTCACATATTTAATGTTACTCTTTTTGGAAGGGCAGTTTTATTTTTATACTCCCATCATGTATTTAAAATAGACCAGAGTCAATGAAAGTCTGAATTCTCAGCATGTGTTGGATTCTGCATAATATTATGCTTTAAAATATGCCAAAACGTTCTGTGGATATTTAAAGCTTAGAGTAACAAAAAATATTGGGGTAGTTGAATTTGAAGTTGGTATTTAAGGGGTTAAATTGTATTTTCTCTGGGATTCGGTTAGATTTTATATAAAGCAAAATAACAAAAAGCTGTATGCGATTTTGAAGCTGTGTTAAGACGTTATTTATACAATGATAATACGTGCAACACTTTTTTCTCATTCATAACTTCAAACAAAGTAAGCCTATGTTAACTGCTCTCATCTTCCACGATGCCCCGATGATTCTGAAACAGCTGCCAATTTAACACAACCTATATGTTTTAATGTGACGGCTCCCTATCCATCTATTAATAACCTTCCAAATCTCAACGCCCAGACATAATGTTATAATAATTATGTACCGTATGTGCGAAAGGACACACACCTAAGCGCAGTCTAATTCCGTGCAAAGGCAGAGGACGAGAAACACTTACCTGAGACAACACTTTGTGGCCGGCAGCAACAAGCTTTTCCCCAGTATCACCGTGCGACAAAGAGCAGCGTGAAGGGGATATTGGGATATTGGGAATGATGTTGGACGGCGCTGTAAACCAGATAATTGTCACTTTTGCTAATCCATCTTTGCGCTCCGGCGGACTCTCCGCGTCTCTGCCCGTCTCTTCGCCTCTCAATGCATTTACTCCTCCTCCTGCCCCTGTCGTCATTGCAACATCTGGAGACTTATCTTCACAGCTGGAGAGCAGCGACTAACCCGCGCCCTCTGTAGGGTCGGGGCTGGTCCTGCGGCACACTAGATGAAACTACAGCATAGAGAGATGCATGATTATTTTTGCCCAGTAGTGAGCATAACTGAAGAAAAGAATTGAAAAAAAAATCCGTTGTATCCCGTTGACCAAAGGAAAATCTTGCAGTGTGGATGAAAAATAAATATCTATCCCAATTTACCAAATCTACTGGGTGATTTAGAACATAAGAACATAAGAAATAGAAACAGGAGTAGGCCATTTGGCCCCTCGAGCTTGCTCCGCCATTCAATAAGATCATGGCTGATCTGATCATGGACTCAGCTCCACTTCTCTGCCCGTTCCCCATAACCCTTAATTCTCTTACCGCTCAAAAATATGTCTATCTCTGCCAGTGTCTATCACCAGTGGTAGCTGGTGTGCAACGGCCACTACACGTTAAAAAAAATCCACGCACAGGCATCTTCCACCCTTCAAGATTTAGTTCAGGACCTGGAATTTTAGGTCCTTCATTGAAACACCTGTGAACTTTTTGACGGGGAAGCAAGTCATACTCGATTCGAGGGACTGCCTATGATGATGATGAAATATATTCAATGACCCAGCCTCCACAGCTCTCTGGGGCAGAAAATTCCACAGGTTTACAACCCTCTGAGAGAAGAAATTCCTCCTCATCGCAGTTTTAAATGGGCGGCCCCTTATTCTAAGACTATGTCCCCTACTTTTAGTTTCCTCTATGAGTGGAAATATTCTCTCTGTATCCACCTTGTCGAGCCCCCTCATTATCTTATATGTTTCGATAAGATCACCTCTCATTCTTCTGAATTCCAATGAGTATAGGCCCAACCTACTCAACCCATCTTCATAAGTCAACCCCCTCATCTCCAGAATCAACCTAGTGAACCTTCTCTGAACAGCCTCCAATGCAAGTATATTCTTCCTTAAATACGGAGACCAAAACTGTACGCAGTACTCCAGGTGTGGCCACAAGGTCAAATCCCACCACGGCAGCTGGGGAATTTAACTTCAGTCAATTAAATAAATCTGGATTAAAAAGCTCGTATCAGAAATGGTGACCATGAAACTACCGGATTGTTGCAAAAACCCATCTGGTGCACTAATGTCCCTTACCCCGTCTGGCCTATATTACTCACTCAGGGCCATTACTCACTCAGGGAGATTACCCTGGGAGATTACTCACTCTGGGATATTGCTCACTTTGGGAGATTACTCTGGGAGATTCCTCACTCTGGGAGATTCGTCACTCTGGGACATTACTCAGGGAGATAACTCACTCTGGGAGATCCCTCAGTCTGGGAGATTAATCACTCTGGGAGAATACTCACTTGGAGATTACGCAGGGAGATTACGCAGAGAGATTAATCACTCTGGGAGAATACTCACTTGGAGATTACGCAGGGAGATTAAGCAGAGAGATTACTCACTCTGGGAGATTACTCTGGGAGATCGCTCACTCTGGGAGATCGCTCACTCTGGGAGATCACTCATTCTGGGGGATTACTCACTCTGGGAGATTACTCACTCTGGGAGATTACTCACTCTGGGAGATTAATCACCCTGGGAGATTACTCACTCAGGGAGTTAACTCTGGTAGATCCCTCACTCTGGGAGATTACTCACTCCTAGCAGAGCTCATTCCTGTAGTTGTCTTTCTACTATCCACTTTTTCTCCTCCTCTGTTTTTAACTGTCTTTTACTTTATATCTCTCTTTCTTTGTTTCTCTCTCCATGCCTTTCACACACTTCATGGTCATACAAGGTATTTCTATCTCTTTGTCTCCAATTCTTTCTGTCTGTTTCTGTAATGTTTCTTCCTTTGTCTCCTTTCTCTTGTTTGTCTTTCACTTGCTCTGTATGCCTCTCTCATAAACTCCTTTAATAACATTTCGTCACAAAACCTGGGGTTCAGGTGAGCAAAGGCCATTCAAGTGCTGATGCAACATGTGTAGGTTATGATAGAGAAACTAGAGGCCAAGGACTGGGCTGGGAGAGCGTAGAGGCTCAGAATGGAGGGAGGGGGCAATGACTGTGGCTTAACCTGGACAAGAAGAGGGAGCTGGGAATGAGAGAAAAGGGGCTGGAACTTGGTAGCAGATGTGGCAGCTCTGAGGAAATTTTAGATGTACATTAATTCTCCATTCTCCAGAACAGGAATCTCTATCTCTATCTCTGTCTCCCTCAACAGATCTCTTCATTTTCATTCCCAAGAGTATCTCTTTCTTTACTCTTTCAGAGGGTCTCTGCATCCCCCGCCCACAAACAATGCCTCCCTCTCACCCTACGCCTCTCAACAGGGTTTCTCTCCTTTTTTATTTCTCTGTCTCTCATCACCCCCACTTACAACAGGATTTCTGTAAAATAATAAAATAATGTGTGTCTCCCTCTTCCCGTAGCTGTCTCTGCTCTCCTATTCTATCATTCTTTCTGGCTCCTTCCCTTGTTTTCCTGTTTGTCCTCCACTGTATCCCACTCCCTGATTTAAATGAGAAAGATGGGTTCATGAGTGACAAAAAATCCAGTCACATCCTCACCTGAGGCGCTTTGTCTGCACCCTTTACTACCCAGAAGCTGCATTTATTAACACCTCCACATCTACGTGGCCATGTCAGAGGAGACCAGTCTTTGTCGCCTCCACTTCAAAGAAAGGCTGTCACAGAGTCAGATCCATCATGGAATGGTGATGGCTCTTCCCTTAAAAGTGAAGGTTACCACAACATGAAGCTTTCGCACTTCCAGATCCCACCAAGACACTGCTGGGGTCATTTGCCGCAGCGCGCATGTGTCTCAAGCAATTCTGCAACGGGCAACATCTTCATCACTTTCCTTGTGGGAAGGAAAAATAAGCATGGAGCTTTCACCATGTGGCAGGGTTCTCTCTCTCTCCCTGTCTCTCTCTCGCTCTCTCTCTCTCTCTCTCTCTCTCTCGAGTGCACGACATTGTAGATGGCACCTATGTGGACACCATATCATATCAACCCAATAGCCTATTTGAACAGAGTTTTGCTTTGAGGTAGTACCTGGCCACTGACATAATTGTGCACATCATTTGCTCTTATCCCAGATCCTGATGCCTTCACGTGCAGCAGCCTATGGTAAAACATGTTTTGAAAGGAAGACATACTGGAGGGATGGCTCTTTGGAGACAAGGGCTAAACTTTACATCCATTGTTACTGACCTCATTGGGAACCCACCTTAAGAGTAGAGGAGATCACTGGGCTGGAAGCAAGGAGGGCACTTACTCCTGATACAAGCAAACTTATTCTTCATTTGCAGTCAGGCTAGGTGATTGCATTTCCTACATCATGATCTCCAATTTCTCAGTGCCAAAGGGAGAAGTGTAGCCCACATGCTTCTGCTGTGGTGGTGCAGCCTGTTAGCCCACATATCTACCACTATCACAGCCTTCCCTTTAATGGTGAGCTATAGCTTCTGCTTTGCTGGATTTTACATCCTTGCAACCACGTTTTCTACAAGCCACATTTTTCATTTTCCTGTAATATTCAAATATGCTGTTGTTCACTCTCTGAATTCATGGTAGGTGAGCCTGCACCAAGGACCAGCTCAACCTGGTTTTTGCCATTTTCGCAAAATCAGAACTCAACTGATTCAATCCAACTGACTTCAACAAGCACATTAAAAAGCCCTTAACAAATGGCAAATGAAACATTGAGGCAAAAATGCTACTAGCTTCAAAAATGTACATTGAAACTAAAATAAACATTAAATGCTATAGTGCAATAATCAATCTCATAAAAATCGATCCGAGCAGAGGCGCACCGGAGGATGTCCTGCAGAACTCAGCACCCTGACGGACTTGGAGGAACGTGCTGCAGCACTAGTGGGCAGCCACAGTCGCTCTGCCACCCGTGGTGGTGTAGATCCTGTTGTTGCGCCATGTGAGTAATGTGTAAAGCAGTGGTAAATCAGTGGTAATTCAAAGTAATGTAACGGTATTTCATTATAATATATGAATGATGTCATGTTATGCATGCAGCTTCTGTACTACTCTCCAGTTAACAACAGAAGAACATAGGAGCAGGAATAGGCCATTTGGCCCTCAAACCTGCTCCGCCATTTAATAAGATCATGGCTGATTTGATCATTGACTCAGCTCCATTTCCCTGCCCGCTCCCCAAATCCCTTTACTCCCTTATCGCTGAAAAATGTGTCTATCTCCGCCTTAAATATATTCAATGACCCAGCCTCCACAGCTCTTTGGGGCAGAGAATTCCCCATAGATGTACAACCATATGATGTAATCATATGTAACGTCTCTCGTTCACAGTTATTGCAGTAGTGTTGCTCCTCGTACATATGCCAGTGCAGCGCAAGCATTCTCATGTCCACCTTCTCTTCTAATAACCTCAATTATGTTTTGCAGGTCCCGAGACTCCCGAGTTGCAAAGGGAGGCTGCTCCTGTGCCATTGCAGGTGGTCATCACCATGGGTGCAGAGGAGACTATTGAGGAGGAGGAAGATGAGCAATTTTCATCTGTTGTACCTGCGGCCACGTCTTCATCGATGGTTGAAGTAGCGGGGCCAAGCAACTTGCAGCAGGTGTACCTATGCCGACCCCACAGAGGTTGAGTCAGCGAGATAGGCACACACTGCGATGGGCAGATCCTAACGAAGACATGGTAGCACTGTCAAGGGCGAGCGTCGACATAGGTCGAGAGCTCCTCCAGGCGATTGGTGGGTTGACTAGAAACATTGTCACAATGTCCTCATGAATAACGGAGGGCATGGAGCGGATAGTTGTGGCAATGGGCCAAACAACCAACGCTGTCCATGTCTTGTGGCATGCAATAGTGTCGGGAGACGGCACTGCACCCCGAGGTGTTGTCCCACCAACCACCCGGACAGATGCGAGTCAGGAGGAAAAACTTCCTTCTGGCTCGGAAGATGTTTCTTCCAAAACGTCTTCTCCTCCAGCCACTGAGGGGATTCTGCCAACGTCACCTCCCCCCCCTCCCCCCACACACATACACAGCAGCAGGCCTTGATGTCCCTGCTGCTAGACGTATTGGTCCTGTTACTCGGGGATTGAAATGGGAGCTTATCAGAAGAGGGGTTCAAGGGTCAGGAGGGAAATGTGACCACAGGTGGGGGGGTGGGGGCGGGGGGTTGTATATTGTTAGTTCTTGTTAAAAAGAACTTTTTGTTAAATGTTCACTGTTAAGTTATTGTTGTGATAAAAATATTGTTCAATGTTCGGGGTGGCGGGGGGGTGTTATATATGTTTGAGTTAAAAATTTTCATATTCTTGTTTAACGATTAAATTCTTTTATTTAACTTTACAATTATCCTGAAGTGTCTTCTAATAACGTAAGGTAAAACATCAATACAATGGTTGGAAACAATGGCCACTGCCAGGCCAGGTAAGGCAAGGCAATGATGAAACGTAACGCAACTGTAACTGTCGCCAAAGTAAGTTCACGCAAAGCGTTCATTTATGAGCTGCTGACACAAAAGTTTTGCAGCTGCGTAACTACCACAGGGCTTTTCCAGTCTTGCGGGGGGGTGTGGGGGCATGAGTTCATCGCCAGGCTGATTGTCCTCCCCGAGGTCCTCATCAGCTCCCTCCTCATCTTCCTCTTCCGCCTCCCCTCTCTCCTGAGGTCCCATCTGATAATTTTTGTCCTCTCCTCATAGCTCGTTTATGCAACATGCAGGAAGGATAGAATAAAAGGAAAAGGAGGTGGGGTAGCATTGCTGGTTAAGGAGGAGATTAAGGCAATAGTTAGGAAGGACATTAGCTTGGATGATGTGGAATCTATATGGGTAGAGCTGCAGAACACCAAAGGGCAAAAAACGTTAGTGGGAGTTGTGTATAGACCTCCAAACAGTAGTAGTGATGTTGGGGAGGGCATCAAACAGGAAATTAGGGGTGCGTGCAATAAAGGTGCAGCAGTTATAATGGGTGACTTTAATATGCACATAGATTGGGCTAACCAAACTGGAAGCAATACGGTGGAGGAGGATTTTCTGGAGTGCATAAGGGATGTTTTTTTAGACCAATATGTCGAGGAACCAACTAGGGGGGAGGCCATCTTAGACTGGGTGTTATGTAATGAGAAAGGATTAATTAGCAATCTCGTTGTGCGAGGCCCCTTGGGGAAGAGTGACCATAATATGGTGGAATTCTGCATTAGGATGGAGAATGAAACAGTTAATTCAGAGACCATGGTCCAGAACTTAAAGAAGGCTAACTTTGAAGGTATGAGGCGTGAATTGGCTGAGATGGATTGGCGAATGATACTTAAGGGGTTGACTGTGGATGGGCAATGGCAGACATTTAGAGACCGCATGGATGAACTACAACAATTGTACATTCCTGTCTGGCATAGAAATAAAAAAGGGAAGGTGGCTCAACCGTGGCTATCAAGGGAAATCAGGGATAGTATTAAAGCCAAGGAAGTGGCATACAAATTGGCCAGAAATAGCAGCGAACCTGGGGACTGGGAGAAATTTAGAACTCAACAGAGGAGGACAAAGGGTTTGATTAGGGCAGGGAAAATGGAGTATGAGAAGAAGCTTGCAGGGAACATTAAGACGGATTGCAAAAGTTTCTATAGATATGTAAAGAGAAAAAGGTTAGTAAAGACAAATGTAGGTCCCCTGCAGTCAGAATCAGGGGAAGTCATAACGGGGAACAAAGAAATGGCGGACCAATTGAACAAGTACTTTGGTTCGGTATTCACGAAGGAGGACACGAACAACCTTCCGGTTATAAAAGTGGTCGGGGGGTCTAGTAAGGAGGAGGAACTGAGGGAAATCCTTATTAGCCGGGAAATTGTGTTGGGGAAATTGATGGGATTGAAGGCCGATAAATCCCCAGGGCCTGATGGACTGCATGCCAGAGTACTTAAGGAGGTGGCCTTGGAAATAGTGGATGCGTTGACAGTCATTTTCCAACATTCCATTGACTCTGGATCAGTTCCTATGGAGTGGAGGGTAGCCAATGTAACCCCACTTTTTAAAAAAGGAGGGAGAGAGAAAACAGGGAATTATAGACCGGTCAGCCTGACATCGGTAGTGGGTAAAATGATGGAATCAATTATTAAGGATGTCATAGCAGTGCATTTGGAAAGAGGTGACATGATAGGTCCAAGTCAGCATGGATTTGTGAAAGGGAAATCATGCTTGACAAATCTTCTGGAATTTTTTGAGGATGTTTCCAGTAGAGTGGATAAGGGAGAACCAGTTGATGTGGTATATTTGGACTTTCAGAAGGCGTTCGACAAGGTCCCACACAAGAGATTGATGTGCAAAGTTAGAGCACATGGGATTGGGGGTAGTGTACTGACATGGATTGAGAACTGGTTGTCAGACAGGAAGCAAAGAGTAGGAGTAAATGGGTATTTTTCAGAATGGCAGGCAGTGACTAGTGGGGTACCGCAAGGTTCTGTGCTGGGGCCCCAGCTGTTTACACTGTACATTAATGATTTAGATGAGGGGATTAAATGTAGTATCTCCAAATTTGTGGATGACACTAAGTTGGGTGGCAGTGTGAGCTGCGAGGAGGATGCTGTGAGGCTGCAGAGCGACTTGGATAGGTTAGGTGAGTGGGCAAATGCATGGCAGATGAAGTATAATGTGGATAAATGTGAGGTTATCCACTTTGGTGGTAAAAACAGAGAGACAGACTATTATCTGAATGGTGACAGATTAGGAAAAGGGGAGGTGCAAAGAGACCTGGGTGTCATGGTACATCAGTCATTGAAGGTTGGCATGCAGGTGCAGCAGGCGGTTAAGAAAGCAAATGGCATGTTGGCCTTCATAGCAAGGGGATTTGAGTACAGGGGCAGGGAGGTGTTGCTACAGTTGTACAGGGCATTGGTGAGGCCACACCTGGAGTATTGTGTACAGTTTTGGTCTCCTAACCTGAGGAAGGACATTCCTGCTATTGAGGGAGTGCAGCGAAGGTTCACCAGACTGATTCCCGGGATGGCGGGACTGACCTATCAAGAAAGACTGGATCAACTGGGCTTGTATTCACTGGAGTTCAGAAGAATGAGAGGGGACCTCATAGAAACATATAAAATTCTGACGGGGTTAGACAGGTTAGATGCAGGAAGAATGTTCCCAATGTTGGGGAAGTCCAGAACCAGGGGTCACAGTCTAAGGATAAGGGGTAAGCCATTTAGGACCGAGATGCGGAGGAACTTCTTCACCCAGAGAGTGGTGAACCTGTGGAATTCTCTACCACAGAAAGTTGTTGAGGCCAATTCACTAAATATATTCAAAAAGGAGTTAGATGAGGTCCTTACTGCTAGGGGGATCAAGGGGTATGGCGAGAAAGCAGGAATGGGGTACTGAAGTTGAATGTTCAGCCATGAACTCATTGAATGGCGGTGCAGGCTAGAAGGGCCGAATGGCCTACTCCTGCACCTATTTTCTATGTTTCTATGTTTCTATGACACCACAATGAACTCAGCGACCTGCTCAGGGTGGCATTGTAGGTTGCCTCCTGAGTGGTCCAGGCATCTGAAGCGCTGCTTAAGCACTCCAATTGTCTTTTCCATGATATTGCGTGTAGCTATATGGCTTTCATTTTACTGCTTCTCGGCTTCCGTCTGGGGATTACGCAGGGGGATCATGAGCCAGCTGGCAAGGCCATATCCTTTATCCCCCAGCATCCAACCGTGACCTTGTGGCTGACTGTTAAACAGGTCAGAGAAGGAGGGAGAGAGAAAACAGGGAATTATAGACCGGTCAGCCTGACATCGGTAGTGGGTAAAATGATGGAATCAGTTGTTAAGGATGTCATAGCAGTGCATTTGGAAAGAGGTAATATGATAGGTCCAAGTCAGCATGGATTTGTGAAAGGGAAATCATGCTTGACAAATCTTCTGGAATTTTTTTGAGGATGTTTCCAGTAGAGTGGACAAGGGAGAACCAGTTGATGTGGTATATTTGGACTTTCAGAAGGCTTTCGACAAGGTCCCACACAAGAGATTAATGTGCAAAGTTAAAGCACATGGGATTGGGGGTAGTGTGCTGACATGGATTGAGAACTTGTTGTCAGACAGGAAGCAAAGAGTAGGAGTAAATGGGGACTTTTCAGAATGGCAGGCAGTGACTAGTGGGGTACCGCAAGGTTCTGTGCTGGGGCCCCAGCTGTTTACACTGTACATTAATGATTGAGACGAGGGGATTAAATGTAGTATCTCCAAATTTGCGGATGACACTAAGTTGGGTGGCAGTGTGAGCTGCGAGGAGGATGCTATGAGGCTGCAGAGCGACTTGGATAGATTAGGTGAGTGGGCAAATGCATGGCAGATGAAGTATAATGTGGATAAATGTGAGGTTATCCACTTTGCAGGTAAAAACAGAGAGACAGACTATTATCTGAATGGTGACAGATTAGGAAAAGGGGAGGTGCAAAGAGACCTGGGTGTCATGGTACATCAGTCATTGAAGGTTGGCATGCAGGTACAGCAGGCGGTTAAGAAAGCAAATGGCATGTTGGCCTTCATAGTGAGGGGATTTGAGTACAAGGGCAGGGAGGTGTTGCTACAATTGTACAGGGCCTTGGTGAGGCCACACCTGGAGTATTGTGTACAGTTTTGGTCTCCTAACCTGAGGAAGGACATTCTTGCTATTGAGGGAGTGCAGCGAAGGTTCACCAGACTGATTCCCGGGATAGCGGGACTGACCTATCAAGAAAGACTGGATCAACTGGGCTTGTATTCACTGGAGTTCAGAAGAATGAGAGGGGACCTCATAGAAACGTTTAAAATTCTGACGGGGTTAGACAGGTTAGATGCAGGAAGAATGTTCCCAATGTTGGGGAAGTCCAGAACCAGGGGACACAGTCTGAGGATAAGGGGGAAGCCATTTAGGACTGAGATGAGGAGGAATTTCTTCACCCAGAGAGTGGTGAACCTGTGGAATTCTCTACCACAGAAAGTTGTTGAGGCCAATTCACTAAATATATTCAAAAAGGAGTTAGATGAAGTCCTTACTACTAGGGGAATCAAGGGATATGGTGAGAAAGCAGGAATGGGGTACTGAAGTTGCATGTTCAGCCATGAACTCATTGAATGGCGGTGCAGGCTAGAAGGGCCGAATGGCCTACTCCTGCACCTAGTTTCTATGTTTCTATGTTTCTACAGTGCTCTCACGCAAGATGTGCACATCATGGATGCTGCCTGGAAAATTTGCATTTACTGCCATGATTATTTGCTTGTGGTCGACAACGAGCTGCACATTCAGGGAGTGGAATCCCTTTCAGTTCCGAAACACCTCTGCATCCTGTAAAGGTGCTCGCAGGGCAATGTGCGTACAGTCTATTGCTCCTGCACCTTGAGGAAGTTTGCTATTCGCGAGAAACCCAAAGCCCTCTCAGTCTGTGCCTCCCTGGTCATAGGGAAGCTTATAAAGTCCATCCTGCATGCATAAAGGGCTTCAGTCACCTGTCGAATAGAGCAATGTGTGGCGTGCTGAGAGATATCGCAAATGTCGTCAGCTGATGCCTGAAAGGAGTCCGATGCACAGAAGGAAAGTGCCACAGTAACCTTAACCTCAATAGACAGTGCGGTCCTGATAGTGCTGGTAGGCTGCAGATCTCCCTTAATTAGTTGGCATATCTCACCGATGACCTCCTTTCAGAAGCGCAGCCTCCTAACGCACGTGTTATCGGACAAGTTCAGGTATGATCGCTTTTCCCTGTAAGGTCTCCTCCTCTGCAGCAGTCTGCCATCTCTTTGACTGGGTATATAATGCTCTTCAATATACCTTCTCCCATTTTCAGTTGCAGCATGTGATTAGTGACCAATACTGGTAGAGAAATTACAGACCCCATCACTATAAATCGCTATAAATGCCCTTAATTTGTCGTCAACAGATACAAATGTGGTTAGATGATTGGCAAGAGTCAAAAAGGCCCTTAAAATCACTCACAAATTGATTCTCCTCATAAGAACTTGAAGCAGCCTTTCAGTATAGATCTTCCAACATTCAAAATGGTGTCCGTAGTGCCGAGTACTGCCGAGTAGTGCCAACTTAAGGTCAGGTGAGTGCAGCTTTTTTCCAGCGATCTTTTTGGCACACGATATGGTGAAAGTTGCAGTCAGTGATCATCTGAGTGATAGCCTTAGGCCGAGCGATGCAGCACATTCATGTGTGCCGAAAGTTGCACTGGCGATGAATGGGCGAATTCGGCCCTACTTTCCATTTTTCAGCAAAAATGGGCCATAGCCTGCTTGTATGGGCGACAGATGGGCAATCATGTGCTGAAAGTCTAGCCCATAAATGATTCTACGAATACGTTAAAAAGCAGGAAAACAGCTATAGGCTGGTGATGGATACTATGGAGTAGAAATTGGTCTCGGCCTGTTTTCGAGACCAGAATGTTTGTTGCACTTGGAGTTATGCCCAACCACATGGATGCAACTTAGATCCCCAGTTGGTCTCCCTGCCTAATTTGCATGTAATAAGTGGTTTGCCAGCGGCACTCGTGCTGCTCATTGGCAGCTTGCCTAATGGGGGTATTTCAATATCACACTTCACTGATGCCATTTAAAGGCAGCCTGCACCTTTTAAAGGAAAAGTTCACTTTGGTTGCAAGCAACTATTAATGAAGATTGATGAAGCAGGTCAAGGTGAAGCTGCAAAGTCTCCCCCCCCCCCCCCTCCCTCGTCCCCACCAGGAGGGACATTTTTTCTTCCCATTGGGAAGAAGATCTGCAGGCAAGCTGCTTCGCATAAGTGGACAGAGGTGGTAGAAGTATTGTCCCTAGCTTATGACTGAACTGTAAGTTTAATGACCTGACAAAGTAGCTAAGATAAGCTTCATAACTCAAATCCCTCATTACTCTCTGCTTAGCACGACATGGTCTGCAGCCCTAGCATTCATAACTCTTCCCTTCCCCCCAATTCACATCGCATTCCTCCAATCATTGCAACTCACCATTCCATCTCTTTCTGCTGCTACTGCAACATTTTGCACCTACTGTTGTCCTCAGTATTGCTTCCTCCACCTCGTCACACCTCAGCGATCTTTTACACACCAGCAATACTGTTCTATCCTGATAGGCACACACTCAAAACATCTCACTAGTCTACCACATACACTCTCCCTTCCTTTTTTGCACACAAGAGGGAACATGCATACAGAGTAGGAGGGAGAACATTCATGTGCTGTCTGTTATGTATGTTAACTGGGTTTTATCTGCCATCGGAGTCCTAACGGTCACTGGCAGACACGTGCAAGCCGGGTATATAATGTTGACAACCATGTTGAATCCTCACTTTGAGAATAAATAAACTGGAGTAAGGTCATGCCTGAACTAACTCACTGTACTTAGCTTTGTGGAGTTATTCGATACTTAACAATTGGCGACAAGTTAAAAATACGAACTTTCACACAACCATGTCTTTTGGAATTTTGGAGAGATTCGTGGAAGGGGAAGACTGGGAGGATTTCACTGATCGCCTTGACCAGTACTTCGTAGCCAACGGATTGGAAGGAACCGATAATGCAATTAAGCGCAGGGTGGTTTTCCTCACCGTTTGTGGGTCAAAAATTTATGGCCTTATCAAGAATCTACTCTCACCGACTCGACCAAAGGATAAGACTTACGGTGAATTATGTACGCTGGTTTGGAACCACTTTAAACCGAAGGAAAGCATCATCATGGCAAGGTATCGTTTCTATACGTACAATTGCTCCGAGGGCCAGGACGTGCCGAAATTTGTCGCCGACCTGAGACATCTCGCTGGGCAGTGCAACTTTGGAGCTAGGTTGGAGGAAATGCTGCAGGACATTTTCATGCTTGGCATTGGCCACGAGCTCATCCTTCGAAAGCTGCTGGCTGCTGAATCTCTAGACCTGAGCAGGGCCATTACGATCGCCCAGGCATGCATGTTCACGGACGAAAACTCGAAACAGATTTGTTCCCAGCAAGTACGGTGCATAAAATAATAGAGCTGCACATGGCAGGGCCTACTCGTTGGCGTTCGTACAACCTGTATTTGTTCAAAGTCCACCATCGGGGGTGAATCAATCTCGCCTTGTTGACGTTGCGGGGGCTATCATCGGGCCCATCAATGCTGATTCAAGCAATGCGTGTGCCAAGGCTGTGCAACAATGGGGCACCTTCAGCGAATGTGTCCACAACTGAGCAAGCGTGCTGTGACATACCACGTGGCTGAGATGATCGATCCAGTGTGGATCAAGCAGCACAGGCAACTCAACCCAAGGTACAGGATGAAGAAGTGTATGGGGTACATTCTTTTACCAAAAGTCCTCCGATAATGCTGGAAGTTAAATTAAATGGGGTTCCAGTATCCATGGAATTGGACACGGGTGCAAGTCAGTCAATAATGAATCAGAGGGCTTTCGAAAAGTTGTTGGACACTTAGGCAAAAAGACCCAAACTGAGCCCAATCAATGTGAAGCTGCGTCCTACACCAAAGAGCTCATACCAGTCATTGGCAGCGCGGCAGTAAAGGTATCGTACGATGGAGCTGTGCATGATTTATTGTTGTGGATCATCCTAGGCAATGGGCCAACGATGTTCGGCAGGAGCTGGCATGAGAAAATTAAATGGAACTGGAACGATATTAAAGCCTTATCATCATTGGATGACGCTTCGTGTGCTCAAGTGCTGAGCAAGTTTTCCTCGTTGTTCGAACCAGGCATCGGCAACTTCACGGGAGCCAAGGTGCAGATCCACTTAGGCTCGGATGCAAGACCCATCCATCACAAGGCTCGGGCGGTTCCATACATGATGAGGGAGAAGGTCGAGATCGAACTGGACAGACTTCAACGGGAAGGAATCATATCACCAGTTGAGTTCAGCGAATGGGCCAGTCCAATTGTCCCAGTTTTGAAAAGTGATGGCATGGTCAGGATCTGTGGCGACTACAAGGTAACGATCAACCAAGTCTCGAGACTGGATCAGTACCCATTACCCAAGGCTGACGACCTGTTTGCAATGCTAGTGGGAGGAAGTCGTTCACCAAATTGGACCTGACCTCCGCTTATATGACACAGGAGCTGGTCGAATCTTCAAAAAAACTGACGTGCATCAACACGCACAAAGGACTGTTTATATACCACAGATGCCCTTTTGGAATTTGCTCGGCGGCAGCCATATTTCAGAAAAACATGGAGAGTTTACTGAAGTCCGCCCCGAAAACCATCGTGTTCCAAGATGACATCCTGATCACCGGTCGCGATGCCACCGAACACCTGCACAACCTGGAAGAGGTTCTACGTCGTCTGGACAAAGTGAGGATTCAACATGGCTGCCAACATTATATACATGGCTTGCATGTGTCTGCCAGTGACCATTAGGACTCCGACAGTCGCGCCCTCTGGTGGCAGATAAAACCCAGTTAGTGGGACTCAGGCTAAAATGCTCCAAGTGTGTTTTCATGGCACCAGAAGTTGAATTCCTGGGGAGAAAGATTGCAGCAGACGGCATCAGAGCTACGGACTTGAAGACAGAGGCCATCAAGAATGCATCCAGACTCCAGAGTGTGACGGAACCTTTGAGAAGGCCAGGAACCTGCTATGTTCCAATAAATTACTGGTACGCTATGACCCATGTAAGGAGTTAGTGCTGGCCTCATCATATGGGATCGGCTGTGTGCTCCAGCAAGCTAATGTATTAGGCAAACTCCAACCAGTTGTATACGCGTCCAGAAGTCTGTCTAAGGCTGAAAGAGCCTATAATATGGTAGAGAAAGAGGCTTTAGCATGCGTCTATGGGGTTAGGAAAATGTACCAATACCTGTTTGGGCTTGGGTTTGAGCTTGAAACAGACCACAAGTCGCTCATTTCATTGTTTTCTGAGAGCAAAGGTATAACCACCAATGCCTCGTCCCTCATCCAAAGATGGGCACTGACATTATCCGCTTATGATTATGTCATCCGCCACAGACCAGGCACTGAAAACTGTGCTGATGCGCTTAGCCGGCTACCATTGCCCACAACCGGGATGGAAATGCTGCATCCTGCAGACTTGCTGCTGGTCATGGATGCCTTCGAGAGCGTGGGGACCAGCCAGGATCCTGTACTGTCAAGCGTAAAAAGGTGTGTCCTAAATGGAAATTGGTCTGCTATTCCCAGGGAAATGCAGGATGCATTTAAGCCTTATAGTCGCCGCAAAGATGAATTGTCTATTCAGTCTGATTGTCTGTTATGGGGTAATCCTGTTGTTATGCCAAAAAAAGGCAAGGAAACTTTTGTGTGAGATTTGCACAGTACCCACCCAGGCATTGTCATGATGAAGGCCATTGCCAGGTCTCACGTTTGATGGCCCGGCATTGACTCGGACTTGGGAGTCATGCGTGCATCAGTGCAACACTCACATGCAACTGAATAACGCACCTGCGGAGGCTCCACTGAGTCTGTGGTCATGGCCATCCAAACCGTGTCAAGGATCCATATAGACTTTGCCGGCCCCTTTCTCGGCAAAATATTTTTAGTGGTAGTGGACGCTTACTCCAAATGGATTGAATGCGTAATCATGTCATCCAACACGTCCACAGCCACTATTGAAAGCCTCTGGGTCATGTTCGCCACCCATGGCCTGCCCGACGTCCTTGTCAGCGACAATGGACCGTGTTTCACCAGTTCGGAGTTCCATGAGTTTATGACCCGTAATGGCATCAAGCATGTCAGGTCTGCCCCTTTCAAACCCGAGTCTAACGGTCAAGCGGAGCGGGCTGTCCAAACCATTAAACAGAGCCTAAAACGCGTGACTCACAGCTCGCTACAGACTCGCTTGTCCCGCATTCTGCTCAGTTACTGGACAAGACCCCACTCGCTCACCGGGATCCCTCCTGCCGAGTTGTTAATGAAGAGAGGCCTCAAAACCAGGCTCTCCCTTGTACACCCGGATCTCAATGATCATGTTGAAATCAGCAATGGTATCATGATTGCGTGGCCATATCACGTGACATTGCTGTTCATGACCCTGTGTTTGTCCTGAATTATGGTCATGGTCCAAAGTGGGTTGCTGTCACGGTTTTGGCCAAGGAGGAGAACAGGGTGTTTGTAGTCAAACATGCAAGAGTCATATCGACCAAACCAAACTGATTCACAGACAACCCAGAACAAATTGAAGATGGCATCATCATCGACCAACCAACACACATCCAACCATCAGTTGACCTTTGTGTCATTCACGGAGACGAACCTACCATCCCCGACAGTCCTGTCAGACCGACTGCTCCGCAATGCAGCAATGGTCCTACTAACTCACCCAAGCTTGGGTTCGAACTGAGAAGATCAACCAGGGAACGGAAGGCCCCGGACCGTCTCAACTTGTAAATACAACCTGTACTAAGGACTTTGGGGGGAATGATGTTATGTATGTTAACTGGGTTTTACCTGCCACCGGAGGATGCGACTGTCGGAGTCCTAATGGTCACTGGCAGTCACGTGAAAGCCGTGTATGTAATGTTGGCAGCCATGTTGAATCCTCACTTTGAAAATAAATAAACTGGAGTAAGGTCATGCCTGAACTAACTCACCTCGTGAAGTTATTTGATACTTAACACTGTCCCCACTGGAACAATAAGTAATGGACATCATGGGCAGGGGTTGCATCAGGAGAGTGGCAACTGGTGAGGCTGGAGGACACATCCTGCAGGTTATTTTACTATATTTCCTCAATCCCATCTCACTTAAACTTCATCTTTACCCAATATGTATGAAAAATTGCTGCTGCTTTCAGAAGTTGCCCATTTATTTCTGCTTACCCTTCCCATTCACTGTTAACCCATGTCCCTCTCTTCCATTTCAAGCAAAAAAGCTCTACAGAGCCCTGAGGGAGCAGAGGAAGAAGATGGCAACACTCAAGAAGAGGAAGCATTATTCCATCTTTCTCTTGCAGAAACCAGCTCAGAGACTGATACCCTGTGCAGTTTAGAGGGTTCTGCACTGCTGGATGCACTCAGCATTAGTGCACAGGATCAAGGGCAGGGAATTAGAACATCCCAAAAAGCAGCTAGCTTTTTAGCCCTGCTGCACAGTGCACAGATGAAGACTTTGAAGCATTGCCATACATAAGAAGACTGATGGCCATTCACATGGACCTTCAGAGTACACTGGCCTGCTAATCAGTGAGCTTGCACATAATGTCATGGAGCATGTAGGAATCCAGCATAACTTGGGTACTGTCCTAGTGCACGGCATCATGACAATGCAGTCAACTATGGAGCGAGTGGTCAACTATGAGCACTGTGATGGAGCTTGTAGTAATAGCTCCGACACGTCAATGGAAGCTCAGACTGCTGCCATATTAGCTCTATGGTCCAGCATCTCCTCAGGCTTATAAAGCCAAAAGGAGGGTGTACATAGGGGTGCGATATCCTTCCATATGCCTGCATCTGCTCTTACATAGAGCAGTGCGAATGCTGAGGCTCAACTCCCTGAGAATGGCATTGACTCCATGGGTGCGGTATGTGCTGTCCTCTCTCAGAAGCACAGCACATCTGCTCCCTTGCCAACCTCTCAACCAGTGCTTTGTTGTGCCAGACATCCAGCTGGATCAGGATGCCTGATTGAAACCGAGTACTAGCAGTCTGCAGCTGGGCATGCAATGACCAGAGCTCCTTAAGGTGGCCCACCATGGCCATCTTAAGTGCCTTCAGCAGTTCAGCAGCCTTCCACTTCCCATATTGAAGCCATTGGAGAACTACCTTGTAGTTCATCTGCTGCTGAAACCCTCATCCATGCCTTTGTTACCTCTAGGGGCCGATTTTCATCAAGGCCTCCGCCCGCCCAAGTGGCTGCCGAGGTACCGGACGGTACTTTGGGCGGGATATTCATGGTCGAGGTCCAACGAAGGTCGGCGGGCGGCAAATGGACGACGTACGCCACCAATATGAGCGGCAGTGGACGAGGGGTATAATTCTCGGCGGCAGAGGCGCTTGCCACCCAAGTGCTGCCGAGGATGAAGTTGGGCCCACGGAGGGTCGAAGACCTGAAAAAAAAATCACCAATAAAAAATACAAAAACGATCCAAAGGCCTTCAAGGGACCCCATGCAGGTTGAATCTTTTAAAAAAAATGTTCACTAACCTTTTTTTCAGGTTCTTCAGACTTATCGTCAGGGACAGAACAGCCTCCAGCCAGCGGTCCACCCCCATTCTGCTGTCGACTCCCGCCGACTCCCGCCCACAGGAATCTGGCAGCTCGGCAGGCGGGAGCTCAGTTGCGCCACTCGGCCATCCGCTGACGTCAGCGGACGGTTTCCAGCGGCTATCCCCTCCCGCCCGCTCCAGCCCGCACCAGGCCACTTCCAAAGTGGCACCGGGCGGATCTTCAGAATGTCGGCGGCAGCAGGCGGTGGGCTGATGAATTTCGGCCCCCTAGATTTGACTATTCCAATGCTCTCCTGGCTGGCCTCCCATCTTCCACCCTCCATAAACTTGAATTCATCCAAAATTCTGTTCTCCGTATCTAACTTGCATCAAGTCCTATTCACCCCTGTGTTCGCTGACCTACATTGACTCCAGGTCCAGCAATGCCTCGCTTTTAAAATTCTCATCCTTGGTTTCAAACCCCTCCATGGCCTCGCCCCTCCCTATCTCTGTAACCCCTCCACCCCTATAACCTCCAAGATCTATACGCTCCTTGAATTATGGCCTCTTGCGCATCCCCAATTTTAATTGCTGCACAATTGGTGGCCATGCCTTCAGCTGCCTGGGCCCAAAGCTATGGAATTCACTCCCTAAGCCTCTCTGCCTCTCCAGCACACTCTCCTTTTTTAAGACGCTCCTTAAAACCTACCTCTTAGACCAAGTTTTTGGTCATCTGTCCTAATATCTCCATTTGTGACTTGGTGTTTGATAACACTCCTGTGAAGCGCCTTGGGACATTTTACTACGTTAAACGCACTATATAAATGCAAGTTGTTGTTATTGTAGGAGCACTAGACTAGGCATATAAACTCTAAAGACAAGCACAAGGGTTTTGCACAAGAGTGATTTTTAGTTCTCTATGTTCAACATAAACATTTGTCAAATGAAGCGTGATGAGGTATAATGGAGTAGTAAACTTTTTTTTGGAAAGCTGTTGGACTTCATGGGCTAGAACCCCAACTTTTTTTGCATGCTTAACGCCCACTAATGCCCATTTTACCGCTGAAATGATGTATAACGCCCATATATCGTCCATTTTGGCATAAAATGGAAACTGACAGGCTTTTTTAGGAGACTTATCGGCGAGTGTTATTTTCCCAATGGGCTTAATGCCCATTGGGAACGGGCGGAATCAGCAGAATGGGCGATTTCAACACCCATATTATCGCCCAGCATTACATTCCTCACGGCATTAACGGCGAGATTCAATAATAACGGCCGGCGACTGTTTTTGTCACAAAGAGCATATTTACCCAAACTACCGGCCATGGAGATTGCCCACTGTCAATTTCACACCTCGCACACATATTGCCCAGAATATCGCCCGCTCAAAAACCGCCCACAAAAAGTGGAACTAACCGGAACGGACACCAGCGGTGTGACTAGCATTTGTTAAATCCCACTCTTTCGTGAGGAGCTGATATCGGAAAGATTTGCCTGAAAGAGCACTGATGTGAATGACAACGCTGACACACTGCTGTGTGTGTGCAGCTCAGACATCAATAGTGCCCATCACCTTGGTGCCAGGTAAAGTTTACGTTGATTGATGTTAAGTTGTATTTAACTCTTTCACGGTAAGGAATCACCAGTGTGTAATGGTCCAGCTATCTGAGACAATGCACAACAAGGTTATGTTCAATAACAAAAGTTTAATAGCAACATTGGTCTGAAATCATAAGTATCACAGTGAATAACACCCAACCCCTGCCCACACCCAACTTTTCCCACCATTGACATAAATCACATGTTCAACATGTCCAGCAAAACAGAATACAAAGGCAAAGCAGGAGGGTGGTCCGCAGCCCCCATACATTGAAACAAATTGTATACACCCAGATGAATATATAACACAGCCATCATCTGTGCACATGCACCTCACTTTCCTTCCCCCCTCTCTATCTCCCCACCTCTACCCCTTCCCCTCCTCGCTCCACGGTGCCTGGCCGAGGAGCTCATCAGGCCAGGCCGGGTACGGGAGCGGGGGGTGCCGAGGGGGCAACATTCTCTGATGCAGAAGCAGGATCTTGGTCCTTGCTCTCATTGTTGTTCGCAGTAGTGGTGTGGAACCTAGGGGTGGAGTGCCGTGCTTGAGGACCACTGGGAGACCTGTGGCAGCAATGTTCCTGGCTATCGCATTCCAAGGCCTCTGCC
The DNA here is from genome assembly GCF_044704955.1 of Pristiophorus japonicus. Taxonomy (NCBI): domain Eukaryota; kingdom Metazoa; phylum Chordata; class Chondrichthyes; family Pristiophoridae; genus Pristiophorus; species Pristiophorus japonicus. The sequence goes on from NC_091986.1 coordinate 140,704,696, forward strand.
ATGCGCGGAATGTACTCGGTCATGGTGGCCAGGTGTTGGGATATGACCCCCAATGCCTCGATGAGCTTGTTCACCGATGTCTACAGTCCTCCTGGACAACTGTACCATCTCTCCACTGTCATGTCGCTCTCGTGGAACAGACCTGCTGCGTCCATGAGGCCTCTGTGCAGTCAGCGCCATCCTGGGGACAAATGGGGTGCCTGTGGAGCGATGCTTGGGGCCGGTACCTCCAGAGTGGAGGCGGGAATGACCGGAGGACCATTAGATGGCCTTGGGGTGGAATGGCTTCTGGAGTGTGGCGATGCAGGTTCTTCGAAGTCCGCACTCTCATCCATCGAAAACAGACCCAGCAGATTGACGGGCGACAATCGGAGCTCTTCAGCACTAGATGTGGGATTGTCCGCCGACTCCTGCCCCGTGCCCCCACCTTCTGGCTTCTGTGGTCTTGCCTGGGGCCGCACTGCTGGCTGAGCTGCAAAACACAAATGAGGTTATTAGAGGAGAAGGGGGTGCTAGGGTGGCAAGGTGAGTCCAGCGCTACACACAGCATATGCATGACAAAAGCACCACCGCCCTCAAAATCATCGCAGACATCACATTTCATGACCATCAACACATTGTGCATTGCAATGATTTTCATAAGGCGAGCATTATTTATATGAGACTTTTAGAAATCATCTATCATATATAATTGTTCAGATATGAGTTGGAGTGACATCTATTGACTTTAGAGCACGCAATGGTGTAAGCTTTACTCACGTGGCATCATTTCAGGGTCTGCAGATGCATCCGTGGCTGTTCGGGGGTGCTTCCCCATGAGTGCGAGCACTCGCTGTTCCATCTCAGTGATGTCGCTGGGGACTGGTGGCCCCCCATCCGTTCGCCTCTGCTCGGACCTCATCGTCGATAGCTTCTTCTGTAAAAGGTACCAGGACGACATGGCATGAGATCATTGCATGATATCATTGCTAGATACTGTCACAGACACTGATACAAGACATAACCGACAGATGTAATCATGATTATTATGATTATTATCATTCTTTACCTAAAAACGTACTTCGTGACCGCAGGCTTTGAGTACAACATTCCCGGTAAAAGTGCAAGACCTCACATCTGCTGATAGTCATTCATGACTGTTATAAATCAAGTTATATAAATGCTTACTCTTGCGGATCCCACAAGGTCGTTCCATCGTTTGCGGCATTGGTTGCCCTCACGCACCTCGTTGGTCTCCGATGAGACCACCTCTGCTATCTTGGTCCATATCTTCTGGTAGGCCTTTGGGGTGGGCTTCCGATGCCCTCCCTTTGTCAAATCACCCCAGCGTGACTCGATCTCCTGCAGGAGGGAGGCATTTGCCTCGTCCGAGAACCTCCTGTCTCTTTTGCGGCCTCCAATGTGCTCCTCTCCTACCTCACTGCTCTCTCCAGTGTCAGTCTCCACAGCGGCAAATTCGGTTAACAGCTAGTAACAGCTAGTTTTTGTCTGCCTACTTGCTATGAAGCTCTAAAGTCTTCCTCCTTCCTCCCAAAGCAGTCACACCACACCCAGACATGCCTTCAGTCCCTCTGAGCTCCCTCTCTCTCTGTCTCCTTTTCTGTGCTCCAGAATCGTGGGAATCGAGTGTTGCCATGCCGTTGCTAAGGACAGCCACATTTTACAGCAGAAGGTCAGAAAAATTTAACGCTAACGCTCATTTGACATCGCTCGCGGTAACAGCCATTTTCAAAAATGTAAACTAGGTGTTTTGAGAATGGGCAAGAAGCTAGCGAGCTGAAAACCCTTTTTTACCGCCCACGCCGGAAATAACACCCATTTTTGGGCGATAACCACAAACGTGGGGGTTCTATCCCCATATTCTGATTGCAGTAAGAGCAACACCCATGAATTTGTACCAATTGAGAGCATCGTGCAATGGGTATAACGTGGAGATGGAAGGAAGGACTGTTGGTACATTGTGGAGGGGAGGAATTCTTGCTCGCTGACCGCTCTAGCAATGGCAGTACTGCTGGGCCGCCTTTTTCAGGAACCTGCACTTCCTTGATCCCTTCCTGCTGCTCCTGCTCCAGATCGTCCTCCTGTTATGGCTTCAAGGCTTCACCCCTTTGCAGTACAATCACGAATTGTGACATTCGTTCTGGCCTCTATTGCAACACGCTTCCAGAACTTTCGAGACAGTGGAATCTTTGCTTCAAGATTCCTGTGGTCTGCTCTGTAAGGACCCTGGTTTTGTGGTGACTCTCATTGTACTGATGCTCTGCATCTGCTCCCGGGTTCCTCTTGGGAGGCATGAGCCATGAGGTAGAGGGATTATTGAGGACTGGCATACTATGAAGACACCATGACTGGGCGCAGACCTGCATTGTTCTTTGCCTGTGGTCACACACTAGTGGTACATTCAACAACTGGAAGCCTCACAAACTCCAAAACATAGAGGGGTGAGATAAAGGATGGCTGAGTATGGACGGCAGCAGCTTATAGTAATGCTGTGGAGCAGACAAGAGAACTCCTGCTCCCCCACGTTCCATAGAAGTAAAAGTAAAAAGATCTTTCCCTATCATTTCCTCCTCCCCTTTCAGGGCCACTGTAGAACGGGAAAAACTAGTTGGAATTTGCTAGGCGTATACTCTACTTAGTTTTTCATGCGTTTTGAAGGAGGGTCCTGAAACAGGCGCAGGACCAATGTTCCCGTTAGCTGCATGGCAGCGCAGCCAACTGGATGTCCCAGGCAGCTGGTTTGCCGCCTTTTAAATATTTTGAATGTGCTGCGCAGCCCCCCCAAAAACTTAGAGGGAACATTGCGCTGGATCCTACCTTATACGTTTAAATTGGGCTGATTTGAGGCAGCCCTCTAGTTCGTCTAAAAACAGTTAGGACCAATATGGCGGCGACATACATTGTGCAAGTTTTACACCCAAAAACGGGCTAAGCAGTTACCAATTTCTACCTCAGTGTGTCCAAATAACTTTTGTTGAATATGGCCCATGCTAAGTGTCAGGATGCCAGATCAAGCTCACCATTTAAATTGAGTTTAACGCCCTTGCTCCAGGCAATAGATGGGAAAAGTTCAAACAAAAGCACGGTAGATACATTCAATCTGCTTTTGTTTTGATGAATATCTCATTCTTCTGCTTCAGGCTCTTTTACTCAAATCCCCAAGCTGCAACAGATTTTTATTGCTTTTTATTATGGGTGATAAAATGCAGCCCAATACTTCAAGTTCTCTCTGTGTATTTTTATGGAAACTCCCTTGATATGCTATGTTACTTGTGGAGCTTTTAGTCTTGGCCTTAGATATAGTCTTTTGGTTTTCAGGATACTGTAAGAGAGACCCCATTAACTATGATTGTGCAATTAGCTATTGAGCATCATTGATAAGGATAGTTGATATTACCAGCAGTAATATTCAAGTTGTTATTTAACTTAAAAGAATTATGTGACAACTCATATATTTCCCCTTTAATTAAATTAGAACTGATTAAGTACACATGGGTATAACCCAGCAATTAAAATGAGAATGTCTCCAATTAGGCATCGTCATAGATACATTTAAGGGGAAGATAGATGAGAAGCTAGGGGAAACTAGAACTAGGGGGCATAGTCTCAGAATAAGGGGCTGCCCATTTAAAACTGAGATGAGGAGTAATTTCTTCTCTCAGAGGGTTGTAAATCTGTGGAATTCTCTGCCTCAGAGAGCTGTAGAGGCTGGGTCTATAGGGCGTGAAATTTGTGGCATTACCGCCCACTGCCGCTGGCTGCCGGCGAGTTTTTTCGGCAGTCTCCCCTCGTTGACAGATTCCTCTTGGTCTGATGCCGGCGGGAGGGGAATAGCACTAGGATGCGCCCACTGACGGCCGCTGGCGGCCAAGTAGCATAAGTGACCTCCCGCCCGCAGAGCTGCCATATTGGTGCAGGCAGGAGTCAGCGGAAGTCGGCGGCAGCAGGGCAAAGAACTGTTGCGTGGAGGCATGTCCAACCCCGACTGTAAGTACGAAGACCTGCAAAAAAAGGTAGTGAACATGTTTTAATTTTTTTTCTTTCAGCGTTTTACCTGTATGGGTCCCCTAAGGTGTTCCGGTGTGTATTTTTTGTGAAGATTTTTATTTTTCAGTGTTCGCCCCTCCTTGGGCCCAACTCAATCCTCGGTGGCACTTTGGTGAGAATCGCATTTGCCGCCGAGATTGAGAGCTCCTGCCCGCTACCGCCCAGATTGATGGCGGAAGCCGTCATTTTGCCGCTAGGCAGTACTGCCACCTCTTTTAGAGGGATCTTCCTAGCAAGGTACCGCCCGGTCTCTCGGTGGCCATCGGTGGCCCTTTGGGCGGCACTTGGGCAGGCCTTGGCTTTGAACAAGTTTGGGCCCATTGAATGTACTTAAGGCGGAGAGTGACAGCTTTTTGAGCGATAAGGGAATAAAGGGTTATGGGGAGCGGGCAGGGACGTGGAGCCAAGTCCATGATCAGATCAACCATGATCTTATTAAATGGGAGCGCAGGTTTGAGGAGCCAAATGGTGTACTCCTGCTCCTATTTCTTATGTTCTTATGCGGGAGAAAGGAATAGATGGACATGTTGATAGGGTGAGGTTTTATCCTCTGTGGGCCGAAATTGGTGAAGGGCAAGGGCCATCCAAGTGCCGCCCAAAGGTCTGCCGGGATACCTGACGGTACTTTGGGCAGGAGTTTTGGCAAAAAGGTCCTTGAAAGGGCGATCGGCGGCAAAAGAGAGACTTACGCTGTCAATCTGGGCGGCAGCGGGCGGGAGCTCCCAATCTCGGCGGCAAAGGCTCTTGCCGCCCAAGTGCCACCGAGGATGGAGTCGGGCTCATGGAGGATCGAAGAGCTGAAAAGAAAAATCAATGCAAAAAAAAAAGGAACACTTTCAGGGGACCCCATGCAGGTAAGTCGCTGTAAGAATTTTTAATAACTGTTTACTAACCTTTTTTTGCAGGTCTTTATACCGACCGTCGGGGACAGACCAGCCTCCATGCAGCGGTCCTTCCCCGTTCTGGCGCCGACTCCCGCCCCCACTAATCTGGCATCTCGGCGGGCGGGAAGCCACTTACGCCACTTGGCCATCCGCTGACATCAGCGGGTGGTTCCTGGCGGTTCTCCCCTCCCGCCCGCCCCAGCCCAAGTGCAAACTGGCACAGGGTGGAACCCGGGGAGGAATATCGGTGGCTCTCTGCGGTAGTCGGCGGTAAGGCCATCAATTTTGACCCCTTTGAGATTGATTAGTTAACTTAATATACACCCTCTTTTCATTTTAACTGCACTTATCTCATTACTAATCTCATCATCCAATGTCATGTCCGTCTGTTCTCATCATCATCATAGGCAGTCCCTCGGAATTGAGGAAGACTTGCTTCCACTCCTGAAGTGAGTTCTTTGGTGGCTGAACAGTCCAATACGAGAGCCACAGACTCTATCACAGGTGGGACAGATAGTCGTTGAGGGAAGGGGTGGGTGGGACGGGTTTGCCGCACGCTCTTTCCGCTGTCTGCGCTTGATTTCTGCATGCTCTTGGCATTGAGACTCGAGGTGCTCAGCGCCTTCTCGGATGCACTTCCTCCACTTAGGGCGGTCTTGGGCCAGGGACTCCCAGGTGTCAGTGGGGATGTCGCACTTTATCAGGGAGGATTTGTCGGTGTCCTTGTAGCGTTTCCGTTGCCCACCTTTGCCTCGTTTGCCATGAAGGAGCTCCAGGTAGAGCACTTGCTTTGGGAGTCTCGTGTCTGGCATGCAGACTATGTGGCCTGCCCAGCGGAGCTGATTGAGTGTGGTCAGTGCTTCAATGCTGGGGATGTTAGCCTGGATAAGGATGTTGATGGTGGTGCACCTGTCCTCCCAGGGGATTTGTAGGATCTTGCAGAGACATCGTTGGTGATATTTCTTCAGCAACTTGAGGTGTCTGCTGTTTTTGGTCCATGTCTCTGAGCCATACAGGAGGGCAGGTATTACTACAGCCCTGTAGACCATGAGCTTGGATGCAGTTTTGAGGGCCTGGTCTTCAAACACTCTCTTCCTCAGGCGACCGAAGGCTGCACTGGAGGCGGTGTTGAATCTCGTCGTCGATGCCTGCTCTTGTTGATAGGAGGCTCCTGAGATATGGGAAGTGGTCCACGGTGTCCAGGGCCGCACTGTAGATCTTGATGACTGGGGGGCAGTGCTGTGCGGCGAGGACAAGCTGGTGAAGGACCTTTGTCTTACGGATGTTTAGCATAAGGCCCATGCTTTTGTACGCCTCAGTAAATACGTCGAATATGTCCTGGAGTGCGGCCTCTGTATGTGCACAGACGCAGTCGTCGTCCACGTATTGTAGCTCGACGACAGAGGTTGGGGTGGTCTTGGATCTGGCCTGGAGATAGCGCAGGTTGAACAGGTTCCCACAGGTTCTGTAGTTCAGTTCCACTCCAGCGGGGAGCTTGTTGACTGTGAGGTGAAGCATGGCGCCGAGAAAGATTGAGAAGAGGGTTGGGGCGATGACGCAGCCCTGTTTGACCCCGGTCCAGACTTGTATTGGGTCTGTGATGGATCCGTTGGTAAGGATCACGGCCTTCATGTCGTCGTGGAGCAGGTGGAGGATGGTGACTAATTTTTGGGGGCATCCGAAACGGAGGAGGACACTCCATAGACCCTCGCAGTTGACAGTGTCAAAGACCTTTGTAAGATCGAAGAAGGCCATGTATAAGGGCTGCCGCTGTTCCCTGCATTTTTCCTGTAGCTGTCGTGCTGCAAAATCATGTCTGTTGTGCCCCGTAGGGGACGAAATCCGCACTGTGACTCCGGGAGGAGCTCCTCGGCCACGGGAAGAAGACGGTTGAGGAGGACTCTAGTGACGACTTTCCCAGTGGCTGATAGCAGGGAGATTCCTCTGTAGTTGCCGCAGTCAGACTTGTCCCCTTCTTTAAAGATGGTCACAATTATTGCATCTCTGAGATCCCCCGGCATGCTCTCCTCCCTCCAGATGAGAGAGATGAGGTCGTGTTCACGCCAGCAATGCCTCTCCGCCATACTTCAATGTCTCAGCAGGGATTCCGTCCGCACTTGTAGCCTTGTTGTTTTTGAGCTGTCTTATAGCTTTTTCTACCTCATGTAGTGTTGAGGTCTCACTGAGGTGGTGGCGGGTAGCATGCTGCGGGATGGAGTCGAGAACACTCGAGTCAAAGGCAGAGTCTCGATTGAGGAGATCTTTGAAGTGCTCCTTCCAGCGGGGCCTGACTGCCTCAGAGCCCTTGATGAGTATTTCCCCATTCTTGCCCAGAAGTGGAGTGGGGCCTTGGGTGTTTGGCCCGTAGGTGGCCTTGACTGCGATGAAGAATGCTCGCACATCATGGTTGTCGGCCAGCTGCTGTGTATCCTATGCTTTCTTCATCTACCACTTATTCTTTAGATCTCGGATTTTTTGTTGGACCTCAGCCTTGAGCCGTCTGTAATGCTGTTTTGCTGCTCCCACATTGGGTTGTTGTTTAAGGCTCAGAAATGCCCTGCGCTTGCGATCTATTAGCTTTTAGATCTCCTGATCATTCTCATCAAACCAGTCCTGGTGTTTCCTGGTGGAGTAACTTTGCAGGCACTGGTTATGGAGGCCTGGAGGGCAGACCAAGCGCTGTGGGCATTCTGCGTCTCGGGGTTGTCAAGGCACGCCAGGTTAGCTGTGAGGTGTTGGCTGTATAGGGCTCTCTTAGTTGGGTCTTTAAGTGCTCAATCATTGACTTTTTTGCGGCACTGCTTCTGCTGTCCCCTCCGCTTTGGGGCTATGTTGATGTCGATGATGGATCGGATTAGGCGGTGGTCCGTCCAGCAGTTGTTGGCTCCTGTCATGGCATGGGTGATGCGCACATCCTTGTGATCCCTAGCTCGGCGATGACATAGTCGAGCAGGTGCCAGTGCTTGGAGCGAGAGTGTTGCCACGATGCCTTGTATTTGTCCCTCTAGCGGAACAAGGTGTTGGTGATGACAAGTTCGTGCTTTAGATATTTTGTCAGGAGTAGGGTACCACTGGAGTTGGAGTCTGCCAATCATGCCCCTCCAGAGGTCTGTTCTATGTCCCTGGTAAATACTGAAGCAAAATAATTATTTAGTATTTCTGCCATCTCTCTATTGTTACCTGTTGTATTATCCTAACTATCCCTTAATGGTCCTATTCCCATCCCAATTGTTATATATGTGAACTTATATTTACTCTATACAGCCACGAGAGGGCTCATCCTCTGGAGTCCCAAGAGATCCCACAATCCCTTGGGAGCACAGGTATTTAAGGAGGCCTCACAGGTTGGAGAGGCACTCTGGAGACCTGCAATAAAAGACTACGGTCACACTTTATTTTGAGCTCACAATGTTCAGTCTGACTCTTTCTCCATACATAACAACTGGCGATGAGATACAGATAGCGAATCCAAAGATGCAGCGAACAGTGGGTATCTTGGAGAAATTCTTGGAGGGAGATGATTGGGAAACTTTTGTGGAGCCACTCTACCAAGACTTTGTAGCCAACGAGCTAGATGGGGAAGAGAGCGCTGCCAAATGAAGGGTGATCTTCCTCACCGTCTGTGGAGCACCAATGTATGGCCTCATGAAGAATCTGCTCACTCCAGTGAAACCCAAGGAGAAATCGTACGACGATTTGTGCACACTGGTCCGAGAGCATTTGAACCCAAAGGAAAACATTCTCATGGCGAGGTACCGGCTCTCCACCTATAAAAGGTCTGAAGTCCAGGAAGTGGCGAGTTATGTCGCCGAGTTAAGACACCTTGCAGAACATTGCGAATTTGAGGAACATTTGGTGCACATGCTCAGAGACTTTTTCGTACTTGGCATTGGCCACGAAACCATACTTCGCAAACTTTTGACTGTAGAGATCCCAACCTTAAGTAAGGCCATAGCAATAGCCCAGGTGTTCATTGCCACCAGTGACAATACGAAGCAAATCTCTCAGCACGCAAGTGCTTCCACATGTACTGTGAACAAAGTGACGTTGTTTTCGAATCATAACGAACAGGGCAGGTCACACATACTGCAGTTGCATATCTGCAGATGTCTGAGTCCACCATCAAGGATGATGAATACAAGGCCATTAACACCTTGTTGGCGCTGGGGGAGTGATCTTCGTTTCCATTCATGCCGATTCAAAGGGTATGTTTGCAAGGGCTGTGGAACAATGGGACACCTCCAAAGAGTGTGCAGGTGAGCTGCAAAGCCTGTTAAACCTGCAAACCACCATGTTGCAGAGGAGGACAGATCCATGGAGGATCATGACGAACCAGAGCCTCAGAGAAGGCAGAGGTACATGGGTGCACACATTCATCACGAATTGTCCCCCAATAATGCTGAATGTTGAACTAAATGGACTCCCAGTGTCAATGGAGCTGGACACGGGCGCGAGCCAGTCCATCATGGGCAAAAAGACTTTCGAAAGATTGTGGTGCAACAAGGCCTCAAGTCCAGTCTTAACTCCAGTTCGCACGAAACTAAGAACTTACACTAAAGAACTGATTCCAGTAATCAGCATTGCTACCGTAAAGGTCTCCTATGATGGAGCGGTGCACAGGCTACCACTCTGGGTGGTACCGGGCGATGGTCCCATGCTGCTCGCAGGAGCTGGCGGGGAAATATACACTGCAACTAGGACGACGTCCAAGCACTATTGTCCGCTGACAACATTTCGTGTGCCTTCACTGTTCGGGAAATTCCAAGGAGCAAAAGTGCAGATCCACCTAATTCCGGGGGCGTGACCCATCCATCACAAGGTGAGAGCAGTACCGTACATGATGAGAGAAAAGGTAGAAATCGAGCTAGACTGGCTGCAAAGAGAGGGCATCATTTCACCGATCGAGTTCAACGAGTGGGCCAGTCCGATCGTTCCTGTCCTCAAAGGAGACGGCACTGTCAGAATCGGTGGTGATTACAAAGTAACTATCAATCGTTTCTCCTTACAGGACCAATATCCACTACCAAAGTTCGACGACCTCTTTGCAATGCTGGTGGGAAGAAAGATATTCATGAAGCTGCATCTGACTTCAGCCTACATGACGCAGGAACTGGAGAAATCATCGAAGGCCCTCACCTGCTTCAACACGCACAAAGGTCTTTTTGTTTATAACGGACGCCCGTTTGGAATCGGATCAGCGGCGGCGATGTTCCAGAGAAAAATGGAAAGCTTACTAAAGTCGGTCCCACACACCGTGGTCTTCCAGGACGACATCTTGGTCACAGGTTGGAACACAGTCAAGCATCTGCAGCACCTAGAGGAAGTTCTTAGTCGACTCAACCGCATGGGGCTCAGTTTAAAACGCTCGAAGTGCGTTTTCCTGGCACCTGAAGTAGAGTTCTTGGGAAGGAGGATTGTGGCAGACAGCATCAGGCCCACCAACGCGAAGACGGAGGCAATTGAGAACGCACCGAGGCCACAGAATGTGACGGAGCTGCGGTCGTTTCTGGGACTCTTGAACTACTATGGTAACTTCTTACCGGGTCTTAGCACACTGCTAGAACCATTGCACATTTTACTATGAAAAGGGGACGAATGGGTTTGGGGCAAAAGCCAAGAAAATGTCTTTGTAAAAGCGAGAAAATTGTTATGCTAAAACAAATTGCTTGTGTTGTATGATCCATGTAAGCGTTTGGTTCTAGCATGTGATGCGCCATCATATGGCGTCGGGTGTGTATTGCAACAAGCTAATGACTCTGGGAAACTGCAACCGGTTGCTTATGCATCCAGGAGTCTGTCTAAGGCTGAGAGAGCCTACAGCATGATTGGGAAAGAAGTATTAGCGTGTGTCAATGTGGTAAAGAAAATGCATCAATACCTGTTTGGGCTAAAATTCAAATTGGAAACTGACCATAAGCCACTTATATCCCTGTTTTCCGAGAGTAAAGGGATAAATACCAACGCATCGGCCCACATCCAAAGATTGGCACTCATGATGTCCGCATACAACTACGCCATCCGCCACAGGCGAGGCACAGAAAACTGCTCCGATGCTCTCAGTAGGCTGCCATTGCCCACCACGGAGGTGGAAATGGCACAGCCCGCAGATCTAGCCATGGTTATGGAAGCATTTGAAAGTGAGCAATCACCCGTCACTGCCCAGCAGATCAAAACCTGGACAAGCCAGGACCCCCTATTATCTCTAGTCAAAAGCTGTGTGCTTCACAGGAGCTGGTCCAGTGTCCCAGTGGAAATGCAGGAAGAGATTAAGCCGTTCCAGCTGCGCAAAGATGAAATGTCTATACAAGCAGACTGCCTTCTGTGGGGCAATCGAGTAGTGGTCCCCAAGAAGGGCAGAGACACCTTCATCAATGACCTTCACATTACCCACCCAGGCATCATAATGAAGAAAGCGATCCCATGTGTGGTGGCCCGGTATCGATGCGGACTTAGAGTCCTGTGTTCACAGATGTAATACATGCTCGCAGTTAAGCAATGTACCCAGGGGGAGGTGCCGCTAAGTTTATGGTCTTGGCCCTCCAAACCGTGGTCTAGCGTACACGTCGACTATGCAGGCCCGTTCTTGGGTAAAATGTTCCTTGTGATTGTAGACGCGTATTCCAAGTGGATTGAATGTGAGATAATGTCGGCTAGCACATCCGCTGCCGCTACTGAAAGCCTGTGGGCCATATTTGCCACTCATGGCTTACCCGATGTCCTGGTGAGCGACAACAGGCCATGTGCTGAGTTGAAAGAATTCATGACCCGTAACGGGATCAAACATATCACATCTGCCCCATTTAAACCAGCGTCCAATGGTCAGGCAGAGAGAGCAGTGCAAACCATCAAGCAATACTTGAAGAGGGTAACGGAAGGCTCACTGCAGATTTGCCTATCCCAAGTCCTGCTTAGCTACCGCACGAGACCCCACTCACTCACTGGGATCCCACCTGCTGAACTGCTCATGAAAAGAGCACTTAAGACAAGGCTCTCATTAGTTCACCCTGATCTACATGAACAGGTAGCGAGCAGGCAGCTTCAACAAAGTACATACCATGATAGCGCAAATGTGTCACGCGAGATTGAAATCAATGATCCTGTATTTGTTTTAAATTATGGACAAGGTCCCAAGTGGCTTCCTGGCACTGTCGTGGCCAAAGCGGGGAGCAGGGTGTTTCGGGTCAAACTTTCAAATGGATTCATTCACCGGAAACACTTGGACCAAATCAAACTCAGATTCACGGACTATCCAGAGCAACTCACCTTGGACCCTACCTTTTTTGATCCCCCAACATACACACCAGTGGCAACCGGCACCACGGTTGACCACGAAGCAGAACCCATCATCCACAGCAGCCCAGCAGGACCCAACACACCAGTCAGCCCAGCAAGGCCAGCTGCACAGCAGCCCAGCGAGGGCCCAACAAATGATTCAACAATGCCAGCTTTCACACTGAGACGATCAACCAAGACAAGAAGGGCCCTAGATCGACTCACATTGTAAATAGTGACACTATTGACTTTGGGGAGGAGTGTTGTTATATTTATGAACTTGTATTTACTTTGTAAAGCCACCAGAGGGCTCATCCCCTGGAGTCCCAAGGGATCCCATAATCCCTTGGGAGCGCAGGTATTTAAGGAGGCCTCACAGGTTGGAGAGGAACTCTGGAAACCTGCAATAAAAGACTACGGTCACACTTTACTTAGTTCAGTCTGACTCTTTCTCCAAACATAACACCAGCCATCGTGTTTTTATTGATGTGCCTGTAAAATATTTCACTATTTTGTTTTATATTTCTTGATAATTTATTTCATAGTTCCGCTTTGCCTTCCAAATTGTTTTTTTGACTTCTTGCCTAATCATTTTCGTATTCTCCCTTGTCATGCACTCATCTGCTATCTAGGTACTTAATGTGTGCCTACTTCCTTACTCTCAATTGTTCCCTTATGGCTCTCATTGACCACGATGGCTATCTGCTCCCAGTGCCTTCTCGCAGTTTGCCTGCCATGCCACCTGGCCTTTTGTGGATAGAGGGCCGCTCTTCTCTTGTCCACCTCCTGCAGCAAGGCCTCCAATGCTGTGTGTGAAAATCTGGGAGCTCTCTATCTGCCATGTTACTCCATCATTCAGTTTTTTTGCTCCTCAGTCTGTTTCCCAGCCACGACCGCCACCTACTGAAGCCAGAATGCATCTCCCTTTTAAGAGGTGCAGACTGCCTTTAAGAAGTGCGGGCTAACTTGAATTAGTGCTAACCTCGCATGAAATTGGACCGTCTGTTGAGGTGCTGAGCCACTGAACAGCACGTTTAGTGTTTCCTTACCACTGCAATCATTTTAATTAGCAGGCAGTACGAAGTTTGTATGATGCCTGCACGAACTCAACGAGCTCGGGCTAATCACGTATCATGATACTTGCACCTGTTTTCGGGCCTTATCCAATTTCTAGCCCACAAACTTTGCAATTTAATCACAATCTTGATTCAGCCTGAGCTGAGTTTACGAACCCCATATTCTATCCATCACCAAGACCACTTACTTTGATCTCTGCATCGTTGCCTTCACCTTTACCTCACCGCATCGCTACTAAGACACATTCCTTGAATGCCACCAGAATCTTACCCTACAGCCTGCAGTCTGTCTCAGACCAAATCCCTTTTACACTGTACCACATCCTCACCAAACCTCATTGGCTCCTTATCTTAAATATATTGAATTAAAATTTTTTGGTGTTATTTGCAAATTCCATCGCCCCCCCCCCCTCTTTCCCCCGCCACACCCTCACCCTCCACAAATGATGTCGCCTTTCCCTACCTCATCTAGCTGGTGCATTTTGATCCTCATCTCTGGCCTCCTGTGCTCCACCATTGAATGTTGATTCTTCAACTATCTCGCCCCACTCTCTGGAACACTCTCTCTAAACGCCTCTTGTTACTTCTCTTTCTGCTTTCAAAGTCTTTCAAGACTTATTGTTTCAATGATGCTTTCAGTTGTCTCTCTTAACTCTTCTATAACTGCTTGGCATTTTGCTTCTGGGAAGCACTGTGGGACCTTTACTTCATTATAAAGGTGCTTTGTTAATCTACGGTGTTGCTGTTTAAAATAAATGGCTTAACAATGTCACTAAAATAGTTCAGAAACTCGTTAAGAATTCATTCCTATATCTTACAGTATTACATATTATGTACAGCACAGAAACAGGTCATGCGGCCCAACAAATTTAATACAGTGATAATGCTCTCCACGAGTCTCCTCCCACCTTCATCTCACCCTATCAACATGTCCGTCTATTCCTTTCTCCCTCATAAGAACATAAGAAATAGGAGCAGGAATAGTGCCAGAGGACTGGCGGGTAGCTAACGTAATATCTATATTTAAGAAGGGGGATAGAACATGTCCAGGGAATTATAGACCAGTCAGCTTAACATCAGTGGTAGGAAAAATATGGAATCCCTACTAAAGGAGAAAACATCCAGAAACCAAAAATATAATAATGAATAGTCAGCATGGATCTCAAGGGGGAAATCTTGCTTGACTAACCTCATTGAATTTTTTGAAGAGGTAACAGAGAGAGTAGACAATGGTAATGCAGTAGATGTAATTAATCTAGGTTTTCAAAAGGCCTTCGATAAGATACCCCATAATAGACTGATGAACAAGATCAGAGACTATGAAGTCAGGGGACAAGTAGTAGAATGGATAGCTAGCAAGCCTCAAGACAGAAAGCAGGTAAAAGGTAGCTATTCACAGTGGCAGAAGGTGGGCAGTGGTGTTCCACAAGGATCAGTATTGGGACCACTGTTGTTCACAATTTATATTAATGATTTAGATTTTGGAATCAAAAACACAATTTCTAAATTAGCGGACTACACCAAATTGTCAACAGTCAATATTGAGGAGGACTGCAACAAATTACAGGAGGACATTAATAAACTTGCAGAATGGGCATATAATTGGCAAATTAAGTTCAACACAGATAAATTTGAGGTATTATATTTTGGTAGGAAGAATAGGGAGGTCACATTACTTGGAGGGTGCGAGTCTAGATGGATTAGAGGAACAAAGGGATCTCGGAGTACAAATACACAAATCGCTAAAAGTTTCGACATAGGTTAGCAAGGTTACCAAAGCCATAAAAAAGCAAACCAAGCACTTGGGTTTATTTCTAGAGGTATAGAATTGAAAATTGGGAAGTTATGCTAAACCTGTATTGAACCTTGGTTAGACCATACTTAGACCATACTTTTCAATTCATGGGGCACTGGCACCAGTTCTGGGATAATATGGAGCTGTTCCATCAGGACAGACTTCACTTGAACCAGGCTGGGACCAGGATCCTGGCGAATCAAATAACTAGGGCTGTAGATAAAACTTTAAACTAAATAGTGGGAGGGTGGGATCAGGTGAGCAGAAATTTAAAAAGTCAAAGAGAAAGGAGAAGGCAATAGTGCAGGGTAGTGATGGGGTAATGATAACCAGTGTATGACAGGAAGGGACAGAGTGTATAAACATAAGAGTGCATCAGAAAGTGGAGTCAGAGTAGGAAAAGTGGTAAAAAGACAAAATTAAAGGCTCTTTATCTGAATGCACACAGCATCCGTAACAAGATAGATGAATTGACGTCACAAATAGAAATAAAAGGGTATGTTCTGATAGCCATTACAGAGATGTGGTTGCAAGGTGACCAAGGCTGGAAACTGAATATTATGGGGTATTTGCCATTCCGGAAGGATAGGAAAAAAGGAAAAGGAGGTAAGATAGCTCTGTTAATAAAGGATGAGATCAGTACAGTAGTAAGAAATTATATTGTCTCAGGAGATCAAGATGTAGAATCAGTGGAGATAAGAAATAATAAGGGAAATAAGTCACGGGTGGGAGTACTCTATAGGCCTCCTAACAGTAGCTACACTGTAGGACAGAGTATAAATCAAGAAATAATGGAGACTTGTAAGAAAGGTACGGCAATAAATATGGGTGATTTTAATCTTTATATTGATTGGACAAATCAAATTGGTCAAGGCAGCCTTGAGGAAGAGTTCATAGAGTGCATTCGGGATGGTTTCTTAGAACAAAATGTTGTGGAACCAACCAGGGAGCAGACTATTTTAGAACTGGTAGGGCTAGACTTTCCACTTTTGTGCAGATCGCCTAAAAATGGGCGTTATTTCCAGCGTTGGCGGTACATATGGGTTTTGAGATCACTGGATTATCGCCCATTTTCAAAACCCCAACTTTCCATTTTATAAAATGGTCATTATCGCGAGTGCTCTGAAATGGGTGTTAGCGGTAAATTTTTTAACCTTCTGCCATAAAGTGTTGGCGTCTATAGCAACGGCATGGCAACGGTCGTTTCCTGCATTTCAGGAGGTCAGAGGTCATCATTACATGCGCAGAAGAGGAGAGAGAGGGAGAGGGAGAAGAGAGGAACTGAAAGCGTGTGTGGGTGTGTTGTGTGCTTGTTTGGCTGTTGTGGGAGGCAGGAGAGAGATTTACCAGCAGCAAAAAGACTGCTGAGCATAAAGAATGGTGTTGCCACCGAGTTTTTGTTGAAAAAATAATATTTACAATTGAAGGGATGGAGGAGGCGACACAGCACGCTGTGAAGACTGAGGACGCTGGTGAAAGCAGTGAGGTGGGAGAGGAACAATTGGGAGGACGCAAACGAGCGAGGAGATTCTCCAACAAGGTAAATGCCTCCTTCTGCAGAACGTGGAGTCACGCTGGGTTCAATTGACCCAGGGTGGGCGTGGGAAGCCCACCCCAAAGGTCTACCAGAGGACATGGCCAAGGTGGTCTCGTCGGCAATCAAGGAGGTGCATGAGGGCAATCAATGCCGCAAGCGATGGAACGACCTTGTCGGATCTGCCAGAGTAAGTATTACATTTATTTACATGTGCTTATATATTTATATAATTTGATTTGTAAGTGTAATGATTGATTAAAATCAGATGTGATGTCTTGCACTTATACCGGGAATGTTTTACTCAAAGCCTGCATTTATGGTGTCCACCTTTAGGTAAAGAATGATAATTATCATAATAATCATGATTACATCTGTCAGTTATGTGTTGTATCAGTCTCTGTGACAGTACCTAGCAATGATCTCATGCAATGATCTCATGCCATGTCGTGCTGGTGTTACCTTTTACAGAAGAAGCTTTCGAAGAATTGGGGCGAACGGGTGGCGGGTCACCAGTCATCATCGAGCTCACCGACATCGAGGAGAGGGGGCTGGCACTAGTGGGGAGCCACCCCAGGTCGGTCACGCATGCACCCGCATAACCTGATGTGATGCCACGTGATTAAAGTATACACCATTGCGTGATGCAAAGTCAATGCCATACCAACTCATATCCGACCAATAATATTTGATAGATGATTGATAAAAGTGTTCTCTAAATAATGATGGCCTCATGAGAATCATTGCAATGCAGAATTTGGTCATGGTCATGAAATGTGATGTCTGTGATGATTTTGATAGCGGTGGTGCTTTTACCATGCATATGCTGTGTGTAGCGTTGGAATCACCTTGTGACCCTAGCACCCCCTTCTCCTCTAATAACCCTAGATGTCTCCAAGATGGTGCCAACCACGCAGAGGTTGATTCGATGCAGCAGGTCTGCTCCACGAGCGGCAGATCTGAGCGGGGACATGGTACACTTGTCCAGGAGGAATGTTGACATAGATCAGCAGATCCAACAGACAATGGGGGGCATATCCCAACAGATGGCCAGCATGTCCGCCACCATGAACGAGTACGTGCCATGGATGGCGGAGACCTTGGAGATGATAGCCAGGAACACTGGTGGAAGAGGGCTCCCAGTGGTCCCGAGCGCGGCACTGGACCCCAAGGTGCCACAGCCCCATTGCCAACGACACATGAGAGCCAGGAGGAAGATCTTGCTTCTGGCTCGGAGCACGTTCCTACCTCGGGACCGTCCTCTCCCGTATCCATCCAAGCAGCGGCTTGCCGTCATCCTCCCCAATGAAGCAGCGCCTGAGGAGCTCCTTGGCCAGGTGGCTTGGAGTCAGGAGGGGAAGGGGTAGAGGTGGGGAGGAGAAGCGGGGTGGGGAAAGAAAGTGAGGTGCATGGCCACAGGTTTTGCCTTGGTCACAGTATTTTAATGTTGTTGCTGCTATTTTGTTGGGAGGTTTGGGGGAAGGGGGGAGGGGCACCTTGTTTTTTTGCATTTGTGTTCTATGTTTATGAAGTGTTGTTGGAAATATTAAACATTGAATGAATGATATAAATGTTATAAATTTGTTGTGGGGTGAGGTGAGGGTGTGGTGGGGTGTTTTTTAAAGTTATAATTATGATTTCATACAAATGTTCTCATTAAATGTTTTTTATTTAACATAACATTGTTGCGCATTGTCTCAGATAGCTGCACCATTACACACTGGTGATTCCTTAACATGAAAGGGGATAATTAAACGTAACTTGAATCAACTTAAACTTTAACTGTCACCAAGGTAATGAACACCATTCATGTATGAGCTGCAGACACAGCAGTCTTGCAGCTTTGTAAATATCACCAACGTTATTTCAAGCAAAGCACTCATTTATGACCTGCTGACGTAAGAGTCTTGCAGCTATGTAGCCACCATGGACCCTTTCCTGCGGTCTAGAGTGGGGTGGGGGCATGGTTTCATCATCAGTCTGATTGCCTGGCCCGTGGTCAGCATCCACCTCCTCGTCCTCCTCTTCCTCACTCTCCTGAGGTGGACCGGCAGTCCCTTCAGGCAATTCTTGTCCCCTCCTGATAGCCAAGTTGTGCAGCATGGAGCACACCACCACGAATTGAGCTACCTGCTCAGGGTGGTATTGTAGCTCGCCTCCTGATTGGTCCAGACGTCTAAAGCGCTGCTTAAGCACTCCAATGGTATTCTCGACGATATTGCATGTGGCTCTGTGGCTCTCGTTGTATCGCTTTGCGACTTCTGTGTGGGTGTTACGCAAGGGGTGTCATCAGCCAGGTGGCGAGGCCACGTCCTTTGTCACCAAGCATCCAGCAATGACCTTGTGGCTGACTGGTAAACATGCCAGATACAGCGCTCTCACACAGGATGTCAGCATCATGGATGCTGCCCGGAAATTTTGCATTTATTGCCATTATAATTTGCTAGTGGTTGACAACGAGTTGCACATTCAGGGAGTGGAATCCCTTTCGGTTCTGAAAAACTTCTGCTTCCTGAAAAGGTGCCCGCATGGCGAAGTGCGTACAGTCTATTGCTCCCTGCACCTTGGGGAAGTTTGCAATTCTGGAGAATCCTAGAGCCCTCTCAGTCTGTGCCTCCCTGGTCATAGGGAAGCTGATAAAGTCCATCCTGTGAGTGTAAAGGGCTTCAGTGACCTGCCGAATGTAGCAATGTGTGGCATGCTGAGATATAGCGCAAATGTCGCCAGCTGAGGCCTGAAAGGAACCCGATGCGTAGAATGAAAGTGCCGCAGTGACCTTGACCTCGACAGACAGTACTGTCCTGATGGTGCTATCAGGCTGCACATCTCCCCTGATGAGCTGGCATATCTCACTGATAACCTTCTTTCTGGAAGCGCAGTCTCCTAAGTCACGTGTTATTGGACAAGTTCAGGTAAGTGCGTGGGGTGTAAGGTCTCGTCCCCCTCAGCAGTCTGGTACGTCTTTGATTGGGCACACAATGCTGTTGAATATACCTTCTGCCACCTTTAGTCTGCAGCATGTGTGTGGTTATCAAGACAGGCTGAGAAATTACAGGCCCTATTACAATAACTATCATTCACAAACAATAAATTTACCTACTAAGGCACCAAATTAAATTCAAATCACCCACAGTATAATAAGATGTTTGTCCAGCTGTTCAAATCAACTTAAAAGACCTCCAGAGTACATTAAAACTCCTCAGAAGTTGAATCAGCCTTTTATATGAACCAACCTGCGATTTACAAAATGGCATCCATAGCGCTGGGTTTGGTTCAGGTGAGAACAACTTTTTCTCAGTGTTTTTTTCGGCGTGCGATATTTTCGGTAATATGTGAGTGAGGTGCCGAAAGTAACGCTCGGCGATAACATGGGTGTTAGTTTCGGCCATTCTAATCTTTACGACAAAAAAAAGTGGGTGGGAAGTATTATTAAATCTCAGCGTTGAATACATGCCGAAAGTAACGCTCCGCGATATAATGGCCATTGGTTTCGCCCATTCTGATCTTTACGCCAAAAAAAGTGGTCAGGCGGTATTATTATTTCCCGGCATTAAGTACATGCTGAAAGTAACCCCTGGGCGATAAGTGAGCGATACATGGGTGTTAGTTTCCATTTTGTGCCTAAATGAGCGATATCTGGGCGATATACCTCATCTCAGCGTCAAAATGGACGTTAACTGGGCGGTATCGATGCAAAAAAAGTGGAAAGTCTAGCCCATAATGTGTAATGAGACTGGATTCATTAATGATCTCATCGTAAAGAATCTTCTTGGGAAGAGTGATCACAGCATGGTAGAATTTCAAATTCAGTTTGAGGGTGAGAAAGCTAGGTCCCAAACTAGTGTCCTGAACTTAAATAAAGGTAATTACAAAGGTATGAAGGCAGAGTTGGCGAAAGTGGACTGGAAAACTAGATTAAAGAGTAAGACGGTAGATGAGCAGTGGCAAACATTTAAGGAGATATTTCATAAGTCTCAGCAAAGATATATTCCAGTGAGAAAGAAAGACTCTAAGAGACGGATGAATTATCCGTGGCTAACTAAGGAAGTAAAGGATGGTATAAAATTGAAAACAAAGGCATACAATGTTGCGAAGAATAGTGGAAGGCCAGATGATTGTGAAATTTTTAGAAACCAGCAAAGGATGACTGAAAAAATAAAAAAAGGGAGAGAAGATAGTTTATGAGAGTAAACTAGCAAGAAATATAAAACAGACCGTAAGAGCTTCAACAAGTATATAAAAAGGAAGAGAGTAGCTAAAGTAAATGTTGGTCCCTTAGAGGATGGAACTGGGGAATTAATAATGGGAAACAGGGAAATGGCAGAGGCTTTGAAATATTTTGTATTGGTCTTCACAGTAGAAGACACTAAAAGCATCCCAATAATTGATAATCAAGGAGGCGGGGTGGGGGGAGGGGAACTTAAAACAATCACAATCACTAGAGAAAAAGTACTAGGCAAACTAATGGGACTAAAGTTGGACAAGTCTCCTGGACTTGATGGCCTGCATCCTCGGCTCTTAAAGGAAGTGGCTGCAGAGATAGTGGATGCATTGGGTGTAAGCTACCAAAATTCCCTGGATTCTGGAGAAGGCCCAGCAGATTGGAAAACTGCAAATGTAATGCCCCTATTTAAGAAAGGAGGGAGACAGAAAGCAGGAAACTATAGACCAGTTAGCCTAACATCTATCATTGGGAAAATGCTGGAGTCCATTATTAAGAAAGTAGCAGCAGGACATTTAGAAAATCATAATGCAGTCAAGCAGAGTCGGCATGGTTTTATGAAAGGGAAATCATGTTTGCCAAATTTGCTAGGGTTCTTTGAAGATGTAACAAGCAGGGTGGAAAAAGAAGAACCAGTAGGTGTCGTGTATTTGGATTTCCAGAAGGCATTCGATAAGGTGCCACATAAAAGGTTATTGCACAAAATAAGAGCTCATTGGATTGGGGGTAATATATTAACATGGATAAAGGATTGGCTAACTAACAGAAAACAGAGAGTCGGGATAAATGGGTCATTTTCAGGTTGGCAAACTGTAACTAGTAGGGTGCCACAGGGATCAGTGCTGGGGCCTCAACTATTTATAATCTATATTAATGACTTGGATGAAGAGACCAAGTGTAATGTAGCCAAATTTTCTGATGATACAAAGATATGTGGGAAAGCAAGTTGTGAGGAAGACCCAAAAATCTGCAAAGGGTTATAGTTAGGCTAAGTGAGTGGGCAACAATTTGGCAGATGGAGTATAATGTGGAAAAATGTGAAGTTATCCACTTTGGTAGGAAAAATAAAAAAGCTAATTATTATTTAAATGAGGGGAGATTACAAAATGCTGCGGTACAGAAGGATCTGGGGGTCCTTGTACATGAAACACAAAAAGTAATTAGGAAGGCAAATGGAAGGTTGGCCTTTATTGCAAGGGGTATGGAGTATAAAAGTAGGGACGTCCTGCTACAACTGTACAGGGCGTTGGTGAGACCACATCTGGAGTACTGTGTACAGTTTTGATCTCCTTATTTAAGGAGGGATATACTTGCATTGGAGGTAGTTCAGAGAAGGTTCATGAGGTTGATTCCTGAGATGAAGGGGTTGTCTTATGAAGAAAGGTTAAGCAGATTGGGCCTATAATCACTGGAGTTTAGAAGAATAAGAGGTGATCTTATTGAAATGTATAAGATTCTGAGGCAGCTTAACAGGGTAGATGCAGAGAGGATGTTTCCCCTCGTGGGGGCACCTAAAACTAGGGGGAATAGTTTCAGAATAAGGGGTCGCCCATTTAAAACAGAAATGAGGAGGAATTTCTTCTCTCAGAGGGTTGTGAATCTTTGGAATTCTCTACCCCAGAGAGCTGCGGAGGCTGGGTCTTTGAATATATTTAAGGTGGAGATGGACACATTTTTGAACAATAAGTGAGTCAAGGGTTATGGGGAGCGGGTGGGGAAGTGGAGTTGAGTCTAGGATCAGATCAGCCATGACCTTATTGAATGGAAGAGCAGGCTCGAGGGGTCAAATGGCCTATTTATATTTATATAGCACCTTTCACGACCACCGGATGTCTCAAAGCGCTTTACAGCCAATGAAGTACTTTTAGAGTGTAGTCACTGTTGTAATGTGGGACCTGGATGCAATGCCGAAAGAAGTTTAATGACCTGACATGAGTAGTCAAGGTCAGTGAATTCATCTTCAAATGCCATATCCTTACAAGTGAACTACTAGGCTCACATACTGCCCAATTCACCACTCCTGCTTCACTCACCTACCAACAATCTCTTTCAATCATGACTCATATATCTACCATTCATAGCTTCACCTCACCCTCACACCCTCACACACCTTGCACAGCTGTGAGACTCACATCCACATCTCACAACTTGCACAGACTGCCACCTATTCAACCAGAACAGCCACATCACCCAAACAGATTGCACCATGCTCATTAATATACTTCCCTCTTTCTTTCAGGAGAAGGTGTGCACAACAGAAGGCAGCAGGAGCTACCCGAGGGGGAACGGTCCGCCTGCATAACCTTACCCCGATGGAGATGATGCTGTCCATTATTGGGAGGGTCATTGCTGAGCCTGTGGCCAATGGCAGAGCTGAATCAATTGAAGATGATGGTATCCTCATACCTAATTCTCCTTCTCACATCCCATTGCCCCCTCATCCCACAATCTCTTCTGATTTACAAGATGCAGATGGTGTAAGCATGCACCTCTTGCATCACCCACCCCCATCTTCTCGCCACAACCTTACACTTGTGACTTTGCCCTTTTTGATAGCGATGAACTGCAACCTGGCCAGGCACGGTGGAGGAGTATGAAATACAAGAGGAAGAACGCAGTAATGCAGAGCACACATCACCATCATTTGATTTCACACTCCCAGACACCAGCTCAAATACTGACACTCTGCGTACTCGCATACTTTAGAGGATAGTTTGGACATGGAATCTGCACGTGGTGAGACACCGGGCACGAGTGGCCTGCAGCCAGGGTAGGGGGAAAGGGTAGTGCAAGTGCCAGCTCACCAGAGGGCGAGGTTGCACATGTGTTCTGTTGCACAGGACTCAGATGAGGAGATTGATGGGGCGGTCTACAGAAGAATGCTGATGGGTATGCTTGACATATATACACAAAACCTGAATGTAATGTCAACGAGCATGGAAGAGTCCAGCACCAACCTTGCACAGGGCTTTGTGCAGAGCGTGGAGCACATCCTTTCCAGCGTGCCAGGGGTGGGCAGGTCCAAAAGTGCACTTGTGGACCCAACAATCATGCAGCATCTGATGGTCAATGGCCCAGCTTCCATTGTAGCACAAGCACAAGCCATCCAAAGTCTGAATGCAGACTACCGTTGAGTTGTGCAAGTTAGCTTTAATTGGTGCTAGCCTCGCATGCCCTTGGGCCCCCTGCTGAGTGTTCAACCAATCAGCAGTGCATTCAGCACAGGGCTGAACACCACAATCATGCAAATAAGCAGGCAGCATGAAGTTCATGTGCTGCCTGCAGTCCTCCGAATGGGTGCGGTTGCTCGAGCATCACGATCCCCGCGCCCGTTTTCAGGGGCAAACCAATTTCAAGTCCCATGTAACTGCACTCAAAAAGAATGTGCTTAAAATGTTGCTACATATGGCAATGAAAACAATTCTTCCCCTACTGTGTCTTAATCTTAACCTCAAAGGAGCATCCCTACTGAAAGCAGTGTGACATTTTCATTTCTCACCCCGGTGTCACTGAAAGAGACTGTCAATTTAATGCCAAATCCCAGGGACAAAACACCAGTGTGCTAATCCAGTCTCCTATTTATAGTTTGCTTTTAAATAATTATGTGTGTTTTCTACTCTAATCACCATTATGTGACAGTCATGCTGAGCATAGTAAAGGCAGATGTAAGGGTAATGAACATGATGGTGATTTAGGATCTGCATATCTCACCATGGGAACAGAACTATACGGTGCTAGTTACATTTTATTTATTTTCGCAGCAAAAATGGATTACTGGAAAATATATTTTTAAAAATTACAGGGTACAATATAGAGTAATATAGTAAAATATAATCTAAAGCAATATATTATTATTACAAACATAACATCAAAAGATTACTTTACCTGAAAAATAACTTCTATTGCAAGAGAAAATTATTATTGTATTTTTGCTTCAAAATGGTCAAAAATGAAATAAATGATCCAAAATTTCAAAGCTATGAAAATCAATATATATTTTTAGCATTGTAATTTTTTTTCACTTTCTGACACACTTTTTGGAGCGGGTGTAGAGGATTGCCTTCCAATCTCTGTCGCAAACGTGGCATTTTCAGAATGATAGCTTTTAAAGCCTTTGAGACAGCTTCACAGAGGAGCAGAGGCAAAATGTTACATTTTCAGTTCTCTTAAGTTTTTTGTGCTGTTGGAAAATTCAACCAGATGCCAGTTGATATTATACAAATATCCCACATTTACCCATCCAAGTGACATACTGGCCCTTGAACTGAGATGACTTAGTATGCTGGTGGGAGTAAATGCTGAAAACTCAGACGTGTTAGAATGAGCTGTAACTTCATACACATTTTAGAATACAGAAAACAAAGGATTTGTTACCAGTACCAAAACTATTGTAGCCGCAGAACATAGTTGTGCTGAGGCATTATTATTGTTTGGTTACCTCAAGATCAATGACCTGAAAACAACTGTAAAATGTAACTTAAAATATTGGAGAAAAATCTGCCTATAAAAGGCCTCCAGGAAAATCACAAAGTCAGAAAATTGATTGTACAGGCATTCCAATCAAGTTGATAGGGACACTAATTCCTTTTCCCAGGCTGCTCTAAAGTCTCAACAACAATTTTCATTTCCACCGTATCCTCAAGGTAATAAAATGGCCCAAGGCGCTTCATATGGGAGAGAGAGAGGTAATTAGAATGTGACTGAATGCACAGTGAAAAATATAGGGCTTGTGAAGGGTTGGGAGGGAAGAGCCAAGGTGAAGAGACATTTGGGTAATGAGCCAGTGCAGGTCAGCAAAGATTGGCCTGATGGGTGAATGGTACTTAGTGCAAATGACCTTAGTGGAGCGCTGCAGGGGCACCAACAGACCAACAGCAGAGTGCTACCCAATTTCAGAAATCATCCTTCAATCCTTCACACTGGCTCATTCTAGCTCTTAAAGGGGAGGTTATATCAAGCTGCAGCTGCTCATTTTCACCAGTGCTGCATTTGAGGGAAAGCTGAGAGCAAGTGGAAGAAGTTTCTGTGCTGGATACTGCAAATCCAGCTGGAAGGGAGAGGGCACAGTGATTTAATGACGTGGCATTGCAAGAATTGGTGGAGGCAGTTGAGAGAAGGAGGGATGCGCTCTTCTCTGCAGCTGGAAGGAGGCCATTGCCACAGTTCTTCATGTGGAGGGAAGTTACAGAGGTGGTGTTGGCCAGCACTGTAGTGGATTGAACACTCACACAGTGCTGGAAGAAGAACAACGACCTCAGTTGCATGGTCAAGGTGAATACATGCTTCCACACCTCCTACATACCAGTCTCTGAAACTCTGTCTGTGCATACTGCACAAATGACCACTCATTCATCAAACATGTGCAGTTACTCAAACTCACATCCTCATCTTATGCCTTTCCTACATTCCCTGCTACTCAACGACAGCAGGCATATCTCCCACACACATAGCTGGGCTCTTATTCACAAACATTTCTTTCTTTTGCAGGCCAATATGGCACATAATTGGAGGGAGCAACAGAGGACTGGCGGGGTGAACCTCAGCTGCAGGAGCTGTCCGACCTGGAGGAGCAAGTGCTGCAGCTCATTGGGCCGCAGGTGGTGGGCGCCGTGGCAGTTGGCAAAATCAATCCCACTGGGGGCAACAACGGTATCTTTATACTCTCTCCTTTTCTCATTCCACTTCCCCCTTACACCAGAAGGCTTTATCACTTTCCAGCTCCCGATACTGTCTGCATTCCTTGCTCCATTTCTGCCCCACCTCCTCCGCCCTCGCCATAACACGAGTCTTGTGCCATTTATGCTTTCAGATAACCACGAAGCAGATTACCAGCCTGCACGAGCCCCCCCATGACAGTGACGAGGGAAAAGTGGAGGAGGTCTCAAGAACCACGTCATTGCATCTCTCACCCACTGGCACCAACTCAGAGACTGGCACTACACAGTCCTTAGAGGTTAGCTTGGCATAGGGGTCTGAACTGGGTGATGCGCCGGGGTCTAGAGGTCAGCAGCAAGGCCAAGGGGAAAGGGTAGCTTAGTAGCACAGGACTCAGATGAGGACCTCGATGCGGAGACATTCACAAGAAGGGTGATGGCCATGCACTCCGAGATGATACGTGCAATGGCAAGGGTGCCCGAAAGCCTCTCAGCAATGGTAAGGAGCATGGAAGCGACCGCCTCCAACATTGCACAGAGAACTGCGCACAACATGGAGCCCATCATTTCCAGTCTGCAGACGATGGTGGACTCCCAGAGAGACCATGCAGATCCAGGCATCAGGCTGTGTACCATGGGCAATGTGGCAATGGGCATGTGGGAGCTGGTTGACTCCATTGAGGTCCATTGCGACCACATCTGCGGCAGGTGTCTGCAGTTCGAGGAACTTCGGCTCCGCGTTGATGAGCTGGAATCCGAGCTGCAGACACCATGGGCTCAAGTTTCCACATGATTCGCGCCTGATTTTTAGGAGCAACTGGTGGAGAACGGACTATTTTAGAAATCGCAATTCTCCACATTTTTTTTTCTGCAGTTCTAGTCAGGTAGAACAGTTCTAGTTTAGAACAGAATTTTTTCTTCAAAAGGGGGCGTGTCCAGCCACTGACGCCTGATTTGAAAGTTTCCACAGTGAAAATGTACTCCAAACTAAAGTAGAATGGAGCCAGTGAAGATTTTTGTAGAACTGAAAAAACCTGTTCGACACATTAAAAATCAGGCGCAGGTTACAAATTAGGTGTTCAGAACGAGGTGGGGGGGAGGGGGGGGGAAGGGAACTCATTAAATTCGACAATAAATCCTTATTTATACTTCTACAAATATTATACAAATAAATCCAACCTGAATAAACATTTATAAGCCAAGAAAAGATTAAATAAACCATCTTCGTACCTGTGTGAAAGTGCTTCAGCCAGGGAGAATTCTGCAGCCGTTCGTGCCGCTGAGCGGGAGGGGGAGAGAGGGAGAGAGAGAGAGAGAGAGAGAGAGGGAGGGAGAGAGAGGGGGGGGGAAGGGAGGGAGAGAGAGGGGGGGGAGGGAGAGAGAGAGAGGGGAGGGAGAGAGAGAGAGGGGAGGGAGGGAGAGAGAGGGGGGGAAGGGAGAGAGAGGGGGGGAGGGAGGGGGAGAGAGAGAGCGAGAGAGGGAGGGAGAGAGGGAGGGAGGGAGGGAGGAGAGAGAGGGGAGGGGGGGAGAGAGAGAGAGGGGGAGGGAGGGAGAGAGAGAGAGGGGAGGGAGGGAGAGAGAGAGAGGGGGAGGGAGGGAGAGAGACGGAGAGGGGAGGGAGGGAGAGAGAGAGAGTGGGGGGGGAAGAGAGAGGGGGGGAAGAGAGAGGGGGGGGCGGGTCGGGTCGGGGAACAGGAGCGCGGGTCGGGTCGGGTCAGTTGGGGGGGGGGAGCGGGTGTCGTGTGTCGGGTCGGGGCGGGGGGGGGAGAGGGTGTCGGGTCGGGTCGGGGTGGGGGGGGGGGAGCGGGTGTCGGGTTGGGTCTGGTCGGCGGGGGGTGGGGGGGAGCGGGTGTCTGGTCGGCGGGGGGGGGGAGCGGGTGTCGGGTTGGGTCTGGTCGGCGGGGGGGGGCGGAGCAGGTGTCGGGTCGGGTCTGGTCGGCGGGGGGGGGCGGGGAGCGGGTGTCGGGTCTTGTCGGGGGCGGGGAGCAGGAGCTGGCCGTGGGAGGAGCCTTATTCACACAGCCCCAGTGAGGCCATTCAGCCAGGGCTAGGGGCTGCGTGCTTCGGGCCCCTCCCACACAGTTCGGCGCCTGGAGCTACTGCACTTGCGTGCCGACTGTAGCGCGCATGTGCAGAGGTCCTGGCGCTGAAGCCCCCCCCCCACAGCTCGTGCTGGCTGTGCCGAGGGCCAGAGGATCTGTAAGTAGTTGGAGAATACCGAGGATTTTTTTAGGCGCCGTTTTAGGCGCGAGAAACGGGCGCCCAGCTCAGAGGGACGCCCGTTTTTTTTCTTGTGGAAACTTGGGCCCAAAGACACATCAGGGAGGGGGAGAGTTACCTGGATGCGTGGTCAGGGACAGGAGGATGTGACTACGAGTGAGGAAAGTATGGGGACTCAGGATGGAGTGATGGAAGAGCTTCAGCCCTTGCTCTTGTCCAACAGGTTCGAGGCTCTTACTCCCTGTGTGGACGAGAGCAGGGACTGTAGGGAGGATGAGTAAACTGACCACAGCACCATGTTACAGCAGGCCATTCAATGGGGGGGAGTAACATAAAAGTTGTAGTGATAGGGGACAGTATCATTAGGGTGATAGATAAGGTTCTCTGCAGCTGAGAGCATGAGTCCCAAAGGCTGTGTTGTCTGCCCGGTGCCAAGATTAAGAACATCTCCTCTGGGCTGGAGAGGAACTTGGAATGGAAGGGGGAAAATCCAGTTGTCGTGGTCCACGTAGGTACCAACGACATATGTAGGCCAAATAAAGAGGTTCTGCTGAGGGAGTATGAATAGCTAGGGGCCAAATTAAAAAGCAGAACCACAAAGGTAATAATCTTTGGATTAGTACCTGAGCCATGAGCAAATTTGCATAGGGTAAATAGTGGCTCAAAGTCTGGTGTGGGAGAAATGGGTTTTGGTTCGTGGGGCACTGGCATCAGTACTGGGGTAAGAGGGAGCTGTTCCATTGGGACGGGCTTTCACTTAGACTGTGCTGGGACTAGGGTCCTGGCGAATCAAATAACAAGGGCTGCAGAGAAGGCTTTAAATTAATTAGTGGGGGGGAGGGTTCAGGTGAGCAAAAATTTTAAAAGTCAAAGAATAAGGAGAAGGCATTAGAGCAGGGTATCACTGGGGGAAATGAAAACCAGAGCGTGACAGGAAGGGACAAAATGTATAAACATAAAAGTGCATCAGAAAGTGGGGTCAAAGAAGGAAAAAATGGTAAAAAAACAAATTTAAAAGCTCTTTATCTGAATGCACGCCGCAATCGTAACAAAATAGATGAGTTGACGGCACAAATAGATACAAATGGTTATGATCTGATAGCTATTATAGAGACCAAGGTGACCAAGGCTGGGAACTAAATATTCAGGGGTATTTGACAATTCGGAAGGACAGACAGAAAGGAAAAGGAAGTGGGGTAGCACAGTTAATAAAGGATGAGATCAGTGCATTTGTGAGGAACGATATTGGCTCAGAAGATCAAGATGTTGAAACAGGTTGGGTGGAGATAAAGAATAATAAGGGAAAAAAGTCATTGGTGGGCGTAGTCTATAGGCCCCTAACAATAGCTACACTGTTGAGTGTAATATCTCCAAGTTTGCAGATGACACTAAACTGGGTGGTGGTGTGAGCTGTGAGGAGGATGCTAAGAGGCTGCAGGGTGATTTGGACAGGTTAGGTGAGTGGGCAAATGCATGGCAGATGCAGTATAATGTGGATAAATGTGAGGTTATCCACTTTGGGGGCAAAAACACGAAGGCAGAATATTATCTGAATGGCGGCAGATTAGGAAAAGGGGAGGTGCAACGAGACCTGGATGTCATGGTTCACCAGTCATTGAAAGTTGGCATGCAGGTACAGCAGGCGGTGAAGAAAGAAAATGGTATATTGGCCTTCATAGCTAGGGGATTGGAGTTTAGGAGCAGGGAGGTCTTACTGCAGTTGTACAGGGCCTTGGTGAGGCCTCACCTGGAATATTGTGTTCAGTTTTGGTCTCCTAATCTGAGGAAGGACATTCTTGCTATTGAGGGAGTGCAGCGAAGGTTCACCAGCCTGATTCCCGGGATGGCTGGACTGAAATATGAGGAGAGACTGGATCAATTAGGCCTTTATACACTGGAGTTTAGAAGGATGAGAGGGGATCTCATAGAAACATATAAGATTTTGACGGGACTGGACAAGTTAGATGCCGGAAGAATGTTCCCATCATTGGGGAAGCCCAGAACCAGGGGACACAGTCATAGGATAAGGTGTAGGCTATTTAGGACTGAGATGAGGAGAAACTTCTTCACTTAGAGAGTTGTTAACCTGTGGAATTCCCTGCTGCAAAGAGTTGTTGATGCCAGTTCATTGGATATATTCAAGAGGGAGTTAGATATGGCCCTTACGGTTAGGGGGATCAAGGGGTATGGAGAGAAAGCAGGAAAGGGGTACTGAGGGAATGATAAGCCATGATCTTATTGAATGGTGGTGCCCAACCGAATCCAAAACTGAAGCGATTCGCCTGGCACCCAGGCCCCGAAATGTCTCGGAACTGCACGCCTTTCTCGGGCGATTCAATTACTTTGGGTATGCAGCTGGAGCCTCTCCATGTGCTACTCAGAAAGGGGTGCGATTGGTTTTGGGGGGACGCCCAAGAACGGGCCTTCAATAAGGCACACAACTTCTATGTTCCAAGAGTGTTTTAGCCTTTATTGACCCAGGTAAAAAGTTAGTCCTTACGTGTGATGAGTCAGCATACGGGGTCGGGTGCGTTTTACAGCACATCAATGATGCGGGTAAATTGCAGCCCGTTGCTTATGCCTCCAGGTCACTTTCGCGGGCGAAGCGCGGGTACGGTATGGTTGAGAAGGAGGCGCTCGCGTGCGTGTACGGTGTCAAAAAGATGCACCAATACCTTTTTGGGGCCAAGTTTGCGTTAGAAACCGACCACAAACCCCACACTTCCCTACTATCCGAGTGCAAGGCAATCAACGCCGACGCCTTGGCGCGCATTCAGCGGTGGACACACATGCTGGCGGCTTACGACTACACAATAAGACACAGACCAGGCACAGACA
Source organism: Pristiophorus japonicus (assembly GCF_044704955.1). Lineage (NCBI taxonomy): Eukaryota > Metazoa > Chordata > Chondrichthyes > Pristiophoridae > Pristiophorus > Pristiophorus japonicus. The sequence goes on from NC_091986.1 coordinate 140,736,238, forward strand.
ACTGTGCCGACGCACTTAGCAGGCTACCCCTGGTGACCACAGGAGCGTCCGACGAACAGGACTGTGAGATGGTCATGGCAATCAATGCCTTTGAATCCATAGGTTCGCCCATGACGGCTCGCCAAATCAGAGCCTGGACGACCAGTGATCCCACGTTATCTCTAGTTAAAAGATGCGTTTTAACTGGTGACTGGGCAGAGGCTCGCGATGCCTGCTCCAAGGAGGTCAAACCCTTCCATAGGCGCATGCATGAACTCTCACTACAGGCAGACTGCCTGATGTGGGGCAGCCGAGTAGTTATGCCCTTACGAGGCAGGGAGGCGTTTGTCCGGGAGCTCTCTCGTGAGCACCCGGAGATCATCCTTATGAAGGCCATAGCCAGATCTCATGTCTGGTGGCCTGGCATTGACGCGGACTTGGAGCTCTGCGTCCGTCGGTGCACCATTTGTGCCCAACTCAGTAATGCCCCCAGGGAGGCCCCCCTAAGCCCCTGGCCCTGGCCCACCAAACCGTGGTCGCGGGTGCATGTAGACTATGCGGGCCCATTCATGGGCAAAATGTTCCTCGTAGTCGTTGATGCATTTTAAAAATGGATCGAGTGATTTTAATGATTTTAAACTTGAGCACCACCTCCACCACTGTGGAGAGCCTTAGAACCATGTTTGCAACGCACGGCATTCCTGACATATTGGTCAGTGATAATGGTCCGTGCTTCACCAGCGCAGGATTTCACGATTTTATAGGTGACCACGGTATAAATCACGTTAAGACGGCACCTTTCAAGCCGGCCTCCAATGGCCAGGTGGAGCGAGCAGTGCAGATCATTAAACAAGGCATGCTCAGAATCCAAGGTCCCACGCTGCAGAGCCGCCTGTCGCGACTGCTGCTGGCATACAGATCTCGTCCGCATTCGTTGACTGGGGTTCCCCCCGCGCAACTATTGATGAAACGAACCTTAAGACCAGGCTCTCGTTAATCCTCCCAGATATGCATGAAATTGTTGAGGCTAAGCGTCAAAAGCTAACTGAGTATCATTACCGAAATTCGAAGGGGAGGTAGAATGAGATAGGGGACAAAGTGTTTGTGCTAAACTATGGCCGGAATCTCAAATGGCTTGCAGGGACAGTAACAGACAAAGAGGGAAACAGGCTACTGGTTGTACAAATGGACAATGGCAAACCAGCCGGATGCATGTAGACCAAGTAAAAAGTAGATTCACTGAAGAACCAGAGGCAGACTACAATGTGGAACTCACACCACACCTGGTGGACAGACAGGTGGAACAACCTGAGGAAAGGACAGTCTCAAAAGATAGCCCAGGCAAGATACCAGCAATCACACCGAACGAAACAGACAGCCCAGGCGAGATACCAGCAATCACACCGAACGAAAAACAGGCACCAAGGCAAACAACTGAACCACAACTAAGACGCTCCACGCGAGAGCGCAGACCACCTGAGAGATTGAATCTATAAAGGCAATAACACCTTGGGGGAGGGTGATGTCATGTATCTCACATTACTGTATATAACTGTATCTTACCATGCTATACATGACTGTAACTGGATATGACCTGTAACAATAATCATACCCTACCACCAGGGGTGCACTTGCAGGAGACGCTCCATACCTGTCCCACTGTGGTATATAAAGGCAGGTCTCAGGCAAGTGCAGCATTGGAGAGCTGGAATTAAAGGTGCAGGTCCTGAGTGACCTTGACTTCAGCATGTGTCTCTTACATTAGAGTCAGGACTTAACAGTCACGGACCGCCCTTACAGAATGGCGATTGAGTGGCTGCCTCCTCTGTCACTGCACCCGTTCCTCCTCATCCTCCTGCTTCTCCTCTTGCTCCTCCTCTTGCTCCTCTTCCTGCTCCTCCTCTTGCTCCTCCTCCTCTTCATCTTCCTCCTCTTCCTGAGGTGGTGGAGCTATGCCTGGTGGCAATGGCTGAGCCCTGATGATGGCCATAATTTAAATGGAGAAAAATTGCAAAGTGCTGCAGTACAGAGGGACCTGGGGGTCCTTGTGCATGAAACACAAAAGGTTTGTATGCAGGTACAACAAGTAATCAGGAAGGTAAATGGAATGTTGGCCTTTATTGCAAGGGGGATAGAGATGGCCAAGTTGTGCAGCATGCAGCAGATGATGACGAAAAGGGACACCCACTCAGCCGAATACTGGAGCACTCTTCCTGAGCGAACAAGGCAGCGGAACCGTTCCTTGAGCACTCTGATGGTCTGTTCAATGATGTTCCTGGTGGCACTATGGCTCTCATTATATGAGTGCTGGACAGGAGTGTTGGGGTTGCAGAGGGGAGTCATGAGCCAGGTGGAGAGTGGCTAACCCTTGTCTCTGAGCAGCCAGCCATGAGCTTGATGTGGTGGCTAGAAAAGAGATGACACAGGATGAGGGCATCGTGGCTGCTGCCAGGATAGCAGGCATTGACAGTGAGGAATTGGCATGTGTGGTCACAGACCAATTGTATATTCAGCGAGTGGCAGCCTTTGCAGTTACGGAATATCTCAGGATTGTGATGTGGTGCCTGCAAAGCGACATGGGTGCAGTCAATGGTGCCCAGCACCATGGGGAAGCTTGCTATCGTGGCAAAGCCACCTGCACGCTCCAGCTGCCTCTCTCTGGTCATGGGGAAATGTACTCCCTTCTTCTTCTGTACAGAGCATCTGTGATCTCATGGATGGAGCGATGGATGGCAAACTGGGAGATGTTGGAGATATCTACTGTTGCCTCCACTGGCATAGAAACTGAGCGCGATGGTGACCTTGACTGCCACTGAGAGAGCCATCCTCACCCTAGTCTGAGGCTCGAGGTCTGGTTGCAGCAGATGGCAGAGCTGTGTGACCACATCCTTTCTGAAGCGTCGCCTTCGAATGCACTGTTCCTCAGTGAAATTGGTGTAGGAGAACTGCTGGCAGAATAGTTTGGGAGGGTAAAGCCTCCTGTTGACAGCCCTGTTGGGCCTCCTCCCTCTGGCTATATTTTGCTGTCTTTCTCCCTGCATATGGTAATGTCAAAGCAGGAGGTCGAGTGCCAACACAGCCCCCATGAAACGATATAAATGTTGCACTTTCAAATCTACCTTCAATGAAAGACAGGCATGTTTAACAGCCAGAACACTCTTTCAATTGGAAATCGCTGAAATCTGTCAAAATGCTTGTCTGCCTATGTGGAATTAAGCACCAACCATTATTGGCAGACAAAAATTTTTCCCCAAGATGGTGCCTTTAAATAGCGCTCCACCAGCTGACTGAAACACGTTGTCAGTGCTTGGTGGGAACACAGGGGGCGAGAGCGAATTTCGCTTCCACGGCGGGAACTTGGTGTTGCGCATCACCGCCGGGCACAGCCAAGCGGGGCGCTACACGTTAGCGCCGCCCGAAACCCCTCACCCAATTTGGCGGGAGGTGCTGTTTTTGCCGTGCTTGACCGAAAACGCATTTGCGCACCGTTAGCGCCCTTGGAGAGCGCTAACGGGAGGTGCAAACCACCCCAATTTCACCCCCAAAGTATCTCTCAGGCTTGCAGCTATGAATCCAGTTTATTAAGAAATAAAATTAGACTGGCAGTGAGGAAGGATGTAAGCTGTGTCTACGCGAGCTAAGGTACAGTCACGCAAATGTTGGGTTTAGGCCAGGGTAACTTCAGAAATCCTCAATTCCATCACTTGCACCCTAGGATCTGCCGATCTAATTTATGCCACTATAAAATGGGGTAACTTGGAACAGCAGCTGAGGAAGGCTGATATGGGGATCTTAAAGGTGAATTGCTGTGTTGCATTGTGTTGTTGAATGGAGACTTTACTTTCTTGTGTCAATTTTTTTTGCTTTTTATTTTTGAGGCCCCTAGCTTTATTTAGAAGTCCCTAGAGACTGTGAGGTAGAAATTGGTATGTATTGCGTTTGTTTTTCAGGTAAGTTGAGCTGCTGAAATACTTCCCTTTATTAGCCGAGGCATAGCATACAAGAGCAGGGAGATTATGCTTGAACTGTATAAAACACTAATTAGGCCACAGCTAGTAATGCGTACAGTTCTGGTCACCACATTACAGGAAAGATGTGATTGCACTAGAGAGGGTACAGAGGAGAGTTACAAAGATGTTGCCTGGACTGGAGAATTTTAGCTATGATGAAAGATTGGATAGGCTGGAACAGAGGAGGCTGAGGGGAGTCCTTATTGAGGTGTATAAAATTATGAGGGGCCTAGATAGAGTGAATAAGAAGGACCTATTTCCCTTAGCAGAGGAGTCAACAACCAGGGGCATAGATTTAAAGTAATTGGTAGGAGGTTTAGAGGGGATTTGAGGGGAATTTTTTTCACCCAGAGGGTGGTGAGGGCCTGGAGCTCACTGCCTGAACAGAAACCCTCACCACATTTAAAAAGTACTTGGATACGCACTTGAAATGCCGTGACCTATTAGGCTATGGACCAAGAGCTGGAAAGTGGGATTAGGCTGGATAGCTCTTTGTGTGCCGGCACGGACATGATGGGCCGAAATGGACTCCTTCCGTGCTGTAAATTTCTATGATTCTATGATTCTATGAATGCATTTTTAGGGTAAATATAGGTCTACTGTCTGAAATGTATACAATATGTATTAACAGCATCTTGTAAAGTCCTGTCCCCTCAGTACAGATTCACATGAGGCATGTAGTGAAGTCAAGGTCACTCTGGATCTGCACCTTCATTTCACAGCTCTGGAATGCTGCACTTGCCTGAGACCTGCCCTTATATACCTGTCTCTTGCAAGTGCACCCCTGGTGGTAAGGTATGCTGGTGGTTACAGGTCATATCTTATTACAGTCATGTATAGCATGTTAGGATACAGTTATATATAATAATGTAAGATACATGACACATCTTGAAGCCATCACACTTGCCATTATTCCATCCCCCTCCCCATGCATAATTTCAGTTAGATCAATATTTACAACATTCTCCAACAAGTTTCAGACTCTCTTCTGCCTGCTATCTTTTTGATCCATACTTTCAACTTTCTGCATGCTGATTCTGTTTTGAGAGCAGTCCAGATTTAAATTCTGCATGCTGAGCCCCACATACTTTCTAGGCCCCCTGGCGTTAGTATCCAATTACATCTACAACCTGCAGCATTGTCCCACCTGGTAATATTGAAATGAACTGACCCAAAGATTTCTGATGGGGTCAGAGTCGGCGATTTGGCAGTCAGGAATTCCGCTCCAACGCACCGAAAGCGGCAGATTGCTTTCAGACAGTTTTCCATCAGGGCCCCCAGTCTCATCAATGATGGAATAATTTTAACCTTGTTTGCAATCATAAATATGTATCTTCATTGTAAAACTTTGCAGAATTTATAAAATTGGCTGCTATGTGCAAACCAATATGTGGCACAGTACTACAAATTCTTATCTAAAAATGTTTTGCTTTTCACTGTGCTCAGCTGGGTATCTACAACCCATCATCATGCTTAAATCTTAAAATGAATCTACTGAGAAATACAGTTGGAGTTTGTATTTGCCCCATATGGAGGACACATTCTGTCCTCCAGATATAGACAAGCTAAGTGAGTGGGCAACAATTTAGCAGATGGAGTATAATGTGGGAAAATGTGAGGTTATCAACTTTGGCAGAAATAATAGAAAAGCAAATTATAATTTAAATGGAGAAAAATTGCAAAGTGCTGCAGTACAGAGAGACCTGGGGGTCCCTGTGCATGAAACACAAAAAGTTAGTATGCAGGTGCAGCAAGTAATCAGGAAGGCAAATGGACTGTTGGCCTTTATTGCAAGGGGGATAGAGTATAAAAGCAGAAAAGTCCTGCTAGAACTGTACAGGGCATTGGTGAAGCCACACCTGAAATTCTGCATATAGTCTTGGTCTCCGTATTTAAGGAAGGATATACTTGCATTGGAGGCCGTTCAGAGAAGGTTCACTAGGTTGATTCCGGAGATGAAGGGGTTGACTTATGAGGATAGGTTGAGTAGGTTGGGCCTATACACATTGGAATTCAGAAGAATGAAAGGTGATCTTATTGAAACTTATAAGATAATGAGGGGGCTCAACACAGTGGATGCAGAGAGGATATTTCCACTCCTAGGGGGAACTAAAACTAGGGGACAATCTTAGAATAAGGGGCTGCCCATTTAAAACTGAGATGAGGAGAAATTTCTTCTCTCAGATGGTTGTAAATCTATGGAATTCTCTGCCCCAGAGAGTTGTGGAGGCTGGGTCATTGAATATATTTAAGGCGGAGATAGACAGATTTTTGAGCAATAAGGGAGTAAAGGGTTATGGGGAGTGGGCAGGGAAGTGGAGCTGAGTCTGTTATATCCTTGGATGCTCTAATAATAACTCCATGAGGCAATGTGTTGTACTTGAACTGTAGTGACCTTAGTCCTTTATTTGTTAATTCCAGAGTGAGGATCACATCTGGTGGCCTGCCTTTTATACTAGGCCAGGCACACCATGTGATAGTACAAACATTAGCCATGTAGGATACATGACATCACTCTCCCACAAGCCTTTAGTGCAAATCGCCTCTGACTTGACTGTGCTCTGGGCTTAGCTCTATCTGGTTGACCCTTGGCGGGTCATTTCAACCTTGGATGAGTGGTTGGTGCAGTAGAGTGATGGTGTTTGCTGTTTGTGTGTGTCCCTGACCACTCCATTCTCCGCCCCCCCCACCCTCCCCCCACACCACATATAGGTTATGCCAGAGGCTCTGTGCATTCATATACATTCAAGTTCAGAAAAACAAGTTTGCATTCATTTGTGGTTCCGTTGTGAGACCGGTACGTTAGACTGGTGAGATACATTATCGATGCGTACTGGGGATTGGTGACCGGGGCGTAAGGACAAACTAGTTTCAGAACTGCTGGATGGAGTCCAGGCAGTCTGGTGGGGGCGCGGTGCCCAGTGCTGGCAGTGGGAACAAGTTGGCTCAAGTTGCCTGCTCTTGGGGCTGTTGCCATGGTTCCTAGCGTTGGGCAGGTTGTGACCTCCCTGTCCTTTCTTGCGCCCTGGGTCACTGCTGTTATATATGTAAACCTATAAATACCTTGTGTAACCACCAGAGGGCTCATCCCCTGGAGTCCCAAGGGATCCCGCAATCCCTTTGGAGCACCTGTACTTAAGGAGACCTCACAGGCTGGAGAGGCACTCTGGAGACCTGCAATAAAAGACTACGGTCACACTTTACTTTGAGCTCACAGTGTCTGGTCTGGTCAGCCTCTGTATTCATACATAACAACTGGCGACAAGATACAGATGACGAACCCAACGATGCAGAGAACAGTGGGGATCCTGGAGAAATTTTCGGAGGGAGATGATTGGGAAATCTTCGTGGAGCGACTCGACCAATACTTCGTGGTCAACGAGCTGGAAGGAGAAGTGAACGCTGCCAAACGAAAGGCGATTCTCCTCACCGTTTGCGGGACACCAACGTATGGCCTCATGAAAAATCTGCTTGCTCCAGCGAAACCCACAGAGAAATCATACGATGATTTGTGCACACTGGTCCTGGAGCATTTGAACCCGAAGGAAAGTGTTCTGATGGCGAGGTACCGGTTCTACACCTACACAAGGTCTGAAGGCCAGGAAGTGGCGAGTTATGTCGCCGAGCTAAGATGCCTTGCAGGACATTGCGAATTTGCAGGACGTTTGGAGCACATTCTCAGAGACTTCTCTCTACTTGGCATTGGCCATGAAGTGATATTCGCAAACTTTTGACTGTAGAGACCCCAACCTTGAGTAAAGCCATAGCGATAGCCCAGGCATTCATTGTCACCAGTGACAATACCAAGCAAATCTCTCAGCACATGAGTGCTGCTACAAGTACTGTGAACAAAGTAATGTTGTTTTTGAATTGCAACGTACAGGGCAGGCCTCACATGCCTGCAGCTGCAAGTCCGCAGATGTCTCAGAGTCCACCATCAAGGGTGATGAATGCTAGGACATTAACACCTTGTTGGCGCTACGGGGGTGATCATCGTTTCCATTCATGCCGCTTCAAAGGATACGTTTGCAAGGGCTGTGGAACAATGGGACACCTCAAACGAGTGTGCAGGCAAGATGCAAACCCTGCTAATCTTGAAAACCTCCATGTTGCAGAGGAGGACAGATCCACGGCGGATCACGACGAACCAGAGCCTCAGACCGAGGAGGCAGAGTTATATGGGGTGCACACATTTACCACAAAGTGTCCCCCGATAACGCTGAAGGTTTAATTAAATGGATTCCTGGTGTTAATGGAGCTGGACAAGGGCGTGAGCCAGTCTATTATGAGCAAAAAGACTTTTGATAAATTATGGTGCAGCAAGGCCTCAAGGCCAGTCCTGACTCCCATTCGCACGAAACTGAGAACTTACACAAATGAATTGATTCTCGTAATCGGCAGTGCTACTGTAAAGGTCTCCTACGATGGAGCGGTGCACAAGCTACCACTCTGGGTGGTACCGGGTGATGGTCCCACGCTGCTCGGCAGGAGCTGGCTGGAAAAGATACGTTGGAATTGGGATGGCGTCCGAGCACTCTTGTCCGTTGACAACACTTCGTGTGCCCAGGTCTTAAACAAGTTCCCCTCGCTGTTCGAACCAGGCATCGGGAAGTTCCAAGGAGCAAAAATGCAGATCCACCTAATTCCGGGGGCGCGACCCATCCATCAAAAGGCGAGAATAGTACCATACATGATGAGAGAGAGGGTGGAGATCAAGCTGGACTGGCTGCAATGGGAGGGCATCACTCTGCCGATCAAATTCAACGAGTAGGCCAGTCCGATTGTTCCAGGGAGACGGCACCATCAGAATCTGTGGTGATTACAAAGTATCTAGCAATCGTTTCTCCCTGCAGGATCAATACCCAAAACCAAAGGCAGATGACATTTTTGCGACGCTGGCGGGAGGAAAGACGTTCACGAAGCTGGACTTGACCTCGGCCTACATGACGCAGGAGCTGGAGGAATCATCGGAGGGCCTCACCTGCATCAACACGCATAAAGGTCTCTTTATTTCCAATAGATGCCCGTTTGGGATTCGATCAGCTGCGGCGATATTCCAGAGAAACATGGGAAGCTTACTGAACTCGGTCCCGCACACCGTGGTCTTCCAGGACGACATCTTGGTTACAGGCCGGGACACAGTCGAGCATCTGCAGAACCTGGAGGAGGTTCTTAGTTGGCTCAACCGCGTGGGGCTCAGGTTAAAATGCTTGAATTGTGCTTTCCTGGCGCCTGAAGTGGAGTTCCTGGGGAGAAGAATTGCGGCGGACAGCATCAGGCCCACCAATTCGAAGACAGAGGCATTCGAGAACGCACCGAGGCCACAGAACATGATGGAGCTCCGGTTGTTTCTAGGACTTCTGAACTACTTTGGTAACTTCTTACCGGGTCTCAGCACACTGTTAGAACCACTGCACACCTTACTGCATAAAGGAGACGAATGAGTATGGGGTAAAAGCTAAAAAAATGCCTTTGTAAAAGCAAGAAAACTGTTATGCTCAAACAAATTGCTTGCGAAGTATGATTCATGTAAGCGTTTGGTACTAGCATGTGATGCGTCGTCATATGGAGTCGGGTGTGTATTGCAACAAGCTAATGAATCTGGGAAATTGCAACCTGTTGCTTATGCATCCAGAAGTCTGTCTAAGGCTGAGAGAGCCTACAGCATGATTGAAAAAGAAGCGTTAGCGTGTGTTTATGGGGTAATAAAATGCATCAATATCTGTTTGGGCTCAAATTTGAATTAGAAACTGACCATAAGCCACTGATATCCCTCTTTTCTGAAAGTAAGGAGATAAATACGAATGCATCAGCCTGCATACAGAGAAGGATGCTCACGTTGTCTGCATACAACTACGCCATCCGCCACAGGCCAGGCACAGAAAATTGTGCCGATGCTCTCAGTAGACTGCCATTGCCCAGCACGGGGGTGCAATTGGCACAGCCCGCAGATTTAGTCATGGTAATGGAAGCATTCGAGAATGAGCAATCACCCGTTACCGCCCGACAGATTAGAACTTGGACGAGCCAGGACCCCTTACTGTTCTTGGTAAAAAAACTGTGTGCTTCACGGGAGCTGGTCCAGTGTCCCATTAGAAATGCAGGAGATAAAGCCGTACCAGTGGCGCAAAGATGAAATGTCTATACAGGCAGACTGCCTTCTGTGGGGTAATCGGATAGTGGTCCCCAAAAAGGGCAGGGACACTTTCATCAGTGATCTCCACAGTACTCACCCAGGCATTGTAATGATGAAAGCGATAGCCAGATCCCACGTGCGGTGGCCCAGTATCGATGCAGACTTAGAGTCCTGCGTGCACAAATGTAACACATGCTCACAGTTAAGCAATGCACCCAGGGAGGAGCTACTAAGTTTATGGTCTTGGCCCTTCAAACCGTGGTCCAGGGTCCATGTCGACTATGCAGGTCCGTTCTTGGGTAAAATGTTCCTAGTGGTTGTAGATGCGTACTCCAAATGGATTGAATGTGAGATAATGTCGGCAAACACGTCCGCTGCCACCACTGAAAGCCTGCGGGCCATACTTGCCACGCACGGCCTGCCTGAGCGACAACGGGCCGTGTTTCACCAGTGCCGCGTTCAAAGAGTTCATGACCCATAATGGGATCAAACATGTTACATCTGCCCTGTTCAAACTAGCATCCAATGGTCAGGCAGAGCGAGCAGTGCAAACTATCAAGCAGAGCTTGAAGAGTGTAACTGAAGGCCCACTGCAGACTTGCCTGTCCCGAGTCCTGCTTACTTACTGCACGAGACCCCAGTCGCTCATTGGGATTCCACTCACTGAACTGCTCATGAAAAGGACACTTAAGACAAGGCTCTCATTAGTCCATCCTGATCTACACGAACAGGTAGAGAGCAGGCGGCTTCAACAAAGTACATATCATGATAGCGCAAATGTGTCACGCGAAATTGAAATCAATGATCCTGTATTTGTGTTGAATTACGGACAAGGTTCCAAGTGGCTTCCCGGCACTGTTGTGGCCAAAGAGGGGAGTAGGGTGCTTCAGGTCAAACTTTCAAATGGACTCATCGACAGGAAACACTTGGACCAAATCAAACTCAGATTCATGGACTATCCAGAGCTACCCACATTGGACCCTACCTTCTTTGACCCCCCAACATACACACCAGTGGCAACTGACACAACGGTTGACCACGAAGCAGAACCCATCACCAGCAGCAGCCCAGCAGGACTCACCACACCAGGCAGCCCAGCAAGGCCAGCTGCACAGCAGCCCAGCGAGGGCCCAATAAACAACTCACCAAAACCAGCATTTGCACCGAGACGATCAACCAGGGAAAGAATGGCCCCAGATCGACTCACCTTGTAAATAGTTACACTATTGACTTTGGGGCGGAGTGTTGTTATATATGTAAACCTGTAAATACCTTGTGTAACCACCAGAGGGCTCATCCCCTGGAGTCCCAAGGGATCCCACAATCCCTTGGGAGCACCTGTACTTAAGGAGACCTCACAGGCTGCAGAGGCACTCTGGAGACCTGCAATAAAAGATTAAGGTCACACTTTACTTTGAGCTCACAGTGTCTGGTCAGACTCTGTATTCATACATAACAGCTGTTGTTCCCTGAGGGGCTGTCGTCTAGCAGTGCACAGGGAACTGCTGACTCGCTAGCCTGGGCGTTGTTTGGTCTCGGTCCTCTTTGGGAGGACTGTAGCGAGTGACCCGTCGTTTCCGGGTATGGCCTTGGTGGCGATGGGTTCTGGGGGCTGCCTTAGCACAGTTTGCTCTTTTAGGCTCATGGCAGTTGGTGCCATCGGGTGTCTGAGAGGTGGAGTCGATCAGGGGCAGGGTATCGATACCGGTGCCGTTGCCCTCCTGAGATCGCTTGCTCTGCAGCTCGTGTGTATTGACTGATTGTGGCCACACGTCATGGTGCATAACTCTGGTCCCGGGGACGCAGGCTACAACATTGGATAGCTCGCTGGACCTGTGTGCTCCCGATGGGTGTCGCCCGCTGCATTGGCTGCGTGCAGTTGAAATCCTACATTCCACAACTTTTCATTACTTATGGTGGATACTCTATAGCTCTGATCGCGATAACGCGACTTTTCCTCACTGGTTGCATGTACAAAATTCTGATCATCAATTACACATTTTACATGATCGCATGACTTTGACTTGCTTAGTGCATGTACACATCTCTGACCATCACTTACACATTTTACATGATTGCGTGACTTTTCCTTGCTTAGTGCATGTACACAACTCTGATCATCAGTTACACATTTTGTCTCTAACTTATAGTTGCTATTACATTGCTTGAGTGTGTGGAACTGTCCCTTTAATTGTACTTGGTTGCAGGCCTCCTTTAAGAGAGCCTTGCTTTCTTTACCCCAATCCTCTTCTTCGTTGGGTGCCACGTGTTGCTCCATCATCGCTGTACCTCGTGGTCTGGCCGGGGCCATCTTTTTCTTCAGCGCATCACCTCGTGGTTTGGGCGCCATCTTTCCTCCATCCACGATGTCGACTGTGGTGATTCTCTTCTCCCCGGGTTCTGCCACCGAAGTTGGGAAGTCGCCTTTGGATCCAATTTTCTACCTCTGGAGTCCTGCCACTGGAGCCTGGAAGGTGCGTTCGGGCCGTCTCAGCTGGATCATCTCCACGCTGTCGTGCTGAGCGGTCTTTGCCTCAGGCGCTATGCTGGTTTTCTCTCTGGTGCTGGATACTGTTGTGTCCTTACACACTACTATAAATTCACACGAGGCACATTCTGCAGACAAAGTCACTCTGTGACCTAACCTTTGTTCACAGGACCAAGAAGTGATGAAGGTGGGTGGGGCGTCCCCTTTTATACCTGAAAGACCAGGCTAGGAGTGTCTCCCACAAGTTCACCCCCTGTGGTCAAGGTGTGCATTTCTTAGGTGTATACAGTATGCAGTGTTGTTACATGAAGGTTACAGTTACATGAAGGTTACATACATGACATCACCTCCCCTCCAAGTCTTGTGGGGTCAAAGATTAAGTCTTTCGGGCGGTCGACGCTCTCTCGTAGAGCGCCGCAGTTGGGGCTCTGGTTGTTGAGCCTTGGCATGCGTCTCTGTCCTCTGTGGTGATTCCGGCCTGTCCGGACTGGCCGCAGGGACTGTGCATGCTGCTGAAAGTTCTTGTTGCTCATTCACTGGCGCTGGTGTGGGCAGCATCTCATGATCTTCCTCAGGTTCCTCAGTGTACATGCTGAACCTTTTTTTTTACTTGGTCCAGATGCTTGCAGCATATCTGTCCATTGTTAAGTCTGACCACTATGACCCGATTCACCTCTTTGCTAATTACATATCCTCAAGCCACTTGGGCCCCAAAGCGTGATTAAGAACAAATACATGGTCATCGATTTCTATACATCTCCTCTTTGAGTTACGGTCGTGGCACTCATTTTGGGACTGGCACTTGCCCTCAACAATGTCTGACAGGACTGGATGAATGAGGGACAGACGAGTTTTTATTGTACGTTTCATGAGTAGTTCCGCGGGCGAGACTCCCGTGAGCGAATGCGGTCGGGATCCGGAGCATGCCTTGTTTTATGATTTGGGCCACACGTTCCGCCTGGCCATTGGAGGCCGACTTGAACGGTGCCGTCCTGACATGTTTGATGCCATTACCCGACATGAACTCCTGGAATTCATAGCTAGTGAAACACGGGCCATTGTCACTAACCAGGATGTCCGGCAAGCCATGGGTCACAAAGACCACACGCAGACTCTCCACTGTGGTGGATGTCGTGCACGAATTCAATATGATGCACTCAATCCATTTCGAGTACGCATCAACAACAATGAGGAACATTTTTCCCATGAACGGGCCCGCGTAGTCTACGTGAATACGTGACCATGGCCTGGTGGGCCAGGGCCACGGGCTGAGTGGGGCCTCCCTGGGGGCATTGCCCAGCTGGGCACACGTCGTGCACCTGCGAACACAGTGTTCCAGGTCTGAGTCAATTCCCGACCACCATATATGTGACCGGGCAATGGCCTTCATTAGCACAATGCCTGGGTGCTCGCTGTGGAGTTCCCTGATGAATGCTTCCCTTCTCTTCTGGGGCATGACTACCCGGCTGCCCCATAGTAGGCAGTCGGCTTGGATGGAGAGCTCATCCATCCATCTGTGAAACAGTCTGACCTCCTCAGGGCATGCTCCGTGTGCGGGCGCCCAATCACCAGTCAGGACACATTTCTTAATCAAGGATAGGAGGGGATCTCTGTTGGTCCAGATTTTGATCTGGCGGGCTGTGATGGGGGAGCATGTGCTGTCAAAAGCATCAACAGTCATGACCATCTCAGCGCTTTGCTCCGCTGCCCCCTCAGTGGTGGCCAGTGGAAGCCTGCTGAGCGCGTCAGCGCAATTTTTGGTGTCTGGCCAGTGCCGTATGGTGTTGTCATACGCAGCCAGCGTAAGAGCCCATCGCTGTATGCGAGCTGATGCATTGACATTGACAGCTTTTCTGTCAGACAAAAGGGATGTTAACGGCTTGTGGTCCGTTTCTAACTCGAACCTTCTGCCAAAAAGGTATGCATCTTTTTCACCCCGTAGACACATGCGAGTGCTTCCTTTTGAACCATCCCATATCCCCTTTCTGCTTGGGAGAGCGACCTGGAGGCATAAGCCACAGGTTGGAGTTGGCCCTCATCATTACTCTGCTGCAACACGCACCCAACTCCATAGGATGATGCATCACATGTCAAAACCAGTTTCTTACAGGGGTTGTACAGCTTATTAGAACAAAGCAGGTTCCGCGCCCGATTGAACACCCGTTCCTGACAGTCCCCCCAAAACTAATCGCAACCCTTACGCAGGAGCACGTGTAGCGGCACCAACAATGTCCTTAAGTTCGGCAGAAAGTTCCCGAAATAGTTCAAGAGTCCCAGAAATGAATGCAACTCCGATATGTTGCCAGGCCTGGGCGCACAAATCGCCTCCGTTTTGGATTCGGTGGGCTGGATCCCGTCTGCGGCAACCCTCCTGCCCAAAAACTCGACCTCTGGGGCCAAAAACACACACCTTGGACTTCTTTAGTCGCAGGTCTACCCGGCCCAGTCGGCGTAGCACCTCCTCCAGGTTGTGGAAGTGTTCCTCGGTGTCTCGACCCGTGATAAGGATGTCGTCCTGAAATACGATTGTTCCAGGGATGGATTTGAGCAGGCTTTCCATGTTCCTCTGAAAGATAGCGGCTACTGAACGAATGCCAAACGGACACCTGTTGTAGACAAACAGTTCCCTGTGCATGGTGATGGTGGTCAATAGCTTGGATTCTTCAGCCAGTTCCTGAGTCATGTAGGCTGAAGTGAGGTCCAACTTGGTGAACAGCTTGCCGCCTGCCAGTGTGGCAAAAAGATCCTCCGCTCAAATCCTGACTGAGCCATCCGTTTTTAGGACAGGGACGATGGGGCTTGCCCATTCGCTGAATTCAACAGGCGAAATTATGCCCTCTCTTAGCAACCTGTCCAACTCACTCTCAATTTTCTCCCGCATCACATACGGCACAGCTCTGGCTTTATGGTGCATTGGTCTGGCGTCCGGGGTGATGCGTATCACTACTTTGGTACCTTTGAAAGTCCCGACACCAGGTTGAAATAGCGACTCAAATTTCTGTAGGACCTGTGAGCATGAATTTCACTCCACAGATGAAATGGCGTGCGCATCCCCCCATTTCCAGTTCATCTCGGCTAGCCAGCTCCTCCCCAAAAGCGCGGGACCATTTTCCGGGACAATCCAGAGTGGCAGCCTGTTCTCTGATCCATTATGTGTGTCCACCAACATTGCACTGCCTAGCACTGGGATGATCTCTTTGGTGTACGTCCATAATTGCGTGTCAATGTGTTCTAGTTTGGGTCTGCTAGCTCTGAGTGGCCATAGTTTTTCGAATTGTTGGATACTCATAAGTGACTGGCTGGCCCCTGTGTCCAGCTCCATGCCGTTTAATAGGACTTTCATCATCATAGGTGGCGTTTTTGTATATGAGCTGTGGATGTTTGCCACCTGAACCTGCTGAACTTCATCATCCATTGCTGTGTCCCAAGCATCACCCTGCCTTGCAGATCCCTCTTCTGGTTCATCTGCCTCATAAATTAGCCTCGCTGCGAGCTTCCTGCACATTCTGATTAAATGTCCACTGAAGTTACAATTTCTACAGATGAATTGTTGGAACCTGCAGGTTTTTGCAGCATGTTTGCCCCTGCACCTCCAGCATGAGCTGAGATTGTTGTGAACAAAAGGGCTGTTACCAGGCATTCCTCTCTGATTGTCTTTTTGATTACTCTTGAGCACTCTGTTGGTGGGTGTCAATGGTCCCATCCCGGGACGGATTGTCCCTTGTGATGGTGTAAATGTCCGTTCAACCTGTCATTGTCTCTGTTGATGACCCACTTTAGAGTCTGTTACTGCCCGAGTGGTGTCGAATTGCCCTTGCCTGCCTGCGGGGTTCTGAGTCGCGTTTACAATGTTAACTCCCTGCTCCATCGCCACGTTGGTAGCAGAGTTGCGCGCGTATATTATCTTGGTTTCCTCCTCCCCCGCCATGAAGGTCTGAGCCATCAACGCCACCGCTTCCAAGGTCAAGTCCTTGGTCTCAATTAGCTTTCTGAAAATCCCGGCATGCCCAATGCCCTCAATGAAGAAATCCCATAACATCTCTCCCCTGCAAGCATCTGTGAACTTACAGAGGCTGGCCAAGCGCCGAAGGTCCGCAACAAAGTCCAGTATGCTCTGTCCTTTCCGATGTCGGTGTGTATAGAATCGGTGCTCGCCGGTTTGAGGTGCTCACCGATCAGTTTGCTGAGCTCCTCGAAGGTTTTGTCCACCGGCTTCTCGGGTGCGAGCAGGTCTTTCATCAGCGTGTACGTCTTAGGTCCACAGCTGGTCAGTAGATGCGCCCTTTACTTGTCAGCCGCTGCCTCTCCCAGCTAGTCCTTCGTGACAAAGCTCTGCTGGAGCCTCTCAATGAAATCGTCCCAGTCCGCACCAACACAGTACCATTCCTCTGTGCCACCGATGGCCATTCTCGTGAGTCATTGATTCCCGTTTCTCGTCGCCAAGTGTTGTGTCCTTACACACTACTATAAATTCACATGAGGCACATTCTGCAGACAAAGTCACTCTGTGACCTAACCTTTATTCACAGGACCAAGAAGTGATGAAGGTGGGTGGAGCTTCCCCTTTTATACCTGAAAGACCAGGCTAGGAATGTCTCCCACAAGTTCACCCCCTGTGGTCAAGGTGTGCATTTCATAGGTGTATATAGTATGCAGTGTTGTTATATGAAGGTTACAGTTACATGAAGGTTACATACATGACAGATACAATCTCAGGTAAGGGCTTGCTTTGCCTCTGAGCGCAGAGGACTTCGATCGCTGGAGGGGTGAAGTCTTCCCACTTCCAATGGATCTTCTCCATCCACCTTCTTCCAAGTAGCATTGGTCCATCACCTGCAATAATCCACAGAGGTAACTTGTGCACCACGACATCATGGAGTACCTTTACATTCGCACTACCAACGACTGGGATAAGTTCATCGGTGCAGGTGTGCAGCTTTGCCTGAACCGGGACCAACTTGGGTCATTCAGCTTAATTGTCCCATAGCAAAGGCTTCTTGATTCATTACTGACTGACTCGCCCCCATGTCCACTTCCATGAAGACTGGAACGACATCTATCTCGACTTCTATTCTCAACGGGGAACACGTGGTGGTGCAGGTAAACATGCTATGTACCTCCCCGTGGGGCTGGGCTGCCTCTCTGCCTATTGTTTCATAATCCGCGCTGGATTCATGGCCATCTGCAGAACCTTCATCGACAGAGTCATATTTCTCTTACACATTCGCTGGAGGTGGCCCTATGTGCTGCAGCCCTTGCATACATAGTCTTTAAAGCGGCACTGATGAACCCTGTGATTCCCTCCACAACGCCAGCATGGAGCTACTCGATTAGCCCCCCTCGGCGGACTCTGAGTTGAGGGACTCGGGGGGCCTGTTCTCTCTCCCCTGAGAGGGTTTGCGTTCTACAGTCCAACCTCTAAAAGGCGCCACTCGGTGCACAGAACCTGCTGGGTTTGATTTCTGGGGGTGAGTCATCTGCCTAGAACCGCAGGTTGAGGTCATGAATGCCTGGCTCACAGAGATGGCCTTCTGCAGTGCGACTATGGTATCCGCCGCCAGTAGCTTATGAAGAAGGCCCTCATGGCCGATTCCAATGACAAAAATGTCCCGCAGCGCTTTGTTGAGGTGGTCACCGAAATCACACAGTGCTCCTGAGGTCTGCGGCGTATTTCGCGATTTCTTGGCCTTCGGGCTGTCGGTGGATGTAGAACCGGTGTCTGGCTGTGAGGATGCTCTCCTTGGGCTTGAGTTGCTCATGGGTCAGTGTTACGAGCTCTTCATACATCTTGGTCATTGTCTTCGCTGGTGCCAGCAAGCCCTTGACGAGGCCGTAGACGGTGAGCCCACAACTGATTAGCAAGATAGCTCTGCACTTATCAGCCAGTGTGGCCGGGTCGTCTCCTGCCAGATCGTTTGCTGTGAAGAAATGGTGGAGCCTCTCCACAAAGGTGTCCCAATCATCACCATCGGTGAACGGCTGCAACGTACCAATGGTAGCCATTTTCGCGTGAAAGTCTGTAATCTCGTCGCCAATTGTTATATCCTTGGATGCTCTAATAATGACTCCACGAGGCAATGTGTTGTACTTGAACTGTCGTGATCTTAGTCCTTTATTTGTTAACTCCAGAGTGAGGATCGCACCTGGTGGCCTGCCTTTTATACTAGACCAGGCACACCTGTACAAGTAACCTACAAGTCTCCCACTGCTGTGCCCTCTGGTGGCACACCTTGTGATAGTACCAACAGTAGCCATGTAGAATACATGACAGAGTCCATGATCAGATCAGCCATGATCTTATTGAATGGCAGAGCAGGCTCGAGAGGCCAAATGGCCTACTCCTGCTCCTATTTCTTATGTTCTTATGTAGGAGCACATTTTACTTTCCTAAGTCCAGAGTGCTTAGGTGCGGGTTGACAACATCCATGGCTTAGACACCTATGAGTGTGTGCGAGGGAGTTCAGCCAGTCAAAATCGCACTGAGCATTCATAAGTTTCCTGCTGCATGTCCACACAGAACTTATCTGCAATGTTTGTCCTTTTTCCCATTAATCCACTTCACAGCTTGGTCCTGGACCATGTGCATGTGCTGAAGGAAGTCCTTCTATTGCATTCCCAGGAGTCCTGATCCTTTAAGGAGAGCTGTTTGGTCATGTCTTACATGCCACGTCTAATTTGCTGTCATTGAAGAAAGATAAGAAAAACAAAATTGCCATTTGCAACTTTTCATTATGGTCCTGAAGAACTGTATCCATTCTAAAGCTGACATCCACTAGATCCTACAGGCCTCAAATGAATCAGCAATTAAGTCAGATCCCTCTTGTATGTCCAGTCACTACCTTAGGGATTCCATCTTGAGCTATACAAAGCTATGGTGGCGGATTTTCGGCTCCTCTCCACTCCGATTTTCGCCCCGGAGCAGCGGCAGTGGTGGCTGGCAGTCAGCCTCCAGTGCCCCGCAGCGATCCTCAGGTCTGCTTTTGTGGAAGCACAGAGCAGCACCGCCCGGAAGAGCTGCACTGGTGTGCAACACCCCTGGTGTGACACCGGCGTGAGTTTTGACTCTTGCCCGACCTGTATGCCCCGAAGCACGCCCCCACAGTGAACACCTGGGAAATCAGGCAGTCCAACGATACCGACAGCGGAGAGGTAAGTAATGGACTCCTAAGGTACGTGTGATTGTTTTTTCTTTTAATCTTATTTGTGATTTGTGTTGTGGTGGCGTGGGCAATGTTTTGGGGATGTTTTTGTTGCTTTTTTTTTAGGTTTTATATTTCTCTCCTGGATGTCTCTCGGGGCAGTTCAGGTCCGGCTCTTTAGCTCGGGAGTTTCCCATTCTAGCGCCCAAGAGAGATGTGCAATGCCTCCCTTAGCGCTGCACCCCCTGACTCAGGGGCCAGCTGACTAATGTTACTTACTGAGGCGCAAACTGTTCCCAAGCACAAACTTTACCGCCCCATCGCCATTACCGCCCCAAAAACATCAACGCCGAAAATCTAGCCCCATATGAAATGTCACTTGTAACAGCTACCACCATAAGCACATTAGCAATCAATGCAAAGTTCAAAGTTTAACATTGCAGGGGTGTCCATCCCTTGGCCCCAAAGCAGTCCCTCAACCCAGGCTTATTGTAACCACTGCTCCCATTTCATCAGACTGCAGGTGCTGGTAATGGTTCTGCTGTCACCATCCTGGGGAAGCTGCAACACAGGACTCATCATCATCATAGGCAGTCCCTTGGAATTGAGAAACACTTGCTTCCACTCCTGAAGTGAGTTCTTTGGTTGCTGAACAGTCCAATACGATAGCCACAGACTCTGTCACAGGTGGGACAGATAGTCGTTGAGGGAAGGGGTGGGTGGGACTGGTTTGCCGCATACTCTTTCCGCTGTCTGCGCTTGATTTCTGCATGCTCTCAGCGTTGAGACTCGAGGTGCTCAGCGCCCTCTCGGATGCACTTCCTCCACTTAGGGCAGTCTTGGGCCAGGGATTCCCAGATGTCAGTGGGGATGTCGCACTTTATCAGGGAGGCTTTGAGGGTGTCCTTGCAGCATTTCTGCTGCCCACCTTTGGCTCATTTGCCATGAAGGAGCTCCGAGTAGAGCACTTGCTTTGGGAGTCTCGTGTCTGGCATGCGAACTTTGTGGCCTGCCCAGCGGAGCTGATCGAGTGTGGTCAGTGCTTCAATGCTGGGGATGTTAGCCTGGATGGGGACGCTGATATTGGTGCGCCTGTCCTCCCAGGGGATTTGTAGGATATTGCGGAGACATAGTTGGTGATATTTTTCCAGTGACTTGAGGTGTCTGCTGTACATGGCCCATGACTCTGAGCCATACAGGAGGGTGGGTATTACTATGGCCCTGTAGACCATGAGCTTGGTGACAGTTTTGAGGGCCTGGTCTTCAAACATTCTTTTCCTCAGGCGGCTGAAGGCTGCACTGGCGCACTGGAGGCGGTGTTGTATCTCGTTGTCGATGCCTGCTCTTGTTGATAGGAGGCTCCCGAGATATGGGAAGTGGTCCATGGTGTGCAGGGCCGCACCGTAGATCTTGATGACTGGGGGTCGGTGCTGTGCGGCGAGGACAGGCTGGTGGAGGACCTTTGTCTTACTACATGCATGCTAAACAACAGAGGCAGCATGTTATAGACAGTGCTAGGCTATCTGACAACCAACAGATCAGATCAAAGTTCTGCAGCCCTGCCGCATCCAGTCATAAATGATGGTGGGCAATTAATCAACTAATGGGAGGAGGAGGCTCCATGAACAACCCCATCATCATTGATGGTGGAGCCCAGCACGCAAGTGCAAAACGCCACCTTCAGCTAAAAGTGCCGAGATCCATCTTGGCCTCCTCTTGGCTTCCTCCTGAGGTCCCCACCACAACAGAAGCCAGTCTTCAGCCAATTTGATTCATTCCACATTGTAATATATTTGCTTCATGGGTTCTTTGCTTAAGAATTCATAGCAACACATTGCTATTAAGAACTAGTTGGTTTATTAGCAAAAGTTTAACAATCGCACTACACATTACCAGTTCATCCACCAGGCTCACAACCACATGCCTCATCGTGGATCCCCTGAACCCAACTGGCTGGGGTTTTATGGAGTCTTGTGAACATCACGTGACTGGCTAAGCCACTCACAACTCAATGGGCCCAAGTTTCCACACGATAAAAAACGGGCGCCCCTTCGAGCTGGGTGCCCGTTTTTCGCGCCTAAAACGGCGCCGGAAAAAAAACTCGCAATTCTGGAGAGCCCTGCAGCTCCTTGTCTGTTTGGCGCGGTGCCCAGGGGGGGCGGAGCCTACACTCGCGCCGATTTTGTAAGTGGGAGGGGGCGGGTACTATTTAAATTAGTTTTTTTCCTGCCGGCAACCCTGCGCGTGCGCGTTGGAGCGTTCGCGCACGCGCAGTGTGAAGGAAAACATTGGCACTCGGCCATTTTTGTAGTTCTTTGTAGCTGTTTAATTTTTGAACATTTTTTAATAAAAGCACATTGCCATCAGCACATCAGCACTGAGGCTTCCTGCAGCCTTCTCACTGTCTCCTTCCCGCCCGCCGTCTGGAACGTCTTCCTCCCCCACCCCCCCTGCTGCATTCGGGCAGGTAGGCCCGCACTCCCTCCCTTCCGCCGTCTGGACCGTCTTCCTCCCCCCCCCCCCGCTGCATTCGGGCAGGTAGGCCCGCACTCCCTCCCTTCCGCCGTCGGGAACGGCTTCCTCCTCCCTCCCTGCCGTCGGGAACGAACGAACGAACTTGTGGGGCTGGCTGAAGCACTTTCACACAGGTAGGAAGATGGTTTATTTAATCTTTTCTTTGCTTATAAATGTTTATTCAGGTTGGATTTATTTGTATAATATTTGTAGAAGTATAAATAAGGATTGATTGTAGAATTTAATGAGTTCCCTTCCCCCCCCCCCCCTCCTCCCCCCCCCACCTCGTTCTGGACGCCTAATTTGTAACCTTCGCCTGATTTTTTAATGTGTCGAACAGGTTTTTTCAGTTCTACAAAAATCTTCACTTTCTCCATTCTAAGTTAGTTTGGAGTACATTTTCACTGTGGAAACTTTCAAATCAGGCGTCAGTGGCCGGACACGCCCCCTTTTGAAGAAAAAATTCTGTTCCAAAGTAGAACTGTACTACCTGACTGGAACTGCAGAAAAAAAAAATGTGGAGAATTGCGATTTCTAAGATAGTCCGTTCTCCACCAGTTGCTCCTAAAAATCAGGCGCAAATCATGTGGAAACTTGGGCCCATAAGCTCTACAACTAATTTAAATCATACAATTAACAACTATTTAAAATCATACAATTAACCAAGTGCCCCCCCATTGGTAAAGGGACACAACAACTAGAAAACCGAAAAAAATCTAATTAGAATTTGGTTGCCAGGGGTGATGATGCACTTGAGTCCCTCCAGTGCCCACTGGTCGCGGAAGGCCTCGAGCGTACTGGTAGACACCGCGTGTTCCATTCGAGGGACATCCTGTCGTAGCCATGGAAGACAGGCAGGCAGTCAGCCTAAATTATCCCCTCGACCGCCCGCTGCCTGAACCTGTTAATGGCCACCTTGGCCAAGCCCAGGAGCAGTCCTGCGAGGAGCCCCTCCAACCTGCCCGCTCCCCTCTGCACCGGGTGTCCAAAGATCAGGAGCTTGGGACTGAAATGCAGCCAGAAATGGAGGAGCAGCCCATCCAACTAATGGAAGAGGGGCTGCAACCTCACGCACTGTATAAGCCCATAGAACACGGGCTCCTCCAGACCGCAGAAAATGCAGGTGGCCTGGGAGTTCGTGAACCGACTTAAAAACTTATTGCATGGGACGGCCCCATGCAACACCCTTCAAGCCAAGTCCCCAATATATAAAGGGAGGACTCCGGATAGAGAGCCCTCCGTTGGGTCAATAGCTCTACAACTATTTTGCTGTACCTGTAAATCAACTTTAAATTTAAAACGTACCCCCTGATTAAAGGGGGGGGGGTCACACTCCAGAAACTTTCATTCAAGTGTCCCCTTGTTTTTTTTTTGAGGGTTCAACAGAAAGGGAACTTTTGTCAAATCAAATCAAATTAAATCAAATTAAAATTCTGTTCCCGGTTGAAATGATGCACTCCAGTCCTTCCGGTGCCCACCTCTCGCGGAAGGCCACGAGCGTACCGGTGGACACTGCGTGCTCCATCTCCAGGGACACCCTGGCTCAGATGTAACTGCGGAAGAGAGGCAGGCAGTCAGGCTGAACGACCTCCTCAACCGCCCGCTGCCTGGACCAGTTAATGGCCACCTTGGCCGTGCCCAGGAGCAGTCCTACGAGAATGCCTTCCGACCTGCCCGCTCCCCCCCGCACAGGGTACCCAAAGATCAGGAGTGTGGGACTGAAGTGCAACCAGAATTTGAGCAGCAGCCCCTTCAGAGAGTGGAAGAGGGGCTGCAACCTCGCACACTCAATAAAAACAGGGAACACGGACTCTTCCAGACTGCAGAAATTGCAAGCGACCTGGGAGCCCATGAACCGACTTAAAAACTTATTGCACAGGACTGCTCCATGCAACACCCTCCAGGCCAAGTCCTCAATATATAAAGGAAGGACACCGCATAGAGAGCCCTCCATTGGGTCAATGGCTCTACAACTATTTTTGTCGACACGAATAAACAAGTAATCTCTGATTAAAGGGCGGAGCACACTCCAAAAACTTTTCAAGTGCCCCTTTTTTTGTTTTTTTCCTTTTTTTTTGAGGGCACTAAAACACAAAGTATACAAGTGCCCCCTGGCTAAAAGTGGGGAGGGGGCACTAAAACCGACAACTTAAACAAATTAAACTTTAGACATTAAAATTAAATTAAAATTTGGTTGCCGGGGGTGATGATGCACTCCAGTCCCTCCAGCGCCCACCTCTCGCAGAAGGCTGCAAGCGTAACAGTGGACACCACGTGCTCCATCTCCAGGGACACCCTGGCTCGGATGTAACTGTGGAAGAGAGGCAGGCAGTCGGGCTGAACGACCCCCTCGACCGCCCGCTGCCTGGACCGGCTGATGGCCCCCTTGGCCATGCCCAGGAGCAATCCTACGAGGAGGCCTTCCGACCTGCCCGCTCCCCTCTGTACATGGTTCCCAAAGATCAGGAGTGCTATGTATGGAGAAAGAGTCAGACTGAACACTGTGAGCTCAAAGTAAAGTGTGACCTTAGTTTTTTATTGCAGGTCTCCAGAGTGCCTCTCCAACCTGTGAGGCCTCCTTAAATACCTGTGCTCCCAAAGGATTATGGGATCCCTTGGGACTCCAGGGGATGAGCCCTCTGGTAGCTGTACAGAGTAAATAGAAGTTTACATATATAACAACACTTCCCGCCCGCCCACCCCCAAAGTCAATAGTGTAACTATTTACAATGTGAGTTGATCTGGGGCCCTTCTTGCCCTGGTTGATCATCTCGGTGTGAAAGCTGGTGTTGTTGAATCATTTGTTGGGCCCTCGCTGGGCTGCTGTGCAGCTGGCTTTGCTGGGGTGACTGGTGTGTTGGGTCCTGCTGGGCTGCTGTGGATGATGGGTTCTGCTTCGTGGTCAACACGGTGACGGTTGCCACTGGTGTGTATGTTGGGGGATCAAAAAAGATAGGGTCCAAGGTGAGTTGCTCAGGGTAGTCCGTGAATCTGAATTTGATTTGGTCCAAGTGTTTCCAGTGAATGAGTCCATTTGAAAGTTTGACCCGAAACACCCTGCACCCCTCTTTGGCCACGACAGTGCCGGGAAGCTACTAGGGACCTTGTCCATAATTCAATGCAAATACAGGATCATTGATTTCAATCTCGCGTGACACATTTGCGCTATCATGGTATGTACTTTGTTGAAGCCGCCTGCTCTCTACCTGTTCATGTAGATCAGAAGTGAACTAATGAGAGCCTTGTCTTAAGTGCTCTTTTCATGAGCAGTTCAGCAGGTGGGATCCCAGTGAGCGAGTGGGGTCTCGTGCGGTAGCTAAGCAGGACCCAGGATAGGATCTGCAGTGAGCCTTCAGTTACCCTCTTCAAGCCTTGCTTGATGGTTTGCACTGCTCTCTCTGCCTGACCATCGGACGCTGGTTTAAACAGGGCAGATGTGACATGTTTGATCCTGTTACTGGTCATGAATTCTTTGAACTCAGCACAGATAAAACATGGCCCGTTGTCGCTCACCAGGTCATCAGGTAGGCCATGAGTGACAAACATGGCCCCCAGGCTTTCAGTAGTGGCAGCGGATGTGCTAACCGACATTATCTCACATTCAATCCACTTGGAATACGCATCGACAACCACAAGGAATATTTTACCCAAGAACGGGCCTGCATAGTCGACGTGTACCCTAGACCACGGTTTGGAGGGCCAAGACCATAAACTTAGCAGTGTCTCCCTGGGTACATTGCTTAACTGCGAGCATGTATTACATCTGTGAACGCAGGACTCTAAATCCGCATTGATACCGGGCCACCACATGTAGGATCTGGCTATCGCTTTCATCATTACGATGCCAGGGTGGATACTGTGGAGGTCATTGATGAAGGTGTCTCTGCCCTTCTTGGGAACCACTACACGATTGCCCCACTGAAGGCAGTCTGCCTGTATAGACATTTCAACTTTGCGCCGCTGGAACGGCTTTATCTCTTCTGCATTTCCATTGGGACACTGGACCAGCTCCCGTGAAGCACACAGCTTTTGACTTGGGATAATAAGGGGTCCTGGCTTGTCCAGGTTTGATCTGCTGGGCAGTGACGGGTGATTGCTCACTCTCAAACGCTTCCATAGCCATGGCTAAATTTGCAGGCTGCGCCATTTCCACCTCCGTGGTGGGCAATGGCAGCCTACTGAGAGCATTGCCGCAGTTTTCTGTGCCTGGCCTGTGGCGGATGGTGTAATTGTATGCGGACAACATGAGCGCCCATCTCTGGATGCGGGTCCGATGTGTTTGTATTTATCCCTTTACTCTCGGAAAACAGGGATATGAGTGGCTTATGGTCAGTTTCCAATTTGAATTTTAGCCCAAACAGGTATTGATGCATTTTCTTTACCCCATAGACACACGCTAACGCTTCTTTCTCAATCCTGCTGTAGGCTCTCTCAGCCTTAGACAGATTCCTGGATGTATAAGCAACCGGTTGCAGTTTCCCAGAATCATTAGCATGTTGCAATACACACCCGACGCCATATGACGACGCATCACATGCTAATACCAAACACTTACATGGATCATATAACACAAGCAATTTGTTTGAGCATAATGATTTTCTCGCTTTGACAAAGGCATTTTCTTGGCTTTTCCCCCAAATCCATTTGTCCCCCTTTCATAGTAAGGCATGCAGTAGTTCTAACAGTGTGCTGAGACCCAATAAGAAGTTACCAAAGTAGTTCAGGAGTCCCAGAAACGACTGCATGCTCCGTCACGTTCTGTGGCCTCGATGCGCTCTTGATTGCCTCCAACTTCGCGTTGGTGGGCCTGATGCCGTCCGCCGCAATCCTCCTTCCCAAGAACTCCACTTCAGACGCCAGGAATATGCACTTCAAGCTATTTAACCTGAACCCCATGCGGTTGAGTCGACTAAGAACATCCTCCAGGTTCTGCAGATGCTCGGCTGTGTTCCAACTTGTGACCAAGATATCGTCCTGGAAGACCACGGTGTGCGGGATCGACTTCAGTAAGCTTTCGATGTTTCTCTGGAATATCGCTGCCGCTGATCGAATTCCAAACGGGCATCTGTTATAAATAAAAAGACCTTTGTGCATGTTGATGCAGGTGAGGCCCTTCAATGATTCCTCTAGTTCCTGCGTCATGTAGGCTGAAGTCAGATCCAGCTTCATGAACGTCTTTCCTCCCGCCAGCGTAGCAAAGAGGTCGTCGGTCTTTGGTAGTGGATATTGGTCCTGCAGAGATAAACGATTGATATTTACTTTGTAATCGCTACAGATTCTGATGGTGCCATCCCCCTTGAGGACAGGAACGATCGGGTTGGCCCACTCGTTGAACTCGATCGGTGAAATGATGCCCTCTCGTTGCAGCCGGTCTAGCTCGATTTCTACCCTTTCTCTCATCATGTACGGTACTGCTCTCGCCTTGTGATGGATGGTTGCGCCCCCGGAATTAGGTGGACCTTCACTTTTGCTTCTTGGAATTTCCAAATGCCTGGTTCGAACAGCGAAGGGAACTTGTTTAAGACCTGGGCACACGAAGTGTCGTCAGCGGGCGATAGCGCTCGGACGTCGTCCCAGTTCCAGCGTATCTTTCCCAGAGGGGCTGCAACCTCGCACACTCAATAAAAACATGGAACACGGACTCTTCCAGACCGCAGAAATTGCAGGTGTCCTGGGCGCCCGTGAACTGACTTAAAAACTCATTGCACAGGACTGCCCCATGCAACACCTTCCAGGCCAAGTCCTCAATATATAAAGGGAGGACTCCGCACAGAGAGCCCTCCATTGGGTCAATAGCTCTACAACTATTTTAGTTGAAGACAATGAATCCTTAAATCAAGTGCCCCCTGATCAAAGGGCGGGAGTGGTGGGGGGGGCACACCAAAGACTTTCGAACAAGTGCTCCCTTATTTTTTTTTTAGGGCACTAAAAACACAAATTATACAAGTGCCCCCTGGCTAAAAGGGGAGGGCACTAAAGCCGGCACAATAAACATATTAAACTTTAAATATTTAAAATCAAATTAAAATTTGTTTGCCGGGGGTGATGATGCACTCCAGTCCCTCCAGTGCCCACCTCTCGCGGAAGGCCGCGAGCGTACCGGTGGACACCGCATGCTCCATCTCCAGGGACACCTTGGCTCAGATGTAACCGCGGAAGAGAGGCAGGCAGTCGGGCTGAACGACCTCCTTGACCACCCACTGCCTGGACCGGCTGATGGCCTCCTTGGACGTGCCCAGGAGCAGTTCCACAAGGAGGCCTTCTGACCTGCCCGCTCCCCTCCGCACAGGGTGCGCAAAGATCAGGAGTGTGGGAGTGAAGTGCAACCAGAATTTGAGGAGCTGCCCCTTCAAATAATGGAATAGGGGCTGCAACCTCGCACATTCCATAAAAACATGGAACACGGACTCTTCCAGACCGAAGAAATTGCAGGCAGCCTGCGAGCCCGTGAACTGACTTAAAAACTTTTTGCATTGGACTGCCCCATGCAACATCCTCCAGGCCAAGTCGTCAATATATAAAGGGAGGACTCCGCATAGAGAGCCCTCCGTTGGGTCAATAGCTCTACAACCCTGTGAGCATACTCACAGGTGCGTACATTACACATATGAACGGCTGGATACAGCAAAGGCTATGGGCCCGGCAACTTACATTGAAACATAGAAACATAGAAAATAGTTTCAGGAGTAGGCCATTTGGCGCTTCAAGCCTGCACCACCATTCAATATGATCATGATCAGTACCCCATTCCTGCTTTCTCTCCATATCCCTTGATCCCTTTAGCCTGTAAGGGCCACATCTAACTCCCTTTTGAATATATCTAACAAACTGGCCTCAACACTTTCTGTGGTAGAGAATTCCACAAGTTCACAATTTTCTGAGTGAAGAAGTTTCTCCTCATCTCGGTCATAAATAGCTTACCCCTTAGGCTGTGACCTCTGGTTCTGGACTTCCCCAAAATCGGGAACATCCTTCCTGCATCTAACCTGTCCAGTACCATCAGAATTGTACATGTTTCTATGAGATCCCCTCTCATTCCTCTAAATTCCAGTGAATATAAGCCTAGCCGATCCAGTCTTTCTTCATATGTCAGTCCTGCCATCCCGGGAATCAGCCTGGTGAACCTTCGCTGCACTCGGATTAGGAGACCGAAACGGTACACAATATTCAAGGTGAGGCCTCACCAAGGCCCTGTACAACTGCAGTAAGACTTCCCTGCTCCAATACTCAAATCCTCTTGCTATGAAGGCCAACATGCCATTTGCCTTCTTCGCCGCTTGCTGTACCTGCATGCCAACGTTCAATGACTGATGTACCATGATACCCAGGTCTCGTTGCACCTCCCCTTTTCCGAATCTGTCACCATTCAGATAATATTCTGCCTTCCTGTTTTTGCCACGAAAGTGGATAACCTCACAGTTATCTACATTATACTGCATCTGCCATGCATTTGCCCACTCACCTAACCTGTCCAAGTCACCCTGCAGCCTCTTAGCAGCCTCCTCATAGCTTACACTGCCACCCAGCTTAGTGTCATCTGCAAACTTAGAGATATTACATTCAATTCCTTTGTCTAAATCATTAATGTATATTGTAAATAGCTGGGGTCCGAGCACTGAACCTTGCAGTACCCCACTAGTCACTGCCTGCCATTCTGAATAAACCCATTTATTCCTACTCTTTGCTTCCTGTCTGCCAACCAGTTCTCTATCCACGTCAATACATTACCCCCAATACCATGTGCTTTAATTTTGTACACTAATCTCTTGTGTGGGACCTTGTCAAAAGCCTCCAAATAACCACATCCACTGGTTCTCCCTTGTCCACTCTACTAGTTACATTTTCAAAAAATCCTAGAAGATTTGTCAAGCATGATTTCCCTTTCATAAATCCATGCTGACTTGGACCGATCCTGTCACTGCTTTCCAAATGTGCTGCTATTACATCTTTAATAATTGATTCCAACATTTTCCCCACTACCAATGTCAGGCTAACTGGCCTATAATACCCTGTTTTCTCTCTCCCTCCTTTTTTAAAAAGTGCTGTTACATTAGCTACCCTCCAATCTATAGGAACTGATCCAGAGTCTATAGAATGTTGGAAAATGACCATCAATGCACCCACTATTTCTAGGGCGATTTCCTTAAGTACTGTTGGATGTAGACTATCAATCCCTGGGGATTTATCGGCCTTCAATCCCATCAATTTCCCTAACACAATTTCCTGACTAATAAGGATTTCCTTCAGTTCCACCTTCTCGCTAGACGCTCGGTCCCCTAGTATTTCCAGAAGGTTATTTGTGTCTTCCTTCGTGAAGACAGAACCAAAGTATTTGTTCAATTGGTCTGCCATTTCTTTGTTCCTCGTTATAAATTCACCTGATTCTGACTGCAAGGAACCGACATTTGTCTTCACTAATCGTTTTCTCTTAACATATCTATGGAAGCTTTTGCAGTCAGTTTTTATGTTCCCTGCAACTTATCTCATACTCTATTTTCCCCCTCCTAATTAAACCCTTTGTCCTTCTCTGCTGAATTCTAAATTTCTCCCATCCTCAGATTTGCTGCTTTTTCTGACCAATTTATATGCCTCTTCCTTGGATTTAACACTATCCCTAATTTCCCTTGTTAGCCACGGTTGAGCCACCTTCCCCGTTTTATTCAGCTTGTAGGACCTCATCCCATTTTTTACCTATATCGTTGGTACCTATATGCACCACGACAACTGGCTATTCACCCTCCCCCTCCAGAATGCCCTGCAGCCGCTCCGAGACATCCTTGAACCTTGCACCAGGGAGGCAACATACCATCCTGGAGTCTCGATTGCGGTCGCAGAAACGCCTATCTATTCCCCTTACAATAGAATCCCCTACCACTATAGCTCTCCCACTCTTTTTCCTGCTCTCCTGTGCAGCAGAGTCACCCATGGTGCCATGAACTTGGCTGCTGCTGCCATCCCCTGATGAGCCATCTCCCCCAACAGTGTTCAAAGTGGTATATCTGTTTTGGAGGGAGATGACCGTAGGGGACCTCTGCACTACCTTCCTACTCCTGCTCTGCCTGATGGTCACCCATTCCCTATCTGCCTTTGTAACCTTTACCTGCAGTGTGACCAACTCACTAAACGTGCTATTCATGACATCCTCAGCATCGTGGATGCTCCAGAGTGAATCCATCCGCAGCTCCAGTGCTGCAATGCGGTCTGACAGGAGCTACAGCTGGATACACTTCCTGCACACCTAGTAGTCACGGACACTGGAAGTGTCACTGATTTTCCACATAGCACAGGAGGAGCATGACATGGGTCTGGGCTCTTCTGCCATGAGTTAACCCTTAAATTGACTTAATTTGACAACAATGCCAAAGGTTTCCTACTGATAAGAAGAGAAAAAGAAAAAGAAAAAGATAAAATACTCACCAATCCACCAGCCAATCACTTATCTGCTTGGCTGTGACGTCACACTTCAATTTCTTTTTACTTCTTTGTTTTACCTTCGGCCTCGATCTCCCGCTCCCGAACTGCTGCTCCTCCTCCCGAACTCCGCGCCTTTTTATCAGGGCCTCGATCTCCCAAACTTCATGGCTGTCGTGCTGAAGACTTGTGCTCCAAAACTAGCCGCGCCTCTAACCAAACTGTTCCAGTACAGTTGTGACACCGTCATCTACCCGACAATGTGGAGAACTGCCCTGGTACATCCTGTCCACAAAAAGCCGGACAAATCTAATCCAGCCAATTATGCCCCATTAGTCTACTCTCAATAATCAGCAAAGTGATGAAGGTGTCATCGACAGAGCTATCAAGTGGCACTTACTCACCAATAACCTGTTCACCGATGCTCAATTTGGGGTCCACCAGGACCACTTAGTTCCCAGAACTCATTACAGTCTTGGTCCAAACAAACAACAATAACATATTTACATAGTGCCTTAATAAAGGCACCATATAAGGCGCTTCACAGGAGTATCATCAAAAAAAAAATTGAGCACCTAGCCATATAAGGAGATGTTAGGGCAGATGACCAAAAGCTTGGTCCTCAAGTTTTAAGGAGAGCCTTAAAGCAGGAAAAACAAATAGAGAGGTGGTGAGATTTAGGGAGGTAATTCCAAAGTTAGGACCTAGGCAGCTGAAGGCACGACCACCAAAGGTGGTGTATTTAAAATTGGGGATGTTCAAAAGTTCAGAATAGGTGGAGCACAGAGGTCTAGCGGTATTACAGGACTGGAAGGGATTACAGAGATAAGGAGGGGTGAGGCCATGGAGGAATTTGAAGGATGAGAATGTTAAAATCGAGGCATTGCTTAACTGGGAGCCAATGTAGATTAGTAAGCACAGACAAGATGGGTGAGTGGGACTTAGTGCGAGTTATCACACGGGTGTCAGAGTTTTGGATGACCTAAAGTTTATGGAGGGTAGAACTAGGGAGGGAGGCCAGGAATGCATTGGAATAGTCAAGTCTAGAGGTGATAAAGGCATGGATGAGGGTTTCAGCAGCAGATAAGTTGAGGTAAGTGCAGGATTACGAAGGTAGAAATGGGCAGTTTTAGTGATAGAATGGATATTAGACCAAGATTGCGAACAGACTTGGTCAGTCTTAGACAGTTGACAGGGATAGTAGGAATAGGGTCGAGAGAATATGAGCTTTGAAAGGGCAAGAGGGGAGACAGGAGAGTAATATGCAAATTTAGGATTAGGGCTGGTGGAAAATGGAGAGGAAGTAAAATCCGGTGGGCTAGGGGAAGGGAGGGAATTGAAAGCAGAAGCTGTTGAACAGATGCTGTCGAACTTTTTAACAAAGAAGTCCACGAGCTCCTCACATTTATTGTTGCAGGTGAGGGAGGAGGAGGGAGGAGAGGATGGTTTGAGAAGTCGGTTAGTGGTGAAGAGAAGCCTTGTGTTATTTTTGAAACAAGGACAAAAGAGCTGAATTCCAGAGGTGAGGTAAGAGTGACTGCCCCTTGACATCAAGGCAGCATTTGACTGAGTGTAGCATCAAGGAGTCCTAGTAAAATCAAAGTTAATGGGAATCAGGGGGAAAATTCTCCACCGGCTGGAATCATATCGAGCACAAAGGAAGATGGTTGTGATTGTGAAAGAACAATCATCTCAGCCCCAGGACATTGCTGCAGGAGTTCCTCAGGGCTGCGTCCTAGGCCCAAACATCTTCAGCTGCTTTATCAATGACCTTCCCTCGATCATATGGTCAGAAATGGATTTGTTCGTTGCTGATTGCTCAGTGTTCAGTTCCATTCGTAACTCCTCAGATAATGAAGCTATCCATGCCCTCATACAGGAAGACCTGGACGACCTTCAGGCTTGGGCTGATGAGTAACAAGTAACATTTGCGCCACACAAGTGCCAGGCAATGACCATCTCCAACAAGAGAGAATCTAACCACCGCCCCTCGACATTCAACGGCATTACCATTGCTGAATCCTCCCCCATCAACAAGCAAGCACTCTATACAGAGCTTCGACACGGCAAGCGAGCTCCAGGTGGGCAGAGGAAATGCTTCAAAGACACCCTCAAAGCCTCCTTGATAAAGTGCAACATCCCCACTGCAAAATGTTGTGTCCTTACACATTACAGCAAATCAACACGAGACACATGCTGGAGACAAGGCCACTCTGTGACCTGTACTTTTACTCACAGGACCCTGCGTGGGACCTCCCTTTATATATCTGGATGACCAGGTGAGGAGTGTCTCCCACAAGTTCACCCCCTGTGGTCAAGGTGTGCATTTCTCAGGTGTATATAGTGTACAGTGTTGTTACATAAAGGTTACAGTTATGCGAGGTTACAAACATGACATCACCTCCCCCCAACGTCTTTGGATCAAAGATTGAGTCTTTCAGGTGGTCGACGCTCTCTCGTGGAGCGCCGCAGTTGGGGCTCTGGTTGTTGAGCCTTGGCATGCGTCTTTGTCACCTGTGGTGATTCCGGCTCGTCCGGGCTGACCGCAGGGACTGTGCATGCTGCTGACGGTTCTTGTTGCTCATTCTCTGGCAGTGGTGTGGGCAGCATCTCATGGTTCCTCAGGTTCCTCAGTGTCCATGCTGAACCTTTTTTTTACTTGGTCCAGATGCTTGCGGCATATCTGCCCATTGTTGAGTCTGACCACTATGACCATATTCCCCTCTTTACCAATTACAGTACCCTCAAGCCACTTGGGCCCCACAGCGTGATTAAGAACAAATACAGGGTCATCGATTTCTATCCATCTCCCCTTTGAGTTACGGTCGTGGCACTTATTTTGGGATTGGCGCTTGCCCTCAACAATGTCTGACAAGACTGGATGAATGAGGGACAGCCAAGTTTTTAGTGTACTTTTCATGAGTAGTTCCGCTGGCGGGACTCCCATGGGCAAGTGCGGTCGGGACCTGTAGGCCAGCAGGAGGCGCGATAGATGGTATTGAAGGGAGGGTCCTTGAATCCAGAGCATCCCTTGCTTTATGATTTGGACCGTACGTTCCGCCTGGCCATTGGAAGCTGGCTTGAACGGTGCTGTTCTGACAAGTTTGATACCATTACCCGACATGAACTCCCGGAATTCATAGCTAGTGAAACACGGGCCGTTGTCGTTAACTAGGATGTCTGGCAAGCCGTGGGACGCAAAGACCGCACGCAGACTCTCCACTGTGGTGGATGTCATGCACTAATTCAATATGATGCACTCGATCCATTTCGAGTACGCATCAACAACAATGAGGAACATTTTTCTCATGAATGGGCCCGCGTAGTCTATGTGAATACGTGACCATGGCCTGGTGGGCCAGGGCCACGGGCTGAGTGGGGCCTCCCTGGGGGCATTGCCCAGCTGGACACACATCGTGCACCTGCGAACACAATGTTCCAGGTCTGCATCAATTCCCGGCCACCATACATGTGATTGGGCAATGGCCTTCATAAGCACGATGCCTGGGTGCTCACTGTGGAGTTCCCTGATGAATGCTTCCCTACCCCTCTGGGGCATGACTACCCGGCTGCCCCATAGTAGGCAGTCGGCTTGGATGGAGAGTTCATCCATCCGTCTGTGAAACGGTCTGACCTCTTCAGGGCATGCTCCGTGTGCGGGTGCCCAATCCCCAGTCAGGACACATTTCTTAATCAGAGATAGGAGGGGATCTCTGCTTGTCCAGGTTTTGATCTGGTGGGCTGTGATGGGGGAGCTTGTGCTGTCAAAGGCATCGACAGCCATGACCATCTCCGTGCTTTGCTCCGCTGCCCCCTCAGTGGTGGCTAGTGGAAGCCTGCTGAGCGCGCCAGCGCAATTTTCGGTGCCTGGCCAGTGCCGTATGGTGTAGTCATACACAGCGAGCGTGAGAGCCCATCTCTGTGCGCGAGCTGACGCATTGGCATTGACAGCTTTGCTGTCGGACAAAAGAGATGTTAACGGCTTGTAGTCCGTTTCTAACTCGAACCTTCTGCCAAAAAGGTACTGGTGCATCTTTTTCACCCCGTAGACACATGCGAGTGCTTCCTTTTGAACCATCCCATATCCCCTTTCTGTTTGGGAGAGCGACCTGGAGGCATAAGCCACAGGTTGGAGTTGGCCCTCATCGTTACTCTGCTGCAACACGCACCCAACCCCATAGGATGATGCATCGCATGTCAAAACCAATTTCTTACAGGGGTCGTACAGGGTCAATAACGTATTAGAACAAAGCAGGTTCTGCGCCCGATTGAAAGCCCGTTCCTGACAGTCCCCCCAAAACCAATTGCAACCCTTACACAGGAGCACGTGTAGCGGCTCCGGCAATGTCCTTAAGTTCGCTAGAAAGTTCCCGAAATAGTTCAATAGTCCCAGAAATGAATGCAACTCTGATGTGTTGCCGGGCCTGGGCGTGCGACGGATCACCTCCGTTTTGGATTCGGTAGGCCGGATCCCATCTGTGGCAACCCTCCTGCCCAAAAACTCGACCTCTGGGGCCAAAAACACACCCTTGGACTTCTTTAGTTGCAGGTCTACCCGGTCCAGTCGGCATAGCACCTCCTCCAGGTTGTGGAGGTGTTCCTCGGTGTCTCGACCCGTGATAAGGATGTCGTCCTGAAATACGATTGTTCCAGGGATGGATTTGAGCAGGCTTTCCATGTTCCTCTGAAAGATAACGGCTGCTTAACGAATGCCAAACGGACACCTGTTGTAGACAAACAGCCCCTTGTGCGTGGTGATGGTGGTCAATAGCTTGGATTCTTCGGCCAGTTCCTGGGTCATGTAGGCAGAAGTGAGGTCCAACTTGGTGAACAGCTTGCCGCCTGCCAGCGTGGCAAAAAGATCCTCCGCTCTCGGAAGCGGGTATTGGTCCTGAAGGGACACTCAGTTGATGGTGGCCTTGTAGTCGCCACAGATCCTGACCGAGCCATCCGTTTTTAGAACAGGGACGATGGGGCTCGCCCAGTCGCTGAATTCAACGGGCGAAATTATGCCCTCTCTTAGCAACCTGTCCAACTCACTCTCAATTTTCTCCCGCATCACATACTGCACAGCTCTGGCTTTGTGGTGCACTGGTGTGGCGTCCGGGGTAATGTGTATCCTTACTTTGGTGCCTTTGAAAGTCCTGACACCAGGTTGAAATAATGGCTCGAACTTTAGTAGGACCTGTGAGCATGAACTTCGCTCCACAGATGAAATGGCATGCACATCCCCCCATTTCCAATTCATCGCGGCTAGCCAGCTCCTCCCCAAAAGCGCGGGACCATTTCCTGGGACAATCCAGAGTGGCAGCTGGTTCTGAGATCCATTATGTGTGACCACCAACTCGCACTGGGATGATCTCTTTGGTGTACGTTCGTAATTGCGTGTCAATGCGTTCTAGTTTGGGTCTGCTAGCTCTGAGTGGCCACAGTTTCTTGAATTGTTGGACACTCATAAGTGACTGGCTGGCTCCTGTGTCCAGCTCCATGTGTACCAGGATGCCGTTTAACAGTACTCTCATCATCATAGGTGGCGTTTTTGTGTATGAGCTGTGGATGTTTGCCACCTGGACCCGCTGAACTTCAGCATCCATTGCTGTGTCCCAGGCATACCCCTGCCTTGCAGACCCCTCTTGTGGTTCATCCACTTCATAAATCAGCCTTGCTGCGGGCTTCCTGCACATCCTGGCTAAATGTCCACTTACGTTACAATTTCTGCAGATGAATTGTTGAAACCTGCAGGTCTTCGCAGCATGTTTACCCCCGCACCTCCAGCATGAGCTGAGATTGTTGTGAACAAAAGAGCTGTTACCAGGCATTCCTCTCTGATTGTCTCTTTGATTACTCTTGAGCACTCTGTTTGTGGGTGTCAATGGTTCCATCCCGGGACGTATTGTCCCTTGTGATGGTGTAAATGTCCGTTCAACCTTCCATTGTCTCTGTTGCGGGCCCACCCTCAAGTCTGTTACTGCCTGGTTGGTGTCGAATTGCCCTTGCCTGCCTGCGGGGTTCTGAGTCACTTTTACCATGTTAACTCCCTGCTCCATCGCCACGTTGGTAGTAGAGTTGCGCGCGTATATGATCTTGGTTTCCTCCTCCCCCGCCATGAAGGTTTGAGCCATCAATGCCGCTGCTTCCAAGGTCAAGTTCTTGGTCTCAATTAGCTTCCTAAAACTCCCAGCATGCCCAATGCCCTCAATGAAGAAATCCCATAACATCTCCCCCCTGCAGGCGTCTGTGAACTTACAGAGGCTGGCCAAGCGCCGAAGGTCCGCAATGAAGTCCGGTATGCTCTGCCCTTCCTGACGTCGGTGCATATAGAATCGGTGTCGGGCCATGTGTATACTACTCGCTGGTTTGCAGTGCTCACCAATCAGTTTGCTGAGCTCCTCGAAGGTCTTGTCCACCGGTTTCTCGGGTGCGAGCAGGTCTTTCATCAGCGCATACGTCTTAGGTCCACAGCTGGTCAGTAGATTCACCCTTCGCTTGTCAACCGATGCCGCTCCCAGCTAGTCCTTCGTGACAAAGCTCTGCTCGAGCCTTTCAAGAAAATCGTCCCAGTCCTCACCAACACAGTTCCTCCGTGCTATCGGTGGCAATTCTCTTGAGTCGTTGATTCCCATTTCTCGTCGCCAAATGTTGTGTCCTTACACACTACAACAAATCAACACGAGGCACATAGTGGAGACAAGGTCACTCTGTGACCTGTACCTTTATTCACAGGACCAGGAAGTGATGACCCTGTGTGGGACCTCCCTTTATATACCT
Source organism: Pristiophorus japonicus (assembly GCF_044704955.1). NCBI lineage: Eukaryota > Metazoa > Chordata > Chondrichthyes > Pristiophoridae > Pristiophorus > Pristiophorus japonicus. The sequence continues at coordinate 140,774,683 of NC_091986.1, forward strand.
GGATGACCAGGTGAGGAGTATCTCCCACAAGTTCACCCCCTGTGGTCAAGGTGTGCATTTCTCAGGTGTATACAGTGTACAGTGTTGTTACATAAAGGTTACAGTTATGCGAGGTTACAAACATGACACCTCAGATAATGAAGCTATCCATGTCCCCATACAGGAAGACCTGGATGACTTTCAGGCTTGGGCTGATGAGTGGCAAGTAACATTTGCGCCACACAAGTGCCAGGCAATGATCATCTACAACAAGAGAGAATCTAACCACCGCCCCTCGACATTCAATGGCATTACCATTGCTAAATCCTCCACCATCAACAAGCAAGCACTCTACGCAGAGCTTCGACACGGTAAGCGAGCCCCAGGTGGGCAGAGGAAACGCTTCAAAGACACCCTTAAAGCCTCCTTGATAAAGTGCAACATCCCCACCGACTCATGGGAATCCCTGGCTCACGACCGCCAAATATGGAGGAAAAGCATCTGGGAGGGCGCTGAGCATCTCGAGTCCCATCGTCGAGAACAAGCAGAAACCAAGCATAGACAGTGGAAGGAGCGTGCGTCAACCCAAGCTTCCCACCCACCCTTTCCTTCAATCATTGTCTGCTCTACCTGTGACAGAGACTGTAGGTCCTGCATTGAACTCCTCAGTCACCTGAGAACTCACTTTTTGAGTGGAAGCAAGTCATCCTCGACTCCGAGGGACTGCTTATGATTGATTAATTGGGGGTCACCATTGACCAGAAACTTAACTGGACCAGTCACATAAATACTGTAGCTACAAGAACAGGTCAGAGTGTCTAACCTCCTGACTTCCCAAAGCCTTTCCACCATCTACAGGGCACAAGTTAGGAATGTGATGGAATACCAGTACGATTGCAGTTCGAGCAGCACTCAAGAAGCTGAACACTATCCAGGACAAAGCAGCCCGCTTAATTGGCACCCCATCCACCACATTAAACATTCAGTCCCTCCACTACTGCGCACCGTGACTGCAGTGTGTACTGTAATAGAGCTCCCCCTAGTGGACTACTGATGTACTGCAACTACTGTTGTAAATAATAAAGTGTCATGTGGCAAAGTCACATGATGACAGTTTCTGTATTAGAGCCACCTTGTAGAATGTGTTTGTTAGTGATGTCATAACGATATATTACATTGGCGATGAGGATAGGATGTCTAGATTCCCTAGCTGAAATTTTTGTTGGTGGATGTTGCTGCCTACCAACAGAGAGACTTTGAGAGGTTCTTTGTTTTGCAGAACAACTAAAAATCCAAGGTAAATTTCAAGCACACTTGGCTGAACTGTCGACACTGTCAGAGTCCAGATGGCCACGCCTATGGGAATAATAGGATGCTTGGATGAGTTTCATCGCAACCGAGAGACTTTCGGAATGTATGTGGAGCGGTTAGGAATGTTTTTCACCGTGAATTGTATCGTCGAAGTCCCCGACAATGAAAACCATAACCGGGAGATTTTAGAAAGGAAATGGGCTATTTTCATGACTGACGCAGGCCCCAAGGTATATGAAACCTTGAAAAATGTATTTGTTCCCGTCAAGCCAAAGTACACGCCATTGACGGCAAACAGTCCTGAGCCCCTGGAAATTGCTGAAAGTTATCGTTTTGGAATATGAGATCAATTAATTGATAGGGTATCAATGAGTACATTGTAGCTTTAAAAAAGCTATCCATCCATTCACTGTCATTTCAGAAACTTTCAGGACTAAGTATTGCGTGACCACTTTGTTTGTGGGATAAAAAATGAAGCAATCAGAAGGAAGTTGTTGACAACCCCTAACTTGACTTTTGATTTAGTTTGTCAGACAGCTATGTTGATGGACATGGCCGACCAGTACTCCCGAGAATTTCGTGCTATTTCCAGTCATCAGGCAACTGAGGTGACTCGCCTGCAGGTTAAAAGTAAAAGGCAGTTGAGCCCCAAGGCCTCAACAACTGACCAAGGTAACAGCGCACTGAAGTCGTGCTATTGGTGCCTGGGACAACACATTGCTGAAAGTTGTCCAGATGTGAAGGCAGTGTGTTTCTTATGTAAGAAAACTGGGCATCTTGCAATGGCATGCTGACTGAAGAGTAAAGCAACTTTCAATGCTAGAAGTAGAAATCACCAGAGACTACAGAGCATTGAAGAGAAGTAACAGGACGAGGAGGTTCTGGAGATACATGTCATCAGGAGCACGAGGGTATCTAACAACAATTTGCGATGTATTGTCATCCAAGTCGACTTTGCCAGAACCAGGATACCCATGGAAATCGCCACTGGTGCATCCATCAGTGTCGTACCAGATTCGCTATATCTTGACAAGTTGAGTGATTTTCCACTGGAGAAATCAAAGATAGAGCTGCGAGGCTACTCAGGAGAGCAAATTCCTGTTGTAGGATCAAATCAGTTAAATACAAGGAGGTTTGCCTCTCATAGTAATGGCAGGAGACAAACCTGCCTTGATAGATAGAAATTGGTTGGGATCACTGAAGCTGGATTGGAATGAGATTTTCACATGTGGAAAAGAGATTTGCTTCAAAAGATGATGTCATCAAGCAGTATCCAAAGGTGTTCCGCCAAACAGGCAGTCTGATCCAAGACTTCAAGGTGAGTGTCAGAGTGCAGAAGGACACTAGACCAGTTTACTGCAAGCCACGTCCCGTACCATACGCATTCAAGGAGAAAGTTGAGCAAGAATTCAAAAGACTCGAAACTGAGAACATTATCTCTAAGGTAGATCTATGTAATTGGGTTACACCCATTGTTCTATTTTTCATACATTGATGAACTACCAGTCACAGCTGAAGAGATTGATAGAGCAACCAAACGTGACCCTGTCAAAGGTGTATGATTACATACCAAATGGATAGCCAAACCAGGTATCAGAGAAAGATATTTATACTTCGTTCGTAGGAATGAATTGTCAGTGGATAAAGATTGTATCATGTAGGGTGCAAGTAGTTATCCCAAATAAGTTCAGGTCCAAATTGTTAGGAGATCTTCATTATCAGCACCTGGGAATGTGCTTGACCAAGAGTTTTGTACACAATTGCTTATGGTGGCCTGGTTTAGCTAAAGATATAGGGGCTGAAATTGCCCCTTCCCTTAAAGCCTGTTAACATCGTAAATTGGCGGCCACGTTGCAGAGTGCAATCGCCGCCGATTTTTGTGTAATGGCCGCCATTATCTAAATTCCGCTCCTGCGGTATCCCGGCAGTGACCCACTCCCCCCTCCTTCCGCTCCGCTGCTGTCGAGCCGTCATAAATGCGTCATCAGAGTGCGTACCGCCGATGTTCCCCCCCGACGACGAAATTTCGCAGAGAAAATCTTCCTCCTGTCGGGCGGTGCCAAAACCTACTTTTTTTACACGGCACAGCAAGGTTGTGGCCTTCTGAAATGGTGCGGCTGTCATTAAAGCGGGGGACGCACTGCCGCTGCCGCCATGTTTTTTTTTGTCAGCTGACTGGCATGTCGGACCGACAATTATGACCCCGGGTTCGGCTTCTTAGGTGCCAGGCCGTTGGCCCGGCCAAAACCCTCTCTGGTGGCTCAGTGGACCGAACTTTAAAAATTGCACAGGCTCTCCCCTTTAAGTGAAGGGGAGAGCCGTGGTGACGTGACACCGTGATGATGTCATCAGCGCTACGAAGCAGCCACTCCGTACCCCCCCCAACTTCCGCCTCTCACGTGTGTTCACCCTACACTACCGCTCCCATTATGAGTGACTTCCGGTCCGCTGGAAAAAAAAGCCAAAGAGCGGATTTTCGCTCAAGAGGCCACCTCATCCACTGCGGCAGTGAAAACAACTGAAATGGGGTGGTTTCCATGGGGGGGGGCAATTTCAGTCCCATAGAGTACATTGTTGGTCAGTGTACAACATGTCAATCAGTGGGCAAGAAACCACCATCAGTACCATTACAGCCATGGAAATGTCCACCCAGGGTGTAACAAAGGTTACATGTAGATTTTGCTGAGCTAGAAGGACAACAATTGTTCATTCTGATTGATAGTCATTCAAAGTGGGTAGATGTGTTTCCGATGCGGAAAATAACAAGTAAATCATTAAACAATTTGTGAAGATTATTTTCTTCATATAGCCTCCCAGAAGAAATTGTGTCTGATAATGGGCTGTAAATTTGTTCGGAAGAATTTGCACAGTTCATGAACAGAGATGGTGTGAAACATACCAAAATGCCACCAAATCACCGTACTTCAAATGGTGCAGGAGAGTGCACAGCACAAATTGTAAAATGTGTCCTCATCAAGCAAATGTTGGAGCCAAATCCAAGGAAGGGGCAGTTGTCGTTGGATCACAAACTAGCAAATTTTCTGATTACTTATCGTAATACTCCTCATACAACTACTGGTAGAACACCAGCAGCGTTGTTTCTCAAATGACAGCTATGAACCAGGTTCTCGTTGTTCAAGCCAAACTTGGCACAGTCAGTAGAAGAGAAACAATTAAGACAGAAAGAGAATCATGATAGAGGTAGAGTAAGAGGGAGAAGTGTGAAATTGAATCAGAAGGTTAGTGTGAAGAACCATCACTATAAATGGTTAAAGTGGTTACCAGGAAGAGTAGTGAAGATTTATGGCCCTCACACATATTTGGTCAAGATGTTTGATCATGGAAGGGTTAGGTTTGTTCACATTGATCCTATTTTACATACAGATGTGGAAGGAGTTGAAAGTTGGAATGATTTGATTATTTCTGATGAGTCTGATAGTCTTGTTACAAGGAGAGTACCAGTAGCAAATCCTACATCAGACATACTAGAAACAAGTCCAAGAGATGTCAGAATTTAAGTCTGAGTTTGAGTCAGGCAGACAAACAGCCTGAAGTTGTAGAGAGTCCAAATGTAGAGTCCAAAAGGATTACCCTTGGAGAAAAACTCTCCTAGGCTCAGCCTAGAAAGAGTCTAAGTTCGACACAAAGTTTGAAAAATTCTGTTCGAGAGAGAAGGTATCCTCTTCGAAACAGAAAACCAGTGGTCAAGTTTGATTTGTAAATATGGAAAAATAAGTTCATATCTTTTGTTGTGTATAACTATGCAAGTTATCTATAATGATTATTCTCTTATAATTACTTCTTCAATATGGAGGGAGAAGTGTAATACAGTTCCCACCAGTGGACTACTGATCCATCTAGTGGACTACTGATGTACTGCAGCTACTGATGTAAATAATAAAGGGTCATGTGGCATTGTCACATGATGACAGTTTCTGTAATAGAGCCATCTTATAGAGTCTGTTTGTTCGTGATGTCATAAGGATATCTATAACATGTATTGCAGCAACTTTCCAGGGCTTCTTCAACAGCACCTCCCAAATACGTGACCTCTACCACCTAGAAGGACAAAGGCAGTTCCCCTCCAAGTCACACACCATTCTGACTTGGAAATGTATTGCAGTTCCTTCATCGTTGCTGGGTCAAAATCATGGAACTCCCTCCCTAACAGCATTATGGGAGTACCTTCACCTCACGGATTGCAGCAGTTCAAGAAGGTGGCTCATCACCACCTTCTCAAGGGCAATTAGTGATGAGCAATAAATGCTGGCCTTGCCAGTGATGCTCACATCCCAGGAATGAATAAAAACATTTTTTACAGTTCCTCTAGACCCATTTTTCATTTCTTTACTTGTCTCATTACCACCCCCTTTTGGCTTGCACCAGCATCCGTTTTGTCATTTAATCACTCTTGCCTTCCACTCAATCACAGACTTTACCTATTGCTCTTTCCTCTCCTCCCTACTTTCTCTGCCTCTGCATTTGCTTAAAATCTGTCACATCTCTAACTTCTTCGAATTATGATGAAAGATCATCGACCTGAAATGTTGGACGGGAAAATCGCTGGGCGGGCTTAACAAACCCCATAAAGGTAAATTAATTTCTACACAGCGAGCTGGAGCCAGCAGTGGTGTCGGGACCCATTACTAACATCGCCCGCCACGGACCTGCCGAGGTTAGCAAAATCATGGCCGTTAACTCCGTTTCTCTTCCCACAGATGCTGTCTAACCTGCTGAGTATTTCCAGCATTTTTTGTTTTTATTTCTTATTTGCCCTGTTTGAATTTTGTGGGCCTGTGGATCCTAAATCAGAAGATCACGCTTGGTTAGTATCAGCAACTTGAGATAGCTATAAATGAGTAGAAACACAGATTTAAACTTTGTATGAAGGATTTTTCACTGGAGTTATGCCAGCTTTCCAGTATGATTCCAGTGGATGGATGCAGAAAATCATGTAAGGATACCCACCTTTGGAATTTTCTTCTGGACGTTATGGGGATGTGGAACATATCTGCCCTAATACAGGCAGGTGCATTAAAATGTGATTTAATTTCTGAAGCTTTCTTACCTCCCTCATCCTCATCACCAACATCCTTTATCTCGCACACTCACACATCTGGATGTAAGAGGAAAAGCCTGTGGTGGCCATCTCACACAAATCACTACATTCTCTTTAACCAGGAAAGTCTTGACCCATCACAACACAGCATAGAGGGGAGACTCTCCAGCCTGTCACCTGAAGAATCTTTGGATAATGATTGAGTAAATCTATAAACGCGTTGTCTTTATTTAGCAAGTTTTTATTCCTATTGTAGGATATTTTCTATATTTAATATTTAGGCTTCTTTTCTCTATTCGGTTTCACAGTTCCTTTTGGGGGATTTTATTTTGTTTTGGAGGGGGTTTTGGTTCCATTCTGTCATTTTTTTGTGTCGTAATGTGCCATTTGCTGATCTGAAAAAGTGTTTGAGGTATCGATGGGGATATTGATTGCTGCCATAAGACATAAAACTACTGAATGTGTAGTGTCTTCATATGCAGGGAATTGGGTGCTGTACTTGTGCACAATCCTAGTAACCAATTGGCAAACACCTACATTTGATCTGGGTGCTCAGTAGCTAGAAGCATGAGTGCTGTGATATTGTGAAAACTGGATTATGTGCTCAAGTCCTGGAGTGGGCCTAGATTTGTTCTGTTTTTTGTGGTTAGGATATAGCTGGACAATTTTCCACATTGCCAGATAGAAACCAATATCATAGCTGTACAGTAATAGCTTGGCTGGGGGGGAAGGATCACGGCCTGCATGTCGTCGTGGAGCAGGCGGAGGATGGTGACATACTTTTGGGGGCATCTGAAACGGAGGAGGACGCTCCATAGACCCTCGCAGTTGACAGTGTCAAAGGCCTTTGTAAAGTCAAAGAAGGCTATGTATAAGGGCTGGCGCTGTTCCCTGCATTTTTCCTGCCGCTGTCGCGCTGCAAAAATCATGTCCGTTGTGCTCCATAGGGGACGAAATCCACACTGCGACTCCGGGAGGAGCTACTCGACCACAGGGAGAAAACGGTTGAGGAGGACTCTAGCGACGACTTTCCCAGTGGCTGATAGCAGGGAGGTTCCTCTCTAGTTGCCATAGTTGGACGTCCCCTTTTTTAAAGATGGTCACGATCACTGCATCTCTAAGATCTCCCGGCATGCTCTCTGTCATGTATGTAAATGCTGTTTGTAGCCACCAGATGGTGTCATTGTTGGAGGCCACTGAGCAGCACGCACATGGTATAAAAGACCAGCCATTTTGTGAGTCAGGCACTTTGGACCATAATAAAGCAGAACAAGGTTGTACCTTGTTCAGTTAAACAGTACTTAGTTTGAACCTTTATTGCATACATAACATTTGGCGATGAGAATACAAGAACCTTTGTTTGCAAAATGAGCACAATTGGACTTTTAGAGCGATTCGTGGAGGGAGAAGATTGGGCAGACTTTGTGAGCTGTTTGAACCAGTACTTCGTGGCCAACAAAATGAAGGGGGTCGATGATGCAGATCGGTGCCGGGCCGTGTTCCTCACTGTGTGCGGTTCAAAGATCTACAGTCTGATAAAGAATCTACTCATGCCTAGTGATCCAACAGAGAAAACGTACAAGGAGTTGTGTACATTGGTACAGGAGCACCTCAAGCCAGACGACAGCATCATCATCTCGAGATACAGGCTTTATGTACATGTTCGATCGGAGGGTCAGAGCGCGGCAGAATTCATTGCCGACCTGGGACATCTAGCGGGACCGTGCAAGTTCGGGACGGTGTTGGCAGACATGCTGCGGGACTTCTTTGTTATCGGTATCAACCGCGAGATGATCCTGCGCAAACTTCTGCCGGTGGAGGAGTTGGATTTAAAAAGGACATCCAGTTCGCTCAATCATGTATGACGACGTACAGGAGTTTAAAGCAAATATCGGTGAAGAACCGAACCTCGGCAAGTACTGTAAATCTGATTAATTCGCCGTTCGGCAGAGCAGCACATGTTCGGGCCTATCCGGCTGCGTTCGCGAAACCTGTGGCTGCCCAAAGTCCCCCAGCAGGAATGTATCTGACTTCGCCGTGTTGGCTTTGTGGGGGAAATCATCGGCACCAGCAGTGCTGATTTAAGCAATATAGTTGCAAAGCTGTCTGAGAGTGGGGCATCTCCAGCGCAAGTGTCCGCAGATGAGCAAGCAAGCTGTGACGCACCACGTGGAGGACGAGAGTCAGACTAGCGCAGATCCGGATACGCAATCCGAGATGCCAGAGGGTGAAGTGTATGGACTGTACTCTTTCATAACCAAGAGTAAACTAATTTTGATGAAAATGAAGTTTAACAGGATACCGGTATCGATGGAACTGGACACAGGGGCGAGTCAATCGATCATGAATGAGAGGGCATTTAATAAGCTGTGGGATACTAAGACTGTGAGGCGCAGGCTGAGCCCTGTTAACACCAAGCTATGCACGTACACCAAAGAACTGATAAAGGTGATTGGCAGTGCACAAATTAATGTGTCATATAACGGTGCGGTTCACGAGTTACCGCTGTGGATTGTTCCAGGCAATAGCCCACGCTGCTCGGCAGGAGCTGGTTGGAGAAAATCAGATGTGACTGAAACGACATAAAGGCGTTGTCATCGGAGGAAGATACATGTGCCTAAGTATTGAGCAAGTTCCCCTCGCTGTTCGAACTGGGTATCGGCAACTTCACGGGAGCCAAGGTGCAGATCCACGTGGACTCAGATGCAAGACCCGTCCATCATAAAGCTCGTGCAGTGCCGAATATGATGAGGGAGAAGATTGAAATTGAACTGGACAGACTCCAGCATGAAGGGATCATATCATATCACCAGTCGAATTTAATGAATGGGCCAGCCCCATTGTTCCTGTGCTGAAAAGTGATGGCACAGTCAGAATCTGTGGAGACCACAAGGTTATGATCAACAGGATTTCGAAACAAGATCAGTACCCACTGATGACTTGTTTGCGACGCTAGCTGGAGGGAAGTCATTCAAAAAACTGGACTTGATGTTGGCCTATATGACGCAGGACTTGGTTGAGATGTCGAAGAGACGTATGTGCATTAACATGCACAAAGGACTATTTATTTACCACAGGTGCCATTTGGAATTCGCTCAGCTGCAGCAATATGCCAGAGGAGTATGGAAAGTCTACTGAAGTCCATTTCAGAACCAAGATGACATCCTTATCACGGTCATGACTCCAAGAAGCACCTGAACAACTTGGAAGAGGTACTACTGCATTTGGACAGAGTGGGACTCAGACTTAAACGCTCGAAGTGCGTCTTCATGGCACCGGAGGTCGAATTCCTTGGGAGGAAAATGGCCGCTGATGTCATCAGACCTACTGACGTGAAAACCAAAGCCATCAAGAATGCACCCAAGCCACAGAACGTGATAGAGCTGCGTTCGTTCCTGGATCCACTCAACTACTTTGGAAACTTTCTACCTAAATTGAGCACCTTACTTGAACCACTACACATGCTATTGAGAAAAGGCAACAACTGGGTGTGGGGCGCATTGCAAGACAGAGCTTTCGAGAAAGCCACCAATCTGCTTTGCTCGAACAAGCTGCTGGTGCATTATGACCCACGTAAACGTTTAGTTTGGCCTGTGATGCATCGTCATATGGAATTGGTTGCGTGTTACAACAAGCCAATGAGTCGGGGAAACGTTAACCTGTCACGTATGCATCCAAAAGTTTGTCTAAAGCAGAAAGAGCCTACATTATGGTAGAAAAAGAAGCTTTAGCGTGTGTGTACGGTGTTAAAAATTATGCATCAATACCTGTTCGGTCTGAGGTTTGGATTAGAGACCGAACACAAGCCACTCATTTCGTTGTTTTCCGAGAGCAAAGGTATCAATACCAACGCTTCAACCCGCATCCAAAGGTGGGTGCCGACATTATCTGTCTATGATTATGTCATTCGCCACAGACCTTGCACGGAGAATTGTGCTGATGCTTTGAGCCGGTTGCCGTTGCCCACACCAGAGGTGGAAACGCCACAACCGGCAGATTTAATATTAATCATGGAAGCTTTTGAGAGTGAAGGTACTCCTGTCACGGCTCAACAAGTTAAGACCTGGGCCAGCCAGGACCTGATATTATTGGTGGTAAAGGGTTGCATCCTCAAAGGGATTGGTCTGCCATACCTAAGCAAATGTGCGAGGAGGCCAAACCGTACATTCGTCGCAAGGACGAACTGTCTATTCAAGCAGATTGCATATTGTGGGGCAATCATGTTGTAATGCCTAAGAAAGGGAGAAAGAAGTTTGTGCGTGAGTTATACAGCACACATCCTGGTATAGTGATGATGAAGGCCATCGCCAGGTCCCACGTATGGTGGCCGGGAATTGATTCTGAGCTGGAAGCATGCGTGCATCAGTGCAACACCTACAACTCTTTTGGGTTGAAGACAATTAAACATTAATCAAGTGTCCCCTGAATAAAGGGCGGGGGCGGGGGCGGGGGGGGGGTACACTCCAAACACTTTTCAAGTGCCCTTTTTTGGATTTTTTTTGTTATTTTTTGGGGGGGGGGGGAGGTTTTGGCCAGTAAAACCACAAATTATACATGTGCCCCCTGTGCAACACCTACATGCAGCTCAGCAAAGCACCAGCGGAATCGCCATTGAGTCTGTGGTTATGGCCATCAAAAACCTTGGTCCAGAATCCATGTAGATTTTGCAGATCCCTTCCTGGGCAAGATGTTTTTAGTGGTGGTGGATGCTTATTCGAAGTGGATAGAATGCATAATCATGTCATCCAGACACATGGTCTGTCTGACATAGTGGTGAGCGACAATGGGTGGTGCTTCACCAGTCAGGAGTTTCAGGAGTTTGTAAAACTTAACGGCATAAAACATATAAGGCCAGCACCGTTCAAGCCTGCGTTTATCGGGCAAGCTGAACGTGCCATACAAATTATCAAGCAAAGCATGAGGAGAGTAGCCCAAGGGTCACTGCAGACCCACTTGTCCTGCATAATGCTGAGTTCCGCCAGAGGGACAAATACAAAGCATCGTGGCAACACCCTCGCTCCAAACATTGGTACCTGCTTGACGATGTCATCATCCGAGCCAGGGATCACAAGGATGTGCACATCACCTTCGCCATGAGAGGACCTGATGACTGCTGGATGGACCACCGCCTTATCCGATCCATTATTGACATCAACATAGCCCCAAAGCGGAGGGGGCAGCAGAAGCAGTGCCGCAAAAAAGTCAATGACGGGGCAATTAAGGACCCAGCTAAGAGAGCCCTATACAGTCAGCGCCTCACAGCTAATCTGGCGTGCCTTGATGACCCCGAGACACAGAATGCCCACAGCGCTTGGTCTGCCCTCCAGGCCTCCATAACCAGTGCCTGCAAATAGATGCTCGGTCACTCAACCAGGAAACACCAGGACTGGTTTGATGAGAATGATCAGGAGATTCAAGAGCTACTAGGTCGCAAGCACAGGGCATTTCTGAGTATTAAACAACAATCCAACTTGGGAGCCACAAAGCAGCATTACAGACGGCTCAAGGCTGAGGTCCAACAAAAAACCCGGGACCTAAAGAACAGGTGGTGGATGGAGAAAGCACAGGAGATACAGCAGCTGGCCGACAGCTATGATTTGCGAGGCTTCTTCATCACAGTCAAGGCCACCTTCGGTCCAAACACCCAAGGCCCTATCCCGCTGCTGGCCAAGAACGGGGAAACACTCATCAAGGACACCGAGGCGGTCAGGGCTCGCTGGATGGAGCACTTCGAAGATCTCCTGAATCGAGACTCTGCCTTTGACTCAAGTGTTCTTGACTCCATTCAGCAGCATGCTATCTGCCACCACCTCAGTAAGACCCCAACACTGCACGAGGTAGAAAAAGCCATAAGACAGCTAAAAAACAACAAGACTACGGGAGCGGATGGAAGCCCTGCTGAGGCACTGAAGTATGGCGAAGAGGCACTGTTGGCACGAATACATGACCTCATCTCTCTCATCTGGAGGGAGGAGAGTGTTATGTATGCAATAAAGGTACAAACTGAACACTGTTTAACTGAACAAGCTACACCCTTGTTCTGCTTAATACGGCCCAAAATGCCTGACTCACAAAATGGCTGGCCTTTTATACCAGAGTAGCACAATGTGCGTGCTGCTCAGTGGCCTCCAACAATGACACCATCTGGTGGCTACAAACAGCATGTACCTACATGACAATACCCTCCCCTGAGATCTTATCACAGTCATTCACAGGTTGAGACGGTCCGGTGCGTTACACTCCCGGGTTGAATGTCTCAGTTCGATTCCGGCCTTGGGTGAATGTACGGAGTCTATTGTGGCTGGTGGCTGGATGGCTGACTTGTTGAGGGTGGCAGTAGCCATGGCAGGAATTGAAAGTCCATTTTTATTGAACAAGTCCGTGATGGAAATTCCGGATTCACTGATGACCCTTAAGTCCACGGAAGACTGCTGGTAGGTTGGTTGGTCGTCAACAGCTTCTTCGTCTGAATGCTCTGGCTCGTCTGTGTGCCTTAGCTTTGTTTGGTCCATGTGTTTCCTGCAAGTTTGCCCATTCTTGAGCTTAATAACAAATACTCTGTTGCCCTCCTTGGCCATGACCGTACCAGCGATCAATTTGGGACCCTGACCATAGTTCAACACATATACAGGATCATTAACAGAAATCTCGCGTGACACAGTTGCGCGATCGTGGTACCCTTGTTGACTCTGTCTTCTGTATTCAACATGATTACTTAAATCCAGGTGTACAAGAGATAACTTGGTCTTAAGACCTCTTTTCATCATGAGTTCAGCAGGCGAGACCCCTGTGAGTGTGTAGGGTCTTGTGTTGGTGATGACAAGTTCATGTTCTAGACATTTTGTCAGGAGTAGGGTACCGCTGAAATTGGCTTTCATTACTCCCTCTCTGCCAATCACGCTTCCCCAGAGGTCTGTGGGTCCTCCGCCTGCTCCACGATGACATGCAGGCCGTGATCCTTACCAACGGATCCATCACAGACCTAGGGGGAGTGTTTGCTAGTGCTGTTGGGGAGGAGTTCAACTAATATGGCAGGGGGATGGGAACCAATGCAGGGAGACAGAGGGAAACAAAAAGGAGGCAAAAGCAAAAGACAGAAAGGAGATGAGGAAAAGTGGAGGGTAGAGAAACCCAAGGCAAAGAACAAAAAGGGACACTGTACAGCAAAATTCTAAAAGGACAAAGGGTGTTAAAAAAACAAGCCTGAAGGCTTTGTGTCTTAATGCAAGGAGTATCTGCAATAAGGTGGATGAATTAACTGTGCAAATAGATGTTAACAAATATGATGTGATTGGGATTATGGAGACGTGGCTCCAGGATGATCAGGTCTGGGAACTCAACATCCAGGGGTATTCAACATTCAGGAAGGATAGAATAAAAGGAAAAGGAGGTGGGGTAGCATTGCTGGTTAAAGAGGAGATTAATGCAATAGTTAGGAAAGACATTAGCTTGGATGATGTGGAATCTATATGGATAGAGATGCAGAACACTAAAGGGCAAAAAACGTTAGTGGGAGTTGTGTACAGACCTCCAAACAGTAGTAGTGATGTTGGGGAGGGCATCAAACAGGAAATTAGGGGTGCATGTAATAAAGGTGCAGCAGTTATAATGGGTGGCTTTAATATGCACATAGATTGGGCTAGCCAAACTGGAAGCAATACGGTGGAGGAGGATTTCCTGGAGTGCATAAGGGATGGTTTTCTTGACCAATATGTCGAGGAACCAACTAGGGGGGAGGCCATCTTAGACTGGGTGTTGTGTAATGAGAGAGGATTAATTAGCAATCTCATTGTGCGAGGCACCTTGGGGAAGAGTGACCATAATATGGTGGAATTCTGCATTAGGATGGAGAATGAAATAGTTAATTCAGAGACCATGGTCCAGAACTTAAAGAAGGGTAACCTTGAAGGTATGAGGAGTGAATTGGCTAGGATAGATTGGCGAATGATACTTAAGGGGTTGACTGTGGATGGGCAATGGCAGACATTTAGAGACCGCATGGATGAACTACAACAATTGTACATTCCTGTCTGGCGTAAAAATAAAAAAGGGAAGGTGGCTCAACCGTGGCTATCAAGGGAAATCAGGGATAGTATTAAAGCCAAGGAAGTGGCATACAAATTGGCCAGAAATTGCAGCGAACCCGGGGACTGGGAGAAATTTAGAACTCAGCAGAGGAGGGCAAAGGGTTTGATTAGGGCAGGGAAAATGGAGTACGAGAAGAAGCTTGCAGGGAACATTAAGGCGGATTGCAAAAGTTTCCATAGATATGTAAAGAGAAAAAGGTTAGTAAAGACAAACGTAGGTCCCCTGCAGTCAGAATCAGGGAAAGTCATAACGGGGAGCAAAGAAATGGCAGACCAATTGAACAAGTACTTTGGTTCGGTATTCACTAAGGAGGACACAAACAACCTTCCAGATATAAAAGGGGTCAGAGGGTCTAGTAAGGAGGAGGAACTGAGGGAAATCTTTATTAGTCGGGAAATTGTGTTGGGGAAATTGATGGGATTAAAGGCCGATAAATCCCCAGGGCCTGATGGACTGCATCCCAGAGTACTTAAGGAGGTGGCCTTGGAAATAGCAGATGCATTGACAGTCATTTTCCAACATTCCATTGACTCTGGATCAGTTCCTATCGAGTGGAGGGTAGCCAATGTAACCCCACTTTTTAAAAAAGGAGGGAGAGAGAAAACAGGGAATTATAGACCGGTCAGCCTGACCTCAGTAGTGGGTAAAATGATGGAATCAATTATTAAGGATGTCATAGCAGCGCATTTGGAAAGAGGTGACATGATAGGTCCAAGTCAGCATGGATTTGTGAAAGGGAAATCATGCTTGACAAATCTTCTGGAATTTTTTGAGGATGTTTCCAGTAAAGTGGACAAGGGAGAACCAGTTGATGTGGTATATTTGGACTTTCAGAAGGCTTTCGACAAGGTCCCACACAAGAGATTAATGTGCAACGTTAAAGCACATAGGATTGGGGGTAGTGTGCTGACGTGGATTGAGAACTGGTTGTCAGACTGGTAGCAAAGAGTAGGAGTAAATGGGTACTTTTCAGAATGGCAGGCAGTGACTAGTGGGGTACCGCAAGGTTCTGTGCTGGGGCCCCAGCTGTTTACATTGTACATTAATGATTTAGACGAGGGGATTAAATGTAGTATCTCCAAATTTGCGGATGACACTAAGTTGGGTGGCAGTGTGAGCTGCGAGGAGGATGCTATGAGGCTGCAGAGTGAATTGGAGAGGTTAGGTGAGTGGGCAAGTGCATGGCAGATGAAGTATAATGTGGATAAATGTGAGGTTATCCACTTTGGTGGTAAAAACAGAGAGACAGACTATTATCTGAATGGTGACAGATTAGGAAAAGGGGAGGTGCAACGAGACCTGGGTGTCATGGTGCATCAGTCATTGAAGGTTGGCATGCAGGTACAGCAGGCGGTTAAGAAAGCAAATGGCATGTTGGCCTTCATAGCGAAGGGATTTGAGTACAGTGGCAGGGAGGTGTTGCTACAGTTGTACAGAGCCTTGGTGAGGCCACACCTGGAGTATTGTGTACAATTTTGGTTTCCTAACTTGAGGAAGGACATTCTTGCTATTGAGGGAGTGCAGCGAAGATTCACCAGACTGATTCCTGGGATGGTGGGACTGACCTATCAAGAAAGACTGGATCAACTGGGCTTGTATTCACTGGAGTTCAGAAGAATGAGAGGGGACCTTATAGAAATGTTTAAAATTCTGACGGGTTTAGACAGATTTGATGCAGGAAGAATGTTCCCAATGTTGGGGAAGTCCAGAACCAGGGGTCACAGTCTAAGGATAAGGGGTAAGCCATTTAGGACCGAGATGAGGAGAAACTTCTTCACCCAGAGAGTGGTGAACCTGTGGAATTCTCTACCACAGAAAGTAGTTGAGGCCAATTCACTAAATATATTGAAAAGGGAGTTAGATGAAGTCCTTACTACTAGGGGGATCAAGAGGTATGGTGAGAAAGCAGGAAGGGGGTACTGAAGTTGCATGTTCAGCCATGAACTCATTGAATGGCGGTGCAGGCTAGAAGGGCCGAATGGCCTACTCCTGCACCTATTTTCTATATTTCTATGTTTCTATGTAGACCAAATCCACGTCCGGACTGGGGTCAAGCAGGACTGCGTCATCGCCCCAACCCTCTTCTCAATCTTTCTCGCTGCCACGCTCTACCTCACAGTCAACAAGCTCTCTGCTGGCGTGGAACTAAACTACAGAACCAGTGGGAACTTGTTCAACCTTCACCGTCTCCAGGCCAGGTCCAAGACCACCATAACCTCTGTCGTCGAGCTACAGTATGCAGATGACGCCTGCGTCTGCGCACATACAGAGGCTGAACTCCAGGACATAGGCGACGTATTTATTGAGGCATACGAAAGCATGGGCCTTATGCTAAACATCCGTAAGACAAAGGTCCTCCACCAGCCTGTCCTCGCTGCACAGCACTGTCGTCTCCGGTTATCAAGATCCATGGCGTGGCCCTGGACAATGTGGACCACTTCCCTTATCTCGGGAGCCTCCTATCAACAAGAGCAGGCATTGATGATGAGATCCAACACTGCCCTCCAGTGCGCCAGTGCAGCCTTCGGCCGTCTGAGGAAAGGCCAGGCCTTCAAAACTGTCACCAAGCTCATGGTCTACATGGCTTTAGTAATACCCACCCTCCTGTATGGCTCAGAAACATGGACCACGTACAGTAGACACCTCAAGTCGCTGGAGAAATACCACCAATGATGTCTCCGCAAGATCCTACAAATCCCCTGGGAGTACAGACGCACCAACATTAGTGTCCTCGACCAGGCCAACATCCCCAGCATTGAAGCACTGACCACACTTAATCAGCTTCACTGGGCAGGCCACATAGTTCGCAGGCCAGACACGAGACTCCCAAAGCAAGCGCTCTACTCGGAACCACTTCATGATAAATGAGTCAAAGGTGGGCGGCGGAAACATTAGAAGGACACCCTCAAAGCCTCCTTGATAAAATACAGCATCCCCACCAACACCTGGGAGTCCCTGGCCAAAGACCACCCTAAGTAGAGGAAGTGCATCCGGGAAGGCACTGAGCACCTTGAGTGTCATCGCTGAGAGCATGCAGAAATCAAGCGCAGGCTGCAGAAAGAGTGTGCGGCAAACCAATCCCACCCACCCTTTCCCGCAACGACTATTTGTCCCACCTGTGACAGAGACTGTGGTTCTCGTATTGGACTGTAGAGCCAGCTAAGAACTCATGTTAAGAGTGGAAGTAAGTCTTCCTCGATTCTGAGGGACTGCCTATGATGATGATGGATGAGGGCTGGGGGGACAACTACTTCTGATGTGCAAGTCTTCAGAACTTCAGCCAACATCATAGGCAGTGAGTTCTTTGGTGGCTGAACAGTCCAATACGAGAGCCACAGACTCTCAGGTGGAACAGATAGTTGTTGAGGGAAGGATAGTTGTTGTAGTCCAGTGCACTCAACAGTGTGATAGAGGTGTACCGATGGATGTGGTGTAATTAGATTTCCAAAAGGCATTCGATAAGGTGCCACACAAAAGGTTACTGCAGAAGATAGAGGTATGCGGAGTCAGAGGAAATGTATTAGCATGGATAGAGAATTGGCTGGCGAACAGAAAGCAGAGAGTCGGAATAAATGGGTCCTTTTCGGGTTGGAAATGGGTGGTTAGTGGTGTGCCACAGGAATCGGTGCTGGGACCACAACTGTTTACAATATACATCGATGACCTGGAAGAGGGGACAGAATGAAGTGTAACAAAATTTGCAGATGACACAAAGATAAGTGGGAAAGCGGGTTGTGTAGAGGACACAGAGAGGCTGTAAAGAGATTTAGATAGGTTAAGCGAATGGGCTAAGGTTTGGCAGATGGAATACAATGTCGGAAAGTGTGAGGTCATCCACCTTGGGAAAAAAAACAGTAAAAGGGAATATTATTTGAATGGGGAGAAATTACAACATGCTGAGATGCAGAGGGACCTGGGGATCCTTGTGCATGAATCCCAAAAAGTTAGTTTGCAGGTGCAGCAGGTAATCAGGAAGGCGAATGGAATGTTGGCCTTCATTGTGAGAGGGATGGAGTACAAAAGCAGGGAGGTCCTGCTGCAACTGTATAGGGTATTGGTGAGGCCGCACCTGGAGTACTGCATGCAGTTTTGGTCACCTTACTTAAGGAAGGATATACTGGCTCTGGAGGGGGTACAGAGATGATTCACTAGGCTGATTCCGGCGATGAGGGGGTTACCTTATGATGATAGATTGAGTAAACTGGGTCTTTACTCGTTGGAATTCAGAAGGATGAGGGGTGATCTTATAGAAACATTTAAAATAATGAAAGGGATAGACAAGATAGAGGCAGAGAGGTTGTTTCCACTGGTCGGGGAGAACTAGAGGGCACAGCTTCAAAATACGGGGGAGCCAATTTAAAACCGAGTTGAGAAGGAATTTCTTCTCCCAGAGGGTTGTGAATCTGTGGAATTCTCTGCCCAAGGAAGCAGTTGAGGCTAGCTCATTGAATGTATTCAAGTCACAGATAGATAGATTTTTAACCAATAAGGGAATTAAGGGTTATGGGGAGCGGGCGGGTAAGTGGAGCTGAGTCCACGGCCAGATCAGCCATGATCTTGTTGAATGGCGGATCAGGCGCGAGTGGCTAGATGGCCTACTCCTGTTCCTAATTCTTATGTTCTTATGTTCTTATGTGTGGAATGAACATCTATGATATGGGCACCTCAGGAGTGTGCTGAGCGAACACTTCAATGTTAGTTTTTGCATCTGTGCTCTGCTCCAGCATAGTTGAAGATCGGGATGTTCATGGAGCCTCTAAAGATCATAGAATCATGGAATAATACACCACAGAAAGAGGCCATTTGGCTCATCATGCCTGTGCGGCTCTTTGCTAGAGCTGTCCAATTAATCCCACTCCCATGCTCTTTCCCCATAGCCCTGTATTTTTTTCCTTCAAGTATTTATCCAATTAACTTTTGATGGTTACTATTGACTTTGCTTCCACCACCCGTTCAGACATTGCATTCCAAATCACAACTCACTTTGTAAAAAAATAATTCCTCATGTTGCTTCTGATTCTGTTGCCAATCACCTTAAATCTGTGTTTTCTGGTTATCAACCCTTCTGCCACTGGAAACAGTTTTTCCTTATTTACTTTAAACAAACAAATCTCTTAACCTTCTCTGCTCTAAGAACGACCCAGCTACTCTAGTATTTTCACTTAACTGAAGTCCCTCATCCCTGGTACAATTCTAGTAAATCACTTCATAGAAACATAGAAACATAGAATTTATGTGCAGGAGTAGGCCATTCGGCCCTTCGAGCCTGCACCGCCATTCAATAAGATCATGGCTGATCATTCAACCTCAGTACACCTTTCCTGCTTTCTCTCCATACCCCTTGATCCCTTTAGCCATAAGGGCCATAACTAACTCTCTTTTGAATATATCCAACGAACTGGCCTCAACAACTTTCTGCGGTAGAGAACTCCACAGATTAACAACTCTCTGAGTGAAGAAGTTTCTCTTCATCTCGGTCCTTAATGGCTTACCCCTTATTTTTAGACTGTGACCCTTGGTTCTGAACTTCCACAGCATCGGGAATATTCTTCCTGCCTCTAAGACGTCCAATCCCTTCAGAGTTTTATATGTTTCTATGAGATCCCCTCTCATTCTTCTAAACTCCAGTGAATACAAGCCCAGTCGATTCACTCACTCCTCCTATGTCAGTCCTGCCATCCCGGGAATCAGTCTGGTGAACCTTCGCTGCACTCCCTCAATAGCAAGAATGTCCTTGCTCAGATTAGGAGACCAAAACTAAACACAATATTCCAGGTGTGGCCTCACCACGGCCCTGTACAACTGCAGTAAGACCTTGCTGCTCCTATACACAAATCCTCTAGCTATGAAGGCCAACAAGCCAGTTGCCTTCTTCACCGCCTGCTGTACCTGCTTGCCAACTTTCAATGACTGATGTACCATGACACCAGGTCTCGTTGCACCTCCCCTTTTCCTAATCTGTCACCATTCAGATAATATTCTGCCTTCCTGTTTTTGCCACCAAAGTGGATAACCTCACATTTATTCACATTATCCACATGCATTTGCCCACTCACCTAACCTGTCCAAGTCACCCTGCAGCCTCTTAGCATCCTCATCACAGCTCACACCACCACCCAGCTTTGTGTCATCTGCAAACTTGGAGATATTACATTCAATTCCTTCATCTAAATCGTTGATGTATATTGTAAATAGCTGGGGTCCCAGCACTGAGCCCTGCGGCACCCCACTGGTCACTGCCTGCCATTCTGAAAAGGACCCGTTTATCCCGACTCTCTGCTTCCTGTCTGCCAACCAGTTCTCTATCCACGTCAATACATTACCCCCAATACCATGTGCTTTAATTTTGCACACTAATCTCTTGTGTGGCACCTTGTCAAAAGCCTTTTGAAAGTCCAAATAGACCATATCTACTGGTTCTCCCTTGTCCACTCTACTAGTTACATCCTCAAAAAATTCTAGAAGATTTGTCAAGCATGATTTCCCTTTCATAAATCCATGCTGACTTGGACCGATCCTGTCACTGCTTTCCAAATGCGCTGCTATTTCATCATTAATAATTGATTCCAACATTTTCCCCACTACTGATGTCAGGCTAACTGGTCTATAATTACCTGTTTTCTCTCTCCCTCCTTTTTTAAAAAGTGGTGTTACATTAGCTACCCTCCAGTTCATAGGAACTGATCCAGAGTCAATAGAATGTTGGAAAATGATCACCAATGCATCCACTGTTTCTCGGGCCACTGTCTTAAGTACTCTGGGATGCAGACTTTCAGGCCCCGGGGATTTATCGGCCTTCAATCCCATCAATTTCCCTAACACAATTTCCTGACTAATAAGGATTCCCTTCAGTTCCTCCTTCTCTCTAGATCCTCGGACCCCGAGTATTTCCGGAAGGTTATTTGTGTGAAGACAGAACCAAAGTATTTGTTCAATTTGTTCCCCATTATAAATTCACCTGATTCTGACTGCAAGGGACCTACGTTTGCCTTCACTAACCTTTTTCTCTTCACATATCTATAGAAGCTTTTGCAGTCAATTTTTATGTTCCCTGCAAGCTTCCTCTCATACTCTATTTTCCCTCTCCTAATTAAACTCTTTCTCCTCCTCTGCTGAATTCTAAATTTCTCCCAGTCCTCAGGTTTGCTGCTTTTTCTGGCCAATTTATATGCCTCTTCCTTAGAGGCATAATATCCCTAATTTCCCTTGTTAGCCACGGTTGAGCCACCTTCCCCGTTTTATTTTTACTCCAGTCAGGGATGTACAATTGTTGAAGTTCATGCATGTGATCTATAAATGTCTGCCATTGCTTATCCACCGTCAACCCTTTAAGTATCATTTGCCAGTCTATCCTAGCCAATTCACATCTCATGCCATCGAAGTTACCTTTCCTTAAGTTCAGGACCCTAGTCTCTGAATTAACTGTGTCACTCTCCATCTCAATAAAGAATTCTACTATATTATGGTCTCTGTTCCCCAAGGGGCCTCGCACAACAAGATTGCTAATTAGTCCTCTCTCATTACACATCACCCAAGTAAATCATGAGGAGGATAGTAACAGAGTTATGGAGGACCTAGACAGATTGGTGAAATGGGCAGACTCATGGCAGATGAAATTTAATGCAGAGAAGTATGAAGTGATACATTTTAATAGGAAGAATGAGGAGAGGCAATATAAATTAAATGATACAATTTTAAAGGGGGTGCAGGAACAGAAAAACCTGGGGCAGGGGGAGAGGGTGTGGGTTGTATGTCCATAGTCTTTGAAGGTGGGAGGACAAGTTGAGAAGGTTGTTAAAAAAGCATAAGGTATCCTTGGTTTTATTAATAAAGACATAGCGTGCAAAAGGAAATGCTATGCTAAACCTTTCTAAAACACTGGTTAAACCTCAGCTGGAGTATTATGTTCAAATCTGGGCACCACACTTTAGGAAGCATGTCATGGGATTACGGAGACATGGTTCCAGGGTGACCAAGGCTGGGAACTCAACATCCAGGGATATTCAATATTCAGGAAGGATAGATAGAAAGGAAAGGAAAGGTGGGGTAGCGTTGCTGGTTAAAGAGGAAATTAATGCAATAGTACCTGAGGGCCAAGAAATTGCCAAGTATGCTGCACACTTAAGAAGACTATGCACCGTGTGAGTTTAGCGACCACCTTAATGAAGCACTAAGGGACATATTTGTCATCAGAATCGGCCACGAAGGCCTCTTACACAAATTGCTCTTGGCTGACATCACGGTCACCCTGCAGAAAGCAATTCAAGTGAGCCTGGCCTACATGGTTTCGGCCTGTGACTCCAGGTGAATACTGACCCAGGACTCTAAACCGGCAAGTGCAGTGCACCGCATGGACAGTTCTAAAGGCAAAAATGCTGCCCCGAGTCCTGCAACCCTGAGTCCGCCACATGGGGCAAACCGGATGGCCCCGTGCTGGCGCTGTGGAGGAAACCACAGGGCCCACCAGTGCCGCTACAAAGACTATGCATGCAAAGGCTGCAAAGAAAAAGGGCACCTTCAGAGAATGTGCAGAAAAGGCTGTACTCACTGTGTCTCTGATGAGTTGGCTAATCCCCGGGGCTCCGACACAGATGAAGATGAAGCTGCCCAAACCCTGGGAGAAGAGTATGGAATCTTTACCTGCTCCACCAGAAGTTCTCCGTGGATGATGGAAGTGGACATCGACGGGGTCCCAGTCTCCATGGAAATCGACACAGGGGCGAGCCAGTCTGTGATGAGCCAAAAGACCTTTGAAAAAATTTGGAGGAATCCTGCCACTCGGCCACAACTGCCTCCTGTCCAGGCAAAGCTGCTCACCTATACCAAAGGTAAAATCCAAATCGTTGGCAGTGTGGACATCCAGGTCTCCCAGGGTGGCGTGTTGCACCAACTCCCCCTGTGGATTGTAGCCGCGACGGTCCCACACTGCTGGGCAGGAATTGGATGAACCGGGTCTACATCAGGTAAAGCGATGCTGTGGAAGAAAAGAGCACCACAGCCTGCCTGCAGCAAGACCACAAATTGGCTGCAGCACCACAAGCATGTGGAAGAAAAGAGCACCAAAGCCTGCCTGCAACAAGGCCACAAAATGACTGCAGCACCACAAGCATGTGGAAGAAAAGAGCACCACAAAATGGCTGCAGCACCACAAGCAGCAGACCTGCATTCAAAATGGCCTCCTCCATGCCACGAGTCAACATGAAGGAGCATCATGTGACATTGAGCGGCCAATCAGATTTGAAGGCTCCCTTAAAGGAGACAGGTAACAAAAAAAATTTAAAGGGGAAGTTCCAACTATTTGAGTACACAGACTTTAAAGCTAAAGATGCAATTAAAGGGTACAAGTATGAAAATGTATGCAATGTAACCATGAATTGTGATGCTGGTTTAACTAATGTGACTAATGAAATGAATGCAGGTGTCAGTAAGATTAAGAACAAGTTTATTATGCTGAACAATAATGATAGAGATTGTGAAATGCCTAATGTAACCATGTCTGTTGAAACCAGGACACCCAAAAGTGATGCAAGTGCTAGAATGTATAATGAAGGCTCGACTATGTGTGATCAGAGCCAAAGTGTCATGTATACTGGTAGGACACTGCCAAAGGACATTGGGTCCTACAGGGACCATGCTGATGCCAATGGAATCCCCCTGTGGGAGACCCCCAGGTCCAGCAGGCTACCTGACCATGTAGCCTGGACCTTTGGAACGAATGTGATGCCCCTTGCAGGACACACACATAGGCAGGGGGAACAGACCCACTACAGGGACAGTGGTCAATGGGCAGCCCAACCACCACCAATAGCAACCTGCACCAGACCAGCTCTACTGCCCCTGGCCACCAGGGTCAACACCAGAAGCATAAGGCCAATACCCTCCAGCTTCCCTGGCAAACCCTGGGATGACCTGACCCTCATCCCCAATGGTGGACAAGGAGCCTACCCAGTCTTGTGGCCCTGCCCACCACCCCACAACTACCCACATCACAGTGTATACACCCCACCCACTGCTGCTGTGGCTACCTCCCCGAGGGATCCCACAACAGTGACACCCACTTGGTTTGTGAGTGAGGAGGGGAAACGTACGAGGCCAGCCTCAAGCACAGGGGTCACACCTGGCAACCACACAACCCTCACCACAACCTCCAATTGCCCACCACTGATCACCTCCCCTGGTCATGACAACTAGGATATGAAAAATGCTCAGGGGGGTGTATTGTTGTGTAGGCATGTCTGTTCACTGTGTGATGTCTGTAACACTGTATGCACCATTGAATGTATCCTTGTACTATACACACCTTACCGGTAGACTAGAGGGTGCTGTTGCTGGAGACCCAGGGGTTGCCTGCACACGGCAGGTAACCCAGTATAAAATGGAACACACAGCTTGTTGTCGTCACTCAGGAGCTGCTAATAAAGGACTGCAGGTCTGCACAGTTTAAGTACCATACCCTGCCTCATGGAGTCATTACTAAAAGTGCCTACATATACCACACGTGCAATAAAGGTACAGCAGTAATCATGGACGACTTTAATCTACATATGGATTGGGCTAACCAAACTGGTAGCAATACAGTGGAGGAGGATTTCCTGGAATGTATTAGGGATGGTTTTCTAGAACAATATGTCAAGGAACCAACTTGAGAGCTGGCCATTCTTGACTGGGTGTTGTGTAATGAGAGAGGACTAATTAGCAATCTTGTTATGCGAGGCCCCTTGGGGAAGAGTGACCATAATATGGTAGAATTCTTTATTGAGATGGAGAGTGACACAGTTAAGGAAAGGTAACAAGTTTAAAAGGTTGTTAAAAAAGCATAAGGTATCCTTGGCTTTATTAATAAAGACATCGCGTACAAAAGGAAATGTTACGCTAAACCTTTCTAAAACACTGGTTAAACCTCAGCTGGAGTATTATGTTCAATTCTGGGCATCACACTTTAGGAAGCATATCATGGGATTATGGAAACAATTATATTATCTGCAAACTTTGAAATTATGCCCTGTATGCCCATTAGGACATTAATATATATCAAAAAGAGCAGTGGTCCTAATGCCGCCCCCTGGGGAACATCACTCTATACTTCCCTCCAGTCTGAAAAACAACCGTTCAACACTGCTGTCCCTTAGCCAATTTTGAATCCATGCTCCCACTGTACCTTTAATCCCATGGGCTTTAATTTTCCTAACAACTCTTTTATGCAATACTTTGCTAAATGCCCTTTGAAAGTCCATATTCACAATATCAACTGCACTACCCTCATCACCCCTCTCTGTTACTTCATCAAAGAACTCAATCAAGCTAGTCAAACACGATTTGCCTTTAACAGATCTGCGCTGACTTTGATTTATTAGCCTATACATTTCCAAATGCTAATTCATTTTGTCCGAATTATTGTCTCCAAATGTTTCTGACCTGCAGCGTTCCCTCTAAGCTGGGCTGCCATCCGACTGCATAGCTCTCTGCCAGACTCACGCAGTCTGGGGCCGGCTTTTCCAATATTGCGCGAAACTGTGAATCCAGCCCCTTAAAGCGGCCACACACCCCAAAAATATTAGGGGATCATTGCTCGCCTGTAGTTACTGGGTATATTTCTCTCCCATTTTTAAACAGGGGTGTAACATTTGCAATTCTCCAGTCCTCTGGCACTACCCTCATAGTGAAGGAGGATTGGAAGATTGTGGCCAGAGCCTTCAATTTCCACCCTTACCTCCCTTAGTAACCTAGGACGCATCTTATCTGGTCCTGGTGACTTTTCTACTTTGTGGACTGCCAACCTTTTAAGTATCTCCAATTTATTTTTTATCCTATCCAATATCGCTACTAACTCCTCCTTTACTGTTACATCAGCAGCATCCTCTTCTCCAGTGAAGACAAATGCACAGTACTCAGTTTGGTACCTCAGCCTTGCCTTCTACCTCCACAAGAATATTTCCTTTTTGGTCCCTACTCCTTCATTTGATTACCCTTTTACTATTTATATGTTTATAAAGGACTTTTCGATTCCCTTTTATATTATCCGCTAATCTATTCTCATACTCTCCCTTTGCCCCTCTTATTCCCTTTTTTCGATCTCCTCTGTACAGCTTGGTTCTCTACTGTATTATGAACCTAACATTTGTCATAAGTTTTCTTTATCTGTCTCAATTTAATCTTTATATCGTTTGTCATCCAGGGAGCTCTAGTTCTGGATATCCTTCCTTTCCCCTTTGTGGGAATATGTCTGTTCCCGAACCACCTGCTATTTGAAAGCCATCCATTGGTCAATTGCTGTTCTTCCTTCCATTAGCTCAACAGCAAAATGCTGCGGATACTGGAATTCTGAAATAAAACAGAAAGTGCTGGAAATACTCAGCAGGTCAGGCAACATCTGTGGAGAGAGAAACAGAGATAACGTTTCAGGTTAATGACTTTTTGTCAGAACTTGAAGAAGTTGGAGATGTAAGAGGTGAGAGGGGAGGAAAGAACAAATGGGAAGGTCCGTGATAGGGTGGAAGGCAGGAGTGATTAAATGACAAAAGGGAGGATGGTGCAAGGAAAAAGGAGAAAAAGTAAAGAAACAAAAGATGGGTCCAGAAGAGCTGTAAATGGCAAAAACAGAACCATTACTGTCCAAAAGAATAAGAGCAGTGGTTATGATCTGAAATTGTTGAACTCGGTGTTGAGTCTGGAAGGCTGTAAAGTGCCTAATCGAAAGATGAGGTGCTGTTCCTCGAGCTTGCTTTGATCATCATTGGAACAATATAGGAGGCTGAGAACAGAGAGATCAGAGTGGGAGGGGACGGAGAATTAAAATGACAAGCGACTGAAAGCTCAGGGTCACACTTGCGGTCTCAATGGAGGTGTTCAGCAAAGGGATCACTCAATCTGTATTTGGTCTCCCCAACGTAGAGGAGATTGCATCGTGAGCAGCAACTACAGTATAGTAAATTGAAAGAAGTACAAGTAAATCGCTGTTTCATCTGGAAGGAGTGTTTGGGGCCCTGGATGGTGGGAAGGGAGGAGGTAAAATGGGAGCTGTTGCACCTCCTACACTTGCACAGGAAGGCGCTGTGCAAAGGGGATTGGGTGTCATGATTGAAGAGTGGACCAAGGTAATCCGCAGGGGGAACTGTTAAGTATGGAAGAACTCCACAAGACTGAGTACTGTGAGCTAAAACTGATCTGAACTTAGTCTCTTTAATACAACTCCAGAGTGCCGAAGCAGCATGGCAGACAACATTTTATACTCCCTTACACGAGGTGTGCAGGTGACCTTTGGGCCTCCAACAGTTGCGCCCTCTGGTGGCAAGTTTTACATAGTTACAATGTTTATATACATAACAACACTCCCCTCCAAAGTCTTTGATACAAATTATTTACAAGTTGAGACGATCCGGGGCCCCACGCTCCCTGGTTGATCGTCTGAGTTCAAACTCTGGCATGGGTGAGTTGTTTGGACCATTGCTGCACTGCGGCATGGCTGGTCTGACAGGACTGTTGGGAATAGTGAGTTCATCCTCTTGATTGACAGTGAGGTCGATTGCTGGTTGGGTGAGTGTTGGTGGGTCGATGATGGTGATGTCCTCTTCAGGTTGTTCCTGGTTGTCGGTACACCGCAGTTTGGTCTAATCCAAATGCTTTCTGCACATTTGTCCATTCAATAGTTTGACTATTAACACTCTATTTCCCTCCTTGGCCAAGACAGTGCCAGAAATCCATTTAGGACCATGACCGTAATTAAGGACAAACACAGGGTCGTTAACATCAATGTCATGCGATACAGCCGTGAGATCGTGGTACATGTTTTGCCAGTGACGCTAGGTTTCCACATGATCATTTAGATCCGGGTGGACTAGGGAGAGCTTGGTTTTGAGGGCTCTCTTTGTTAACAATTTTCTGCAGGGGGAACCCCAGTGAGCGAGTGGTGTTGCGTCCGGTAGCTGAGCAGAACCCGAGATAAGCGGCTCTGCAAGGAGCCTTCCGTCAAAGCGTTTCAAGCTCTGCTTGATAGTTTGGACTGCCCGTTCCGCTTGACCATTGGGGCAGACCTGACATGCTTGATGCCATTGTGGGTCATAAACTCGTTGAACTCTGACCTGGTGAAACACGGCCCATTGTCACTGAAAAGGACGTCGGGCAAGCCATGGGTGGCGAACATAGCCCGGAGGCTTTCTATGGTGGCGGTGGATGTGCTGGATGACATGATTACGCAGTCAATCCATTTAGAGTAAGCGTCCACTACAACTAAAAACATCATTTCGAGAAAGGGGCCGGCAAAATCTACATGGATCCTGGATCATGGTTTGGAGGGCCATGACCACAGATTCAATGGAGCCTCCCTTGGTGCATTGCTCAATTGTGAGCATGTGTTGCACTGGTGTACTCTAAGTCCGAGTCAATGCCGGGCCACCAAACATGCGACCTGCCTATAGCCTTCATCATGACTATGCCTGGGTGGGTATTGTGTAGGTTGCGTATAAATGTTTCCCTGCCTTTTTTTTGGCAAAAACCATGCAATTACCCCATAAGGGACAATCCGACGGGATGGACATTTCACCTTTGCATCGGTGAAACGGCTTAATTTCATCTTGCATTTCCCTGGGAACGGCCGACCAGCTCCCATTGAGGACGCAACTTTTTACAAGTGATAGCACAGAATCCTGGCTGGTCCAGGTCCTGATCTGGCGAGCAGTGACGGGTTAACCTTCGCTCTCAAAAGCATCAATGATCAGAAGCAAGTCTGCGGGCTGCGCCATTTCCACCCCGGTAGTGGGCAATGGTGGCCGACTGAGAGCATCAGCACAGTTCTCAGTGCCTGGTCTGTGGCAGATAACATAGTCATAGGCGGACAATGTTTGTGCCCATCTTTGGATGTGGGACGAAGCATTGGTGTTTATACCTTTGCTTTCTGAAAACAGCTAAATGAGCTGTTTGTGGTCGGTTTCAAGCTCAAACCGAAGTCCAAATAGATATTGGTGCATTTTCTTAACCCCATATACACATGCTAATGCCTCTTTCTTGACCATACTGTCGGCTCTTTCAGCCTTAGACAGACTTCTAGACACGTATGCAACCGGTTGAAGTTTGCCCGATACATTGGTTTGCTGTAACACACAGCTGACCCCGTATGAAGATGTATCGCAAGCTAACACTAATCGTTTACATGGGTCATACAGTACAAGTAGCTTATTAGCACAAAGTACGTTCCTCGCCTTCTCAAAGGCTGTCTCTTGAGATTTACCCCAAACCCAGTCATCACCCTTATATAGCAACATGTGCAACGGTTCCAGCAAAGTGCTTAACCCAGGTAGAAAATTACCAAAATAGTTGAGGTGTCCCAGGAATGAACGCAGCTCCGTCACATTCTGTGGTCTAGGTGCATTCTTGATAGCCTCTGTCTTTGAGTCCGTAAGTCTGTTGCCATCTGCCGCAATCTTTCTTCCCAAAAATTCGACCTCTGGCACCAGGAAAACATACTTGGAGCGTTTCAGCCTGAGTCCCAGTCGACTTAGAACCTCTTCCAGGTTGTGGAGGTGTTCAGTGGTGTCACAACTGGTGATCAGGATGTCGTCTTTTCTTTTATTTTTTATATCAGTAAGTGAACTATAACATTGTTATTACCAATTTAAGGGTATCTAAGGTTAAGACATGGCAGGAGAGCTCGGTCATGTGATATGCTCCTCCTGTACCATGTGGGAACTCGGGGACACTTCCGGTGTCCCTGACGACTACGTGTGTGGGAAGTGTATCCGCCTCGAGCTCTTGACGGTCCGCGTTGCGGAATTGGAGCTGAAGGTGGATTCACTCTGGAGCATCCACGATGCTGAGAATGACGTGAGTATCACGTGTAGTGAGTTGGTCTTACCGCAGGAGAAGGGTCCACAGCCAGATAGGGAATGGAAGACCAACAGGAAGAGCAGTGCAAGAAAGATAGTGCAGGAGTCCCCTGTGGTCATCCCCCTGCAAAACAGATACACTGCTTTGAGTACTGTTGGGGAGGATGACTCATCAGGGGAGGGCAGCAGCAGCCAAGTTCATGGCACCGTAGGTGGCTCTGCTGCAAAGGAGGGCAGGAAAAAGAGTGGGAGCGCGATAGTGATAGGGGATTCGATGGTGAGGGGAATAGATAGGCGTTTCTGCGGACGCAACCGAGACTCCAGGATGGTATGTTGCCTCCCTGGTGCAAGGGTCAAGGATGTCTCGGAGCGGGTGCAGGACATTCTGAAATGGGAGGGAGAACAGCCAGTTGTCGTGGTGCACATTGGTACCAACGACATAGGTAAAAAAAGGGATGAGGTCCTACGAAAAGAATTTAAGGAGCTAGGAGCTAAATTAAAAAGTAGGACCTCAAAAGTAGTAATCTCGGGATTGCTACCAGTGCCACGTGCTAGTCAGAGTAGGAATCGCAGGATAGCGCAGATGAATACATGGCTTGAGCAGTGGTGCAGCAGGGAGGGATTCAAATTCTTGGGGCATTGGAACCGGTTCTGGGGGAGGTGGGACCAGTACAAACCGGACGGTCTGCACCTGGGCAGGTCCGGAACCAATGTCCTAGGGGGAGTGTTTGCTAGTGCTGTTGGGGAGGAGTTAAACTAATATTGCAGGGGGATGGGAACCTATACAGGGAAACAGAGGGAGACAAAAAGGAGGCAAAAGCAAAAGACAGAAAGGAGATGAGGAAAGGTGGAGGGCAGAGAAACCCAAGGCAAAGAACAAAAAGGGCCACTGTACAGCAAAATTCTAAAAGGACAAAGGGTGTTAAAAAAACAAGCCTGAAGGCTTTGTGTCTTAATGCAAGGAGTATCCGCAATAAGGTGGATGAATTAATTGTGCAAATAGATGTTAACAAATATGATGTGATTGGGATTACGGAGACGTGGCTCCAGGATGATCAGGGCTGGGAACTCAACATCCAGGGGTATTCAACATTCAGGAAGGATAGAATAAAAGGAAAAGGAGGTGGGGTAGCATTGCTGGTTAAAGAGGAGATTAATGCAATAGTTAGGAAAGACATTAGCTTGGATGATGTGGAATCTATATGGGTAGAGCTGCAGAACACTAAAGGGCAAAAATCGTTAGTGGGAGTTGTGTACAGACCTCCAAACAGTAGTAGTGATGTTGGGGAGGGCATCAAACAGGAAATTAGGAGTGCATGCAATAAAGGTGCAGCAGTTATAATGGGTGACTTTAATATGCACATAGATTGGGCTAGCCAAACTGGAAGCAATACGGTGGAGGAGGATTTCCTGGAATGCATAAGGGATGGTTTTCTAGACCAATATGTCGAGGAACCAACTCGGGGGGAGGCCATCTTAGACTGGGTGTTGTGTAATGAGAGAGGATTAATTAGCAATCTCATTGTGCGAGGCCCCTTGGGGAAGAGTGACCATAATATGGTGGAATTCTGCATTAGGATGGAGAATGAAACAGTTAATTCAGAGACCATGGTCCAGAACTTAAAGAAGGGTAACTTTGAAGGTATGAGGCATGAATTGGCTAAGATAGATTGGCTAATGATACTTAAGGGGTTGACTGTGGATGGGCAATGGCAGACATTTAGAGAACGCATGGATGAATTACAACAATTGTACATTCCTGTCTGGCGTAAAAATAAAAAAGGGAAGGTGGCTCAACCGTGGCTATCTAGGGAAATCAGGGATAGTATTAAAGCCAAGGAAGTGGCATACAAATTGGCCAGAAATAGCAGCGAACCTGGGGACTGGGAGAAATTTAGAACTCAGCCGAGGAGGACAAAGGGTTTGATTAGGGTAGGGAAAATGGAGTACGAGAAGAAGCTTGCAGGGAACATTAAGGCGGATTGCAAAAGTTTCTATAGGTATGTAAAGAGAAAGAGGTTAGTAAAGACAAACGTAGGTCCCCTGCAGTCAGAATCAGGGGAAGTCATAACGGGGAACAAAGAAATGGCAGACCAATTGAACAAGTACTTTGGTTCAGTATTCACTAAGGAGGACACAAACAACCTTCCGGATATAAAAGTGGTCAGAGGGTCTATTAAGGAGGAGGAACTGAGGGAAATCTTTATTAGTCGGGAAATTGTGTTGGGGAAATTGATGGGATTGAAGGCCGATAAATCCCCAGGGCCTGATGGACTGCATCCCAGAGTACTTAAGGAGGTGGCCTTGGAAATAGCGGATGCATTGACAGTCATTTTCCAACATTCCATTGACTCTGGATCAGTTCCTATCGAGTGGAGGGTAGCCAATGTAACCCCACTTTTTAAAAAAGGAGGGAGAGAGAAAGCAGGGAATTATAGACCGGTCAGCCTGACCTCAGTAGTGGGTAAAATGATGGAATCAATTATTAAGGATGTCATAGCAGCGCATTTGGAAAATGGTGACATGATAGGTCCAAGTCAGCATGGATTTGTAAAAGGGAGATCATGCTTGACAAATCTTCTGGAATTTTTTGAGGATGTTTCCAATAAAGTGGACAAAGGAGTACCAGTTGATGTGGTATATTTGGACTTTCAGAAGGCTTTCGACAAGGTCCCACACAGGAGATTAATGTGCAAAGTTAAAGCACATGGGATTGGGGGTAGTGTGCTGACGTGGATTGAGAACTGGTTGTCAGACAGGAAGCAAAGAGTAGGAGTAAATGGGTACTTTTCGGAATGGCAGGCAGTGACTAGTGGGGTACCGCAGGGTTCTGTGCTGGGGCCCCAGCTGTTTACATTATACATTAATGATTTAGACGAAGGGATTAAATGTAGTATCTCCAAATTTGCGGATGACACTAAGTTGGGTGGCAGTGTGAGCTGCGAGGAGGATGCTATGAGGCTACAGAGTGACTTGGATAGGTTAGGTGAGTGGGCAAATGCGTGGCAGATGAAGTATAATGTGGATAAATGTGAGGTTATCCACTTTGGTGGTAAAAACAGAGAGACAGACTATTATCTGAATGGTGACAGATTAGGAAAAGGGAAGGTGCAACGAGACCTGGGTGTCATGGTACATCAGTCATTGAAGGTTGGCATGCAGGTACAGCAGGCGGTTAAGAAAGCAAATGGCATGTTGGCCTGCATGGCGAGGGGATTTGAGTACAGGGGCAGGGAGGTGTTGCTACAGTTGTACAGGGCCTTGGTGAGGCCACACCTGGAGTATTGTGTACAGTTTTGGTCTCCTAACTTGAGGAAGGACATACTTGCTGTTGAGGGAGTGCAGCGAAGATTCACCAGACTGATTCCCGGGATGGTGGGACTGACCTATCAAGAAAGACTGAATCAACTGGGCTTGTATTCACTGGAGTTCAGAAGAGTGAGAGGGGACCTCATAGAAACGTTTAAAATTCTGACGGGTTTGGACAGGTTGGATGCAGGAAGAATGTTCCCAATGTTGGGGAAGTCCAGAACCAGGGGTCACAGTCTAAGGATAAGGGGTAAGCCATTTAGGACCGAGATAAGGAGAAACTTCTTCACCCAGAGAGTGGTGAACCTGTGGAATTCTCTACCACAGGAAGTAGTTGAGGCCAATTCACTAAATATATTCAAAAGGGAGTTAGATGAAGTCCTTACTACTCGGGGGATCAAGGGGTATGGCGTGAAAGCAGGAAGTGGGTACTGAAGTTTCATGTTCAGCCATGAACTCGTTGAATGGCGGTGCAGGCTAGAAGGGCTGAATGGCCTGCTCCTGCACCTATTTTCTATGTTTCTATGTTTCTATATCTTGAAACACAATGATGCGTGGAACCGATTTCAGCAGACTCTCCATGTTCCTCTGGAAGATGGC
Source organism: Pristiophorus japonicus (assembly GCF_044704955.1). Lineage (NCBI taxonomy): Eukaryota > Metazoa > Chordata > Chondrichthyes > Pristiophoridae > Pristiophorus > Pristiophorus japonicus. The sequence goes on from NC_091986.1 coordinate 140,808,847, forward strand.
AGCAATCAAACGAATCTCAAAAGAGCACTTGTGGTACATAAACTTGTGGTGCATGTTGATGCATGTCAATCTTTTCGAAGATTCAGCCAGCTCCTGTGTCATGTAGGCGGAGGTTAGGTCCAACTTGGTGAACGACTTCCCTCCCCCCACTAACGTTGCGAACAGGTCATCAGCCTTGGGTAGCAGGTACTGATCTTGTAACGAGACTCGGTTGATTGTTAACTTGTAATCTCCGTAGATTCTGACCGTGCCATCTCTTTTCAACACCGGAACAATCGGACTGGCCCACTCGTTGAACTCGACTGCCGATATGATTCCCTCTCGGTGAAGTCTGTCCAGTGCGATCTCGACTTCTCCCTCATCATATATGGAACTGCTTGAGCCTTGTGATGAATGGGCCTTGCATTGGGGACTAGCACCTTGGCGCCTGTGAAGTTGCCGATGCCTGGTTCAAATAGCGAGGGAAACTTGCTCAGCACTTGGGTGCACAAGGTACCATCCACTGAAGATAGTGATTTGATGTCATCCCAGTTCCATCGAATACTTCCCAGCCAGCTTCTGCCGAATAGCATTGGGCTATTGCCTGGTACAATCCAGTGATAAATCATGCACAGCTCCATCGTACGATACCTTAACTGCTGCACTGCCAATGACTGGTATGAGCTCTTTGGTGTAGGTGCGCAGCTTTGTCTGAATCGGGCTCAGTTTAGGCCTTTGTGCCTTGTTGCCCCACAGTTTCTCAAAAGCCTTCTGGCTCATAATTGACTGACTTGCCCCGTGTCCAACTCCATTGATACTGGAATACCGTTCAATTTGACTTTCAGCATGATAGGAGGGCTCTTGATGGTGAAGGTGTGTACCCGATACACTTATTCCTCGGGTTGAGTTGCCTCTCTTGTTTGTTCTGCGTGATCCACGCCGGATCGATCATCCTTTGCTGACTCTGCCACGTGATGAGTCACAGCACTCTTGCACATTCGCTGGAGGTGCCCCATTGTTTCGCAGCCTTTGCACACGTAGCGCTTGAATCGACATTGATGGGCTCGATAATTACCCCCGCAGCGCCAACATGATGCTAATGGATTTGAAATCACGCCCGATGGCAGACTCTGAGTCATCCTAGGTCTTGCCGCTGCAGACGTGTAGAGCCTGCCATATGCAGTTCTGCCTGCTAACGACGTTATTTTATGCACAGTACTTGCCGGTGAGCTTCAATGTCGGGAAGATATCTGTCTGGTATTATCGTTCGTGGACATGAAAGCCTGGGCAATCGTGATGGCCTTGCTCAGGTCTAGGGATTCGGCAGACAGCAGCTTGCGAAGAATGACCTTGTGGCCGATGCCAAGCACAAAAAAGTCCTGCAGCATTTTCCCTAAAAATCCAGCAAATTCGCAAGTTCCTGCAAGGCGTCTCAGGTCGGCGACATAACTCACCACGTCCTGGCCCTTGGAGCGGTGGTGCGTGTAGAAGCAATACCTGGCCATTAAGCCATTCTCCTTCGGCCTCAGGTGGTTCCGAACCAGCGTACACAACTCTGTATATGTCTTCTCCGCTGGTTTCTCCGTTGCTAGCAGATTCTTGATGAGGCCGTATTTTGTGGACCCACACACAGTGAGGAGAATCGCCCTGCGCTTGATCGCTTTATCGTCCCCATCCAGCTCATTGGCCATGAAGTACTGGTCGAGATGCTCAACGAAGGCTTCCCAATCATCACCCTTGACAAATCTCTCTAAAATACCAACGGCAGCCATGACTGCGTGAAAGTTCGTAATCTGTTACTCGTTGCCAATTGTTAAGTATGGAAGAACTCCACAAGACTGAGTAAAACTGATGTGACCTTAGTCTCTTTAATACAACTCCAGAGTGCCTCAGCAGCATGGCAGACAATCTTTTATACTCCCTTGCACGAGGTGTGCAGGTGACCCTTGGGCCTCCAACAGTTGCGTCCTCTGGTGACAAGTCTTACACAATTACAATATTTACATACAGAACAGGAACGGTCCTTTTGCAATGTTGAAAGGGGAAGGTAGTGAAAGATGTGTTTGGTGGTGACATCATCATCATCATAGGCAGTCCCTCAGAATCAAGTAAGACTTGCTTCCACTCTTAAAATGAGTCATTAGGTGGCTGAATAGTCCAATACAAGAGCCACAAATAGTTGTTCAGGGTAAGGGAGGGTGGGACAGATTTGCCGCATGCTCTTTCCGCTGCCTGTGCTTGATTTCTGCATGCTCTCGGTGATGAGACTCAAGGTGCTCAGCGCCCTCCTGGACACACTTCCTCCACTTAGGGCAGTCTTTTGCCAGGGACTCCCAGATGTCGGTGGGGATGTTGCACTTTATCAGGGAGGCTTTGAGCGTGTCCTTGTAATGTTTCCTCTGTGCTTGCTTTGGGAGTCTCATGTCTAGCACGCGGACAATATGGCCTGCCCAGCAGAGCTGATCAAGTGTAGTCAGTGCTTCAATGCTGGGGATGTTGGCCTGGTCGGGAATGCTAATGTTGGTGCATCTGTCCCCCCAGGAGATTTGTAGAATATTGCGGAGACATCGTTGGTGGTATTTCTCCAACAACTTGAGGTGTCTACTGTTCATTGGTGCATGTCTCTGAGCCATACAGGAGGGCGGGTATTACTACAGCCCTGTAGACCATGAGCTTGGTGGTAGATTTGGGGGCCTGGTCTTCGAACACTCTTTTCCTCAGGTGGCCGAAGGCTGCACTGGCGCACTGGAAAAGGCGGGCATAGCTAGGACCAAATATGGGTTCCCATAACGACACCTTTTATTTGGAGAAAGTGAGTGGAGTGAAAGGAGAAGTTGTTCAATGCAAGAACAAGTTTAGTCAGGTGGAAGATGGGGTGGTGGTGGATGGTGACAGTTTGGACCTCTGTTCAAGGCTTGATTTTTCACCACTGCTCTCAACTGGATATATACAGCTACAGAGCTTTGCTCTGATATATTTGTCATAGGACCAATCTGCTGCTTTTGATGTTTAGCATGGAGGTAGTCCTGTGTTGTGCCTTCACTAGGTTGCTACCTCATTCTATGCTTTGACTGGTGCTGCACCTAGTCTGCTCTTCTACACTCTGCATTGAACCAAGGGTTCGTCTTCTGGCTTTTTGGTGATGGTACAGTGAGCGATGTGCTGCCTAACGATGTTACAGATTATGGTGATATACAATTCTGCTACTGATGGTCCACAGCATCTCATAGATGGCCGTTTTAGGGTACTACATCTTTCCTTAGTCTGTCCACTGTAACATAGTGCTAGAGTCACACTACACGATGAAGTGTGTTCCTCACTGTGAAGGTGAGAGTTTGTCTTCACAATAGTCACTCTTTGCTCAGTATTCACCTCTCTCTGTGAAGCATCTTAGAATATTTTGTTACATGAATGGTGCTATATAAATGTAAATAATTTACACAATGTTACATGCATATTTGCACTATTTATTGTCATCCCACAATTCACTTATTTTTTTTACTTTTTATGGTGCACTGATCAAGATTGGCAGTTTTATTGTTGTGTTCTCTTTGTATGTGTTCTTGTTAATTTAAAATAGTCACTCCTGCCAATGCTAACATAGATAGGGGTGTCTGCAACAGATAGGTTGAGTCTTTCCCGTTAGGTTGGAACTTTATCTTTGATTTTAGTTGTATTTTTCATTGGCAGCATTCATGGACTGTTTTCCCTCTTTGACCTCTCTGCAACCTTTGATATAGTCAATCATGTAATCTTATTTGTTTCCTCTTGTCCACGGCCCATCTCTTCTTGTTCCATTCCTATCCAGAGTAATGTAGACAGTACATCCTCCAATATCTCCAAAAGCCTTGTCAAAACTTACCCCTTTGAGAGAATCTTTGGTTACCTCCCCTAACTTCTTTCCTACTCTTTGCTCAGTATTCACCTCTCTCCGTGAAGCATCTTAGAATATTTTGTTACATGGATGGTACTATATAAATGCAAATAAGTTACACAACATTACATGCATATTTGCACTATTTATTATCATCCCACAATTCCCTCATTTTTTACTTTTTATGGTGCACTGATCTAGATTGCCAGTTTTATTGTTGTGTTCCCTTTGTATGTGTTCTTGTTAATTTAAAACAATTTAACAGAGTACTTTCACTGGGATAGCATTTAATCCACATGTTTTTGTGCATGCTCGGATGCAAGGAATTCTGTGTATCTCTTACTGCCAATATGATTTTTAATGATTGAAAATAGTTCTTTTCACTCACTAACATGTGAATGGTGGCACAGCAAGACACAAGAGTCTGTTTTAACTTTAAATGCTTCCTTTTTTGGTGAGGTTTTGCACTAACTGCTTTCACATGACAGCCAATCCTTCCCAATGTGAGACCACCTCTTCCAGATGATTTCTGATAGATGACTGGCTGAAAGTGCTTCTTGTTGTTGATATCTGGAAACGTGGCTCAGTTGTTCTGTTAATAACAGAAGAATATCAGTGAGCAGCTACGTCAGTGGTTATGTGATAATAAACGTAATTTAAAGCTTCCCATGGCCCTTGGAATGCAGGCAGCTTGTTGGTTTTAAACATGTTCTGTTTTTGGCAAGAGACACATGGCTGGCTTTGTGACTGAAAATCTCACGTTGAGGACTTGCCCAATATTAATAGCTCCCTACTCCAGAGCAAAAACACATAAATTAAATTGATACTCGATTGCATTACTGATGAAATGCTGCATTGTTAGAGGTGTCATTCTTCAGCTGAGACTTTAAACTGAAACCTTATCTGTCTGTTCCAATGGTTCAAACAAATAGTGAAGATCCCATATCACTATACAAAGTAGCATTGAGAGTTCTCCTGATATCCTGGTCACCAACAAGAATAACAACTTGTATTTATATAGTGCCTTTAATGTAGTAAAGCATCCCAAGGTGCTTCACATGAGTGTTGTCAAACAACATTTGACACCTAGCCACATAAGGAGAAATCAGGGCAGGTGACCAAAAACTTGGTCAAAGAGGTAGGTTTTAAGAAGCGTCTTAAAGGAAGAAAGAGGGTGGAGAGGCGGAGAGGTTTAGGGAGGAAATTCCAGAGCTTAGGGCTAGGCAACAGAAGGCACGGCCACCAATGGTTGAGCGATTAAAATCAAGGATGCTCAAGAGGCCTGAATTAGAGGAGTGCAAATATCTTGGGGGTTGTAGAACTGGAGGAGGTTACAGAGATAGGGAGGGGTGAGACCATGGAGCGATTTGAAAAAAAAGATGAGAATTTTGAAATCGAGGCATTGCTTAACCGGGAGCCAATGTATGTCAGTGAGCACCATTCTTCCCTCAACTAACATGACCAAAAGACATTGGTTGGACATTCATCTCATTCCTGTTTATAGAAACAAAGAAAGACATGTATTTGTATAACATCTTTCAAACCTTAGTACGTCCCAAACTACTTTACAATGAGATACTTTGAAGTGTAGCCACTGTTGTAATGTAGGAAATGCGGCAGCCAATTTACACACAGCAAGGTCCCACAAACAGCAATGTGCTAATGACAAGATAGTCTGATTTAGTGATGTGGGTTTAGGCATAAATATTAGCCAGGAGGGACGGTGAAAACTCCCCTGCTCTTATTCGAAATAGTGCCATGGGTTCTTTTACACAGGGCTTTGGTTTAAGGTCTCATCTGAAAGACGACACCTCTGACAGTGCAGCACTCCCTCAGTACTGCACTGGAATGGCAGCCTAGATTCGGTGCTCAAGTCTGCAGTGGGGTCCTGCAGTGGATAAAATGGCTGCCACGTCTGTTTATATAATATTAAATGCACTTCAAAGTAATTTGTTGTAGGTCAAGTATTTGAGATTTTTCTGCTAGCAGCTAGACATGATTAAGCTGTGCAAAAGTTCATGTATTACTTTTTCGTTACTTAACAAACACATGGAGCAAGTATAAAGACGGATATAAATTCTTGACATCATTCCATCAGAAAGCCTTGCTGACTTGTTTAGCGAAATTGTTGCGCCAACTGAGCGGGTGGAAATTCCCTGGAGATGGAGCACGCGGTGTTCGCCAGCACGCTTGAGGCCTTCTGCGACCGGTATTGATTGGAGTGCATCATCACCCTGAGAAATAGAATTCTGATTGAATCTTTTAAGTTTCCTTTTAATTCCGGATAAGTTAGTTTTTGTATTGGTTGCGCCCCTTTAAGATTCTAAATTGGTGATGGCAAGTGCAATAAGAGTGAAATGTCTGGGTTGCAGGGCTGTCTTCACTCCACAAGAGGGCGACGTGTTCAAGCAATTCTCTTGCTCTGAAGGTTGGTCGCAGTTGGACGCATTTCCGTCCCTCTCTGACGCTGCCTGGGGGCTGGAAAGAAGAAATCAACACGGGGGTGGGGGGTGGGGGGGAGAGAAATTGACATATTTAAGGGAGCGCGGAAAGATCGCGGCGGCGGCTCCGCTCTTCACACCGGCTTCTTGACACACTTACTGCAGATGTGCAGCTGATTCTTCCCTGCGAGGATTGCGAGCGACTGGTGATCGCCGAGCCCGCGGACAGCCTGCCAGGAGTGGCGAGTTGTTGAGGAGTTTGAAGTGAGCGGGATCGCGGTGGGAATGTTGGTGCGGTGACGTTCCAGGACGGAGCTGTTTCCAATTAGAATCGATACTGCAGGTCCGAGCAGCCGCGGGCCGGCGCAGCGCAGCCCAAGGCAAAGACATGCAGCGCCCTGTCCGCAATGGGCAAAACCTCAGTCACAGGGCAAACTGTTCTCATTTCGTTATTGTAAAGATCGTTGCCTAGTTGAGAGAAAACTACGAGAGGAAGCAAACATTTCAGAATTAAACATTTCCTTTTAAGGATCTGATTTATTGTGTGATTCAAGTGCCTTGACATTGTGACCGGCTGTTTGATTATTCTGAGCTTATTTGTTTTTTTTTATGAATGCGGGCAAAAAGTTCCTGTTTTGGATGAAAGGGATGTTGGTGACAATTGCAGACTGACTGGCGGGCCTGTGTGAGCGCACGGCTCAGCCCACATCCCACAGTGTCCGTTTCAAGGTACATTGCTGGGACAGGGAAGTCACATCCTTTTGTTTTGGATTTTTTACATGAGTATTTATGTTGTACCCGCGCGATTTAACCAGTCGAACTTATACAGAGGAGAGAATCTGCCTGTCCGCACGGGAGATCTGGGCTTCAACGGTGTGGGACGTGTAAAGATGAATTAAAAGACTGATGCGATAGTGTGTGTGACAGGAGCTGGCGGGGATGGAGACACACCGCTTGCTGCCAGCACTGAGCAGGCTGTAACCCGCTACATGCAGCACACATTGCTGCTGGTGGCTTCTGACTTTTGTTTCTCAACAAATAAAGGAAAAATGCAGCGTGACCGAGATCTTCATCGTCTGGTTTGGCGGGGGATGTAATCTAAGCGTGAAAATAAGTCCCCCTCCCCTCCCCAGATCCATGCTTCAAGATGGACGAGTCTTCGCTGCTGGACCTGCTGGAGTGTTCGGTGTGCTTGGAAAGGTTGGATACCACGGCCAAGGTGCTGCCCTGTCAGCACACTTTCTGCAAACGCTGCTTGGAGAAGATCGTCAGCTCCAGGAACGAACTGCGGTGCCCCGAGTGCAGGATCCTGGTGGACTGCGGAGTGGACGAGCTGCCTGCCAACATCCTGCTGGTGAGGTTACTGGATGGGATTAAACAGAGACCGAGGAATGGGAGGTCAGCGCCAACCTCTGGCCCAGGGTCACTAGCCTCGGGGAGTGCAGCCTGCCCGGCTTCTTCGTCTCTGGGGACAACCCTGAAGGATCTTCCCGCAACCGCTAACCGGAGTTCTCCGGGAAAGGTAATGTGCTGGCGGAATCATTAATCTTTTCAGTTATCGTGTTATTTTCACACTACTTATTGCCTGCTGCGTCCGTGTGATGTACTGTCATGTGTGAGAGCATGACGCGCCTAAGTCAGAGGTCTTGAGCCCTCAATCGAATCTTGGAAAGGAGGAATTTCTCTTTTTTGGATTATTTAACAATTTCACGGAAACTACAGAATCTCCAGACTCACTCGCGCTTTTTGAATTGACGAATCCATTCAAAGCGGCTTGACTTAGTTCCCCTATGGTATCCCAGCTTCTTGCTTCCCAGGTTTTCTAAATTTAATAATTCTGTGTCAGTTCCTTTTGAGCATTCAGGAAAGAGTTTGTATAAGTGTCTGGGACAACATTTTTTTAAGTAAATAGTTTTAGGTCCAGACACAAAATGTTGCCATATCCCATATCCAATTGATAAATATGCCAGTACTGTAATTTGCAAAGATTGATACTCCAGTAACCATATAGCTTTCTAGGGGTGTTACATTTCTGGCAGCTCAGTCAGAAAATTGCCATTTAGTGCTTTAGAAATCGACGAAAGCTTCCTATGAAATGGGATACTGAAGCTGGGAAGTAACTGACTCATAATAATGTGCTATGGCTGGCAGGACCTTAGGGACCCCCTGCCCCCGCCCTCCCTTTCCTTCTAGGGAAACAGATGTGTTCAGAGGAACCCAGGTGACGAGTGCATAAATGGGTTGGTCAGTTTATGTTTGTAGATATCGCCTCAAACTACCAGCTCCAGTTCAGCACACACGTTATTTACAGTAAAACCAAGGTATGCTTGCATTATATAGTCACACTGCCTTTTGGGTTTGAATAATGAGAAGTACCACTTGCCAATGTGTGGATGAGTGACAGCATATGGTGGGTGACGTGGAGGATAGCCCATGAATAGAGATACAGTTGAGTTTAAGACTGTCCTGTTCGCATCTATCCAGGTGTCACTTTTGGCTTGTCTCAACTACATTCCACTGATGGCTTGAATTGAAAAGTAATCTGAAAAAAGTGGCGGGAATGTTTCTGTATAGAGCTATAGAATTTTCGTCATGGTCTTTCATGTGCTGTGACATATGACATATATGACAAACACATTTTAAAACTCGAACTTCAGAATTTATTTACATACAATATTGCTGTTAATAAAATACTTTTCAATGGTTATTTTGTTCAATTTCTTTTGGTGGATTGTTTAGAGAGAGCATATAGGTATTAATCTCCGTAACAGGATTGAAAGCACACACTAATTTGTCCCTAGGTTACGGGGCACATCATTTATTGTTTAGTGGCAGAGCTGCCAGCATCTGCTTCTGGGTGATTGTGATATTTGGGGTATATGAGTAATGGATCCATTTCATTATTTGCGTCATTTGAGTCACACAGAGGGCAGGTTGGCTTGTCTGCTGAGATGCCCAATCACCTGGCTGTTTTGTATTTAATCATTAAACAGTAAGTTAAAAGTTGGTTCAATTCTACAGTTTCAAATGGTAGATCAATGCAGTTCACATTCCAAAATGTAATTTGAAAGCTCACGATCTCCCTTGTTACATAATTTTTACCATCTACTTTGTCTGATACTGTAGTGCAGTGACATATTGAAAACTATTATTAAAATACTTACTGGTCAAATTTGTAACACTTATTTTAGGCCTTTTGGTCCTTATTTGTCCATTGCTACTACATAAGAACATAAGAAATAGGAACAGGAGTAGGCCATTTGGCCCCTCGAGCCTGCTCCGCCATTTAATAAGATCATGGCTAATCTGATCATGGACTCAGCTCCACTTCCCTGCCCACTTCCCATAACCCTTTATTCACTTATCGCGCATAAATGTGTCTATCTCCTTCTTAAATATATTCAATGACCCAGCCTCCACAGTTCTCTGGGGCAGAAAATTCCACAGATTTACAACCTTCTGAGAGAAGAAATTCCTCCTCATCTCAGTTTTAAATGAGTAGCCCCTTATTCTGAGATTATGTCCCCTAGTTTTAGTTTCCTCTACGAGTGGAAATATCCTCTCTGCATCCACCTTGTCGAGCCCCCTCATTATCTTATGTTTCGATAAGATCAACTCTCACTCTTCTGAACTCCAATGAGTACAGTCCCAACCTACTCAACCTAACTTCATAAGTCTACCCCTCATTTCCGGAATCAACCTAGTAAACATTCTCTGAACAGCCTCCAATACAAGTATACCCTTCCTTAAATATGGAGACCAAAACTTCATGCAGTACTCTCGGTGTGGCCTCACCAATACTCTGTATAGTTGTACCAGGACTTCTCTGCTTTTATACTCCATACCCCTTGCCATAAAGGCCAACATTCCATTTGCCTTCCTGATTACTTGCTGTACCTGCATACTAACTTTTTGTGTTTCGTGCACAAGGATCCCCAGGTCTCTCTGTACTGCAGCACTTTGTAATTTTTCTCCATTTAAATTATAATTTTATTTTCTATTTTTTCTGCCAAAGTGGATAACCTCACATTTTCCCACATTATACTCCATCTGCCAAATTTTTGCCCACTCACTTAGCCTGTCTTATATTGCAGATTTGTTGTGCCCTCCTCACAATTTGCTTTCCAACTCGTTTTTGTATCATCTGCAAACTTGGCTACATTACACTCGGTTTGAAATAATATTTTATGTTAGAGAAATGCCTTACAGAATCTCTTGACATTAGAGTATGCACCACAACAATTCCACATTTCAGAGCATGCTGCTGTACTGTGCCATGGTATCATTTCTGAAGTAAGTGCACAGAATCCCATTTTCCTTTGTAAAAAAAAAATTGTTCAATATGTGGAAATACAATACTGACATCTTGGCACTTTTGTGAGATAACTCTTTATTACCTGGTGCACTTATAGGTAAAATGGCAGATTGGATGCAGGGTAAAACTTTACTCTGCCAGTTGCACACTTGAACATTGCAGCCAAACCCAATCCTGCTCATACTTGGATGACCCCACACACGTACTTCTAGCACCAGTCGCTGGTTAAGTGGTCTCAATTTCCTTTCTTGGGGCACTGGGCTAACTGTAAAACACCAGCTACTGCTCCAGCTGAGATCAGCTAACTTACAGGTGATGGATTGAAACTGAAATCTGTTTATAGTATATGACTCCATTACTTGAGGGATATATTGGTTGAATTATTGGGCGAGAATTTTAGGCTAATGTTACAAAATTCAGTTGCACAGGGAAGTCTGGAATAGGCTGTTCATAGTCTTAATCAATTCATTATGAGAATTAAATTGAATAGGTAGTTCTCCCCCACCTCACCATCCCACCACTGGCTCAGAGAATGATTGACACCATTGCCCACTTACAGATTTGGAAACTATTCTTCTCACTGAGCTGTAAATTAGTCAGTTTGCAATATTATTAAGCCATTTCTTGATTACCTTGGACTAGATATTTTGAAGTTTATCCATAAATACTTCAGTACAAGGTATCTATCTGTAAACAACTGTATTATGCTACTATCGTTGTGTAACATCTCTCCTGACTGTGTTCAGCAGGCTGACTTTGACTCAGACAATGAGTGCCCCCTTATTAAACACTTTAGACGGATTGTTATGTGTAAACCTGAATCTGACCTTAGATAACCCTTACCCCCCCCCCCCCACCCCCCCGCCCGCCGGAGCAGGGTTGGCAACAGTGGTGTTTCAGTTTGAATTTGTTTGATTAATCTGTTCAGTAATGTTGCTTTAATTGAGGCTTGCTGCATTCCTGCAATTGATGGTAAAATCCATATTGTGCAGTTGTTTGGATGCAATTAATTCAGACTGAATCGATTGCTTACGTAAATGGGGATTATTTGTGATGATTCTAATTCTGCCCTCCTGAGCATCCCTGATTATAATCGCTCAACCGTTGATGGCCGTGTCTTCTGTTGCCTAGGTCCTAAGCTCTAGAATTCTCTGCCTAAACCTCTCCTCTTCTCTACCTCTCTTTCCTCCTTCAAGACGCTCCTTATAACCTACCTCTTTGACCAAGCTTTTGGTCACCTGCCCTAATTTCTCATGTGGCTCGGTGTCAAATGTTTTATCTCATAACACTCCTGTGAAGTGCCTTGGGACATTTTACTACGTTAAAGGCGCTATATAAATACAAGTTGATGTTGATGTTGATGACAGGAAATAGGATCTCGATTGTGCGCAGTTTTGAATTAATAGTTTTGACATCCTGGGCCATACTTAGGTCAAGGCTTTGGGGAGAGGACACAAAAGCACTACCAATAAAACTGAAAGATGTTCTCCCTGTGCATGGAACTTCCTTCAGTCCTACAGATGCAGGACTCCATGCTTTTGGCTGCTAGGTTGTGATTAGGAAGGGTATTGGAAGCTGAGAGTCTAAAGACATTTTTAGTTGCCAAATTAAATGTTATCCCAACTTTAAGTACATGCTTATTTCACTATTTTGTCACTATTTTTGTAAAGCATTATGCCAAGTATTCTGGAAAGATTTCAATCCTGTTGGTGCTGCCATTTGATATTTTGATTAATAAAGTCACAAGTGAAAGTTACACAACTACTATATTTAAACTGCTCAGTTGCTTCTTTTATGCAATATTGTACATGTCATTAAGTAGTAACTTACATTTATTGACCTTGATGCCTCCGTACAATATGTGCAGAATACTGAATATTGAATCTCAGTTTTATTTTTAGCAGTTATTTGTAATGACAACATGATTAAAAACCATTTAACTGCCCAGATACATTGCTAAAATGAAATTGTTTTGCAGCTGAACAATAGTTATACTTGAATCAATAACTATATAAAGGGACTTCAGGACATGACTTGGCTAGCTATACAGGGTGCCTGACTATGCCACATAGCTGTTTTTTGCACTATTCAGGTCATGGATGGCAAATTCGTTTGACGAGTCAATTGCTGCTGTGTGTTAACTTCTGGATTAAATGTAATGGTGGAAAACTCCCACTCTCCCCCCACACACCGGCTGGATTAAAGGCTGCCTTCTGAAAGAAAAAAAGAATACCTCAGCATTATGCTTGATTATCTTTGAGAATTAAGGAGTATTTATATGCAGAACTTTTCTCAAAAATTTAAATAGATAAAGTAGAGTCCATATTGGAGAAGATTGTACATTGCCAATGGAAGGAACCGGTTTTGTTGGCTTGCTCCTTCCATAGGCAATGTACAATCTATTCATTCCATGATTTCTCATATTCTTAAGGGATAGTTGAGGACTGCAATATGGATGTGTTTGGGGAAATTGCAAACAGAGGTTAATGTATATCCAGTCAACAAATTATACAATGGCATTGGTGGCATTTCCTTGTATCCCTCACCACCCACATGCTCCTTCCTCTTTCCAGCTCCATTTTCTTCTGTGCCCCCCCCCCAGAAAAAGTCACTTAGAATTTTACTTTCAATCTCACAACAGCCTAAGTTTGAGCGCTTTATTCACCACAATACTTCTGCCATTGTTGATCTCCTCAACCACTTTCTCTCCACTACCTTTGATTACAATGTCCCCAGAAAAACCTCTACTCTCTCCCATCCTGGTCATTCCTCCTGGTATGATTGCCATCTTTGCTTCCTCACGCCTGTCCGCTGCCCCCTCCACCCTCACCTCAAACAACAAGTGCAAAGAGCTGATGGACTTTGTCACTAAGATTGATACTATCCGTCTAGCTGCCTCTGCCACATCTCTTCCTCCCCCTTACCCACCTAGCCAAACCTCCTCAAGGTTCCCCACAATGTCTTTTCTCATTTCTGTCCTATCTTCCCTCATGCCCTCTTCAAGCTCATCGTGTCCAAGTGACCCACTTTCTGCTCCCTTGACCCCGATCCCATTAAACTGTTGACCACAAAACTTCCTTTCTTGGACACCATTTAACTGATATTGTAATTGATTCCCAATCCTCAGCTACTGTCCCCCTTCCTTTCAAAACTGCCGTTCTCATCCAACCCATCAGAAAATCCACACGGCCCCTCTGTCTTTGCAAACTGCCAACACTCTCCAAAGTTCTTTAACATGTTGTCATTTTCCAAATCCATGCACATCTTTCCCGCACCTCCACGTTTGAAGCTCTGAAGTCCGGTTTCCACCCCACCACACCACTGAAACAGCCCTAATCAAAGTCACAAATGACATCCTCTATGACTGTGGTGCACTATCCTTCCTCATCCTTCTCTACCTCTTTTTGACTCAGTCCACCACACCATCCTCCTCCGTTGTTCAGCTGAGTTGGACTACCCTTGGTTTCACCCTTTATCTGATGTTAGCCAACAATGACTTAACTTCCTGCACCTACATCAATATCTCCAGTCTCCCAAGGTTCTACCCTCGTCCTCATTCAAATACTGTCGGCGACATAATCCGAAGACATGGGGTCAGCTTTCACATTGCAAACTCGGCTCGACCTTCCCACCACTTGTCTTGACCACTTACACTGCCTCTGTGCAATCAAACTGCTTGTTCAACATGCAATGTTGGATGAGTCACAATTTCCTCAAGCTAAACATTGGGAAGATCAAAGCCATTGTCCTTGTCACAGACTCTATATCCTTCCATCTCCCTCCTGTCTCTGATTGAATCAGACTGTTTACAATCTGGGTGCCCTCTTTGACTCCGAGGTGAGCTTTCCATCCTCCACACTCCATAAATTACAGCTCATCCAAAACTTTACTGCCTATATCCTATTCCACACTAAGCCCCGCTCATCCACCACCCTTGTCCTCACTAACCTACGTTGGCTCCCGGTCCACCAACTCCTCTAACTTAACATTCTCATCCATGTATTTAGAACGCTTTATGGATTTACCCCTCCCTATAACCTCCTCCAGCCTTACCACTGCCCCAAAATTCTGTCTTCCCCCCACTGGCTTCCTCTTCCTTCATCCCACCATTCATGGCTGTGTGCATTGGAATTCCTTCCCTAAACTTCACAGACTCTCCAACTTTCCCTCCTCCTTTAAGGTTCTCCATAAAACCCACCTCTTTAATTCGGACATCACTTTGGCTCAACGGCCATTTTTGTCTGATTACACTTCCACGGAGCACCTTGGGAACTATGTTAAAGGCGCTATATAAATTACAAATTGTTGTTGAGGATTTGTAACAGGCTGTATTCAGGAAATTTCTCAATGCCTTCTGAAGAGATACGATAACGTTTCTGAATTGGCTTGTTTGAGGACCCATTAGGATGAAATATTAATTCTTACAGCTATCCCTCATTTCCTCCCCTCTTCCAAGAAACTGCTGCTATGCAGCTTGAAACTCCAACCTTCATCACTTGCCATCTGGCACCAGTGCAGTGCGTCATGCAATAGCAAAAATGGGTTCAAAAGTTGAAAACCTGTATTTCTGAAGCCAACAAACAAGTAGGAAAATTGCAGTCAATGGAACAGAATATCAGATGCTGCATACGACAGGTGGGCGATGCGATACTACCCGATTTCCGATATCGCCCAAGACAAGATTCTGCGCCTATATCTCTTAACAATGCAGTGATGCATTCTGTTTGGAAACATAGAAAGAAACATAGAAATTTACAGTGCAGAAGAAGACCATTTCGGCCCGTCGTGTCCGCGCCGGCCGACAAAGAGCCACATGGCCCTTGGTCAGCAGCCCTGAAGGTTACCTATGAACAATGAACAGTGGCGGAAAGGTAAAGAGCATCCAGCCCAACTAGTCCACCCAACACAACTGCGACACCCCCTGCACCGCAACATTCTACACTCCACCCCAACCACAGCCATGTGATCTCCTGGGAGAGACAAAAAAATAGATTAAAAATCCAGGCCAATTGGGGGGAAAAATCTGGGAAATTCCTCTCCGACCCATCTAGGCGATCAAAACTAGGCCAGGAGATCACTCTGGCCGTATTCTATTCCCTGCAGTACTTACCATCGTATCTGCGCCAGCCAACAAGAGGTTATCCAGTCGAATCCCACTTACCAGCTCTAGGTCCGTAACCCTGCAGGTTACGACACTTCAAGTGCCCATCCAAGCACCTTTTAAATGTGGTGAGGGTTTCTGCATCCACCACCCTTCTAGGCAGTGAGTTCCAGACCTCCACAACCCTCTGCGTGAAGAAGCCTCCTCTCAAATCCCCTCTGAACCTTCCACCACCCACCTTAAAACTATGCTCCCTCGTAATTGACCCCTCCATCAAGGGAAATAGGCCTTTGCCATCCACTACATCCAGGCCCCTCAAAATTTCATACACCGCAATGAGGTCTCCTCTCAGCCTCCTCTGCCCCAATGAGAACAAACCCAGCCTATCCAATCTGTACTTATAGCTAAGATTTACTACTCCAGGCAGCATCCTAGTAAATCTCCTCTGCACCCTCTCAATAACGTCCTTCCTATAATAAGGCAACCAGAACTGCACGCAGTACTCCAGCTGTGGCTTAACCAGAGTATTATAAACAATTTAAACATAACCTCCCTGCTCTTGTATTTTATGCCTCGGCCAATAATGGCAAGCATTCCGTTTGCCTTCTTAACCACCTTATCCACTTGGCCTGCTACTTTCAGGGATCTGTGGACAAGCACTCCAAGGTCCCTTTGTTCATTTACACTCTTAAGTGGCCTACCGTTTAATGTGTATATCCTTTCTTATTAGCCCTCCCCAAGTGCATTATCTCACACTTCTCCGAATTAAATTCCATTTGCCACTGCTCTGCCCACCTGACCAGTAGATTGATATCCTCCTGCAGTCCATGTCTTTCCTCTTCATTATCAACCACACAGCCAATTTTAATGTTATCTGCAAACTTCTTAATCATACTCCCTATATTCAAATCTAGATCTTTGATGTATACCACAAAAAGCAAGGGATCTAGCACTGAGCCCTGCGGAACTCCACTGGAAACATCCTTCCAGTCACAAAAACATCCATCAACTATTACCTTTTGCTTCCTACCTCCAAGCCAATTTTGGATCCAACTTGCCACTTTGCCCTGGATCCCATGGGTTTTAACCTTCGTGACCAGTCTATCATGTGGGACCTTATCAAAAGCTTTGCTAAAGTTCATATACACTACATCGTACACACTATCCACATCGACCCTCCTGGTTACCTCCTCAAAAAATTAAATCAACTTAGTCAAATATAATCTTCCCTTAACAAATCCGTGCTGACTGTCCCTAATTAATCCTTGCCTTTCTAAATGTAGATTTATCCTGTCTGTCAAGATTTTTTCCAATAATTTTCCCACCACTGAGGTTAGGCTGACAGGCCTGTAATTACTTGGCCTATCGCTTTCTCCCTTCTTAAACAAGAGTACTACATTAGTAGTCCTCCAATCCTCCAGCACCATGCCCAAATCCAAAGAGGACAAGAAAATGATGGTCAAGGCCTCTGCTATTTCCTCTTTTACTTCATTCAACAGCCTGGGATGCATTTCATCCGGGCCTGGAGACATATCTACTTTCAAAGCTGCAAAACCCCTTGGCTGTGATTATTTTTCATTCTGTGTGATTAACTTTAAACTGTGCTGGCTTACAGTATGGGAGTCTGAATGAGGTTTGATGTGTTGGAGAATGCATGCAGTTTCTGATTTATTACTCAAAGCCTGGTCTCAAATAGTTTGAGCTATTTTCAGCAATGGGTCATTTTCCGGTTGGCAAACAGTGACTAGTGGGGTGCCGCAGGGATCGGTGCTGGGGCCTCAACTATTTACAGCTATATTAATGTCTTGGATGAAGGGACCGAGTGTAATGTAGCCAAGTTTGCTGATGATACAAAGATGGGTGGGAAAGCAAATTGTGAGGAGGACACAAAAAATCTGCAAAGGGATATAGACAGGCTAAGTGAGTGGGCAAAAAATTGGCAGATGGAGTGTAATGTGGGAAAATGTGAGGTTATCCACTATGGCAGAAAAAAAAATAAAGCAAATTATAATTTAAATGGAGAAAAATTGCAAAGTGCTGCAGTACAGAGGGACCTGGGGGTCCTTGTGCATGAAACACAAAAAGTTAGTATGCAGGTGCAGCAAGTAATCAAGAAGGCAAATGGTATGTTGGTCTTTATTGCAAGGGGGATAGAGTATCAAAGCAGAGAAGTCCTGCTGCAACTGTACAGGGCATTGGCGAGGCCACACCTAGAAATAGGAGCAGGAGAAGGCCATTTGGCCCCTCGAGCCTGCTCTGCCATTCAATATGATCATGGCTGATCTGAACATGGACTCAGCTCCACTTCCATACCCGCTCCCCATAACCGAGAGTACTACGTATAGTTTTGGTCTCCGTATTAAAGGAAGGATATACTTGCATTGGAGGCTGTCCAGAGAAGGTTCACTAGGTTGGTTCTGGAGATGAAGGGGTTGACTTATGCAGATAGGTTGAGTAGGTTGGGCTTCTACTCATTGGAGTTCAGAAGAATCAGAGGTGTCCTTATCGAAACATAAGATAATGAGGGGGCTCGACAAGGTGGCTACAGAGAGGATATTTCCACTCAGAGGGGAAACTAAAACTAGGGGACATAGAATAAGGGGCCGTCCATTTAAAACTGAGATGAGGAGGAATTTCTTCTCTCAGAGAGTTGTAATCTATGGAATTCTCTGCCCCAGAGAGCTGTGGAGGCTGGGTCATTGAATATATTTAAGGCGGAGATAGACAGATTTTTGAACGATAAGGAAGTAAAGGATTATGAGGAGCGGGTATGGAAATGGAGCTGAGTCCATGATCAGATCAGCCATGATCTTATTGAATGGCGGAACAGGCTCGAGGGGCCAAATGTCCTACTCCTGCTCCTATTTCTTATGTTCTTATCTTCAGCCCCATGGTTATTGCCTTTCTCTGTGCTCATGGCCGTCTGAGAGGAGGAGGTGCTACTAAGTTGTTTAGTTTAGCTGCTGGGTTGCCATCATGATTGAAATTGACAAAAAAATCCTGACCCTCGCAAGGTTCATTACAATGAAAGAAAGTCTGCACTAATCTGCTTTTACAAAGCAGCAAGGGAGAATAATCCTGTACGTGTGCTGCTGATACAGCTGTTTGCCAAGTGGCCCTGCGCACTTCTGCTGTGATCCAGATGAGAAATCTGAGTTGCCCGATTGATGGTTGGGGCATGATAATTGGTCACAGCATCCTCTGAATAGAGAGGGAAAAATTGGACAGGATTCTCCCTCCTGGACGCAACACAGTGACCCCTGCAGGATGTGTGAAGCCAGGATTGGGGTGAGCTCGCTCTCTCCCATTTAGCTTGCTGACGCTTACTGTCCAGGCCCACACGTGAGAACATAAGAATATAAGAAACAGGAGCAGGGGTAGGCCATTTGGGCGCTCAAGCTTGCTCCACTATTCAATGGGATCATGGCTGATCTTCTACCTCAACTCCACTTGCCTGCACTATCCCCATATCCCTTGATTCCCTTAATATCCAAAATTCTATCAATCTCTGTCTTGAATATGCTCAATGACTGAACTTCCACAGCCTTCTGGGGCAGAGAATTCCAAAGATTCACAACCCTCTAAAGTAAATAAATTTCTCCTCATCTTGTCCTAAATGGTCGACCCCTTATTCTGAGACAGTGAATTCTGGTTCTAGACTCCCCAGCCAAAAAAAAAACATCCTGCATCTACCCTGTCACGCTCTTGAAGAATTAAAATTTTAAATTAAAAGCTCTTTATCTGAATGCACGCAGCATTCGTAACAAGATAGATGAATTGAAGGCACATATAGAAATAAATGGATATGATCTACTAGCCATTACAGAGATGTGGTTGCAAGGTGACCAAGCCTGGGGACTGAATATTCAGGGGTATTTGCCATTTTGAAAGGATAGGCAGAAAGGAAAACGAGGTGGGGTAGCTCTATTAATAAAGGATGAGATCAGTGCAATAGTGAGAAATGATAGTGGCTCAGAAGATCAAGGTGTAACATCAGTTTGGGTCGAGATAAGAAATAATAAGGGAAATAAGTGACTGGTGGGAGTAGTCTCTAGGCCCCACAGTAGCTACACTGTAGCACAGAGTATAAATCAAGAAATAATGGAGGCTTGTAAGAAAGGTGCGGCAACAATAATGGATGAGTTTAATCTCCATATTGATTGGACAAATCAAATTGGTAAAGGTATCCTTGAGGAAGAGTTCATAGAGTGTATTCGGGTTGGTTTCTTAGAACAATACATTGTGGAACCAACCAGGGAGCAGACTATCTTAGATCTGGTCATGTATAATGAGACTGGATTGATTAATGATCTCATAGTAAAGGATCCTCTTAGGAAGAGTGATCATAGCATGGTAGAATTTCAAATTCAGCTTGAGAGTGAGAAACTTGGGTCTCAAGCTAGAGTCCTGAACTTAACTAAAAGCAATTACAAAGGTATGAGGGCACAGTTGGCTAAAGTGGACTGGGAAATAGATTAAAGTGTAAGACGGTAGATGAGCAGTGGCAAACATTTAAGGAACTATTTCATAAGTGTGAGCAAAGATATATTCTAGTGAGAAAGAAAGACTCGGTAAGAGAAGGATGAACCATCCGTGGCTAACTAAAGAAGTAAAGGATGGTATCAAATTGAAAACAAAGCCATACAATATTGTGAAGAATAATGGAAGGCCAGAGGATTGGGAAATTATTTAGAAAACAGCAAAGGGTGACAAACTATCTTCTCTCTCTTTATTATATTTTTAATCAGAGTAAACTAGCAAGAAATATAAAAACAGTCAGCACGAGCTTCTATAGGTATATAAAAAGGAAGAGAGTAGCTAAAGTAAATGTTGGTCCCTTAGAGGATGAGACTGTGGAATTAATAATGGGAAACAGGGAAATGGCAGAGACTTTGAACAAATATTTTGTATTCACGGTCTTCACGATAGAAGCCACTAAAAGCATCCCAATAATTGAGAATCAAGGGGCTATTGGGAGGGGGGATCTTAAAACAATCACTATCACCAGAGAAAAAGTACTAGGCAAACTAATGGGACTAAAGGTGGACAAGTCCCCTGGACCTGATGGCCTGCATCCTACGGTCTTAAAAGAAGTGGCTGCAGAGCTAGTGGATGCATTGGTTGCAATCTACCCAAATTCCCTGGATTCTGGAGAAGTCCCAGCAGATTGGAAAACCACAAATATAATGCCCCTATTTAAAGTAGGAAACTATAGACCAGATAGCTTAACATCTGTCATTGGGAAAATGCTGAGACCATTATTAAGGAAGTAGTAGCAGGACATTTAGAAAATCATAATACAGTCAAGCAGAGTCAGCATGGTTTTATGAAAGGGAAATCATGTTTGAAAAATTTGCTAGAGTTCTTTGAGGATGTAGCAAGTAGGGTGGATGAAGGGGAACCGGTAGATGTATTTGGATTTCCAGAAGGCATTCGATAAGGTGCCACACAAAAGGTTACGGCACAAGATAAAAGCTCACGGGGTTGGGTGTAATATATTGGCATGGATAGAGGATTGTCTAACTAACAGAAAACAACGAGTCGGGATAAATGGGTTATTTTCAGGTTGGCAAACTGTAAATAGGGGAGTGCCACAGGGATCAGTGCCAGGGCCTCAACTATTTACAATCTATATTAATAACTTGGATGAAGGGACTAATCTAATGTAGCCAAATTTGCTGATGATACAAAGATAGGTGAGAAAGCAAGTTGTGAGGAAGATGCAAAGAATTTGCAAAGGGATATGGATAGGCTGAGAGAATGGGCAAAAATTTGGCAGATGGAGTATAATGTGGAAAAATGTGAGGTTATCTATCCATTGTGGTAGGAAAAATAAAAAAGCAAATTATTATTTAACTCGGGAGAGATTACAAAATGCTGAGGCACAGAGGGATCTGGGGGTCCTTATACATGAAACACAAAAAGTTAGCATGCAGATACAGCAAGTAATTAGGAAGGCAAATGGAAAGTTGGCCTTTATTGCAAGAGGGATGGAGTATAAAAGTAGGGAAGTCCTACTTCAACTCTAAAGGGTGTTGGTGAGACCACACCTGGAGTACTGCGTACAGTTTTGGTCTCCTTATTTAATGAGGGATATACTTGCATTGGAGGCAGTTCAGAGAAGGTTCACAAGGTTGATTCCTGAGATGAAGGGGTTGTCTTATGAAGAAAGGTTGAGCAGGTTGGGGCTATACTCATTGGAGTTTGGAAGAATGAGAGGTAATCTTATTGAAAAGTATAATATTCTGAGGGGGCTTGACAGGGTAGATGCAGAGAGGATGTTTCCCCTTGTGGGGGAACCTAGAACTAGCGGGAATAGTTTCAGAATAAGGAGTCACCCATTTAAAACGGAAATGAGGAGGAATTTATTCTCTCAGAGGGTTGTGAATCTTGGAATTCTCTGCCCCAGAGAGCTGCGGAGGCTGGGTCATTGAGCATATTTAAGGTGGAGATAAACAGATTTTTGAATGATAAGGGAATCAAGGCTTATGGAGAGCCGGCAGGGAAGTGGAGTTGAAACCAAGATCAGATCAGCCATGATCTTATTGAATGGCGGAGAAGGCTCAAGGGGCCAAATGGCCTACTCCTGCTCCTATTATGTTCTTATAATTTTGTATGTTTCAATTAGATCACCTCTCATTCTTCTAAATTCTAGATAATATAGGGTGATTCTGCTCAATCTTTCCTCATAGTATAATCCCCTCATCCCAGGAATTGGTCGGTGAACCTTTGATGCACTCCCTCTGTGGTAAGTATATCCTTCCTTAGGTAAGGAGACCAAAACTGTACATAATTCTCTGGGTGCGGTCTCACCAGAGCCCTATATAATTGCAGTAATCTCTAGTCACAGGATGCTGTGACCAATTATCATGCCCCTTCCATCAATCAGGTAATTCAGAACAGACTAGGGCTAAAAGCTTGAGGATGATCTACTGGAGGGAAGTCCATGCCTGTTCAACTGTACTCTAACATGAGTGAGTGACTTCAGGAGAGGAAAGGAGAAATTTGCATGGGGGAAGAAAATAGTTTGGAACCAATCTAGTGGAATCTCAGTTACACGCACTTCCATTATTCATCATGGAAATCAGAATTTAGTTCTGCTTCATACAGCTCAACTGCAATTGAGCATTTGTAATTCACCCATTGTAGTCTGCTCATCCTGGAGGTAATCCAAGTAGTTGTTACCTGGTAGAGCATCCAGTCCATGCTGCTCCGATATTTGGGCCAGGAAATCAGGAGTCAGGCTGACAGCATTTTTTTTCCCCAAGTATGTATCTAACTTTTAAAGGGAAAAACTGAGGTCTTATTTGTATTGTTCTTGTTGTTATGCTCATTGGCCCAGAAGAGGCGAGAGCCCAGGGGCAGCATGGGCCAGCCCACGCTGCGATGTGTGTGTGCATTAGGTCTGTGCAGTAGAGCTGGTCTCCAATCGTCTTGGTTAATCCTTGCCACTGGACCAAGACTCTGTCAAGCCCGTGTGGTGGCTGGTGTGCAACGGCCACCACATGTTAAAAAAATCCACGCACAGGCATCTTCCACCCTTCAACATGTAGATTGGGACCTAGAATATTAGGTCCTTCATTGAAGCACCTGTGTACTCATCCTTTTTTGGCGTGGAAGCAAGTCATCCTTGATATGAGGGACCGCCTATGATGATGATGATAATCTACTAGAATATCTGATAATGATCTGTTTTAATCTATTCATAGAAACATAGAAAATAGGTGCAGGAGTAGGCCATTCGGCCCTTCGAGCCTGCACCGATATTCAACAAGATCATGGCTGATCATTCCCTCAGTACCCCTTTCCTGCTTTCTCCCCATAACCCTTAATCCCCTTAGCCATAAGGGCCATATCTAACTCCCTCTTGAATATATCCAATGAACTGGCATCAACAACTCTCTGCGGTAGGGAATTCCACAGGTTAACAACTCTCTGAGTGAAGAAGTTTCTCCTCATCTCAGTCCTAATTGGCCTACCCCTTATCCTAAGACTATGTCTCCTGGTTCTGGACCTCCCCAACATCAGGAACATTCTTCCCGCATCTAACCTGCCCAGTCCCGTCAGAATCTTACACGTTTCTATGAGATCCCCTCTCATCCTTCTAAACTCAAGTGAATAAAGGCCCAGTTGATCCAGTCTCTCCTCATATGGCACTCCAGCCATCCCTGGAATCAGTCTGGTGAACCTTCACTGCACTCCCTCAATAGCAAGAACGTCCTTCCTCAGATTAGGAGACCAAAACTCAACACAATATTCCAGGTGAGGCCTCACTAAGGCCCTGTACAATTGCAGTAAGACCTCCCTGCTCCTATACTCAAATCTCCTAGCTATGAAGGGCAACGTATCATTTGCCTTCATCACCGCCTGTTGTACCTGCATGCCAACTTTCAATGACTGATGAACCATGACACCCAGGTCTCGTTGCACCTCCCTTTTTCCTAATCTGCCCCCATTCAGATAATATTCTGCCTTCGTGTTTTTGCCCCCAAAATGGATAACCTCACATTTATCCACATTATACTGCATCTGCCATGCATTTGCCCACTCACCTAACCTGCCCAAGTCATCCTGCAGCCTCTTAGTGCCTCCTCACAGCTCACACCGCCACCCAGCTTATTGTCATCTGCAAACTTGGAGATATTACACTCAATTCCTTCATCCAAATCGTTAATGTATATTGTAAAGAGCTGGGGTTCAGCACTGAGCCCTGCGGCACTCCACTAGTCACTGTCTGCCATTCTGAAAAGCAGCCGTTTATCCCGACTCTCTGCTTCCTGTCTGCCAACCAGTTCTCTATCCACGTCAGTACATTACCCCCAATACCATGCGCTTTGACTTTGCACACCAATCACTTGTGCGGGACCTTGTCAAAAGCTTTTTGAAAGTCCAAATTCACCACATCCACTGATTCTGCCTTGTCCACTCTGCTAGTTACTATTGTGTTCCTAACACAGATGAGGCTGCACACAGGGAGGTTAAAGTAACAGTGACCTCAGTCTTTAATAAGACACTCCAGAGTGAGGAACAGTCCTGAGGGGCCGGCTTATATACAGTGCTCCCAAGGGATGCTGGGATCCCTTGGGACTTCAGGGGGTGCGCTCCCTGGTGGCGGAACATGGGAGTGCATGCTTTACAGACACACAACATCATTCCCCCCCACCCCCCCAAAGTCAAAGTGAAAACTATTTACAAGGTGAGGCGGTCGGGAGCCTTTCTTTCCCTGGTGGACCGCCTCGGTACAAATGTCTGTTCTGGTGTGTTGGCTGTGCCCTCGCTGGGCTGGCGTGTTGTTGGCCCTGTAGGGCTGCTGGGTGAGCCTGGCCTTGCTGGGCTGTTGGACATGATGGGTTCGATTTCCTGGTCCGGGGTGCTGTCGTTGATACTTTGGATGTGTGTTGTGGGCTCGAAAAAGGTGGTGTCTGCTGTGGGTTGTTCAGGGCAGTCTGTGAACGCAGCCTCGTTTGGTCCAGGTGCTTTCTGCAAATTTGTCCATTGTCTAGTTTGACTACAAACACCCTACTCCCTTCTTTAGCTATCACCGTGCCTGCGATCCACTTGGGACCATGTCCTTAGTTTAGCACATAAACAGGGTCATCCAGATCAATTTCCCGTGACACAGTGGCGCGACCATCGTTTACATTTTGTTGCTGCTGTCTGCTCTCTACCTGATCATGCAGGTTGGGGTGAACCAGCGAGAGTCTGGTTTTAAGTGTCCTTTTCATGAGTAGCTCAGCCGGGGGCACCCCTGTGAGCGAGTGGGGTCTCAAGCGGTAGCTGAGCAGTACTCGGGACAAGCGGGCTTGGAGTGAGCCTTGTGTGACTCGTTTAAGGCTCTGTTTGATGGTTTGTACTGCCCACTCTGCCTGCCCATTGGAGGCTGCTTTAAACAGGGCCGAGGTGACATGTTTGATCCCATTGCGGGTCATGAATTCTTTAAATTCGGCACTGGTGAAACATGGCCCGTTGTCACTGACCAGTATGTCAGGTAGGCCGTGGGTGGCAAACATGGCCCTCAGGCTTTCAATGGTTATGGTGGCTGTGCTTCCCGACATTATTTCACATTCAATCCATTTTGAAAAAGCATCCACCACCACCAGGAACATTTTACCGAGAAACGGTCCCGCATAGTCGACATGGATCCATGGATCCTTGTCCATGGTCTGCAGGGCCAGGACCACAAACTTAGTGGTGCCTCTCTGGGCGCGTTGCTCAACTGAGCACCCATGCTGCATTGCCATACACAGAACTCTAAGTCAGAGTCGATACTCGGCCACCATACATGGGATCTGGCTATCGTTTTCATCATTACTATACCTGGGTGTGTGCTGTGGAGATCCGAGATGAACGTCTCCCTGCCCTTTTTTGGTAGCACTACACGGCTACCCCACAACAGGCAGTCTGCCTGAATGGACAGCTCATCCTTTCGCCGCTGGAATGGCTCCCATGCAGTACACAGTTGTTACTATGGACAGCAGAGGATCTTGGCTGGTGCAAGTCCGAATCTGGCGGGCCGTGACAGGTGATTTATCATTTACAAAAGCTTCCATGACCATCAACAAGCCTGCGAGCTGTGCCACCATCAACAAGTTTGCAGGCTGCGCCATTTCCGCCCCCGTGGTGGGCAATAGTAGCCGACTGAGAGCATCCACACTGTTCTCGGTGCCTGGCCTGTGGCAGATGGTATAGTTATATGCTGATAGCATGAGTGCCCACCTTTGTATGCGGGCTGAGGCATTAGTATTTATCCCCGTGTTTTCAGCGAACAGGGATATGAGGGGCTTGTGATCGGTTTCCAGCTCAAATTTGAGGCCAAACAGGTGCTGATGTATTTTCTTTACCCCGAACACACACGCTAATGCCTCTTACTCAATCATGCTGTAGGCCCTCTCGGCCTTAGACAAGCTCCTGGAAGCATAGGCGACAGGTTGCAATTTCCCCGCAACGTTAGCTTGTTGTAATACACACCCGACTCCGTACGATGACGCAGCACATGCTAGCACAAGTCTTTTACACGGGTTATACGATACAAGCAGCTTGTTGGAGCATAAAATGTTTCTGGCTTTCTCAAAAGCAATTACTTGTTTTTTTTCCCCATACCCAGTTCTCACCTTTGCGCAATTACACATGTAGGGGATCTAAAAGGGTGCTTAACCCCAGTAGGAAGTGACCAAAATAGTTGAGGAGTCCCAGGAATGACTGCAGCTCCGTGACGTTCTGTGGCCTGGGCGCATTCCTGATAGCCTCTGTCTTGGCGTCTGTGGGCCGAATGCCATCCGCCGCGATCTATCTCCCCATAAACTCCACTTCTGTTGCCATGAAGACGCAATTCGACCTCTTCAGCCACAGCCCTACGTGATCCAATCGCTGGAGGACCTCCTCCAGGTTTTGTAGGTGCTCGGTGGTGTCCCGACCCGTGACCAATATGTCGTCCTGAAAGACCACCGCGTGTGTTGCCGACTTGAGTAGGCTCCATGTTTCTCTGGAAGATCGCTGCAGCCGACCGAATTCCAAACGGGCATCTGTTGTAGATGAACAGTGCCTTGTGCGTGTTGATGCAGGTGAGGCCCTTTGAAGACTCCTCCAGCTCTTGCGTCATGTAGGCTGAAGTCAGGTCGAGCTTGGTAAATGTCTTGCCTCCTGCCAGCGTCGCAAATAGGTCATCTGCCTTAGGTAGCGGGTATTGGTCCTGTAGCGAGAAACGATTAATAGTTACTTTATAATCGCCGCAAATCCTGACCATGCCATCACTTTTGAGTACTGGAACAATCGGGCTGGCCCACTCGCTGAATTCCACTGGGGAGATGATGCCCTCACGTTGCAGCCTGTCCAGCTCGATTTCCGCTCTCTCCCTCATCATGTGAGATACCGCTTGCGCCTTGTGGGATCAAGTGGATCCGCACCTTCGCCTGGAAAGTTTCCAATGCCTGGCTCAAAAAAGGAAGGAAATTTGCTAAGAACCTGAGTACATGAGGCCTCATCGACATGTGATAGCGCTCGGATGTCATCCCAGTTCCATCGGATTTTGCCCAGCCAGCTCCTTCCAAGCAGTGTGAGGCCATCGCCCGGGACAATCCAGAGTGGCAGTTTGTGCACCGTGCCCTTGACCATGGCGCTGCCCAGGACAGTGATAAGCTCTTTGGTGTACGTTCTCAGTTTCGTGTGGATGGGGCTCAGGGCTTGTTGCACCACAGTCTCTCAAACATCTTTTTACTCATGATGGATTGGCTAGCGCCAGTGTCCAGTTCCATTGCTACGGGTAAGCCATTCAATTTTACGTTTAGAATTATAGGTGGACATTTCATCGAAAATGTGTACACCCTGTGTACTTCAGCATCTGCCTCCTCTCTCTGAGGCTCGAAATTGCTTTGATCCACCATGGACCGATCTTCCTCTGCCACGTGATGTTTAGCAGGTTTTGCAGAGCTTGCAGCTTGTTTGCAAGCTCGTTAGAGTTGCCCCATTGTTCCACAGCTCTTGCAAACATACCCTTTGAAGCGGCATGAATAGGCTGAATGGAAGCCTCCACAACGCCAACAAGGTGTGAATTGCCTTGCATTCTTCCTTTGTTGGGGACTCTGAGTCATCTGGGTCACCTGAGGCCTGCTGGCAGTTGCAGACTCGTGGGTTCCGCCCTGTACATTTCTGCTCGCAAACACAGTTCCAGTTAATTTATGAACATTGCTAGCACTTGTGTGCTGAGAGATTTGTTTGGTGTTATCACTGGTGGACATAAACGCCTGTGCTATCGCAATGGCCTTACTGAGGGTCGGTGTCTCTACAGTCAACAGTTTTCGTAGGATGGTCTCGTGGCCCATGCCCAGTACAAAAAAGTCTCTGAGCATCTGCTCCAGGTAGCCATCAAACTCACATTGTCCTGCAAGTCGCCTTAGCTCGGCGACGTAGCTCGCCACTTCCTGACCTTCAGATCACTGGCACATGTGGAACCGATGCCTCACCATCAGTATGCTCTCCCTCAGGTTAAGATGTTCCCGAACCAGTGTACACAGCTCCTCATATGACTTATCTGTGGGTTTCACCGGAGCCAGGAGATTCTTCATGAGGCTGTAGGTCGGTGCCCCGCAGACTGTGAGGAGGACCACTCTCCTTTTTGCAGCACTTTCTTCTCTGTCCCGCTCGTTGGCTACAAAGTGCTGGTCTAGGCATTCGACATAGACTTCCCAGTCCTCACCCTCCAAGAACTTCTCCAGGATGCCCCCAGTTTGCTGCATCTTTGCGTTGGATTCGTATTCTCATCGCCAGTTCTTAACACAGATGAGGCTGCACACAGGGAGGTTAAAGTAACAGTGACCTCGGTCTTTAATAAGACACTCCAGAGTGATGAACAGGTCTTAGGGGCCGGCTTATATACAGTGCTCCCAAGGGATGCTGGGATCCCTTGGGACTTCAGGGGATGAGCTCCCTGGTGGCGGAATCTGGGACTGCATGTTTTTCAGATACACAACAGTTACATCCTCAAAAAATTCCAGAAGATTCGTCAAGCATGATTTCCCTTTCATAAATCCATGCTGACTTGGACCGATCCTGTCACTGCTTTCCAAATGCACTGCTATTTCATCCTTAATGATTGATTCCAACATTTTCCCCACTACTGATGTCAGGCTAACCGGTCTATTATTACCCGTTTTCTCTCTCCCTCTTTTTTAAAAAAGTGGTGTTACATTAGCTACCCCCCAGTCCTTAGGAACTGTTAGAAACTCTGAATTTCTACTGAAATTGCGATACAGTGAGTGCTAATGAGGTAATTCAGGAACTGGTTTGGGGGACTCACTGGACCTGTCAGCGTGCAGAATCTTATTCATTGCATGCATGATGTCAAGAGTAGGGTAAACAGCCAGTGCCCCAATTAATATCATCATTGCACGCTGGTTCAACAGAAAATTGGAAAAAATCCCGCATGATAATGTTTCATTATTGATTCCTTAAAACCATTCTGCAAAAATAATACTGATAACAACATTCCCAATTAGGATTGTTTTCCTCATTTTAAATGTTTAAGCTACCAACATATTCTCCATGCGGTGACTCTGTGGATAAGTACACCATGTGTTCCAATCACTGGTTTATGCTTAGTTGATTGAGTTCTTCCAGGGCTGCAGTGGCAGTGTACAGTTAGCTTTGATGTTCCCAGCCAAGGGAGGGAAAGCACAGGTAGGGTTCACCCTTCTGATAACATCAACAGACCCTGCTGGAAAGTGCATGTGCATGAGCATCGGTTAACAAGTAGTTTGGTCAGATGGCTTGTCAGCACTCATTGTTGAGGCGCAAACATGAAAAATAGCCAATTGACGAGTTACTTGATTATTACTGATCAAGAAAGAAAGAATGACTTGGATTTATATCGCGCCTTTCATGACCACCGGACGTCTCAAAGCGCTTTACAGCCAATGAAGTACTTTTGGAGTGTAGTCACTGTTGTATTGTAGGAAACACGGCAGCCAATTTGCGCATAAGCAAGCTCCCACAAACAGCAATGTAATATTGACCAGATAATCTGTTTTTTTTTTGTTATGTTGATTGAGGGATAAATTTTGGCCAGGACACCAGGGATAACTCCCCTGCTTTTCTTCAAAATAGTGCCATGGGATCTTTAACATCCACTTGAGAGAGCAGACGGGGCCTCGGTTTAACATCTCATCCGAAAGACAGCACCTCCTGACAGTGCAGCGCTCCCTCAGCACTGCATTGGAATATCATTCTAGATTTTTGTGCGTTCAAGTCACTGGAGTGGGACTTGAACCCACAACCTTCCAATTCAAAGACGAGAGCACTACCTACTGAGCCACAGCTGACACTGCCATAGAGCAGCAGCCAGCATGAATTCCGGCAAGAAGGGGGGGACAAAAGGAATTTTTAAAAGTAGACTTCCGTATGTTGTAAGTTCAGGTAGTTACAAGGAACAAAACCACTTTGTTATTCAAATTTACATATTTTGAAGCTCAAATAATGAGCTTAAGTTTCAGCATTTGTTCAACAAAGGCTGTCCGTCTGTATTGTATCCCTCAGACTGGCTATCAATTCTTTACATCAGTGTTTGTCACGTTTACTTTTTTTTGGAGTTCTAACTTACAAACATGATGTAAATATTAGTTAGTTTTATGAAGCAGCATCAGGAAAATGGATAGAGGTAAAGCATGAGGAGAATTTTAACTCCCAGGATGGCTCGGAGAGGTATGTCGGGGGCGGGGATGGAGGGGGGGGGGATGGTAAAATGATTAAAAATGGGAAACCTGTCCCCCAACCGCTGCGAACACACCTACTTGTAGTTTATCTGTGGCGGGTTGGGAGACAGACGAGTAATCTGCTTGCCAGAGGTGATCAGTAAGTTTAATGTTAATGAGGCTCCAATTTTAGCAGTCATTTAGATTTAACGGCTGTGGGCCGGGTTTCCGAGGGCTCGGAAAACACGGAAACTTAAGGGAGGTGAGAACTGCCAGATCCAGCAGGTAAGTGCTTTTCCCGCACTGCTTGTGTGCAAGGAGGAGCAGGAGTGCTTCTCCTCGCACCAGCCCCTCGAGCTTGCATGATCCGTGATCCAATCCTCCCTCCCACCCCCTGATCCGATGCCTTCTCTTGTGATCTCCGCTCCTCCCCGCAATCTCCTCCCCTCTGCGATCCTCCCTCACTCTTTCCCTCCTTTTCGGTGCCCGGCTGCTGTCTCCTACCGCAGAAGGACCTCCGCGCTCCCTGTATTTCTGGGTTTCCTGGCTGCTAAAAGTTACCCCCACTCCCTCCCTGCCTCCTCGTGAATATCAGGGCCAATGTTTCTTAAAGGGACTGTGTCATTAGGAGTTTCTGCTTGCAAACCACTCTGCACAACATTACTTTGGTGTGATATGTCACAACTTAGTATTGTTATATACCACTCTTTGATCGTCCATGGTGTTGCACACAGAAGTCGAGATCAAGGGCTCAGTTTTAACCGTACCTGTCCAGCAGAAACTGGGCAGGTAAGCATTTGAAATTGACGGGGTGACTTACCTGCCGATGTCTCACCTGGATCCCGCATCGTCAATTTTGACCTGCTTTCTGAGCAGGCCACAAAGACACCCCCTTTACCATGCTGGGGTCCAAATTTAAATATGCAAATTGGGTTCCGTTCATATCATTAACTGTGGATTTAACTCCAATCTGAGCAGGGAAGCCAATGTAGCTTTTCACACCAGTTAAAGTGAAGTGAGAAGAGGATTGTAGCCAGAGAATCACCTGTAATGGCTTCTCTTCCCACTCCCGCTTCGTTACCTCTGGTGTCCCCCAAGGATCTAACCTTGGTCCCCTCCTATTTCTCATCAACATGTTTCCCCTTGGCGACATCATCCGAAAATACAGTATCAGTTTCCACATGTATGCTGATGATACCCAGCTCAACCACACTACCACTTATCTTGACCCCTCCACGGTCTCTAAATTGTCAGACTGCTTGTCCGCCATCCTGTTCTGCATGTGCGGAAATTTTCTCCAAATGAATATTGGGAAGACCGAAGCCATTGTTTTCGGTCCCCGCCACAAGCTACATGCATTAGCCACTGACTCCATCCCCCTTACTAACATCTGTCTGAGGCTGAACCACACTGTTCGCAACATTGGTGTCATATTTGACCCTGCAATGAGCTTTCAACCACATATCCACAGCATAACTAAGACCGCCTATTTCCACCTCCGTAACATTGCCCGTCTCCACCCTTGCCTCAGCTCATCTGCTGCTGAAACCCTCATCCATGCCTTTGTTATCTCTAGATTCGACTATTCCAACGCACTCCAGACTGGCCTCCAACATTCTACCCATGTAAACTAGAAGTGATCCAAAACTTGGCTGTCCATGTCCTAACTTGCACCAAGTCCCGCTCGCTCATCACCCCTGTGCTCGCTGACCTACATTGGCTCCCGGTTAAGCAACGTCACTCAAATCCCTCCATGGCATCGCCTCTCCCTAACTCTGTAATCTCCTTTGGCCCCACACCACCCCAAGATGTCTGCGCTCCTCTAATTCTGCCCTCTTGAGGATCCCTGATTATAATCGCTTAACCATTCGTGGCTGTGTCTTCTGTTGCCTAGGCCCTAAGCTCTGGAATTCCCTGCCTAAACCTCTCCGCCTCTTTACCTCTCTTTCCTCCTTCAAGATACTCCTTAAAACCTACCTCTTTGATTAAGTTTTCAGTCACCTGCATAATTTCTCCTTATATGGCTCAAATTATTTGTCTCATAATACTCCTGTGAAGTGCCTTGGGATGTTTAACTACTTTAAAGGTGCTTTATAAGTACAAGTTGTTGTTGTTGTAGATGCAGAGTAAACCATCTCCCATCACACATTATAATTGCCCTGCAATTCTGGACTCCCCAGGTCCGTACAGAGTTTCTACGGACCCGGGAAGGCATCGGAAAAGCTGGTTTTCAGCACACAATGCGCATGCGCTGAAAACCGGCTTTTCTGATCTGTCAAGCTGGAACTTGACAGATCTTCCATATCTCAGGAGCGAGGACATTTGCAAGGGCAAGATTGCAGTATTTACCCATATTTTACCCAGCAAATGTCCTCAAAATTCTTGTGCCTGATAAAAGCAGGCGCACAGCCTATTTTTATAGGCGTAAGAGTTTTAAAACAAACAAAAACATTGTAAAATAAAATTGTAAAAACATATTTTATTGTTAAAACCCTCCACAGTTCAGTAAGTTTATTTTAAACCATAATTAAAAAAACTTTTTTAAAAATTGGAAAAATATATATTTTTTAAATACATAAATAACTTTAATTTAAATTAATAAAAATATGTTGTGCATTTTTTCTATCTTTTATTATTGGTTATGTTTGTTTTGGGGGCTGTTTCTCATTCATAATAAAGGGAACTCCAACTTACGAAGTTCCCATTATTATGAATGAGAATATAGTACACCTGATTGGCTGCCCAGAGCCATGTAACTGCAGCTCCAGCCCTGCGCATGTCCTGACGTGCATGCGCTGCGACGCACAGTCAGTGGAGGCCTCAAAACTGGGATTTTGCGTGAGCGCAGCATCTTCAGGTAGGTGCGCTTCTTTTTCCTAGAATCCAGTCGAACGCCTGCGGGAAGGAGAAACCGGGATTTCTGGGCCAATTCCCACATCTCCTTGGCATACAATTGTGCGCCTATCGCTTGGAGTTTCACACCAAGCTGATGTAAATCACAGATCAGAATTAACTTAATAAAACTATCAGCAAGTTCATGAAGATGATAGATGCATACAGTGGCTCAAAAAGGGATGGTGTTCATTACCCTTCGTTAATGTCATGTGGAGCTGAGACTTTGCAGCCTAGAAATTAATATTAAAATTAACAGAGGAATGGTTAGCAGGATATTCCTCTGTCAATATCGTACAGGGGATGTTAATCCATTTAAAGTAAAATTGCCCCAGAGGTTTGGGAGCCGTTATGCTGGTAGCCTTGCACACAGCAGTTTGCGCCCCGGGCTGGTGCCCGCATGGCACCCATGGTGTTGAGATAGAGAATCAGCCATGATCATATTGAATTGCGGTGCAGACTTGAAGGGCCGAATGGCCTACTACTGCTCCTATTTTCTATGTTTCTATGTGTGCTGACTCCTTTACGCTCTGCAGGGGAAATTGCCCCATGGGGGCGATGCCACCAACATCTTTGCAGGTCGCGAAACTGTGGTGGCTGGTGTGCCCCAGCTGCCCATAAAGAGGAGGGCCTTGCATTATGTCCGCCATCTTTTTTTTGTCGGCCAACTTTGCAGTTGATACGACAATGGCGGCCACTGGTTCGGCGGGGCTGCCAACAGGGAGCCTGGCACCCCCTCTTGGGTGCCGGATTGCTGGCCCAGCCGAAACCCTCCCTGGTGGCTCAGTGGGCGCCATGGACGTGGCTGCAGAGTTCACAGCGGCCCTCTTTAAGAGAAGGGTAAATGCGTCAGCACCCTGCTTCCACCGCGCTCCCACCCCGCGGCGGCGCAGAGCGCCTCCGATAGTACTCGGACAATTTTTTCAAGTTAAAGACCCGAATTCCAGGTCACTTTCCTTCCCTTGGCGCCGGGCGGTTAATTTTCACTTAATTTGAATAATGCACTCCAAACCTGGTGTCGGTCACTTTCGCTATTTTATGTGTTTGTGTTTGAGGGAGGAATATTGGCTAGGACAATGAGAAGTTCTTACTCTTTTTCCACATAGGGCCATTGACAAGACTAATTGGGGTGATATTGGTCTTTAGCATTGGCTCAAAACGGGCAATATCATAAAGGTAGCCTGTTCACACCCGCCCGATTTTCCTTTCCGTTGAAGCCAATGAATCGTTATTGCTCATTTTGCCCGACTGCCGAAGACCAATTTCACCCCCAATAACGTCTAACTCCCCCTATTGCTTTCTGACCTTCTATGCGCAGCTTGCCCTTGCAGTTTTCTTCATAATAACCTCGCTGTCTGCTTTGTATCTCCCTGTGCTCACACCCCAAGAGGAAGGATTAGGCTAGACAATCCCTACGGAGTGTCCCGGACATGGGACCTCCCAACACATTGGGTGTGAAGTGTTTATTGTTTACTGAGGCAGGCTAACAAATTGCTTATACTTTACAACCTTTGAGGAGACCACTTCAAAGCCTAGCTCATTAGCATTTATACCACCTTTCGTCTCAATGCCTTTTCGCAATCTGTGCTTGTATATACTTTGTGCTTAAAACACAACCCTTAAACATATCTTTCTGTGGAGCAAAATAAAAGATCAAATCTCAAAGTATGACTGTGCCATACTCGATCAAGTGCTGCCTTGATGTTGAGAGCAGTTATTCTTTTTCTTTTTTATATCAGTAAGTAACCTGTTAACATTGTTGTCGCCAAATTAAGTGTATCTAAGGGTTAAGTCATGGCAGGAGAGCTCGGACACGTGATATGCTCCTCCTGTACCATGTGGGAACTCAGGGACACTTCCGGTGTCCCTGACGACTACGTTTGCGGGAAGTGTATCCGCCTCCAGCTCCTGACGGACGGCGTTGTGGAATTGGAGCTGAGGGTGGATTCACTCTGGAGCATCCACGATGCTGAGAACGACGTGAGTAGCACGTGTAGCGAGTTGGTCTTACAGCAGGTGAAGGGTCCACAGCCAGATAGGGAATGGAAGACCAACAGGAAGAGCAGTGCAAAGAAGGTAGTGCAGGGGTCCCCTGCGGGCATCCCCCTGCAAAACAGATACACTGCTTTGAGTACTATTGAGGGGGATGACTCATCAGGGGAGGGCAGCAGCAGCCAAGTTCATGGCACCGTGGCTGACTCTGCTGCACAGGAGGGCAGGAAAAAGAGTGGGAGAGCGATAGTGACAGGGGATTCAATTGTAAGGGGAATAGATAGGCGTTTCATCGGCCGCAACCGAGATTCCAGGATGGGTGCAGGACATTCTGAAAAGGGAGGGTGAACAGCCAGTTGTTGTGGTGCACATTGGTACCAACAATATAGGTAAAAAAAGGGATGAGGTCCTACGAGATGAATTTAAGGAGCTAGGAGCTAAATTAAAAAGTAGGACCTCAAAAGTAGTAATCTCAAGTTTGCTACCAGTGCCACGAGCTAGTCAGAGTAGGAATCGCAGGATAGCTCGGATGAATACGTGGCTTGAGCAGTGGTGCAACAGGGAGGGATTCAAATTCCTGGGGCATTGGAACCGGTTCTGAGGGAGGTGGGACCAGTACAAACCGGACGGTCTGCACCTAGGCAGGACAGGAACCAATGTCCTAGGAGGAGTGTTTGCCAGTGCTGTTGGGGAGGAGTTAAACTAATATGGCAAGGGGATGGGAACCAATACAGGGAGACAGAGGGAAACAAAAAGGAGACAAAAGCAAAAGACAGAAAGGAGATGAGTAAAAGTGGAGGGCAGAGAATCCCAAGGCAAAAAACAAAAAGGGCCACTGTACAGCAAAATTCTAAAGGGTCAAAGTGTAATAAAAAGGCAAGCCTGAAAGCTCAGTGCCTCAATGCGAGGAGTATTCGGAACCCAGGAGAGGGCTCTGAGCTAGTTAGAGTGGGTGAGAGCTCAGATGAACAGGACCCCAAGAAAGAATGCAAAAGGCAGGAGGCAACAGAGCAGAGTAGCACTGGGGTAAGTGTAAACCACAAGGTGATAGGAAGGGACAATATGTATGAATATAAAGGGGCTGCAGGTGGGGTCAAAACTAAAAATCATGGTTTAAAAACTACTATTAAAACACTCTACCTAAACTCATGCAGCATTCGAAATAAAGTAAATGAGTTGACGGCACAAATCATTACATATGGGTATGATTTGGTGGCCATTACAGAAACGTAGTTGCAGGGTGGCCAAGACTGGGAATTAAACATACAGGGGTATCTGACAATTCAGAAAGATAGACAAGAAGGGAAAGGAGGTGTGGTAGCTCTGTTAATAAAGGATGATATCAGGGCAATTGTGAGAGATGATATTGGCTCAAGTGAACAAAATGTTGAATCATTGTGGGTGGAGATTAGAAATAGTAAGGGGAAAAAGTCACTGGTGGGCGTAGTTTATAGGCTCCCAAATAATAACTTCACGGTGGGGCGGACAATAATCAAGGGAATAATGGGAGCATGTGAAAAAGGAACGGCAGTAATCATGGGGGATTTTAACCTACATATCGATTGGTCAAATCAAATCGCACGGGGTAGCCTTGAGGAGGAATTCATAGAATGCATACGGGATTGTTTCTTAGAACAGTATGTTACAGAACCTACAAGGGAGCAAGCTATCTTAGATCTGGTCCTGAGTAATGAGACAGGAATAATAAACGATCTCCAATAAAAGATTCTCTCGGAATGAGTGATCACAGTATGGTTGAATTTGTAATACAGATTGAGGGTGAGGAAGTAGTGTCTCAAACAAGCGTACTATGCTTAAACAAAGGGGACTACAGTGGGATGAGGGCAGAGTTGGCTAAAGTAGACTGGGAACACAGACTAAACAGAGGCACAATTGAGGAACAGTGGAGGACTTTTAAGGAGCACTTTCATAGTGCTCAACAAAAATATATTCCAGTGAAAAAGAAGGGCGTTAAGAGAAGGGATAACCAGCTGTGGATAACCAAGAAAATAAAGGACAGTATCAAATTAAAAACCAATTTTATAAGGTACCAAGCGTATAAGGTGGCCAAGGTTAGTGGGAAACTAGAAGATTGGGAACATTTTAAACGACAGCAAAGAATGACTAAGAAAGCAATAAAGAAAGGAAAGATAGATTACGAAAGTAAACTTGCGCAAAACATAAAAACAGATCGTAAAAGCTTTTACCGATATATAAAACGGAAAAGAGTGACTAAAATAAATGTTGGTCTCTTAGAAGATGAGAAGGGGGATTTAATAATGGGAAATGTGGAAATGGCTGAGACCTTAAACAATTATTTTGCTTCGGTCTTCACAGTGGAAGACACAAAAACCATGCCAAAAATTGCTGGTCACGGGAATGTGGGAAGGGAGGACCTTGAGATAATCACTATCACTGGGGGGATAGGCTAATGGGACTCAAGGTAGACAAGTCCCCTGGTCCTGATGAAATGCATCCCAGGGTATTAAAAGAGATGGCGGAAGTTATAGCAGATGCATTCGTTATAATCTATCAAAATTCTCTGGACTCTGGGGAGGTACCAGCGGATTGGAAAGCAGCTAATGTAATGCCTCTGTTTAAAAAAGGGGGCAGACAAAAGGCAGGTAACTATAGGCCGGTTAGTTTAACATCTGTAGTGGGGAAAATGCGTGAAGCTATCATTAAGGAAGAAATAGCGGGACATCTAGATAGGAATAGTGCAATCAAGCAGACGCAACATGGATTCATGAAGGGGAAATCATGTTTAACTAATTTACTGGAATTCTTTGAGGATATAACGAGCACAGTGGATAGAGGTGTACCAATGGATGTGGTGTATTTAGATTTCCAAAAGGCATTCGATAAGGTGCCACACAAAAGGTTACTGCAGAAGATAAAGGTACGCGGAATCAGAGGAAATGCATTAGCATGGATCGAGAATTGGCTGGCAAACAGAAAGCAGAGAGTCGGGATAAATGGGTCCTTTTCGGGTTGGAAATCGGTGGTTAGTGGTGTGCCACAGGGATCGGTGCTGGGACCACAACTGTTTACAATATACATAGATGATCTGGAAGAGGGGACAGAGTGTAATGTAACAAAATTTGCAGATGACACAAAGATTAGTGGGAAAGCGGGTTGTGCAGAGGACACAGAGAGGTTGCAAAGAGATTTGATAGGTTAAGCAAATGGGCTAAGGTTTAGCAGATGGAATACAATGTCGGAAAATGTGAGGTCATCCACCTTGGAAAAAAATCAGTAAAAGGGAATATTATTTGAATAAGGAGAAATTACAACATGCTGCGGTGCAGAGGGACCTGGGGGTCCTTGTGCATGAATCCCAAAAAGTTAGTTTGCAGGTGCAGCAGGTAATCAGGAAGGTGAATGGAATGTTGGCCTTCATTGCGAGAGGGATGGAGTACAAAAGCAGGGAGGTCCTGCTGCAACTGTACAGGGTATTGGTGAGGCCGCACCTGGAGTACTGCGTGCAGTTTTGGTCACCTTACTTATGGAAGGATATACTAGCTTTGGAGGGGGTACAGAGATGATTCACGAGGCTGATTCCGGAGATGAGGGGGTTACCTTATGATGATAGATTGAGTAGACTGGGTCTTTACTCGTTGGAGTTCAGAAGGATGAGGGGTGATCTTATAGAAACATTTAAAATAATGAAAGGAATAGACAAGATAGAGGCAGAGAGGTTGTTTCCACTGGTCGAGGAGACTGGAACTTGGGGACACAGCCTCAAAATACGGGGGAGCCAATTTAAAACCGAGTTGAGAAGGAATTTCTTCTCCCAGAGGGTTGTGAATCTGTGGAATTCTCTGCTCAAAGAAGCAGTTGAGGCAAGCTCATTGAATGTATTCAAATCACAGATAGATAGATTTTTAACCAAGAAGGGAATTAAGGGTTATGGGGAGCGGGCGGGTAAGTGGAGCTGAGTCCACGGCCAGATCAGCCATGATCTTGTTGAATGGCGGAGCAGGCTCGAGGGGCTAGATGGCCTACTCCTGTTCCTAATTCTTATGTTCTTATGTTCTTATGTTTACCACTCCCAAATCTTGAGTAGTTTGCAGGCACAAGCTTGGACGTCATGTTGGGGATTTCCATTGACTGCCAGGCTCAGCACACCAAAAATCACAGGGAAACATTTTGTGATATATTCACAGAGCACAAGCACACACATGGCAGGCAGCTATCTCGGAAGCCTCCGGAAATCTGCCTGGTTCTGTTTATTATGAACCCTGCACTTGCAGTACACAATACGTCCACATGCACAGTGTGGAACTACAAACATTACAAGCTTACAGACATTACACTTCTCCCTCCTTAATGAAGAAGCCATCATAATAAACATCATACATAACTTTCATGTTTATACATAACACAGGATATACATTTTTTTTTCCATATTTACAAATTTAACTTTACCACTTGTTTTCTGTTTCGAAGAGGATACCTTCGCTCTCGAACAGAACCTTCCAAACATGGTGTCGATTTCACACTCATTCGAGGCTCATCCTGAGGAACATTTTCCTCCATGGGATTTCCTTGATTTTCATTTGAACTCACTCTAACTTCAGGCTCTTTGTTTTCCTGACTCGGAATCAGACTTTCATTCTGGTTCTCTCCTGGATTTGTTTCCAGTACATTGGATTTAGGATTTGCCACTGGTGTATCAAAACTATCTGATGAATCAGAAATAATTGAATCATTCCCACCTTCAACTCCTTCCATGTCTGTAGGTAAAATATGATCAATATGAACAAACCTAACCTGTCCATTATCAAACATCTTTACCATATATGTGCG
The DNA here is from genome assembly GCF_044704955.1 of Pristiophorus japonicus. Classification (NCBI taxonomy): domain Eukaryota; kingdom Metazoa; phylum Chordata; class Chondrichthyes; family Pristiophoridae; genus Pristiophorus; species Pristiophorus japonicus. The sequence continues at coordinate 140,849,432 of NC_091986.1, forward strand.
AGGACCACATATCTTCACCACTCTTCCTGGTAACCACTTTAACCATTTATGGTGATGGTTCTTCACTCTCACCTTCTGGTTTAATTTCACACTTCTCTCTTTTACTCTACCTCGATCATGATTCTCTTTCTGTCTTAATTGTGTCTCTTCTACGGACTGTGCCAAATTTGGCTTTAACAAAGAGAATCTGGTTCGTGGCTGTCGTTTGAGAAACAACTTTGCTGGTGTTCTACCTATAGTTGTATGAGGAGTATTTCGATATGTAATCAAAAAATTAGCCAATTTGTGATCCAATGACAACTGTCGTTTCCTTGGATTTAGATCTAGCATTTGTTTTATGAGGGCATGTTTGACAATTTGTACAGTGCGCTCTGCTGCACCATTCGAAGCAGGGTGGTATGGTGGAACCTTGGTATGTTTCACACCATTTTTGCTCGTGAATTGTACAAATTCTTCTGAACGAAATTGTGGTCCATTATCCGAAACACTTTCTTCAGGGAGGCCAAATGAAGAAAATAATTTTTGTAAAATGTCTAATGTTTTACTTGTTATTATTTTCCACATTGGAAACACCTCAATCCACTTCGAATGGCTATCAATCACAATGAACAATTGTCCTTCTATCTCAGCAAAATCAATAGTCTTTGCCACACCCTGGGAGGCCATTTCCATGGCTGTAATGGTACTGGTGGTGGTTGCTTGCTTACCGATTGACATGTCGTACACTGCCTCACGATGTACTCTATATCTTTATCAAGACCTGGCCACCATAAATAACTGCGTGCAAAACTCTTGGTCAAGCACATTCCCAGGTGCTGGTCATGGAGGTCTCCTAATTATTTGGACCTGAATTTATTTGATATAATCACTCTTGCACCCCACATGATACAATCTTTATCAACTGATAATTCATTCCTACGAATGAAGAATGGATGTGTATCTTTGTCTGTTACCTGGTTTGGCCATCCATTTGCAATATAATCATACACCTTTGACATCACTGGGTCACGTTTGGTTGCTCTACCAATCTCTTCAGCTGTGACTGGCAGTTCATCAATGTATGAAAAATAAAACACTTCTTCCCTATCGGGTGTAACTTGTGATGGGGAAAGCAATCTAGACATTGCATCAGCATTAATGTGATCAGCTGATCGTCTGTATTCAATATCATATGTATATGCTGACAAAATCAAATCCCATCTCTGCATGCAGGCTGCAGCTAATCTTGGAACTGGGGACTTTGGATGGAGGATTGCTGTTAGGGGCTTATGGTCCATAACGATGGTAAACTTATGACTATACAAGTATTTGTGAAACTTCTTGACCCCAAAAATTAATGCCAAAGCTTCCCTTTCAATTTGCGCATAATTACTCTCACTGGTACTGAAAGTGCGTGAAGCAAAAGCAATTGGTCTCTCCTCCCCACTATTTAATACATGGGAGATTACTGCCCCAACTCCATTCGGAGAGGCATCACATGCTAGCTTAATCTCCTTAGATATGCCATAGTGAACTAACATGGTGCTCTCGACCAATTTGCTTTTACACTCCTTGAATGCTGCATCGCATTCTTTTGACTACTTCCAATGGACTTGTTTTATCAATAGTTCATTCATTGGTGTAATACTATAGCCAAATTTGGTAGGAACTTCCCATAATAGTTCAAAAGACCCAAGAATGAACAAAGTTCAGTGACATTCCTGGGAGTGGGTGCATTTCTGATTGCATCCAGTTTTTCCTCGGTCAGATGTAAACCATCTTTGTCTACTCTGTACCCTAAGTACTCCACTGAGTTTTTAAATAACTCACACTTAAGAGCAGACACTCATATTCTGTGCTTCTCTAGCCATTTGAGGACTTCATTCAATATGTTATTATGAATTTGCCTATTTGGTGCTGAAATTAGTATGTCATCCAAATAACATACTACCCCTTCAATACCTTGCAAAATTTGGTTCATCACCCCTTGGAATATGGCAGGGGCGGAAGACACTCCAAACGGTAGCCTATTAAATTGATATAGGCCTAGATGAGTATTTATAGTCAAACATGACTTGGACTCCTCATCTAGTTCAAGCTGTAAGTAGGCATTCGTAAGATCCAATTTTGAGAAGATCTGACCACCTGTCAGTGTTGTGAACAAATCCTCTGTATTCGGCAATGTATTGGGGACATTACCCTCTAGAACCTGGTTTACAGTTACTTTATAATCACCACACAATCTTACCTTACCATCGGACTTAAGTACAACAACAATGGGTGTAGCCCAATTACATCGATCTATCTTACAAATAATGTTCTCAGTCTCTAGTCTTTTGAGTTCTTGCTCAACTTTCTCCTTGAGTACATATGGTACGTAACGTGGCTTGTAGTAAATCGATTTAGCGTCCTTCTGTACCCTGACACTCGCCTTGAAGCCTTGGATCGGACTGCCCGTTTCGCAGAACACCTTCGGATACTTCTTGATGACCTCATCCGTTGATGAAAATCTCACTTCCACACAGAAAATCTTACTCCAATCCAGCTTCAGTAAGCTTAACCAATTTCTTCCTAGTAAGGCAGGCTTGTCTCCTTTCACTACTATTAGAGGCAAGTTCTGAAATTGATCTTTATATTTCACCGGTATGGTGATATGACCTACAAGAGGAATTTTCTCTCTCGAGTAGCCTCGCAGCTCTATCTTGGATTTCTCCAGTTGAAAATCACGCAATTTGTCGCGATATAGTGACTCCGGTACTACACTCACGGATGCACCCGTGTCAATTTCCATTGGTATCTTGAATCCTGCAACATCTATGTGGATTTTGATGCTTTCCGAATCGCTGTCCGTTAAACTCGTGCTCTTGATGACGTGTAACTCTAACATCTCCTCATCCTGTTGTTGTTCTTCCATGCTATGTAGTCTCTTGGGATTTCTACTCATAGTTTTGAACGGTGGACTCATAGCTTTAAAAACTGGTTTACCCTTCAGTCGGCATGCCTTCGCAAGATGCCCAGTCTTTCTGCAGAAGAAACACTCTGCCTTCACATATGGACAACTTTGAGCAATGTGTTGTCCCAGGCACCTATAGCACAACTTCGACGCTCTGTTAGAATTTCCAGTTTCTGAGACTTTGGGCCCCCACCATCTATTACTTTGAACCTGCAGGTGATTTACCTCGGTTGACTGACGACCGTAATCATTATTTAATTCTCTGGAATATTGTTCGGCCATGCCCATCGACCTCGCTGTCTGACAAGCAATCTCAAAAGTCAAGTCATCCGTCGTCAATAACTTCCTTCTGATCACATCATTTTTCACCCCACAAACAAAATGATCCCGTAATGCTCGGTTTTGAAAGTTTCCAAAATTACAGTGCATCGATAGCTTTTTAAAGCTATGATGTAATCACTGATACTTTCATCAGCCTTTCGATTCCGAATCCTGAAACGATAGCTTTCAGTAATTTCTAACGGTTTTGGGTTATACTGCTGCTCTAGCTTCGTTAAAATCTCTTTAAGCGTTGTGTCCTTTGGCTCGTCAGGCACAAGCAGATTTACAAGGGTTTCGTATAATGCCGGACCTGCCTCTGATAAGAAGATTGCTCTCTTACGTTCCAACACAGCCCGGTTCTGGACTGCATTGTCTGGAACTTCGATTATGTTATTTGCAGTGAAATACATTTCTAGCCGATCCACATATGCTTTAAAACTTTCCTGATTGTGTCTATATTCCCCCAAATATCCGATTACACCTGCCATTTTAATCTCTAGCTGTTCACGCCATGTAATGTATTTTACCTTGGATTTTGTAGCTTTTTTCCAAAGACAGAAACTTCCAAAGTCTCTCTGTCGGCTGACTAAATCCTTCACCAACAAAATTTAAGCTTTAAATCATCCGAAAAATCCCATCCTCCGTTGCCAAATGTGATATATTCACAGAGCACAAGCACACACAGTTTCCAACATGGCAGGCAGCTCTCTCTCGGAAGCCTCCAGAAATCTGCCTGGTTCTGTTTATTATTAACCTTGCACTTGCAGTACACAATATGTCCACATCCACAGTGTGGAGCTACAAACATTACAAGCTTACAGACATTACACATTTGTACTCCCGATCGGCAAACACTATCCTGAAAGAGGCCCTCTGCTGGGCAGTGGAGCACGTGCCTGTTTCAGGCAGTAGGTCACTTTATAATATGTAAATCGGGAGCACATGGGACCCCAGTTGTCATTTTGGGAGACAATTGCCTGGAGTGTGCTTAGTGCAGTACAGCTGAAGAGGAATAAAAACTGTACAATTAAAATTATTTTTGTGGGGCCAAGAGGAACAGCAGTATTCCTCCAGGCTCTACTAGAATAAAGTGGCCACTTTCGACCTAGAATTCCCCCCCCCCACCACCCTTCCACGATCGTGCCCTGATGGATCTGTGTTGCTGCCAGCCGGATGTTCCAGGCGGCGTAATATTGCACCAGCCCAGAGCTGACGAGCTGCAATGGGATGCCCGTTCAACACTGTAGCCCGCTGGTGGCATGGTAACGATGTAGGGTGCACCAATAAAAAGAGTGTATTTTGTGTGTGATCATGCATGTGTGTATTTAATGAAATGAATTGAAAAATGCAGCTTGTGATACTGGGAATTCGTGAGGAATGCTGTGAATAGTTGATGACAATTGGATCGAAGGCACAGTGCCCTGGCAGCTGCAATAATTCAGCAGCTAACACTGTTACTATACTTTGACATTATGAGGATATTTAGACTGATATTTTTTTTTGGGGGGGATGGGGGGGTGGGGGCTGCTGTAATGTGGTGTCGATCACCCCAAGACTTTTTACTTGTCTGCTAGTGATGAGTTTCAGAGCAGCAACAACATTTGCCTTGTTGGTCTGAAAGGACAATCCGTGTTTTGTCCCAATCGTTTCTTAAGTTGGCAGCCATCTGTTTAATCAGAGTCCCCTTTTAAATACTACAAATTAGCACCGGTGCCAGAATCCCAAAGTTCGCAATTTATGCTCACCAACAATCTGTCAAATAAAAATGGGAAAATTAGAGCACTGTTAAACATTGCAAACAGTTCAGCCCTTTTGCTGCTCTTTCTGTTATTTGGCAGGTGGGGAAAGAATGGGGTGGGGGTTGAGTGGATTATATTTACGTTCCCGCCCACCTGCAGTCTGACTGTTTCCCAGCAGTGCATATTACATGGACAGGTATGTTAGGCTGATATTGTGTGGTGGGACAGATCTATATCTGTTGTTTAACTATTAATATCAATAAAATCTGCACCTCTGAATGCTTGAATGTCTACAATCCTCTTGTTTTACTAAGGAATACCCATCCTTGAGTTATGGACTGATCAACTTTGAAATTAATCTTAAATTGACAAGAGAATTTAGGATTTGTTTAGAGCCTAAGTCTGAAATGGGTTTCTATTGGGGCTAACAAATATAATGAAGTTGCAGGATTTAAAGTGAACTCCTGTAAGACTTTTGATGTAGTTCGGGACTTGGAATATTTGGTCCTTCATTGAAACACCTGTGAACTCATCCCTTTTTAGCGTGGAAGCAAGTCATTCTCGATACGAGGGACCACCTATGATGATGAATGCTATCAAATGCTGCTGTGTTACCTATTTGTAAAAATGCCATTGAATGGATTGTGTTTGCTGCTGTTTTACAAGAAACAGAACATTCAATAAACTCACTGGGAGAATTTTCATCTCACTGTGCTGTGATAAAGATCCTGCTGTTGTGTCTGCTTGGAGCAGTTCTCATTGTAAAATCACAGTGGACTCAATCAGCATGCATGTGCTCAGTGCTTAATGTCAGATGTTTGGCTTCTCACATGCCCTCTTTTAGCAGATACTCCGGCAGATGATGAATTCCAGGCTCATGTTCTCAAAAATGCTAAAAAGTGACCGCACAGAGGGCAAAGTCCATTTGCACACAGGCACTGCACTTTTCACACAGGCTCTTTATGACTTGAGATGCTGATTGTGCAATGCATACATCGGTGCCATCAGAGATTTACAGCTTGGTGTAAAAACAATAATTTTAAACTGGAACATAGATGTGGATGACACTGTAATGGTTGAACAGCAGGGCTAAGACACTTCTCGCAGAGCCTAGATTAAACCTCACCACTCTACTTAGTACTTTTGTATATTTAAAAAAAGACAACTCCTGTATACAGCAGATACTATACAGCCTGCTCCCAGGACTTTCCAAATACCACTCTGTAGCTGGTTACTAGCTGACAGGTTAGAAAGTCTTGGGATAACCATCACCATTTTACAGCAGCCCCCTCGAAAATGTCAGTCTAAATAACCTCATAATGATGAAGTTTGGTAACTGTGCTCATGAGATAACTTGGAAATAAAGATGGCTGCTGAGAGCTGCAGATATCCACTTATTTGGTTAGAAGCTCAGGATGTGAGGAAGCTGTTTACTATTTTCTGTAAATGCACTTAATGCATAAATTATTCAGTGCTTGTGTCGCTTTCTGAGATGAGGCTACACGTTATTGTACATTGGAGGCCAGGTGATTCTGCTGAGGGGTTAACGTTTACACTAACCCAGATTTATGTTGCGGGCTGTATTCTGGATCATGTTGTGACTCTAGGAGAATAAAAGTATCAGCTGACAGCATAGTTTCAGCAGCTTTACTATCGGTGGTCAATAGTTGTTTTTGATTTTTCAGCATTTACTGAAAATTCACACATTTTCCCTCCCTCCCCAGTTAAGTGACCTCTGAGACTCCCACAGTATTTGCAGCACTATGGTGTGCTAAACTGCCAATTTTCATATGCATTTTAAATGGCACTTGCATACATGGATTCATTTTGAACATCTGTACCTTGTTAGTTGTTATTAGTCTGTTAAAACTGCATATAATCTGAATTAAATTAATGACCCTGAATTTGTGGTCAGGGCATACCTCTGGAGCATGCCTCTGGCCCGCAAAAGATCTACGAACTTACCTCCTGGCTCCAAAGCTACGGATAGTCCGAGTCCTGGGCCGTCAGGCATACGCCTGCGTAAAGGCCCATGGATCCCAGGGATGCAGGCGATTCGGAATTCGGAAGCCTCCCTGCGGTCAAGTAAGTCAGGTCCTCCAATGAGAAAGGAGGATTTCATTTACGAAGGGAATCCTCATAAACCATACTGGAATCCCCACATAATTAAACAATTTAGACAACTGTAATAAAAATAAATGTTCTGCTTTTCAAATTTAATTAAAAGTCCCTTCATTACAGCAAATACACTAAAATTTAATTTTTTGAAATATAATTTTAAACATTTTAATCAGGGTCAATATTTGTATAAACTAATTTTAAGTGTTTGTGCATCATTTTTTATTTTAAAATCTGTAATTTAAGGTTTATAATAACTCTTACGCTAATGAAAGCAGGCCCTATGCCTGCTTTTACTAAGCTTAAGAGTTATGTGTGCAATTGCTGGCCAGTGAAAGTGAATTTCTAGTTGGTTCGGATGATCTGCCAAGGCGAATGTACCCTGACGGATCACAAGTTCTGGGTTTTCGTGCATGCGGAAATCCAGAGCTTGCAGGGCCTTTCAGAAAGCTTGTGATGGCATAGCGTACGCCGTCATGGGGATCGTGAATTCTGGGCCATAATACTGCATTGAACAAATCAGACAATATTTGCTTTCAGCTCATCAGTGACTGAACATAAGAAGTAGGTGCAGGAGTAGGTCATTTGGCACCTTGAGCCTGCTTCGCCATTCAATAAGATCATGGCTGATCCATTTCCCATACCTCGGGAGCCTCATCAACAAGAGCAGACATTGACGACGAGATTCAACACCACCTCCAGTGCGTCAGTGCAGCCTTCGGCCACCTGAGGAAAAGAGTGTTTGAAGACCAGGCCCTCAAATCTGCCACCAAGCTCATGGTCTACAGGGCTGTAGTATATCCGCCCTCCTGTATGACTCAGAGACATGGACCATGTACAGTAGACACCTCTACCACCAATAATGTCTCCGCAAGATCCTACAAATCCCCTGGGAGGACAGATGCACCAATGTTAGCAGCCTCGACCAGGCCAACAACCCCAGCATTGAAGCACTGACCACACTTGATCAGCTCTGCTGGGCAGGCCACATTGTCCGCATGCCAGACACGAGACTCCCAAAGCAAGCCCTCTACTCGGAACTCCTTCACGGCAAACGAGCCAAAGGTGGGCAGAGGAAACGTTACAAGGACACCTTCAAAGCCTCTCTAATAAAGTGCAACATCCCCACTGACACCTAGAAGTTCCTGGCCAAAGACCGCCCTAAGTGGAAGAAGTGCAACCGGGAGAGCGCTGAGCACCTCGAGTCTCATCGCCGAGAGCATGCAGAAATCAAGCGCAAGCAGCGAAAGAGCGTGCGTCAAACCAGTCCCACCCACCCTTTCCCTCAACGACTATCTGTCCCACCTGTTGTAGGGACTGTGGTTCTCGTATTGGACTGTTCAGCCATCTAAGGGCTCATTTTTAGAGCAGAAGCAAGTCTTCCTCGATTCCGAGGGACTGCCTATGATGATGATGATGATGATGGCTGATCTGATCATGGCCTCAATTCCACTTTCCTGATCGCTCCCTTCTGAGCTGTGCCCCTTCAGACCATTTGTGCTGCTAATCAATAAAACCTTCTTTTGTATATTAATCGATAAGCTTGTTTCTGCAAATTCTGCTCAGAATAAGGAAACCCAGAAATAAAATCTTTTTTTTAAATGTAGTTCCCCCATCTCTCACTTTTCTCCCCTCCTTTCATGAAAGTTGTTTGTCATAGGGAACGACTAATCTATAGGAGCTAACAGGCATCCAGTGTCTCACCCAACTGATCATTGTATGTGTGAACCCCACAGTGAAGGGTAGGTTTTCTGTTCATGCGGCGGTCTGATCGAAACTGGGGGTGGTGCAAAAACCTAACCTACAAGACCTGTAGTGCACTAACTCTGCACGTGTTGCAAATGAGCTGAATGTTTAGAAAATCGAATCCTTTCTGAATCACATAAATAGTGGTTTTATGCAATGGAATAATGTAGGGACACGTGGATGCAATATCTATAAACCCCATGACCACCATTTGGCAAAATTGCACATCCCTTTCATGCTGTTGCCAATTGTCCAAGGGAAAAATAATAAATTGGTTGCTCAAGCAAACAAGGCATCCATCACTTGCTTTATACATTTATGTACCGCACATTGACAAATGTGGGTGATGTTTCCAGAGGCAGCTTTGATTGATCCAGAGGCATAGAAGTTAAGGGCTGATATGATCCTGGCTGCAGGTCGCTTTGCAGTATGTGACACACCTCAGTTTCAGCCTCCTTTATGAATCACAGTGTTGCTTCTTTGACTGTTCCAAGTAGGTGGTTGGGCATTGAGTGTCACTCATGCATCCTGATCTCCTTGGTAACCCTCTATTGATCATCCTATTTTTCCACCCAAAAACAGAAGTACAGGAGAATTCCCATGGGGAAACCCATTGTGCTACTATTAATTAGATTGGGACGAAAATGGCATTGAATCAATAGCTGCTGCAAAGGTACCTCACCACTTCAGTGACGAGAATAAATACATATAAAAAAGGCAAGAATAAAATGTAACAAATTATGAGTAAATTCTCCTTGTAATCTTCAGGAAGGGCTTTTAAACCATCAACAGCTCAGGTCCTAACAACCCTAAATGCTCATTTTATAATGGTTAATGATGCAGTGATATCCTGATGGGAATGCTGGAAAATTGTATGAAGGACAGTAATAAATTATTAGGATTCACTTGCACATTGAAACTATTCAACTGGTGCCATCGATGCCAGAAGAGACTGCCCTCAGCAACATGAATGGCACTAAATGGCTTGAGAACGGACGTGACTGTTTTCCACTCCAATTTCAAATTTATTTCAGCCAATTTATGCCTGTTTTTCTGAAAACTCTCGGCTTGGTATCAGCAAGATTTTCCAATATCAAGCGACACCACAGCCAATGCTGATCCTGCCCTCACCTGACATTTACACACATGCACTTTCCAGTACTCAACAGTGAACAAGAATAGGAACCCTGGCTGTTACACAAACCTAGTCTTAGGTCACTGAGGGCAGTTAAAGCATCTGTCCCACCAGCAATTCTTTGTTTAAATGATTGTACTTGGAAAGCTTCTACCAGCATAGTGGATCTTTCAGTTCAGTGACATTTCCATGCCTTGACAGTCATCCCTTTATTACAAAGATGAAAACAAAGTCGGGGTCAGCCTAACAGTCAATGCTGCCTCATAAAAACTGTTCTTCAGCTGTGTTTGAATTTCTTCTTCTTCGAGTACTGATTGAACATGTCAGCAAAATGACCAAAGTTACAGCAAGATTCTTGTGGTTATAATGAACATTCCAGCATGTCTTACGCTGCAATTGGAGATCATTTGATGAGTGCTTTCATCAGCCAGAGGTCCCCATTCCAACATAACATATGCCACATCTTTCATTATGGCCATCAATAGGTGAGTCGTTACTATAACTACTGAATTGTGACAGTGGAGATAGTTTTAGGAATGCAGTCTTTTACTTCTTGCAGTAGGATTATGGAGATGTGAGTAATCTGATTGCTAATACATCCTAATTTATTCCAGATCACTGCAGATTGAGAATCTACTTCAGGTGTATCTATAAAAAAAGTTAGCAAATACGACTTTAAAAATATATATATTTATTTTGAAAGCTGCAAAGGATGCCCAGTTTGCCTACATAACAGCAATCGCGATACTTCAAAAGGTAATTAATTATGTAACTAGTTTGAGATGTTTTAATGTTCAAAGCATCATATTAACTGGGAATAGAGATCTCGGGAGGTCACATTAGGTACTGTCCCATCCACAGGGCTGTACCTACTGAATTTTACCAACATTCATCCTCTGAAATGCTGTAATGATTCAGACATTCTGAACTGTTACCTTGTGCCAAGAAATTACTCAAATCAGTGGCTTAACATTGGTGCAAATTGATATCCACAATTGGAATGAAGCAGAATTACATTGTTATAGCTACCGGATCCCTCTGTTTTTGCCCTAGTATTCACCACATCTACTGTTTTTGAATTGGCTGTGGATGCTGGGTCAATTGAAATTTTCAAGACCGAGATCAATAGATTTTTATTCGGGAAGGGTATCGAGGGATATGAATCAATGGTGGGTAAATGGATTTGAGGTACAGGTCAGTCATGATCTGATTGAATGGTGGAACAGGCCAAAGTGGCTGAATGGCCTCTTCCTGTTCCTATGAATCACACTTTACAGCGAAAGGAAATAAGATAACTCCACTGACAAGTAGTGGGTCTTTGCATGTCTGGATCACTTCAAGGTAATTGTGGATATTACTGATACCACCCTGTTAACCTCTCTCTTGCCATGTAACCACAATCTCTAGTGTTGGAGTTGAGGATACCTCTTATGGCATTTGTTCTCCAAGAACATTATCTCTTTGTCTCAGCCTCACCGATTTTTTTGCTTTCACATATCTTGGCCAGTGATACAGTGCAAGGTTGCAGCCTCTCTGATTTCAGACAACGTATCTGATAAATGCATTCTTCTACCAAACATTCTATAATGAACACTATGGACATATCCAGTAGACAAATAAAAAAAGGATTTAGAAAGGAGCCAAAGTGTATTAAGTTGCTTTGGTATAAATTCCAGTTTAATGAAAAATGTATAGTGAATACCATGGTGGTTTAATGAATAAAGAATTTAATTTAGCCTTTTTTACAGTCATGCTGAGCATCTTGTATTGCCTTAATAAAATCGTAAGGAATTATCTCTGGCTTTTTCAGAGGAGGCGATCTCATACTACATTCTGTGAAAGATTCAAATTACCCAGATTGGTTGAGAAGGTTGTGGTAATGGTCAGAACATTAATTAATTGGATTTTGAAACTGCCTTTTTTTGAAAGGGCTTATGGTGTGCTGGAACATTTCTTTAGAGTCAAGTTCTCAATTGAATTTTTGTGCAATTCCATTAGACTCCAATACAGGTTGGAAGGACTGTATTGGCAGTAATTCATTACATAATTTTGGATTGGAATGGTAAGATTTATATTTCTATTGTTGACCGGGCATCTGCATATCCCCACCCCAAGTCTATTTTATTCAAATCAAAAAGATTTGAAGTCACAGTTCTCCGGTGGAGGTAATTATTATGAAGAATGGCTAGGTTAATCGAGGGAAAGAAAGAATCTCAAATCAGCCCACATTAGATCTCATTTAGAATGGTGCAATGCACATGACACACATAATTTAAATTGAGCTTCTTTCTGCCCTAGCTCATTTTAGTGTCAAGTCCTCTTTCTTCACCAGCCTTCAAAAGCTGTAGCTGCACATTGAATAATCTTTTCTCTGGTCAGAAGTGAAACCTGTAATGGTGTCATTTGTAGCATGTCAGTGTGCTGCAAAGATCAGTATTTTGATGAGAGTGCGGCTGCAGGCATCTCTCTGGTTAACATTCATTGGACTTTGTTGCCTGATTATTCTAATATTTTTTGAGTATTGCAGCTTTTCAGAGGCATATGCCTTTTCTAGCTTTTCTAATAACAAAGCCGGTTTCTAACAATTAATATTGTAGAGTAGGATGTATGGAATTATATTATTTGTTTCTGTGAGGTAGTGGCTTTTTGTATTTTCTCTCTCTTCATGTCTTCAGATGAGAGGCTGTGGTTGTACATGTAATTGCCTTTAGTAACAGCCCTTTGATGCCTGGTTTATATTATAAAGAAGTGATTCTGTTTGACTTGACTGCTGGTGCTGTGGAATTCATCCTGTTTATACTGCAGGTGACAGTGGTCCAAGTTGACTTGCTCCTCACTCTTTGAGGGAGCTGGGAGCTCTCCCTGAACAAACTTCCCCCTTGCCATCTGCTACCTTCCTTCACTCTTCTCTCCCTCAATCTCCCCCGCCCCCCACTGTTTAAGCCCCCCCCCCGGCCCTAATAGTGGGTGCATTTCCCACCCCTAAAGTATCTCCCTTACCCCTAAAACCTGTCTGCAAGGGCAGCTACCTGGGCCCATTGCTTATTCCCCAATCAAAACTTACCTTCCAAATCGACTCCCTGCTGCCAAGACCTTTAAGGTGCCTACCCTCCACTTAACACCTCCCCAGAATGGCCTGGCTAATATCGTAAATTCATTGTGTAGGGACTCAGGGATTCAAACGCATTAAACAATAAGAAACATGTGGGAGGAGAAAAGAACACTGTTTTATTTCTCCTCTGGCATAATCAACTGCCGTTGATCAATACCTTTTTAAATTACTTTTAAACTCACGGTTTAAAAAGAAACTATAAATAGAGAATTTATTCCAATTGTGAGGAAGACCTTGATAACTCGTGATTTTTTCATTCATGGAATAAATTCTGTATTCGAGAATAATCACCGAGTAGCTTCTAACCTATTGTTTAGTGATTGACAAAATTATTTAAAAAATAATTTGGCGATCCATAGGCTAGTGATGCTCATAATATGCCCTGGGGTCACCCTCAAAAGATCTGTTGTTCCATGTTTCTTTAGGCCTTAATTTATAGTCTACCTACAGAGAGGGAGAGGTTCACTCTGGCTTATATCGAGGAACATATACAAGCAGAATCGGAAACTAGCTTCATAAGGGTTAGAAAAGGCAATATGAAGAAACTTTATACTCTTATTATGAACCATAAAGGATTCAGATGACTGTTATTGTCTTAAGCCTCACGCTCATAGTTCATGATGTAATCTGACCTCCACATCTATATTGATATCATGTAATTCTCTGAGATAGCCATTATTGTTCAGAAACTTGTCATAAGTCATAGATTTTGGCAGCTGTTGTGAGTAATGTCTTTTATGAAAGAACTTTAATAACACCCCATCCCAACTGAGAGATCATGGATGGATTCCTGCAATAAACCAATGCCTTTAAGATATTACAGGTTTAATTATGATGAAAATGACCCCTGTGGCTTTCAAAAAGGATAATAATCGATATAATAATACAGGGGAGAACCCCCTTATTGTCCAACCTAATTTGTCAGAAAAACATCTAGAGAGAGGGACTTTTAATAAAGCAACAAACTTCAATTGTGTAACGTGGAGGTGAGATGTAATTTAAGTAGAGGTCTGGGGAGGTACTGGGATGAATGATGATTAGATACATGTAGATCAGAGAAGGGATTAAAATATTAATTTGTAAAGAATTTCACATTGAGGAGTCAAAAATAGTTTTTTTTCCCAAACAATTTGCTCCAAGAAAGCATGTCATAAAGCAGGCTGTTTTTAGGAGATGGAATGGCTTGGAATATACACAGATATGAATAAGCAATTGTTTGGTGCTTTGTGAATTGCTATGAATCAGCATTTTTGACATACACGATCAATGTGCTTTTACTGTTATTATAGTTTCATTTTGTAACATATGTTTAAAAACTCAGTGATCAACTATAATGTTGAAATATAAATAAGCTGCGAAGTAAAACACTAAGTAATTGCAGCACCTCCTCAAACTGAACTTCACTTAATATCAGTACCCAGAAAGAAAAGGAGCAGCTGTCTTGAAAATGAATGAAGTTGTTGTGGGAGCTCAATGCACTTTCTTTGAAAGCTTCTGCTGCAGGAGGTGGGGTGGGTGGCTTGAGAAAACACTTCAGAGCCTTTCAGCTGGACCACCACAGCTGCGAGGATGATTAGTAAGAAACCTCTTCATTTTATTTGACAGTCACGAGTGCAAATTCTCAGAGCCACCTTGCAGTGCTGTAATCATGAAAATGTGGTTTGGGGATTGGAGAGCTAAAGCTGCCACTTAGCTGAAACATTAGAGGTGGAGTTGCAAGAAGAGCTGTCAAATATATAAATATATGATGGTCAGCTACAAGAATTGGACTCTATTTTGAGCCGAGCAATCAATTTTGTACCATGTTTAGAAATAGAAATGAGTTTAAGACAAATTAAATTGATTTTTAAACTGGCAGAAAATGCTTGAAGGCTGTTTACAGCACGGAAGTCTGTGTTCTGGGCATATTCAAATTTGCTCTATGTGACAGAAATGTAGCCTTCCTGCATATAATACTAAAACCAGGTTCAGTTGCAAAGAAATAGCCCCACTTGTTTGAATATACAGCTGCCACAGCACCAAAATAGACTTAAACAAAGGCACAAATTATATATTCTGTGACTGACCATGGTGTGCTATCCCTCCTTCCTTGTTCTTCTTGACCTCTTTGAGTCGGCCGACCACACCATCCTCTCTCTGTTCTCCAGCTCAGTGGGACTGTTCTCACTTGATTCCACTCTTCCCTATACGATCGTAGCCAGTGCATCTTGAGCAATGGCTCTCTTCCCACACCAGCACCATTCCCTCCAGAATCCCCCAAGGATCTATCCTCAGCCATCTTCTGTTCCTCATCTACATGCTGCCGTAGGTGGCGTTAATAAAACATAGCATCAGCTTCCTCGTCATCATAGGCAGTCCCTCGAAACGAAGATGACTTGCTTCCACGCCAAAAGAAAGATGAGTTCACAGGTGTTTCAATGAAGGATCTAATATTCCAGGTCCTGAACTACATCCTGAAGGGTGGAAGATGCCTGTGCGTGGATTTTTTTAATGTGTGGTGGCCGTTGCACAGCTTGGTCTTGGTCCAGTGACGAGGGTTATCCAAGACGACTGGAGACCTGCTCTGCTGCACAGACCTGGTGCGCGCACACATCGCAGTGTGGGCTGGCCCGTGCTGCCCCTGGACCCCTGGCTCTGAACTCATGCCTCTCCTGGGCTCCGATCACATCCCTCCACAGTCTCTCGCCACTCCTGCTGTATCTGCGCACGCTCCAATCACCGACCTGGACCTTGATGGCGTCACTCTTTGCTGCCGTCGCCCTCCTGCACCAACTCGCGCTGCTCCCTGAAGTGACATGCCTCCACGCTGCTCCCGGGCCACCGCTCCATTTATGGCCCTGACCTGCCGTTGGTGTTCTCATGCAGGTCGGGGCTTCCACGCTGCTCCCGGGCTGCTGCACCTCCATTCCTTTTATGGCCCCGACCATCAGCTCATCAGCTTCCACATGTATGCTGACAACATCCAGCTCTACCGCTCCACCACTTCTCTTGACGCCTCTGCTGCCTTTGTGTTGTCAGGGTGCTCGTCGGACATCCAGTCTTGAATGAGCCACAATTTCCTCCAGTTAAATGTTGGAAAGACCAAAGCCATTAATGTTGGCCCCCCTCACAAACTCTGTACCCTTGACAGTGATTCCATCCATCTCTCTGGCCACTGTCTCAGGCTGAGCCTTACTGTTTGCAACTTCAGCATCCTATTCAATGCCGAGCTGAGCTCTGACTGCATTTACCCTTTAACACAAAGACAGGTCACTTCCACCTCTGTAACATAGCCCGCCTCCACCTCTACCTCAGCCATGCCTTTGCCAATTCCAGATTCGTTATTCCATTGCTCTTCTGCCCAACCTTTCGTCCCTCCATAAACTCCAGCTTGCCCAAAACACTGCCCCTATCCTGCACCACACCAAGTCCCGCTCATTAATCATCGCTATCCTTATTGGTCTACACTGGTGCTCAGTCCTCCAAAGCTGTAAATTTAAAATTCTTATCTTTATGTTTGTATTCCTTCATGGTCTCAGCCCTCCTTATCTCTTGTGATCTCCTCCTGCACTGCAAACCTTCCCCCAGAACTGTTATTCCTCCAATTCTGGTTTCTTGCGGAATCCCCACCCTTCGCTCAACCATTGGTGGCCATGCCTTAACCATCTAGGCCCTACCCTCTGGAGTTCCATCCCTAAACCACTTTGCCTCAACACTTCCTTTTCTTTTAAGATCCACATAAAACCCAACGTTTGACCAACTTTTTAACATCCAACCCAATATCTCCTTCTTTGCCTCAGCATCTTTTTTTTCTGATTAGGCCTCTGAAACGGTGTGGGACAATTTTATTGTTTCTTGTGACAGGTGTCTGAGGGTGGGGCCAAGCCATTCAGTTCAAATGTAAGTATCTTATAGGAACAGGAGTAGCCCCTTGATCTTGTTTTGGCATTTAATTGTGACCAGCACCACAACTTAATTTTCCTGCTTTTGCTCCATATTGGTTGATACCCTTACCTAACAAAAATTTATCGATCTTAATCTTAACATTTTCAATTGACCCAGCATCCACATCCTCCAATTCTGGTCTCTTGCATATTCCTGATTTTCATCGCTCCACCATTGGTGGCCATGCCTTAGGCTGCCTAGGCCCAAAGCTCTGGAATTACCTCCCTAAACCCTTCTGCCTCTCTACCTCTCTCTCCTTCTTTAAATTGCTCCTTAAAACTTACCACTTTGAGCAAGCTTTTGGTTGCCTCTCCTAATATCTCTTTATGTGGCTTGGTGTTAAATATTGTCTGTTATTGCTCCCATGAAGTGACTTGCGATTTTTTTTAAACCAGAAAAACTTGCATTTATATAATGACTTTCACAACCTCAGGAATGTTTCACAGCATTCTATACCAATAAAGTACTTTAGAAGTGTGAGCTACTGTTGCAGTATAGGACACGTGGGCCACCCTGAGCTGCGAGAGGACACCACCGCAGGTCGGGAGCATAAGAGCTGGAGCACGCCACTGCAGCTTCCAGCATGAGCTGACACAAATGTGCAACGGCTTTGAGGTGGGACATTGGGTGACGTCATCAAGACCCAGGTCACCGTTGGAGCGTGGGCAGAAGCATCGACGGGGCCCTGGTACAGCGGAGGAGCAGGAAGGTCATGGCGAACTTGCGACGAGTGATCGGGCGGAGGAGTGAAGAGGGATCGTGGCTGAGATTTGGTGGGTGATCGTGGTGGAGGTGCAGAGAATGTTTGTGGTGGAGGAGCGGCGAGAGTTTGTGGCGGAGGAGCGGCGAGAGTTTGTGGCAGAGGGGTGCCGAAAGTTTGTGGCAGAGGGGTGCCGAGAGTTTGTGGCGGAGAAGCGGCGAGAGGTTGTGGCAGAGGGGTGCCGAGAGTTTGTGGCAGAGGGGTGCCGAAAGTTTGTGGCAGAGGGGTGCCGAGAGTTTGTGGCGGAGAAGCGGCGAGAGGTTGTGGCAGAGGGGTGCCGAGAGTTTGTGGCAGAGGGGTGCCGAGAGTTTGTGGCAGAGGGGTGCCGAGAGTTTGTGGCGGAGAAGCGGCGAGAGTTTGTGGCAGAGGGGTGCCGAGAGTTTGTGGCAGAGGAGCGGCGAGAGTTTGTGGCAGAGGTGTGCCGAGAGTTTGTGGCGGAGGTGCGGCAAATGTTTGTGGCAGAGGAATGGCGAGAGATCGTGGCGGAGGTGCGGTGAATGAAGGTACGGGGCCCAGAAGAGCCAAGGGCCCAGGGGCAGCACGGGCCAGTCCACACTGCGATATGTGTGTGCACTCGGTCTGTAGCTCTGTCAAGCCCGTGTGGTGGCTAATGTGCAACAGTCACCACATGTTAAAAAAAAATCCACGCACAGGAATCTTCCATCCTTCAATTGGAGTTCAGGACTGGAACATCAGGTCCTTCATTGAAACATCTGTGAACTCATGTGGAAGCAAGTCATCCTCGTCCGAGGGACCGCCTATGATGATAGGACACGTTAAAGATGCTATATAAATGCAAGTTCTTGTTGTTTTGGGGGGAGTGAATACAAACTTAACGTAGAAACATAGAAAATAGGTCCAGGAGTAGGTCATTTGGCCCTTGGAGCCTGCGCCAACATTCGATAAGAACATGGCTGATCATTCCCTCAGTACCTCTTTCCTGCTTTCTCTCCATACCCCTTGATCCCTTTAACCGTAAGGGCCATATCTAACTCCCTCTTGAATATATCCAATGAACTGGCATCAACAACTCTCTGCGGCAGGGAATCCCACAGGTTAACAACTCTCTGAGTGAAGAAGTTTCTCCTTATCTCAGTCCTAAATGGCCTACCCCTTATCCTAAGACTGTGTCCCCTGGTTCTGGACTTCCCCAACATCGGGAACGATCTACCCGCATCTAACCTGTCCTGTCCCATCAGAATCTTATATGTTTCTATGAGATCCCCTTTCATCCTTCTAAACTCCAATGTATAAAGGCCCAGTTGATCCAGTTTCTCTTCATATGTCAGTCCAGCCATCCCGGGAATCAGTCTGGTGAACCTTCGCTGCACTCCCTCAATAGCAAGCACGTCCTTCCTCAGATTAGGAGACCAAAACTGAACACAATATTCCAGGTGAGGCCTCACCAAGGCCCTGTACAACTGCAGTAAGACCTCCCTGCTTCTATACTCAAATCCCCTAGCTATGAAGGCCAACATACCATTTGCCTTCTTTACCGCCTGCTGTACCTGTATGCCAACTTTCAATGACTGATGAATCATGACACCCAGGTCTCGTTGCACCTCCCCTTTTCCTAATCTGCCACCATTCAGATAATATTCTGTCTTTGTGTTTTTGCCCCCAAAGTGGATACCCTCACATTTATCCACATTATACTGCATCTGCCATGCATTTGCCCACTCACTGAACCTATCCAAGTCACCCTGCAGCCTCTTTGTGTCCCCCTCACAGCTCACACCGCCGCCCAGTTTAGTGTCATCTGCAAACTTCGAGATATTACACTCAATTCCTTCATCCAAATCATTGATGTATATTGTATAAGTTTATAATTGTCCTCTTGTCCTCACAATTTAGCCCTTTAGTCCAGATATAATTTTGGTGAAACTGAGCTGTACCCTCTCCAAGGACAATATACCCTTCCTGAAGTTTGGTGCTCAGAATTGACTGCAGTACTCCAAATGGGGTCTAACTAAGGCTCCGTACAAATGAAGCATCACTTCCTCACATCACTTGTACCTTAACAGGTATACCTGTTGGACAAATCCAGCTCCATAGATGATTCCTTATCTGTCCTTGCCTGTTGCCGATGATCACTCATGTCTCATTTACCCTAAGCAAAACAGTTGCTAAGAAAGAATCAGATGACTCATAAGTTGGAACATTGCAAGCGGTGTGCAATGAAATGTGTGAACTCCAATTGAGGGCGTTTTTGAACCACAATGTGAATATAATGGTAACCTTTGCACTTTTCTTGCTGCCCTCCATTACCCAATATGGGTAATTAGTTGCCGCCAGGTTGTGGGTGCCTCATCTAAAGAATCTGTGCAAGTTGCCGGTGCCTGTTGTGTCTCCACAGACAGCCCACCTATTTTAACTCGATGAATTTCGGGCTGCTTTCTTTGAAGTCAGCAGTCCTAAAGTAAGTTCTGGGAAGGCGGAGCGGGGTCGGGTGTTGGAGCATCAATGCGGGTGATCACTCCTACTGTGGAGACGGGGGTGGGGACCAATAAAAAAAAAGAAACACTGAGGGGTCGAAGTTCGGTATCACCGTTTTTGAGGCGGTGTCGCCGCCGGAGTGCTGATTTTACCACCAGGCATTAGGTGCAGGCTCCAACTGCCAAATTCAGTTTTTACGCCCAAAATTGAGATCGTAGCGATTAAAAAGTGGCGTTGTACACTCATCATCGGGCGGGAGCTCAGGAGGCCCCCTTAATTTCACATCAGGAAGCTGTCGCCATGCTAGCTGGAAAACAGAAAGAAAAGGGAAGAAAGAAGAAAAACCTCAAACTTCTCTGACCCACACACACACTTCCCCACTGTTGCAACTAATGAAAAAATGAAGAAATAAATGAAGAGAAAAACATACCTTGCTCTCTGGCCAATTCCGCCCGAGTTCCACTGTTTACTCACCACTTTTTCCAGGCTGTAAGAACGCCTGTCAGGAAGGCCGGCCTTCAAACTAAATATCGCGATAAGAGTCGCCAAGAATGCGTTGCACGCTGGATGACTTCACCACGTGGGTGGCGTGAGCCGGCGCAGCGTTGCCTCTTGGTGCCTCTGCCAAAGAGCCTACTGAATTTCAGCGGGGCGTGGACACCACTTACCGTTGAAGGGAGGCCTTTGCTACCTCCTGCGTGCGGTAACGGGCGGCATCCACAGCCGAATTTCGACCCCTTAACCTTTTCATGGTACTCACTGTGGCTGAAGAATCCAGAGCAGAGAAAGTCCAGAGCCTGCGCCACTTATTAGAATCCAATTTTATAGAGGGGGCCGCTGCCTTCTTTTGTATTGTAGTAGCAAAGCAAATCAAATGTCTATCTAAATCAGATATCCAGGCCAAAGATTCCAGTGTAACAGTGTGGATATCTTGGGTTGCCTGGGGCAGTGCTCAGTGATGTGCTCCAGGGTCTGATTAGGTGTTCCACAGTTGCATGATGGGGATGCTTTAATTTTCCATCTCTGGCAAAGGCGGCAGCATCAACCATGACCAGTTCTGTGGCGGTTGATGGTTGTCCACCCTTTGCGAAGAAGGTTTAATTCTTCAGGTTGTACTTTGGGGTCCTCTATAAGGAATCCATTCCATATGTCGCAGTTCTTCCAAGCATTTTGCTATTGGTCATCAAGGCTGAGGGGAGATCGCTGAAGGGCTTCAAAATGGCCTTCTAGATTTGAGACAGGTTGGTGGTAGATTGTTCAAGTCGGCCTGGATCGGCATGTAGTGCTGGTGTAGCAGTTGTATTTCCTGCAGGCTGCATATTCACAGCGTAGGTGTGGTGGTGCAATATTTGCAAGCATGGGCAGCCAAGGTGTTGGTGTTGATAAAAGCATACCGGTGATAATTCTCATAGTAGAATTCAATTGAACATCAATGGATTTGTCATGCAAACTTGATTGCCATGCCAGAGAGCAATACTCCACTGAGGGCAAGTACATGAGGGCAAGTGATGCTGTACTGAGGGTTTGTGCGCCTGCTCCACATGTGGATCCGGTGTGTTTCTAGATCAAGTTGACCCCACTCTTTAGTTTCTTCCTAAGGTTCTGGAGATGTTGTCTATATGACCGGGTGCGATCAAGTGTGACTCCTAAATAGGGTTTTTTGGCATGGTTTACCTCGGCGCTGCAAAAGGATACTTTCAAGGTTTTGTATGCTTGATGGGTGTTGAGGTGGAATATCGAGGTGACGGTCTTTTGCAGATTTGGACGGTCGCCATCGGCAGAGGTTGGCCTCCATTCTCTGTAAATCACTGGACAGGGTCTCTTCGGTGATGGACAGATTCATGTTTTGCGTGGCCAAGGCAATGTCATCAGCCTATATAAACTTGTGGGACTCTGTTTCGGGCAAGTCACTGGTGTAAACGTTGAATAATATGGGTATCAGGACAAAACCCTGTAGGAGTCCATTGTTCAATGTCCTATATCTGCTCTTCTCTCTCTTCTCTCTTCAGCGGTCCCTCGAATTGAGGATGACTTGCTTCCACGCCAAAAAGGGATGAGTTCAATGAGTTCACGGGTGTTTCAATGAAGGACCTAATATTCCTTCCTGAACTGCATATTGAAGAGTGGAAGATGCCTGTCCGTGGAATTTTTTAACATGTGGTGGCCGTTGCACACCAGCCACCACACGGGCTTGACAGAGCTTGGTCTTGGTCCAGTAGCAAGGGTTAACCAAGACGACTGGAGACCAGCTCTGCTGCATGGACCTAGTGCACGCACATATCGCAGTGTGGGCTGGCCTGTGCTGCCCCGAGGTCCTTGCCTCTCCTGGGCCCCGATCGCATCACTCTGAAATCTCTCGCCGCTCCTTCGCCCCGACCTCGCCGCTCCTACTGTACCTGCCCACGCTCCAATCAGAGACCTGGGGTTTGGTGATGTCCAATCCAGTCGTCCTCTTCACAGCTGTCGCCCTCCTGCACCAGCCTGCGCTGTTCCCTGGAGTGGTATGCCGCTCCATAAATCACTACGATCTATATAGGAGTAACAAACCCCAGAATACCAACCCCCAAAAATGCATCATTTGCATCGCATAGTTACCTCCCCTGTATGAATCACTCTTCTGGATGCTAGAGTACACATGGAAGCATTGGTTGCTAAGCATGGAGTTGAGAAGATGGATCGTTGTTCTGCAGGGTAAAATGGTGGAGAGCTTTAAAAGCAGTCCCTGCTTCCATACTGTGTCATACGCTGCTGACAGGTCCAGGAGTGCTTCGGCGGTCCTGAGCTGGCGCTGGAAGCCTGCTTCGATGTGTGTTGTTAAAGCTACCATTTGGTTGCAGCAGTTATAGCTGCTCCGGAAGCTCGCTTGCTCCTTGGGAATGGTTGGCTCAATGATGGGGACCAGTCTGTGGAATAGTAGCCTCTCCAGCACTTTATAACAAGTGCAAAGTAAAGAGATTGGGCAATTATTTTAGTCTCCCTCCAAATAGGTGGAATTTTACCAATTGCCAGTACCTAGGAGAAGAAGAAGGTCAACCAGCTTTTCGCTTTGGGTCCTAGTGCTTTTAAGAATTCTGGATAAACACCATCTGAACCAGCAGGTTTTCCAGATTAGATTATCGACAGAGCTGCGTTTAGTTAATCTAAGCTGACTGGATCAGACATAGTTGACGATCTTGGTGCTGCCATCAAGTTTGTCGAAAGCTGCCGCTTCACCTGCTGTTGAAATTCTTTGTCCACTGGAGCCTTTGATGTTTGTATCAAGTGGGATGTAATGGCGTCCACGCTGATGGTCGTCAGGGTTTGTCCCTCTAAGTTGACAGAACAGGGCCCATGTTTTTCTGCTGGAGTGAGTGAAGTTAGTCTTCTCCACAAGGCTCCTCTACCTTTCACGTCTCGCTGAGTTCAAGGACTCCAGCATTGCGATGGCTGTGGCTTGGTTCTTGTTTAGCAAATACTCCTGGTAGAGAGAGGGCCTAACACGGACATCGGGCCCCTCAGTTACATATGTAAGGAGTCTAATGGCCATTTTAGATGGCCGTCTGAAAAATAGCCTGACATGATATTGGGTCGGACATATTTTAGGTGTCCTGGAGGCTCAGAGCAATGGTCCCCAAAGTTGAATCTAGTTGCGCCCATTTTACGCACCTAATACAAGCACCTAATATGATCATTGCTGAATTTTGGCCTCCTCTAAATGAATCAGCCTCCAAAATTGCACTTGATGAGGCTTTTGGTAACCCTGGCAACCTGTTAAGGCTTCAACATGGGGAACCAGTGGATGTGGTGTATTTGGACTTCCAGAAGGCATTTGACAAGATGCCACATAAAAGTTTACTGCACAAGATAAAAGTTCACGGGGTTGGGGGTAATATATTAGCATGGATAGAGGATTGGCTAATAAACAGAAAACAGAGAGTCAGGATAAATGGTTCATTCTCGGGTTGGCAATCACTAACTAGTGGTGTGCCGCAGGGATCAGTGCTGGGACCCCAACTATTTACAATCTATATTAACGACTTGGAAGAAGGGACCGAGTGTAACGTAGCCAAATTTGCTGATGATACAAAGATGGGAGGAAAAGCAATGTGTGAGGAGGACACAAAAAATCTGCAAAAGGACATAGGCAGGCTAAGTGAGTGGGCAAAAATTTGGCAGATGGAGTATAATGTTGGAAAGTGTGAGGTCATGCACAAGATAAAAGTTCACGGGGTTGGGGGTAATATATTAGCATGGATAGAGGATTGGCTAATAAACAGAAAACAGAAAAAAAATCAAAGAGCAGGTTATTATTTAAATGGAGAGAGATTGCAAAGTGCTGCAGTACAATCGGGACCTGAGGGTACTTGTGCATGAAACACAAAAGGTCAGTATGCAGATACAGCAAGTGATCAGAAAGGCCAATGGAATATTGGCCTTTATCGCAAAGGGGATGGAATATAAAAGCAGAGAAATCTTGCTACAGTTGTACAGGTTATTGGTGAGGCCACACCTGGAATACTGCGTGCAGTTTTGGTTTCCATATTTATGAAAGGATATGCTTGCTTTGGAGGTAGTTCAGAGAAGGTTCACAAGGTTGATTCTGGAGATGAGGGGGTTGTCTTATGAGGAAAGGTTGAGTAGGTTGAGCCTCTACTCATTGGAATTCAGAAGAATGAGAGGTGATCTTATCGAAACGTATAAGATTATGAGGGGGTTTGACAAGGTGGATGCAGAGAGGATGTTTCCACTGATGGGGGAGACTAGAACTAGAGGGCATGATCTTAGAATAGGGGCCGTCCATTTAAAACTGAGATGAGGAGGAATTTCTTCTCTTAGTGGGTTGTGGATCTGTGGGATTCGCTGCCTCAGAGAGCTGTGGAAGCTGGGACATTGAATAAATTTAAGACAGAAATAGACAGTTTCTTAAACGATAAGGGAATAAGGAATTATGGGGCGCGGGCAGGGAGGTGGACCTGAGTCCATGATCGGATCAGCCATGATCTTATTGAATGGCAGAGCAGGCTCGAGGGGCCATATGGCCTACTCCTGCTCCTATGTTCTTATGTGTATTAAGGACTGAAATCTGCAAAAAAACAAGGTTAGTATTGATTGTAATGAAAGCTTAAAAGACCTTCAGTAGCAGTTTCACCCAGAGCCCATCAATGATATAAATATTCTTCTATTGTCACATTCATCCCAAACTCATTCAGGAAATGGAGATCAAAAGGGAAAATAGTAGTGTATAAAACAAGCTGAACTATTGCCAAACCACATCATGAGGTCTGTGTGGTACACATGTAGCATTCCACTCTCCAGGGGCGCTTAACCATGCAGGCTACATAAACTAAAATGTTCGCAGGTATAGTCTGCAATCATTTTTTTTTCATTTTCTAAACCATTATGTGATGTGCAATAATGTTCACGGTGGTGGTAAGAAAGTGCATGCTGCTTGTAGCAACATTTGAATATTTCTGAGCTGTTGATATTTCTGAACTGTGTCTAGTGAAAATGAAGGACTATATTGGGGTAAGTTTACAAAATTGTTGCCATTTTTATCAAATCAATTTACTGTATCATAATATCATTGTTTCCTTTGTTTAAAAAAAACAGAACATTTATAAAAATAATCCCTTTAGGTTTTCAGTTAGTTTGTTATTACAATGCATCTCACTTTCAGTCCATGATGGGTTGTAAAATGACCTTAATCCAAATGTCCACAATCTATCCTCTGTCCCAAAAGATGATACCAAGTTGGACAAAAAAATAAGCTTCCCTCTCTTCTCATTATCCAGCTCAAAAAGAACACAGCATCACATCTTTCTGACTGTGTTGGAGGGTTTTCTTTCTACATGTTTAGAGACACATTGCGGACATTTCCATTGAATGCAGTGCCAGGTTAATTTGCCATCCTTAGGGCCCAAGTTTCGGCCTGAGTTGCTCCTATTTTTTTGGAGCAACTAGTCTAGTATGGAGTATCTTAGAAATGACAATTCTCGACATTTAGTTTGCTCCAGTTCTAGTTAGTTAGAATAGTTTCGTTTTTGTACAGTTTTTTTTTCAAAAGGGGGCATTACCAGCCACTTACGCCTGTTTTGCAAGTTTAGGCAGCGAAAAGTTACTCCAAACTAACTTAGAACGGAGTAAGTGTTGATTTTTGAACGCTCAGAAAAACCTTGCTTACACTTTATAAATTAGGCGCAGGTAGTGAGAGATGGGGGGGAAAGGGAAGTTAAAGGGAAGTTAGGGGATTTTACAAAGCATTAAACACTTCAATTTTACCAATAAAGAGCCATCATCAATAATAAATTATAAATAAGTCAATAAATCAAACAATAAATCAATCAATCAATCAATTAATTAAAAAATAAAAAATCAATCAACAAATAATAAATTTAAAGTTTCTACTCACCTACTGCAGCACCGGGAGCCGTCCAACAGCCTGCCGAAGAACTGGTCGGGCGGGACCCGCCACCAAAAAGGTGCTTGGGTGGGCCCCGCCACCAAGGAGGAGTTTGGGCGGGGCCCGCCAACGAAGCGCTGCAGTTCAGGCGGGGCCCGCCACCGGGGTGGAGTTCGGGTGGGGCCTGCCACTGAAGAGCTGCTGGTCGGGCGGGCCCCGCTGCCGAGGAGGTAATGGCAGTGACGGCAAGGTGAGGGACAGTGAGGCAGGCAGGTCACTTGGCCTTGGTTAGGGGCGGTGAACAGCGCGACGTCCCTTTGGCCAGGGATAGGTTCGCCCGGAGACAGGACGCGTTGGGAGGGCCAGGAGCTACTGCGCACGCGCGCAGACTCCACTGCGCACGCGCGCAGCTGCCGGCACTCTTTTTGGCGCAGGGCTGTAGCTCCATCCCCCAACTGCTTATGTTGCACTGCGTTGAGTGTAAAAAAGGCCTGCTAGACTCGGAGAATCGCGAGGTAAGTTTTAGGCGCTTCTTTTATTCTAAAAAATAGGCGGGCCTCTCGGAGTGCACCGTTCTGCGAGGACATCCGAAACTTGGACCCGAAATATCCAAACTACTTTTTCCTTTTTTAGTATATGTGATATAAGAACATAAGAACATAAGAATTAGGAACAGGAGTAGGCCATCTAGCCCCTCGAGCCTGCTCCGCCATTCAACAAGATCATGGCTGATCTGGCCGTGGACTCAGCTCCACTTACCCGCCCGCTCCCCATAACCCTTAACTCCCTTATTGGTCAAAAATCTATCTACCTGTGACTTGAATACATTCAATGAGCTAGCCTCAACTGCTTCCTTGGCAGAGAATTCCACAGA
Source organism: Pristiophorus japonicus (assembly GCF_044704955.1). Taxonomy (NCBI): domain Eukaryota; kingdom Metazoa; phylum Chordata; class Chondrichthyes; family Pristiophoridae; genus Pristiophorus; species Pristiophorus japonicus. The sequence continues at coordinate 140,876,908 of NC_091986.1, forward strand.
TTCACAACCCTCTGGGAGAAGAAATTCCTTCTCAACTCGGTTTTAAATTGGCTCCCGCATATTTTGAGGCTGTGCTCCCTAGTTCTAGTCTCCCTGACCAGTGGAAACAACCTCTCTGCCTCTATCTTGTCTATCCCTTTCATTATTTTAAATGTTTCTATAAGATCACCCCTCATCCTTCTGAACTCCAACGAGTAAAGACCCAGTCTACTCAATCTATCATCATAAGGTAACCCCCTCATCTCCGGAATCAGCCTAGTGAATCGTCTCTGTACCCCATCCAAAGCTAGTATATCCTTCCTTAAGTAAGGTGACCAAAACTGCATGCAGTACTCCAGGTGCGGCCTCACCAATACTCTATACAGTTGCAGCAGGACCTCCCTGCTTTTGTACTCCATCCCTCTCGCAATGAAGGCCAACATTCCATTCGCCTTCCTGATTACCTGCTGCACCTGCAAACTAACTTTTTGGGATTCATGCACAAGGACCCCCAGGTCCCTCTGCACCACAGCATGTTGTAATTTCTCCCCATTCAAATAATATTCCCTTTTACTGTTTTTTTCCCCAAGGTAGATGACCTCACATTTTCCGACATTGTATTCCATCTGTCAAACCATAGCCCATTCGCTTAACCTATCTAAATCTCTTTGCAGCCTCTCTGTGTCCTCTACACAACCCGCTTTCCCACTAATCTTTGTGTCATCTGCAAATTTTGTTACACCACACTCTGTCCCCTCTTCCAGGTCATCTATGTATATTGTAAACAGTTGTGGTCCCAGCACCGATCCCTGTGGCACACCACTAACCACCGATTTCCAACCCAAAAAGGACCCATTTATCCCAACTCTCTGCTTTCTGTTAGCCAGCCAATTCTCGATCCATGCTAATACATTTCCTCTGACTCCGCATACCTTTATCTTCTGCAGTAACCTTTTCTGTGGCACCTTATCGAATGCCTTTTGAAAATCTAAATACACCACATCCATCGGTACACCTCTATCCACCATGCTCGTTATATCCTCAAAGAATTCCAGTAAATTAGTTAAACATGATTTCCCCTTCATGAATCCATGCTGCGTCTGCTTGATTGCATTATTCTTATCGAGATGTCCTGCTATTTCTTTCTTAATGATAGTTTCAAGCATTTTCCCCACTACAGATGTTAAACTAATCGGCCTATAGTTACCTGCCTTTTGTCTGCCCCCCTTTTTTAAACAGAGGCGTTACATTAGCTGCTTTCCATTAAAACTGTCTTTCTCCCCTTTCCCCAGTTGTGTTTCCCTACGTCACACATCATTCATGGCTGAGCGGGCCGATGAGTAACTTGTTCTCAGGTCTCTGCTTCTCTGAAAGCTGTCACGAGGAAGAATTTTTTTGCCCTCTTTGTAGGGAAGCATGTCATCTCCCCGTAGCTGTTACCTCCAACAGTGTGGCCTAGATCGGCAGTTCATTGTCTGGGAAATCACAAGTAAAAGCCTGTTCCTCCCCTCAGCATCACACTGTCTCTCTGCTAGGTCTTTTGATAAATTAAGCTACTGTGGTGTGGAGACACCAGCCCAGTTATATTAATTATTTACATCATGAGGGCATGTCATTACATCTTTCTTACAGTGCATTTAGGCTGGAATAATATTGCAGCCGAAAGTAGGAGAGAATTTTTTTTGTGAATTGAAAAGTTTCAAATAATTTGATTTCAGCTGCATGGAGGAGGCACTGGCTGCCTCTATATTAAGAAAAGTCTAGGAAATGGTTTATGATGCAAAGAGACTTAAAGAGAGCAAGAAAACACAAATAAAGGGATTTAAAGCAACAACAAAAATTGCATGTAAGATAACATTCCTTTTTAACAGTGTACCAGATGTAACTGTTGAATACTGTGGTTAAAAAGGAAACAGATCAACCATTATTCTGACTTGGCAAGTTGCAAAATGGAAAATGTGAAGGTTTTGGGAAACCTTTCAAAATATTGCACCTCTATTCCATTTTTATGTTGCGAAAGCAGATACTCAGTTATCCAATACCTCAAACAGCTTCTTGCTTTTAGATTTAATATTTCTTACTGTCTAGCCAATGAGAACCTGATCGGTTACTGCTGAGAATGCCAGGAATTACCAGTACAGCATTTCCAGGAAAAATCAACGGACAGATTGTGGTCTGAGGGAAGGAGCCAAATACCTCTATAGTAATTGAAACATTAAATTATATCAGTAAAGACAAAAAACCTGGTTCCCCAGTCTTTGGGTTTCATACCAATGTGACAGTTTCTTCCTCTCATGCTGCAGTACCGTTTCAGTGGCACTGATAATATCTTTCCCAAGTGGCCCATTGTTCATGTGTAAGTCTAGACATTGAGGCCTATAAATTCGGGCAGGCCTATCTTCGGGCGCCGTACTTGCACAGTGTTAACAGCCCGCGTTCAAATGGGGAGGTCTGAGGAGTCCTGGATGTCGGGCCTTGGACCTCATCATAATATGGATGGCACTGTGATAAGAGCCTGCACAGGTAAGTGCTCCAATTTACAGGTACATTCTTTGGGTTGGATTGAGGGAGTGTGGAGGAGGAATGGGTGGGCCTCTGAGTCCGTGATTGAGGTTCGGTGGGGTATCGGGTAGGAAGAATGCAGACCTCAGGAGTACTGTTGGGGGGCCGGGTAGGAAGATCCCAGACCTCGGGAACATTGATGAGGGGTCGGGAGTGCTGTCGTGGATGGGGGGTGGGGAGGGACCAGGAGGGGCAGTTTTGGAGGTTGGATTCAGAGTGAGGTTGGAGATCTCGGGACCGAGAACGGTGGTGATTATAGTAATACTTACATTTATTTTACTTATGTGGTATTTAGCATTAGTTTTCCCACTGGTGCTGGCTGCCTCTGGGCAAACCAAAGTTGCAGAAGGGACCAGAGGCAGGTGTTAGGCCCCTTATTTGCATATGCAAGTAGACTAACATCTGCTTCAGACGTAGGTAAAGGTTTGTCCTTTACGAAGAAGGCGTGATTTGCAGCAGAAGTGTGCACGCGTGCGCACCGGTCGCCATTCTGGTTCCAAGGTGGCACCTGTAGCGCTCAAACAATGGGCACTACCATCTCAATTTTGCACCCTTTGTATCAGTGAGCTATTTGGCCATGGTGGAGCTTGTCCTCATTTGCCATCCTTGCATGTCCAATTTCAGCGGTAATCATTGGATATCGATCAGCAGGAGGAACCTTGGTCAATTTTTTTTTTCTTCCCAGCCCACAACTGCCGAAGCCAATTGTAGCACCAAATCTTTGGTGTGTATCATCTGTCTCCAGGCAGGGGGAGATGCGATGGGAGAGACACTGTGTAATATCAGTGTTTTGCAATCATTCCTATGTATCCGTGCAGTTTGATCCCAAGATCCAAGTTGTGTTATTGTGTAAACCTGGAGGAAGCTGCATGAGAGCTGCTCCAGGTGTGAATGTGATGTTAATCCATTGCAGAGCTTCAATTCTAATGGGAGCAGAGCTTTAAAATGCTTGTCTCTGCATGAGTGATGCTAACCTTGCCCCTGTCAGTTCTTCCAGGAAATACTCTTGTTGTAAACAGAGAGATCCATTCTGACACAAAGACTGACATATGAAAATGGCTCTGAGAAAGTGATAAGATGCTGTGGGCAGCTCTCTGTAACTTCAGGTGGCTGTGCAGGCATTTGAAAAAGCATTTTGATCACAGATAAGGTGGTGATATCTGTTTAGATTTTAATGAAAGACTTGAATTTATATAGCGCCTTTCACGAACAACGAACGTCTCAAAGAGCCTTACAGCCAATGACATAGTTTTGGAGTGTAGTCCCTATTGTAATGTCATTCTCACTGAAAATGATCTTCATGGTGCTGAATAAAAACCATTTCATGTTACTGAAATGGATTTCTGTTTGTGAAGTCGTCATCATACTGTTTAGTCTATTCAGTCTGGATCTTAGCATTGTCTGTGTTTATAGGGAATTGTTTGTATCAGACTTCCTGTCTACTTCGCATCACTACAGATTCCCACACATGATTTAAAAGTATATTTTTCAAATTCTGATTCCTTTCTTCAAAGCTATTACAGCTCCACTTTCCTTCACTGAGAATCATCAAGTTTCATACTTTGCTATAGCAATGCCCTTAAGTTGTATCTGGTGGGATTATCCCCCGGAACTCCTGACTACCTGCACTTCCCGTGGAATATCAAGTTGAAAGCCCCTTCCCCTGGGATTTAGTGCACTTTGAGGAAGTTTTGTTCACTAATGCTGCTTGCTACTTACAGATTTTCATTTACATTTTTATTAGGAGAGCTTCTAAAAGATTTGACGTGCAACATTCTCTGTATTGCCCCTTGCCCTTAAATCGCCTCCCATCAGACACTAGGGCAGGATGCTCGTGAACTGTAGAATTATTGCTGCTGGGAGATGTGTTTCTTTTCCAATTTTCTCCCCTCCTGTTCTGAAAATGTTGACTCTCACTGCAGCACAATTCTTCAGGTGCTGACTGTCCTCTGGAACTTTATCTAAATGGCCATTAGAGCTTAGACAGTGAGTATGAACAGGCTGCTTGATCATGGAGGGAGGGCTGGGCTCTCTTTTAGGCAGTCCCTCGGAGTCGAGGATGACTTGCCTCCAAACTAAAGATGAGTCCTCAGGTGACTGAAGAGTCCAATGCGGGACCTACAGTCTCTGTCACAGGTGGGGCAGATGGTGGTTGGAGGAATGGGAGGAGGGGTACCTGGGTTGCCACGTGCTCCTTCCGCTGTCGACACTTGGCTTCAGCTTGCTCTCGGCGAAAAAACTCGGGGTGCTCAGCGCCTTCCCGGATGCTTTTCCTCCACTTTGGGCAGTCTTGGGCCAGGGATTCCCAGGTGTCGATCGGGATATTACACTTTTTCAAGAAGGCTTTGAGGGTGTCCTTGAACTGTTTCCTCTGCCCACCTGGGGTTCGCTTGCTGTGTTGGAGCTCCGAGTAGAGCGCTTGTTTTGGGAGTCTCGTGTCAGGCATGCGGACGATGTGGCCCGTCCAGCGAAGCTGATCGAGCGTGGTCAGTGCTTCAATGCTGGGGATGTTGGCCTGTGCGAGAACATTGATGTTAGTGCGTCTATCCTGCCAATGGATTTGCAGGATCTTGCAGAGACAACGTTGGTGGTACTTCTCCAGTGTCTTGAGGTGCCTGCTGTATATAGTCCATGTCTCTGAGCCATATAAGAGGGCGGGTATCACTTATCACTACTGCTTTGTAGACCATGAGCTTGGTGCCGGGTTTGAGTTCCTGGTCTTCAAACTCTCTCTTCCTCAGGCGATCAAAAGCTGCACTGGCGCACTGAAGGTGGTGTTTGACCTCGTCGTCGATGTCTGCCCTTGTTGACAATAGGCTCCCGAGGTATGGAAAATGGTCCACGTTGTCCAAGGCTTTGTTGTGGATTTTGAGGGAGGGCACCTTGCTGAGGACTACAGTGAAGGCTAATTTCAGTAACAATTGTGACATTAACCATGACATAGTTCAATGGGTTAACTTCTAACTATTTCCAAGAACTCATCAGGTCAGCACACATATGGGAAGTCAGTAGAGAGACTGAAAGGGAGAGACTCTGATGAATAAATGCATCGAGCCATTCAAAAAGAACAAACCTTTGTTTCGATAGCTTCTTTCATGTTCTCAGAATGCATCAAGATGATTCATAACTGATTAATTAGTTCTGAAGTGAAGTCACTGTAATTTTGTAGGTACAACGTGGTAGCCAATCACCACACAGCAAGTTCCATACAAAGACCAATGGCATGAACGTTTTGGTGGTGTTGCTTGCAGGATTAATGTTTGACCCTGAGAGAACTCTCTATTCTCTTCAAGAAGGTGCCATGGGATCTTTTACATCCATCTGAACGGATGGCCCCTCTGTTTAATGTCTCATCAGAAAGACCGCACTTGTGACAATGCAGCAACTCCTAAGTGCTGTTCTGAAGTGTCAGCTTCAAGTAGGGTTTGAACCTACAACCCACAATCTTCTGAATCCAAGGTGAGAGCACTACCTGCAAGTTTGTAAGTTTAAGCATCATTTCTGGACAATGGCCTGGAAAAACTATGCAGGGCATCCACTCAGAACTGCCTTTCCTGAAAGTCTTTGTACGGGCTTTGCTAATGGCATTCACAGCTGTTGTGAATCCTGGGTGTTGATTCTGGCCTGATTAATCAACATGTCATGAGCAGCACAAAATAACACATATAACTCTGGTACAGCAGAGATACATTTCCGGTAATCCATTTTAAAATGTTCAACAAAAGTCCTACTTGGTGATGAAGTAGAGCTGACCGAGAACTCCAGTCACCCTTTGTCTGCTCCCAAGAATTCCAAAGATTCCATTAACTCCCACTCCTTGATTTGGAGTGACAGCAGGTTCCGGGAGATTGCAACCTGGAAATAATCAAATTTGAACAAAGAGTAGAATTCCTGCACTGAGTTCTGTTGTCAGGAGAGGAAGAGGAAAGGCAGAAAGCAATTTTGCATCCTGTGCGTGCCATCAGCTGTGAGCCCGTGGATGTTCTCCAGTAAATAACAGTGTGAAGCCAATTCAGCTCGTCAATGTGGCTGCATTGTGCAGAAGAAGAATCTTCTACATTATTCTTTGCCTCAGCTCTCCTGTAAACATTGGAGGCTGGTTTAGAGAAGTGGGAAAAGTACATGCACTATAGCCTAGGTCACCATTTACACATTCATCTCCAGTGGATGCAAATTTGAGTGGAGGCAAAGAATAATGTAAACAGGGCGAGTGGCTCATAGATGTTGTTTTGGTGTCCCGTCCTACAACTGCTATATAATGTAAAAAGACCTTGAGAGAATCACTGCCAGACCCACAGGAGTATGCCCCAGTTTGGCAGTCATTGGCTGACATTACCCACTTCCATGAAACTACCAACAAATCACTCTGCCATCTCCAAGGTGTGAAATTAGCTCTATTCAAATATTTGCAGAACTTAGAAAGGAATGAAGTTGCGAATATCAGATTAGATTTTTGAGCTATGTTTCTGTCATTTAGCAAATTCAAATGAAAATACTTGGAGGATGGAGGATGCTTTTTCTAGCCGTTGAGTGAATTCTCTCAAACATTTCTGATAACCTACACATAAAATGAATCAGCCTTGGGATCTGAATAGTTGTGCTGTAATTTTTCTGAAGTCCATTGAGAGGATATCGTAGTGACTGATGTTTCCTGGTGTTAGGTGATACTTAATGGGTCAGTCTGATGACTGTAAATCTGCCTAATGTCATTTCAGATTGGCTGATTGTGTGATTAATAACAGATGGGGAAATCCCAAACTGCTGTTCCGTACAGAGATGCAACAGGTTTAAAAGGTGCAGAGGGTGAGTGTTTTCCTGCTGCTGCTGTCTCAGGCTGACAGAGCGCTGGAAATAACCTGCCATTTCTGTTTTGGTAAGTTCCTGATCTCAGTGATAATAGAAGCTGGTGCCTGAAGTGGCAAGTGACTTAAAGCTGCTCTTCAGTAGCTGGCATGAGTGATCTTGGCAGAAACCTGGAAACACATTAGAATGTTATGTTATATGCGGGTGTGGGATGGGGGTGGTGGTAGAAAATGGATTAGAGAACCTAATGTAGGAGCTGAAAAGTAGACTTATGTGGTCTGATGCAGTGTCATACCAGCCACTCCGTGTTATGTTGACACTTTTTATCCAGATGACTGATGCTGTGCTGACATGGTTCACCTGGGGTTTTATTTTATATTGGCTCTTTTGGTATTCTTTTGATCTTGACATGTGTTTATTATTCGGGTTAAGTTTCACGTGCTTTTTAACACCCTTGTTTCCTGCTATTCAGATGTCCTACACACTCAGCGCACTATCAACGGCCAATGGCATTGCAGGCCGGAGAGATCACCACAGCATGGCCCAGACTAACAATAAACCTCACAACCTTTTCTCAACCAGGCACTGCCTGCTGAAAGGCCCTTGAGAATAGCAGGAACAAAGAGTAACCAGTAAGCATATCAACATTCTAAACACTATGGCTGCGTTAGGGATTATACTGTGTGACTATGGAATAACATTGGAAATAACTAATTTATAGTAAAAGGTTGCCATAGGAATTAACTGAAAGCAGATTGAACTTTTTGTTCAAATAAATGGCCAAATGAAATTAAACCTTGGATAAATGTATTTTGTTCTATTTAAGCTAGCTGTTTACTCAGTGCTGGATTGTTAAAAGGGGCTGTGTAGTCCCTCCGATTAGAATGGCAATGGAAACTATAGGTCCACCATGTTTTGTGACACAGTGGCTTCTTGAAACTTTCACATACCGACGAGGATGTACATGGGGGCGGAAAGCAGAGGGGTAATGCACCCCTCCCTTACTAAACCCACCCTGCTCCCTGAATCCTTAATATCAGAAACATCAGATGAGCTATTGACCTCTCTCCCCACACCCAAGAGAATCCTAACTTTATTTCTGTCTCTGCAGTTTGGTAATAGTATATCTTGTTTGTCTATTTATTCCTGAAATTCAAAACGACAAAATCCATGATTATCGTTCTTTAGAACGTGCAGTGAACATACAAATGAAGACACTGGTGTTAGGAAAGGATTAACCATATTCATATGAAACAAAGTACACAGAGTTATTCTGCAAACACCTTCCCATGATCTATCAATGAGCTGGATTCCATGTAGAGGTGCTATTTAATCATGACAACATTGTTTGACTCGAAAGATTCTTTTCTACTTTTTTGCTGAGAATTGCTCAGCAGCTGTTGTCACACGCATTCCTCTCTGCTTTTCCCCTCCAGTCATTGTTTGAATGAATTACCCAACAGACTTTGAGTTACAGGGATAAATAAACTTTTAGGGCCTGAAATTCATCGACATACCGCTCAGCAGAAGATTCATGAGTGACATAACGGCGGGCGGTCTGCACACCACCCACCCATGTAGAACCACCTACATACCGCCCAAAAGTGCAAGTTTTATGACAAACCGCCGACATACCCTCCTGGAGAAGGTGCTTTAAGTGGATCTTAAGTGGGCGATATGGACACAGAGCTGACAGGTATAATTGTTTCACAGAAGTGTGGCATGCTTGATATTACACAGATCTTTATAGTTCTCCACAGTTGGCTGTATTTTTTAATGGATTGGTTTTCTCGTACTTTCTAGTGCTAGCCAATAATGTAGTTTGAATAGCAATATAACCGCTGAGTCTGGAAATTGTGTGTGTGTTCACTAGCGTGATCGTATTTTATAAATGATCTAATAAAGCCTTATTTACTCCTTTATTAATGAACTATAATAATATTTTTATTAGTCTTTCTCACCCCCCCAGTCTCTCCACCCCCAGCGATCTCTCTTCTCCGCCCCCCCATAGCGATCTCTCTGCCCTCCCTCCCCCCACAACGATCTATTCCCCCCCTCCCCCCACAATGATCTCTCCCCCCCCCCCACACAGCAATCTCAGGTCAGCAATCTCTGACCTCTTGTCGGTGCTTCTGGGGGGTGGGGGGTGGGTGGAGCCTGACAGCCGCGCACACGTACGCACAACTCGGGAGCCGATGATTGCCGAGTCGGAAGGCCTTCTCCACCCGCCACTGCCCGCTGCACTCTGCTCCTGCTCCCGCCGAGAAAAGCGGGATAAATCTCCCGCCCACTTGGCCCCAGCGGTACCGGGCGGTAAAAAAGTAAGCACCGCCTGGCTACCACCGAGAAAAGTACGGAACTTAGCTTTCATCAATTATGGCCCCTAAGGATTTCGCCTCTTGCAAGCCTCAGACCTAACTATGCTTCTTACTCCCGAGCCAACTGCGATTTGCATTTGGGTTCTCTCTATAGTTTTGCTTTAATATCATTTGACAGGAATGTTTGAATATTGCCAAGCACGCTGAGGGTAAATGTAAATTTGACAGTTGTCAAGGTTTCCCAGCAGCTGCTGCTCAGCTTTCGGAATGGAATTCAGGATCGCCAATGTTGGGAAAAGCTGATGACTTAATGTCCTTCCTTTCCTTTATGTTTGTTGAGTTCTAAAAATAAATCTTAAGGAAGCAGTAATGTTTTGTCTCATCTTGAGTAGGCTTTAAGCCAAAGCTTTAAAAAAATAAAATAAAACCTACTTAACGAGAGATAGTCTTCAACTTGCCGCTGGAGTGAAATACTGATGTTGCGGGATTGGCAGCCGTTGTGGAAACTGCCAGATTTTCCTTCCCATTGATTTACTCCGTCCTCCTTCTGATGTGTTTTTCCTTCATCTTTCTTGCACACCTTGTCCCTTTTTGGCTTCCTTTCTGCATCCTCATCTAATTCTTTCCCTCCCCTTTGACATATTAGTTTAAAGCTTGCATGCAGCACTAATTACTCTCCTGGTGAAGACATTAATCCCAGAGCTTGTTCAGGTGAAGCCGATCCATCCTGCACAGGTTTCTCCAACCAAGCGCATCGGTAGCTGTGCTCCTTTGCCTGGTCATTGTTGCCTCCAGAGGCACCAAGATAAACCACCTCTTCTGGAGGCAGAAGCGGACCCTCGCCTAACTTTCTAACTGTCACTGAGGTCCGGGTTGCCACCACCAGCAGCACTGTAAGCTAATAAAACATTCAGTACTTCTTACCTTGGAACAGCTTGCTCTGTTCTACGGTGCCACATTTACAGTGTCATTTATCTTAAAGATGTAGTATGAGGTAAGTTTTAGAAATAATATAGTATTTAAGGCTTTCGACAGTCGAAATCTTACCTAAATTTGATTTTCTGGCTTTTTGTCAGTTTAACAATGAATGGCAAAATAATCTAAAATTGGAGTCATGCTGTTCTGAATCAAAAGAATAGGAAAGGAAGAAAAATAGGCACAATTTTCAGCTCGACAGAGGGAGGATGTAGTTCTCCAATGGCATATTACATTTACAACTGTGTACAAACATCAAATTGACTGAGGTACTGAAATTAATGAGCTCACCCTGAAGTTGGCCAAGTTGGTGTCTGCACCCACGTAGTGTCTGTGCTCAAAACTCGTATTAGCAGAAAAGAAGGAAATATTCTAACCAATGCTTGGTTTGTTTTGGTTTTTAGTTAGATGTTTCCAAAAGATATATCTGTTTCAGCACACCATACAAAGTCACAAGTGATCATGCCAGCAAAAGTAGAATAAGGTTTGTAGTGTGCTCAGATCTTTTAAAAAGTTAATCTTTTAGTAAATCACATTATAGCAAATTGATATTGATATTATGTAATTAAATATGAAGGGTACTCTTGCACACTGCAGAGAATAGTCCAACCACCTATTTATAGCAAAGCATCAAGGGTATAGATACTATTAAAAATGTGGTTACATTAGAGTCTGTAGAATGAATCAATAATGTAATCAAATGTTAATGTTTTCAATTGAAATGTGAAATGTCCATTTACTTTAACTTGTGTTCAGTCACGTTGTCACACAAAGCCAACATGGTTTGTATTTTTAACAGTTAATGAATGTCCTTAGAACGACCATTTTGTGGGGTATTTACTGGAGGAGTGGTGCCTTCTTCAGGAAAGGTATTCCTGCTGTCTATTACCCAAAACTCTCACCAAGAGTCCAACATGGAGTTATTTCTCAGACACAGTGCACTTATGGGGCTCAATTTTCCCCAAAGCATTTTTTTTGAGTACTTGAAGAGTTATGCCTGATTTTTTGAGGGCCCAAGTACGCCAAAAAAAAATATTCTAACGTTTCCCCATTGGATCTTTTCATTTTGGCCTGGCGTAACCCAACCTTTAGTTTTGGGGGCGGAGCATTGATCTGCGCCAAAAAGATTGGGCTGCCATAATAATCAGGGACACAATGCGAGCTGAGGCTGCAAAGTGAAGCATACAGCCAGCTCCCAACACATTAACAGAATTGAAAAACATATTAGCAAGAGCTTGCCGGTCCAGTCCCATTCTCGGTCCCCACCGGTTCGATTCTCCTGCCGGTGCGTTCTCCTGCCCCTAGCCCTGGCCGAAGGGCTTGCAGGTGCGTTCTCCTGCCGGTGCGTTCTCCCGCCCCTAGCCCTGGCCGAGTGAGCTCCTGGTCCGCTCTCCCGCCCCTAGCTCAGGCCGAGTGGTCTCCTCCCTCCCAGTCCCCGCACCTAACTACACCCGAAAGGCTCCCCCCATCCCCTCTCCCTCTCCCCACCTCTCTCTTCCTCCCCCATCTCTCTTTCTCCCTCTCTCTAACCTTTCCTGCTGCTGCTGTCCGGGCATCTGCTGCACTTACCTGCGCCGATTTCCTTACCTGCGCCGATTTCTTTAACTCTCCGCAAGGGTTTTCTCAAGAGGCCACATACGCTGGCCTAAGTAGAAGTGGAGTAACTATTAGCTGGCTAAAGTTGCCTAAATGGCCAGAATTGGCGTAGGTGGCTGACAACGCCCCCTTTTGAGAAAAAAAAACTTATCTAAAAAAAACGTAACTAACTGAGTTACGCTGGTGCAAATTGATTGGGGAAACTGGGGATTTTTAAGTTAAGCCAGACAAAGCAGCCTACTCCAAAAAAAGGGCACAAATACTGGGGAATATTGAGCCCATGAAGAGTAATTTCTGACAGCAGAATAAGGGAGGCAGTTTTTTTTCGTGGAAGATTGCCGTAATGTGCTTTTTTTTAGGAAAAAGTCTGTAATTGAAGTTAAAATTCCCTTCACCTGCTTATGCTGAGCCATCTAGCCTTATCTGAGGACCAATGCATAGGGGAGATTTTCCAAGTCCTCACCCAATCGAGACTCCAGGATGGTATGTTGCCTCCCTGGTGCAAGGGTCAAGGATGTCTCAGAGCGGGTGCAGGTCATTTTGAAGAGGGAGGGTGAACAGCCAGTTGTCGTGGTGCATATAGGTACCAACGATATAGGTAAAAAAATGGGCTGAGGCTCTACAAGCAGAATTTAGGGAGCTAGGAGTTAAATTAAAAAGTAGAACCTCAAAAGTAGTAATCTCAGGATTGCTACCAGTGCCACGTGCTAGTCAGAGTAGGAATCGCAGAATAGCTCAAATGAATACGTGGCTTGAGGAGTGGTGCAGAAGGGAGGGATTCACTTCCTGGGACATTGGAAACGGTTCTGGGGGAGGTGGGACCAGTACAAACTGGACGGTCTGCACCTGGGCAGGACTGGAACCAATGTCCTTGGGGGAGTGTTTGCTAGTGCTGTTGGAGAGGGGTTAAACTAATATGGCAGGGGGATGGGAACCTATGCCGGGAGACAGAAGGAAGTAGAATGGGGGCAGAAGCAAAAGATAGAAAGAAGAAAAGTAAAAGCAGAGGGCAGAGAACCCCAAGGCAAAAATCAAAAAAGGCCACATTACAGCAAAATTCCAAAAGGGCAAAGTGTGTTAAAAAGACAAGCCTGAAGGCTCTGTGCCTCAATGCGAGGAGTATTCGAAATAAGGTGGACGAATTAACTGCACAGGCAGCTGTTAATGAATATGATATAATTGGGATTACAGAGACATGGCCCCAGGATGACTAAGGCTGGGAACTCAACATCCAGGGGTATTCAACATTCAGGAAGGATAGACAGAAAGGAAAAGGATGTGGGCTAGCGTTGCTGGTTAAAGAGAAAATTAACGCAATAGTAAGGAAGGACATTAGCTTGGATGATGTGGAATCTGTATGGGTGGAGCTACGGAATACCAAATGGCAGAAAACGCTAGTGGGAGTTGTGTACAGACCACCAAACTGTAGTAGTGAGGTTGGGGACAGGATCAAACAAGAAGTTAGGGATATGTGCAATAAAGGTACAGCAGTTATCATGGATGACTTTAATCTACATATAGATTGGGCTAACCAAACTGGTAGCAATACGGGGAGGAGGATTTCCTTGAGTGTATTAGGGATGGTTTTCTAGACCAATAAGTCGAGGAACCAACTAGAGGGCTGGCCATCCTAGACTGGGTGATGTGTAATGAGAAAGGATGAATTAGCAATCTTGTTGTGCGATGCCCCTTGGGGAAGAGTGACCATAATGTGGTAGAATTCTTTATTAAGATGGAGAGTGACACAGTTAATTCAGAGACTAGGGTCCTGAACTTAAGGAAAGTTAACTTCGATGGTATGAGGCATGAATTGGCTAGAATAGACTGGCAAATGATACTTAAAGGGTTGATGGCGGATAGGCAATGGCAAACATTTAAAGATCACATGGATGAACTTCAACAATTGTACATCGCTGTCTGGAGTAAAAATAAAACGGGGAATGTGGACCAACCATGGCTAACAAGGGAAATTAAGGATAGTGTTAAATCCAAGGAAGAGGCATATACACTGGCCAGAAAAAGCAGCAAACCTGAGGACTGGAAGAAATTTAGAATTCAGCAGAGGAGGACTAAGGGTTTAATTAAGAAGGGGAAAATAGAGTATGAGAGGAAGCTTGCCGGGAACATAAAACTGACTGCAAAAGCTTCTAAAGATATGTGAAGAGAAAAAGATTAGTGAAGACAAATGTAGGTCCCTTGCAGTAAGATTCAGGTTAATTTCTAATGGGGAACAAAGTTGTACAAGTACTTTGGTTCTGTCTTCATGAAGGAAGACACAAATAACCTTGCGGAAGTACTAGGGGACTGAGGGTCTAGTGAGAAGGAGGAACTGAAGGAAATCCTTATTAGGCGGAAAATTGTGTTAGGGAAATTAATGGGATTGAAGGCTGATAAATCCCCGGGTCCTGATAGTCTACATCCCAGAGTAGTTAAGGAAGTGGCCATAGAAATAGTGGATGCTTTGGTGATCATTTTCCAACAGTCTATCGACTCTGGATCAGTTCCTACGGACTGGAGGGTAGCTAATGCAACATCGCTTTTTAAAAAAGGAGGGAGAGAGAAAATGGGTAATTATAGACCGGTTAGCCTGACATCAATAGTGGGGAAAATGTTGGAATCAATTATTCAAGATGAAATAGCAACGCATTTGGAAAGCAGTGACATGATCGGTCCAAGTCAGCATGGATTTATGAAAGGGAAATCATGCTTGACAAATCTTCTGGAATTTTTTGAGGATGTAACTAGTAGAATGGACAAGGGAGAACCAGTGGATGTGGTGTATTTGGACTTTCAAAAGCTTTTGACAAGGTCCCACACAGGAGATTGGTGTGCAAAATTAAAGCACATGGTATTGGGGGTAATGTACTGACGTGGATAGAGAACTGGTTGGCAGACAGGAAGCAGAAAGTCGGGATAAACGGGTCCTTTTCAGAATGGCAGGCAGTGACTAGTGGAGTGCCGCAGGGCTCAGTGCTGGGACCCCAGCTATTTACAATATACATTAGATGAAGGAATTGAGTGTAATATCTCCAAGTTTGCAGATGACACTAAACTGAGTGGCGGTGTGAGCTGTGAGGAGGACGCTAAGAGGCTGCAGGGTGACTTGGACAGGTTAGGTGAGTGGGCAAATGCATGGCAGATGCAGTATAATGTGGATAAATGTAAGGTTATCCACTTTGGGGGCAAAAACACGAAGGCAGAATATTATCTGAATGGCGGCAGATTAGGAAAAGGGGAGGTGCAACAAGACCTGGGTGTCATGGTTCATCAGTCATTGAAAGTTGGCATTCAGGTATAGCAGGCAGTAAAGAAGGCAAATGGTATGTTGGCCTTCATAGCTAGGGGACTTGAGTATAGGAGCAGGGAGGTCTTACTGCAATTGCACAAGGCCTTGGTGAGGCCTCACCTGGAATACTGTGTTCAGTTTTGGTCCCTAATCTGAGGAAGGACGTTCTTGGTATTGAGGGAGTGCATCGAAGGTTCACCAGACTGATTCTAGGGATGGCTGGACTGACATATGAGGAGATACTGGATCGACTGGGCCTTTATACATTGGAGTTTAGAAGGATGAGAGGGGATCTCATAGAAACATATAAGATTCTGACGGGACTAGACAGGTTAGATGCGGGAAGAATGTTCCCGATGTTGGGGAAGTCCAGAACCAGGGGACATTGTCTTAGGATAAGAGGTAGGCCATTTAGGACTGAGATGAGGAGAAACATCTTCACTCAGAGAGTTGTTAACCTGTGGAATTCCCTGCCGCAGAGAGTTGTTGATGCCAGTTCATTGGATATATTGAAGCAGGAGTTAGACGTGGCCCATACGACTAAAGTGATCAAGGGGTATGGAAGAAAGCGGGAAAGGGGTACTGAGGTGAATGATCAGCCATGATCATATTGAATGGTGGTGCAGGCTCGAAGGGCTGAATGGCCTACTCCTGCACCTATTTTCTATGTTTCTATGTTTCCAGTGAAACATGGAGAGTTTGCTGAAATCTGTTCCGCGCACCGTTGTGTTTCAAGACGACATCCTGATCACCGGTCGTGACACCATCGAACACCTACACAACCTGGAAGAGGTTCTAAGTCGCCTAGACAGAGTGGGACTCAGGCTGAAATGCTCCAAGTATGTTTTCCTGGCGCCAGAAGTCGAATTTTTGGGGAGAAAGATTGCAGCAGTCAGCACCAGGCCTACGGACTCAAAGACAGAGGCCATCAAGAATGCATCCAGACCACAGAATGTGATGGAGCTGCATTCGTTTCTTGGACTCCTCAACTTTTTCGGTAACTTTCTACCTGGGTTGAATACGTTGTTCGAGCCTTTGCACATGTTGCTACGTAAGGATGATGATTGGGTTTGGGGCAAATCTCAAGACACTGCCTTTGAGAAGGCCAGGAACCTGCTATGTTCAAATAAGTTACTTGTACACTATGACCCATGTAACCGTTTAGTGCTAGCTTGTGACGCCTCATCGTATGGGGTCAGCTGTGTGTTACAGCAAGCTAATGTATCGGGCAACCTCCAACCGGTTGCATACGCGTCTAGAAGTCTGTCGAAGGCTGAGAGAGCCGATAGTATGGTCGAGAAAGAGGAGTTAACATGTGTATACGGGGTTAAGAAAATGCACCAATACCTATTTGGACTTCGGTTTGAAACTGACCACAAGCCGCTCATTTCACTGTTTTCAGAGAGCAAAGGTATAAACACCAATGCTTCGTCCCACATCTAAAGACGGGCACTAACATTTTACGCTTATGACTATGTTATCCGCACAGACCAGGCACTGAAAACTGCCGATGCTTTCAGCCGGCTACCATTACCCACCACTGGGGTTGAAATGGCGCAGCCTGCAGACTTGCTTCCGGTCATGGATGCTTTTGAGAGCGAGGGGTCACCCGTCACGGCTCGCCAGATCAGGACCTGGACCAGCCAGGATCCTGTGCTATCATTAGTAAAGAGTTGCGTCCTAAATGGGAACTGGTCGGCCGTTCCCAGGGAAATGCAAGATGAAATTAAGTCGTTTCACCGACGCAAAGATGAAATGTCCATCCAGTCGGATTGTCCCTTGTGGGGTAATTGGGCGGTTTTGCCAAAAAAGTCAGGGAAACGTTTATATGCGACCTACACAGTACCCACCCAGGCATTGTCATGATGAAGGCAATTGCCAGGTCGCATGTTTGGTGGCCCGGCATTGTCTCGGACTTGGAGTCATGCGTGCATCAGTGCAACACTTGTTCGCAACTGAGCAATGCACCAAGGGAGGCTCCACTGAGTCTGTGGTCATGGCCCTCTAAAGCAGGATCCACGTAGATTTTGCCGGCCCCTTTCTAGGAAAGATGTTTTTAGTAGTCGTGGACGCTTACTCCAAATGGATTGAATGCATAATCATGTCATCCAGCACGTCCACAACCACCATTGAAAGCCTCCGGGCCATGATCGCCACCCATGGCTTGCCTGACGTCCTTATCAACGACAATGGACTGTGTTTCACCAGCTCGGAATTCAACGAGTTTATGTCCCGCAATGGCATCAAGCATGTCAGGTCTGCTCCGTTTAAGTCTGCGTCTATCGGTCAAGCAGAGCGGGCAGTCCAAACAATCAAGCAGAGCATGAAATGCGTGACGGACAGCTCCCTGCAGACTCGCTTGTCTCGCATTCTGCTCAGTTACCGGACGTGTTCCCACTCGCTCACCGGGGTTCCCCCGGCAGAATTTTTGATGAAGAAAGCCCTCAAAACCAGGCTCTACCTAGTCCACCTGGATCTTAAGGATCACATGGAAACCCGGTGACACTGGCAGAACATGTACCACGATCGCGCGGCTGTTTCACGTGACATTGATGTTAATGCCCCTGTGTTTGTTCTGAATTATGGTTATGTTCCCAAGTGGGTTGCTGGCACTGTTTTGGCCAAGGAAGGGAATAGGGTGTTTATAATCAAACTTTAAATGGCCAAACGTGCAGAAAGCATTTAGATCAGACCAAATTGCGATTTACTGACAACCAGGAATGAGTTGAAGAGGACATCACCATCGACGATCCACCAACACACACCCAACCAGCAATCGACCTCACTGTCAATCACGAGGATGAACCCGCCATTCCTGACAGTCCGGTCAGACCAGCCGTGGTGCAGTGCAGCAATGGTCTGACCAACTCACACCCGCCAGGGTTTGAACTTAGACGATCAACCAGGGAGCGAAGGGCTCCGGATCACCTCAACTTGTAAATAACTTGTACCGAAGACTTTGTGGGGGGAGTGATGTTATCTATGTAACTATGTATGTAACTATAACAGAATGGCAGGCCGTGACTAGTGGAGTGATGCAGGGCTCAGTGCTGGGACCCCAGCTATTTATAATATACATTAATGATTTAGATGAAGGAATTGAGTGTAATATCTCCAAGTTTGCAGATGACATTAAGCTGGGTGACAGTGTGATCTGTGAGGAGGACGCAAAGAGGCTGCAGGGTGACTTGGACAGGTTAGGTGAGTGAGCAAATGCATGGCAGATGCAGTATAATGTGGATAAATGTGAGGTTATCCACTTTGGGGACAAAAAAACAAAGGCAGAATATTATCTGAATGGCGGCAGATTAGGAAAAGGGGAGGTGCAACGAGACCTGGGTGTCATGTCATTGAAAGTTGGCATGCAGGTATAGCAGGCGGGGAAGAAGGCAAATGAATTATCAGCCATGATCTTATTGAATGGTGGTGCATGCTCAAAGGGCTGAATAGCCTACTCCTGCACCTATTTTCTATGTTTCCATGTAATACTTGCCACCAGAGGGTGCGACTGTTGGAATTCTAATGGTCACCTGCACACATGTGCAGGGCCAGTATAAAAGGTTGGCTGTCATATTGTATAGGCACTCTGGAGTTATAATAAAGAAGTCTAAGCTCACACTAAATTTAACTCACAGTACTCAGCCTTATGGAGTTCTTCTATACACAACAGTGTGACCAGGTGACCTGCTTCCACCCTTCTGCAGTGCCAGCCATCACTTTGGACATGAAGCAGGAAAGGAGGATGAGGTAGCAGGAAGAAGGTGTAAAAGAATGATTTCCCCCTCAGTTGTCTTTTAAATTCTTCCTTGTGGAGAAGTGCTTGGCTTCTGTCCAGAATCTCCCTGTTACTCATTTGAAACCTCCTCATTCTAGATTGTTCTGCCACTCATATTTCATATCATTCTTCTAGGCAAGTCCCAACTCCCAAAATCTTTGCGAATGTCTGTCTTTGCTTTGAAATGTTTCAGTAACATGCATGGGAAACTCTTTGAATGGAAATAAAAATCAGGAGAGATGTAACACAGGCTGCCAACTCGCTTTCACCCCTTTTACACTATCGCACAAAGTCAAGATTGACCCCACTGAGTCTTAAAAGGACAGATACCTCCATTTTTGTCACAATCTTATCATTATTACAAGAAATGTATTCTGTTGCTGGTTTTATTTGTGTACATTGTGTTTTCTAACCATAACTGTGAAAGGTCGAATTAGGAATCCTTCTGCCTTCTCTCTGAGCCAGTCCAGTCCACAAGGTGATCGGCCTTGCAGTGCAATTTGCACAGGTCTGTCACTGTTTTTCATCAGATTTGTATAATTTTTCTGTGAAAGATAAGAATGTGTGATGCCTTGTAGAGAGAAGCTCCTTTGAATAGGTTTGCTGACACATGCACCCTGTTTTTCTGCTACGAGTAGATTTTATTTTTAATTCCCATTTTCAATGTTGGCAAATAAAAGGTTCATTAAAAATGCATGGCTCTTAGTCTGAAAAATGAGGTCAGCATTTACCCTTTGTTCTTTTCTACTTTGTCTTACATCCTCATCCCCTCATGTCACTCCCTACTTTTTAATACTGAAACTGCCCCTCTCCGTTGGTTAGGTTTTCCTACAATGTACACTATTTCCCAACGAGAGAGCAGACATGTGACATAAGTTGGTAAGAAGTGCATGAGAGCGACAGAGGTTGACTCCAACTTTACTCCATTGTCCAACATGAAGTACCTTACTTTTCTCGAGTCAGACCTGACACCAGGACTCAGAGTATGAAGACTTAAAAGAGGAGAATTTGTGATCATTTACTCCATAACATAGTGACTGACAGACTCTGGGCAATGCAATATTCAGGCAAGGGTAATAGTTCTTATTAGAACATGCAAAAATCTACACAACACCTTGGGCCATGGAGTGGTGGGAACAACTCAATCCTCCACTGGCTTCCTTCTTTTCCTTTTCTCCGTTGCATTGTTATGGGCCCTCCTCATAGAGAGAGAGAGATATGGTGCAAGCATCTTCCCTGGAGTAGAATCATAGAATGATTACAGCATGGAAGAAGACCATTCGGCACATTGAACCCTAACCAGCTCTCTGCAAGAGCGCTTCAGCTAATCCCACTCCCCCGCCTTTTCTCCGTAGCCCTGCAAATTTTTTTCTTTCAGGTACTTATCCAACTCCCTTTTGAAAGCAGTGATTGAGTCTGCCTCCACCACCCTTTTGGCAGTGCATTCCAGATCCTAACCACTCGCTGTGTAAAAAAAGTATTTTCATATGTCGCCTTTGGTTCTTTTGCCAATCACCTTAAATCTGTGTCCTCTGGTTCCTGGCCCTTCTGCAAATGGGAACAGTTCTGCTCTATTTACTCTGTCCAGACCCCTCATGATTTTGAACACCTCTATCAAACTTCTTCTTACCCTTCTCTGCTCTAAGGAGAACAGCCCCAGCTTCTCTAGTCTATCCACGTAACTGAAGAAAACGTAAACCTGAAGTACTGTTGAGCACGACCTAGTCACAGCTCCAAGTGCCATTATAAAATCTCTAGGAGAAGATTGCTGCTCAATTTCTCAGCAAAAGTTTGTGCAAAGCTAGAGAAGAGAATTGGAGGGGAAAGTGAGTTTACCTTCTGAAAAGAACTACACCATATCTAGTTCCACAGAATGAGCCTCTATTAGTGACCTAGTAACACGGCATTAATGCAGTAATGTCTCTTATCTACAGTTCCTGTAGTCATGAGAGCTAAAATTGAAAATGTTATTTTCTTTGAGACTTTCAGAGCATTAATACAGGATATTGCCCTTGAAGTTCTGGGATGAAGGGGGTTAGTTCTGTATTCCCTCATAAGCAGGGATGATAAGGCAGAGGGAATCTCGACTGAAACTATCCAGTCTTGTGCATCTCTTGCCAATTGGCTCGGAGCATTAGCAGAGGCCTGATTTTAAAAAAGAGGGTGAGGAGAGAGTCCTGCTGACAGTAATGTTTGTGACTGAACATACACTAATGAATTGGAAAATAGGAACAATAATTTTCCATTCTGTAAAAGTGTAAATGCTGAATATTCAAAAACACAATCGCAGAATGAATTGTCACGGCACATTGTATCACCAGTTAAAATGTTTTTGGTTGAACCTACAGATTTATTGACACGCGAGTCATCCAATCGCCTATAACATTATGTTTAATCAGCTCTCAATTGGGCCACATTACTGGAGGCAAGGGATAGCGAGTGTCCATGATCCACATATAACTCTGAGTTTCATCTGCAGGGGTTTGTGAAGGGCTCGACATAGGATATATCTCACCAGAGCAAGTATGGTGTTGTCAACTGAGTGTGGAGTGGAACAGTATTAAGGTTGGATTGCTCGTTATTCCTGCTGAAGGAAAATAATGGAGGCAACAGGGCTTGAAACAAATCAGAAAATAAAATGGGAGAATAAAATCAACACAGATGTTTCATTAACATTAGCACTCTTTAAAATGGTTCCACTCTTTTTGAGGAAGGGACTGAGTGTAATGTAGCCAAGTTTGCCGACGATACAAAGATGGGAGGAAAAGCAATGCATGAGGAGAACACAAAAAATCTGCAAAAGGACATAGACAGGCTAAGTGAGTGGGCAAAAATTTGGCAGATGGAGTATAATGTTGGAAAGTGTGAGGTCATGCACTTTGCAAAAAAATCAAAGAGCAAGTTATTATTTAAATGGAGAAAGATTGCAAAGTGCTGCAGTACAGCGGAACCTGGGGGTACTTGTGCATGAAACACAAAAGGTTAGTATGCAGATACAGCAAATGATCAGGAAGGCCAATGGAATCTTGGCCTTTATTGCAAAGAGGATGGAGAATCAAAGCAGGGAAGTCTTGCTACAGTTGTACAGGGTATTGGTGAGCCCACACCTTGAATACTTGCTTTGGAGGCAGTTCAGAGAAGGCTCACTCGGTTGATTCCAGAGATGAGGTGGTTGACTTATAAGGAAAGGTTGAGTAAGTTGGGCTTCTACTCATTGGAATTCAGAAGAATGAGAGATGATCTTATCGAAATGTATAAGATTATGAGGGGGCTTGACAAGGTGGATGCAGAGAGGATGTTTCCACTGATGGGGGAGACTAGAACTAGAGGGCATAATCTTAGAATAGGGGGCCGCCCATTTAAAACTGAGATGAGGAGAAATTTATTCTCTCAGAGGATTGTGGATCTGTGGAATTTGCTGCCTCAGAGAGCAATGGAAGCTGGGTAATTGAATAAATTTAAGACAGAAATAGACAATTTCTTAAACAATAAGGGAATAAGGGGTTATGGAGAGCGGGCAGGGAAGTGGACCTGAGTCCATGATCAGATCAGCCATGATCGTATTACATGGCGGAGCAGGCTCGAGTGGCCATATGGCCTACTCCTGCTCCTATTTCTTATGTTCTTATATTCTTATCTAGCTATATATCTATAATATATTAAAATATTGCATATGCATACACTTCATGCCAATTTTTTCTATCATAAATTCCTCTGTCCACATTTATAATGGGAATGTAATCTTGTCACCCTGTAATTACACCTCCCCCAAGTGGAAGAGCTGCAGCACCTGAACCAAAAGGAGGGTATAATCACAATGTGACCAGTTTACATAGGCCTTTTCCATTATAAATATGGGCAGAAGGATTTATAATGCTAATAGAAAAATAAGGATAGAATGTGTGGGGCTGAAATTCCAATCCAGTCTCCAACATACTGCCAGGAAGGGCTAGAAAATGGGGCAGAACCCAGTTCCGTGGGGATTCTGCATTCTGGGAAGGGTGGAATTACGACTATTATTTTGTACTCTGCAGCTGTGCAGTCAGACTTTGCAGAAAGCTTTGAGTTTCTGACCTTCTCCAAGCATCCACCCCTTGAGCTCCTGATCGTCTCCCCACGAGTTCCTGACCTCTCTCCGAGTTTCTGAGTTCCTCCAACCCCCCTCCCCCGAGTTCCTGACCTTCTCCACTGTAAGCTCCTCTCCTCTCACCCCCACCCTTCCGAGCTCCTCTCCTCTCCTCTTTTTCAGAAAGCTTTCCGATGTCTTGGGGGTATTGCATTACCTGGTGCAGTACTGCGCCAAATAGATTAAATCTGGATCAATCCTGCTTATACTTGATCCAGATTTGATCTACAGCTTGTGCTGAGTTAGCTAATCTCAGCGGGGGAGATAATACACTCTTGGCACTGTGCTTCTGGGCTACAGATGGAGAAAATCAACCAGGCAGAGTCAGCACAGATTTATGAAATCTGACAAATCTGTTAAAGGTTATAACTAGTAGAATAGCTAAGGGGGAACCAGTGGATGTGGTGTATTTGGATTTTCAGTTGGCATTTAATAAGGTGCCACACAAGAGCTTATTTAACAAAATTAGGGCTCATGGGATTGGGAGTAATATAATAGCATGGATTGAGAATTGGTTAATAGACAGAAAACAGAGAGTAGGAATAAATGGGACATTTTCTAGTTGGCAGGCTGTAACTAGTGGGGTGCCGCAAGGATCGGTGCTTAATACAGGTATATCCAAGTATGCTGATGATACAAAGCTAGGTGGAAATGTATGTTGTAAGGAGATTGCAAAGAGGCTTCAAGGGGATACAGACAGGCTAAGTGAATGGTCAAGAACATGGCAAATGGAATATAATGTGGAGAAATGTGAAGTTATCCACTTTGGTAGGAAAAATGGAAAATCAGAGTATATTTCAAATGGTGAGAGATTGGGAAATGTTGGTGTTCAGAGGGACCTGGGTGTCCTTGTACACGAATCACTGAAAGTTAACATGCAGGTACAGCAACAATTAAGAAAGCAAATGGTATATTGACCTTTATTACAAGAGGATTTGGGTACAAGAGTAAAGACATCTTATTGCTATTATATAGGGTCCTGGTGAGACTGCACCTGGAGTATTATGTACAGTTTTGGTCTCCTTACCTAAGTAAAAGGGTAGCCAATGTAACCCCACTTTTTAAAAAAGGAGGGAGAGAGAAAACAGAGAATTATAGACCGGTCAGCCTGACATCGGTAGTGGGTAAAATGATGGAATCAATTATTAAGGATGTCATAGCGTGCATTTGGAAAGAGTTGACATGATAGATCCAAGTCAGCATGGATTTGTGAAAGGGAAATCATGCTTGACAAATCTTCTGGAATTTTTTGAGGATGTTTCCAGTAGAGTGGACAAGGGAGAACCAGTTGATGTGGTGTATTTGGACTTTCAGAAGGCTTTCGACAAGGTCCCACACAAGAGATTAATGTGCAAAGTTAAAGCACATGGGATTGGGGGTAGTGTGCTGATGTGGATTGAGAACTGGTTGTCAGACAGGAAGCAAAGAGTAGGAGTAAATTGGTACTTTTCAGAATGGCAGGCAGTGACTAGTGGGGTACCGCAAGGTTCTGTGCTGGGGCCCCAGCTGTTTATATTGTACATTAATGATTTAGACGAGGGGATTAAATGTAGTATCTCCAAATTTGTGGATGACACTAAGTTGGGTGGCAGTGTGAGCTGCGAGGAGGATGCTATGAGGCTGCAGAGTGACTTGGATAGGTTAGGTGAGTGGGCAAATGCATGGCAGATGAAGTATAATGTGGATAAATGTGAGGTTATCCACTTTGGTGGTAAAAACAGAGAGACAGACTATTATCTGAATGGTGAAAGATTAGGAAAAGGGGAGGTGCAACGAGACCTGGGTGTCATGGTACACCAGTCATTGAAGGTTGGCATGCAGGTACAGCAGGCGGTTAAGAAAGCAAATGGCATGTTGGCCTTCATAGCGAGGGGATTTGAGTACAGGGGCAGGGAGGTGTTACTACAGTTGTACAGGGCCTTGGTGAGGCCACACTTGGAGTATTGTGTACAGTTTTGGCCTCCTAACTTGAGGAAGGACATTCTTTCTATTGAGGGAGTGCAGCGAAGGTTCACCAGACTGATTCCCAGGATGGCGGGACTGACATATCAAGAAAGACTGGATCAACTGGGCTTGTATTCACTGGAGTTCAGAAGAATGAGAGCGGATCTCATAGAAACGTTTAAAATTCTGATTGGGTTTCGACAGGTTAGATGCAGGAAGAATGTTCCCAATGTTGGGGAAGTCCAGAACCAGGGGTCACAGTCTAAGGATAAGGGGTAAGCCATTTAGGACCGAGATGAGGAGAAACTTCTTCACCCAGAGAGTGGTGAACCTGTGGAATTCTCCACCACAGAAAGTTGTTGAGGCCAATTCACTAAATATATTCAAAAAGGAGTTAGATGTAGTCCTTAGTACTAGGGGGATCAAGGGGAAAGCAGGAAGCAGGAAGCAGGAAAGCAGGAAGTGAGAAAGCACGAATGGGGTACTGAAGTTGCATGTTCAGCCATGAACTCATTGAATGGCGGTGCAGGCTCGAAGGGCCGAATGGCCTACTCCTGCACCTATTTTCTATGTTTCTATGTAAGGATATAATTGCCGTAGAGGGAGTGCAACAAAGGTTCACCAAACTGATTCCTGGGATGGGGGGATTGTCCTAAGAGGAGAGATTGAGCAGACTGGCCAATATTCTCTTGAGTTTAAAAGAATGAGAGGTGATCTTATTGAAACATACAAAATTCTTACAGAGCTAGACAGGATATATGCAGGGAAGATGATTCCCCTGGCTGGGGAGTCGAGAACCAGAGGTCACAGTCTCAGAATAAGGGGTCGGCCATTTAGGACTGAGATGAGGAGAAACTTCTTCATTCAGGGGGTGGTGAATCTTTGGAATCTTCTACCCCAGAGGGCTGTGGAGACTCAGTCTATGAGTATATTCAAGACAAAGCGATAGATTTTTCAATATTAAGGGAATCAACGGACATGGGGACAGTGCAGAAAAGTGGAGTTGGGGTAGAAGGTCAGCCATGATCTTATTGAATGACGGAGCAGGCTCAAGGGGCTGAATGGCCTACTCCTGCTCCTAATTCTTATGTTCTTATTCCTTCACCTGATCTCTGTCTATGGAGTCCTGCTGGAAAATGTGCTCATGTAGACTTCAGATGAGACAGGAGCAGACTCGGCAGTGACACTGGGGAACAATCTCTGGTTACAGGTGAAGATGACAGGTTGGTTGAGATTCTGGAGAGCTTCCTTCGTCTGGAACTGTACCCAAGTAAAGGTTCAGTACATTCAGAAGAGAAGGCGTTATAACTTCATAGATAATAATGACCTTGTTCATGACTGAATTGCCTCTGTAAATTTTACAGCCTGTTATGGAGCACAGGTCGAGCATAATGCTGTTGTTTTATCCAGAGTGTATTACATGAAATAGGAATAATGATGTTCCTCTAGTGATGTAAAGATGCAGCTCCTAACTTACACTTATACAGTAGTAATGTAGTAAAAAGTCTTGAGGCCCTTCAGAGGAACGTTATCAAACAAAATTTGAAACTGAGGAAATATTTGGACAACAGCGAGGTTTTATGGAGTGCCTTAAAGGGGGAGAGAGAGGCAGAGAGGTTTAGAGAGGGAATTTGATCTTGGGGCCTCGGCAGCTGAAGGCAAGGCCGCCAATGGTGGAGTGATAAAAATCGAGGATCTGCAAGAGGCCAGAATTGGAGAGTGCAGAGATCTCAGAGAGTTGTAGGGCTGGAGGAGATTTCAGAGATAGGGAAGGACAAGGCCTTGGAGGGATTTGAAAATAAGGAAGAGAATGTTAAAATTGAGGCAGTGCCGTGAGCCAATGTAGGGCAGTGAGCACAGGGGTAATGGGTGAATGGGGCTTGGTACGAGTTTGGATGCCGGCAGCAGAGTTTTGGAGGAGCTCAAATTTATGGAGGAAGCAAGGTGGGAGGATGTCCAGGAGAGCATTGGAATAGTCGAATCTAGAGGTAACAAAGGTATGGATGAGGGTTTTAGCAACACAAGGTTCAGAGAATTGTGTTTGTGAGAAAACTATTGAAATTTAAACCTTTTTAAAATACAGCCGCAGTCTCCTTTTTAGCTTAGAAGTTAGCGTTTTCGATAGCCAAGCTATTTAACATTCTCAGTTAATTTTTACAATGCGTAAGCAGCCTTGTCAGACTTTGTATACTGTGCTTAATAAGCCATTAAACCAGCAGAAAATTTAAAATTAATGACTGAGGGTCAGACATGCTTCCCTCATAATAGTGTGTGCTACTCTTAATTATGTATAGAAGGCCTTTATTTATAGCATAATATACTGGGCTAAAGTTACTGTAGGCTTTCAAATCTGACTGGACTTTATATTGTACCTTGTCATCGAGTTACTAAGTAGTAATACATTATTTGATCAAATACATGTTCCATTAAAATTCAATAAAGCAGAACGAGAATCATGCAACTATCAGAATCATATTGAAAATATCATCGGCCTACATTCAGGGTCCGTATACGGCCCGTTACTGTTGTTTTGTGGTGGCCATGTGGCAGAATTGAGTGGCCGCCGCATTGCAGTCGATTGGCCGCCACGACTCAAATTTACCTCGTGGATTTTTCGGCCTGTCCCCACTTCCGCCCCATGACTTCCACGCACTGCAAGCGCGTCTTCAAAGCGCGCACTGCCGCTCTCCCGCACCTACATTGCAATCCGCCTGAAATTTACCTCCAAAAATTGACAATCCGCCGCGTGGTGCCCCCGACAGCTTTTTCTGTTGGGGCACCTTGTTTTGTGTGTGTGCGGCATGGCAGCGCAATGGCCCTTCAAGGGGAAGGCGCACTGCCGTGGCCGCCATGTATTTTTTGCCGGCCGACTTCCTGATCGGCCGGACAATTATTGCTCCGGGTTCGGCCGGACCGCCAACAGGCAGCCTGGCACTCCCTCTTGGGTGCCAGGCTACTGGCCCGGCTGAAACCCTTCCTGATGGCCCTGTGGCCGAACCTACAAATTCGCTGCTTCTCTCCCCTCTAAATGAGGGGAGAGACGTGGTGATGCACATGCGCAATGATGTCATCACCACTCCGCTGCTATGTGACAGCAGCGGAGATTCGGTCCCACCCCAACTTCCACCCCTCACCAACACTTACTGTCGCACTTCTGCTCTCATTATGACCGACTTCAAGTCCGATGTGAAAAAATCTTCAAAGCGGAGAAAATCGATCGGAAGCCCACCTCATCGCACCTGGCAGTAAAAACAGGTAAAAACCGTAGGTGCGCCAGGTTTCTGGTGGGCCTGAACTTCGGCCCCCATCGGTGTCTGAAGCAACACTTTAGATGCATTGACAAATCAGGGGGTTTCCTAAAATATAGTCTGGCCAAGTCTTCAGAATCATCATAGTCTGTTTCATCCAACAAGGCATAACTATGGAGCACATATAGGAAGAGTACATCCAATCGCAGCAAGGAATGACCAAGGTGAGCAGGAGCATTCAGAAGATTCTGCTGCTGAATCACCCTTGCAAGCTGCTAAAGCCAGGCTATCATAGATACCATCAACTATGCACCCATTCTATTTAATACATGAAAAGTGCTCTCTGCTATGCCATGACCAAATGCACCTTCATCTATATAAGGTTTAGCTACAAATAAATGACCAAATCTTAGGCAGTCTCCTGTATCGAGGATGACTTGCTTCGTTGCCAAAAAGGGATGAGTTCACAGGTATTTCAATGAAGGACCTGACATTCCAGGTCCCGAACTATGTTGAAGGGTGGAAGATGCCTGTGCGTGGATTGTTTTAATGTGTGGTGGCTGTTGCATGCCAGCCACCACACGGGCTTGACAGAATTAGATCTTGGTCCAGTGGCAAGGATTAACCAAGACGACTGGAGACCAGCTCTGCTGCACGGACCGGTATCCCATTCTTGTCATCATCATAGGCAGTCCCTTGGAACCGAGGAAGACTTGCTTCCACTCCTGAAGTGAGTTCTTTGGTGACTGAACAATCCAATGCGAAAGCCACACAGGTGGGAAAGATAGTCATTGAGGGAAGGGGTGGGTGGGACCAGTTTTCCGCATGCTCGTTCCGCTGCCTGCGCTTGATTTCTGCATGCTCTCGACGTTGAGATTCGAGGTGCTCCGCGCCCTCTCGGATGCATTTCCTCCACTTAAGGCGGTCTTGGGCCAGGGAGTCCCAGGTGTCAGTGGGGATGTCACACTTTATCAGGGAGGCTTTGAGGGTGTCCTTGTAGCGTTTCCGCTGCCCACCTTTGGCTCGTTTGCCATGAAGGAGCTCCGAGTAGAGCACTTACTTTGGGAGTCTCGTGTCTGGCATGCAAACTATGTGGCCTGCTCAGCAGAGCTGATCGAGTGTGGTCAGAGCTTCAATGCTGGGGATGTTAGCCTGGGTGATGTTGGTGCGCCTGTCCTCCCAGGGAATTTGTAGGATCTTGCGGAGACATCGTTGGTGATATTTTTCCAGCGACTTGAGGTGTCTGCTGTACATGGTCCATGCAGGAGGACAGGTATTACTACAGCCCTGTAGACCGTGAGCTTGGTGGCAGTTTTGGGGGCCTCGTCTTCAAACACTCTTTTCATAAGAACATAAGAACATAAGAATTAGGAACAGGAGTAGGCCATCTAGCCCCTCGAGCCTGCTCCGCCATTCAACAAGATCATGGCTGATCTGGCCGTGGACTCAGCTCCACTTACCCGCCCGCTCCCCGTAACCCTTAATTCCCTTATTGGTTAAAAATCTATCTATCTGTAACTTGAATACATTCAATGAGCTAGCCTCAACTGCTTCCTTGGGCAGAGAATTCCACAGATTCACAACCCTCTGAGAGAAGAAATTCCTTCTCAACTCGGTTTTAAATTGGCTCCCCCGTATTTTGAGACTGTGCTCCCTAGTTCTACTCTCCCCTACTAGTGGAAACAACCTCTCTGCCTCTATCTTGTCCAGCCCTTTCATTATTTTAAATGTTTCTATAAGATCACCCCTCATCCTTCTGAACTCCAACGAGTAAAGACCCAGTTTACTCAATCTATCATCATAAGGTAACCCCCTCATCTCCGGAATCAGCCCAGTGAATCGTCTCTGTACCCCCTCCAAAGCTAGTATATCCTTCCTTAAGTAAGGTGACCAAAACTGCACGCAGTACTCCAGGTGCGGCCTCACCAATACCCTATACAGTTGCAGCAGGACCTCCCTGCTTTTGTACTCCATCCCTCTCGCAATGAAGGCCAACATTCCATTCGCCTTCCTGATTACCTGCTGCACCTGCAAACTAACTTTTTGGGATTCATGCACAAGGACCCCCAGGTCCCTCTGCACCTCAGCATGTTGTAATTTCTCCCCATTCAAATAATATTCCCTTTTACTGTTTTTTTCCCCAAGGTGGATGACCTCACACTTTCCGACATTGTATTCCATCTGCCAAACCTTAGCCCATTCGCTTAACCTATCTAAATCTCTTTGCAGCCTCTCTGTGTCCTCTACACAACCCGCTTTCCCACTAATCTTTGTGTCGGGCATCTGCTTGTCACCTGCTGATACATTATCCAACACTATACCTTGACTACTCTGGAAAAAGTAGAATTTCAGTCCCATTTTATTTCCTTAAATGTATATGTGTTTGTGTGTGTGACGACATTTTTTTTTAATCACAGTGTTCCCTTTGGTGACGGTGTTGATTGTATGAGATGTATGACCTAACCCAATGCTCCTTCTAGGTCCTCCTGCAGGTGCTGAGGTGGCTGTCTGCTGTGTGTTTTTGACTGTGTTGGGATTGGTCTTCTAACAAGATTAAAGCACATTATTGGGCAGAACATCGAGAACTTTACCGTGCACCAAGGTCACCCTGTGCTTGATGTGAAACTATTTGATTCCAACAATAGATGTAAAAGTGGAAAAATATATTTCTCTAGCATAAACAAATTCACCTCTGTCCAACTGCCTACCCTTATCCCATAACAAAAAAAGAAAAGCATAGATGTTATTATACCTGGATGACCAGGTTATGAATACAGAGAGGTTCTGAATTAATTATTCCGAACAATAATGCAATTTCCAGCCTGAAAATGCCTGTCTTAAAAACAAGTTTGTTTGTTTGTTTGTTGTGGAATGTACGATATGGGATGATCACATAGAATAGTACGCACGCTCTGACTAGGATGGGACCTATTTCAGAACTGTTTTAGTGCAGAAAGTGCCAAATAAGAATTCTCAAACAATTGGCCCAGAAAGAAAGGAGGGGGCTGTAAGAATTGTGAATGGAATAATGACAGGTTCTTCCAAACTCGGTATTTGGTGGTCCAACTCTTTTATGAATTAAAACACACATTACATTAATTCCAACAATAAATAGCCACTTTGCCAGCCACTGTAGCAAATGTCTTTTATGTGTTAGTTTGATTTATTTCTGGTGAAAAAGCGATTTATCAGGCTAGATTGAATGGATATTACAAGTGTCGAGCAATTTTAGTGTATCTGGTGTGTTGGAAACTTTATATCTGGTGGAAATGTATTGCTCTAAATAGAAATAAAAAGTACAACAATAACCAAAAGCTGACGTATCTCACTACAGCAGCACTTTCTGCCCTGGTCAAAGTGACAAATTATATTCTCCATAGTCCAGCTTCATGAAACTGCCATTTGTCTAGTTACACTCCTTAATGCACTGTTTTTGGGCTCTACCAAAAATGTCCTTCACTTGCCATTGACTCCATAACTCTTGTTGACTGCTGTATCAAGCTGAACTGGACTACCCTGAGCTTGAAGCTCCATTTCCTGAACATCATCAATACTGCTTGCTCATTTCACAAGATTGTCTGCTATCCTACCTCACCCCTCCTGATGTCAAAATTCTTATCCACCTTGTTTAATTACCTCCAAACTCAATGTATCCGATGCATTCCTTGTTGGTCTCCAATCCTCCACACTCCATAGATTCAAACCTCCCCGGAAATCAACTGCCTGCACCCCGACCCACACTAAGGGATCGAAATTCCGTTTCTAACGCTACCCGTTACCGTTGGAGAGGGGCGGCTAACGGGTGGCAAAGGCCTGCCGTCAGTGGCAAGCGGCGTCCATGCCTCCGGAGAAATTCAGTTGGGTCTTTGGTAGAGGTGGCAAGGGGCAACGCTGCGCCCTCTAACGCCACCCACATGGTGACATCATCCAGCGTGCAATGCCCCATTGGCACCGCTGTCGCGATATTTGGTTTCAATGGCGGCCTCACCGGCAGGCATTCTTGCAGCCTAACAAAAGTGGTGAGTACATAGCGGATCTCAGGCAGAATTGCCCGGAGAGCAAGGTAAGTTTTTTTTCTTTATTTCTGCACTTTTTCATTCGTTGTAACAGTGGGGAAGTGTGTGTGTGGGTCGGAGAAGTTTTCATTTATTTTTTCTCTTCTCATTTTTTCACCTAGCATGCCGACAGCCTCCCGTTGTGAAATTGAATCGGCCTCCTGAGCTCCCGGCCCATTGGTGCCGAGGATCAGTGTGCAACGCCACTTTTTAGCACTGCTCTCTCATCTTTGGGCGTAAAAACTGAATTTGGCAGTTTGAGCCTGCACCTTGAGCCTGCACCTAACGCCTGCCGGTAAAATCAGCATTCAGGCGGTGACACTGCCTCAAAAATGGCGATACCGAATTTTGACCCCTAAGTTCTACTATCCCATCACCATCACACTTGCTGACCTATGCTGGTTCTTTGTCCCTAGTTGCATCAAGTGTAAAGTCCTCTGCTTATCATCAATCTGGCATGACCTCACCACACTGTAGCTCTGCAACCTCTTTCAGCTTTACATCCCCTCCTGTGCCCTCTGGTTTTCTGACTCTGGCCTTTTATGTCTCTTCCGCTCCTTCTGCTGTACCATTTGGTGGCAGAGCCTTCAACCATCTTGGTTCTATTCCCTAAATCTCTCTGCCTCTCCAGTTTTCTCCCTGCCTTTAAAAGCCTCCTTAAAACTTTATCCCCATCCCCCACCATTCCTTCCTCTGTGAAATGAGTTGCAATATGTTTCTGTTAAAGGCACTTTATCAATGGATGTTATTGTTGTTTCCTGTGTTGAACTGGGAACCAGGCTGTTATAGTAGGTAAAAAATGGACCAGTTACTTCAGAGCACTCTCTGTGGTCACATCACTTGCTCATGAATAGTTAAAATGGCCACCACAGCTGGTAGACTGTGGCACAGTCTGATTACAATACAGTGTTCACATTCATTTTCAGGACACAGCAGCCAGGGACCATATTACATCACTCAAAACACTGCTGGCGCCAGTTTGCAGGAATTTAGGTTTAGCTTTCCACAAAAGATGTATACAGAAATGCTTCTTCAGCAGCATAAATTATGATTATAATGTATGTACTAGAACATTTTATCCTTGTATTAGGGACTGATTAAAACACCAGCTAGAATTGAAGATATATATCTTGTTATATAGGCTGTTCATTATAACGCTGACAAAGATGATTAGTTAATTATATATCAGGTGGATATGTGCAGCGTCCTTAAAGAGAGGAGTTAGCAAACTATATTTTGAGCCACTGTTCTACAGTGGCCTTTTCTTTGATACTGTTGTATAACTACATTCTTTAGTGGAATGCACATGAGCCTCTCATTATCGAGTACCCTTCACTTTTCTGGTCGCCTATTTAGCATAAAACCTATTAGGATTTTCACCGTAACTATCAACAGATAGGCAGTTTTAAAATGAATTCTCAGAATGTTGCATTGCGTGGGCCACTAACTATATTGTGTGGTGTTTCTTAACCTCTCTCAGGAATGCAGGCATGTACCACATACTAATGATTGCTCTCGTGGCCAGTTGGGTACTTGTTTTAATTAATATCTCTACTAATATTGAATCCAGAAGCAACCAACAACAATTTCAGAATAATGATGATAATTTGCAGAAAATACTTTTAGCACTGCAGTGGCTTTCAGTGCAGATTGAAAATCAGTGGATAATTAGTTGTTATGCCATCCACAGCACGAGCAGTTGGTGCTGGTAGCTCACGTTGAATCTGTGTGACCAGTCTCCTCATTGTCTGGCTGCCATGTAAGGTTTGACAGTTTAATATCGGCAGGCTTCACTCCACTAAGTCACTGGCATTGGACTGACAAACTACTCGTATGTATGGCTGCACACAGAAAAGATCACCTCGACTGGGATTGCAGCCTGTGACTATTTACCATCAATCATTGAATGTCGAACAACCTGTTCTGTCTGTAACCTTGCTGTATATTATGCAGTGTGTGTGTGTGTGTATTTGTTTGTTTAGTTAATTCCCCCTCCTATCATCTTAATTTTCTAACATTTCTACAAATGTGTATCAGGTTATTATGCATTGAGTTTACATTACATTGTAGTTACATTTTCTCAAGCATTGCTGTGTATTGATGAGAGTTTGAAGCAATGTTGCGGCTGTGATCTGTGATCAGTCAGGTGGAGGGTATTGCCCAGTGTTTATGATTCCCTTATTCATATTTTGTTCAAACATAATTGTCATCTATCCATACACAGAGAGGTTATTGTACTGTGTGTGACCTCGCTTTGGCTATAACAGTTGTCTCACCAAGCCCCTCACATGGGTGAATATACTGTACTGAAACCCGAGCCATTTGGA
The DNA here is from genome assembly GCF_044704955.1 of Pristiophorus japonicus. Taxonomy (NCBI): domain Eukaryota; kingdom Metazoa; phylum Chordata; class Chondrichthyes; family Pristiophoridae; genus Pristiophorus; species Pristiophorus japonicus. The sequence goes on from NC_091986.1 coordinate 140,911,902, forward strand.
AGACTTGGACATAATGGCCTTATTATTTTGGTTTAATTTTCTTTCTCCTTTCCAGTTTTTGTGTAGTTTTTATTTTTACCCTTTTGTTATTCACCACATCAAAAACTGATGAAAACTCTTATGGATTCAAATGGTGAATTACCCAAACTGCTCTTAGCCCACATGATTTTCATCAGTTACATCAAGGTCCACTTGATTGCAAATCAGTGGAACTAATAATCTAATTGATCTGCAATTTAGATAACCAAACTTGCCTTGCTTTCAAAATGCCTATTTTGGAATTGTCACCAGGAACAGGAATAACTTACAAAATGTTTCCAGTGATTAAGAATAAAACCTATGGAATGGTCCCTTTAAGGAAAGGTTGGATCAAGAAATAAATGTTGCCGGAGAAGGGATACAGAGCTATTACTTCTTTGGGTGGAGCAATTAGCTTTGAAGCTACCTTTTATTTGGAGCCCTGATCTATGGAGCTTACCGTACTGATTCGGATTGGTTACTGTACTGTCTTGTTGAGCTGTAAGGGCTCCCAGCACATGTTTAAGTAGTAAACCTGGCTGTTTGATTTCAATCAGTACTAAGCCACCTTAAGTTGGTGCTTCCCATTGAAACTAAATATGATTTCCTAATTTAAAACAGTTCTGTGCTGTTTAAAATTGAGACTCTGGTATCCATGGAAACCTTATCTGGTCAGACCATGATCCTGAGTTTGTATTGAACATGTCTGACTGTTCTAGCTAGTGATGTTTATCTTCAAATGCACTTTTCTTTTCTTATTGATTTTTTTGTTTCTTTCAAAGAATTCATTTCTAATCCCTGCACAGAAATTAAATAGGTTGGAGTTTATCAATAATTACCCTATCAATGTTTTAGAAATATCTTGGAACAGAGGAAGATTTGCAGAAATGAGCAATGTGAAGGTGCCTGTAATATATAATCTATTTCACACACACACACACATACACACACAAAGTCTTGCATGTAGTGCACATTTCCAGCAATTGCATCATGTTATTACTGTAACGCCTGACTGACACACTTAAACTTGCCTATACCTATTCTTTATACTTACCCACCATTGAGTCCTTTCAGCTCCGTTTCCAAGACAACTGGTGTGGTGACATTGTTCTGTGTAATGGTTCAGGAGCACAAACACAGCAGTATACAACATTATTCAGCACCTTCAAAAACTATAAAAGAGCTGCGATGGTAGCCACCTAATATTATAACATTTCTTTATTTTTGTTTCCTCTACATAAACCAATGCAACATGCCATTGAGGAGTATACAAGTGGACTTCCACCTCTGCATCCATAGCTACTCCATCATTCATCTTTTCTCTCTGTCACTCAACAGCCCAGAGAAATCCACCCAGTAGGTGTAGAGAGTTCTGATGAGGGTTTGTCACTAGGTGAGAGACAACACACGAGGATAACAGAGGAGTTAGAGGTGAAAGTGGAATCTAAGAATGGGGAGTAGAAGCTCTGTGGAAGTCAGTCCAGACTGTAGACTCAGATCTCGGGTCTGGAGGAGACCCATACTCATGGAGGCACTAAGGACCATCTAAAGGCACATTGCAGGGATTATGATGGAGTTCAATCAGTACCAATATCTGAAAAGCACTCAACACTTTCTAGAACTGTAACTCCACCCAATATGGATGAGTTGATCACTGGCCATCAGGTATTGGAGAACTGCTTGATGAGAATGATGGCAGCTAGCTTACAAAAGCTTCGGGATGCCATCTCTCCTGTCCTTCTCACCTGCTTATCAGTGGGTACTCCGATCCAAGATTGAATAGAAGTGGTAAATCTAGAACCCATCTTCATGAAGCCATTCTCTCTCATGATGACAGCTCATGTGACCTGTTCAGTCAGCTCCCCCAAATGCCCACTCATGTAGGGATCAAGGCCACGCTGCCCATGCAACTGCAATGCAACTGGACGCCCCCCACTCCCCCACCCAAGCCCCGATCTGCAGCCTGCATCATGATGCCCATCGCCCCTCCCAGCTTTTCACCCCGCCAAAGTTGAAAGTCACAACCACAGTGTTTATCTCAATTAATTTTTTATTTTTGAAAGCTCTAATTGCCACCTGTGTTTGTTGATAGTTAGTAATTAGAATGATTGATAGTAATCAGAATGTTAGTCAATAATCAGTGGCCATGATAACCTCGATGTGGCATAAATATCTTTGTTGTTATAAAAGTCTGCTGGTTCATCATGAGCAACGCCACGGGAGATGTGCCAGTAATATCATGAAATAATGTGTTAAGTACATGATTTTATCACACATCCCTGTTGCACCTCAGCATCACACTTGTGTAAGCAATTTAATATTCAAATTCTTGCAGTGTAAATTGGCAGATATTCAAATTCTTGCCATTAATTTATTCAAGCTCAATGCAAATTTCTTCCAGCTAATTGGCTGGTATGCAAATGTATTAATTATGCTTCAAGTTTAATAATTGTAATTCAAACATATATGCAGCTTTCCGAGAAAGGAGAAAATGAGCCAGTCAAATCATTAAGCCAATTTCTAAAAAATCTTTCCCCTTGGCCAACCGACTAAAATAAGGGTTCTAACATAATTTTAAAAAACATATTTCAGAATAATGATAACATGATTACACTTAATGTTGTCTTTTGTGTATTTGAGTACCTTCATTAATGTATTTATATAAAGTGGAGCTTCAGAAGGCTGCCGCGTCTGCAGAATGTACCACTATGCCTCAACGTTATTTTCTCCATATATGTGGCAGTTGGTGTCTCCTCATGGTGTAAACAGATTTCTCAGCTTCTTCATTCATTCGAAAACAAAGTGAGACGAATTTTCAATTTTTTACAGGCAAGGTTACGTTTAAACATTGATGGGCTCCTCCATTTTCACTTGGTCCAGAAAGAGACAAACAGAAACAATAGTGACTAACAGCTTGACCTGCTCATTGTGTGTTTATGCTCACAAATCCAAATCAACGCCTGTTCTTTATAGAATTTCTCTGCTCCGTATTTACCAGTGAATTTAAATTGAGCGGGAAGATGAAGTTGAATTATAGGGTTGGGCTTTACTGACCTTTTTCTGTTAATACCTTGGCTCCTCTTGATTCATTGCTATCCATGTCAATCACAATAAGCCCGTCTACCTTTATTTCGGCTCCAAATGTAATGAGGGATCTTTCTCTTCGACATTCACACTGCCTGCTTCCTTGCAGCCGAGTAGCTTGTGAAGTAATTGATAATTTTTAGTTTAAAAATCTGATATTGCAAATATGTTGTTCCCAGTTGTTTTTATTCATAAGAAACTGTGGGGTGAATTTTAACCCTCAAAAGCGGGATCGGGTGTGATGTTACATTTTGTGAGATGTTTAATGGAGGTAGAACAGGAGTGGGGGGTAGCCAACCTACTTCCAGGAGGTGGGTTGGCAACTTAAATATTTTAATGAGACTGGAAGCCTCAGATTTAACCTTTTTTTAGAGGTTTAACCCTGACCGGCTGGGTTTCCCAGGCCTCTGGAAACCCGACAGCTCAAGGAAGGCGAGGCCACCGTCAGGAAAAATGCCCCTACGGTACTGACGTGGACCAAAAGGAGCAGGAGTGCATCCTCCTGCCCCCCGAGCTTACCTTCTTCCCTTGGATTGGATTGGATTGGATTGGATGCCCCCCCCCCACATCAGACCTGCCACCCCCATACAAAAGATGCCCTTAAAAAAGGTGAGCAACTTGTACCAAGGCTCTTGGTTGGTGCTTGAGTGTTTTCCGGGTCAGTTTTGGTTTGTAACATCCTAACGACAATGATTTTATATCCATGTGATACCCAGAGAAAAGCAATGCAGTTATTTCCCCCACAATTCCAACCTTCAGCCGAACCCTAACCCATCAATCCCACTACAACAACAACAAATTGTATTTATATAGCGCCTTTAACACAGTGAAACAGCCCAAGGTGCTTCACAGGAGTATTATGAGATAAAAATTGGACACCGAGCTGCATAAGTTAAAATTAGCGCAGGTGACAAAAAGCTCGATCAAAGAGGTATGTTTTAAGGAACGTCTTGAAGGAGGTAGAGAGGTGGAAAAGTTTCGGCAGGGAATTCCAGAGCTTGAGGCCTAGGCAACAGAAGGCACAGCCACCAATGGTTGAGCGATTATAATCAGGGATGCTCAAGAGGGCAGAATTAGAGGAGCGCAGATTTCTCGGGTGGTTTTGGGGCTGGAGGAGATTACAGAGAAAGGGAGGGGCGAGGCCATGGAGGGATTTTGAAAATAAAGATGAGAATTTTGAAATCAAGGTGTTGCTTAATCGGAAGCTAATGTAGATCAGCAAACACAGGGGTGATGGGTGAGCGGGACTTGGTGCAAGTTAGGAAACAGGCAGCCGAGTTTTGGATCACCTCCAGTTTACGTAGGGTAGAATGTGGGAAGCCAGCCAGGAGTGCGTTAGAATAATCAAGTCTAGAGGTAACAAAGACATGGATGATTACTAATACTCACACTAACCCTGAACCTCCCAGCCCAACACCGACCCATTGAGCCAACCCCGACACATCAGACTAACTCTGACCCTTAGACTAACTCTGACTCTTAGCCCAGTCCTAATCCCCAGCCTTAACTCTCAAAACATCCTGACTCCAGCCCCCCAGAATTCCAACATCCGTTCACTGGCTGCTTTCCAGCCCGAGTGGCCGTCACTATGGGGCGAAAGTGGGGGCGGGGCCGAGTGGCTGTCACTAGTGGGGGCGGGGCCGAGTGGCCGTCACTAGTGGGGCGGAAGTGGGGGTGGGGCGGAGTGGCCATCACTAGTGGGGCGGAAGTGGGGGCAGCGTGGGCGGGGCCGAGTGGCCGTCACTATGGGGCGAAAGTGGGGGCGGGGCCGAGTGGCTGTCACTAGTGGGGGCGGGGCCGAGTGGCCGTCACTAGTGGGGCGGAAGTGGGGGTGGGGCGGAGTGGCCGTCACTAGTGGGGCGGAAGTGGGGGCAGCGTGGGCGGGGCTGAGTGGCCGTCACTAGTGGGGCGGAAGTGGGCGTGGGGCGGAGTGGCCGTCACTAGTGGGGCAGAAGTGGGGGCAGCGTGGGCGGGGCTGAGTGGCCGCCACTAGTGGGGCGGAAGTGGGGGCGGGGCCGAGTGGCCGTCACTAGTGGGGCGGAAGTTGGGGCAGCGTGAGTGGGGCCGAGTGTTCGTCACTAGTGGGGCGGAAGTGGGGGCGGGGCCGAGTGGCCATCACTAGTGGGGCGGAAGTGGGGGCGGGGCCGAGTGGCCATCACTAGTGGGGCGGAAGTGGCGGCGGGGCCGAGTGGCCATCACTAGTGGGGGCGGGGCCGAGTGGTTGTCATTAGTGGGGCGGAAGTGGGGGCGGGGTGGAGTGGGCGTCACTAGTGGGGCGGAAGTGGGGGCGGGGTGGAGTGGGCGTCACTAGTGGGGCGGAAGTGGGGGCGGGGTGGAGTGGCCGTCACTAGTGGGGCGGAAGTGGGGGCGGGGCCGAGTGGCCGTCACTAATGGCGGCGGGGCCGAGTGGTTGTCATTAGTGGCGGCGGGGCCGAATGGCCATCACTAGTGGGGCAGAAATGGGGGCAGCGTGGGCGGGGCCGAGTGGCCACCACTAGTGGGGCGGAAGTGGGGGCGGGGTGGAGTGGGCGTCACTAGTGGGGCGGAAGTGGGGGCGGGGTGGAGTGGGCGTCACTAGTGGGGGCGGGGCCGAGTGGCCATCACTAGTGGGGGTGGGGCCGAGTGGCCATCACTAGTGGGGGCGGGGCCGAGTGGCCATCACTAGTGGGGGTGGGGCCGAGTGGCCATCACTAGTGGCGGTGGGGCCGAGTGGCCCTCACTAGTGGGGGTGGGGCCGAGTGGCCATCACTAGTGGGGGCGGGGCCGAGTGGCCATCACTAGTGGGGCGGAAGTGGGGGCGGGGTGGAGTGGGCGTCACTAGTGGGGCGGAAGTGGGGGCGGGGTGGAGTGGGCGTCACTAGTGGGGCGGAAGTGGGGGCGGGGTGGAGTGGGCGTCACTAGTGGGGCGGAAGTGGGGGCGGGGTGGAGTGGGCGTCACTAGTGGGGCGGAAGTGGGGGCGGGGTGGAGTGGCCGTCACTAGTGGGGGCGGGGCCGAGTGGCCGTCACTAGTGGGGCGGAAGTGGGGGCGGGGTGGAGTGGCCGTCACTAGTGGGGGCGGGGCCGAGTGGCCGTCACTAGTGGGGCGGAAGTGGGGGCGGGGTGGAGTGGGCGTCACTAGTGGGGCGGAAGTGGGGGCGGGGTGGAGTGGCCGTCACTAGTGGGGGCGGGACCGAGTGGCCGTCAGTAGCGGAACGGAAGTGGAGACGGGACGGAGTAGCCGAGGCTGTCAGTCATCCCACGGGGCAATTTTCAAAAGGGGCAATTTCACGAGGGGATCCCCGGCCATCGATAAGCAATTGGCGCGTGTACGCTGTGGCGGGTAAAATATAACAACATAGAAAATAGGTGCAGGAGTAGGCCATTCGGCCTTTCGAGCCTACACCACCATTCAATAAGATCATGGCTGATCATGCAACTAAAGTATCCCATTCCTGCTTTCTCGCCATACCCCTTGATCCCTTTAGCCGTAAGGGCCACATCTAACTCCCTTTTGAATATATCTAATGAGCTGGCCTCAACAACTTTCTGTGGTAGAGAATTTCACAGGTTCACAATTCTCTGAGAGAAGAAGTTTCTCCTCATCTCGGTCCTAAATGGCTTACCCCTTATCCTTACACTGTGACCCCTGGTTTTGGACTTACCCAACATCGGGAACATTCTTCCTGCATCTAACCTGTCCAATCCCATCAGAATTTTATATGTTTCTATGAGATCCCCTCTCATTCTTCTAAATTCCAGTGAATATAAGCCTAGTCGATCCAGTCTTTCTTCATATGCCATTCCTGCCATCCCGGGAATCAGTCTGGTGAACCTTCGCTGCACTCCCTCAATAGCAAGAATGTCCTTCCTCAGATTAGGAGAACAAAACTGTACACAATATTCAAGGTGTGGCCTCACCAAGGCCCTGTACAACTGCAGTAAGATTTCCCTGCTCCTATACTCAAATCCTCTCACTGTGAAGGCCAACATACCATTTGCCTTCTTCACCGCCTGCTGTACCTGCATGCCAACCTTCAATGACTGATGTACCATGACACCCAGGTCTCGTTGCACCTGCCCTTTTCCTAATCTGTCACCATTCAGATAATATCCTGCCTTCCTGTTTTTGCCACCAAAGTGGATAACCTCACATTTATCTTCATTATACTGCATCTGCCATGCATTTGCCCACTCACCTAACCTGTCCAAGTCACTATGCAGCCTCTTAGCCTCCTCCTCACAGCTCACACTGCCACCCAGCTTAGTGTCATCTGCAAACTTGGAGATATTACATTCAATTTCTTCATCTAAATCATTGATGTATATTGTAAATAGCTGGGGTCCCAGCACTGAACCTTGCGTTACCCCACTAGTCACTGCCTGCCATTCTGAAAAGGACCCGTTTATCCCGACTCTCTGCTTCCTGTCTGCCAACCAGCTCTCTATCCACGTCGGTACGTTACCCCCAATATCATGTACTTTAATTTTGCACACTAATCTCTTGTGTGGGATCTTGTCAAAAGCCTTTTGAAAGTTCAAATGCACCACATCCACTGGTTCTCCCTTGTCCACTCTACCAGTTACATCCGCAAAAAATTCTAGAAGATTTGTCAAGCTTGATTTCCCTTTCATAAATCCGTGCTGACTTGGACCCGCTCTAAAACTTGGGGGGAGCAATTTCCAAAATGGCGGCTCCTCCGCGGAGAGTCGGCGACCATTCTGCGCCGCCCCGTGGCCGCCGCTTTCAGGCGGCCAGAGGCCTTATCGGGATGGGCAATGTCGGACCGTGTATGTGTTGGCAATAGACCACGGAACCTTGTTTGGCATGCAGAGAGGGCATTTATTAAACAATGGTTCCGGAGTCTCTCATCTCAAGAAATTATGGTATTAATGTCTTTAATTGAAAGGTAATGTTTTTATGTAGATACAATCATGAATATTTAGCAAACCAAGCTATTGTCTTGTTTTGGGAAAAATAATTAATTTTAAATGTGGTGGGGTAGACTAACCACTTTTTCCTTTTAAAAATGTTGCTTAAAAATGTTTTCCTTCATATATTTAAAAGTGGTAACTTTGTGAAGTTTGATTAAGTCAGCTGAAAATGGGTTTATCACAAAAAATTTGCATTTTTAATCACAGTGTCGATCCAACACCTGAGTAACCCGATTTTAAATTACTGAAACCCACTTAAAAAAAATATATAGAACTATTTTCTAGTTATATTTGAGTATATCAGTCAGTTTCTTAGTAAATTTAAACAAAAATCACATTTAACAATTTTAAAAATGTACCTTTTACTGTCCTTGCGCCTAAAAAAAACCAGTTTAATTTTTAGAGCCTCCCTGACGGTCTGCAAAAAAGGGCAATTAGTGAAAATTCTCAATGGTTATTAATTTACTCTGGGGGTGTGGCCAGTTTTGTGGGCAAGGCCTGCTACCAGCGTGATGTTTTTAAAACTAGCACAAAAGATTGTGGAAACTCGAGTTCCACTGACGCAAATTGCGCTTAAAATTCGGCGATCTTTTGCGCCAAAAAAAAACAGGGCAATCGAGTGGAAACTCCAGGCTGGTGTTTTAAAGCATAGTGTATTTACATGATTTAAAAAAAAAGGCTCAGTGACAGTACATAGTTAAGATGCTAATGAGGTAGCATTCCTGATGGACTGCATGTAATAAGCAATTGTTGGCTTGTATCAGCAAGCATTAAACACCTTCCACCCACTGGGGTGAGTGGTGGGTGAATCAGTTGAGGCACCACCTGCTCGATATCAGCAGTGGAAGTGCTAAACAATTTTCAAGGTCTGGCCTCATTTAACATGGACAGACGGGGATTTCCATTGCTGATAGGCAGCTCGCCGATCAGTGTTGGGGGCGGGGGGGGGGTGGCGGGGAGCGGGAAATCTGGTGGCACATCCGTGGAGCTGTGCCGGCAATTCGACTTGCAGGGAAGTCCAGGCCAATTGGAGAGGAAGCGAAAGGTGATGTAGATAGGTATTCTGCTCAATCCTGGCTATTCCATGCTCAAAAAAGCAGGCAGCGCCTATTTCTTTTTTTCAGTGGCCTCCAGCAATCCCTTCACAGGGCCCTAGTTTGCCTGTGATGCTATGTTGTAGCGGGAGGTGTTGGTACAGCGCGGGCACAGCACGTTTACCCATCGAAAGTGTATAGGAAACCTGTTTACATCTTCGGATCCCAATTTGCACGTCGCAATGTGGACCCTCCTAATTCAAGGCCCGTACCAAAATGGTAGAGGCCGTGAAGCTAGTGATAAGTTGTGATTTTTGTCTCATTACTGCCCCATTCCTGCTGAGAAAGCGATGGAGATAAAAACACAAAACCAGAGAGAGGATGTCAGTGAAGTCCAGCAAAGGCTACGAAGGCAGTCAAGTTTGTAAAGTGAAAGCTGTGTGGGGTGAGGGCTCTTGTGGAGACTTTGTGGCTGAAATTGCATAGCGCCTCGATAACCTTTCTGAGGCAGGACACTCTGGTCCTGGCGCAGAAGTCCCGCCCCGGAAGCGAAATTGGGCTTACCGCCCCTGACAGGAAGTGGAGCGCAATGTCCCACGCTCCACCTCTTCTTGGGGTGGACTCGGGGGCGCTACCCGGGCGAACGTCGGAGGGCTATATGGTCTCTTTTCGTAGCACTGATGCGTTCCATGGGCCCTCCCTTTCCGTTAAAGGGGTGGGACGCTGCGAACTCTGTACGGCTTTTGATGGGTCTCCCCCAGGCCACCGGTGATGCGGGGTGCCATGGCCACAGCCCAGCCCAGAAATGGAGTGCCTGGCTGCATGATTGCGGCATGGTCCCTGGGAAATCGGCAGAGAAAGGCCTGACCAGTAAGTTGGAAAAAAAATGGCAACAAGCGGTGACATGCACCTCCCCTTTAAGTTTCGCCCCGCTAGCAAAGTGCAGCCAGGTTCGCGGCCCACGAGGCTGGTGCTGACATTGCCCGCAGCAGCCTCATAGGGCGCTGTCCAATTTCTGCCACGGGGCGAAAACGGGTTGCCGGGCACGGGAATTATGTGATTGCCAGAGGCACAGCGGCCCAGGGCGCTACCAACCTGGATGCGTTACTACTGGTTTCACGCCTCTGCTAATCGTGCAAATTTGCAGGAGCTGATAGCGCCCTCCCGCCCCCCCTTCCCCCAGGCGAAACCAGGCACACAGCCAGGGAATGTCGCCCCCAAAGAGATTACAAATGCTGGAGGAACAATTAAAAGTCCATTTAAATGGCCCACTGATGTAGGGAAGTGCAGCGCGTTGTTCATTTTTTATTGTTACGGGAATATATATTTATATATATATATATATATATTATCCCTCAACCAACATCACTAAAACAGATTATCTGGTCATTATCTCATAGCTGTTTGTGGGAGTTTGCTGTGTGCAAATTAGTTGCTGCGTTTCCTACATTACAACAGTGATTACACTTCAAAAGTACTTCATTGACTGTAAAATGTTTTGGGATGTCCTAAAGTCATGAAAGACATTATATAAATGCAAGTCTTTCTTTTCTTTCTTTTGAATTAAGCGACTCTGCTCATAACTGCAGTTTTATATGTTCACCTTACAGTGAAATAAAGCAGCTTATTGATTAGGCAACAGCCTAAAGGTAAGTATCGGGAGGTGGGGTGGAGCGGTAAAGGGACACAATGAAGTCGGGGAACACCACTGCTCCTCCTGGCTCCACACCAACAATTACATTTTTTTAAACTTGCCTTTTTGGTGGTGATTGCCTGGCAACTACCTGGGAACTTCGAGCGAAGCGGGCCCTGATCCTGCTCTGCTCTGTAATATCGAATTTAGCAGAGAGGGCCTAACACAGATGTAAATCCTTAATGGGGATGTCTGAAAAATTGTACAACCCAATATAGGCTCATTCAGAAAGGGAAAAAAAGACTTGCAGTTATATAGCGCTTTCCATGACCTTGGGATGTCCCAAAGTGCTTTACAGCCAATGAAGTACTTTTGAAGTGTAGTCATTGTCCCCAAAATTGCTCCTCACTGTGGCTGGTTTAAATCTATACAATGGGTGCAATAAGATTCAGTTTCTACCCCAAGTTGTTGTAAACATCTATGTACTATGCAATGCCAGAGCTCATTCTTCTGCAGGATGTCCATTTCATATAGACATTTTCTCTCAGTGCGATTTGCAGGGCAGCCATGCTTTCACCAGCTATTGTTGCCTTGATTTGATGCCTTGGGAGATAAATACTTTGGCACAATAGTGCTGAAAGCTTGGCTGAAAATTTAGGCATTCCAAGCCCTGCTACCATTTTCTGTTCTACTTTGTGCCATTATTACATATGGAGGTTGAATAACTTAAAGTATTTCTCATTCTTTGTGCTATGCTCATAATAAAGGATGAAACTGAGTACTGTGTACAATGAGCAAGTGTGATCCTAGCTCCTTTTTGGAGTGCAGGTATCTCGTGGGTGGCCTGCTTATATACCGTGCTCCCAAGGAATGCTGGGATCCCTTGGGACTCCAACAGGTAGGCCCTCTGGTGGTAGTGTAATACAGGTTACAAGGGGTTAAATACATAACATCACTCCTCCGTGAAGTCAACAGTACACTTATTTACAAGGTGAGACGGTCTGGGGCTTTTCGCTCCCTTGTCGATCGTCTCGGTACAAATGCGGGTGTGGGTGAGTTGGTTAGTTCTTCACTGGGCTGTTGGGCAGCCGGCCTTGCCAGGCTGCTGGGGATGGTGAGTTCGGCTTCGTGGTCAACCGTTATGTCAGTTGCTACTTGTATGTGTGTTGGAGGGTCAAAATTGGTGGTGTCTTCTTCGGGTTGTTCGGAGCTGTTGGTGAACCGCAATTTGATTTGGTCCAAATATTTTCTGTGCGTTTGTCCATTGGCCAATTTGGCCTGAAACACCCTACTCCCCTCTTTGGCTGTGACCATGCCAGCGAGCCATTTGGGAACATGGCACAAACACAGGATCATTGATCTCAATATCGCATGACAAATTTGCACGGTCATGGTACACACTTTGTTGATGCCGCTTGCCCTCCACGTGATCATGGAGATCAGGATGGACAAGGGAGAGCCTTGTTTTTAGCGCCCTTTTGATGAGCAGCTTGGCTGGGGGAACCCCAGTGAGTGAGTGGGGTCTGGTGTAGTAGCTGAGCAGCACTCGGGACAACCGGGTCTGCAGGGAGCCTTCCGACATACGTTTCAAGCTTTCCTTGATGGTCTGAACTGCCCGGTCTGCCTGGCCGTTGGATGTGGGCTTGAACGGGGCAGATGTGACGTGTTTGATCCCATTGCGGGTCATGAATTCCTTGAATTCAACACTGGTGAAGCACGGCCCGTTGTCGCTGAGTGGGACATCAGGCAAGCCGTGCGTGGCAACCATGGCTCGTAGGCTTTCAATAGTGTCCGTGGACGTACTTACAGACACTATCGCACATTCAATCCATTTTGAGTAAGCATCCACGACAACCAAAAGCATTTTGCCTAGAAATGGACCCGCATAGTCCACGTGGATCCTCGACCACGATTTGGAGGGCCACGACCACAAACTTAGCGGTGCCTCTCTGGGTGCATTGCTCAGCTGAGAGCAAGTGTTGCACTGGCGCACGCATGACTCTAAATCTGAGTTGATGCCTGGCCATCACACATGGGACCTGACTATGGCTTTCATCATTACAATGCCTGGGTGGGTGCTGTGTAGTTCACATATGAACATATCTTTGCCTTTCTTGGGCAAGACCACACGATTGCCCCACAACAGACAGTCCGCCTGCAGGGACATTTTGTTTTTGCGTCTGTGGAACGGCTTATTCGCCTCCTGCATCTCCGCTGGGACACTGGACCAGCTCCCATGGAGGACATACTTTTTTTACCAAGGACAGTAAAGGATCCTGGGTGGTCCAGGTCCTGATCTGGCGGGCCGTAACGGGGGACTTTTCGTTCTCGAATGCCTCCATGACCATGAGCAAGTCCACTGGCTGTGCCATTTCCACCCCGGTGATGGGCAATGGCAGCCGACTGAGAGCACCTGCGCAGTTCTCTGTGCCCGGTCTGTGGCGGATTACATAGTTGTATGCCGACAGCTTGAGCGCCCATGTTTGGATGCGGGCAGAGGCAGTGGTGTTAATCCCTTTGCTCTCAGAGAACAGCGATATGAACGACTTGTGGTCAGTTTCAAGCTCAAACTTGAGGCCAAATAACTACCGGTGCGTTTTTTTTACCCCGTAAACGCATGGCAGAGCCTCTTTTTCAATCAGGCTGTAGGCCCTTTCGGCCTTGGACAAACTCCTGGGTGCATAAGCGACTGGTTGCAAAATCCCCAATTCGTTAGCCTGTTGTAACACACACCCGACCCCATATGACGACGCATCGCAAGCTACCACCAATCTTTTACAAAGGGGTTATACAGGACAAGCAGTTTGTATGAACACAACAGATTTCTGGCTTTCTTAAAGGCAACCTCTTGTGAATTCCCCCATACCCAGTTGTCTCCCTTGCGCAGTAGCGCATGTAGGGGTTCTAGCAGGGTGCTTAACCCAGGTAGGAAATTACCGAAATAGTTAAGGAGTCCCAGGAATGACCGCAGCTCCGTCACGTTCTGTGGTCTCGGCACATTCTTGATGGCCTCCGTCTTGGAGTCGGTGGGTCTGATGCCGTCAGCTGCGATTCTTCTTCCCAAGAACTCGACCTCCTGCGCCAGGAAAACACACTTCGAACATTTCAACCTGAGCCCCACGCGATCCAACCGACTAAGAACCTCTTCAAGATTCTTCAAGTGCTCAATGTGTCCTGACCTGTAACCAGTATGTCGTCCTGGAAAACCACGGTGTGAGAAACCAACTTTAGCAGGCTCTCCATGTTCCGTTGGAAGATTGCCACGGCCAACCGAATCCCAAACGGGCATTGGTTATAGATGAACAGACCTTTGTGTGTGTTGATGCAAGTGAGGCCTTTCGAAGACTTCTCCAGCTCCTGCGTCATGTAGGCCGAGGTCAGGTCCAGCTTGGTGAACGTCTTCCCTCCAGCCAGGGTCGCGAATAGGTCGTCTGTCTTGGGTAACGGGTACTGGTCCTGTAGCGAAAAATGGTTAATTGTTACTTTATAGTCCCCACAAATTCTAACAGTGCTGTCCTCTTTAAGTACTGGGACAAGTGGACTAGCCCACTCGTTGAATTCCACCGGTGCGATGATGCTTTCTCGCTGCAGCATGTCCAGCTCAATTTCCAATTTCTCACGCATCATGTACGGTACTGCCCGTGCCTTGTGGTGGATGGGTCGTGTACTGAGAACCAAATGGATCTGCACTTTCGCCCTCGAGAAGCTTCCAATGCCTGGCTCGAACAACGATGGGAACTTGCTCAGAACCTGGGCACATGAGGCGTCGTCGACGGACAAAAGCGCCAGTTTCAGCGGATTTTTCCCAACCAGCTTCTGCCAAACAACGTGGGGCCATCCCCTGGCACAATCCACAGTGGTAGTTCGTGTACTGCTCCGTCATAGGAGACTTTGACTTCTGCACTGATAATTACAGGGATTAGTTCCTTGGTGTAAGTCCTTGGTGTGAATGGGGCTGAGCTTGGGTCTGTGTGCCTTTTTGCCCCACAGCCTGTCGAAGGCTTTTTCACTCATTATGGACTGACTTGCACCCATGTCCAGTTTCATAGATACTGGAATACTGTTCAGTTCAACTTTCAACATTATTGGTGGACATTTCGTAGTGAACGTGTGTACCCCGTACACTTCTGCCTCCTCGGTACGAGTCTCCAATTCAGTCTGATCCACAGTGGATCGATCTTCCTCTGCAACATGGTGGTTTGCAGGGTTTGCAGGGTTTGCAGCTCGCCTGCACATTCGCTGGAGGTGTCCCATTGTTCTGCAACCGTTACACGCATAGTGCTTGAAGCGGTATTAATGGGGCCGATGATCACCTCCACAACGCCAACAAGGTGTTAACTGCCTCGCATTAACGATTGATGCCGGACTCACGGTCATCAAAGGTCGGGCAGCAGCAGCCGGTATGTGCATCCTGCCATGTATATTTCTGCTCGAAACCAATGTTACTTTATGCACAGTACTGGCCGAAACTTCTTTACTCTGCGAAATCTGTTTGGTGTTGTCGCTGGTGGACATAAATGCCTGGGCTATCGTTATGGCTTTACTTAGGTTCGGAGTTTCTACAGTCAACAGTTTGCGAAGGATTGTCTCATGGCCAATGCCCAGTACAAAAAAGTCTCCAAGCATTTGTTCTAGGAATCCCTCAAACTCACAATGTCCTGTGAGGCGCCTTAGTTCGGCGACATAACTCGCCACTTCCTGGCCCTCCAATCGTTGATACGTGTAGAACCGATATCTCGCCATTAAAACGCTTTCCTTAGGATTTAGGTGCTCCTGGACCAGTGTACACAATTCTTCATAGGATTTCTCTGTTGGTTTTGCCAGAGCTAGGTGGTTCTTCATGAGGCCATAGGTTGTTGCTCCACAGACAGTTAGGAGGATCGCCCTTCATTTGGTAGCGTTCTCATCCCCTTCCAGCTCGTTGGCCACAAAGTATTGGTCGAGTTTCTCCATGAAGGCTTCCCAATCGCCTCCTTCTGAGAACTTCTCCAGGATACCAAATGTTCTTTGCATTTTTGCGCGGTTCTTCGTTACCTCGTCGCCAATTGCTATGCTTATAATAAAGGATGGAACTGAGTACTGAGTACAATGAGCAAGTGTGACCTTAGCTCCTTTAATAAGACTCCAGAGTGCAGATACCTCGTGGGTGGCCTGCTTATAAATCGTGCTCCCAAGGGATGCTGGGATCCCTTGAGACTCCAACAGGTAGGCCCTCTGGTGTTAGGATAATACAGGTTACAAGGGGTTAAATACATAACACTTTGGATGAATATTAACCTCCACAGACAAAGATGTTTCCCAACCTGTTCCTTATTTCTGAATTCTCTCTCTGAGCTGGTACTGCATGGAGGTGTTATGCTTATGTGTTTACTTACTACAATGTTTACACTGTTACTGAAAGTGTCTGCTCTTTCCACTAGTCTACTGTTCCTCTCATTATTTGGAGCAATGCCTCATATATAGTGGTGGAAAGATCATCTAAAGAAAAGAAAGAATGACATTCATATAGCGTCTTTCATGGCCTCAGGATGTCCCAAAGTGCTTTACAGCAAATGAAGCACTTTTGAAGTGAGGTCACTGTTGTAATGACTAAAATGGCGGAATTAGTGGTCCAAATGTCCTTAAAGGAATCAATGTGACTACTCTCACTGGATGCTATTTGCATGGGGCAGTTGAACTTCCTTCAAAGAATGAAGAAGACCATACTGTAGTAGGTAATCTAACATTTTACCACATTCTCATGTGCATTACCGATTATCAAAGCACCAAACTGACTTTTAATGTTATTGTAACCCACTGAATATAAATAACTATTATCTCTCACCACTGACGCCTGTGCTGTCAGCTGAGGTCTGCATAGTAAGCCTCAATGACTGGAGACCCATGTTTAAACATGTTTTGTTACATTAACCCACAGCAGTGAAATTATAACAGGAATATATTTTTTGTCTCTATGACAGTTATCAAGGCAAAATATTGTAAAATTATATAATTGTAAAAATAATATTTTGTAATTTACACATTTAAGCATTATTATTGCATATGAGTAATTGTCCCAGTTTAATTGCATACGAGCACTGTAAATCTCGGTGTCTTCAATTAGAATTAGAGTCCAATTGCAGGACTGAGGGCGTGCTGCACTATTGGGCGTGCCGCCTTTCTGATGAGATGTTACACTGAGGCCCCCTGTCCTCTCGGATGTCAAAGATTCAATGGCTCTTACTTTGAAGAAGAACAGGAGAGTTCTCCCAGTGTCCCTCACTCAACATTACTAAAACAGATGATTTGGTCATTATCACCTTGCTGTTTGTGGGACCTTGCTGAGCTCAATTTGGCTGTGCATTACCCTACATTATGACAGTGGTGTAGTAGTGTGTTGGCTGTCCGTGTGTACTGGCTTATTTTTTTCATTCTCCGCTGAAAATGGCTATAGATTTGTATTGAGCTGTTGATACAAGACTGCAGCAGATCACCTTTTTTATGCTCACAACAAAAGCAAAATACTGCAGGTGCTGGCAATCTGGAAGAAAAACAGGCAGTGCTGGAAACACTAAGCAGGTCAAGTAGCATCTGTGGTGCGGGAAACAGAGTTAACATTTCGTACCGATGACCTCTCATCAGAACTCTTTTATGTTGGCTACCAGTTTACCATTGCTGTGTTTGAAGTAACCACCAGAATGAAGCAAAAAGAAAAACACTGCCCCTATCCATGTTCTCAAGCAGGAAACCTGTATTTGAAGCTTATTTGCATTTCCTCCCCTCTCTTTTTCATTGTAATCCTGATGAGAAGTTTGCAAGGTGAAATTTACCAAGATCATCACACGTTAGTCTACGAGCCTGCAAGCGGGAACACTTTAATCTTCTCTCCTTTTGATGTCAGCAATTAGTGGCTGAATTATGCGGCACTTATTCCAGGTGCCAACTAGAAGTGATATCGTTGTATGTTGCTTTGTCTTGTGTTGCCTCATGATGTTTTAGTGCCTCATCACTTGTTGACGGGCCAAATCACTGTCGTTCTTGACGCTCCATTTCATCTCTGCTCAAATGTGGTTTTTTAATCTAATTTTCTTAAAACAGATTACTGATGAAATAATGTCTGAAGATTCCTTTCGAACATGCCATTTAAATGAACAGTGGGTAAATGTGTTTCGTCTCGGGTAGTGTCGCTTGCTCAAATATTAAAGTGTAATCCTGCAGATCAAAGGGAATGGGCCGGAAAAGCTGCAATCCAATAATGCGGGTAAAATTTTATGTTCGAGCAAGTATTCTTGAACTTGAGATCTTCTACTTGTATGCTGATGCCACTCATCTCTACTTCTCTGCCATCCAGTCTTGTATGAGCCACAATTTCTTCTAAGTATTGGTAAGACTAAAGCCATTTCCTTTGGTCTCTGCCACAAACCCCATACCCTTGCCATTGATTCCAAGGCCACCTTTGCCACTGGCTCAGACTGAACCAGACTGTTTGCAATCTCAACATCCTATTCAACCCTCAGCTGAGTTTCTGAGCCTCATTATTTCCATGACAAGGATTGTCTACTTGCACCTCCATAACATTGGCCATCTCCGCCCCAGTTTCAGCCGAGCTTCTGCTGAACCCCTCATTCATCCCTTTGTTACCTCCAGACTCAACTATTCCAATGCTCTCCTGGCCAGCCTCCTATCTTGCACCCTCCGTAAACTTCAGGTCATCTAAAACTCATATGCCTGTATCTGATCCTGCACCAAGTTCCACTCACCAAGTCCTCCCTGACCTACATTGGCTCCTGGACCCCCAAATTTAAAATTCTCATTGTCATGTTTAAATGTCTGCATGGCCTCACCTGTTCCTAAATCATCCCCCCCTCGCCAAACTCATGCAATCCCTCCTTTCGGCCCCACCATTAGCAACTGCACCTTTAGCTGCCTAGGCTCCACACTCTGGAACTCTCTCCCTAAACCCTTCTGCTTCTCAAACTAAATCCCTCTGTTTCTCCACCTCCTTCTTCTTCTTTAAGACCCTCCTTAAAACCCACCTCTTCGAACAAGCTTATATTTGCCCTTCCTAATTATCCCTTTCTTTGGTTCAGCATCCATTTTTCTTTGAATTAAGCCTCTGTGAAATCCTTTGGGGCATTTTTCTATAAATGCAAATAGTCAATGAGAACAAGAATGACAAGTGCAAATATGTCCACCACATGTTGGGGCCGATAGTTGTTTGAAATGTAAATGTGAGCCGGGCGTGGGCAACTGGGAGTCTCTACAAGAGTGCCTGAGTGTTTTAAACTAAAGAGAAAAGGTTTCTAACTTCAACACCCTCAAGTGAGCAAACTGCTTACCATTGCATTATAAAGTGGTTGTAGAATCAGCACGAACTCAGGGATTTATCCAGGACATGTACCTGCATAATTCACTTGTCTGTACGGTTGTACAACTTTAAAAACAATCTTCATGTTACTGACTGCACATCTGATATGCACTCAATGCCAAACATATCCTGACCATTTCTCCAGTTGTTTAACTCTGCAGCCCCTTGGATTTAGTTCTCTGTGTGTGGAATGTTGCTTTTGATTGGGTTAATCAACTTTCTGCTTACGTTGAAGTTTCCCTTCGAGTGCCCTGCTCCCAATTCAGATGCTGTGAGGATGGGAACTCCCACACCTGCTATTGAAATTGATTGGAACTGGGAGAGAGGATTATCAGTGTAATATTGATGTTCAAACTAATAGTTTGGGTACCCTGTCGATTTGGTCTTTATATTGGACCACCGTTACATAAAGTACCTTAAAGGTGACACATTGCCACCAATTACTTAAACGTGTACATGGAAAAAAGTTATGTGGAAGTCCTAGAGGTCAAGGCTCCAAAGAAACATTACTTCAGGTCCATGCCCCACTTTTGTTACCATCGTACAGGAGCACGTAGAAGTATTCAGAGGCCATAAGAACATAAGAAATAGGAGCAGGAATAGGCCATATGGCCCTTCGAGTCTGCTCCGCCATTTTATACAATCTTGGCTGATCTGATCATGGATTCAGTTCCACTTCCCCGCCCGCACCCCATAACCCCTTATTCTCTTATCGGTTAAGAAACTGTCTATAGCTCTGTCTTAAATTTATTCAATGTCCCAGTTTCCACAGCTCTCTGAGGCAGCGAATTCCACAGATTTACAATCCTCTGCGAAAAGAAATTTCTCCTCATCTCAGTTTAAATGGACGGCCCCTTATTCTAAGATTATGATCCCTGGTTCTAGTCTCCCCCATCAGTGGAAACATTTTCTCTGCATCGACCTTGTCAAGCCCCCTCATAATCTTATACGTTTCGATAAGATCACCTCTCAATAATCT
Source organism: Pristiophorus japonicus (assembly GCF_044704955.1). NCBI lineage: Eukaryota > Metazoa > Chordata > Chondrichthyes > Pristiophoridae > Pristiophorus > Pristiophorus japonicus. The sequence goes on from NC_091986.1 coordinate 140,931,909, forward strand.
GAATTCCAATGAGTAGAGGCCCAACCTACTCAACATTTCCTCATAGGTGAACCCCCTCATCTCCGGAATCAACCTAGTGAACCTTCTCTGAACTGCCTCCAAAGCAAATATATCCTTTCGTAAATATGGAAACTAAAACTGCACGCAGTATTCCAGGTGTGGCCTCACCAATACCCTGTACAATTGTAGCAAGATTTCCCTGCTTTCCTAATATCCATTTTGAGCTCATCCCTGGATTTTCTATACTCCTCAATAGATTCTGCAGTATTTAGCCCTCAGTATCTGTCATAAACTTCCCTTTTTTACTTTATCCTACCCTGTATGTCCCTAGACATCCAGGGGGCTCTAGATTTGTTAGTCCCAACCCTTTTTCTTTAAGAGTACATATTTGGCCTTAACCCTGCGGATCTCCTCCTCGAATGCCTCCCACTGCTCTGACACTGATTTACCTTCAAGTTGCTGTTTCCAGTACACTATGGCTAAATCACCTCTCAGCTGAGTAAAGTTGGCTTTTTATCAATTTAGAACTTTTATTCCTGGTCTAACCTGGTTTACTCTGAGTGTCTACTTGGTGGAGACCTGAGCATAGTTGCACCCACAATTTAGTCCTTGTACCCTGGTCCCCTCAGGTCAAAGGGGCTATTGAAAACATAATTTAAATAAATTATGTTCAACTTGTATCGAACCTTGGTTAAACCACATTTGGAGTACTCTAAAAAGTTCTGGTCTCCATATTATAAAAAGGATATACCGGCACTGAGAAGATGCAAAAAAGATTTGCTAGAATGATGCCAGAACTGAGAGGTTACACCTATCAGGAAAGATTGAACAGACTGGGGTGCTTTTCTCTAGAAAAGACTGAGAGGTAACCTGATAGTGGTCTTGAAGATTATGAAAGGTTTTGATATGGTAGACGTAGAGAAGATATTTCCACTTGTGGGAGAGACCAGATCTAGAGGCCTATAAAAGGCCCAGCGGGAGTCTGGGGATCGGCGGCAATGTCGAGGAGGAGGCGTCGGAGAGGCCTATAAAAGGCCCAGCGGGAGTCCGGGGATCGGCGGCAGCGTCGAGGAAGAGGCGTCGGAGAGGCCAGCTAGTGCAGGGGCAGAAGGTAAACAAAGAAGTAGAAAGAAATCAAAGGTGACATCACAGCCAAGGGGGTAGGTGATTCGCTGGTGATTGATCAGTAGTTTTTCTTTTCTTTTCCTTTATCGGTAGGTAAACTTTATCATTGTTGTTGCCAAATTAAGTTAATCTAGGGAGCTCGGACACGTGTCATGCTCCTCTTGTGCTATGTGGGAACTCAGGGCCGCTTCCAGTATCCCTGATGACTACATGTGCGGGAAGTGTGTCCTGGTGCAGCTCCTGACAGACCGCATTGTGGCATTGGAGCTGCAGGCGGATCCACTCTGGAGCATCCGCGATGCTAAGGATGCCGTGAATAGCACGTTTAGTGAGTTGGTCATACCGCAGGTAAAGGTTACACAGACAGATAGGGGATGGGTGACCAACAGGAAGAGCAGTGAAAGGAAGGTAGTGCAGTGGCCCCATGCAGTCATCCCCCTCCAAAACAGATACACCATTTTGGGTACTGCTGGGGGGGAGACTCAACAGGGGAGGGCAGCAGCAGCCAAACCCATGGCACTGTGGGTGGCTCTGCTGTACAGGAGGGCAGGAAAAGAGTGGGAAAGCTATAGTGGTAGGGGATTCTATTGTAAGGGGAATAGATAGACATTTCTGCGGCCGCAATCGAGACTCCAGGATGGTATGTTGCCTCCCTGGTGCAAGGGTCAAGGATGTCTCAGAGTGGGTGCAGAACATTCTGAAAAGGGAGGGTGAACAGCCAGTTGTTGTGGTGCATATAGGTACCAACGATATAGGTAAATAATGGGATGAGGTCCTACAAGGTGAATTTAGGGAGCTAGGAATTAAATTAAAAGTAGGACCTCAAAGGTTGTAATCTCAGGATTGCTACTAGTGCCATGTGCTAGTCAGTGTAGGAAGTGCAGGCTAGCTCAGATGAATACGTGGCTTGAGGTGTGGTGCAGAAGGGAGGGATTCAAATTCCTGGGACTTTGGAACCAGTTCTGGGGGAGGTGAGACCAGTACAAACCGGACGGTCTGCACCTGGGCAGGACTGGAACCAATGTCCTAGGGGGAGTGTTTTCTAGTGCTGCTGGGGAGGGGTTAAACTAATATGGCAGGGGGATGGGAACTTATGCAGGGAGACAGAGGGAAGTAGAATGGGGGCAGAAGCAAAAGATATAAAGAAGAAAAGTAAAAGTGGAGGGCAGAGAAACCCAAGGCAAAAATCAAAAAGGGCCACATTACAGCAAAATTCTAAAGGGGCAAAGTGTGTTAAAAAGACAAGCCTGAAGGAGTATTCGTAATAAGGTGGACGAATTAACTGCACAGGCAGCAATTAATGAATATGATATAATTGGCATCACGGAGACATGGCTCCAAGGTGACCAAGGCTGGGAACTCAACATCCAGGGGTATTCAACATTCAAGAAGGATAGACAGAAAGGAAAAGGAGGTGGAGTAGCGTTGCTGGTTAAAGAGGAAATTAACACAATAGTAAGGAAGGACATTAGCTTGGATGATGTGGAATCTGTATGGGTGAAGCTGCGGAATACCAAATGCAGAAAACGCTAGTGGGAGTTGTGTACAGACCACCAAACAGTAGTAGTGAGGTTGGGGACAGCATCAAACAAGAAATTAGGGATGTGTGCAATAAAGGTACAGCAGTTATCATGGGCGACTTTAATCTACATATAGATTGGGCTAACTAAATTGGTAGCAATGCGGTGGAGGAGGATTTCCTGGAGTGTATTAGGGATGGTTTTCTAGATAATATGTCGAGGAACCAATTAGAGCGCTGGCCATCCTAGACTGGGTGATGTGTAATGAGAAAGGACTAATTGCCAATCTTGTTGTGCGAGGCCCCTTGGGGAAGAGTGACCATAATATTGTAGAATTCTTTATTAAGATGGAGAATGACACAGTTAATTCAGAGACTAGGGTCCTGAACTTAAGGAAAGGTAACTTAGACGGTATGAGACGTGAATTGGCTAGAATAGACTGGTAAATGATACTTAAAGGGTTGATGGTAGATAGGCAATGGCAAACATTTAAAGATCACATGGATGAACTTCAACAATTGTACGTTCCTGTCTGGAGTATAAATAAAACAGCAAAGGTGGCTCAACCGTGGCTAACAAGGGAAATTAAGGATAGTGTTAAATCCAAGGAAGAGGCATATAAATTGGCCAGATAAAGCAGCAAACCTGAGGACTGGAAGAAATTTATAATTCAGCAGAGGAGGACAAAGGGTTTAATTAGGAGGGGGGAAATCGATTACGAGAGGAAGCTTGCCGGGAACATAAAAACTGACTGCAAAAGCTTCTATAGATATGTGAAGAGAAAAAAATTAGTGAAGACAAATGTAGCTCCCTTGCAGTCAGATTCAGGTGAATTTATAATGGGGAACAAAGAAATGGCAGACCAGTTGAACAACTACTTTGGTTCTGTCTTCACGAAGGAAGACACAAATAACCTTCCGGAAATACTAGGGGACCGAGGGTCGAGGGAGAAGGAGGAACTGAAGGAAATCCTCATTAGGCGGGAAATTGTGTTAGGGAAATTGATGGGATTGAAGGCCGAAAAATCTCTGGGGCCTGATAGTCTGCATCCCAGAGTACTTAAGGAAGTGGCCCTAGAAATAGCGGATGCATTGGTGATCATTTTCCAACAGTCTATCGTCTCTGGAAGAGTTCCTATGGACTGGAGGGTAGCTAATGTAACACCACTTTTTAAAAAAGGAGGGAGAGAGAAAATCGGTAATTATAGACCGGTCAGCCTGACATCAGTAGTGGGAAAAATATTGGAATCAATTATTAAAGATGAAATAGCAGCGCATTTGGAAAGCAGTGACAGGATCGGTCCAAGTCAGCATGGATTTATGAAAGGGAAATCATGCTTGACAAATCTTCTGAGATTTTTTGAGGATGTAACTAGTAGAGTGGACAAGGGAGAACCAGTGGATGTGGTGTATTTGGACTTTCAAAAGGCTTTTGACAAGGTCCCACACAAGAGATTGGTGTGCAAAATTAAAGCACATGGTATTGGGGGTAATGTACTGATGTGGATAGAGAACTGGTTGGCAGACAGGAAGCAGAGAGTCGGGATAAATGGGTTATTTTCAGAATGGCAGGCAGTGACTAGTGGGGTGCCGCAGGGCTCAGTGCTGGGACCCCAGCTATTTACAATATACATTAATGATTTAGATGAAAGAATTAAGTGTAATATCTCCAAGTTTGCAGATGACACTAAACTGGGTGGCGGTGTGAGCTGTGAGGAGGATGCTAAGAGGCTGCAGGCTGACTTGGATAGGTTAGGTGAGTGGGCAAATGCATGGCAGATGCAGTATAATGTGGATAAATGTGAGGTTATCCACTTTGGGGGCAAAAACATGAAGGCAGAATATTATCTGAATGGCAGCAGATTAGGAAAAGCGGAGGTGCAACGAGACCTGGGTGTCATGGTACATCAGTCATTGAAAGATGGCATGCAGGTACAGCAGACGGTGAAGAAGGCAAATGGTACGTTGGCCTTCATAGCTAGGTGATTTGAGTATAGGAGCAGGGAGGTCTTACTGCAGTTGTACAGGGCCTTGGTGAGGCCTCACCTGGAATATTGTGTTCAGTTTTGGTCTCCTAATCTGAGGAAGGATGTTCTTGCTATTGAGGGAATGCAGCGAAGGTTCACCAGACTGATTCCCAGGTTGGCAGAACTGAGATATGAGGAGAGACTGGATCGACTGGGCCTGTATTCACTGGAGTTTAGAAGGATGAAAGGGGATCTCATAGAAACATATAAAATTCTGACGGGATTGGACAGGCTAGATGCAGGAAGAATGTTCCCGATGTTGGGAAAGTCCAGAACCAGAGGACACCATCTAAGGATAAGGGGTAAGCCATTTAGGACTGAGATGAGGAGAAACTTCTTCACTCAGAGAGTTGTTAACAAGTGGAATTCCCTACCGCAGAGAGTCGTTGATGCCAGTTTATTGGATATATTCAAGAGGGGGTTAGATATGGCCCTTATGGCTAAAGGGATCAAGGGATATGTCGAGAAAGCAGGAAAGGGGTACTGAGGTGAATGATCAGCCATGATCTTATTGAATGGTGGTGCAAGCTCGAAGGGCCGAATGGCCTACTCCTGCATCTATTTTCTATGTTTCTATGTTTTTATGTTTCAAAGAGAGAGCATGAAAGATTCTTGGCAAGTAAAATCAAGGAAAACCCAAAGATGTTTTATAAATATATTAAGGGCACGAGGATAACTAAAGAAAGAGTCGGGCCTACTGGAGATCTTAAGGATAATCTGTGTGTGGAGGTGGAAGATGTGGCAATGTTTCTTAATGAATACTTTGCGTCTCTTTTCACAAAAGAGAGGGGCGATGCCGATACTGCTATCGAGGAGGAGTGTGAAATATTAGATGAAATAAACATACCGAGAGAGGAGTTATTCAGGGGTTTTAGCAGCTTTGAAAATGGATTAGTCCCTAGGCCCGGATGAAATGTCTCACAGGCTGTTAAGCGAAGCAAAAGTGGAAATAGCAGAGGCTTTGACCATCATTTTCCAATCCTCTCTGGCTTCAGGTGTGGTGCCAGAGGACTGGAGGACTGCTAATGTGGTACCTTTGTTTAAGAATGGAGAAAGTGATAGACCAAGTAATTACAAGCCAGTCAGCCTAACCTTAGTTGTGTTAAAATTATTGGAAAAAATCCTGAAGGACCGGATAAATCTACATTTAGAAATACACGGCTTAACCAGGGACAGTCAGCACGGATTTGTTAAGGGAAGTCATGTCTGCCTAACTTGATTGAATTTGTCGAGGAGGTAACCAGGAGGTTCAATGAGGGCAGTGCATATGATGTAGTGTATATGGATTTTAGCAAAGCTTTCGATAAGATCCCACATGGCAGACTGATCATGAAAGTAAAAGCCCATTGGATCCAGGGCAAAGTGGCAAGTTGAATCCAAAATTGGCTCAGAGGCAGGAAGCAAAGGGTAATGGTTGATGGATGTTTTTATGACTGGAAGGATGTTTCCAGTGGGATTCCGCTGGGCTCAGTACTCGGTCCCTTGCTTTTTGTGGTATACACCAATGATCTCGACTTGAATATAGGGGGTATGATTAAGTAGTTTGCAGATGATACAAAAATAGGCTGTGTGGTTGATAATGAAGAAGAAAGCTGCGTACTGCAGGAAGATATCAATCAACTGGTCAGGTGGGCAGAACAGTGACAAATGGAATTTAACCCAGTGTAAGGTAATGCATTTGGGGAGGGCTAACAAGGAAAGGGAATACACATTAAACGGTAAGACATTGAAAAGTGCAGAGTAACAAAGGGACCTGGGAGTGCATGTCCACAGATCCCTGAAGGTAGCAGGCCAGGTGGATAAGGTGGTTAAGAAGGCATACGGAATGCTTACCTTTATTAGCCAAGGCATAGAATATAAGAGCAGGTGGGTTATGCGTGAACTGTATAAAACATGGGTTAGGCCACAGCTGGAGTACTGCACGCAGTTCTGGTCACCGCATTACAGGAAGGACGTGATTGCAATGGAGAGAGTACAGAGGAGATTTACAAAGATGTTGCCAAAGTAGAGAATGTTAGCTATGAGGACAGATTGGATAGGCTGGGTTTGTTTTCCTTGGAACAGATGAGGCTGAGGGGAGACCTCATTGAGGTGTATAAAATTATGAGGGGCCTAGATATAGTGGATAGAAAGGGTCTATTTCCCTTAGCAGAGGGGTCATAAATTTAAAGTAATTGGTAGAATGTTTAGAGGGGATTTGAGGAGAAATTTCTTCACGCAGAGGGTTGTGGGGGTTTGGAATTCACTGCCTGAAAGGGTGGTAGAGGCAGAAACCCTCACCACATTTAAAAAGTACTTGGATGTGCACTTGAAGTGCCGTAACCTGCAGGGTTACGGACCTAGAGCTGGAAAGTGGGATTAGGCTGGATAGCATCTTGTTGACTGGCGCGAACATAATGGGTCGAAATGGCCTTCTTCCGTGCTGTAAATTTCTATGATTCTATGATTCTATGATTTAAACAGCATGGTGAACAGGATGTAATTTTAAACCATGGCACACAGGACTCTGCCAGGTAAGCAGCACAGGGGGAGATGGTAATAACTCAAATGGAGCAAATGAGTCCCATTTTTATTTTAAAATAAAAGCAGAAAATCCTGGAACTACCTCCAGGTTGGTCAGCATCTGTAAAGAGAATAAAATGTTAATGTTTTAGGTATAACCCATACAAAGGTCCTCCACCAGCCTGTCCTCATCGCACAGCACTGCCCTCCAGTTATCAAGATCCATGGTGCAGCCCTGGACACCGTGGACCCATATCTCGGGAGCCTCCTAGCAACAAGAGCAAGCATCAACGACGAGATCCAACACTGCCTCCAGAGCGCCAGTGCAGACTGAGGAAAAGAGTGTTTGAAGACCAGGCCCTCAAAACTGCCACCAAGCTCACGGTCTACAGGGCTGTAGTAATACCTGCTCTCCTGTATGGCTCAAGGCATGGACCATGTACAGCAGACACCTCAAGTTGCTGGAGAAATATCACCAACGATGTCTCCGCAAGATTCTACAAATCCCCTTGGAGGACAGGCGCACCAACATCAGCGTCCTCATCCAGGCTAACATCCCCAGCATTGAAGCACTGACCACACTCGATCAGCTCCGCTGGGCAGGCCACATGCCAGACACGAGACTCCCAAAGCAAGTGCTCTACTCGGAGCTCCTTCACAGCAAATGAGCCAAAGATGGGCAGCGGACACGCTACAAGGACACTCTCAAAGCCTCCCTGATAAAGTGCGACATCCCCATTGACACCTGGGAGTCCCAAGACCGCCCTAAGTGGAGGAAATGCATCCAAGAGGGTGCTGAGCACCTCGAGTCTCAATGCCGAGAGCATGCAGAAATCAAGCGCAGGCAGCGGAAAGAGCGAGCGGCAAACCCGTCCCACCCACCCCTTCCCTCAACGACTATCTGTCCCACCTGTGACAGAGTCTGTGGCTCTCGTATTGGACTGTTCAGCCACCAAAGAATTCACTTCAGGAGTGGAAGCAAGTCTTCTTCAATTCCGAGGGACTGCCTATGATAATGATGATGAACCCATTCATTAAACTAATTATTTTTCATCAGGTTTTTAAAATTTATCCTCTGCATAGTTTTCAGATTTACAGCACATAAAAAATTAAATTCCACGCGTCATGTCATGTTTTGGTCTTTTGCAACACAAAAAGATTCTTAAAATTGAACTCAGGAATTGCCTTTACCCAGATTTCTGGATAAATCTTGGGTGTGAAGATAAGCAGACATTTCTATACCACTCCTCATGTAAGGGAGCAAACATGATGGATGGTGGATGCTGGACAGAAGAAATGAAGGAATTTTCTGGGGCGAGATAGAGGCCTGGTCAAAGGTAATAGTTTAAGGAGGCTTCTGAGGCCATGAAGGACATAGAGAAGCAAACTGGCTTTTGTTGGCAGTTCCATAGGGTGGGAGCATTGTGACTATCAGTCTTCGATGGTGGACAAGAGGGAATGGGGAATAATCAGTAATCTAGAGTCAGTGAAGCCTTCCAAATAATGTGTTGTGGTATGCTTTCTAGTGTGAACTAATCTTCTAACTTGATCCTCATTGTCACGTGTTTCTGCCAACTAAAATTCTGCATCTTCTGTGACCAGTAGCAGCTGCTTTAAGAATGCATGATGCTCACACGATAAGGAACATAGGAACAGGAGTAGGCCATTTAGCCCCTTGAGCCTGTTCTGCCATTCAATGAAATCATGGCTGATATATAATTGGCTCCTATGGTGAATCATCGGGGATAGCAACATATTCAATTCAATATGCAGACTCAATGCAATTCTGGTATTTCAAGCAAACAGCTAAAATCATGGGCTCCAATTTGAGTCCCAATCTTTAAAGTGCTGCAATAATGTACTGCTTATGACTGAAATGGCAGCCAGAATGGATTGCTGCAGAGGTCAAGTAATCTATTCCAGAGCACGAAAGGCTTTAATGCTAAGAACATAACGAATTTAATGGCCTCAACTGCTATTTATTACTGTGATTTAATGAAAATTACCAGCATGTTATGTCTGCGCAGTGCATGGAGTCGGGTTGGAAAAGTCACAGGTCCCTGTATAGAATCATCTGATTTATTCCCATTCTCTGGTGTGGAATGCTAATGAATCCAGGCACGTTGATTTCCTGGTGCATGTAGGAATGTTTTCTTTGAGCCCTTATGTACCTGTTTTATTTCCTGTGGTACTTGATAAGGCATTTACAGTGAGTGAGGGCCCTGTATCAGGCTGCCAGTCCACTGTTGTTCTATCTCTGTTGGCTGTTTTTCATATCACCAGTTAATTTTGTGTAAATCCAAATTCTACTTGTTAGATATCCCCAATACTTGAAGTATTGACTTATATGAGCAAAAGAAAACGCCTGTTTTTAATTTTCCATCTTGCCCCCCCACCCCCGCCTCCTTCTGAAGATTGTGACTCATGCTGGGTGTACCGTTTGACAAGCACTGGCACCTCTGCATTGCTCCCCTAATTGGCTGTCCTTGTGAGCCTGGATGCTGAGTATTGGCAGGCTATTAATTGTGGTGCACATCAGAGTGCTGCCCAATCTCTCTTTAACGAAGGTCCACACACACACACTGCCAATAGGTGTCATCGCTAGCAACCAACAGTAACCTTGGTGAGTTGCTGCAGAGCATCCTGTAGTTTGTACGTACTACAGCCACAGCATGCTGTTGATAGTGAGGGTGGAAATTGAGACTGGTGGAGCGGCACCAATCAAGCAAACTGCTTTTTCCTAGATTCTTTATCAATGTGGACATTGGAAATTATAAATGAAATAGGCCCAGAATTTATGTCTTTAAAATAGGAAGTGAATTACTTTTGCGTTTCCTCTTCCAATTATCCTCTGGCCTCTAACTCCCTTCAAATGAGGACGATATTAGGTCTTGGCTCCCCATGTGCAAAGTCATGGATGATCAAATAATATAATGGCCCTGAAATTACAGTGTCTTCGCTCAGTGAAGACCCGAAACTTGTGATCTGTCAAGGTACAGATCATATGAACCGAAAGTAAAATCAGTTTTGCTGGCACAGTGATGGGCTATTTGCCCAACCAGTACCCAGCAATTGCCCACAAAACTCTTATGGCTGGTAAAAGCCTTATGCCATAAGAATGTGGGGGCCGAAATTGCCCCACGTCCCATTTGGGGGCAGTAACCTTCCAGGCCCAGGACTTTTACCGCCTGGGCCAGAAGCCCTGCCCCTGGCGTGCAATTGGACTTTGCACCCCTCTAACGTTGTTGGGGCGCTCCCGGGGCGTCAATGCAGCGCTGAACTCAGTGCCGCGCTGAAGATACAATGCCCCTCCCCTTCAATTAAAGGGAAGGACCGCTGCGCACTCTGCAGGCCCGTTGGTGGCCGCCACTGGGCCACCAGGGATGCATTCGATCTGGCCAGCAGCCCGGTACCCAAAACGGAGTGCTGGGCTGCATGATGGCGGCCAGGTCAAGGCGAGGGCTGCCATTGTTGGGCCAACCGAAGAGTCGTCCAACAAAATGAACTGGCGGCCTGGGGCGCACATGCCCTCCCCTTTAAGGGGCACCCAGGATGGATGTCAGTTCACTGCGAAGCTGCCGCTGACATTGGTCCGCAATTTCCACCATGGGCTGCAAAGGGGTTGGCGCACATGGCGATGACATCATCGTCTGTAGACCGCCGGCCCAGGACACTAACCGTGGGACGCGGTGCTACCAGCAAATCGCCCCCAAAATCTCTGGGGAAATTCCGCCCGTGGCGCTATTGCCGCCCGTCCCCCCCCCCCCGGCAAAAAGGCCATTGCGTTCTGTTAGCGCCTCCCAGAGGAGCTAACAGGGTGCAGAAAAGGGGCAATATAACTTTGCACATCCTGTCTGCACCATTTGACTTCCTGTTGTCATACTTTCATTGCAATTTTTGTGTAAACTTTTCAATTTCCGGTGTCGACATTTAATATGGGATTTGCCTATGTAAACTTCTGGTGTGATTGTGCAATCACGAATGCTGGTGGAGCAACTTTTGGAATTGGCAGAATAGCTGCTATCTTTTTTTAATGATTTTATCCCCTTCAAGTAAGTATTGTCCCAACTTTATGTTAAACCTCCAAATGTTGCATATTTTTGACTAAATGCTGCTAATGCACCCATAAAATGTCTGCATTTTTAACATAATATAGTTGCATGATGCGAATTTATAGATACAATGCCGTAACACGTTAAAAACAACATCTTATCATTAGTAATTTGTTTCACGGTGAATAGGTTATCACTGTTTTTCAGTCCAATAGGCAGTCACCTCTGCTGCTGAGATTACGGGTGTATGGCCTTTTTCTGGCAAGTCAGTGGCAGATGTGAATTGTTTTTTTCCACTTCTTCACTTGGAGACGGACACTACAACCTCTACTCAGTATTCCCCTGCTCATCACAGCTCACTTTGGGAAGTGAGCGGAGTGATCAAGGCTGTACTGTGCAGGTCATAGAACTCTGCTAATGCGATTCTGCAGACAGGTGTAAGGGAATGGCTCAGGATAAGTTTCAATCCAGTCTTCTCTATTTCCCTGTGCTGTTGTTTTGTAACTCCCCAAAGCAGTGTGGCTAAGACTATTGGCTCCATGTTAGGCAGGGCATGAACCACCATTGTATCAGTCTGTGGCAGTCTTCCATTGTGAGTTTGCAAATACATACAGCTCTTACAGTAAAATTCTGAGTTACAGTACTATCCAAATTAACATACTGGATCTTGACTCTCAGATTAATTTAATGCTGCATTACAGGGCATCCAGCAGAAAAACCAGTCCCATTATAGCAAGTTCTTGAGAACAGTGCTACTTGGAGGCGGTGTAAGACTTCACTGAAATTTCTTCTCATATGTTCTAGTGCATTGTGTAGTGTTATGATTAAAATAGAGCTGAACCTGAATGTGAAAGAACGCGTGGTTTCGGGTGTGGGGGTGGGGGGGGAAACCGGGAAAAATGTCAGCAGGTCTGAAAGCATGCTCCAACCCGCCAATGTCCGCATTTAACAAGAGCACGTGAGGCTGGTTGCCAATTACCATATGTTAATCGCTCAATTGGAGCGATATTAACACACGCTTTTGACTTTAACGTCAGGTCCACAGGTTTCCTGAGCATCCTGAAACTCGCCATGGCAAGCACACAATGGCAATTGAGGGGCTGAATCAATCTCCGGGAAATATGCCAATAAATACTCAGTACTTACAGCTGTCTTCGTACCTGCTTGTGGGAAAGAGTTTTAACAGTACTTTTGCTAAGAGGTTACTTTCTACACATTGAGGGTTTGCTCTATCACATCAGGCTGGTTGGCTTTATACTGCCTTAGATTGGACCTCATATCAACAGCAACAGCACCCACAGCAGCTCCACAGGAGAGAGGGCAGCAGCAAAGAGGGGAGCAGCAGAGAGATTGCGCTTACACACGAAACAGAGTCTACAGGTAGAAGCTGAGTTTCCTTGGCATGTTTGAACACCAGTGTCTCAGTAGGCTCAGGATGTCCCGTGAAGTGGTGGCAGACATCTGCAGCTTCCAAGAAGAAGACATGCTCTCTGCTAGACCTGCTGGTCACATGTTTCCAGTGGCTGGCAAAGTCACCACTACCATCAACATTTTTGCCTCTCGATCCTTCCAGGACTCTGCCGCAGACATATCCAGGATCTCCCAGTCAACCGCCCACAAATGGGAATGGTAGCATGGTGGTTATTGGACTAGTAATCCGGTGGCCTGGACTAATGATCTGGAGATGTGAACTCAAATCCCACCATGGCAGCTGAGGATTTTAAATTCAGTTAATTATATAAAACTGGAATTAAAAAGCTAGTATCAGTAATGGTGACCATGGGCTAGATTTTACACTTTTGTGCATATTGCCCAAAAATGGGCGTTATTTCCGGCATGGGCGGTAAAATGGGTTTTCAGATCGGCAGCTGCTCGCCCATTCTCAAAGCACCTAGTCTCCATTTTTGAAATTGGCCGTTACCACGAGTGATATGAAATGGGCGGTAGCGTTAAATCTTGCTGACCATCTGCCGTAAAGTGTCGCCGTCCTTAGCAACGGCATGGCACCGCTCGATTCTCGCGATTCAGGAGGTCAAGGGTCATCATGACATACGCAGAAGAGGAGAGAGAGAGAGAGAGAGAGAGAGTGAGCTGAGAGGGAATGAAAGCGTGTGTGGCTGTGGTGTGTGCTTATTTGACTGTTGTGGGAGGCATGAGGGAGATTTACCAGCAGCAAAAAGCCTACAAAGCACCAAGAACATAGTTGGCACTGAGTTTTTGTCCAACAAATAAGATATAACATGGAAGGGATGGAGGAGGCCCTGGAGCTGGTAGCCAGGAACACTGGTGGCAGAGAGCTCCCAGTGGTCCCAGAGCGTGGCACTGCACCCCAAGGTGCCGCACCCTCATTGCCAACCACACATGAGAGCCAGCAGCAACATCTTGCTTCTGGCTCAGAGCACTTTCCCACCTCGGGACAATCCTCTCCCGCATCCACCCAAGCAGTGGTTCGGCCGTCATCCGCCCCCCCCCCCAATGAAGCATCACCTGAGGAGCTCCTCGGCCAATCGGCTTGGAGTCAGGAGGGGAAGGGGAAGGAGTAGAGGTGGGGAGGAAAAGAGGGGGGAGGGGGGGAAGGGTTGGTATTTACAGAAATACTGATGATTTCAGACAACTGTTCGGTTTAAATGTTTTTTATTTAACAAAACCTTGTTGCGCATTGGCTCAGATAGCTGGTGATTCCTTAACATCAAAGGGTATAATTACACTTAACTTCAATCAACTTAAACTTGATGCCCACCATCGATGTATGACTTGCACACTCAGCAGTGTGTCAGCCTTGTAAATACCATCAACATTCTTTCAGGCAAACGCTCATTGATGAGCTCCTGCGTAAGGCTCTTGGAGCTATCATGCCACCACAGGCCCTATCATGCGGTCTACAGAGGGGCGGGGGCATGGCTTCAGCGTCAGCCCGATTATCTGGGCCGATGTCAGCGTCCGCCTCCTCATCCTCGTCTTCTCTCTGCTGAGGTGGACTGTCAGACTCATCGGGCAAGTCTTGTCCCCTCCTGATTGCCAAGTTGTGCAGCATGGAGCACATCACCACGAATTGAACTACCTGCTCAGGGTGGTATTGGAGCTCACCTCCTGAGTGGTTCAGGCATCTAAAGCGCTGCTTAAGCACTCCAATGGTTTTCTCCATGATATTGCGAGTGGCTCTCATTGCATCGCCTTTCGGCTTCGGTGTGGGTGTCACGCAGGGGGGTCATCAGCCTGGTGGCGAGGCCATATCCTTTGTCACCAACCATCCAGCATTGACCTTGTGACTGATTGTTAAACAAGTCAGACATAGTGCTCTCACGCAGGATGTGAGCATCATGGGTGCTGCCCAGAAATTTAGCATTCACTGCCATTACAATTTGCTGGTGGTTGACAACCAGTTGGACATTCACGGAGTGGAATCCCTTGCGGTTCCTGAAAACCTCTGCATTCTGAAAAGGTGCCTGCATTGTGATGTGCGTACAGTCTAATGCCTCCTGCACCTTGGGGAAGTTTGCAATTCTGGAGAATCCTAGAGCCCTCTCACTCTGTGCCTTCCTGGTCATAGGGAAGCTGATCAAGTCCCTCCTGCGTGAGTACAGGGCTTCAGTGACCTGTCTAATGCAGCAATGTGTGGCATGCTGAGACAGTCCGCAAATGTCGCCAGCTGTGACCTGAAAAGAACCTGACGTGTAGAACGACAGTGCCGCGGTGACTTTGACCTTGACGGACAGTGCAGTACTGATGGTGCTGGTCAGCTGCAGATCTCCCCTTATGAGCTGGCATACGTCAGTGATAATCTCCTTGTGGAAGCGCAGTCTCCAAAGACAGGTGGTGTCGGGCAATTCGAGGTAAGACCGCTTGTCCCTGTACTTGCGGGGAGTGTAATGTCTGGTCCTCCTCATCAGTCTGTCACCTCTTACATTGGGCACATAATGCTGTGGAGGGTACCTTGCCCATCTCGAGTCTACAGCATGTAATAAGTCATCAAGAGAGGGTGAGAAAAGACAGGTCCCATTGCAATAGCTCTCTGTTTTCCACTGATTGGTCACAAGCAATGAATGTCCCAACGAAGATACCTATTAAATTCCAATCGGTCACAGTATGGTCAAGATGTTTGTACAGATGTTCACATCAATTCTAACAACCTCCAGAGTACATCCAAACTCCCCCGAGGTTGAAGCAGAGCAGCCTTTTAAAGGATGTGACATGTGATGTAGAACATGGCGTCCATAACGCTGTGATTAGTTCCGGTTAGTTCCACTTTTTCTGGGCATTTTTTTGGACGAGCAATATTGTGGGCGATATGTGTGCGAGGTGGTGTAAGTGACGCTGGGCGATTTCATGGCCGCTAGTTTCGGCAAATATGATCTTTATGACAAAATAAAAATGGGCGGTATTATTGAATCTCGGCGTTAATTCCATGCGGAAAGTAACGCTGGGTGATATTATGGGCGTTGATTTCGGGCGCGGCAATAAGTTTCCGAAAAATGCCCGTCAGTTTCCATTTTGTGGCTAAATGGGCGATATGTGGGTGATTTACGTCATTTCAGCAGTAAAATGGGCGTTAAGCATGCAAAAAAAATGGAAAATCTAGCCTCATGAACTATCAGATTGTCGTAAAAACCCATCTGGTTCACTAATGTCCTTTAGGGAAGGAAATCTGCCGTCCTTACCTGGTCTGGCCTATATGTGACTCCAGACCCACCAGCAATGTGGTTAACTCTTAATTGCCCTTTGAAATTACCTAGCAAGCCACTCAATTGTATCAAACCACTGCAACAAAGTCAGCACTATGAGAGTACCATCACCATACCAACTGCATACTGATTCTCAAGGGCAATTAGGGATGGACAATAAATGCCAGCCTTGCCAGCGACGCCCACATCCCATGAACGAATAATTTTTTTTAAAGTGTACAAGACAGATGGCTTTTTTTCTGGGGCCGGCAATTATGTCAACTGTGCCAGTGATGATGCCGGTCAGAATGAGTGGGCTTTGCAGCTCTGGCCGGGTTCCCACAGGTGCAGGGTGCCATTAACTGCCCAAACCTGGCAATTCGGGCATCCCCAGAACAACCAGGTGTATTCATCAATCCCAATGCCTTCCACTCCATCTATGTGCAGCTGGTGTGCAACAACAAAAGATGTTTATGCGGGTGTACGCAAGATTCCTGGGCAGTTGCCATGATGCTTTCGTCGTGCAACGTTCCAAGCTCCCTGATTATTTCGGACCTGGAAGCAGACGTAAGGAGTGGCTGTTAGGTGATAAGGGATTTTCACTGCAAAGTTGGCTCATGGCACCCATCAGAAACCCGATAACTGAAGCCCAACAGCGCTACAATGAATGCCATATCACTACCAGATATGTGATTTAAAAAGGCCGTCGACATGTTGAAGATGTGCTTCAGGTGCCTGGACAAATCTGGAGCCACCCTTCCGTACACACCAGCCAGTGTCTCCAGAGTAGTCGTGGTTTGCTGTACACTGCACAACATTGCGCAGCAGCAAGGTTTGGACTTCCAGGAGGAACAAGGTGAAGAGTTCAGATCCTCCTCGGACAATTCGGAGGTGGAGGAGGAAGAAGAGGAGATGGAGGAGGGCAATGAGGGCAATGCATCCCCAGCTGCTCACTTTGCTCCCAGGATGCCAGGACAGCCTCATTAATTCAATATTCACTTAGGCTGCACCAATGGCCATGTCACAAGGAAATGCAAATGCCACTCTTCCTGCTGCCCCTCCCCCACCTATGTCACTGACACAAAGCAGTCCTGCAACTAACCAACCATCCCTTAAACAATCCCCCATTGGCTCCCATCGATTCATGTCCTCACATTCATCATCAAACAACTCAGAAGGCCACACACCACCCAGCACCCAAGAATGCACAAGACGGCAAAGAGGTGAAAAAAAATAAAATTTTTGTGATGTAAATAAAGAACAGAAACTTATCTAAACAACATTTTCTCAGACACCCATGTGCAACCAGAAAGACTAACTCTTCCTTTTCCTTCTACTCCCAGGTGGTACAATCTGTGTGGCTTCAGCAGCGTTGGAGGTAGGCTTCTCTGATCCCTGCTCTGACTGTTGAGATGCTCTTGGCCGATATCCTCTGGGTCTTGGAGCCTGTGAGGGGCCCATCAAAGACTGCACCCCCTGCACCTGTGCAGGGGCAAACTCAATCATCGAGAGACGAGCCAGCATGTGAACAAATGACTGAGGTGGGCTGTGGGTGAGAAGTGGAATCCCCACTTCCATGACCCTTTTTGCCACCTTCCCTCTCATGGCCCAGCCGCACTTCTGTGCTGGAGAACACCTTGGTGTTGATCAGTGCGGTCCTGTAAGGCCAAGGCTAAAGTATCTATCAACCTTTTTAAGGTGGCAGAGATGTTGGCACCCAGAATCTGCACAGTGGTGTTGAAGGCGTGCATGGACTCATTTGACTGGAGCATATGACTGTCCACGCTACTGGCCACTTTATAACATGGAAGAAGACATCATCTTAGTGGCCTGTGACATCACCCCCCTCATGCTTGAGGTGGACTCCTCCAATCTCCCTGTAATCGTGACGAGTCCACTTTGAAGGTCTGTTAGTGCATCGCACATTGTCTGCAGCTGCTCAATGATTCTCCTCTTCATCGATGGTTCCCGAGGTACAGCATCTGTGTCCAGCTGAGCAGAGCCTGGAGAGGGCTGCCACCTCCAACGCGGACTCTCCACGTCTGTCCCTGTTTCCACCATCTGCTCTTGCTCACTTGTGAAGTGTGAGGCACCAGGTGAAAACACAACTCTCTGTCTTACTGGTCCCATTGAGCTGTCATAGTCTGCATGAATCCTGTGACGGTGCACCCTCAGAAGGACTCTGCTCCTCAGCGGGCTCGTCGTCCGCCTACTCCTGCTGCACACGTGAAGGCCCTGTGGGAGATAAAATGCATGAATTAGTCCTGGCAACGTATGAAACTTACAAATTATGATGAAGATGATCATATTTCACTTGCTGTTGAAACCAATTCAACATGACTGAATGCCGTACAACATGTGGGTGGCTTTTATTTAATTGTGTCATCAGGTAGTTGGGAGCGCCATGTCTGCAACAGCCAGGGACGCCAAAACTTCAGTTATTTCCAATGCCGCCTCCTTTGCAGTTGTCCGCTGCGTGATCTGTGGAGGGGCCCCACTCCAGTTCTCTCCCTCTCCCTCTCCCTGGTGTTCTCTGCTCTCTTATTCTGCAAGGAGGAAGAAAAAAGACACACGAGTGAGTGCAATGGCATGTGTTCATTTGATGGATGGAGTGCATTTGGTGAGGGTGACTATGAAGGAGAGGCATGGCATTGCATAAAGATGAGGCGTAGTTGGTGTGGTGGCTGGATAGATGGGGATGCGAGGAAATGGATACAAAGAAATGGAGAGTGCACCTTCAAGGCAGGTGGGTGTAAGGAGTGATGTGATGGAGCAGGCTTGAGAAGGCAGAGTAAGGGGGTGGTGTGATGTGCACAGCAGGATTTAGGTGAATGTGGCACTCTATTCACCTTTCTTGCAGTGAATCAAGGAGCATGGAACCACGCTCCTGTTGCTGCTGACCTGCTCGACAGCCTCCATCCACGCCTTCGTTGTCTCAGCAGCAGGCTCGCTCTGGCTCATCATCGCCCGGAGCAGCATAATCAGGGAAGTGTCCGTGAAGTGGGGCGCACCCTTTGTCCATCTCAGCTCCATTGCAACACTTCCAGTTCTCTAACCTCCAACTCCAACTCCTTCACCTTACATATTTGGATTGTCCCTTTAAATACTGGAATTGAAATCGCGTCATGTGGGTCCACATCATGCCCGCTGCTGCTGATTGGAAGAAAAATGATAATGAGATGGCTGAGATAAAAAGCCACTGACTACACATTTAACATATTTCCGGGTTTCCCATGCGCTATCAGCCCCCTCCGCCCCCCCACTCCCAGCTTGTCTGCACATTAAAATCCAGCCCATAATTTCTTCCGCTGTCACGGCCCTTTCATATTATCCTGTAGTGAGTCCCCGCTAGGTTGTTACTGTACAATAAAATGTAGTGTAATTTCATTTCATTGATTTGCAGCCAGCTTTAAATTGGTGTCAGGTAGTTGGAGTTTTCACAAGAGTAAAAAACTCCACCCCATTCCCATTGGCACTTTCACTGTGGAGTGGTTGTAAACTCACAAGTAATTCATGTTTTTCGTGTGAAAAAGCAGGAGATGAGCTTGTCCGCTAGTGAAACAAGATGAAACGCAATGAGAAGTTTTGCTACCAGTTGTAGTTTTATGAAACTTACCTGCTGCATATACTGAGACCCAATCAACTTGTCAAGAAATACTAATATTTACCGAAGTAACTTACCCATAAATCTCACTGAGATTTGTGACTGTTGTGACAGAATACACTGGAACATGGTTTTATTCTTGTACAAGATGCTTTTCTTTTGTGTTGAAAAGCTCCAGTGTTGATCTATCTGCCACTTGGTAAGTTTCCAAGAAGCCATGAAACAGTCCAGAATAGTTTAGGCCATTTCCAATGGTTATCAGAGATCACAATGCAGATTTCTTGGCCGCTGATTTGTCTATAGCAGATTTGATTATAGTGTAGATACTGTGACAAAAATCATGTATTTCTGTCTAATTTTAGTTAGTGGCTGTCTAATTCCTCATTTCAATCTCACATTGCATAAGCAATTAAAAAAAAAACTGCATTCAGATCCCAGAGCCAAGCTTATTTCAATACAGAAATATCAGTTAAGCTGTGCAATATGTGGACAAGCACTCACCTACCTAGAACTTTTTCCCAAAATAAGGTTTTGTGTGATCAGACTGGCAGCCATTTGCAGAATGTAACTGACTGTCGGCCTGCACAATCCTGACTGACAAAACAGATTATCATGTCTGCTTATTGTGGTATGTAATGAACTGTTTAGACTGTTCTGCACTGACATTTCCAGCTGTCAGCCAGAAAATTCAGATGTGTTTGTGATCAGTTGATTAGTATGTGTCCAAACTCTCCAAATTATTTTATTTGCAGCTCCTACCTTTATGTCAGCCATGTCTGCACTGCAATGATTAACATCATCTGTTTTCCTTTCAGTTTTCCAGTATTCAGTTTTTCTTTTTATCTCTATTACACTTCGATCTGGAAATACTGAATTTTTTCTGAAGAAGTCACAATTTGAAGCTGTTTTTTCACACAAATATGTGGCAAGACAACTTCCTTGATGTCTGTTGGGCCATGTGAATGGGATGTTGGGAGTTACAGTTATGGAGTCTGCTGATGACACCACATTCAAGAATAACAGATTGAAACTCCAGTGAATGAAAACTGGGAAGGGGAAATGTGTCCGTTAATTGGTGTGGAGGGAAGATGCAATTGATGCGATTGATATTGCTGCAATCTTTTTGTAACTGAGAGGAGAATGCTTATTCAAATGTTATGAATAATCTTATTCAACGCGTCAGAGATATTAAAATAAACCCATCCCTTTTCAGTGTTCGTCTCATTTGTAAGCGGCTGCAGCCACTGATAGATTGTGCACTTTCCCATTCAGTTCCAGACTATGAATCACTGTTCGCACATTAAAATCTAATTATCACCACTATCAAATGCACTTTCTCAGCCTCTCAGTCACTGGGGTGATAAAAGATGCTACTGCTGAGCTCCCAGATGATACAGATGCTGAGTACTTAAACACTCTTCTTTTCAGTCATGCGTCTGTCCATCTGCCTACCGAAATTTCTTTCCACCTAAGTCCCTTTATCTTTCCATTTTATCTTTCTAAATTAGCTGAGTAACAGTGTAATCTTGCAGCAAAACCCAACCACTATTCCCGGCGTTCAAATTGAAAAGGGTTGTCATTGAAGTCCTTTTTTAAAAAAAAGTAGGCCAATGCTAGAGTTTTCGCTTTTTTTAATGGACTTCAGTAAAACAAGTGAGGGGCGCAGTTTACAGGATTGCATATGTTGTGTCTCATTAGAAATCCCAGATCGCTTAGAGAAAGTAATGCTGACTGAAGGAGTGGGTGATTTAGAACACTATATGGAGACTGGAAAGAGAATCAATATCTCTGTATGGTAATAGGTTGGGGGGGGGGGGGTGCAGTGGTGCAGGGAATATTCAGCAAATTAGTGGCTGTGAAAAAGTGAGACAGAATAAGCACTCCAAAAAGTAAAGTGAGTAAAAATAAATATAAAAAATGGTGTGGAAAACAGCATTTTCCCTAATCATGCTTTTCCTTTTTCAATTTTTGAATATTCTAATGTAAAAAATGAAAAGCATTTCTAAATTTTGCTATCAAAGTCTCAGGAGGTCCCCCACCCCCCACCTCTGGTTTTCTCCTTTCCCCTCCTGAAGGTGCTGACTCATGGTGGGTGACAGTTGCACAGATGTCAGCAGCTCTCTGGTGCCGTACCCAAGTGTCCATTCTTTGTCTATGAGCCACATTTGCAATTTGTGATGTATGTAGCACTCAAATCACTGACTCCACACAGTCTGGTGATGTGGTAACTGCTGTGACCTTGCTCTTTTATTGTGTAACTGCAGAGTGCCCTTCAGGTGTGGTGGTCAGCCTTTTATACTCTGTCTCGCAGGTACTTTCGGGTCTCCCACCACAGTGCCCCTTGTGGCGCACAATTGTAACTATACATTTAATGCACATGGACAATACATAACATCTCACTCCTCCCCCCCAGTTCCAAAAGCAAATTGCCGGTAATCTCGGCCTTGTTTGTCCTGGTTGATTTGTGAGTGTGAGTCTATGACCATCCACTTCCCTCTTCCCCCCCATGTAGAGATTATGCTTGCGATCCAGTGCAAGCATGTGGTATTTGCAGTCCTTACATGGGTGATACAAGTACACAACATAATCTCCAGTAGAAAGCAGGTACACATGGACAGTACATTAGTATGCATTGAAGAGTTATATCAAAAGATTGCAGGTACACTGAACAGTTATTAAATCCCAGCTCCACTGGGTGAGGTGTGGTGGCGGCATACTGCCCCTTTTTGCCCGAGGTAATGGGCTGCGCTAAGACAGGGTATGGCAACTGGTGCGTTGCCTCTGTTCTCAGAAAATAGTTGCCTTTTGCGGCTTGTCTGCAGCCGCTGAACAATTGCATAAATCACATAAAATCAGAAATCGCATTAACCCATTAGTCACAGATCCATTAATCCTTTTAACTGTGCATTGTGATATTAACTCTTTTCACCAATTATCTCAATCATTTTAATCACAGTAATCATTTTAGCATCAAAATATTAACTCTTGTCATAAATCACGTCATCATACAAATCACAGTAATCATCTTGACTCACTCTTGCCCTTACAAAAGTCTCTTTGTGGGGACTGCCAACGGTGTAAGGCCCCTTTAAGACTCCCGGATACATTTCCCTTTTAAGACGCCATTTTGATTTTTCCACGAGGTTTCTACTGGGCGCCGCCATTTGAGGTGCTCTGCTGGTGCCTGCCTGCCTCTCTCTGCAGAACTCTGCTGCCCCGAACTCACTGTGCTGCTGCCTGCTCTCCCTCTCTCTCTCTCCACAAACAGCTGGTGACCAAAGCGGCCCGGAAGAGCGCTCCGGCCACGGGCGGAGTGAAGAAGCCTCATCGCTACAGACCAGGCACCGTGTCTCTGAGGGAGATCCGCCGCTGCCAGAAATCCACCGAGCTGCTGCCTGCTCTCCCTCTCTCTTCTCCAGCTCGGTCAGTGCTGCTGCTGGTTCCAGCGCCTCTTTCTCAGTCTCAGACTTTGCAGGGGAGAGTCGACAGCTGCCGCTGCTCTGCCCAACCCCACACACGCTTCCTTCGCTGCCATCCAATCCGAAGGTGGAGGCCTGCTCTGCCTGTGAACACGGGGGACAGTGGTCTGTGGAGGAATGAAGTCTTCCCAGCTCCCACGGACCCTCCCCATCTCCTGCCGAGTAGCGTCGGCCCATCGCCTGCAATGATCCACAAAGGTAAACTGTGCGTCTAACCACCATGAGATACCTGCACATCCACTCTGCCGAGAACAGGTATCAGTTCCTTGGTGTAGGTGCGCAACTTCGCCATAACCGGGACCAGCTTGGGTCGTGCAGCTGGATTGATCCACAGTTTATCCAAAGTTTCCTGACTCATCAGCGACTGACCTGATCCCGTGTCCACCACTTCCATACTCACTGGGACTCCGTTAATCTTGACTTCCATAATCACTGGGGCCGAATCGTCGGTACACTTATACAGTCCAAACACATCATCTTCTTCTACCTGGGGCTGGGATGCTCGTCGAGCCAAACCGCAATGCTCCTCACTGAATAGCAGATCATCTACCGTCTCCTCAGCCACACGGTAAGTCGTGTTTCTTTTGCACATACGCTGAAGGTGGCCTTTTGTGTGGCAGGTATTGCACGTATACTCCGCAAACCTGCACCGATGAGCCCCATGGCTTCCTCCGCAGCGTCAGCATGTGCTACTCGATTAGCCCCCCTCGGCGGACTCTGAGTTCCAGGACCCTGAGGTCCGTGGTCTCTGCCTTGGGCAGAGCCACGTTCTGCAGTTTTGTCTGTGACGGGCGCTATCCTGTGAATAGTACCTGCCGTGTTCGAGACCTTGTGGATCATCTGCTTGGTACTGCAAGTCGAGGTCATAAATGCCCGGCTGATGTTGATGGCTTGCTGCAGGCTGACTGCAGGTTCAGTAGATAGCAGCTTGTGAAGGAGACCCTCATGGCCAATCCCCATAACAAAGACGTCTCGCAACGCCTCGTTAAGGTGTGTGCCAAAATCGCAAGGCGCCGTAAGTCTCCTGATGTCCGCAGCATATTTTGTGACATCCTGGCCCTCAGGTCTGCAGTGGTGGTAGAATTTGTGCCTGGCCGTGAGGATGCTCTCCTTCGGTTTCAGTTGGTTACGAATGAGTTCAGTCAGCTGCTCATATGACTTGTCCTTGGCGCTCGCAGGTGCCAGCAAATCCCTGATGAGACGGTAATCCTCATCGCCACAACTGGACAGCAATATCGCCTTACGCTTCTCTATCAGTGCATTCGTGTCCCCGTCAGGTCGTTTGCTATAAAATAGTACTCGAGCCTTTCCGTAAAGGCATCCCAGTCATTACCCTCTGTGAAATCCTTTAGCGTGCCCAAAGTAGCCATGGTTGCGTGAAGAGCTCGTCCGTGTCCTTGCTGCCAATTTGTGATGTATGTAGCACTCAAATACTGACTCCACACAGTCTGGTGTTGTAGTAACTGCTGTGACCTTGGTCCTTTATTGTGTAACTGCAGAGTGCCCCTCCGGTGTGGTGGGCAGCCTTTTATTCTCCGTCTCGCAGGTACTTTCGGGTCTCCCACCACAGTGCCCCTTGTGGCGCAACATTGTAACTATACATTTAATGTACATGGACAATACATAACATCTCCCAATGGGGAAATACACAGCCAAACCTAATCTTATTACCAACATCCACATATGTGCACTTTACAGCGGGATCACTAGATATCAAGAGCCATCCTGACTTGGGAATATATCGTCGTTCCTTCATCGTCACTCGGTCAAAATCCTGGAACTCACTCCCTAACAGAACCTCGAGAGTCCCTTCACCACAAGGACTGCAGCGGTTAAGGAAGGTGGCTCACCTTCTCAGGGACAGTTAGGATGGAAAATAAATGCTGGCCTTACCTGCAATGCCAACATCCCAGGAACGAATAAAAAAAAAGGAGTGGCAACCCTGTTTTTTTTTCCTTATCTAGTCCAAGAACACTGGGGACATCTGTCCACTATTGCCCACATGGAAACATCTAATTCAACACAGGCCAGGAATCGAACCTGGGAAATTCCTGGTAAATGAGGCTTAATATCACACTATACATGCACTCATCCACTGAGCAACAAGTAAGCTAGGGTTTTGGAAGATTGATTACATTTCCATGTAAATATAATCGGGTATCTGCCAGTAATCCTTTCCTTCAGACTGTAATTTGCGGTATTTCCTGCTGAAATGAATTATCATTTCTCTGGGCAGTGAAAATCAAATTGGTTTTGACAGAATAGATAACGGTTGAGGTAAACTGTTTACATTTATGATTGACCTTTGACATTCAACCATTGCTTATATGGGCTGCACCATGCTCTGAATTCTAAGTTGTCTCTTCACAAATTCTATTTTTCCCTATTCAGCAAAGTAATCAACTAACTTGAGACTTTGGGGCAGAATTTGTACTTGGGTTCTCCTGATTGTCCGAAGTTTCCACAGATCTTCCACCGGAGTTACAGTGGATGATTGGGAGAACCTGTCGGGAAATATTTCACATTTGTTTCAGGAGGGGGCCAGAAGATGTTGCCCATTTTTTGGCACTTCCGGAAACTTAGATGAGTTTTTGCAACATCAGTGAAAGCATTCACTAAAAAGCACTTTAATGCACAAAAGCAGCCAGCATGGAGTTAACAAGTGCAAATTTAATAGAGTTTTTTTTTTAATTGATAGGATTAAATTGATAAAGAGTGTTGTAGAGGTCAACCCTGGTTTTAACCTGGGGTGAAAGGTGAGTGTGAGGCCAGTGGCCTGAGCGGCAGGCTTTGAGCTGTTTACATTCCCAGACCTCATTAGGTTAGTGCAGGCCCGACTCATGCCCGAACCTGGCAGGGATGATGAGGATCAGGAGCGGGGTGTGCACAGCAGGAGGCTGCCGACAGGGACCCATGGGGACCCTCTCCGTGGAGACTCACCCTTTCCTGGCAGTCAGGTAAGTGGATCGAGTGGGTCTCCGGTTGTAATCGCAGTTGGGAAAGGAGTGAAGCCAGGGGCAGCGGAGGCCCAAGGAGTCCTTGCTCCTCCTGGCGCACAAAGAAACCTTCATAAAAGTTTAAAGTATTTACTTATCCAGGCATCTTCTGGCCCTGGAGCCTTCTCACGTCAGCTTCCATGAGCGCCATCAGCTCCGTGTCGGGTCACGCGGCCCCGGGTAAAATAATGTTGGGAATGACGTCACATCCCGACGCTGCTGGTAATGAGACCCTTGCCTTCCTGGCGCTAGAGCCTCACATGCTGCCCAAAACATCATCCAAGAACACAACGCCAGGTTCACACATACACAAAGCATTGGCGTCCTATTTGACCCCGAGATGAGCTTCCGACCTCATATCCGCGCCATCACTAAGGACACCAACTTCCACCTCCCAAGCGTTGACCATACCCACCCTTGCCTTAGTTCATCTGCTGCTGAAGACCACATCCATGCCTTTGTTACCTCCAGACTCGACTATTCTACCGTTCTCCCGGTCGGCCTTCCACCTTGTAAACTGGAACTCATCCAAAACTCTGCTGCCTGTATCCTAACTCGAACCAAGTCCCATTAACCCATCACCCCTGTGATGGCTGACCTACAGTTGGCTCGCGTGCAGCAACACCTTGATTTCAAAATTCTCATTCTTGTTTTAAACTCCCTCCATGGCCTCACCGCTTCTTATCTCTGCAACGTCCTACAGCCCTCCAAGATCTCTGTACTCCTCCAATCTGGCAACCGTGCCTTCAGTTGCCTTGGATCTAAACTCTGGAATTCTTTCCCTAAGCCTCTCCACCTCTGCCCTCCTTTAATTTGCTTTTTAAAACCTGCCTCTTTGAGCAAGCTTTTGCTCACCTGTTCTAATATCTCCTACGTTGTTGTCCAAGTTGTTGTTGTTAAAGTAGTACAGGACACAGGTGTGGCACATGGTGAGTACCATGTTGCAGCCATTCTTGTCGGGGGACATGTGGCCTGTGGTGTATATGAAGTTTTAGAAAGCATTTAATTGGATGTTTCGCAAGAGGCTTGTTAGAAAACTTTAGGGGCCCGAACTTGGTCAAAGCCAAGGCCCGCCCAAGTGCTGCCCAAAGGACCATCGATGGCCGCCGAGAGACCGGGTGGTACTTTGCCAGGAAGATCCCTCAAAAAGAGACGGCAGTACCGCCCGGTGGCAAAATGACGGCTTACGCTGTCAATCGGGCGTCAGCGGGCAATTCCCAGCAGTACTCCCCTCCCGCCGGCATCAGACCAAGAGGAACTTTGTCATCGAGGAGAGAGCGGCGAAAAAACTCGGCGGCAGTCGGCGGCAGTGGGCGGTAAGGCCACCAATTTTGGGCCCTAGGTGTATGGTATAAGGATAAATGTAGCAACTTGGAAAGAAAGTTGGTTGATGGGCAGTAAACAAAGAATTAGGGTTGTTGAATATCGATTGGAGAATTGTTTGAACTGTTGTACCCCAGCGGTCAATGCGGGGTCTGCTTTAGTTCTCTGTATATATTGATGATGTGGACTTGGGCATCGGGAATTCAATCTCGAAATATTTTGATGGCCTAAACGTAAGAGGACATAACATTTGGCAAACAGTGAGGAGTACATGTACTGGAAAAGAGTTTAGGAAGATGTGGGCAGGCTAGCATAACGGGCAGACAGGTGGCAGGTGCGATTTAATGTAGATAAATGAGGCAATACATTTTGGGAGATTAAAAACAAGGAATGGGACTATATACTTAATAGGAAAACATTGATGGATGTGGATGAACAGAGAAATCTTGAGGTTGAAATACAGAATTCTCTAAAAGTGTGAGGGTAGGCTGTGCCAGGGTAGCACACTCACCTCTGAGCTAGAAGGTTGTGGATTCAAGTCCCACTCCAGGGACTTGAGCACATAAATCTAGGCTGACACTCCAGTGCAGTACTAAGGGAGTACTGCACTGTCAGAGGTGCCGTCTTTTGGATGAGACGTTAAACCGAGGCACCGTCTGTTTTCTCAAGTGGACATAAAAGATCCCATGGCACTATTTTGAAGGAGAGCAAGGGAGTTATCCCGTGGCTTGGCCAATAGTTATCCCTCAATCAACATAACAAAAAAACAGATTATCCAGTCATTATCCCATTGCTGTTTCTGGGAGCTTGCTTGTGCACAAATTGGCTGCCGTGTTTCCTACATTTCAACAGTGACTACACTCCAAAAGTACTTCATTGGCTGTAAACTGCTCTGAGACATCCAGTGGTCATGAAAGGCGCTATATAAATCCAAGTCTTTCTTTTAGGTAGATAAAGCCATAAAATAAGCCAATACAATGTTGGGTTTTATAAATAAGGTCATAGAGTACAAGACTAAAGAAGTAATGATGAATTTATACAAATTATTAGTTAGGCCACAGTTGAGTACTGTGTGTAATTCTGGGTGCCCCAACCTAGAAAGGACATTAAGGCCATATATTACCAGGATGAGAAACGATTGTTATGAGAAGAGACTTGAGACTATTGCCACTAGAGCAGAGAAGGCTACGGGGAGAGTTAATGGAGGTTTCTAAAATTGTGGAGAGTTGTGATGGTGAATAGCAAAGACTTCTTTTTGATTGGCGAGTCAGTGATGAGGGGACCATCAATTTAAATTCTGCTAAGAGAGTGAGGGGAAAGGTTGGGATAAGTTTCTTTACATGGAGGATTGTTGGAGCACAGAATGCTTAGTTACAGGGAGTGATAGAGGTAGAGATCATTGGGTCTTTCAAGAAGAAATTGGATAAATATTTGAAGCAGAGTTAGTTACAGGTAAGTGGGAATGGATCACAGCACTGGAATTAGTTTTGGATTGCTCGAGCAAAGAGCCAGCACATAGATGATGGGCTGAATTACCTCTTTTTGTGCTGTAAACATATCTGGTTCTATGCTCTTAAAGTTGAAAAACATCTCTTTTATGAGGTATATTTTTCAAGTTAATATTGGGATATTATACTGCAGTATAATCTATCTAGAGATTGATTGGAAATACTTGAAATGCATTAAACAATATGTGGGGATTTTTCATCTTTTCTTCCATTTCATGTGTTTGAGAGATTTTGATGAAATGTTCAGTGCTTTTTGGATTATATGTAAACATAGTGACCAGAGGAATAGTAAATATCCTAATGAGATTTTATGCATCATTTGGTATTGACTTTTTTTTAAAGACATATTTTAAAGTGGGGACATTCTTAATCTTTTACCCTGCCCCCTGTTTTCACATGTCACATTTTATGTGGAGTCATTTTAATATACTGGCTGCAAAATCTATTCAAAAATAATGAACTGTAGTTCACCGTGCGGGCAACTAAAATCACTACCCTGCATCTCAGCTCTATAATGCAATCATATTGAGATACCGGTATACCATCTTACTTTTTGTCTTATGCTACCATTGTGAAGTTATAAAAATTCCCCTGATGGTTAAGTGTCCGTTGTGGCTCAGTGGGTAGCACTCTTGCCTCTGAGTCAGAAGGTTATGGATTCAAGTCCCACTCCAGGGACTTTAGCACAAAAAAATCTAGGCTAACACTCCAATGCAGTGTATCAGAGGTGCTGTCTTTCGGATGAGACGTTAAACGAGGCCCCACCTGCTCTCTCAAGTGCGCGTAAAAGATCCCTCGGCACTATTTCGAAGAAGAGCAGGGGAGTTATCCCCGGTGTCCTGGCCAAAAATTAGCCCTCAACATAACAAAAAAACAGATTTTCTGGTCATTATCACATTGCTGTTTGTGGGAGCTTGCTTGTGTGCAAATTGGCTGTGGAGTTTTCTACATTACAGTAGTGACTATACTCCAAAAGTACTTCATTGGCTGTAAAGCACTTTGAGACATCTGGTGTTCATGAAAGCTGCTATATAAATCCAAGTCTTTCTTTCTTTAATTGGCTATTGTGGCCTGGGCTAGGGAGGGGAAAAGTGTCAACCAAGGTTTCAGTTCTTGATCACTGCTGGAAAGGACATATGTGTGCATGTCTGGAAAGGGCCTGAATGGACTTGCCTATGACGTGCCTAGTCTAACCATTGAAGATATGCCATTTGTACAAGGCATCTGAGGGCTACTGGTATTAATGGAATTGTACCACAACATGGGTCAGTGACTTCAGGAGAGAAGGGAGGACAGGTCAGGGCAGGGTGTGGGGAAGAGGAGGGGGTGGGGAGGAATTTACTTATGAACCAAAAGATTCAAAATACTGGGCAAGAGAACGAAATCCCTGACAAATCAATCAAATCACATGAGAGCAACTCCACAGAGCACTTGTATCAGACCGAGACAAGTTACAGCTGCAGTAGACATAAATAATTACAGCCGTATGAGAAAATTTTTTTTAAAGCTTTTTTTCTTTCCAGATAGGTCATACTCCAGATCATTAAATAATATATGTTGTCATCCATAGCTTAATGTCCAAATGTTGTGAGCAATCCATGCAGAGTCATGTATTTAAGTCAAACTTCAGGCAGTTCAACACACAGATTGGCTTGAAGCTGTGCAGTATTTAGTGAGGTGCACTCAATCGATTAATCGATTAATGTAACACCCGGTTAAATGTTGCTTGGCTACTGGCCAGTCAGTGTTGATCTGCCTGGGAATTGACTGAAATACATGATTTGAATGTGTTGTGTTTAGGATCACTTTGAGGCATCTGATGCATATACTGTACCCTATCTTAGTCATGTACACTCATTAAATGGATTCTGCTCATTACAAAGCTATCAGCATTTTGTTTCTGAATCACAGTAGCAAATCCTGTACATTATGCACATTCTTTAATTTATTCTCTCTGAATGAAGGAATTTATTTTTCCTCAAAATGTTCTGCTACAGCTTCACTCCAATGCTCCACTTCTCCCCTGAAGTGTGTGCAGCTCTCTCCCGCACATCATCTAGTATTCCTGTATGAGTCTTTTCACTGATTGTCTCCAGGCAAATTGAGCACTAGAAGTATCTGACCCTGTCCTCAATTAATGCCTACTTGGACATGCTTCCCATAGGGAATACTGGATAGTGATCAATTACAACATACATTTCTCACTCGAAGGAAGACATCTCAAGTGCTTTACATTGAGGAGGAAAAACAGTGGCTGTGAGAAGGAGGAAAAAAGTGAAAATGGGACAGGGTGGAGAGTTGAAGTGAATGGTTCTGAAGAGGTTATTGAAAGCAGGTGAGGGGATTCCAGAGGGCAGACAATAATGGCTAAAAAGGTGATGACTAATGGTGGAGAAGAGTTAGCACAGAATAATGAGTAACAGGGTGCCAGAAGGTGCAATGGAGACTGAAGCTGGAGGAGATTATTAAGGTCATTTGGGGTTGAGACTCGAACAAGTTGCATATATAGTGCTTCTTTGTAGGAAAATACCAGTGCTTTACAATAATGAGGAAATGAATAACCTAGACACTTAATACAGGGAAAGCAAAGGGAACTGGAGAGCTTTTTGAAAACAGACAGGAACTGGGTAGAGAATTCCACAGGCAGAAGCATGGCTGAAAATGTGGCCAGCAATGGTGAAGCAGTGGGAATTAGAAAATATCCAATGTTAGAGGAGTGCAGAGT
Organism: Pristiophorus japonicus; assembly: GCF_044704955.1. Taxonomy (NCBI): domain Eukaryota; kingdom Metazoa; phylum Chordata; class Chondrichthyes; family Pristiophoridae; genus Pristiophorus; species Pristiophorus japonicus. The sequence goes on from NC_091986.1 coordinate 140,963,430, forward strand.
ACTTGCAGGAACATAAAGCAGGAGGAGACCATTAAGAAAGGACAGGGCAAGGCCATGGACAGATTTGAAAACAAGGACCAGAATTTTGAACTCTGGATAAATGGAAAGTGAAATTGGAAAGCAGAGCAATGATGGGAGTATGAAATATGGGGCTAGAACCTCCACTTTCTTTGCATGCTTAATGCCCACTTAACACCCATTTTACCGCTGAAATGATGTATAAAGCTCAGATATCACCCATTTAGCCACAAAATGGAAACTGACGCCCATTTTTAGGAAACTTATCACCGAGCATTACTTTCTCCATGTGCTTAACCCCGGGAAAAAATATTACCACTCGCCCACGTTTTTTCGGCGGAATCATTAGAATGGGCGAGATCAGCACCCATAATATCGCCCAGCGTTAATTTCCACACTGATTTAATGCCGAGATTCAATAATACCGCCCGCCTACTTTTTATGGTCGTAAAGACCATATTCACTGAAGCTAGCAGCCATGAGATTGCCCAGCGTCAATTTCACCACCTCGCACATATCGGCCACAATATTGCTCGCCAAAAATCCACCCACAAAAAGTGGAACTGTTCTGAACGAATGCCAGCAGTGCGGCTGGCATTTTTAAAATCCCACTCTTACGTGAGAAGCTTATATCTGAACGATTTGCCTTAAAGAGCATTGATGTGAGTGATAACGCTGACACACTGCTGTGCGTGTGCAGCTCAGACATCAATGGTGCCCATCAGCTTGGTGCCAGTTAAAGTTTACGTTGATTGATGGTAAGTTGTATTTAACCCTTTCATGTTAAGGAGTCACTAGTGTGTAATGGTGCAGCTATCTGAGACAATGCGCAACAAGGTTATGTTCAATAACAAAAATTTTATACCAACATTGGTCTGAAATCATAAGTATCACAGCCAATAACACCCAACCCCCGCCCACACCCCACTTTATCCACCATTGACATAAATCAAATGTTCAACATGTCCAGCAACACAGAATACAAAGGCAAAGCAGGAGCGTGGTCCCCAGCCCCCATACATTACAACAAATTGCATACACCCAGATGGAGATATAACACAGCCATCACCTGCGGACATGCACCTCACTTTCCTTCCCCCCTCCCCTTCTTCTCCCCACCTCTACCCCTTCCCCTCTTCGCTCCATGGCGTCTGGCCGAGGAGCTCCTCATGCAGTGCCTCATTGGGGGGGGATGAAGGCAGATGCGGTCATTGCACGGGTACGGGAGCGGGGGGTGCCGAGGGAGCAACGTACTCTAATGCAGAAGCAGGATCTTGGTCCTTGCTCTCATCTGTCGTTCATAGTGGTGGTGCGGAACCTAGGGGTGGAGTGCCAAGTTCTGGGAGGCCTGTGGCAGCAGTGTTCCTGGCTATCACATCCAGGAACTCCGCCATGCGCAGAATGTACTCGGTCATGGTGGCCAGCTGTCGGGATATGCCCCCCAATGCTTCGATGAGCTGGTCACCAATGTCTGCAGTCCTCCTGGACAACTGTACCATATCTCCGCTGTCATGTGGTGCTCATGGAACAGACCTGCCACGTCCATGGGACCTCTGCAAGGTCGGCGTTGTCCTGGGGACAAATGGGGTGCCTTGTGGTGAGGTGCTTGGGGCCGGTACCTCCAGAGTGGAGGCGGGAATGACCGGAGGATCACTAGATGGTCTTCGGATGGAATGGCTTCTGCACCGTGGCGATGCAGGTTCCTCGAAGTCTGCGCTCTCATCCATGGAGAAAAGATCCAGCGAATTGACGGGTGAGAATCGGAGCTCCTCAGCACCAGATGTAGGATCATCTACTGACTCCTGCCCTGCGCCCCCACCTTCTGGTTTCTGTGGTCGTGCCTTGGGCCGTGCTGCTGGCTGAGCTGAAAAACACAAATGTTGTTATTAGAGAAGAAGGGGGTGCTAGGATCACAAGGTGAGCCCAACGCTACACACAGCATATGCACGACAAAAGCACTACCGCTCTCAAAATCGTCGTAAACAGCACATTTCATGACCAAAAACACATTTGCATTCCAGTGATTTTCATTAGGCCATCATTATTTCGATTTCAATTTTAGAAATCATCTATCATATATGATTGTTCAGATATGAGTGGGTGTGACATCTATTGACTTCACATCACACAATGGTGTAAGCTTTACTAACGTGGCATCACTTCAGGGTCTGCAGATGCGTCCATGGCTGTCCGGGTGTGCTTCCCCACGAGCGCGAGCACACGCTCCTCCATGTCAGTGATGTCACTGGGGACTGGTGGCCCCCCACCCGTTCGCCTCTGCATGGACCTCATCGTCGATAGCTTCTTCTGTAAAAGGTGACAGGACGACATGGCATGAGATCATTGCGTGATATCATTGCTAGGTATTGTCACAGAGACTGATACAAGACATAACCGACAGATGTAATCATGATTATTATGAACATTATCATTCTTTACTTAAAGACATGCACCGTGACCGCAGGCTTTGAGTAAAACATTCCCAGAAAAAGTGAAAGACCTCACATCTGCTGATAGGCACTCACGACTGTTACAAATCAAATTATATAAATACATAAGTACATGTAAATCAATGTAATACTTACTCTTGCGGATACCGCAAAGTTGTTCCATTGTTTGCGGCATTGATTCCCTCACGCACCTCATTGGTTGCCGATGAGACCACCTCTGCTATCTCGATCCATCTCTTCTGGTAGGCCTTTGGGGTGGGCTTCCCACGCCCTCCCTGTGTCAAATCACCCCAGCGTGACTCGACCTACTGCAGGAGGGAGGCATTTGCCTCGTCCGAGAACCTCCTGGCTCTTTTGCGCCCTCCACTGTGCTCCCCTCCCACCTCACTGCTCTCTCCAGCATCAGTCTCCACAGCGTGCTGTGATGCCTCCTCCTCTCCCTCCATTATAGGCCAAATTCGGGCAAATATGTGGCTGGAAAGAGCTACTTTTTGTTTGCCTACTTGCTGTGCAGCTCTAAAGTCTCCTTCCTTCCTCCCAAAGCAGCCACACCACACCCAGACATGCCTTCAGTCCCTCTGAGCTCCCTCTCTCTCTGTCTCCTCTTCTGCGCATGTCATGATGACCCTTGACCTCCTGAATTGCAAGAATCGAGCGTCGCCATGCCGTTGCTAAGGACAGCCACACTTTACAGCAGAAGGTCAACAAAATTTAACGCTACCGCCCATTTTATATCGCTCGCGGTAACGCCCATTTTCAAAAGTGGCGACTAGGTGCTTTGAGAATGGGCGAGGAGCCAGCGATCTGAAAACCCTTTTTTAATGCCCACGCTGGAAACCACAAAAGTGGAGGTTCTAGCCCATGGTGTTTTGGATGAATTACAGCTTGCTGCGGGAGGCTAGTTAGGAGAGTGTTGGAGAAGTCAAGCCATGAGGTGATGAAGATTTAGACTAGGGGTTCAAAGGCAGAAGGGGAGAGGCAGGCACTACCATGGAAGTAGAAGAAAGCAGTTTTGGTAACTTGAGCAGATGGAGAAGAAGTTGAATTCAGGGTTGAATGGGATGTCATTGTCTGGTATTTCCTGACTCAACTTGAGATGGCAGTTGGAGAGATTGATGGATTTGTGTCAGTCTGAGTTGCAAGGTTGTGGGTTCAAGTCCCTTTAACTCATGCTATCGTGGAACCTGGCTCTGAAGGTGAAGATGTCTGGGTTCAGCCTGCATGTACATGACTCCAGAACACTTGTATTACAGCTTGTGGATTTTACCTCTACATGACTCTCAGTGGAAGATTTAATCCTGTCATGTTGTCCAGGATGGGCTTTTTATTTCTCCTGAAACCATAATGTGATCATGAAAGTTCTTATCAACTGACAGCTACTGCACTGATAACAGAAATCTTTCTTCAATTAGCGGGGTAGAGCAGACCTCTCTGCTTTGCTGGCAAATCAACTGAGCTTTGAGACAATGACAGGATGCTTGAAACGGACCCAATCGATATGGACAGGAGAGCTTTCCATATTTGGTGGACTTCCCCATTACAGTCAAACCCTTATTGTCATATTACATTTGATGTGAATGCTTTATATCACATGTTGTTCTTCGTACATATTATATTACTCTATATCATGAGCTTTGTATCGGGGATGTCCAACCTTTTGCAGCTGGGGGCCGAATACACATTTCAAAACCAGTGAGGGGGCTGTGTAAGATTGCACAATGATAAAAGCCTCCCATTCACGAAAATCAAGCCCCATACATTAAAAAAGCAAAACTATGCAAGCCCCCCAATCCTCCTTTTCCCTAAAGCCTGGTTCTTTCACTTTCACATTTTCATTCTTTATCGTCCTATGCCCCTCTTCGTTTTCTGGTCCTTTCTTTTCTGACCTCTCACTCCTTTTTTATCACCCCCACTCTCCTCCTCTCTTCTGGTCATTTCTCTCTTTTATGCTCCTCTTACTCTCCCATGGATCTCTCCTCTCTTCTCTTTTTCTCTCTGTCCCTCTCAGTACCCTCGCTCTCTCCTCTGGGCCCCTACCCCTTTCCATCATACAGACAGTGCAGCTATTGCAGTCTACCTGGAGACAAATATAATCTAGTCAGAATCTTGTATTCTATCAATGACAAACTCACATTTTCAGTTGCTTTGCAAAGAGCACTACATTTATAATTCCAAAGCGCTTCCCTAAATAACTTCACTTTGAAGATAGGAACTTTAATTCCCTTTAATTACTGAGGTGTAGTCATTTAAAGCTGCAAGATCCTAGCATTTTGATTTAATTCTACGGTATCTTCCAAAATAACACTCAATTTAAACTGAATTAGAGGCTGCTTTTTTGATTACTGAGAGATGACAATTTAAAGTGTGTTGTGTTTACCTTCAGCACTATTAGCCAAGCATGTAGGTATATCTGTAATCAGAGGTTACTGTCAAACTGGATGGAGCCTTTGAGTTTATAAAATCTTTGAAAAAAAACTTCTGTCAGCAACTAGTGCGATGTCCAATTATCGTCTTTGGATTGAAACATTAATTCTGATCACATGGAAGAAAACGGTGTCCTCAATTAAAAACAAAACTGCAATCAAGACTGTATTTATGAACTGTTGAGTCGAGGACTTCAAATATTGCCAAATAACCCCAATAGCTGTGGAATGCTTGTACATTTGAAGTCACTTCTATAATTCAGTGGCCAGTAATTTTCAGCCAAGGATAGTTAATATTTATTTTAGTGTAAATGTGGAATTAAATTCATTATTAAAATTATATACTATATGAACAGAAGTGGATTCACAGCTGACAGAGTAAAACTACCTTTACAGTACAGTGGATCCAATTTCCACCCTTCCCTCACCTTCACATGGTCCATCTCCGACTCTTCCCTTCCCTTCCTCGACTTCTCTGTCTCCATTTCTGGGGATAGACTTTCGACCAGTATCCACTATAAGCCCACTGACTCCCACAGCTACCTGGACTACGCTTCCTCCCACCCCGCATCCTGTAAGGACTCCATTCCATTCTCCCAGTTTCTCTGTCTCTATCGCATCTGCTCTAACGACGCCACCTTTCACACTAGTGCCTCTGACATGTCTTCCTTTTTCCTCAACCGAGGATTTCCCTCTGCCGTGGTTAACAAGGCCCTTGACCGTGTCCGTTCTATTTCCTGCACCTCTACTCTCACCCCTTCCCCTCCTTCTCAGAACCACGACAGGGTTCCCCTTGTCCTCACCATTCACCCCACCAGCCTCCACGGTCAATGGATCATCCTGTGCTATTTCCACCACCTCCAGCGTGATCCCACTACCAATCACATCTTCCCCTCCCCTCACCTCTCAGTGTTCCAAAGGGACCGCTCCCTCTGCGACACCCTGGTCCATTCTGCAGTCAACCCCAGCAGCCCCCTCCCCTTCCCACGGCACCTTCCCGTGCAAGCGCAGGAGATGCAACACCTGCCCTTTTAACTCCTTCTTTCTCACTATCCAGGGCCCCAAATACTACTTCTGGGTGAAACAGCGATTTACTTGTACTTCTTTCAATTTAGTATACTGTATTCGCTGCTCACGATGTGGTCTCTTGTACATTGGGGAGACCAAGCGTAGATTGGATGACCGCTTTGCAGAGCACCTCCTTTCACTCTGTAAATGTGACCCTGAGCTTCGGTCGCCTGTCACTTTAATTCTCCACTCCACTCCCACTCTGATATCTCTGTCCTCGGATTCCTCCACTGTTCTAATGAAGCTCAACTCAACCTCGAGGAATAACACCTCATCTTTCTTTTAGGCACTTTACAGCCTTCTGGACGCAACATCGAGTTCAACAATTTTAGAGCATAACCTCTGGCCATCTTTGGCTCCCTTTCCCTCCCCCCATCTTATGTTTTTGTCTTTTCTTTTTTTCCTCTTGGTCTATAATGGCAGCTGATCATTACTACGCTACTCACATCCTGTCCAGCTTAACCATTTTCTAACCTCTATCATAACCATTTCAATTCGGCCCATCATCCATTTTCTCTCTCTAATCTCTGCTGCCTTCCACCCTATCACAGACCTTCCCTTTGGTTCTTTCTCCCCCCCCCCCCCCCCCATTTCAGTGCTTAAGAATGTGCTCTTTTCGAACATTCGGCAGTCCTGACGAAGGGTCGGCAACCCGAAACGTTAACTCTGTTTTTCTCTCCACAGATGCTGCCTGACCCGCTGAGATTCCCAGCATTTTCTGTTTTTATTTATAGGACAGTAACCTTACAAGATGGTAGTTAGAATTTGTGCAAACAAATTATATTAAAGCTGCTTGTAGATCTGAATTAAATAAAATTATTTTAGGATACAGTTATACTTCACAAAGTGAACTGAGAATGTCTCAATTGTCCAGTTTGCTGTACTTTTACAAAATCCAGTTAGCTGACTTGAAGAGCGCAACACAGTTCCCAGTCCGAGATATAATGACTTAAGAGTTGTACGAAGCACTAAAGTGGCATCCCAGCACTTTGGACAGTAGTGAGAGAACTGGCAGGTAGAGCTCCAACATTAAAAAAAGGAATGTACTGAGCAGTGTGTTATCTAAATTCATCTGAATTTTTGTTTGATTATATTCAATTATGTTGAAGCTGTCCTGCACTAATTATAATCCATGTTGATTTTTTGCAGCGAACACCGATTGTGTAAGCTGGTAATGAGGTACTAATCATATGATGCATATTTTAGTGGCAGTGGATTGATTTACTTTTCTTCCACAGACAGACTAGAATGGACTGGGCAACTCTTCTTGAGTTAGGTGATCTCATAGAATCATTGGGCTAAAATTTCCTAACAGCCCACCAGCGCCCGATTGCCGCCCAAAAGACTGCTAAGATTCCCAAGATTATCGCCAGCAAAAACTTACCCCCAAAAAACTGTCCAGTGAAAAAAATGGATGTTGCACCCCGATTCTCGACGAAAAGGTGGAATTTAGGGTCGATTGGGCGGTTCCTAAAGAAAATGGGCGATAAATAAAAAATTCACTAAAAAATTATCCCGAGGCTGCAGGTTGGAGGAGAAAAACACTAAAAATATTTCCTCAAAAACAGAACATAAAAAAATCATAAAAACATTATCAAGATCCTTTTAGCCTAAATCACCACAACAGAATTTTAAAATAATGAGTAAAAAAACAATTATTAACCTTTATCTTGCAGAGCTACATACCTATCGCCCAGCTCCTCTGATTCTCGTGGGCGATTTCTTCCATACTTACCTACGGGTCACCGCTGAGCCAAATATTGCACCAGGACGATCTGAGGATGGTACACGCTGGTGATCCATTCCCCAGCGGTACCTCGAAACCGCCAACGTAACTCAACTGGCCAATTTCTTGCCAACCTGGTTATTGTCCACAATGGCCAATATCGCCCAGAAACCTGGTGGTGAGCCAATGCAACTTTTAGCCCATAGAAATTTAGGGGACAGAAGGAGGTCATTTGGCCCATTGTGTCTGTGCTGGTCGAAAAAGAGCTATCCAGTAGAAAATTCCAAGGATTCACAACCTTTACATTTCTCCTCATCTCAGTCCTAAATGGCCAAACACTTATTCTGACACTGTGATCACTGGTTCTAGACTCCCAAACCAGGGGAAACATCCTCCCTGCATCTACTCTGTCAAGCATTGTAAGAATTTTGTATGTTTCAATGAGATCACCTCTCATTCTTCTAAACGCCAGAGAATATAGGCTTAGTCTACTCAATCTCTCCTCATAGGACAATCCCCCCATCCCAGCAATCAGTCTGGTGAACCTTTGTTGAACTCCCTCAATGGCAAGTATATCCTTCCTTAGGTAAGAAGGTCAAAACTGTACACAGTACTCCAGCTGTGGTCTCACCAGGGCCCTATATAATTGCAGTAAGAAGTCTTTACACTTATACTCAAATCCTGTTGTAATAAAGGACAACATACTACTTGCTCTTTTAATTGCTTGCTGTACCTGCATGTTAACTTTCAGTGATTCATGGACAAGGACACCCAGGTTCCTCTGAACACCAATATTTCCCAGTCTCTCACCATTTAAAAAATATTCTGCTTTTCTATTTTTCCTACCAAAGTGGATAACTTCGCATTTCTCCGAATTATTATTCCGTTTGTCATGTTCTTGTCCACTCACTTAGCCTGTCTATATCCCCTTGAAGCCTCTTTGCATCCTCCTCACAACTTATTTTCCCACCTAGCTTTGTATCATCAGCAAAATTGGATATATTACGGTTAGTCCCCTCATCGAAATCATTGATATAAATATTGTGAATAGCTGAAGCCTAAGCACCGATTCCTTGTGGTACCCCACTAGTTACAGCCTACCACCTGAAAATGTATCGTTTATTCCTACTCTCTGTTTTCTGTCCGTTAACCAATCCATGCTAATATATTACCCCCAATCCCATGAGCCCTAATTTTGTTTAATAACTTCTTGTGTGGCACCTTATCGAATGCCTTCTGAAAATCCAAATACACCACATCCACTGGTCCCCCCTTATCTATTCTGCTAGTTACAACCTCAAAAAACTCTTAACAGATTTGGCAAATGATTTCCCTTTTATAAATCCGTGTTGACTTTGCCTAATCTTATTATTTTCTAAGTGCCCTGTTACCATGTCCTTATTAATAGATTCTAGCATTTTCCCTACCACTGATATCAGGCTAACTGGTCTATAGTTCCCCATTTTCTCTCTCCCTCCTTTCTTAAATAAGGCTGTAGCCATGTAAGCCACGACACTTCAAGTGCACATCCAAGTAATTTTTAAATGTGATGAGGGTTTCTGCCTCTTCCATGCTTTTGGGCAATGAGTTCCAGACCCCAGAAAATTTCTCCTCAACCCTCTGTTCCTTCTACCAATTACCTTCAATCTATGCACCCTATTTATTGATCTTTCTGCAAAGGAAAAACGTTACTTCCTAGCCAATCTATCAAAGCCCCTCATAATTTTATACACCTCAACTAAATCTCCTCTCAGTCTCCTCTGTTCCAGAGAAAACAACCCAGTCTATCCAATCTCTCCTCATAGCTAAAATTCTTCAGTTCTGGCACCATCCTCATAAACTCCTCTCTATCCTCTCTAATGCGATCATATCCTTCTTGTAATGTGGTGACCAGAACTGTACACAGTACTCTAGCTGTGGCCTAACTAGTGTTTTTATACAGTTAAAATATAACCACCCTCCTTTTATAAGAACATAAGCACATTAGAAATAGGAGCCGGAGTAGGCCATTCGGCCCCTTGAGCCTGCTCCGTCATCCAATAAGATTATGGCTGCTTATCTACCTTAACTCCATTTTCCTGCACTATCCCCATATCACTTAATTCCCTTAATATCCAATTAATATATTAATTATAATATTAATAATTAATTCCCTTATGTTCCATACCTCAGCTAATAAAGGAAAATAATCCCGTCTGCCTTCTTAACCCCCTTATCTGCCTGTCCTGTTACCTTCAGGGATTTGTGGACTAGCAGTCCAAAGTCCCTATGTTCCTCTACACTTCTCAGTATTCTACCATTTATTGTGTTTTCCTTTGCCTTGTTTGCTCTCTTCAGATGCATTACCTCACACTTCGCAAATGAAATTCCATTTGCCACTGTTCTGCTCACTTGACCAGTCCATTGATATCTTCCTGCTGTCTACAGCTTTCTTCCTCACTATCAGCCACACAACCAATTTTTGTATCATCTGCAAACTTCTTAATTGTGCCCCTTGCAGAACCAAACTGGAAGCAGCCTTCCAGTCACAAAATCACATGTCAACCATTGCCCTTTGCTTCCTGCCACTGAGCCAATTTTGGATCCAACTTGCCACTTTGCTTTGGATCCCATGAGATTTGACTTTTCTGACAGTCTGCCATGTGGGATTGCCAAAAGCCTTGCTAAAATCCATGGAGATGACATTAAACGCGCTACCCTCTTCGACCCTCCTTGTTACCTCCTCAAAGACTTCAACCAAGTTAGTCAGACACGACCTTCCCTTAACAAATCCATGCTGACTTTTTAAATGACGATTAATACTGTCCCTCAGATCTTTTCCCCAATAATTTTCCCACCACCAAGGTTAGGCTGACTGGCCTGTAATTACTCGGTCTATCCCTTACTCCCTTTTTGAACAATGTACAACATTAGCAGTCCTCCAGTATTCCGGCGCCATACCTGTAGCAAGAGAGGATTGGAAAATGATGGTCAGAGCCTCCGCTGTTTCCTCCTTGCTTTTCTTAACAGCCTGGGATACATTTCATCCAAGTCTGGCGATCTATCTACTTTCAAAGATGCTAAACCCCTTAATATTTCCTCTCTCACTATGTTTATCCCATCCAACATTTCACTGTCCTCCTCTTTAACTACATTGCGTGCATTGCCTCTCCCGTGTGAAGACAGACACAAAGTATTCATGACAAACTACAGCCACAACTTTCATCTCCACACACAGGTTAACTTTTTGGTCTCTAATAGCCCCTACTCTTTCTTTAGTTATACTCTTTCTCTTTATGTATTTATATAACATCTTTGGATTTTCCTTGATTTAGTTGCCAATATTTTTTCATGCACTCTCTTTGCTTTTATTTATTTTATGTAAATTGTTCTGTGGTAGAAAATATACAAATAACAGCTATAAGCCACAAGCAGAAGGGAAAACATTCAAAAATAAAAAATAAAAAGTTTACATTTTTTTCACCATTTAAAACATTAAATAAAATTTCTAAACTAATGGCATGTGTATTTTTTTTTACTTGCTAATGGGCACAGATTTGTGCACTGGGGCTGGAAGGAAATGTCCATGAAGGATTTTGCTGCTCAGTTCAAACATTACATCCCAGTCAGTCAGGTCTGGAGCATGGCGAATAACCATCTGTTCAAGGCATTGGTCAGCAGATAATCAGTGGTGAGAAAACCCTGTGATATAATACTATGTCCAGAACTACAAATACATCATGGGAAGTAAAGGAAGGAAGAAAGGACCTGCATTTATATAGCGCCTTTCACAACTTCAGGACATCCCAAAGCGCTTCACAGCCAATTAAGTACTTTTAAATTTTGGTCACTGTTGTAATGTAGGGAACGCGCACAGCAAGCTCCCACAAGCAGCAATATGATAATAACTAGATAATCTGTTTTTTAGTGATGTTGTTTGAGAGATAACTATTGGTCAGGACACCGGAGGGAGCTCCCCTACTCGTCTTCAAAATAGTATTTTTATGTCCATCTGAGGGCAAATGGGCCTGGATTGAACAAAAGAACTGGACTGTCAGCCTTGATTATATGCTCAAATCTCTGGATTGGGATTTGAAACCACAACCTTTTGACCCAGAGGCATGAGTGTTATCACAGAGCTACAGCGGATACAAAAGGAGACAAAGAATACATCTTATAATCATGTAAATAATTGAGAAATGGAGGCAGGCTTTGAGAATTGAGGAGATAAAGTAGTTGCATCTTAAGCAAGATTTTAAAAATGTGATATAAATAGTGTGGCAAACATATAATTTGATAGAGAATGATTTATCCCCCTTTCCAGAAACGACATTGATGCAGGACCAATGAGAATTGAAATGTTTTGGCGAGAACAGCAAGCCTGTAGAAATCAACAGACATGAGTGCAAACTCTACATTCTACAGGTCTGACTAACTTTTAAATAAATGGAAGCTAAATTTTACTGAACAAGCATTGATTCAGCATTCGGCATTCCAAAATTATTAAAGCAGTAATATTAATGAAGAAAAATTTTAGGAGATGCAGTCATTATTTGTAATGTCATTTGATGCAGGGTTAAAGGGGTCAAAGTTTCGGCCTGAGTTGCTCCTATTTTTTTTGGAGCAACTGGTGTAGAATGGAGTATCTTAGAAATTGCAATTCTCGGCATTTAGTTTGCTCCAGTTCTAGTCAGTTAGAACAGTTTCAGTTTGGAACTGATTTTTTTTTTTCAAAAGGGGGCGTGTCCGGCCATTTATGCCTGTTTTAAAAGTTTAGGCAGTAAAAACTTACTCCAAACTAACTTAGAATGGAGTAAGTGTAGATCTTTGTACACTCAAAAAAACCTTGCCTACACTTTAGAAATCAGGCGTGGGTTATAAATCAGGCGTAGGGAACAAGGGTGGGCGGGGGGGAAAGGAACTAATTAAGTTCTACAAGCATTCAACAGTCTTACTTATACAAATAAAGAGCCATCCTGACTAAAAAATTATAAACAAAGCAAAGACAAAATATTGAATATTCCTACCTGTGTGGAGCAGCAGCAGCCTTCGAGCTGCGGTGCTTCAGGCAGGCCTTCCATGTTGGAGACAGGGGCTGTTATGTATTGTCCATGTACATTAAATGTATAGTTACAATGGTGCGCCACAAGGGGCACTGTGGTGGGAGACCTGAAAGTACCTGTGAGACAGAGTATAAAAGGCTGCCCACCACACCTGAAGGGCACTCTGGAGTTACACAATAAAGGACTAAGGTCACAGCAGTTACTACAACACCAGACTGTGTGGAGTCAGTGATTTGAGTGCTACATACATTACAGGGGCGGCGTCAGTGACTCGACGGCAGCCCAACAACAACGGCAGCAAGCAGCCTTTGAGCTGCGCTGCTTCAGGCAGCCTTCCTTCCATGTAGGAGACAGGGGCGGTGTCAGTGGCTCGACGGCAGCCGAAGACACAGCAAGCAGCCTTCGAGCTGCGAGGGAAGCTGAGGCCATTCGGCCACGGGATAGGGGCGGTGTCAGTGGCTCGACGGCAGCCGAAGACACAGCAAGCAGCCTTCGAGCTGCGAGGGAGGCTGAGGCCATTCGGCCATGGGATAGGGGCGGTGGCAGTGGCTGACGGCGGCCGAAGACACAGCAAGCGGCCTTCGAGCTGCGAGGGAGGCTGAGGCCATTCGACCAGGATCAGGGAGAGGCAGCCAGATAGCCAGTTTGAAACTTAAATTTGCAGAATGGGTGCTGAGTGCTGCTAAAAGCACTCCTTCAGACACAAAAAAATCACCAAAATTCAATCCCAAGCCTTTCTAGGGATCCACGAGACAAATCAACACTTTTCTTTAAGTCCCTTTAAAAATGGCCGAGTGCCAATGTTTCTGGGCTACTGCGCGTGTGCGCTGCAGGGCTGCCGGCACGACGTTGCCTCATTTAACTTAGCCCCGCCCCCCTCCACTTGCAGAATCGGCGCAACTCTGTGGCTCTGCCCCCTGCTGCTGTGTGCGCGCCGCGCCGAGCTCCCAGGGACCAGCAAGGAGCCCGAGAATTAAGAGGTATTTTTCTATCGCACTTTTAGGCGTGAAAAACGGACGTCCAGGTTGGGGCTGCGCCATTCTAGGCGCGGCCCAAAACTTGACCCCAATGTGACTGGGTTATGTCTGATATAAATGTATAAAAACTAACATAACAGATCAGGTACGTTGTTTTTTTAAAATTCGATCATGGGATGTGGGCGTCGCTGGCAAGGCCAGCATTTATTGCCATCCCTAATTGTCCTTGAGAAGGTGGTGGTGAGCAACTGACTTGGACCACTGCAGTCCTTGTGGTGAAGGTACTCCCACAGTGCTGTTAGGGAGGGAGTTCCAGCATTTTGACCCAGCAATGATGAAGGAACAGCGATATACTTCCAAGTCAGGATGGTGTGTAACTTGGAAAGGAATGGCAGGTGATTTGTTCCCATGTACCTGCTGCTCTTGTGCTTCTAGAAGGTTAAAGGTTTGGGAGGTGTTGCCGAAGAAGCCTTGGCGAGTTGCTGCAGTCATCATCATAGGCAGTCCCTCAAAATCGAGGAAGACTTTCTTCCACTCCTAAAGTGAGTTCTTTGGTGGCTGAACAGTCCAACATGAGAGCCACAGACCCAGTCACAGGTGGGACAGATATTCGTCGGGGGAAGGGGGGGTGGCACTGATTTACCTCATGCTCCTTTCGCTGCCTGCGCCTGACCTCTTCACGCTTGCAGTGTTGAGATTCGAGGAGCTCAACGCCCTCCCAGATGCACTTTCTCCACCTAGGGCGGTCTTCGGCCAGGGTCTCCCAGGTGTCTGGGGAGGCGTGATTGACAGGCACCCTACTCCTGACAAAATGTCTAGAACACGAATTCCTCATCACCAACACCCTGTTCCACCAGAGGGACAACTACAAGGCATCGTGGCAACACCCTAGCTCCAAACACTGGCACCTGCTGGACTACATCATCGTCTGAGCCAGGGATCGCAAGGATATGCTGCAGTGCATCTTGTAGATGGTACACACTGCAGCCATGTTGCGGCGGTGGTGGAGGGAGTGAATGTTTAAGGTGGTGGATGTGGTGCCAATCAAGTGGGCTGCTTTGTCCTGGATGGTGTTGCGGTTGTTGAGTGTTTTTGAAGCAGCACTTATCCAGGCAAGTGGATAGTATTCCATCACACTCCTGACTTGTGCCTTGTAGATGGTGTAAAGGCTTTGGGGAGTCAGGAGGTGAGACATTTGCTGCAGAATACCCAGCCTCTGACCCGCCCTTGTTGCCACGGTATTTATGTGGCTGGCACAGTTAGGTTTCTGGTCAATGGTGACCCCATTGAATGTCAAGAAATAGCGGTTAGACTCTTGCTTGTTGGAGATACTCACTGCCTGGCACTTGTGTGGTGCGAATTTTACTTGCCACTTATGAATGTTGTCTAGGTCTTGCTACATGCAGGCATGGACTGCTTTATTATCTGAGGAGTTGTGAATGGAACTGAACACTGTGCAATCATCAGCGAACATCCCCACTTCTGACCATATGATGGAGGGAAAGTTATTGATGGAGCAGCTGAAGATGTTTGGGCCTAGCACACTGCCCTGAGGAACTCCTGCAACAATGTCCTGGGGCTGAGATGATTGACCTCCAACAATCACAACCAGCTTCCTTTGTGATAGGTATGACTCCATCCAGTCGAGTGTTTTCCCCCTGATTCTCATTTATTTCAATTTCACTAGGGCTCCTTGATGCCATACTCAGTTGCTAGACAAAGAAATATCAGTAAGATATGCAATATTTCTTTGTTACATCAGTCATGCTATATTGCTGCAGTAGATTTGCCATATCATAGTAGTGGGTGAACCTCTGTTGTGTTTTGCCTGCAGCAAGAGCACAGTAAACATCGGAAGTTGGAATCCAGGTCCTGGACTACAGGAGCTCGCCACAGGAGCTAGTAATATATAAGGATAACTAATGTATTTTTCCAGCAATTACAGCAATTTTAGATAAATTATACAAACTTTTTATGTTGGTTCTTATAACAGCTGTTTACTGGAGTCCAAAAATACTGCAAATAATACAATACTTTTTTTTACTAATTGGAGAGTGTATGAGTGCTGAATCTCTGTAACCCCATAAAATTTGGCTTCTGACTATTTAACAAATGAGCCAGCCCAGAGTAGCCAAGTAGATTTGCTGCTCTGATGGAAACATTTTAATCCCATTGATGTTTTTGCATCAATGTAGTTACTGGCACGGACGATTAAAGAACTTTTTATGTAGTATTAAATCATTCTTGCTTAGATTTTCTTTGATTTTTTTATTATCTTGTGATCCATTTGATATAAAGAACTTTTAATATAGTATTTATAGATGCATCTATTTGGTGAGGGCTGCTGTTCAAAAACATTGTTTGGGAGCAGCTGCATTTTCAGGTCTTTTGAAATACAATGGTACTTCAGGAGCACATTCAGAGGAAAAACTATAAAGAAGGTTCTATCCTCAAGGCAATGGTGACCACTAACAAACCACTTTATTAGAACCCTCAAACGTACTAAATTCAGACAGTCTTCCTTGTAAAGTCTGTAGAAATGCACAGCTATGTGTGAAAACTCTTTTTCTTAACTGATCTCCTGGGCAATATGCCAACTGTACCAAATAAAGTACTGGAGCATCCCTGATGTAAAGGGTGGTAAGAATCGGCCAGTGTTCTATTCCTTGATCAATACCAGTAAATGCCTGCTGGTGTCATTGGGTGAAAATAGGATTTGCCTCATATATGATGCCCACAATCACTGATCAGGCACATACATAAAGAATTGACAGTTAAGCAAGGTACCAGGGGTTTTCCAGCATCTATGAAATGCTAACCCAGCCATCACTTTCAGAAGGGAGGATAATTGGAGGAACAATAATTTGGCAATCAGTTGCCCTAACTTTACACTTTAGATTTCACTGTCGGCATTTGTCCCTCAAACTGAATTACATACATCTCCTGTAATGGCAATAGATAGGCTGCTCTCTGCAATGAAATACAGAATATGGGGTCAATTTTCAACTTACCGCTTGAGCATAAAGTTGGTACAGGTATTGCACATCAGCCGCTTGTTATAGAAACCGCCTGATTTTCATTTCCAAAGCAAATCTCTGTCACGGGCAGCCCATCTGCACCACCACGTTTGCGCTTGAGCAACAAGTTGAAAATCTATCCCATAGTATGCAGGTACAGCAAGTGATCAGGAAGGCCAATGGTATCTTGGCCTTTATTGCAAAGGGGATGGAGTATAAAAGCAGGGAAGTCTTGCTACAGCTATACAAGGTATTGGTGAGGCCACACCTGGAATACTGCGTGCAGTTTTGATTTCCATATTTACGAAAGGATATACTTGCTTTGGAGGCAGTTCAGAGAAGGTTCACTAGGTTGATTCCAGGGATGAGGGTGTTGACTTATGAGGAAAGGTTGAGTAGGTTGGGCCTCTACTTATTGGAATTCAGAAGAATGAGAGGTGATCTTATCGAAACGTATAAGATTATGAGGGGGCTTGACAAGGTGGATACAGAGAGGATATTTCCACTGATGGGGGAGACTAGAACTAGAGGGCATGATCTTAGAATAAGGGGCTGCCCATTTAAAACAGAGATGAGGAAAAATCTCTTCTCTCAGAGGGTTTTAACCTGTGGAATTCGCTGCCTCAGAGAGCTGTGGAAGCTGGGACATTGACTAAATTTAAGACAGAAATAGACAGTTTTTTAAATGGTAAGGGGATAAGGGGTTATGGGGAGCAGGTGTGGAAGTGGAGCTGAGTCCATGATTAGATCAGCCATGATCTTATTGAATGGCGGAGCAGGCTCGAGGGGCCGTATGGCCTATTTCTGCTCCTATTTCTTATGTTTTATGTTCTTTGAAAATTAGGAAAAGCAATGATTACAGGATTATTGGGTGTGCATTGATCATTTTACATCAAGTTTTCTGTTTGAATCAAAACAAAAATGAATTCAGTACACAACTGCATTTTGATGTGGTCCAAATAAGTAGATCTACAAGGATGATACTAGAAATGCGAGGTTATACGTATCATGAAAGGATGAACAGGCAGGGTCTCTTTTCTCTTGAAAAGAGAAGGCTGAGGGGTGACCTAATAGAGGTCTTTAAAATTATGAATGGTTTTGATAGAGTAGATACAGAGAGAATGTTTTCACTTGTGGGGAAGAGCATAACTAGAGTCCATCAATATAAGATAGTCACCAAGAAATCAAATAGGGAATTCAGAAGAAACTTCTTTACCCAGAGAGTGGTGAGAGTAGGAACTTGCTACCACCAGGGATTGTTTGAAGCGAATAGTATAGATGCATTTAAAGGGTGGTTGGATTAGCATTTGAGGGAAAAGGGAATAGAGGGTTATGCTGATAGAGTTCGACTGGAGGAGGCTTGAGTAGAGCATAAACGCCAGCATGGACTGGTTGGGCCAACTGTTTCTGTGCTGTATATTCCTACATTACAATAATGATAACACTTTCAAAAAATGAACTTCATTGGCTGTGAAATGCTTTGGGATGCCCTGAAGTTATGAAAGGCACTTTATATAAATGCAAGTTTGTTCATTCATTTGTCATATAAAGCATTTCTTAGATGTGAATATGAGGTACAGAATCAGGGCCTCAGTGTTGTAGTCCTATCTCTGACCCATGCTTATATTTAGAAGATCTTGGGCTGGATTTTCGGCTTTGATGATTTCGGGGCGGTAATGGCGACGGGACGGCAAAGTTTGCGCCAGGGAACAGTTTGCGCCTCAGTCATCAAAATTGGACAGCTGGGTCCTGAGCGTGGGGCACAGTGCTAAGGGAGGCGTTGTACATCTCTCTTGGGCGTTAGCATGGGAAAATCCTGAGCTAAAGAGCTGGCCCGAGAGCGCTGGGAATATTCTCTCTGTATCCACTCTATCAAAACTTACAAAACATTCCCAATACATAGCCCACAACATAAATCGCAAAAATAAAAGTAAAAACAATCACACTTACCTTAGAACTGCATTACTTACCTCTCTGCAGTCGGCATAGTTGGACCGCCTGATTTCCCAGGCATTCATGGCGGGGCGTGCTGTGGGGCATATGGGTCGGGCGAGAGTCAAAAAGCGCGCCGGTGTCACAACCAGGGGTATTGCACACCAGCGCAGCTCTTCTGGGCAGTGTTGCTCCACGTTGCTGCAAATCCGGTCCCAAAAAGCCCCCTCCCCGGGGCGCTGGAGGCTGACCGCCTGCCCAGAAAGCCTCATCACTGCCATTGCCACCTCTCTGTGGCAAAAAAAGGAGTGCAAAGGACCGGAAAATCCGCCCCCTCGTGCCAGCAGCAGAGCTTTACAAATTCTGCCTTCATGTTTAAATCTGATTGAAATCTGTGGAACAAACTAATAAATGTAACTCCTAATATTACTGTTTCCTAATACTTGATTTTCAGTAGCATCCTTATTGTCCCCACTGTGCTCGAAACCGCCCATAGTAGTTGTAATGTTGACTTAATCAGTTATTTAGGAATCGAATAGCTTGTTCCAACATAATCAGATATCCTTGAGATGCATTTCTAATATTTTATTAGTCTGGTATATAGTACTCTTCCCTTGATTGGATATCTTCTGTGATTATTTGATAATCACACCCAATCCCTTTTATTTTTTTTGTTCCATTTTTGTTAGTGGACATGTATCCATTGTGAATACATGTTTCCTCCACTGACGTACATTAGCTTAGATTTATATCCCTACTGAATTCCATTTCGCTTATTTTGTCCAGAGCCCATTGAATATCATCAATCTCCTTGCGTTTGCCTTGACAAGCCCATTTACATCTATTGATTAGTTTATCGACTACTCTTGAGTTCGCACCTAATTTGGAAATTTCCAGACATCAAAGCGCCTACGTGAAGTGCAATTATTAGTGATTTAATTCCATGGAAACCAAGTTTACGTGACATTTGAAATTTCAGGTGATGACTGTTACATCTATGGATACCTATCACGTGCACAGAGACATTGTTGAACAATCCATTCAACCAGCTTTACTCCAGTTTCAATTTTAGTTAAAATGTTAGTTACTTTGGGCTCAATTTTGGCCAGGAGTTGCTTCATTTTTTTTGGAGTAACTTGGTTTTCCTGGTGTATCTTAAAAATCCCCATTTTTCCCCAATCAATTTGCACCAGCGTAACTGAGTTAGTTACGATTTTTTTAGGGTTTTTTTCTCAAAAGGGGGAGCCACCAGCCACTTACGCCAGTTCTTCCCATTTAGGCAATTTTGGCCAGCTAATAGTTACTCCATTTATACATAGGCCAGTGTATGTGGCCACTTCAGAAAACCCTTGCGGAGATTTAAAGAAATCGTCGCAGGTAGATATATCGGAGGCCATTCGGCCTGGGATGGGGTGGGAAGGGAAGCGGAGAGGACCTGTACCTAAACCACCAAGTCTTACAAACCACCAAACCTTGCAAACAAAAAGTTCTAAGAATTCAAGAAGAAATAAAAAATTGAAGTAAGTCCTACTTTCATCTTCAAACTTGGCCCGGGAAGGCAGTGGGCTAGCTGGTGCGGGAGGCCACTCGGCCAGGGCTAGGGGCGGTACAACGCATCGGTCACTCGACCTGGGCTAGGGGTGGGAGCAATGGAACTGGCCGGCATCGGGGCCCACAGAGCGGCTGCAGCAAGCATATCAACGGAGAGGTTGCAACAGGCAAACAGAGAGGCTGGGGGCGAGGAGCGATTGAATTGGCCGGCATCGGGGTTCAACGAAGAGGCTGCAGCAATCAAATCAACAGAGAGGCTGGGGGTGGGGGGGGGGGGGGGAGGGAGGGAGGAAGGGAGCTGGCAAGCATCGGGGGCCACAGAGAGGGAGAGGCTGCAATTCAACTGAGAGGCTGGGGTGCGGGATGGGGGGAGAGGTCACAAGACTCAAGGGGGAGGAGGAGAGAGGAGAGAAAGGTCACAAGACTCAAGGGGGGGAGGAGGCGGGAGAGAGAGGTCACAAGACTCAAGCTGGGGGAGGGGGAGAGGAGAGAACAAAAGATCTTTGGTTGTGGTCCATCCATACTGACCTTGGGGGGAGAGAGAATGAGAGCGAGAACTGCAAACCTGTGCTGCCTGCTTTCCTGCCATTTTGACCTTCTTTGAAAGTTTAACTTTAAGTATGAGGGCAATACTGACAATGCCATACTTCCTAATAGTTCTTGCTATTGAGGGAGTGCGGCGAAGGTTCACCAGACTGATTCCTGGGAGGGCGGGACTGACATATGAGGAGAAACTGGATCGACTGGGCCTGTATTCACTGGAGTTTAGAAGGATGAGAGGGGATCTCATAGAAACATATAAAATTCTGACGGGACTGGACAGGTTAGATGCAGGAATAATGTTCCCGATGTTGGGGAAGTCCAGAACCAGGGGACATAACCTAAGGATAAGGGGGAAGCCATTTAGGACTGAGATGAGGAGAAACTTCTTCACTCAGAGAGTTGTTAACCTGTGGAATTCTCTACCGCAGCGGGTTGTTGATGCCAGTTCATTGGATATATTCAAGAGGGAGTTACATATGGCCCTTACGGCTAAAGGGATCAAGGGGTATGGAGTGAAAGCAGGAAAGGGGTACTGAGGTGAATGATCAGCCATGATCTTATTGAATGGTGGTGCAGACTCGAAGGGCCGAATGGCATACTCCTGCACCAATTTTCTATGTGTCTATGTTTCTATGTTTTGAAAGCATTCTGCATCATTATGCTACGTAGGAGACAATTGATTAGAGCTCATCACATCAGGAACATCAGAGCTCGTAGGCTGCTGGGCAGGAGGCCTTACCCACCCCGGGTATATCGAGACAGGCGTTCGTACCTGCACCTGAGTGATGCAGAATGTGTCAGAAGGCTGCGTTTCCTCAGAGAAGTTGTCCGTGAGATCTGTGAGTTGCTGAGACCAGACCTACAGCCGAGAAGTGGCAGGTGGACTGCTTTGTCAGTAAAAGTGAAGGTTACTGCTGCACTTTCAATCTATGCCTCCAGATCATTTCAAGCTACAACTGGAAATGTGTGCGCCACCTCTCAACATGCAACACATGTCTCCAATCGCCAGGTCACAGCTGCGCTGTATGCGCGGAGGAATGACTTCATCAAGTTCCCCCTGACCACCCAAGCAATCATGTGGGGTTCTCAAGGATTGCTGGTTTTCCAAAGGTACAGAGCTGCATAGATTGTACCCACATCGCCTTGCGAGCACCTTTGGAGAATGCCATGCTGTTCAGGAATAGAAAAGGCTTCCACTCTATTAATGTGCAGCTCGTGTGTGACAACATGCATTGCATCATGTTAGTTGATGCAAGATACCCTGGCAGCACCATGATGCGTTCATCCTACGCGACAGCGTTATATCTGCCATGTTTGAGCAGCAACCAGAAGGTCAGAGCTGGCTACTGGGAGACAAAGGGTATGACCTCGCCACCTGGCGCATGAGAAGGTTCACTAGGTTGATTCCGGGGATGAGGGGGTTGACTTATGAGGAAAAGTTGAGTAGGTTGGGCCTCTACTCATTGGAATTCAGAAGAATGAGAGGTGATCTATCGAAACGTATAAGATTATGAGGGGGCTTGACAAAGTGGATTCAGAGAGGATGTTTCCACTGATGGGGAGACTAGAACTAGAGGGCATGATCTTAGAATAAGGGGCCGCCCATTTAAAACAGAGATGAGGAGGAATTTCTTCTCTCAAAGGGTTGTAATTCTGTGGAATTCGCTGCCTCAGAGAGCTGTGGAAGCTGGGTCATTGACTAAATTTAAGACAGAAATAGACAGTTTCTTAAACGATAAGGGGATAAGGGGTTATGGGGAGCAGGCGAGGAAGTGGAGCTGAGTCCATGATAAGATCAGCCATGGTCTTATTGAATGGCGGAGCAGGCTCGAGGGGCCGCATGGCCTACTCCTGTTCCTATTTCTTATGTTCTTATGACGCCCCTATGCATAACCTGGACAGAAACTGACCATCAATATAACATGTCGCACATTACGACATGCAGTATCATAGAGAAGACCATTGGCATCTTGAAACAGTGTTTCCGATGCCTGGACTATTGCGGAGTCTACTTGCAATACTCCCCTGAGATTGTCGGTCAGTTCACTGTTGTGTGCTGCGTGCTGCATAACTTAGCCATCATGAGGCAGCAGTACCTGGTAGTGGAAGAAGACCCATCTGCAGTGAGAGTGGCTGATGATAATGATTTGGAAGATACAGGTGACGAGCAGGAGGAGGTGGTAGAGGAGGGGGATGACGAGGATGAGGAAACCATGCAAGTGCCTGAGGCCGGAGCACGACGTCGGAGGAGGGCGGGCCATCGTGCTCCTTTACCGATTGCTTGAGCCTTGCGCCAGCAGCTCATCCGTGAACACTTTACTGATGCCTGAGGGCTCAGCGGTAACTATTCCACATGGACATGTTTATGTTTTGGAGCTGTTCCGTAATGTTGTGCTGTGCTCTTACATTTGGCTGTTACTGTTGGCAGCAGAATGGATTCTGAGTGACACTTCACGTGGATAGGGCCCATGTGACTCACTGCAGTATTTTACAGTTTATTAGCTTCACTTTTGATTGCATGTGAAGCAAGATTGACTCAGCTCTCTGGCTATATATTTTTGACATGGTTTGCAGTATTTGTGGCTTATCCCTTAATTCCAGTGTCTTCCTTTTGCTATCCTTTCTAATGTTTGTGGTTGCACACCAGACGGAGCTAACTGGTGACTCAGCTACTGTGGAGCACACACCTTTTTCAGCAGTCGATACACAGAGGAAAATCTTATTAGTTAAATTATACCAAGGAAAGAAAAACTTAACAAATTCTGAGTCTAAATTATGAAGGAATTACTCTAATGTTTGTTGTGTAACTGTCTGAGTGTCTGAGCCCTTTAACATAACAGATCTAAACACTGATATGCAGCAGATGGAGTAAAGACAAGTGGACTGTTGGCCCAGGCTTTTTAGAGGTTATGTGCCAAGCTCGGCTTGTCTTCATCTGGTTGTCGGCTGTAAAACACATGTTGATGTGGTGTTGGTATCTGCTTAAAGGGTTACAGTCTTGGCATTCCCTTTCTGTGTTGGAACGTCTGAGACTGAGACTCAAGTGCAAGTTGTTGTCATTATCAGATTGAGGAGCAGGGGAAAATCCGGTCCATTAAATTATTCCATGCAAGGGTTAAAAGAAAAATTGAAAATATTTCCAACTGAGAGGGTGCACAGAAAAGCAGTTCACGAGTCCGTTCCATTGCTGGTCTTGAATTGGCAGCAAGAATTTGCATGAGTTTGCCCTCTTGTTTGTGGGGAAGGTACTTTATCTATCCTTGGTCCTTCACCTGACAGTACAGCAAAGGCTAGACAGTCGTGATATGGGGGTGAACATGAGAACCACCCTGTGCTTTTCCACTCTTTGAAAACCTGTGTCTGGAACATAATCTATTGATATCATTTAAAATAAGGTAAAGAACAGTTTCATCTGAAAATGGTAAACAATTACTTACAAATGGCATCAGAAGAATTTATATTAACTGTTGGTTAATATAAATTCATGCACACTGCGCCATATATAATATATGCTCACTTGTGCCATGAGATCACTGGACTGTGTTCATAAGTGGGAACTCTGATTGATATTTTTTACCTTGTCCCTGTTCCAGAGATATTGACAGACCAGGAAAATGCCAGATTACTTCCTGCCCTATGCATGATTGTAGTGTCCCAGTACCACCATGGCAGAGATCAGCTAACTTATCACAGGGCAGGAATTGACTTGAGATCTTGATCTAAATAGCTCAGCACTGCATCTCATGATGCATTTACCTGCTGAGGCACCTAGGCAACATTTCTTCTTCTTAGGCAGTCCCTCGAAATCGAGGATGACTTGCTTCCACGCTAAAGATGAGTTCTCATGTGACTAATGAGTCCTATGCGGGACCTACTGTCTCTGTCACAGGTGGGGCATATGGTGGTTGAAGCAACGGGTGGGTGGGGTGCTTGAGATGTCGTGCGCTCCTTCCGCTGTTTATATTTGGTTTCAGCTTGTTCTCAGCGTAGAGGCTCGAGGTGTTTGGCACCTTCCCAGATGTTTTCCCTCCACTTAGTGCGGTCTTGGGCCAGGCATTCCAAGTCGACGGTGGGGAAGTTGCATTTTTTCGAGGCTTTGAGGGTGTCCTTGAAGCGTTTCCTCAGCCCACTTGGGGCTCGCTTGCTGTGTTGGAGCTCCGAGTAGAGCGCTGGTTTTGGGTATCTGGTATCGGGCATGCCGACAACGTGGCCTGCCCAACGGAGCTGGTCGAGCGTGGTCAGTGCTTTGATGCTGGGGATGTTGGCCTGAGCGAGAATGCTGACATTGGGGCACCTATCCTGCCAATGGATTTGTAGGATTTTGCGGAGGCAGTGTTGGTGGTACTTCTTCAGTGCTTTGAGGTGCCTGCTGTACATAGTCCATGCCTCTGAAGCATATAGTAGGGCAGGAATCACTACTGCTCTGTAGACCATGAGCTTGGTGCCGGGTTTGAGGTCCTGGTCTTCAAACACTCTCTTCCTCAGGAGACCAAAGGCTGCACTGGTATACTGAAGGCAGTGTTGGACTTCATCATCGACATCAGCCCTTGTTGATAGTAGGCTCCTGAGGTATGGAAAATGGTCTACGTTATCCAAGGCCTCGTCATGGATTTTGATAATCGGGGGGCAATGCTCTGTGGCGGCGGCAGGTTGGTAGAGCACCTTTGTCTTATGGATGTTTAACGTAAGACCCATGCTCTCATATGCTTCGGTGAAGGCTTGGAGTCTGCCCTCTGAGTGTGCGCAGACGCAGGCGTCGTCTGCGTAATGTAATTCAATGGCAGACGATGGGGCAACATTAGATCGGGCCTGGAGGCAGCGGAGGTTGAACAGGTTCAGTTTGTTTTGTAGGGAGCTTACTAAGGGTGAGATGAAACATTGCAACAAGGAAGATCGAGAAGAGTGCTGGTGCAATGATACTGCCTTGCTTGACCCTGGTCCGAACGTGAAATGGGTCTGTGGTGGATCCGTTGGTCAGGATCACACTTGCATGTCGTCGTGAAGCAGGCGAAGGATGGTGACAAACTTTTGGGGGCATCCAAATTTGAGGAGGACACTCCATAATCCCTCACGGTTGGCAGTGTTGAAGACGTTTGTGAGGTTAAAGAAGGCCATGTACAGGGGTTGGTGCATTCTCTGCATTTCTCTTGGATTTGCTTTGCGGTGAAGATCATGTTCATTGGGCCCCTTAGTGGGTGGAATCCACATTGCTACTCTGGGAGGAGTTCCTCAGCCACTGGGAGAAGACGATTGAGGAGGATTCTTAGGATGACTTTCCCTGTGGCAGACAGCAGGGAAACTCCTCTGTAGTTACTGCAATCGGAATGTCGTCTTTCTTGAAGATGGTCACGTGTCTCTGAAATTTCCTGGCGTGCTCTCCTCCCTCCAGTTGAGAGAATGAGGTTGTGTAGTCATACCAAAAGTATTTCTCTGCCATGTTTTAGTGCTTTGGCAGGATTCCATCTGCTCCTGAGGCTTTGTTGTTTTTCAGTTGTCGGATGGCCTTTTCTATCTTGTGCCAGGCTGGGGTTGTGCTGAGATGGTGGCGGGTAGTACTGTGGGATAGAGTCGAGGACACTCACGTCGAAGACAGAGTCTCGGCTGAGGAGGTCTTCGAAGTGCTCCTTCCAGCGTGCACTGACTGACTCTTTGTCCTTGATGAGTAGCTCTCCGTTCTTAGCCAGGTTTGGGTGCTTGGGCCGCAGGTGGTCTTGACTGCGCTGAAGAATCCACACATGTCGTGGTTGTCGGCTAGTTGCTGGATCTGCTGCACTTTCTCCACCTACCTTCTGTTCTTAAGGTCGCGAGTTTTTTGTTGGACCTCGGCCTTCAGACGTCTGTAGAGCTGCTTTCTTGCTCTCGAGTTGTGTTTATGTAACTAATGTATGTAACTAATGGGCCTATGTTTCCTTTGCTTCCAACTTGCATCTGAGGACAATTGCCATATTCCCCATGATATTAGAAGCAATTTAGACATGCATAGTGGGGCCGAAATTGCCCCTCTCCTTAAGACCTGTTACCACCGCAAATTGGCATCCATGCTGCGGAGTGAAGTGGCCGCTGACTTTTCGTGGAATGGCCGCTGATCGCCCAGTTGCCCTTCCGAGGTTTTCTGATCCCTCCTACCACTCCGCTGCTGCCGATCCATCTTAACTGTGTCATCACCGTGCGCACTGCCGATCTACCGCCCCGACGGTGACATTCCCCTCTGAAAATCTTCGGCCCGCCCGGCGGTGCCAAAACCTGTTTCTTCCCGGTGGTCCAGTGAGACCGTGGCATTCTGCAGTGGCGGTGAGACTTCCTTTAAAAGGGAGGATGCACTCCCGCTGCCGCCATGTTTTTTTCTTTGTCGGCCGACTGCCATGTCGGCCCGACAATTATGCCCCCGGGCTCGGCTGGGCCGCCAACAGGCAGCCTGGCATCCCATCTTGGCTGAAACCCTCCCTGGTGGCCTAGTGGGCCGACGTTTTAAAATCATGAAGGCTCTCCCCTTTAAGTGAAGGGGAGAGCCGTGGTGACGCAGCGCCGTGATGACGTGATCGCGGCGGTCACTCCGCACCGCCCCCAACTTCCCCCCCCTCAGGTGTTGCCACTGCCGCGTCTCCGCTCCTCTCGTGTAGTCACCGCCCCCATTAAGAGCGACTTTCGGATCTGAATTTTTAGAAAAACAACAAAGAGCAGAATTTCGCTCAAGAGGCGGCCTCAACCACAGCTGCGATAAAAACCATTGTAATGGGGTGCGTGCATCCTGTTTCGGGCGGAGTGCAATTTCTACCAAAGTCTGTTTTCTGCAGTAGTGCTTGTGATTGCGTTCTAAAAGGTTGCACATATTAACTATTATGAAGTAAAATAAACAATAATTCTAGTTTCTTTGGAATGTAAAAAAATGTAGTGATAAAATTGGTTGTCTCCATATTCCTGTACTTTTGAGAATAGGATTGTAATCAACATTTAAAAATGATGTGAGAATAAAATAAACATTTAGTTTTATGCTGAGCTGAATGCAATCTGATAATGTCTACATTAGTGGTACCTTCTGGACATAAACTATCCAGGATAGTTAGGGGCAAGTGTCAAAGGTGAACCCTCTAAGGACTAATCCATCCCAATGCCAAATGTCAACCTTCTGCACAGCAGTGAGGAAGGAGGGAATTTCATTGTGGATGCAGCTGCTTTGTAAAAGGTAGTGCCAAGTGCAAATGCAATTTGACCCCTTACACTCGGTGGCAAATTTTGTACATTGTTTTGCAAATAGGCAAACTAATTGCAACACAACCCCTTTAAAACCCAAATTGGCTGCAAATTGGTTGTCAACTGAAACGTGAAGTGGAAATGGTCATTGTGAGCTGTATTATTACTGATGTACATCTATAGCTACCTGGAACCTATTGGCTTCTTATTTTCTCACAATTCTAAGTGCACTTGGACTGCAACGGTGGTGAAATGGTAAATGGATGGGGGTCACAATGCGCTTAAGTTGCACCATCACCGTTTGGAACAGGCTTTGATGGACAAGCAGGCTTTTTCCTTTCTGTCGTTTTCACATGTTTGTATGACCCCATGTCCGTAGATGATGACGCCAAGGAGCAGCATGTAGATGAGGAAGAGGAGGAGGACAAGCATATTTTCTTTGGGAGTCACAAGGTAATGGTACAGGGACGGAAAGAGGAGCCATTGCTGGAGATGCTTTAACTGCGATTAGATAGGTAAGAGTAGGACCAAGCAAGGCAAGTCCATTGAGCTGGACAATGGAGGGATATGTTACATAGAAACATAGAAAATAGGTGCAGGAGCAGGCCATTCGGCCCTTCGAGCCTGGCTGATCATGCATCCTTCGTACCCCACCCTAGCCTTCTCTCTATACCCCCTGACCCCTTTAGCCGTAAGGGCCACATCTAACTCCCTTTTGAATATGTCCAATGAACTGGACTCAACAACTTTCTGTGGCAGAGAATTCCACAGGTTCACAACTCTCTGGGTGAAAAAGTTTGTCCTCATCTCAGTCCTATACGGCTTACCCCTTATCCTTAGACTATGTCCCCTGATTCTGGACTTCCCCAATACCGGGAACATTCTTCCTGCATCTAACCTGTCCAGTCCCGTCAGAATGTTAGAAGAGAATGGTGCAGTTGAATGTATTAAAGTCAGCCCAGACATAGAGGAGAGAGCAAGGAGGAATAATGTACCACAATCATAGTCTCAGAGAATGTAATTTATGACTTTGATTACTGTTTCTGTGCTGTGGCCCAGGTGGAAACCTGATTGGGGAGATTCAAGGAGGAAGTTTCAGGAATGGTGGACATGATTTAAGAGGCAACAGCATATTCAAAGACTTTGGAGATGGAAGTGAAGTTGGAGATGGGCAGTAGTTTGCTAGGACAGTGGCGTCAAAAGGTTTTTTGGTGGAGCGGGAGGCTGATGACAGATTTTTGAAACACAGGGGTACAGTACATGAGGAGATGGAACCATTTGCAATGTCAGCTAGCATTGGGACCAGGACCCAAAGTTGGGTAGTCAGCGGTTTAGTGGGAATGGAGTCATGGGAGCATGAACAAGATGAACTTGGAGAGTGCATGCAGGAATTTGGGACAGAAACTAGATAGAGACACAAGTTCTTGATAGGGCTGGAGAGAGATTTGGCTTGGCGAGCAAGAGGAAGCAGCAGAGGCAGCTGAACAGATGGTCTCAATCTTGAGGTCCATGAGCTCCTTGCACTTGTTATTGGAAGTGAGGGTGGAAGGGGCAGGGGAGAAAAATTTAGGGAGATGGTTGGTAGTGGGGAAAGGCAGCTGGGGGTTATCTTTCCTCTTCAGGATGATCCTGGAGTAGTGGATGTTTTTGGCAGAGGAGAACGAGGCTCTATAGAGCTTGATGTGATCCTGTCAGACCTGATGTTGGATTACTAAACCATTTGTGCTCCAGTTGCACTCAAATCTGTGGCCCATGGACTTGAGAGAGTGAAGTTCGGGGCCATACCTGGGGTAAATATGATAGTAATTTATGGAAAATCCAGAAAATTATTTTAAATTAAATTGTGAACGCAGGACATTCAAACTCGTTGAAGGCAAATTTAGGTCTGACATCAGGAAATGATTCACCCAGAAAGGACTCCGAGATAGACTAGTGGAGGTGAAAACCCTCAAATTATTTAAGAACCAGATGGACATTGAATTGGTGGAACACTAGGATCATTCTTGATGGATGAGCTCAGCATGTAATTCCTCATCCATTGAAGATAAATGTCATCCTCGTCCTACAGCGGGAGAGAAAGCAAAAAAGAAGTAGAAAGGAATCAAAAGGTGACGTCACAGCCAATGGGGTAAGTGATTGGCTGGTGATTGGTGAGTAGCTTTTCTTTTTATTTTTATATCAGTAAATAAACTGTAACATTGTTATTACCTATCTAAGGGTTAAGGCATGGCAGGAGAGATCGGTCACGTGATATGCTCCTCCTGTGCCATGTGGGAACTCAGGGACGCTTCCGGTGTCCCTGACGACTATATGTGTAAGAAGTGTATCCGCCTCCATCTCCTGATGGACCGCGTTGCGGAATTGGAGCTGAGGGTGGATTCACTCTGGAGCATCCACTATGCTGAGAATGACATAAGTGGCACGTGTAGTGAGTTGGTCTTACCGCATGAGAAGGATCCACAGCCAGCTAGGGAATCGAAGATCAGCAGGAAGAGTAGTACAAAGAAGGTAGTGCAGGGGTCCCCTGTGGTCATCCCCCTGCAAAACAGATACACTGTTTTGAGTGCTGTTGAGGGAGATGACTTATTAGGGGAGAGCAACAGCAGCCAAGTTCATGGCACCGTGGCTGGCTCTGTTGTACAGGAGGGCATAAAAAAGAGTGGGAGAGCGATAGTGATAGGGGATTCAATCATAAGGGGAATAGATAGGCGTTTCTGCGGCCGCAATCGAGACTCCAGGATGGTATGTTGCCTCCCTGGTGCAAGGGTCAAGGATGTCTCCGAGCGAGTGCAGGACATTCTGAAAAGGGAGGGAGAACAGCCAGTTGTCGTGGTGCACATTGGTACCAACGATATAGGTAAAAAAAGAGATAAGGTCCTACGAGACGAATTTAAGGAGCTAGGAGTTAAATTAAAAAGTAGGAACTCAAAAATAGTAATCTCGGGATTGCTACCAGTGCCACGTGCTAGTCAGAGTAGGAATCGCAGGATAGCACAGATGAATACGTGGCTTGAGCAGTGGTGCAGCAGGGAGGGATTCAAATTCGTGGGGCATTGGAACAGGTTCTGGGGGAGGTGGGACCAGTCCAAACCGGACGGTCTGCACTTGGGCAGGAACGGAACCAATGTCCTAGGGGGAGTGTTTGCTAGTGCTGTTGGTGAGGAGTTAAACTAATATGGCAGGGGGATGGGAACCAATACAGGGAGACAGAGAGAAACAAAAAGGAGACAAAAACAAAAGACAGAAAAGAGATGAGTAAAAGTGGAGGGCAGAGAAACCAAAGGCAAGAAACAAAAAGGACCACTGAATATAAAAGGGCTGCAGGGGGGGTAAAAACTAAAAATCATGGTTTAAAAACTAGGATGAAAACACTCTACCTAAATGCACGCAGCATTCGAAATAAAATAAATGAGTTGACGGCACAAATCATTACAAATGGGTATGATTTGGTGGCCATTACAGAGACATGGTTGCAAGGTGGCCAGGACTGGGAAGTAAACGTACAGGGGTATCTGATGATTCGGAAAGATAGGCAGGAAGGGAAGGGAGGTGGGGTAGCTCTGTTAATAAGGGATGATATCAGGGCAGTTATGAGGGATGATATTGGCTCCAATGAACAAAATGTTGAATCATTGTGGGTGGAGATTAGAGATAGTAAGGGGAAAAAGTCACTGGTCAGCGTAGTTTATAGGCCCCCAAATAATAACTTCATGGTGGGGCGGGCAATAATAAAGGGAATAATGGAGGCATGTGAAAAAGGTATGGCAGTAGTGATGGGGGATTTTAACCTACATATCGATTGGTCAAATCAAATCGCAGGGAGTAGCCTGGAGGAGGAATTCATAGAATGCATACGGGATTGTTTCTTAGAACAGTATATAACAGAGCCTACAAGGGAGCAAGCCATTTTGGATCTGGTCCTGTGTAACGAGACAGGAAAAATAAACGATCTCCTCGCAAAAGATCCTCTCGGAATGAGTGATCACAATATGGTTGAATTTGTAATACAGATTGAGGATGAGGAAGTTGTGTCAGAAATGAGAGTACTATGCTTAAACAAAGGGGACTACAGTGGGATGAGGGCATAGTTGGCTAAAGTAGACTGGAAACAAGGACTAAACGGTGGCACAATTGAGGAACAGTGGAGGACTTTTAAGGAGCTCTTTCATAATGCGCAACAAAAATATATTCCAGTGAAAAAGAAGGGCGGCAAGAGAAGAGATAACCAGCCGTGGATAACCAAGGAAATAAAGGAAAGTATCAAATCAAAGACCAATGCGTGTAAGGTGGCCAAGGTTAGTGGGAAACTAGAGGATTGGGAAGATTTTAAGCAACAGCAAAGAATGACTAAAAAAGCAATAAAGAAAGGGAAGATAGATTACGAAGGTAAACTTGCGCAAAACATAAAAACAGATAGTAAAAGCTTTTACAGATATATAAAACGGAAAAGAGTGACTAAAGTAAATGTTGGTCTCTTAGAAGATGAAAAGGGGGATTTAATAATGGGAAATGTGGAAATGGCTGAGACCTGAAACAATTATTTTGCTTCCGTCTTCACCGTGTAAGACACAAAAACCATGCCAAAAATTGCTGGTCATAGGAATGTGGGAAGGGAGGACCTTGAGATGATCACTATCACTAGGGAGGTAGTGTTGGACAGACTAATGGGATTGAAGGTAGACAAGTCCCCTGGTCCTGATGAAATGCATCCCAGGGTATTAAAAGAGATGGCGGAAGTTATAGCAGATGCATTTGTTATAATCTACCAAAATTCTCTGGACTCTGGGGAGGTACCAGCGGATTGGAGAGCAGCTAATGTAACGTCTCTGTTTAAAAAAGGGGGCAGGCAAAAGGCAGGTAACTATAGGCCGGTTAGTTTAACATCTGTAGTGGGGAAAATGCTTGAAACTATCATTAAGGAAGAAATAGCGGGACATCTGGATAGGAATAGTGCAATCAAGCAGACGCAGCATGGATTCATGAAAGGGAAATCATGTTTAACTAACTTACTGGAATTCTTTGAGGATATAACGAGCATGGTGGATAGAGGTGTACCAATGGATGTGGTGTATTTAGATTTCCAAAAGGCATTCGATAAGGTGCCACACAAAAGGTTACTGCAGAAGATAAACGTACGCGGAGTCAGAGAAAATGTATTAGCATGGATAGAGAATTGGCTGGCGAACAGAAAGCAGAGAGTCGGGATAAATGGGTCCTTTTCCGGTTGGAAATCAGTGGTTAGTGGTGTGCCACAGGGATCAGTGCTGGGACCACAACTGTTTACAATATACATAGATGACCTAGAGGAGGGGACAGAGTGTAGTGCAACAAAATTTGCAGATGACACTAAGATTAATGGGAAAGCGGGTTGTGTAGAGGACTCAGAGATGCTAAAAGGAGATTTGGATAGGTTAAGCAAATGGGCTAAGGTTTGGCAGATGGAATACAATGTCGGAAAGTGTGAGGTCATCCACCTTGGGAAAAAAAACAGTAAAAGGGAATATTATTTGAATGGGGAGAAATTACAACATGCTGTGGTGCAGAGGGACCTGGGGGTCCTTGTGCATGAATCCCAAAAGGTTAGTTTGCAGGTGCAGCAGGTAATCAGGAAGGCGAATAGAATGTTGGCCTTCATTGCGAAAGGGATGGAATACAAAAGCAGGGAGGTCTTGCTGCAACTGTATAAGGTATTGGTAAGGCTGCACCTGGAATACTGCGTGCAGTTTTGGTCACCTTACTTAAGGAAGGATATACTAGATTTGGAAGGGGTATAGAGACGATTCACTGGGCTGATTCGAGAAATGAGGGGGTTAACTTATGATGATAGATTGAGTAGATTGGGTCTTTACTCCTTGGAGTTCAGAAGGATGAGGGGTGATCTTATAGAAACATTTAAAATCATGAAAGGGATAGACAAGATAGAGGCAGAGAGGTTGATTCCATTGGTGGGGGAGACTAGAACTAGGGGGCACAGCCTCAAAATACGGAGGAGCCAATTTAAAACCGAGTTGAGAAAGAATTTCTTCTCCCAGAGGGTTGTGAATCTGTGGAATTCTCTGCCCAAGGAAGCAGTTGAGGCTGGCTCATTGAATGTTTTCAAGTCAAAGATAGATAGATTTTTAAGCAATAAGGGAATTAAGGGTTACGGGGAGAGGGCGGGTAAGTGGAGCTGAGTCCACAACCAGATCAGCCATGATCTTGTTGAATGGCGGAGCAGGCTCGAGGGGCTAGATGGCCTACTCCTGTTCCTAATTCTTATGTTCTTATGTTCTTATTTAATTTATTGCACCAACTGTACGGAATTCCTTTTAATATCGTTGGGTAAAGGTTTGTGTCAGGCAGCTCAGTCTTCATTCGAAGGATGACTGTAGAATTAATCTTCTTCACTACATTTTCCGTAGACTTGGTTGTCAACAACCATGCCTGCAAACCAGAATATATTCAGAACCGATTATGTTGTGGTTATTGTAAGTCCTGAGTCAGCTGAGGTCAGCCCCCTGATGAGTTTTTCATACGTTGTCACTAATTTTCCAGTTATCAAGAATTTGTTATGAGGTTGTAAAATCTACCACTATTAAGAAAGACTGATCAGTAAAATAAAGTGCTGAACTGTAATCTTCAGCTGTTAAATGAGTATCAGATCCAAGAAATGATCGAGGGAACGATTAACATGATTCAGTCTTGTGAAATATATTCTTGATTAAATGTGGTTATAATTTCAAGCAAAACAAATGTGCTTTTAATTAACAAATACAATACAGATTGTGCAGTAATGCTGTTAAGGGTTTCAAGTAATTATTTGTAAATGACACTGCACTGAAGTGACCTACTGCTCAAGGTTCTGTTCATAAAACCTTTAGTCGTACAGTGGTTTATCTATGGATGCGGAGATAATAGACGTAATCCATTAACAATGGCCTGAGGTGGGACATGGGAGGGAAACGAGCCCTTTGTAAAACTGCTCAAATCGGCACAATTTTAAACATTTCCCAATCAGTTTTTGCTTATGAAAGAAAGAACTTGTATTTATAAAGTGCCTTTCACAACCTCAGGCCATCCTAAAGAGCTTTAAATCCACTGAAATACTTTTGAAATGTAGTCACTGTTGTAATGTATGGAAAGGCAGCAGCCAAGTTATGCACAGCAAGGTCCCACAAACAGCAATGAGATAAATGATCTGATGATCTGTTTTAGCGATGTTGGTTGAAGGATAAATATTAGCCAGGATACCGGGAGAACTCCCCTGCTCTTCTATGAAATAGTGCCATGAGATCTTTTTGTTTTAAAGAGTGGATGGAAGTGGGTAGCAG
Source organism: Pristiophorus japonicus (assembly GCF_044704955.1). Classification (NCBI taxonomy): domain Eukaryota; kingdom Metazoa; phylum Chordata; class Chondrichthyes; family Pristiophoridae; genus Pristiophorus; species Pristiophorus japonicus. Next base: position 140,998,678 of record NC_091986.1, read on the forward strand.
TGTCCCACAGGGTTCTGTTCTGGGACCGCTTCTTTTCACTACATGAACTGGCTAGAGGGACTGATAATCAAATTTGCATACATAACTAACACAGGAGGCACAGCAAATAACTGAGCAAATAATGCAAGGTGGTACTTTTGGTTAAAAAAGTGTGAGTAATAATTATACTTTGAATGGGGTTAAGCTAGATGATGTGAAAGAGCAGAGGGATTTGCAGGTATAGGTTTCCAAGAGCTTAAAAGCAACATCTCAAGTGGATAAGGCCATAAAAAACTAATTGAATGCTGGGTTTATAGAAAGATATATAGGAGGTGAAATTCGATAGCACTAAAAAAACGGGCACAGGCACCATAATATGCCTGCACCTGTTCAGTTTAGTGCTGTCTGCTAATTAACATGATGGGAGCACGGAATATGCTACTGACTGGCTGCGCACTCAGCAGGTGGCCAAAGTTCGCATCGCTGGAGCAAGGATAGCTTTACTTAGCTTGACCAAGAAGAGGGAGAGGTGAAAGAAGAAGAAGAAGAAACGGCATCACTCGATTTCACCCTCCCAGCTCCTCAAGGTCGTCCTGCAAGGCCATCTGCAGTGTCCCCCACTGAAAGTCAGCAACCTTCCACCATGTGGCAGCCACTGTGGTAGCACTTCGTAACATCACAAGGATAGACAAAGGCACACACAAGACAGTCACTAAGAGAATGCACAAGGGAGATGAGTTGATTTTTTTGTAGTAACATTGGATGCATATATATATAAAGCTGGATTGGAAGGATTGCTTCGTGGTGGCATTTATTTCAGCATTGTGGGCAAGATGACGCTGTGATGGTCAGTAACAGAAGGAAGGTAAGGTCTGGGACAAATGTTGAAAGAGGAATTGGGGTTGTGCTCACTGGTACCGCAGGCGGATGATACGATCATGGCTATCCCGGCCAGAAAGGGGCTGTCTGGGTTGTCTCCTTCCTTCCACTTCATCCTCATCTGCTTCTTCCTCCCTCTGCGAGCGGTTTGTCCCCTTTGCTGCCTCTGCTCCATCTCCATGTGATGCTGCAGCTCAAGGGGGGGTTACAACTCAAGCCCTCAGGACTGGGAGCAATTGGTCTTCTCGGAGGCCTTCCTTTAAGGGCCAAAGCCTTGCAAATGTCCAGCAGCACTCCCTGCATACTAACAACTTTTTTAACGTATTGCACCAAGTCACTACTGCAACAAAATGTTAAAAAAAATCTAAACTTACCTGCAAATTGTGTGTGTCTCTTTAAGAAGCGCTGACAGCAGCTCTGTTGTACTGCTGCACACACGTTCTTCTGTGCGTGGTTTGGAGAGGGCAGTATTAAGAGGGGTGGCGTCGAAAATCACAGATCGTGCATCAGTGCAGGTGTTGAACACCGATTGATGTCGCGATCTGGATCATTTAAATATGTGTGATGAACACAGGCAACAGCAGCACTGCTGACCTGCCGGAAGCAGGCTAAAGCGAGGCAACCACCATTTTCTCTGCAAAAGCGGCCTTAACAGTCGGCGCCAATAGTCACATTTTCACAGCCATAGAAGATAAAAGGTATGGAATATAAAGTAGTGAAATTGACCATGTTAACTTTTAGCAATAGCTTAGGTGGGTGATTGAAGGAACGGAAAGAGGGTGGACACATGGGTCTAAAATAAAATGAAAACACAACACTGGTAAAGCTAGTTTGATTTGTTTGCAGAGAAGATTCAGTGTGCACACCATTTCTTTGACCCTTTAAATGATTTATTAAGCACATTTTTTTTAAATCCTGCTGCCCCTTGGTGACATCATCCGAAAACACGGCATTAGTTTCCACATGTACGCTGACGACTCCCAGCTCTACCTGTCCACCACTTCTCTCAACCCCTCCATGGTCTCTAAATTGTCAAATTGCTTGTCCGACATCCAGTATTATTCTCCAATTAAATATTGGGAAGACCGAACCCATTGTCTTTGGTCCCCGCCACAAACTGCGTTGCCTAGCCACTGACTCCATCCCTCTCTCTAGCATCTGTCTGAGGCTGAACCAGACTGTTCACAACCTAGGTTTCATATTTGACCCTGACATGAGCTTCTGGCCACATATCCGCAGCATAACTAAAACCGCCTATTTCTACCTCAGTAACATTGGCCATCTCTGCCCCTGCCTCAGCTCATCTGCTGCTGCAACCCTCATCCATGCCTTCCTTACCTCTAGACTTGGCGACTCCAATGCACTCCTGGCTGGCCTCCAACATTCTATCCTAGGTAAAGTTGAGGTCATCCAAAACTCGGCAGCCCGTGTACTAACTCTCACCAAGTTCTGTTCACCCATCACCCCTGTGCTCGCTGACTTGCAATGGCTCCCAGTTAAGCAACACCTTGATTTCAAAATTCTCATCCTTGTTTATAAATCCTTCCATGTCCTCACCCCTCCCTACCTCAGTAATCTCCTTCAGCCTCACAACCCCCCCGAGATGTCTGCGCTACTCAAATTCTGGCCTCTTGAGCATCCCTGATTAAAACTGCTCAAGCATTGGTGGCCATGCCTTCAGCTGCCTGGGCCCTAAGCTCTGGAACTCCCTCCCTAAACCTCTCCACCTCTCTACAGCTCTTTCCTCCTTTAAGATGCTCCTTAAAACCTACCTCTTTGACCAAGCTTTTGGTCATCTGCTGTAATTTCGTCTTATGTGGCTCAGTGTCAAATTTATTTATTTTGTCGCCTTGGGATGTTTTACTACGTTAAAGGCGCTGTATAAGTACAAGTTGTTGTTGTAAAAATTCTCCAGCAATCAGCATACTGCATAAGGATTTATTTTTAGTGAGTTTCTGTGTGTTGCTTTAGAGTTGGTTCATCAGCTGAGATTGAAGCCACAGCATGCAGCCTGACAGTAGCTGCTGACCACAATGTAAAGTCTGCGTGTGCAGGTATGAATGGGGAGATGTCGCCTGCGGGATTTCACACTGTAAACATACCACAAAGACTGGCAGCTGTTCTAATAAAGATAATTAGCTTTCATTCAAAACACTCCAAGACTACATGATCAATGCTCTTTATCCTTTGAACACAGACTTCAAAGGTGCAGCATCTGACAGATTGTGTTTACACTACATTGGGCAGTCACGGCTGCAGTCGTAAATAGTGCAAAGCGCCACTAATACCAGCTTCCGTTTACACAGAAAGCCCGTCTCCGGTTATTGGCCAAGGACTTGCATCATTCCTGGGATATGTCAGTGTGACTGGTTTCCTCCTTTAGATTACATATAAAATAAATTAACAATACCATATATTCTCCACAATTCATGATCAATGTTTTTTGCAGAAAAAATACTTTTGTTTAAATTGGTTAAAGTTTCAGAATACATGAAGGAGTCACAGAGGCAAAGATATAATTTAATTATATACAGGAATGAAAGCAGCTCAGTTTTGCCACATGCTTAAATCTGTATTAAACTGTTAAACTGTTCGCAATCTTGGTGTCATAGTTGATCCTGAAACGAGCTTGCAAGCACATATCCACAGCATAACGAAGACCGCCTAATTCCGCCTCTGTAACATTGCACATCTCTGCCCTTGCCTCAACTCATCTGCTGCTGAGCCCTCATCCGTGCCTTTGTTACCTCTAGACTTGCCTATTCCAATGCACTCCAAGCTGGCCTCCCACATTCTACCCTACGTAAACAAGAGGTGATCCAAACCTTGGCTGCCTGTGTCCTAACTTGCACCAAGTCCTGCTCACCCATCACCCCTATGCTCGCTGACCTGCATTAGGTCCCGGTTAAACAGCGCCTCAATTTCAAAATTCTCATCCTTATTTTCAAATCCCTCTATGGCTTCGCCCCTCCCTATCTCTGTAATCTCCCTCAGCCCCACAACTCCCCAAGATATCTGTGCTCCTCTAATTCCTCTAATTCTGCCCACTTGAGCATCCCTGATTATAATTACTCAACCATCGGTGTCCGTGCCTTCTATTGCTAAGGCCCCAAGTTCTGAAATTCCCTGCCTAAACCTCTCCTCGTCTCTATCTTTCTTTCCTCCTTCAAGACACTCCTTTAAAATATACCTCCTTGACCTCACCTGCCCTGTTTTACCCTTATGTGGCTCGGTGTCAAACTTTTTATCTCATAATACTCCTGTGAAGTGCCTTGGGACTTATGTTAGAGCACTATAAAAATACAAGTTGTTGTTGTTGTAGTTATATGCCTTTGTAAATGAGGTGTAATTTTGTTTTTTTCTTTGGTCTGTCAGAGTTTCACATTCCTTTTTCAGAACACTTGATACTGCAGTGTTTGAAAGGGTTGGTATTTCCCTCCGCTGTACTTGCTGCATAGTAGTGGTTTCACCTGAAGCTGGAGTTATACTGCATTTAGTGCAAACTATAATTGGCGTGAGATAGCTTCCACTGTTGAACCAAAAGTGGCTGCATAACTGCATTGTGAGATAGCGCAGCTCATTTGCTCGGACTTGCCAGCATTACATGATCTCTGACAACCTGTGCTGTCATTCACAATGGTTGCTGAACAATTGAAAGATTATCAGTACGCTTTTCCTGATGAGTTGGAGAACAAAGGATTCCATCAGTTACCTGTAATTCTAGCTTAAAAAATTCCCATTATCAAAAGAAGAAAGGTATTATTTAAGAACAAATACCTGTTAGTCTCATTTTTGTTCAAAAAAAAAATTGCTGTATCTACATTCTGAAAAAAACAGGGCTCCATTTATTTAAAACGTTCTGTGATCTACCTCACTATCTACCTCTCATTTCTCCTTTAAGTTGCTCCTTCAAACCTACCTCTTTAACCAAGTTTTTGGTCACCTATCCTTATGTGGTTCAGTCTCAAATTTTGTTTGATAACGCTTCTCTGAAGCACATTCGGATGTTTTACTACATTAAAGGCACTATATAAATGCAAGTTGTTGTTGTTGTTGCTTGATCATAAATCACACTCCTAAAATATTCCTTGTATTGATCGCCAATAGGTTTCATTGCAGTCTGAGAAACAGACTGAGGTTTTGCTTCTACACTTTCCAACCCATGATTTTCCAGCCATTAAAGCGAATAGGCGGAAAATCATGTGCTGTTAAATGTGGAAGCAGCAAACCCTGGACACATTCTTTTGTGATTAGAGAGATTAAAAACTTCTGGACTTGAGTATTTTAAAACCAAACCTTGTTAGATTGTGGACATCAGGGCAGACTTAATTCTGTAAATTCTTCAACGTGTCTGCATATTCCTTTTAATCATAAACCAAAAGAAATCAAAGTCTGTCAAGATGACATGCTACTGGGTAGCCTCAGGGTTCAAACAGAAGGAGGACTTGGCTTACAGTTGCAGTAGAAAATGGGACGGGTGGCATTGTGTACTTGTTGCTCCCAACTCTTTTTTACTTAAGCCAAAGGGAAAAAATATTGACGTGGATGACCTCACTCCACTTGAATTTGTGCTTTCTTCCAGCTGATGATACACTAACAATGAAGAAGTTAATTGCTCACATCATGTTAATCTCTTTGTGCTTCTATGTGTAAGGGCACAGGGATCCAATAGAGCTTGGCACGGTCAGAGTTAATCAAGGAGCAAGACTTGATGTGTGACAGGATGCAGGCGGCAGGGTTTTGGATGATCCGGAGTTCATGTAGGGTGCAGTTTGGGAGGCCACCAGTGAACGTATCAGAGAAGTCAATCGTCAACATTTCTGGACTTTGGTGTTTTAAAACCTAAAACCAAACTTGACGAAGGCATGGATGAGGTTCTCAGCACAAACTTTTCAACCCTGGCTAATTACCCTCCACAGTCAACCACTCCCATCCCACCCTAACCCTCCACCAGTGACGGGAGTCATTGTGTACCATAGAGTATTCAATTGTTGGTTTGCTACAGGACTCTGCTCCAAGGCTAATATTGTCATCCAATCTTTCAGATATTGTCCAGAATGGAAAGATATTTTGTGGTTTTATTCCACAAGAAAAGATGAAAAGTTGTACGGCTACAACAAATTAAACATAAAAGCTACACTGTTAAAAGTATAATTTCTATAATATTTTAACACTATACAACTTAGTTATCTGTCTATGAACAGCAACAAAACTGATATTAACCTGTTTTTCTACAAAGGTATCATTTAATTAAGTGAATAGACTTGACAGAATTGCAGAGATCAAATTTCAGGTTCACCTCTAAACAGCCATATTCAGCTAGTTTGCAGCCTGTTCCGAGCACCCCAAAGGGAAGTGTCAGTCTGTCACCATTCCAGCAGTGCAATAAATCAAAGGGGGAACAAAGTTCCATAGGAATTTTTAAAAAGAAGCCACAAAGGAGATGTGTCAGAAATGCTGCTTCTTTGAACTGCAGGACGATGAAAGAAGGGGAAGAATAATGAGAAAATTTCTCCGCAGCCACACTATACAACAGAGAGAGAAAATAATTTTTGGCCATAACAGGAAATATGTAAATCAAACGGTGGTACATAAATATTAACTAATGACACTTTTCATGTCAAAACATCTCAATGCACTTCACACAATGGATTTCTTTCAGTGCAATCAGTGTTTGTTACGTAGATAAACACAGTTTAATGAAGTGATATAGGGTAGAAACATGGAAAACAAATAGGATATTTGTTACAGGAGCATTTTCACCACAGTAAAATATTTACACAAAGGACCTTGACTTTGTGCGACTGTGTAAAGCGGGTGATAGCGAATCAGCAGCCCATTTTACCGCTCATGATTATTATTTCCATTGAGATGTAAAAGGGGCTGCTGACTTGCTATGACCTGTTTTATATGGACCAAGACCGAGCTCTGTCAAGCCCGTATGGTGGTTGGTGTGCAACAGCCACCCCACATTAAAAGAATCCACACACAGGCATCTTCCACCCTTCAATGTGCAGTTTGGGACCTGGAATATCAGGTCCTTCATTGAAATATCTTTTTGGTGGAAGTGGGTCATCCTCGATACGAGGGACTGCCTAATACTATACTACTATGACCTGTTTTATACTATCGTACAAAGTCAAGGTCTACCCCTATGACTTTTTTCCTCAATTTCTCATTATTGCATGACAACCTTGCCTGCCGGTAGCTCACGGTGGAACTTCAGTCCTGATGTTGCCAGTACCAAGAAGACTATGGAGAGAAGGCAGGACATTGGAATTAGATCATCATCATAGGCAGTCCCTCAGAGTCGAGAAAGACTTGCTTCCACTCTTAACATGAGTTCTTAGGTGGCTGTACAGTACAATACGAGAACCACAGTTTCTGTCACAGGTGGGGCAGATCAGGGAAGGGGTGGGTGGGACTGGTTTGCTGCACGCTCTTTCCGCTGCCTGCGCTTGATTTCTGCACGCTCTTGGCGACAAGACTCGAGGTGCTCGATAGAACTCAAGGAATTAGATAAAACTGCTATAACTAACAAAATGGCGGCATGGCTCACTTCTATCTCTATGGAAAGGATCACGCAATTAAATCAGCACATCTGGCATTACAAGCTTATTCAACTTAGTTTTGCATTGAGAATTTAGGCCCATTGGTAATTGGCTTCAGACGGACCAAGCTCAATTCATAAAGGATGCTTACGGTTGGCAAAGAGAAGAGATTTTCATTCCATCTCCCTGGCTTGGATTTAACTGCAAATCTCAGAAGTGAATGGTGGTTTGCTAACCCACCATGTCATTCTGTCAACAAGTTTATTTTAATTTCTGGCGAATGTGATTCAGCATCATATTTTAAATTAAAATTAGTATTGTGCTCATTCTTGTGAGTTCCATAATATTTAGAAACGCAAAAGGAACAGTTTGATTTATGTGCGTATTATATATATTTATCTAGCCACCTATTGATATCTATTTCTCCACAGTATCTATCTATGGGGAGGCTATAATGATTTATTAATTAATGTAACATAATTTCCCTGTAACAAATATAGCCAGATTATCAAGCCAGCAAAAGTGATAGTAAATCAGCTTGGCTTTCATAAGTGGAATCCTTTGGTGCTACAGGGCAATTAAAGCCATCCCTTTTTCAGGAGGAGGCCCCGTGCACTACTGTCCATATAGGTTTAGAACATTAATAGAACTTGCTTAGAAGAGGCATTTTAAATTTTTTAAATTCATTATCCGGATATGGGTGTCGCTGGCAAGAAAGGCATTTATTGGCCATCTCTAGTTGCCCTGAGAAGATAGTGCTGATGAGCCTTCTTCTGAAACTGCTGATAGCAGTTTGATACAACTGGATGACTTGCCAGGCTACTTCAGAGGGTAGTTAAGAGTCAACCCTGTTGGTGTGGGACTGGAGTCACACATAGCCCAGAGCAGGTAAGGATGGCAGGTTTCCTTCCCTAGAGGAAATTAGTGACTTCTTTACTGATCCAGCTTTTTATTTCCAGATTTCTTTAAATTGAAATCAAGGTTGGGTTTGATCTCACGTTCTCTAGATTGTCAATCCAGCTCTCTGGATTACTAGTCCAGTAGTGTAGCAAAATATTAAAACTAAAATTGTATCATGTAGTTTGGGATGAAGTTAATGATAGCCTGCAAACAACTGCGAGTAACTGAGTGCTTCTCACCCACCAACATCGCCTCCCCCCCCCCCATACCCATTCTCCTCCCTTAACACCATCACCACCACCAAATCAACAATGAGCATTCAGGTCAGAGTCCTGGCCTTCCGAATTTGCTAATGACAAATCTGCAAATTTATAGATATTTTCATGTTGATTGGATGAACCAAACTGGTATCAATGCGGTGGAGAAGGATTTCCTGGAGTGCATTAAGGATGGTTTTCTAGACCAATATGTTGAGGAACCAACTAGGCAGCTGGCCATCCTAGACTGGGTGATGTGTAATGAGAAAGGACTAATTAGCAATCTTGTTGTGCGAGGCCCCTTGGGGAAGAGTGACCATAATATGGTAGAATTCTTTATTAAGATGGAAAGTGACACAGTTAATTCAAAAACTAGGGTCCTGAACTTAAGGAAAGGTAACTTCGATGTTTTGAGGCGTGAATTGGCTAGAATAGACTGGCAAATTATACTTAAAGGGTTGATGGTGGATAGGCAATGGCAAACATTTAAAGATCACATGGATGAACTTCAGTAATTGTACATCCCTGTCTGGAGTAAAAATAAAATGGGGAAGGTGGCTCAACCGTGGCTAACAAGGGAAATTAAGGATAGTGTTAAATCCAAGGAAGAGGCATATAAATTGGTCAGAAAAAGCAACAACCCTGAGGACTGGGAGAAATTTAGAATTCAGCAGAGGAGGACAAAGGGTTTAATTAAGAGAGGGAAAATAGAATACAAGAAGAAGCTTGCTGGGAACATAAAAACTGACTGCAAAAGCTTCTATAGATATGTGAAGAGAAAAAGATTAGTGAAGACAAATGTAGGTCCCTTGTAGTCAGATTCAGGTGAAATTATAATGGGGAACAAAGAAATGGCAGACCAATTGAACAAATACTTTGGTTCTGTCTTTATGAAGGAAGACACAAATAACCTTCCGGAAGTACTAGGGGACCGAGCATCTAGTGAGAAAGAGGAACTGAAGGATTGTGTTAGGGAAATTGATGGGACTGAAGGCCGATAAATCCCCAGGGCCTGATAGTCTGCATCCCAGAGTACTTAAGGAAGTGGCCCTAGAAATAGTGGATGCATTAGTGATCATTTTCCAACAGTCTATCGACTCTGGATCAGTTCCTATGGACTGGAGGGTAGCTAATGTAACACCACTTTTTAAAAAAGGAGGGAGAGAGAAAATGGGTAATTATAGACCGGTTAGCCTGACATCAGTAGTGAGGAAAATGTTGGAATCAATTATTCAGGATGAGATAGCAGCCCATTTGGAAAGCAGTGACAGGATCGGTCCAAGTCAGCATGGATTTATGAAGGGGAAATCATGCTTGATAAATCTTCTGGAATTTTTTGAGGATGTAACTAATAGAGTGGACAAGGGAGTACCAGTGGATGTGGTGTATTTGGACTTGCAAAAGGCTTTTGGCAAGGTCCCACACAAGAGATTGGTGTGCAAAATCAAAGCACATGGTATTGGGGGTAATATACTGACGTGGATAGGGAACTAGTTGGTAGACAGGAAGCAGAGAGTCGGGATAAATGGGTCCTTTTCAGAATGGCAGGCAGTGACTAGTGGAGTGCTGCAGGACTCAGTGCTGGGACCCCAGCTCTTTACAATATACATCAATGATTTGGATAAAGGAATTGAGTGTAATATCTCCAAGTTTGCAGATGACACTAAACTGGGTGGCGGTGTGAGCTGTGATGGGGACGCTAGGAGGTTGCAGGGTGACTTGGACACGTTAGGTGAGTGGGAAAATGCATGGCAGATGCAGTATAATGTGGATAAATGTGAGGTTATCAACTTTGGGGGCAAAAACGTGAAGACAGAATATTATCTGAATGGCGGCAGATTAGGAAAAGGGGAGGTGCAATGAGACTTGGCTATCATGGTTCATCAGTCATTGAAAGTTGGCACACAGGTACAGCAGGCGGTGAAGAAGGCGAATGGTACGTTGGCCTTCATAGCTAGGGGATTTGAGTATAGGAGCAGGGAGGTCTTACTGCAGTTGTACAGTGCCTTGGTGAGGCCTCACTGTGTTCAGTTTTGGTCTCCTAATCTGAGGAAGGACATTCTTGCTATTGAGGGAGTGCAGCGAAGGTTCACCAGATTGATTCCCGGGATGGCAGGACTGACATATGAGGAGAGACTGGATCAACTGGGCCTTTATACATTGGAGTTTAGAAGGATGAGAGGGGATCTCATAGAAACATATAAGATTCTGACGGGACGGGACAGGTTAGATGCAGGTAGAATGTTCCTGATGCACTTCCTCCACTTAGGGCGATCTTTGGCCAGGAACTCCCAGGTGTCAATGGGGATGTTGCACTTTTTCAGGGAGACTTTGAGGGTGTCCCTCTAACGTTTCCTCTGCCCACCTTTGGCTCGTTTGCCGTGAAGGAGTTCCGAGTAGAGCGCTTGCTTTGGGAGTCTCATGTCTGGCATACAAACGATGTGGCCTGCCCAGCGGAGCTGATCAAGTGTGGTCAGTGCTTCAATGCTGGGGATGTTGGCCTGGTCGAGGACGCTAATGTTGCTGCGTCTGTCCTCCCAGGGGATTTGTTGGATCTTGTGGAGGCATCGTTGGTGGTATTTCTGCAGCGACTTGAGGTGTCTACTGTACATGGTCCATGTCTCTGAGCCATACAGGAGGGTGGGTATTACTACAGCCCTGTAGACCATGAGCTTGTTGACAGTTTTGAAAGCCTGATCTTCAAACACTCTTTTCCTCAGGCAGCCGAAGGCTGCACTGGCGCACTGGAGGTGGTGTTGAATCTCGTCATCAATGTCTGTTCTTGTTGATAAGAGGCTCCCGAGATATAGGAAATGGTCCACGTTGTCCAGGGCTGCGCCATGGATCTTGATGATTGGGGGGCAGTGCTGTGCAGTGAGGACAGACTGGTGGAGGACCTTTGTCTAACAGATGTTTTGCGTAAGGCCCATGCTTTCGTATGCCTCAGTAAATACGTCAATTATGTCCTGGAGTTCAGCATCTGCATGTGCGCAGATGCAGGCGTTGTCCGCGTACTGTAGCTCGACGACAGAGATTGGGGTGGTTTTGGACCTGGCCTGGAGACGGTGAAGGTTGAACAGGTTCCCAATGGTCCTGTAGTTTAGTTCCACTCCAGCGGGGAGCTTGTTGACTGTGAGGTGGAGCATGGCAGCGATGAAATTTGAGAAAAGGGTTGGGGCGATGATGCAGCCCTGTTTGGCCCAGGTCCGAAGTTGGATTGGGTCTGTAGTGGATCCATTGGTAAGGATCACGGCCTGCATGTTGTCGTGGATCAGGTGGAGGATGGTGACGAACTTTTGGGGGCATCCGAAACGGAGAAGGATGCTCCATAGACTCTCGCGGTTTACAGTGTCAAAGGCCTTTGTAAGGTCGAAGAAGGAGTTATATAAGAGCTGGTGCTGTTCCCTGCATTTTCTAGTCTATAGGCCCCCTAACAGTAGCTACACTGTTGGACGGAGTATAAATCAAGAAATAATGGAGGCTTGTAAAAAGGGAACGGCAATAATCATGGGCAATTTTAACCTTAATCTTGATTGTACAAAGCAAATTGGCCTGTGTAGTCTTGAGGAAGATTTCATAGAGTGTATCCGGGATAGTTTCCTTGAACTGTACATTGCGGAACCAACCAGGGAGCAGGCTATCTTAGACCTAGTACTATGTAATGAGGCAGGATTAATAAACGATCTCCTAGTAAAGGATCCTCTCGGAATGAGTGATTATGACATGGTTGAATTTCAAATTCAGTTGGAGGGTGAGGAAGTTGGATCTCAAATCAGTGACCTAAGCTTAAATAAAGGAGACTACAAAGATATGAAGGCAGAGTTGGCTAAAGTGGACGAGGAAAATAGATTAAAGCGTGGGACTGTTGGTGAGCAGTGGCAGTCATTTAAGGAGATATTTCATAACTCGCAACAAAAATATATCCCAATGAGAAGGAACGACTGTAAGAGAAGGAATAGCCATCTGTGGCTAACTAAGGAAATAAGGGATGGTATCAAATTGAAAACAAGGGCATACAATGTGAGAGGTCAGAGGATTGGGAAACATTTAAAAACCAGCAAAGAACGATGAAAAAAATAATGAAGAGAGGGAAGATAGAATATGAAAGTAAACTAGCACGAAAGATAAAAACAGATAGCAAGAGTTTCTACCAGTACATAGAAAAGAAAAGAGTGGCTAAAGTAAATGTTGGTCCATTACACAGATGTGTTTGCAAGGTGACCAAGGCTGGGGCTGAATAGTCAGCGGTATTTGCCATTTCGGAAGGATAGACAGAAAGGAAAAGGAGATGGGGTAGCACGGTTAATAAGGGATGAGATCAGTGCAGTAGTGAGAAATGATAGTGGCTCAGAAGATCAAGATGTAGAATCAGTTTGGGAGGAGATAAGAAATAATAAGTGAAATAAGTCACTGGTGGGAGTAGTCTGTAGGCCTCACAGTAGCTACACTGTAGCACAGAGTATAAATCAAGAAATAATGGAGGCTTGCAAGAAAGGTGCGGCAATAATAATGGGTGATTTTAATCTCCATATTGATTGGACAAATCAAATTGGTAAAGGTAGCCTTGAGGAAGAGTTCATAGAGTGTATTCGGGATGGTTTCTTAGAACAATATATTGTGGAACCAACCAGGGAGCAGATTATCTTAGATCTGGTAATGTATAATGAGATTGGATTGATTAATGATCTCATAGTACAGGATCCTCTTGGGAAGAGTGATGATAGCATGGTAGAATTTCAAATTCAGTTTGAGAGTGAGAAACTTGGGTCTCAAACTAGAGTCCTGAACTTAACTAAAGGCAATTACAAAGGTAGGAAGGCAGAGTTGGCTAAAGTGGACTTGGAAATAGATCAAAGGGTAAGACGGTAGATGAGCAGTGGCAAACATTTAAGGAGATATTTCATAACTCTCAGCAAAGATATATTCCAGTGAAAAAGAAAGACTCTAAGAGAATGATGAACTAAGGATGTAAAGGATGGTATCAAATTGAAAACAAAGCCATACAATGATGTGAAGAATAATGGAAGGCCAGAGGATTGGGAAATTTTTAGAAACCAGTATGAGAGTAAACTAGCAAGAAATATAAAAACAGTCAACAAGAGCTTCCACAGCTATATAAAAAGGAAAAGAGTAGCTAAAGTAAACGTTGGTCCCTTAGAGGATGAGACTGGGGAATTAATAATGGGGAATGGGGAACTAACAGAGACGTTGAACAAATATTTTGTATCGGTCTTCACAGTAGAAGACACTAAAAACATCCCAATAGTTGGTAATCAAGGGGCTACATGGAGTGAGGAACTGAATACAATCACTATCACTAAAGAAGTAGTACTCGATAAAATAATGGGACTAAAGGCGGACAAGGTCCCTGGACCTGATAGCCTGCATCCTAGGGTCTGAAAAGAAGTGGCTGCAGAGATAGTGGATGTATTGGTTGTAATCTACCAAAATTCTCTGGATTCTGGGGAGGTCCCAGCGAATTGGAAAACCGCAAATGTAACTCACCTATTTAAAAAAAGAGGCAGACAGAAAGCAGGGAACTATAGACCAGTTAGCCTAACATCAGTCGTTGGAAAAATGCTGGCGTCCATTATTAAGGAAGCAGTAGTAGGACATTTAGAAAACCATAATTCAATCAAGCAGAGCGAGCATGGTTTTATGAAAGGGAAATCATGTTTGACAAATTTGCTGGAGTTCTTTGAGGATGTAACGAGCAGGGTGGATAAAGAGAAACCAGTGGATGTGGTGTATTTGGCCTTCCAGAAGGCATTTGACAAGGTGCCACATAAAAGGTTACTGCACAGATAAAAGTTCACGGGATTGAGGGTAATATATTAGCATGGTTAGAGGATTGGCTAATTAACTGAAAACAGAGAGTCGGGATAAACGGGTAATTTTCCGGTTCACAAACAGTAATTAGTGGGGTGCCGCAGGGATCGGTGCTGGGGCCTCAACTATTTACATTCTATATTAATGACTTGGATGAAGGGACCGAGAGAATTGTAGCCAAGTTTGCTGATGATACACAAGAACACAATAAATTGGAGCAGGAGTAGGCCATTTGACCCCTCGAGCCTGCTCCACCATTTCATAAGATCATAGCTGATCTGATCATGGATTCAGTTCCACTTCTCTGTCCGCTCCCCATAACGTTTATTCCTTTATCGCTCAAAAATCTGTCTATTTCTGCCTTAAATATATTAAATGACCCAGCCTCCTCAGCTCTCTGGGGAAGAGAATTCTATAAAATTACAACCCTCTGAGAGGAGAAATTCCTCCTCATCTCAGTTTTAAATAGGTGGGAAAGCCAATTGTGAGGTGAACACAAAAAATCTGCGAAGGGATATAGAAAGGCTAAGTGAGTGGGCAAAAATTTAGCAGATGGAGTATAATGTGGGAAAATGTGAGGTTATTCATGTTCTATATGTAAACCTGTAAATACCTTGTGTAGCCACCAGAGGGCTCATCCCCTGGAGTCCCAAGGGATCCCACAATCCCTTTGGAGCACCAGTACTTAAGGAGGCCTCACAGGCTGGAGAGGCACTCTGGAGACCTGCAATAAAAGACTAAGGTCACACTTTACTTTGAGCTCACAGTGTCCAGTCAGACTCTTTATTCATACATAACAACTGGCGACGAGATACATATGACGAACCCAACGATGCAGAGAACAGTGGGCATCCTGGAGAAATTTTTGGAGGGAGATGATTGGGAAACCTTCGTGGAGCGACTCGACCAATACTTCGTGCTGGAAGGAGAAGCGAATGCTGCTGCCAAACGAAGGGCGTTTCTCCTCACCGTCTGCGGGGCACCAACGTATGGCCTCATGAAAAATCTGCTTGCTCCAACGAAACCCACTGAGAAATCGTACGATGATTTGTGCACACTGGTCCGAGAGCATCTGAATCCGAAGGAAAGCGTTCTGATGACGAGATACCGGTTCGACACCAACAAAAGGTCTGAAGGCCAGGAAGTGGCTAGCTATGTTGCCGAGCTGAGACATCTTGCAGGACATTGCGAATTTGAAGGACAATTGGAGCACATGCTCAGGGACTTCTTCGTACTTGGCATTGGCCATGAAGTGATACTTCGCAAACTTTTGACTGTAGAGACTCCAACCTTGAGTAAAGCCATAGTGATAGCCCAGGCATTCATTGCCACCAGTGACAATACTAAGCAAATCTCTCAGCACACGAGTGCTGCTACAAGTCCTGTGAACAAATCGCAATGTACAGGGCAGGCCCCACATGCCTGCAGCTGCACGTCTGCAGATGTCTCAGAGTCCACCATCAAGGGTGATGAATGCAAGGCCATTAACACCTTGTTGGCCCTGCGGGGGTGATCATCGTTCATCGTTTCCATTCATGCCGCTTCAAAGGGTACGTTTGCAAGGGCTGTGGAACAATGGGACACCTCCAACGTATGTGCAGGTGAGCTGCAAACCCTGATAATCCTGCAAACCACCATGTTGCAGAGGAGGACAGATCCACGGCAGATCACGATGAACCAGAGCCTCAGACCGAGGAGGCAGAGGTATATGGGGTGCACACATTTACCACAAAGTGTCCCCCAATAATGCTGAAGCTTGAATTAAATGGACTCCTGGTGTCACTGGAGCTGGACAAGGGCACGAGCCAGTCCATTATGAGCAAAAAGGCTTTCAATAAATTATGGTGCAGCAAGACCTCAAGGCCAGTCCTGATTCCCATTCGCACTAAACTGAGAACTTACACAAAGGAACTGATTCCCGTAATCGGCAGTGCTACTGTAAAGGTCTCCTACAATGGAGCGGTGCACAAGCTACCACTCCGGGTGGTACTGGGCGATGGTCCCATGCTGCTCAGCAGGAGCTGGCTGGGAAAGATACGCTGGAACTGGGACGACGTCCGAGCACTCTCGTCTGTTGACGACACTTCATGTGCCCAGGTCTTAAACAAGTTCCCCTCGCTGTTCGAACCAGGCATCGGGAAGTTCCAAGGAGCAAAAGTGCAGATCCATTTGATTCTGGGAGCGTGACCCATCCATCACAAGGCACGAGCAGTACCGTACATGATGAGAGAGAGGGTGGAGATCGAACTGGACCAGCTGCAACGAGAGGGCGTCATTTCGCCGATCGAATTCAACGAGTGGGCCAGTCCAATTGTCCCAATCCTCAAGGGAGGTGGTACCGTCAGAATCTGTGGTGATTACAAAGTAACTATCAATCGTTTCTGCCTGCAGGATCAATTCCCTACCAAAGGCAGACAACCTTTTTGCGACGCTGGCGGGAGGAAAGACGTTCATGAAGCTGGACCTGACCTCGGCCTACATGACGCAGGGACTGGAGGGATCATCGAAGGACCTCACCTGCATCAACGCGCACAAAGGTCTCTTCATTTACAACAGATGCCCGTTTGGGATTCGATCAGCAGCGGTGATATTGCAGAAAAACATAGAAAGCTTGCTGAAGTCGGTCCCGAGTAACCGTGGTCTTCCAGGACAAGATCTTGGTTACAGGTCGGGACACAGTCGAGCATTTGCAGAACCTGGAGGAGGTTCTTAGTCGACTCAACCATGTGGGGCTCTGGTTAAAACGCTCAAAGTGCGTTTTCCTGGCGCCTGAAGTGGATTTCCTGGGGAGAAGAATCGCGGCGGACGGCAGCAGGCCCACCGATTCGAAGACGGAGGCAATCGAGAACGCACTGAGGCCACAGAACGTGACGGAGCTGCGGTCGTTTCTAGGATTCCTGATCTACCTTGGTAACTTCTTGCCGGGTCTCAGCACACTGCTAGAACCACTGCACGCCTTACTGCGCAAAGGAGACGAATGGGCACGGGGTAAAAGCCAAGAAAATGCCTTTGTAAAAGCTAGAAAATTGTTACGCTAAAACAAATTGCTTGTGTTGTATGATCCATGTAAACGTTTGGTACTAGCATGTGATGCGTCGTCGTACGGCGTCGGGTTTGTATTGCAACAAGCTAATGATTCTGGGAAATTGCAACCGGTTGCTTATGCATCCAGAAGTCTGTCTAAGGCTGAGAGAGCCTACAGCATGATTGAAAAAGAAGCGTTAGTTTGTTCTTATGGGGTAAAGAAAATGCATCAATATCTGGTTGGGCTAAAATTTGAATTGGAAACTGACCATAAGCCACTTATATCCCTTTTTTCCGAACGTAATGGGATAAATACGAATGCATCGGTCCGCATCCAGAGATGAGCGTTCACGTTGTCCGCATACAACTACGTCATCCGCCACAGGCCAGGCACAGAAAACTGTGCCGATGCTCTCAGTAGGCTGCCATTGCCCACCACGGGGTTGGAAATGGCACAGCCCGCAGATTTGAAGCATTCGAGAGTGAGCAATCACCCGTCACAGCCCGACTGATTAGAACCTGGACGAGCCAGGACTCCTTACCATCCCTAGTAAAAAATCGTGTGCTTCACGGGAGCTGGTCCAGTGTCCCAGTGGAAATGCAGGAAGAGATAAAGCCGCACCAGCGGCGCAAAGGTGAAATGTCTATACAGGCAGACTGCCATCTGTGGGGTAATCGGGTCGTGGTCCCCAAGAAGGGCAGGGACATTTTCACTAGTGATCTCCACAGTACTCACCCAGGCATTGTAATGATGAAAGCGATAGCCAGATCCCACGTGTGGTGGCCCGGTATCGATGCAGACTTAGAGTCCTGCATGCACAAATGTAACACATGCTTGCAGTTAAGTAATGCACCCAGGGAGGCGCCACTAAGTTTATGGTCTTGGCCCTCCAAACCGTGGTCCAGGGTCCATGTCGACTATGTAGGCCCATTTTTGGGTAAAATGTTCCTAGTGGTTGTAGATGCGTACTCCAAATGGATTGAATGTGAGATAATGTCAGCAAGCATGTCCGCTGCCACCACTGAAAGCCTGCGGGCCATGTTTGCCACGCACGGCCTGCCTGATGTCCTTGTGAGCGACAACGGGCCATGTTTCACCAGTGCCGAGTTCAAAGAGTTCATAACTTGTAATGGGATCAAACATGTTACATCTGTCCCGATCAAACCAGCATCCAATGGTCAGGCAGAGGGAGCAGTGCAAACCATCAAGCAGAGCTTGAAGAGGGTAACTGAAGGCTCACTGCAGACTCACCTATCCCGAGTCCTGCTTAGCTACCACACAAGATCCCACTCACTCACTGGGATTCCACCTGTGAACTGCTCATGAAAAGGGCACTTAAGACAAGGCTCTCGTTAGTCCACCCTGATCAACATGAACAGGTAGAGAGCAGATGGCTTCAACAAAGTACATATCATGATAGTGCAAATGTGTGACGCAAAATTGAAATCAATGATCCTGTATTTGTGTTGAACTATAGACAAGGTCCCAAGTGGCTTTCCGGCACTATTGTGGTCAAAGAGGGGAGTAGGGTGTTTCGGGTCAAACTTTCAAATGGACTCATTCACCGGAAACACTTGGACCAAATCAAACTCAGATTCACGGACTATCCTTAGCAACCCACATTAGACCCTACCTTCTTTGACTCCACCAACATACACACCAGTGGCAATTGACACCGCGGTTGACCACGAAGCAGAACCCATCACCCGCAGCAGCCCAGCAGGACTCACCACACCAAGCAGCCCAGCAAGGCCAGCTGCACAGCAGCCCAGCGAGGGCCCAACAAATGATTCACCAAAACCAGCATTTGCACCGAGACGATCAACCAGGGAAAGAAAGGCCCCAGATCGACTCACCTTGTAAATAGTTGCACTATTGACTTTGGGGCAGGGGGGAAGTGTTGTTATATATGTTAACCTGTAAATACCTTGTGTAGCCACCAGAGGGCTCATCCCCTGGAGCCCCAAGGGATCCCACAATCCCTTGGGAGCAACTGTACTTAGGAGGCCTCACAGGCTAGAGAGGCACTCTAGACTTGCAATAAAAGACTAAGGTCACATTTTACTTTGAGCTCACATTATCCAGTCAGACTCTTTATTCACACATAACAATTCACTTCGGCAAAAGAAATAGAAAAGCAAATTATAATTTAAATGGAGAAAAATTGCAAAGTGCTGCAGTACAGAGGGTCCTGAGGGCCCTTGTGCATGAAACACAAAAAGTTAGTATGCAGGTACAGCAAGTAATCAGGAAGGCAAATGGAATGTTGGCTTTTATTGCAAGGGGGATAGAGTATAAAAGCAGAAAAGTCCTGCTACAACTGTTCAGGGTATTGGTGAGGCCACACCTAGAGTACTGCATACAGTGTTGGTCTCCGTATTTAAGGAAGGATATACTTGCATTGGAGGCTATTCAGAGAAGGTTCACTAGGTTGATTCCGGAGATGAGGGGGTTGATTTACACAGATAGATTGAGTAGGTTGTGGCCTGTACTCATTGGAGTTCAGAAGAATGAAAGGTGATCTTATTGAAACATAGAAGATAATGAGGGAGTTCGACAAGATGGATGCAGTGAGGATATTTCCACTCATAGGGGAAACTAAAACTAGGGGACATAGTCTCAGAATAAGGGGCTGCCCATTTAAAACTGAGATGAGGAGGAATTTCTTCTCTCAGTGTAAATCTGTGGAATTCTCTGTCCCAGAGAGCTGTGGAGGCTGGGTCATTGAATATATTTAAGGCGGAGAGAGAGAGATTTTGGAGTGATAAGGGAATAAAGGGTTAAGGGGAGCGGGCAGGGAAGTGGAGCTGAGTCCATGATCAGTTCAGCCATGATCTTAATAAATGGCGGAGCAGGCTCGAGGGGCCAAATGGCTTACTCCTGCTCCTAGTTCTTATGTTCTTATGTAATTGGTGGCGCCAGAACACCCTGTTATCTTAGTGAGAGAAGAACAATGTCAGCAGAGGGACTGCAAAAGGAAAACAAAAAAATGAAACACCAAAGATCAATTTGAATTATTTAGCACTTATTGTTCTGTTATTACAACAGATGTCTTGAATATACCTGTAATGTATGGATTTGTAATAGTCTTAAAAGCATTGTCTCCCAACTCCCCTAATGGCCAAGACAGTAATGGCATCACTGATCCTGCTGGTGTCAATTGTGGCTCAGTGAGTAGCACACTCACTTCTGAGTCAGAAAGTTGTGGGTTCAAGTCTCACTCCTGGGATTTGAGCACATAAATCTAGCCTGACACTCCAGTGCTGTGCTGAAGGAATGCTGCATTGTCAGAGGTGCCATCTTTCAGATGAGACATTAAAGTGAGGTCCAGTCTGCTCTCTCAGGTGGACGTAAAAGATCCCACGGCATTATTTTGAAGAAGAGCAGGGGAGTTGTCCCTGGTGTCCTGGCCAATATTTATCTCTCAATCAACATCAGTAAAACAGATTATCACATTGTTGTTTATGGGAGCTTGCTGTATGCAAATTGGCTGCCGCGTTTCCCACATTACACCAGTGACTACACTTCAAATAGTACTTCATTACCTGTAAAGTGCTTTGAGACTTACGGTAGTCATGAAAGGTGCTATATAAATGCAAGTGTTTCTTGCTTTCTTTAGATGTAGTATTGTACTTAACTTAAATAACAATAGGTTCTGGATTTGATTGTGGCTGCTGTTGATTTAGCTAAGTTAGAGAGGGGAGAAATAAGCCAAGGTTCCTGCACCCGATTGCTATACAACAATACTTGTTGGAAAATACTAGAATACAGAATGAGGCCGGAATTGAGCTTGGCTGCAATGATCTCCAATTCAAATAGCCTGTAAACATTTGGGGGCTAGGTTCACAGATAAAGTACAGATGAGGTACCAAAGGCCGACAGCTGCCTGTAGAACTGTACCTCAACCAGAGTCACACCCTCAGGAGAAAGAATGGAGCGGGGGAAAGAGTTTTTTTTAATTACCTATTTTACACTAATTAAGTGCTGTCTGTACCTAGCCAAATGTTAAGCCTGTTGCTAAGGAGTTCCTAAAGAGGTCTTATGTTCAAATGCAACTCTTTAGCCACAGGCTCCTATCTACAAAATAACAGTTAGTACACTTCAAAAGTAATTCATTGTTTGTGAAGCACTTTGGTATATCCTAAAGCCAAGATAAAACTTTTAATTAATGCAAGTTCTTCCTTTTCTTCAAAGCAACCATTTATCTGAAACAGTTAAAGGGAAATGAAAATGTTTGAACAGAATCTGCACCTGGATTTAAACAGGCAAAAGTGATAGTGTAAATGACCTTTGTATTCACATGTGACTCTAGACAGTGAGGCCAGAGTCTTCTACTTCTGCTTTCGCCAGCCCGCAATTTTCTACCCATTTATATTAATGAGCAGAATATTGTGGACTGGCAAGTGCAGGAGTGGAAAATCCCAGCCTGGCAGCAACCTAGTCAACCGACCCTGATTCTGTCCACACCCAACGTGCACTTTCCAGCAAATGTCATGGGACAGCAATCAGGAGCAAGTATCCTGGCTAATATTTCCCT
Source organism: Pristiophorus japonicus (assembly GCF_044704955.1). NCBI lineage: Eukaryota > Metazoa > Chordata > Chondrichthyes > Pristiophoridae > Pristiophorus > Pristiophorus japonicus. The sequence goes on from NC_091986.1 coordinate 141,020,635, forward strand.
TCCCAAACTCAGATGCACCACCGCCAATTGTAGCGGCCCTGTCACTACCCCTGTTTGTGCCAAGTCAGATCAATGAATGTGACACAAACCATGGTTCAAGTTTAGGACCTTTCTGGTTTGCATTGCCCAGTTCCACACTGGGTAATGCATTTACTAACTAAGCCTTCTCCCTACATTCTTATGTGCCATAATACAAGATGGATGCTTGGACTAAATTACATGTCTTTTCTAGATTTGCTTTCCACGCAGTAGAACTGCGTGCAGGGTATTTGGCACATACATTCTATAATTCATTGAAGCGCTACGTTTCAGAAAGCGTAGAAGGTATATATATTTTCAGTTTTTATTTCAAAGAAGCACAGTAAAAGAAAACAGGAAAGTTTCCAACGGTAAACATCAATCATGCAATAATTTAGAATTTTGGATCTGTATTTTGTTTAAAGTGTAGACTCTTGGCATATTCATTAAAATAAATATTATTGCTGACTTCTCACAGATGTACAAGGTTTCTCAGATCATTCAGGAATAATGTGATAATTAATAATTTCTGATGCGACTAGACTTACAGAAAGCAAACATATACTGTAGAAAGCTTGTGTTATACATAGGTCACCGCAGGCAATACAGTTACAATACTATGATAATGGGGAGGGGTGGGGGGGCAGGGAGGTGGCAGAGAGACAGTAAACGGTGCAGTGCAGTACATGTTCTATCACCACTGAAATTTGAGTTTGAATCCAGGCTAGGCTGATTAAATGAAAGTTCCCTCTCTCTCTGATGTAAGTGAAATGGACTTGGGCAATTTCAAGTTAGCTCTTATTGTCCCTGAGCCACAAACTGCCATTGAACTGACAGCCTCATTGAGGAGATACGACATGGATGACTGGTATGGGAAATCAAAATGTCACACTGCTGGAATGGAGGAGGGGGTTGTTCTAAAGTTGGATTCAAGCCACAGTATTGGGCGAATGTAGAGAGAGACTTTCCCTGCATCTAACTTTTGTTCCGGCATTATTCACTTTGAGATATACAAAAAGAGATATGTCTGAGGTTAATGAAAAATATACTGGGGCCTAAAATAAAATGGGTAGTGGAATTAGACAAATAGGGAGAATAACATTTTTATACCCTTATTCTATATTACAAATATTGGTCACCACATATACATATAATTTAATATAAGCTCCTTTAGATCTATTATTAACACTGACGATGATGTAAGCAATCTAATATAACATAGTACAAAAGAGTAATTAGGAGTCACAACATTATGTAATAAAATTGATGAAGTTGCCATATATTAAGTTACACAAACTTGCATGCTGCTATCACGGTGTTTTGTCTAGGCTGACAAGAAGCGAGAGGCTCAAATAGTATTGGCAAGTCTGACGTCATTTCATTTCAACTCATCTCAATTTAATAATAGGTCTAAAACATTGACAAATGCAGGTTTAATTACATTCAGTTGGGACCCAGAGTCTATAAGTGTCTCCACGATACCACTAAGGTGATCTTATTACCGCTACCAGGTCACATCGTCACAATTGAGTTCCATTATAACCAAATGCCTTCTCTAATGCAAAGTGTACATTCTGAAAATCCTGAACAGAATAGAAATAAGACTTTCCATTAACACATTACGTCAGATACACTTTTATTTATTCCTGCATCACTCAACCTTCTACTGTGGTGCTGGTTTGACTTATTTTCGAACCTTTTCTGTTCAAATGCACAGGAATGCCTGAGTTCCAAGACCAGTGGCATTTTCATCTTTTTACCATCTAAACACACTGACCCCCACAACAGGAGGGCACAGACATGTTGTCTTCAAGTGTCACTTGGGTGCAGACCATGGAGCCCCACAGGCCACAAATACAGTTAACATAGAAACATAGTGGCATGTATCTTACATTATTATATATAACTGTATCCTAACATGCTATACATGACTGTAATAAGATATGACCTGTAACCACCAGCATACCTTACCACCAGAGGTGCACTTGCAAGAGACAGGTATATAAGGACAGGTCTCAGGCAAGTGCAGCATTCCAGAGCTGTGAAATAAAGGTGCAGGTCTAGAGTGACCTTGACTTCACTACATGCCTCGTGTGAATCTGTACTGAGGGGACAGGACTTTTCAGTGAGGGGACAGGACTTTACATATAGAAATATAGAAAATAGATGCAGGAGTAGGCCATTCGGCCCTTCGAGCCTGCACCACCATTCAATAACATCATGACTGATCATTCCCTCAGTATCCCTTTCCTGCTTTCTCTCCATAGCCCTTCATCCCTTTAGCCGTAAGGGCCATATCTAACTCCCTCTTGACTATATCCAATGAACTGGCATTAACAACACTCTGCGGCAGGGAATTCCACAGGTTAACAACTCTCTGAGTGAAGGAGTTTCTCCTCATCTCGGTCCTAAATGGCCTACCCCTTATCCTAAGATTCCCAACATCTGAGCAGTTAGGCTACTAGATAGTTGCTCGAGCTGCGACACTTGCTGCAGATGTGGTCGCTGTGGACCTCAATGGTGTCCACCAGCCTCCACATGTAACAGCAGTAATACATTGCCTGCCCTGCCATCTAGAATGTATTTAATTAATTCTGTAACTATTGCCAATGCAAATATGAGTGGCTGATTGGGGACTGGAACCATGGATACAGATTTCCTCTTGCTTTGAGGCAGTAATCTATCTAGTAGCCTAACTGCTCAGTCTTTTTTACTTCAGTGAGAGCTGAGGTCTCAACCCTTTGACTACTGGGACCACTTCGCTCCCCAACCCCTACCCAGAAAAAAAAATATTTTAAATGTTAGAGAAATGCTTGCAGGGTATATGCCCTGGACCAGAATTTTAGATATTGAATAATTACATGGTATTGATTTAATCCAGTGTGAAGTGACTGTGTCTTCCTCTCTCTGCCAACAATTTACTAAATTCCTAACTGTTTCTGTTTATTTTCAACTATAGAAGGATCGTCAATGTTATTTTATAACTATGTAAATGTAGATAAAAAATCCACATTTTTTTTAACTAAAGCTGTGTCTCTCCATCAACAATGGATGAAATGTCTAATTCTGGAACAGTCAAGCCCTAGCCTTGATTACTTCCAGCTGTTCTTGGGTTTTTGTGACCCTGCTGTTGTCAAGCGATATTCTTCTCTTGCATTGAGCAAGTTTTACTCTATCTGGTCCAAGTTTTGAAATAAGAATGGTTGCCAAAATCCCACTAGTTGTAACTATCAGGAGATGGTTTGCAGGAAATAGCTCCTTTATCCTGACATTTGTGATCCCATTCTAGCTGCAGATTCTCAATTGGAATTTTCACTGATGCATGCCAAGGAGAAGATGACAAACATTCCCATCATATTAACCATATCCATATTTTCAGGGTGAGCAGTTGGACAGTTTGAAGTAAGGATATAGCTGAATAGTACAGGGTCTGTCTTATCTAGAGTGTGGTCTTTTTTTTGTTTTTCCAGATCATTTTTCACACACCTAGCTAGTCAAATGATGACTGGTGACTTCTAAGAATTGAAAGCTGGCAGTATTAAGCTCAGTGAACATAATTTATTAGATGTTGGCCAAGAATAGTTGCAATGTAAGGGTTGTTCTCAACACACACACACATCATCATCATCATAGGCAGTCCCGCAAAATCAAGGAAGACTTGCTTACACACTAAAAATGAGTTCTTAGGTGACTGAACAGTCCAATACGGGAATTACAGTCTCTGTCACAGGTGGGACAGACAGTCGTTGAAGGAAAGGGTGGGTGGGAAGACTGGTTTACTGCACACTCCTTCCGCTGCCTGCGCTTGCTTTCTGCATGCTCTTGACAACGAGACTCGAGGTGCTCAGCACCCTCCCAGATGCTCTTCCTCCACTTAGGGCAGTCTTGAGCCAGGGATTCCCAGATGCCCCTGGGGATGTTGCACTTTATCAAAGAGGCTTTGAAGGTGTCCTTGAAATATTTCCTCTGCCCACCTGGGGCTCGCTTGCCGTGTAGGAGTTCCGAGTAGAGCGCTTACTTTGGGAGTCTTGTGTCCGGCATGCGAACAATGTGGCCCATCCAAAGGAGCTGGTCGAGTGTGGTCAGTGCTTCGATGCTGGGGATGTTGGTCTGATCGAGGACGCTAACATTGGTGTGTCTGTCCTCCCAAGAGATTTACAGGATCTTGCGGAGACATCATTGGTGATATTTCTCCAGCAATTTGAGGTGTCTACTATATATGGTCCATGTCTCTGAGCCATACAGGAGAGCACGTATCACTACAGCCCTGTAGACCATGAGCTTGATGCCAGATTTGAGGGCCTGGTCTTTGAACACTCTCTTCCTCAGGTGGCCAGAGGCTGCGCTGGCGCACTGGAGGCAGTGTTGAACCTCATCGTCGATGTCTGCCCTTGCCGATAAAAATGCTGCAAAAGGACATAGACAAGCTAAGTGAGTGGGCAAAAATTTGGCAGATGGAGTATAATGTTGGAAAGTGTGAGGTCATGCACTTTGGCAGAAAAAAATCAAAGAGCAAGTTATTATTTAAATGGAGAAAGATTGCAAAGTGCTGCAGTACAGCGGGACCTGGGGGTACTTTGCATGTAACACAGAAGGATAGTATGCAGGTACAACAAGTGATCAGGAAGGCCAATGGAATCTTGGCCTTTATTGTAAAGGGGATGGAGTATAAAAGCAGGGAAGTCTTGTTACAGCTGTACAGGGTATTGGTGAGGCCGCACCTGGAATACTGCATGCAGTTTTGGTTTCCATATTTACGAAGGGATGTGCTTGCTTTGGAAAGTTCACTAGGTTGATTCCGGGGATGAAGGGGTTGACTTATGAGGAAAAGTTGAGTAGGTTGGGCCTCTACTCATTGGAATTCAGAAGAATGAGAGGTGATCTTATCGAAATGTATAGGATTATGAAGGATGCAAAGAGGATGTTTCCACTGGTGGGGGATATTGTGTCCCTTACACTGATGAGACTGCACACAGGGAGGTTAAAGTAACAGTGACCTCAGTCTTTATTAAGACACTCCAGAGTGAGGCACAGGTCTTAGGGGCCGGCTTATTTACAGTGCTCCCAAGGGATGCTGGGATCGCTTGGGACTTCAGGGGGTGCGCTCCCTGGTGGCGGAACATGGGAGTGCATGCTTTACAGATACACAACATCACTCCCCCACCAAAGTCAAAGTGAAAACTATTTATAAGATGAGGCAGTCGGGAGCCTTTCTTTCCCTGGTGGACCGCCTCGGTACAAATGTCTGTTCTGGTGTGTTGGCTGTGTCTTCGCTGGGCTGGCATGTTGTTGGCCCTGCAGGGCTGCTGGGTGAGCTTGGCCTTGCTGGGCTGTTGGGCATGATGGGTTCAATTCCCTGGTCCGGGGGTGGTGTCGTTGATCCTTTGGGTGTGTGTTGTGGGCTCGAAAAAGGTGGTGTCTGCTGTGGGTTGTTCAGGGCAGTCTGTGAACCGCAGCCTCGTTTGGTCCAGGTGCTTTCTGCAAATTCGTCCATTGTCTAGTTTGACTACAAACACCCTACTCCCTTCTTTAGCTATCACCGTGCCCGCGATCCACTTGGGACTATGTCCATAGTTTAGCACATACACAGCGTCATTCAGATCAATTTCGCGTGACAAAGTGGTGCAACCATCGTTTGCATTTTGTTGCTGCCGCCTGCTCTCTCCCTGATCATGCAGGTTGGGGTGAATCAGCGAGAGTCTCGTTTTAAGTGTCCTTTTCATGAGTAGCTCAGCCGGGTGCACCCCTGTGAGCGAGTGGGGTCTCGTTTGGTAGCTGAGCAGTACTCGGGACAGGCGGATTTCGAGTGAGCCTTCTGTGACTCGTTTAAGGCTCTGTTTGATTGTTTGTACTGCCCGCTCTGCCTGCCCATTGGAGGCTGGTTTAAACGGGGCCAAGGTGACATGTTTGATCCCATTGTGGGTCATGAATTCTTTAAATTCGGCACTGGTGAAACATGGCCCGTTGACACTGACCAGTATGTCAGCCAGGCCGTGGGTGGCAAACATGGCCCTCAGGCTTTCAATGGTGACGGTGGCGGTGCTTCCCGACATTATTCCACCACCAGGAACATTTTACCGAGAAACGGGCCCGCATAGTCGACATGGATCCTCAACCATGGTCTGGAGGGCCGGACCACAAACTTAGTGGTGCCTCTCTGGGCGCGTTGCTCAACTGAGCACACATGCTGCATTGCCATACGCAGGACTCTAACTCAGAGTCGATACCCGGCCCCACACGTGGGATCTGGCTATCGCTTTCATCATTACTATACCTGGCTGTGTGCTGTGGAGATCCGAGATGAACGTCTCCCTGCCCTTTTTGGGTAGCACTACGCGGTTACCCCACAACAGGCAGTCTGCCTGAATGGACAGCTCGTCCTTTCACCGCTGGAACGGCTTGATTAGCTCTTGCATTTCAACGGGGATGCTGGCCCAGCTCCCATGCAGTACACAGTTTTTTACTCGGGACAGCAGAGGATCTTGGCTGGTCCAAGTCCTAATCTGGCGGGCCGTGACAGGTAATTTATCATTTTCAAATGCTTCCATGACCATCAGCAAGTCTGCGGGCTGCGCCGCCAACAATAAGTTTGCAGGCTGCGCCATTTCCACCCCCGTGATGGGCAATGGTAGCCGACTGAGAGCATCCGCACAGTTCTCGGTGCCTGGCCTGTGGCGAATGGTATAGTTATACGCTGATAGCGCGAGTGCCCATTGTGGGCTGAGGCATTAGTATTTATCCCCTTGTTGTTATGAGGGGCTTGTGATCGGTTTCCAGCTTGAATTTGAGGCCAAACAGGTACTGATGCATTTTCTTTACCCCGAACACACACGTTAATGCCTCTTTCTCAATCATGCTGTAGGCCCTCTCGGCCTTAGACAAGTTCCTGGAGACATAGGCGACAGGTTGCAACTTCCCCTCAACGTCAGATGGTGTAATACACACCCGACTCCATATGACGACGCAACACGTGCTAGCACAAGTCTTTTACATGGGTTATACAATACAAGCAGCTTGTTGGAGCATAAAATGTTTCTCGCTTTCTCAAAAGCAATTACTTGTTTTTTTCCCCATACCCAGTTCTCACCTTTACGCAATAACACACGTAGGGGCTCCAAGAGGGTGCTTAACCCCGGTAGGAAGTTACCAAAATAGTTGAGGAGTCCCAGGAACGACCGCAGCTCCGTGACGTTCTGTGGCTTGGGCGCGTTCCTGATAGCCTGTCTTGGCGTCTGTGGGTCGAATCCCGTCCGCCGCGATCTTTCTCCCCAAAAACTCCACGTCTGTTGCCATGAAGACGCATTTCGACCTCATCAGCCGCAGCCCCACGCGATCCAGTCGCTGGAGGACCTCCTCCAGATTTTATAGGTGCTCGACGGTGTCCCGACCCGAGACCAAAATGTCGTCCTGAAAAACCACCGTGCGAGGCACTGACTTGAGTAGGCTCTCCATGTTTCTCTGGAAGATCGCTGCAGCCAATCGAATTCCAAACGGGCATCTGTTGTAGATGAACAGTCCCTTGTGCCTGTTGATGCAGGAGAGGCCCTTCGAAGACTCCTCCAGCTCCTGCATCATGTAGGCCGAAGTCAGGTCGAGCTAGGTGAATGTCTTGCCTCCTACCAGCGTCGCAAATCGGTCGTCTGCCTTAGGTAGCGGGTATTGGTCCTGTAGCGAGAAACAATTAATAGTTACTTTACAATCGCCGCAAATCTTGACCGTGCCATCACTTTTGAGTACTGGAACAATCGGGCTGGCCCACTCGCTGAATTCCACTGGCGAGATGATGCCCTCGCGTTGCAGCCTGTCCAGCTCAATTTCCACTCTCTCCCTCATCATGTGAGGTACCACTTGCGCCTTGTAGTGAATGGGTCGTGCCTCTGGGACCAAGTGGATCCGTACCTTCGCCCTGGAAAATTTTCCAATGCCTGGCTCAAAAAGGGAAGGAAATTTGTTAAGAACCTGAGTACATGAGGCCTCATCGACATGTGATAGCGCTTGGATGTCATCCCAGTTCCAGCAGATTTTGCTCAGCCAGCTCCTTCCAAGCAGTGTGGGGCCATCGCCCGGGACAATCCAGAGTGGCAGTTCATGCACCGTGCCCTCGTCGGTGACCATGACCATGGCGCTGCCCAGGACAGTGATGAGCTCTTTGGTGTACGTTCTCAGTTTCATGTGGATGGGGCTCAGGGCTGGTCTGAGTGCTTTGTTGCACCACAGTCTCTCAAACATCTTTTTACTCATGATGGATTGGCTAGCGCCAGTGTCCAGTTCCATGGCTATGGGTAAGCCATTCAATTTTACATTTAGCATTACAGGTGGACATTTCGTCGAAAATGTGTGCACCCCGTGTACTTCAGCATCTACCTCCTCTCTCTGAGGCTCGTAATTGCTTTGATTGACCATGGACCGATCTTCCTCTGCTACGTGGTGGTTAGCAGGTTTTGCAGCTCGTTGGAGGTGCCCCATTGTTCTACAGCTCTTGCAAACATACCCTTTGAAGTGGCATGAATAGACTGAATGGAAGCCTCCACAATGCCAACAAGGTGTGAATTGCCTTGCATTCATCCTTTGTTGCGGACTGTGAGTCATCTGAGTCCTGAGGCCTGCTGGCAGTTGCAGACTCGTAGTTTCTGCCTGGTACATTTCTGCTCGCAAACACAGTTCCAGTTAATTTATGAACATTGCTAGCACTTGTGTGCTGAGAGATTTGTTTGGTGTTATCACATAAACGCCTGTGCTATCACAATGGCCTTACTGAGGGTCGGTGTCTCAACAGTCAAAAGTTTTCGTAGGATGGTCTCGTGGCCAATGCCCAGTACAAAAAAGTCTCTGAACATCTGCTCCAGCTAGCCATCAAACTGACATTGTCCTGCAAGTCGCCTTAGCTCGGCGACGTAGCTCGCCACTTCCTGACCTTCAGATCGCTGGCATATTAAGAACCGATACCTCGCCATCAGCACTCTCCCTCGCGTTAAGATGCTCCCAAACCAATGTACACAGCTCCTCATATGACTTATTTGTGGGTTTCACCGGAGCCAGAAGATTCTTCATGAGGCTGCAGGTCGGTGCCCCGCAGACCGTGAGGAGGACCGCTCTCCTTTTTGCAGCGCTTCCTTCCGGCTCGTTGGCTACAAAGTACTGGTCTAGCCATTCGACATCGGCTTCCCAGTCCTCACCCTCCAAGAACTTCTCCAGGATGCCCACAGTTTGCTGCATCTTTGCGTTGGATTCATATACTCATCGCGAGTTATTGTGTTCCTAACACAGTTGGGATTGCACACAGGGAGGTTAAAGTAACAGTGACTTCAGTCTTTATTAAGATGCTCCAGAGTGAGGAACAGGCCTTAGGGGCTGGCTTATATAGAGTGCTCCCAAGGGATGCTGGGATCCCTTGGGACTTCAGGGGATGTGCTCCCTGGTAGCGGAACATGGGAGTGCATGCTTTACAGATACACAACAGGGGAGACTAGAACTAGAGGGCATGATCTTAGAATAAGGGGCCGCACATTTGGAACTGAGATTAGGAAAAAAAAATTCTCTAAGAGGGTTGTGAATCTGTGGAATTTGCTGCCTCAGAGAAATAGACAGTTTCTTAAACGATAAGGGGATAACGGGTTATGGGGAGCGGACAGGGAAGTGGAGCTGAGTCTATGATCAGATCTGCCATGATCTTATTGAATGGCGGAGCAGGCTCGAGGGGCCGTATGGCCTACTCCTGCTCCTATTTCTTATGTTCCTAGTTTATAATAGGCTCCTGAGGTATGGAAAGTGTTCCACGTTGTCCAGGGCCGCACCGTGGATCTTGATGACTGAGGGGCAGTGCTATGTGGCGGGGTCAGGTTGGTGGAGAAACTTTATCTTACGGATGTTTGGTGTAAGGCCCATGCTTTCGTACGCCTCAGTGAAGATGTTGACTATGACTTGGAGTTCAGTCTCTGAATGTGCACAGACACAACACACACACACACACACACACCTACCCTATTTGGTCAATATAAAACATGTCTGTCTGCCTCTTCATTCTTGACTAGGTCAGTTTTAAGCATGTTTGAACTTCATTTTTAGTAGTATGGTTTTAATCATTGAACATAGTTTGATACCTGAGCACTGTTACAATCATTGCCAAGCTCCTAATGATTCATTAGGCTTACAGTATTTTATGTAGGAAATATGTGAAAATTTAGGCTCTATTAGTCATAGACTATAACTCAAACAAAAAAGGATTTGGTAATTTTCCTGATTCCATATGTACCAGGAAGGTATTTGAATTAAATTGACTACTAACTGAGTTCTTTCAGTTTATAATCCGAGAGCTGTGGCAGCCTGGATTTCTTTTTAACTGTAGGATTGATTTTAAACCTCCCTGCAAAGCACAATGGTTTACTGTGATGGAAAAATAGGTGCTTCTGGGCAAATTTTACACTTTCCTACCTGTTTGTTTATATTTCTGACTGACCCAGCAGATGGCTGTTGAAAATAAAAGAATGCAGGTACTGTTTTTAAACTGTGCCTGCCCAGCATTTTGTAACAGTTTTTGTGTATTTTGGGAATTTGCAAAAATATGAGATAAATGAGTCAAAACAGGACTTTTTTGCATTCCATCGAATGCTCCCTTCTAGTTTACTTATCTGAATGTACAGCCGAGAGTTGCTAAAGAACAGCTTGGGAATGGGCACGAGTGGAAATTTGGGAGGGGAACTAGTAATTTCCTCTCAGGAAAAAAAAGACTTTGTCATGCTGGTTTCCTTTTTTAAAATCATTAAATGGTTCCTTCCCAGATAACCTTGCTTTGTTTCATTGTCATTACAAAATCCAGCTTAACAGCCATTCCTGAATATTTTCTACATGACAATATTGGGGAAAAACAATCTCACAACATTGCTCTTATTTGCTGCTGTATAATTTCAATCCATCTTGTGTTTGCATTATCAGATCTGGATTGTGCTGAGCGAGTTAGACAATGGTTAATGTGCTTTTTAAAATTGGGTATGGTTTCCCTCGTTATCAGATTATTTTTCCCCTACACCACCTTTTTCATTCACACACTAATTGCACACAGTTGGATGGTTGAGCGATCTACTCTTTACGCTGCTCTTGAGCTGGCCATTCGGAGGTGTGCAAGAGTGACCTGGATCTTGTTCTCATCTCCTCTGCCCCTCCCTCCTTCCAGAGAAGCATTTGGTCTCTGCTGCTGAAACCCTCTTCTGCACTTGCATGAACTCAAATTTCTCAAATGTTTTTCTCTCTGGCCTCTCCACCTCTATCCTTCACAAACTTTAGTGAATATAGAACTCTTCAGGTTGTGCCCTTGCCCACATAAAGGACCCAGGAGCGGAGCGAGGTCGGGACCCAGGAGCAGAGCGAGGATGGAACCCAGCACCGAGGTAGAGGCCCAGGAGTGGCGCAGCACAGAACAGCAGTGGGGTCGGGGTCCAAGAAAGGCACAGCACGGGCCAACAGTGTGGTCAGGAAGCCTACACTGCGTCCAGGGAGAGAGGACCTGTGTGAAAGAGGACAGTAGGAATATGTGTGTGTGTGTTTGTGTGTGTGTGTGTGTACTAGGCCCATGCAGCGGAGCCCGGTCTCCAATCGTCTTGGATCCCCTCGCCATTGGACCAAGACCTTGCTTTGCCAAGCTCGTATGGTGGCTGGGGTGCAACAGCCACCCCATGTTAAAAGAAGTCACGCACAGGCATCTTCCACACTTTCATCAGTCACTTGAGAACTCATATTAGTGTGGAACAAGTCATCCTCGACTCCAAGGGACTACCTAAGAAGAAGAAGAAAGTTCCGCACATCCATCAATTTCTCCTACCTCCTCCTGCCCAGCTGCAGCTTGTGCCTCTCCAAATTTAGTTCAAGATTTTTATACTTTTTTTGAAATCCCTCCATGGCCTCGCTGCACTCTATTTGGAAAATGTTCTCCAGCCTTGCATTCCAACGCACACTCTCTGTTCCTCTGACTAATATCATTACAGCTCAATCTTTTAGCAATTACACCCCTGCCCTTTGGGACTCTGTTCAAAAACCACTTGTCCTTGCTACCCCTTTAATAACGTAGCTCTCTCCTCTGCATTCAATCTCTCTTCCTTAATTCTTTATTTCCTGTTTCATGCCCAGCTCTGCCCTTAGAAAGCATTCCGAGGCATCAAAGCTGCTTTTAAATTATGCAAGACCCATGCTAGTGTTGCCGGTGTGGTTTTCATGCATTTGGATACAAGCCAGATATAAAGCTACCAGGATTTGCTGAAACCAGTCGATGGAAATAGTTTTGGGCTGGTCCTCTGGACCACCCTCTCAGTGAATTCCAGCCGTTTTGCATTTGATTTTCAAGAGCCATGCTTCTGCAAACTGGCTGTACTAGTGCAGGCCGCACACACTGTAAAAACAGTTTCATTCATCTGAAGAACAATACTAAAAGTAAAGTGTTGTTGTGATTGTATTACTGGTTGTGGTTATAATGTATGGCTCCGGTTTATTTATCGTGATGGTTATAGTTTCTAGGTTTTATTTTTTTGGTACTGATTGTGTTTTCTGGCTGTGGTTAATTTCTGTTTCACGGTTTTTAATGTAAAGGTGTGCGTAATACCATTAAAAAAATCATTATCTCAAAATGTTTTGAGCACAAAGTGAATAGGTTATATCCACCTGTTTTATTGGGATGAAGATTGGTTCCAGATACCATACAACTTTAGATACCGCATTTTGAAATATTTATGCATAATTAACTGCATGTCAACATGACCATGGTAGTGGGGTCAAGTTAGGTCAAAACTTTACAACAAACCTTTGGTCCTTCTAACTCAAAGGTGGTCTGTCCTTCAGTCACTGGTACTGTTTGCAGTCACCAGATTGACCTGCCATTCTGGTCTGCCTTTGATTTATGCCTGGGATTACCCAACCAAGATCTCACGAAAAGGCCTTTATGAAGAAATAAAATGGATTGAGTTGCCCTATGAACCAGCCTTTGTTTCCAACACTCAGGCAGTTGTGGGCTTATTCAGTGTTGGAGTAACTACTGCGGGCTGGGGGTGGGGAACGAGGTGTGACAAAGCACAAGGGGTTCTAGTGTGAGAAAAGATCTTGACTTTGGTTAGTTCCTGTTGGCTGTAAAGAATCCTATTGATAACCCACTCCTTTAATAATATTACATTTTATAAACCAACCCTTTTCAACAATATTTCAATGCAGTTTTTTTTGTATTTTTATATGTATCAGTATAGTTTATTGCAATAATCAAAGCGGGAAAGCTGAGTAACTCAGGAGTTTAGTTATCTGAGTGTTGATGTACAAAAGTTTAAGCTATTATTCTTTTCCATGGGTCAACCTAGTTAGTTCAGTATTTCTCAGTTTTGAACAACAATTAACACTGGTAAAATCCTAAATGTGAAGTTTTCAGTTGTGTGGCACGCACATTCCTGAGGTGAAGCCTTTTGCCAGAAACATAAGCCTTTAAAAAGTGGCAAGACAACATGAGTACCAGAGAATGGTCTACTAGCTTTCATCCAAATTTTCTGTTTAAGTAGGTGTTGAGGTGGTCGCACTGAGTAACTGCTTTTCTCCCATTTCTGTGAGAGTGACCAAGTTGCTGTTCTTGGTAACTGCAGGAAAATGCACTTTCAGCTGAACACCAGGTTTCAAAATCCCCAGGAAAAGGTTGTCTCACACTGCAAGGGATTGGCACTTGCTGTAGTATAAAGGTAGCTAGTGTGAAATCCCAACAAAAAAATTGTGTTTTTACAGTTAAAACAATCTGGTTAAGTGCCATTCACAGTTTAATAATTGATTATCTTGTCAAGATTTTTCAATCATAAAAAAAATCACACTGGAAATGGGAGGCCATTGAACAGTGCTCCGTGCATATGCTTGGGTTTGTGCAGGAATGTAATGGAGGATAGACTAGGGGCAAACTGCAGCAGCATTAAATCAAGGCTATGCTGAATATACTTTTACACTTGGAATCTTATGACTGAGGATCAAACGATGTGTTATGCTTTGTCTTCATCAACACATGCATATGAACACTTTCTCCAAAATCCTGGGGTCTCTGTTTGACCATCAGAAGTGCAGCCGGCCAGGACCCCAAGTGTCCAAGGCGATCAGTATAAAGCCTGCCCCGAATTGCATTGATGGGATCATTTCCATAATCAGGCCCTGCACCTGTGTGATTGTGTCCGAGGCGCCCATCCCATTGTGCTGATGGAACTCGTGGCTGCAAACAGGGGGGCTACGAAGACTAGGAAAGGCCAAGAAGGAAATGTTTCTTCTGATACTAAAGAAGAAATTGCCCATTGTTTTAAAGATAATCAATCCCCTTTGAGATCAATTACCTTTCACTCTTGCATGTTTGGGGGTTTACTAAACCCACAACAGAACTCATGCAATTTCTCACCCGCACAGCTGATGTTTACTTTTGATTGAATCCCAATTTTAAAGAGTTATACATTAATGCAGACACCTTATGCTATGAAGGATAAAGAGTACAGGTAATATCAACGAATGGCCTCAAACATAGCACATTTTGCGTTATGAACCTGGATGTATCACCACTTCCCTGTGGAGTTCCAAGAAGTACATCAGATCCTGGATCCAAAAGCACAGGATGGTAGATCACCCAAGATCCGAATACTATGGACAAGCATCTTCTGATGAAAATCATATGGACCTGTGGTAGTAATGAAGAGTTACTTTTTAAAATTATTTTCAGCGGTTCATTTTGAGACTAAAGCTCAGAAATTACAGTGGGCTTCATTAGTGGACAAAGGCTCAATGCATTCTATTACATTTCTCTGTGCACGATATTAATGCTGATGTGAACTCATTCAAAATGAATGGTTTAGCACCTGTGTTCAAATTGCGGACCCCTTGATCACCTCCCTCCTCAAAAAATCTTGACCCATTTATCCTCTCCAAGTGCCACTCGAACTCTAATCTCCATTTTTTATCTAACGTTCTTCAATGCATTATCATCTCCCAGCTCTGTGCCAACCTCACTGGTCCAGTCTGGCTTGCTCACTGCACCGAGGTGGCCCCAGCCTAAATCATGAACAACATCCTGTGTGACTGACCATGGTATAGAGACACATGAGCTAAAAATCCAATGTTGTTAGTAGGTTACCACACTGTACATAAATCACCATTATAACTTTGATCCAGCTTAGGTGATGTAGTAATGCATCAGAAAGTATTAACATATATATATTAAAATGCTGGAAAAGATTCCAAATAAATCTAAATTTTATAGGGGATCATGCTCCCAGGCCTCCTAGAAAATAAATCAGAGCCTAACTTCAGAAGAAAGTAGTGAAAACGCCATTCCTACTTGCACCTTCGTGAAAAAAATAGCCAATACTGTATCTTTGGCTCAGTATAAATGGATCATTCATATAGTTGTAACTCCTTCCCATTTTTTTGTTCTTTGTCATGTTACTTTTTTCTCCTGTTTTACTCTTTTTCTGTCTCTTTCACTCTGTCGCTCCTCTTCCTCTTTTCCTTTTTATGTATGTTCACATTTTATTTTATAACTACTGTACATCAAGACATTCTACTAGAACAGACCAATGTTCAAGATCTTCTCGTGACCAGCATCTGAAGTGCCTCTTACTGCTCTTTTTTCTGTTGTTACTTTCTTTTACCCTTTTTAACCTCTCCTATCATGACTTGGGATATGTCGTAAAAGAAAGCTTCCCTCCCCATTCAACTTCTGACCACTCAACATGCTAGCTGACATTGTTATTGGTTCCCTTTCCTGAGAAACTGTCCCTCTCTCTTTTGAAACCCCTTGATCACCTATCTCCTCAAAAAATCTTGACCCATTCATCCTCTCTAAGTGCCACTCAAACTCTAATTTCCATTTTTTATCTAACGTTCTTGAATGCATTATCATCTCCCAGCTCTGAGCCAATCTCACTGGTCCAGTCTGGCTTGCTCACTGCACCAAGATGGCCCTGGCCTAAATCATGAACAACATCCTCTGTGACTGACCATGGTATGTTACCCTTCCTTGTCTGAAAGGATTTAACCTGTATGTAAGTTGTGTAGATTTTATTTTAACACACTTTTTTAGATTTAACAAAGTATTTTAATTAATTTTTTTTTAAATGACTTTACTCTCTGGTGTCATAGAACTGGGCTCTGAGTTGGTAAGTTATGGGTTCAAGTGCAACTTTAGGTCTTCACATAATCTATGCTGATACTTCAGTGCAGTATTGTTGGATCTGCCATTTTTCTGATGAGATGTTAAACTGAGGTGCTATTTGCCCATTCAGGTGGATATAAAAGATCACATGGCACTATTTGATGAAGAACAGGGAGTTTTTAAGCTATGAGTAAAGACTGGATAGGTTGGGGTTGTTTTGTTTGGAACAGAGGAGACTGAGGGGAGATTTAATTGAGGTGTATAAAATTATGAGTGGCCGAGATAGAGTGAATAGGAAGGACCTATTTCCCTTAGCAGAGAGGTCAATAACCAGGGGGCATAGATTTGAAGTAATTGGTAGAAGGATTAGAGGGGAGTTGAGGAGAAATGTTTTTTGCCCAGAGGATGGTGGGGGTCTGGAACTCACTGCCTGAAAGGGTGGTAGAGGAAGGAACCCTCATTGCATTTAAAAATTACAGGCTGTACTTGGATATGCACTTGAAGTGCTGTAACTAACAAGGGCTAGAAAGTGGGATTAGGCTGGATAGCTCTTTTTCGGCTGGCATAGACACAAAGTTCCGTGCCTTCTGTGATGTAACGTTCTATGATTCTATGATTCTTCCAGTATCCTGACCACCAACATGGATTAATTGGTTCTTCATCTCATTTACTACTTGTTGCCACATTTGACTATAAAAAAACAACTACACTTCAAAAAGAAAGAAAGATTTGGATTTATATAGCGCCTTTCACAACCACTGGACATCCCAAAGTGCTTTACAGCCAATCATCATCATAGGCAGTCCCTTCGAAACGAGGATGACTTCCTTCCACACCGAAAAGGGATGAGTTCACAGGTGTTTCAATGAGGACCTAATATTCCGGATCTCGAACTACATCTTGAAGGGTGGAAGATGTCTGTGTGTGGATTTTTTTTATCGTGTGGTGACCGTTGCACACCAGCCACCACACAGGTTTGACAGAGCTAGGTCTTGGTCCAGTGGCAAGAATTAACCAAGACGACTGGAGACCAGCTCTGCTGCATGGACCTAATGCGCACACATATCACAGTGTGGGCTGACCCGTGCTGTCCCTGATCCCTCGCCTCTTTTCGGCCCCGAACTCTCGCCTCTCCTGGGCCTGATCACGTCCCTCGACAAACTCTTGCTGTTTCTTCGCCCCGACCTCGCCCTGCACTGCAGTCAGCCGCTGCCTTCCTGCAGCAGCACACGCTGCTCCCTGCTGTGGCATGCCACCGCACGTTGCTCCCTCAAATGGCCCCGGCCTGCTGATGGTCTTGCAGGCCAGGACCATGCCGATTGAGTGTAGTCACTGTTGTAATGTAGGAAAGGTAATTCATTGGCTGTGAACTGCTTTGGGTATTGCTGAGGATATGAAAGGCGCAATATGAAGCCAATTTCTTCCCTCCCTAAAGCCCTTTAGTGCCTTTCCACTACTTTGAAAAAACCTTTCAATCTATTTTTTTTGACCAGGCTTTTGATTACCCTCCCCTCCCCCAATGTCCTTACCCCTCCTGATCTCTCTCTCCATGGCTCAGTATCCTGTTTCTCTATCTACCTCCATTTGTGAAGTGCTTGGGGACTTTTCTTTTTGCATTAAAGACACTATTTAAATACAAGTTGTTGTTAGAGTACGTGTGTAGCCCAGGAACTGAGCTGAGCTCTCAGCTGTCTGAGAGCTGTTGAGTAAAGCGAGGAGTCCCTGTGGGATGCTGTCTATGAAATCGATCACCCTTGATGTGAGACCTTGCACTTTAGTCATTCACTGACGGGGGGGTGGGCGTGGAACTGAATGTGAAATTGCATTCTATTATTTCCCACTTCACGCCGTCTCAGAGTGTAAATCGATTCTCAGCAGGGAGGAGGGGGAGACAGATAATATGATTCGAGCAGCCTTACATTTTCTGCATCGCTGATGTGCTCTGCAATAAATGTTTTCATTCTAAGTAGCATACAGCAGATTCTAAAATGTGGTCCCCTGTAGAATCATTGGAACAATGTTCACATTGCAGCAAAGATCAAAAATTCAACTGCTGAGTGACTGTATTTCAGTCTTTTGAGTGCCTGTAAAGATTGACTAGGCAGTTTATTAGAAACATATTTCATTTATAAAATCTAAGCACAAATAAATACATCTTATCTATTAAATTATGGGTGTGCCCAGCTCCTGTATGCCCTGCAAACAATTTGGAGAAATCCAATCTTGTTTTTCTAATTCAGGTAAATAGACACTGTAAAAAGGAAAAGGAGGGCGTGTGCTCTGTTCCGTTTATTTCGCTTGAGGGTATGAATCCATTTATTTTTTCCCCCAAGTCCCCCGATCCTCCTGGGCTAGCCACTGCCGACATCTGAGAGCTCTGATTGGTGACCTCTGTAAAAACCACTGCGTGCCAGGCCCCGAAGAGGCATGTGATAGAGGCCCTGAGATATGTGTCTGTGCAATGTCTCCTGCCCTTTGTGAGTGTGCTTGGGCTCCACATGTCACCTCCCATAGCAGACTAGCTGAGATCAAGGATTCAGAAGCATGGAGAAGCAAACCTGTAGCCTCTCTACCATAATGCAGCATGTGATCTTATTGTATTTTGGATCAGCCTGTAACACTGGAGTACATTGAAGCTGCTCGCTCAACATTGATGAATGCCGGGATAATCTAAATTTACATACAAATCCGATATCCTTTTTGTACAGTAAGTGTGGCACAAATGCCCAGGCTACTAAAGTTCCTGAGTTTTATTGATGTTACTCATTAATTCCTTCAACCTACTTTCTGTGGTGATCGTACAACTGAAACAAAAGTAGTGTTAAAAAAACAAACCTGAAGACTCTGAGTCTCAATGCGAGGAGCATTCGTAATAAGGTGGATGAATTGACTGCGCAGATAACTGTTAACGGGTATGATGTAATTGGGATTATGGAGACATGGCTCCAGAGTAACCAAGGCTGGGAACTCAATATCCAGGGGTATTCAATATTCAGGAAGGACAGACAGGAAGGAAAAGGAGGTGGAGTAGCGATACTGGTTAAAGAGGAGATTAATGCAATAGTAAGGAAGGGCATTAGCTTGGATGATGAGGAATCTATATGGGTAGAGCTGCAAAACACTAAAGGGCAGAAAATGCTTGTGGGAGTTGTGTACAGACCACCAAACAGTAGTAAGGAGGTTGGGGATGGCATCAAACAGGAAACTAGGAATGCGTGCAATAAGAAGACAGCAGTTATCATGGGTGACTTCAATCTACATATTGATTGGGCTAACCAAACTGGTAGCAATACTGTGGAGGAGGATTTCCTGGAGTGTATAAGAGATGGTTTTCTAGACCAATATGTCGAGGAACCAACTAGAGAGCAGGCCATCCTAGACTGGGTCTTGTGTAACGAGAGAGGATTAATTAGCAATCTGGTCGTGCGGGGCCCCTTGGGGAACAGTGACCATAATATGGTAGAATTCTTCATTAAGATGGAGAGTGACACAATTAATTCAGAGACTGGAGTCCTGAACTTAAAGAAAGGAAACTTAGACGGTATGAGACATGAATTGGCTAGGATAGACTGGAGAATGATACTTAAAGGGTTGACGGTGGATAGGCAATGGCAGACATTTAAAGATCACATGGATGAACTACAAACAATTGTACATTCCTGTGCGGCGTAAGAATAAAAAAGGGAAGGTGGCTCAACCGTGGCGAACAAGGGAAATTAGGGAAAGTGTTAAATCCAAGGAAGAGGCATATAAATTGGCCAGAAAAAGCAGCAAACCTGAGGACTGGGAGAAATTTAGAATTCAGCAGAGGAGGACTAAGGGTTTAATTAGGAGGGGGAAAATAGAGTATGAGAGTAAGCTTGCAGGGAACATAAAAACTGACTGCAAAAGCTTCGATAGATATGTGAAGAGAAAAAGATTAGTGAAGACTAATGTAGGTCCCTTGCAGTCAGAATCAGGTGAATTCATAATGGGGAACAAGGAAATTGCAGACAAATTGAACAAATACTTTAGTTCTGTCTTCACTAAGAAAGACACATAAGAACATAAGAACATAACAATTAGGAACAGGAGTAGGCCATCTAGCCCCTCGAGCCTGCTCCGCCATTCAAAAGATCATGGCTGATCTGGCCGTGGACTCAGCTCCACTTACCCGCCCATTCCCCATAACCCTTAATTCCCTTATTGGTTAAAAATCTATCTATCTGTGATTGGAATACATTCAATGACACGAATAACCTCCCGAAAATATTAGGGGACCGAGGGTCTAGCGAGAAGGGGGAACTGAGGGAAATCCTTATCAGTCAGGAAATGGTGTTAGAGAAATTGAAGGGACTGAAGGCTGATAAATCCCCAGGGCCTGATAGTCTGCATCCCAGAGTACATAAAGAAGTGGCCCTAGAAATAGTATATACATTGGTGGTCATTTTCCAACATTCCATGGACTTTGGATCAGTTCCTATGGATTGGAGGGTAGCTAATGTAACCCTACTTTTTAAAAAAGGAGGGAGAGAGAAAACAGGGAATTATAGACTAGTTAGCCTGACATTGGTGTTGGGAAAATGCTGGAATCAATTATTAAAGGTGTAATAGCAGCGCATCTGGAAAGCAGTGACAGGATCGGTCCAAGTCAGCATGAATTTCTGAAAGGGAAATCATGCTTGACAAATCTAGAGTTTTTTGAGGATGTAATTAGTAGAGTGGATAAGGGAGAACCAGTGGATGTGATGTATTTGGACTTTCAAAAAGGCTTTTGACAAGGTCCCACACAAGAGATTAGTGTGCAAAATTAAGGCACATAGTATTGGGGGTAATGTATTGATGTGGATAGAGAACTGGTTGGCAGACAGGAAGCAAAGAGTGGGAATAAACGGGTCCTTTTCAGAATGGCAGGCAGTGATTAGTGGGGTGCCGCAGATTTCAGTGCTGGGACCCCAGCTATTTACAATATACATTAATGATTGAGACGAAGGAATTGAAGGTAATATCTCCCAAGTTTGCAGATGATGACACTAAGCTGGGTGGCAGTGTTAGCTGCGAGGAGGATGCTAAGAGTCTGCAGGGGGATGCGACAGGTTAGGTGAATGGACAAATGCAAGGCAGATGCAGTATAATGTGGATAAATGTGAGGTTGTCCCCTTTGGTGGCAAAAACAGGAAGCAGATTATTATTTAAATGGCGACAGATTCGTAAAAGCGAGGTGCAAGGAGACCTGGGTGTCATGGTACATCAGTCATTGAACGTAGACATGCAGGTACAGCAGGCAGTAACGAAAGCAAATGGCATGCTGGCCTTCATAGTGAGGGGATTTGAGCATAGGAACAGGGAGGTCTTACTGCAGTTGTACAGGGCCTTGGTGAGACCAAACCTTGAGTATTGTGTGCAATTTTGGTCTCCTAATCTGAGGAAGGTCGTTCTTGCTATTGACGGAGTGCAGTGAAGCTTCACCAGACTGATTCCCGGGATGGCAGGACTGACATATGAGGAAAGACTGGATCGGTTAGGCTTATACTCACTGGAATTTAGAAGAATGAGAGGGGATCTCATAGAAACTTATAAAATTCTGATGGGACTGGACAGATTAGATGTAGGTAGAATGTTCCAGATGTTGTGGAAGTCCAGAACCAGGTGTCACAGTCTAAAGATAAGGGATAAGCCATATAGGTCAGAGAGGAGGCGAAACTTTTTCACCCAGAGAGTTGTTAACCTGTGGAATTCTCTGCCACAGAAAGTTGTTGAGTCCAGTTCGTTGGATTTATTCAAAAGGGAGTTAGATGTGGCCCTTATGACTAAAGGGATCAAGGGATATGGAGGGAAAGCAGGAATGGGGTACTGAGGTTGCATGATCAGCCATGATCATATTGAATGGCGGTGCAGGCTCGAAGGGCCGAATGGTCTGCTCCTGCACCTATTTTCTATGTGTCTATGTTTCTATATTTCCATGCTAAGAAAGTTGTTAAACTTAATTAGAATTCACTTCAGTTTTTATTTTATGAGTTGTCAGTGCAGGGGACTAGAACCTTATTTTGTAAATCATTTTTGACACCAGTTTGACCGCATTAAGCACTACCAGTTCAGGTACAACATAGGTCAAGCTCCCTTTACGCTGGCCCAGCAATAGAGTAGTAATTCCTCTGGTTGTTACATATAATAAGTCACGGGTTTGTGAAGATAGCCTCTGTTTGGACACTGGTATGGATTTTTTTTTTTGTAACAACCTTCCCTAATTTGTGAGGTACAGTTTTAGTCTGGCAGGGGAACTGGGACCAATACCCCACCCCAAATATTTGCCTCCATTATTTTCCTGCAATGACCTTGCTGTAAGGAATGATCTGTATATGCCTGCCCATAACTCATTTCACCACGTGTAGATAAAACCAGGGAGCATGGCTTTGTAACCCCTGGTATTTTCCTCTCTTTCCATCTATCTGCCCTCTTCTTCCGCCCCCGCCCCCGCCCCCCCCACCACCACCACCATCACCTCTATAAGGTGGCAGTGTTGAGACCAGAATGGTTTCCCAAAAGTGGGAAAACATCATGTGGGCCAGAGGTCACTGAATTCAGAGATCCTGAAGAGCTGTCAAGATTGGAGGTGACATCCATGAGCCCACAATACTCAGTAATCAGGAGTTAAAGGTATTCATTAGAATTTAAAGTGAGACTAGCATTGTCAATAAATAAGAATGGATTTCCCTCTTGGAATTGGAGTATTTCTCTGCTTTGAGGAAGAGGTGTGAAGATGAGTGTTGTTTCCAGCAGTATTCTAGTTTCTGCATGGGAACTGGTCCCTTCCCTTAACCGTGGCCAACTTTGTGAGGTCATTGAAACAACAACTTGGATTTATATAGCTCCTTTAACGTAGTAAAACATCCCAAAGCGCTTTACAGGAGCGTTTTTTAAACAAAATTTGACACTGGGCCACATAAGAAGATATTAGGACAGGTGAAGAAAAGCTCGGTCAAAGAGGTAGATTTTAAGGAGCATCTTAAAAGAGGAGACATAGGGGTCAAGTTTCGGGCCGCGCCTAGAACGGTGCAGCCCTGACATGGACGCCCGTTTTTCACGCCTAAAAGCGCGACAAAAATGTACCTTGTAATTCTTGGGCTCCCTGCAGGTCCCTCGGAGCTCGGCGCGGCGCACAGGCAGCAGCGGGGGGGGCGGACCCACCGAGTCGCGCCGATTCTGCAGGTCCAGGGGGGTGGGGCTAAGTCAAATGAGAGAACGTCGTGCTGGCAGCCCTGCGTGTGCGCGTTGGAGCGCGCGCACGCGCAGTAGCCCATAAACATTGGCACTCGGGTATTTTTAAAGGAACTAAAAGAAAAGTGCCGATTTGTCTCGTGGACCTCTGGAAAGGCTTGGGATTGAATTTTGGTGATTTTTTGTGCCTGAAGGAGTGCTTTTAGCAGCACTTTTGAAGAATTCACCTGCTGAAATCAGTGAGTGCTACTTTTTGCTGCTAAACTTCCAGAACAGGTGCTGCATAGGTGCATGCAAAATAAGCACTGTGTGTTTTGAAAAATAAGAGTGTCAATTCAATACTGCAATGGAACAACGTCCACCAAGAACAAAGAATTTCTTGCATGAGGAAGTGGAGATATTAGTAAACATCATTGAGCAGAAATGGCAGGAGCTAGATACCAGCAATAGGGGTCGCATAAAAGTGCCACCTAAAGAAATGAAGAAACGCTGGAACCAAGTTGCAGAAGATTACTGCACAGTGGTGCATACCATGAGATCTGAAAGCCAGTGTAAAAAGAAATGGCACGACCTTGGTCAAGTAGTTAGTGTAAATAATGGTCCTCCCAATGATGCTGCGCGTCGCAATGTGCGCCATGTTGTATTGACGGTGAGCTTCTGTCCGTGTCACACATAGGGATGTCATGAGCCAGGTGGTCAGGCCCTACCCTTTGTCTCCCAGTAGCCAGCTCTGCCCTTCTGGCTGCTGCTCAAACATGTCAGATATAATGCTGTCGCATAGGATGAACGCATCATGGGTGCTGCCAGGGTATCTCGCATCGACTGACATGATGCGCTGCTTGTCGTCACACACGAGCTGCACATTGAAGGAGTGGAAACCTTTTCTATTCCTGTACTGCTCAGAATCCTCTACAGGTGCTCGCAAGGCTATGTGGGAACAATCAATGCAGCCCTGTACCTTTGGGAAGCCAGCAGTCCTGAAGAAGCTCACAGCCCTCTCATGGATCGCTTGTGCGTTCATTGGGAAATTGATGAAGTCATCCCTCCACGCATACAGTGCAGCCGTGTCCTGGGAAACGCAGGCATGTATTGCACGTTGAGAGATGGCGCACACATCTCCAGTTGTAGCCTGAAACGATCCCGAGGCATAGAAGGCAAGCGCAGCTGTTACCTTCACTTCAACAGACAAGGCAGTTGGCGTTCTGCTTCTGTGCTGCAAATCTGCTCTCAGCATATCACAGATCTCAGCGACAACTTCTTTTGACACAATCAGCCTCGCTCATGTCCAGGTACGAGCGTCTGGCTCGATATTGCCGATGTGGGTAAGGTCTCCTGCTCATCAGCCTACGGGCTATGACGTTCCTGGTGCGGTGAGCTCTAACAATTCTCTCCTATGCAGTGAATTGCTGGCGAACCATTGCATAATCCCTGGTGTTGACAATGCAGCACCCATTCTGCAATTACAAATTTAAGTTTCAAACTGGCTATCTGGCTGCCTCTCCCTATCCCATGGCCGAATGGCCTCAGCCTCCCTCATAGCTCGAAGGCTGCTTGCTGTGTCTTTGGCTGCCGTCGAGCCACTGACATCGCCCCTGTCTCCTACATGGAAGGAAGGCCTGCCTGAAGCACCGCAGCTCGAAGGCTGCTGCTGCTTCACACAGGTAGGAATATTCAATATTTTGTATTTGCTTTGTTTATAATTTTTTATTCAGGATGGCTCTTTATTTGTATAAGTGAGACTGTTGAATGCTTGTAGAATTTAATTACTTCCCTTCCCCCCTCCCCCCGCCCCCCCTCGTTCCCTACGCCTGATTTGTAACCTACGCCTGATTTCTAAAGTGTAGGCAATGTTTTTCTGAGCATACAAAAATCTAGACTTACTCCATTCTAAGTTAGTTTGGAGTAAGTTTTTACTGCCTAAACTTTCAAAACAGGCGTAAGTGGCAGGACGCGCCCCCTTTTGAAAAAAAAAATCTGTTCCAAAATGAAACTGTTCTAACTGACTAGAACTGGAGCAAATTAAATACCGAGAATTGCAATTTCTAAGATACTCCATTCTAAACCAGTTGCTCCAAAAAAATAGGAGCAACTCAGGCCGAAACTTGACCCCATTGAGAGGTGGAAAGGGTTCGGGAGAAAATTCCAGAGCTTAGGCATTATATTACCATTTGTATGGTGGCTGAGCTGACATTGACAGCCTGTCCCATTTCCCTCCATACTTTTCTGAGGCCCCCTGTCTTGGTTGCTGAATAACTATCCCCAATGCCCTTATTTCTGCCAACATCACCTCTACAGAAGCTTCAGAAATCCTTGTAGTCTTGACCATAACAGAGACATCCCGATGTTGGTCCACCTTCTGCTGTCCTCCTCTCACTCTGTTCTTGGTCTGTCTCTGTGTCCTTAACAACTGGTTGCTTTCTGGCCTTTAAGCTGCACTGCAATTCCCTCCCTCCTACCAGCAGAAAATCATTCAGCGGTGGGATTCCTGCCTTGAAACCAACTTGCATACTTAATTGGGTCTCAGCTCCAGGAAAATGCTCTCGGCTGCCAGTAGGATCAAGTGGGCAGGCGATAGTCCCGCCCGCCTTGTTTACAGCGGGCCAAGGGAAATCCAGGCCATTCTTTTAGAACTTGCTTACTATGTGAGCAGAGGAAAGCTTCACAAATGCATTTCAAATGTACGACACATAGCAACTGGAGGAATTCTTAGTCCACTATGCATCAGCACGTTATCTGATAAGAGGATCCCCGATTGTACCAGAGTGACATTTTCATTTCCTGCACCAACAGATTTCCTGCATCAGCTGATAATATCTAACACAGAGTGCTAATTTAATGCCCATTACCTGCCAGTTCTGTGCAGTAAACTCGCACGCTCTCAAAACGGGATTGAAAATAAATTCAATCTTGAGTTCCTGAGGTGAAAGAACAGTTTTCTTTTTAACTGTTTGATATTTAAAAGAAGTACTGATTGTGAGACTTGCTCCTTGGGTAATGTTTCAGTCTTTAAACCACTTAAGTTCAAATGATGCACACATTTTGCAGTTTATTTCATAATTCATTTTTTACAATCAATGTAACTATGTAAGGGAATATGTATTATCGTCATGATTTGTAGTACACTGTGATATCAAACAGCTTATAAAATTTGACCTTTTTAATGACCTCAGAGATACCTTCTGGAAAACAAAATATTATCCAATTCACAGGTGCAGTAGTTTATCTTTCAGACCATTTTAATGCAGTGCTGCTGAAATGAATGCCATGCTATCATTTTTTCTCTTGCAGGAGCCAAAGTATGAGCTGAATCTAAATGAGCTGGAGTAATTAAAGAACTGTGTGACGGCTGAATGCGGATGTAAAATTACTGTGATATTGTTCAGATAACCTATTTATGTGAAGGGTTCTGTTGTTGGCAAATCTCCATGAATTCCTTGAAAGAATAGCAACAGAAAGCTGTCAGGAGCTGTCTCCTATCGATTGTCAAGTAAACAGTTAGTGTTCTGTTTATGCCACAATACTAACATGTTTAAATTGACTTCATCTTAAAATGAAAACCAGTAAATGTGTCCTGAGGGGATGAATTTCACAGCAGTGTTAGACTTTGAAGATTTATTCTAAGTGTGACATATATGCAACTATTCCAGTCTAACCAAAATAAATTATATTAGCATGGAGGTGATGAAACATAATGTGAAGTAGCATAACATGCTAATATGTTAATTGAGTGATATCCAGATAATTGAGTAAAAAAATGTATATCCAGTGTGCGAGGCTGTAAACAGCTCTTATGCAGTTTGCTGAATGGACTCAATTATGCACACGTGTTCGTGTCTGATTACAGAAAGGGGGTACTGAATCTGAAACTCATTAACTACTCAGTACTTCATTTTTATTGGCTCGGAATTTGCGGGCAGCAGCGAGGCAAGGTCGTTCGGCGCTGGCCCCAAAGAAAGATCTCGTGATCTCTGTGTCGAGAAGTTTGCCTTTATTGACGTGCAGTATAATGGGGAATTCCTACTGCGTTCTACTGCGACGTCAACAAGCTGTCTAAGCAGCCAAATCACAATGCAGCATTCTCACAGACAGGGAAGCAGAAAGTGAGAAGCTGCTTTTAAAAATGTTACAGAGAGCAAAACAAAGATTGGGAAAAGGTAACCTGAAATAAGTATGAATAAACTTTTAAAAAGTCTAATTTTTTTTACGTTTCTTAAAAATTGTCATTTTTGTCACAATGGAGAAATTTGACACGCCACAAAACTAAAGTTAGATTTTTAGGAACTATCGTTTGGTTACTAGTCAATAGAACAGATGGTGGATGGAGAAAGCGCAGATGGTACAACAACTAGCCGACAGCCACGACATACGAGGATTCTTCATTGCAGTCAAGGCCACCTACGGTCCAAACTCCCAAGGCCCCACCCCACTCCTGGCCAAGAACGGGGAAACACTCATCAAGGACACCGAGGCTGTCTGGGCCCGATGGAAGGAGCACTTTGAAGATCTCCTCAATCGAGACTCTGCCTTTGACTCGCGTGTTCTCAACTCCATCCCGCAGCATATAACCCGCCACCAACTCAGTGAAACTCCAACGTTGCACGAGGTAGGCAAAGCCATAAAACAGCTGAAGATTAACAAGGCTACGGGTGAGGATGGAATTCCGGCTGAGACGCTAAAATATGGCGGAGAGGCGCTGTTGGCGTGGATACATGACCTCATCTCTCTCATTTGGAGGGAGGAGAGCATGCCGGGAGATCTCAGAGATGCAGTGATCGTGTCCATTTTTAAAAAGGGGAACAAATCCGACTGCGGAATCTCCCTGCTATCAACCACTGGGAAGATTGTCGCTGGAGTTCTCCTCAACGGTCTTCACCCTGTGACCGAGGAGCTCTTCCTGGAGTCACAGTGCAGATTTCGTCTCCTACGGAGAACAACGGACATGATCTTTGCAGCACGACAACTGCAGGAAAAATGCAGGGAGCAGTGCCAGCCTTTATGCATGGCCTTTTTCAATCTTACAAAGGCCTTTGACACTGTCGACCGTGAGGGCTTATAGAAACATAGAAACATAGAAAATAGGTGCAGGAGCAGGCCATTCAGCCCTTCTAGCCTGCACCGCCATTCAATGAGTTCATGGCTGAACATGAAACTTCAGTACCCCCTTCCTGCTTTCTCGCCATAACCCTTGATCCCCCGAGTAGTAAGGACTTCATCTAACTCCCTTTTGAATATATTTAGTGAATTGGCCTCAACTACTTTCTGTGGTAGAGAATTCCACAGGTTCACCACAAAATGGAGCGTCCTCCTCCGTTTTGGGTGCCCCCAAAAGTTTGTCAACATCTGTCGCCTGCTCCACGATATGCAGGCCGTGATCCTTACCAGCGGATCCGTTACAGACCCATTCCACGTCCGAACCGGGGTCAAACAGGGCTGCGTCATCACTCTAACCCTCTTCTCAATCTTCCTCGCTGCCATGCTCCACCTCATTGTCAACAAGTTCCCCGCTGGAGTGGAACTAAACTACAGAACCAGTGGGAACTGTTTAACCTACACCTCCTCCAGGCTAGGTCCAAGATCACCCAAACCTCTGTCGTTGAACTGTAGTACACATACGATGCCTGCGTCTGCGCACATTCTGAGGCTGAACTCCAGGATATAGTCAATGTATTCACCGAGGCAAAATGAAAGCATGGGCCTTACGTTAAACATCTGTAAGACAATGGTCCTCCACCAGCCTGTCCTCACCGCACAGCACTGTCCCCCAGTCATCAAGATTCACGGCGCGACCCTCGACAACGTGGACCACTTCCCACACCTCAGAAGCCTCTTGTCAACAAAGGCATTAATGCGGCGATTCAACATTGCCTCCAGTGCGCCAGTGCAGCCTTCACACATCTGAGGAAAAGAGTGTTCGAAGATTAGGCCCTCAAACCTACCTCCAAGCTCATGGTCTACAGGGCTGTAGTAATACCCGCCCTCCTGTATGGATCAGAGGCATGGATGACTTATAGAAGATACAGCAAGTTGCTGGAGATATATCACTAACGATGTCTCTGCAAGATTCTGGAAAGCCCCTGGGAGGACAGGCACACCAACATCTGTGTCCTCGCCCAGGCTAACATCCCCAGCATTGAAGCACTAACTATAGGCCGGTTAGTTTAACATCTGTAGGCCGGTTAGTTTAACATCTGTAGTGGGGAAAATGCTTGAAGCTATCATTAAGGAAGAAATAGCGGGACATCTAGATAGGAATAGTGCAATCAAGCAGACGCAACATTGATTCATGAAGGGGGAGTCATGTTCAACTGGAATTCTTTGAGGATATAACGAGCATCATGGATAGAGGTGTACCAATGGATGTGGTGTGTTTAGATTTCCAAAAGGCATTCGATAAGATGCCACACAAAAGGTTACTGCAGAAGATAAAGGTACGCGGAGTCAGAGGAAATGTATTAGCATGGATCAAGAATTGACTGGCGAACAGAAAGCAGAGAGTCGGGATAAATGGGTCCTTTTCGGTTGGAAATTGGTGGTTAGTGATGTGCCACAGGAATCGGTGCTGGGACCACAACTGTTTACAATATACATCGATGACCTGGAAGAGGGGACAGTGTGTAGTGTAACAAAATTTGCAGATGACACAAAGATTAGTGGGAAAGCGGGTTGTGTAGAGGACACAGAGAGGCTGCAAAGAGATTTGGATAGGTTAAGCGAATGGGCTAAGGTTTGGCAGATGGAATACAATGTCGGAAAATGTGAGGTCATCCACCTTGGGAAAAAAAACAGTAATAGGGAATATTATTTGAATGGGGAGAAATTACAACATACTGAGGTGCAGAGGGACCTGGGGGTCCTTGTGCATGAATCCCAAAAAGTTAGTTTGCAGGTGCAGCAGGAAGGCGAATGGAATGTTGGCCTTCATTGCGAGAGGGATGGAGTACAAAAGCAGGGAGGTCCTGCTGCAACTGTACAGGGTATTGGTGAGGCCGCACCTGGAGCACTGCATGCAGTTTTGGTCACCTTACTTAAGGAAGGATATACTAGCTTTGGAGGGGGTACAGAGACGATTCACTAGGCTGATTCCGGAGATAAGAGGGTTACCTTATGATGATAGATTGAGCAGACTGGGTGTTTACTCGTTGGAGTTCAGAAGGATGAGGGGTGATCTTATAAAAACATTTAAAATAATGAAAGGGATAGACAAGGTAGAGGCAGAGAGGTTGTTTCCACTGGTCGGGGAGACTAGAACTAGGGGGCACAGCCTCAAAATTCGGGGAGCCAATTTAAAACCGAGTTGGAGAAGGAATTTCTTCCCCCAGAGGGTTGTGAATCTGTAGAATTCTCTGCCCAGGTAAGCAGTAGAGGCTAGCTCATTGAATGTATTCAAATCACAGATAGATAGATTTTTAACCAATAAGGGAATTAAGGGTTATGGGGAGCGGGCGGGTAAGTGGAGCTGAGTCCACGGCCAGATCAGCCATGATCTTGTTGAGTGGCGGAGCAGGCTCGAGGGGCTAGATGGCCTACTCCTGTTCCTAATTCTTATGTTCTTATGTTCTTATGTTCTTATGTTCTTATGTTCTAACCACACTCGATCAGCTTCGCTGAGCAGGCCACTTAGTTCGCATGCCAGACACGAGACTCCCTAAGCTATTGCTCAATGCGGAGCTCCTTCAAGGCAAATGAACCAAAGGTGGGCAGCGGAAATGTTACAAGGACACCCTCAAAGCCTCCCTGGTGAAGTGCGACATCACCCCTGACACCTGGGAGACTCTGGCTAAAGACCGCCCTAGGTGAAGAAAGTGCGTCCGGAAGGGCATTGAGCTCTCTGAATCTCAATGCTGCGAGTGTGAAGAGGTCAGGCGCAGGCAGCGGAAGGAGCGTGTAGTAAATCAGTCCACCCCCTCCTTCCCCCGACGAATATCTGTCCCATCTGTGACAGGGTCTGTGGCTCTCATGTAGACTGTTCAGCCACCAAAGAACTCACTTTAGGAGTGGAAGCAAGTCTTCCTCGATTCCGAGAGACTGCCTATGATGATGATGATGATGATGAGTCAATATGCTGTTAAAACCCCAGTTACACCTAATCCAGCAAGGCCTAACTTTTAACGGGGTATTTAACAGCGATATAACCTCAGTGAAGCCCAAGTTTTCGTCATTTTCGCTGATTGCTGGCTATGCGGTTGGTGGTGGCGGGGGGGGCTGATGGCGGACAGCACAGCCAGTGTCGAAGCAGTGAATGACTGACCCAACTTCAAGATTTCAATTTTTAGATGCACATGCGCTACATCCTGAAGTTGCGGTCAGTTTCAAAGCGGTCATAAAGTGACCGCTGATAGTTGGCTGTTCTTACCCACATAAACTCCGGGCCATTGAGAAACTTGTGTGAAGAACATAAGAACAGAAGAACATAAGAATTAGGAACAGGAGTAGGCTATCTAGCCCTTCGAGCCTGCTCCGCCACTCAACAAGATCATGGCTGATCTGGCCGTGGACTCAGCTCCACTTACCCGCCCGCTCCCCATAACCCTTAATTCCCTTATTGGTTAAAAATCTATCTATCTGTGACTTGAATACATTCAATGAGCTAGCCTCAACTGCTTCCTTGGGCAGAGAATTCCACAGATTCACAACCCTCTGAGAGAAGAAATTCCTTCTCAACTCGGTTTTAAATTGGCTCCCCCTGTATTTTGAGGCTGTGGCCCGTAGTTCTAGTCTCCTCGACCAGTGGAAACAACCTCTCTGCCTCTACCTTGTCTATCCCTTTCATTATTTTAAATGTTTCTATAAGATCACCCCTCATCCTTCTGAACTCCAACGAGTAAAGACCCAGTCTACTCAATCTATCATCTTAAGGTAACCCCCTCATCTCCGAAATCAGCCCAGTGAATCGTCTCTGTACCCGCT
Source organism: Pristiophorus japonicus (assembly GCF_044704955.1). Classification (NCBI taxonomy): domain Eukaryota; kingdom Metazoa; phylum Chordata; class Chondrichthyes; family Pristiophoridae; genus Pristiophorus; species Pristiophorus japonicus. The sequence continues at coordinate 141,052,895 of NC_091986.1, forward strand.
CCAAAGCTAGTATATCCTTCCTTAAGTAAGGTGACCAAAACTGCATGCAGTACTCCAGATGCAGCCTCACCAATACCTTATACAGTTGCAGCAGGACCTCCCTGCTTTTGTACTCCATCCCTCTCGCAATGAAGGCCAACATTCCATTCGCCTTCCTGATTACCTGCTGCACCTGCAAACTAACTTTTTGGGATTCATGCACAAGGACCCCCAGGTCCCTCTGCACCTCAGCATCTTGTAATTTCTCCCCATTCAAATAATATTCCCTTTTACTGTTTTTTTCCCCAAGGTGGATGACCTCACACTTTCCGACATTGTATTCCATCTGCCAAACCTTAGCCCATTCGCTTAACCTATCCAAATCTCTTTGCAGCCTCTCTGTTTCCTCTACATAATCCGCTTTCCCACTAATCTTTGTGTCATCTGCAAATTTTGTTACACTACACTCTGTCCCCTCTTCCAGGTCATCTATGTATATTGTAAACGGTTGCGTTCCCAGCACCGATCCCTGTGGCACACCACTAACCACCAATTTCCACCCCGAAAAGAACCCATTTATCCCGACTCTCTGCTTTCTGTTTGCCAGCCAATTCTCTATCCATGCTAATACATTTCCTCTGACTCCGCGTACGTTTATCTTCTGCAGTAACCTTTTGTGTGGCACCTTATCGAATGCCTTTTGGAAATCTAAATACACCACATCCATCGGTACACCTCTATCCACCATGCTCATTATATCCTCAAAGAATTCCAGTAAATTAGTTAAACATGATTTCCCCTTCATGAATCCACGCTGCGTCTGCTTGATTGCTCTATTCCTATCTAGATGTCTCGCTATTTCTTCCTTAATGATAGCTTCAAGCATTTTCCCCACTACAGATGTTAAACTAACTGGCCTATAGTTACCTGCCTTTTGTCTGCCCCCTTTTTTAAACAGAGGCGTTATATTAACTGCTTTCCAATCCGCTGGTACCTCCCCAGAGTCCAGAGAATTTTGGTAGATTATAACGAATGCATCTGCTATAACTTCCGCCATCTCTTTTAATACCCTGGGATGCATTTCATCAGGACCAGGGGACTTGTCTACCTTGAGTCCCATTAGCTTGTCCAGCACTACCCCGCTAGTGATAGTGATTGTCTCAAGGTCCTCCCTTCCCACATTCCTGTGACCAGCAATTTTTGGCATGGTTTTTGTGTCTTCCACTGTGAAGACCGAAGCAAAATAATTGTTTAAGGTCTCAGCCATTTCCACATTTCCCATTATTAAATCCCCCTTCTCATCTTCTAAGAGACCAATATTTACTTTAGTCACTCTTTTCTGTTTTATATATCTGTAAAAGCTTTTACTATTTGTTTTTATGTTTTGCGCAAGCTTACCTTCGTAATCTATCTTTCCTTTCTTTATTGCTTTTTTAGTCATTCTTTGCTGTCGTTTAAAATTTTCCCAATCTTCTAGTTTCCCACTAACCTTGGCCACCTTATACGCATTGGTCTTTGATTTGATACTCTCCTTTATTTCCTTGGTTATCCACGGCTGGTTATCCCTTCTCTTACCACCCTTCTTTTTCACTGGAATATATTTTTGTTGCGCACTATGAAAGAGCTCCTTAAAAGTCCTCCACTGTTCCTCAATTGTGCCACCGTTTAGTCTGTGTTTCCAGTCTTCCTTAGCCAACTTTGCCCTCATCCCACTGTAGTCCCCTTTGTTTAAGCATAGTACGCTTGTTTGAGACACTACTTCCTCACCCTCAATCTGTATTACAAATTCAACCATACTGTGATCACTCATTCCGAGAGGATCTTTTGCGAGGAGATCGTTTATTTTTCCTGTCTTGTTACACAGGACCAGATCTAAGATAGCTTGCTTCCTTGTAGGTTCTGTAACATACTGTTCTAAGAAACAATCCCGTATGCATTCTATGAATTCCTCCTCCAGGCTACCCCGTGCGATTTGATTTGACCAATCGATATGTAGGTTAAAATCCCCCATGACTACTGCTGTTCCTTTTTCACATGCCTCCACTATTTCCTTGATTATTGTCCGCCCCACCGTGAAGTTATTATTTGGGGGCCTATAAACTACGCCCACCAGTGACTTTTTCCCCTTACTATCTCTAATCTCCACCCACAATGATTCAACGTTTTGTTCATTAGAGCCAATATCGTCTCTCACAACTGCCCTGCTATCATCCTTTATTAATAGAGCTACCCCACCTCCTTTCCCTTCTTGTCTATCTTTCCAAATCGTCAAATACCCCTGTATGTTTAATTCCCAGTCTTGGCCACCCTGCAACCATGTTTCTGTAACGGACACCAAATCATACCCATTTGTAATGATTTGTGCCGTCAACTCATTTACTTTATTTCGAATGCTGCGTGCGTTTAGGTGGAGTGTTTTAATCCTAGTTTTTAAACCATGATTTTTAGTTTTGACCCCTCCTGCAACCCCTTTATATTCAGTGGTCCTTTTTGTTTTTTTGCCTTGGGTTTCTCTGCCCTCCACTTTTACTCATCTCCTTTCTGTCTTTTGCTTTTGTCTCCTTTTTGTTTCCCTCTGTCTCCCTGCATTGGTTCCCATCCCCCTGCCATATTAGTTTAACTCCTCACCAACAGCACGAGCAAACACTCCCCCTAGGACATTGGTTCCGGTCCTGCCCAGGTGCAGACCGTCCGGTTTGTACTGGTCCCACCTCCCCCAGAACCGGTTCCAATGCCCCAGGAATTTGAATCCCTCCCTGCTGCACCACTGCTCAAGCCACGTATGCATCTGCGCTATCCTGCGATTCCTACTCTGACTAGCACGTGGCACTGGTAGCAATCCCGAGATTATTACTTTTGAGGTCCTACTTTTTAATTTAGCTCCTAGCTCCTTAAATTCGTCTCGTAGGACCTCATCCCTTTTTTTACCTATGTCGTTGGTACCAATGTGCACCACGACAACTGGCTGTTCTCCCTCCCTTTTTAGAATGTCCTGCGCCCGCTCCGAGACATCCTTGACCCTTGCACCAGGGAGACAACATACCATCCTAGAGTCTCGGTTGCAGCCGCAGAAACGCCTATCTATTCCCCTTACAATTGAATCCCCTATCACTATCGCTCTCCCACTCTTTTTCCTGCCCTCCTGTGCAACAGAGCCAGCCACGGTGCCATGAACTTGGCTGCTGCTGCCCTCCCCTGATGAGTCACCCCCCTCAACAGTACTCAAAGCAGTGTATCTTTTTTGCAGGGGGTTGACCGCAGGGGACCCCTGCACTACCTTCCTTGCACTGCTCTTCCTGCTGGTCTTCCATTCCCTAGCTGGCTGTGGACCCTTCACCTGCGGTAAGACCAACTCGCTACACGTGCTACTCACGTCATTCTCAGCATCGTGGATGCTCCAGAGTGAATCCACCCTCAGCTCCAATTCCGCAACACGGTCCGTCAGGAGCTGGAGGCGGATACACTTCCTGCAGATGTAGTCGTCAGGGACACCGGAAGTGTCCCTGAGTTCCCACATGATACAGGAGGAGCATATCACGTGACCGAGCTCTCCTGCCATGACTTAACCCTTAGATACACTTAAATTGGCAACAACAATGTTAACAGGTTACTTACTGATATAAAAAAGAAAAAGAAAAGCTACTCACCAATCACCAGCCAATCACTTACCTCTTGGCTGTGACGTCACCTTTTGATTTCTTTCTACTTCTTTTTTGCCTTCTCTCCCCGCTGCAGCTGCACAAGCCTCTCGCCTCTCCACGTACCTGGGCCTTTATAGGCCGCTCCGACACCACACACTCCCGCCTCTCAGACTGCCGCAGCCTCTCCACGCACCTGGGCCTTTATAGGCCGCTCCGACACCACGCACTCCCGCCTCTCGGACTGCCGCCGCCTCTCCACGCACCTGGGCCTTTATAGGCCGCTCCGACACCATGCACTCCCGCCTCTCGGACTCTCGGAAGGGCTGAGGGCCATGGTGCAGGACACCACCGCCTTAGGAGAGAAGAATGGTTAGCATGCGTGGTATTTTGAATGGGCCACAGGCTGCCCATCCACCAAAAATGAAAAGGAACATTGGTGGTTAGGTAATTATAAGCTTCAGTTTCAGAAACCCTGTACATTATAGTAGGAAAGGAGTTGGAATTTCTACTGGGAATCCATGTGTTTTCAGGCCAGTGGCCTCACCTGAGTCAGAAGGTTGTGGGTTCAAGTCCCACTCCAGAGCCTTGAGCATAAAAAACTAGGCTGATACTCCAGTGCAGTGCTGAGCGAGTGCTGCACTGTCGGAGGTGCCGTTTTTGGATGAGGTATTAAACTGAGGCCCCGGTTGCTCTCTCAGATGTATGTAAAAGATCTCATGCACTCTTTTGAAGAAGAGCAGGGGAGTTATCCCTGGCATCTGGCCAATATTTATCCCTGAATCAACATAACAAAACCCAATTATCTTGTCATTATCACATTGCTGTTTGTAGGAACTTGCTGTGCGCAAATTGGCTGCAGCATTTCCTACATTTCAACAGTGACTACACTTCAAATAGTACTTCATTGACTGTAAAGCACTTTGGGATGTCCGGTGGCCATGAAAGTCGCTATATAAATGCAAGTCTTTCTTTTCTTTCAGGCAGTCCTCCTGGAGTTTTGTTTGGAGGGAAATGGGGTAGGAAGGCCCTCCGCTGAACCCACCCCAAAATTGGCCACCGACAGTTTCTTCCCCCACCCAATCCCAGTGCCACTGATGTTGGCTGCTCACCTATACCCTGTCCCACCACAATGGAGGGATGGGACTTGGCATTCCAGGCGGTTTTCCTCTGCTGCCACCTTTATATCCCAGATGGAGGGGAAGACCAGAAAAAATAAAGCAGTCAGGGGACTGTGGGGCAGGGGATGTGAAGACTGGCTGCAAGGTTGGAGATGGCCATCTCTCCATCTCCCAGCCCCAATCAAGCTCCTGGCGTATGGCTGCTGGGCTCATTCAGCGTGCTTTCAAAAATGAATGCAGGACCATTTTAAAACCATCAATACCGCCCATTTCAGGTACTGCAGTGGGTGTCGAGGACTTGTTCCTCCTTGGCAGTGGTGGACTCCCTCTGGAGAATGGCAATGCCATTGGGAGCCTGGCCTGCACACATAATTGCCTTTGAACCAGGATTATAGGTCAAGTCAGGGTGGGATTGGTCCAACAGTCACCATTGGAGACCGATATTAAAAACAGAGACTTATATGATTATGATTTCTCTGGAAGTAGTGAACAAAAGAAGTTTTCCTACTATGTTAACAAAGCCACTAATGCATAACGGCCAGAGATGATACTAAAATGGTCATGAGGCACTTCCATCGGAGACCTTATGTGATTGTTCTCAGGGTATTAGTCAGCTTCTTTTGCATTAATCCTCTCTCCTTAATGTCCCACCACAGTCCCTCCTCTGGCCAAGATGGCAGGACAGTCAGAACCTCAAAATGTCTCCATGGTTATTGTCAGCATCAATTCGCGGCCAGCTAATCAGAGCTCCGATCATTCAGGCCAGATGAGGCTTTAGCTCCTAAGTGATGAAATGCTCTTGCACACAGTCCTCCATCCAGCAGCCTGGCATCAAACTGATGAAAGTGGCTCCAGAGAGAGCAAGCAAATGAAGTGACAGTTGATATTGTGAGTCAAACTCCTGACCTGTGCTCAGCAGGGCACTTGGCGCAGCATAGGAAAAATGGATAAAATTGCATTATTACAATGATGACTTTTAATTCATAATTTTGCAAAAATATTTGACGATTAGAAGATCAATACATAACTGAGCAGGGCAAGGTATGGATTGGATTTATTTCAAAGGTAGTCATCTAAATGAAATATTGTATGGCTTGCTTCATATCGATCGATCAACAGAAATATTTCCCACTGCAATTGAATGCAATCCAATTTGCAGCTCTGGATGCAGGATGCTATGAGTTCCTTTATAGGCACAGACCGAGATTTCAGTTTGAACAAAATGCATTCAGGGCAGCAGTGAAGATAGATTCTGTTTCTACTGCACCCTTCTGTTTTTTGTGATCCCAACAGCAGTTTTGCTCTTTTAATGCCCTGCATGTGAACCAAATATAAATCAGAATGAATCACAGTAAAATCATCCAACACTTAACAGTAATAAACAGAGAACAAAATTCAGCATTCAAAGGTAAGGTCACAGAAAACCTTAAGAAAAACAGAAAAAGCTTTAAGCACACATCAGGTCAGTCAACATCTGTGGAGAGAACAGGCTAATACCTTTGTTCAGAACTGAAAAATAAGAGACAGACACGCACATTATTAGTATCAGAAAAAGGATGAGGGGAGCGAAAAAGCAATAGACAAACACAGAGAATATATCAGTGGAATGATAGTTGGATGATGTAACAGAACATCTCAGTCAACAGATCATCTCGGACCCCGTGAGATGAGTCAGTTGGTGTTTGGGGAAGAGGAGATGGGTTGGTACTTTGGGTGGGTGAGACTCTGTGCAAGCACAATGCTGGCAGTGGACTGAATCTTCTCTGCTGACCTGTTCTCTTTTCAAATTTTGTCTGATAACACTCCTGTGGAGTGCCTTGGGACGTATTACTACATTAAAGGCACTATATAAATAACTATAGAGTTGTTGCTTGCAGAGCTAGTGAATCCTCAATATTCTGCCAGCATCTTCTGGTTTCATTTCAAACCTGTTTTTATTTCACACCCTACCCCAGGTTTTCATTAAACAAAAAGCAAAAAAACTACAGATACTGTGATTCTGTAACTAAAACAGAATGCTGTAAACTATGGGCTCAAATTTGGCCCACCCCTTTTCTTGGCGCACTTACCGGAGATGCGCTGCTTTTCTCCATTGATAAGTGCGTCGAAAAAATCGCTCCCCACTTTGGCCGCTGTCCGACCTCTCCTCGGTCTTCGCGCAGCGTGGCCAGTCGGGTCAGGGGCGGAGCCAGTATCCTGTGCTGAAAACAGTACCAGGACGTCTGCACATGCACAGTGGAATGTCTGCGCATGTGCAGTAGCTCCTTGCCCCCAGCCTCTCTGTGTGCGTGCTGCAGCCGCTGTGTGTGTGGGACCTGATGCCCGCCCCTATCCCTGGCCGAGTGGCCTCTCGGTGCTATCGACCTCAGGTTTGAAATTTTATGCACTGTAGCTATTTTTGAACTTTCTTAATGGCTTGTCATTTTCCTGGACTTTTGGATATTTTGAACGAATTATGTAAATATGTTTTGTTTCTTGTGAATAGTGGTGACCATTTGTCAAGCCTATTCACCTGGTGCTATTGTGACAGAAGAACATGTGATGGAGGAACACTGAGAGAATATCTTATTTATTGAAGTAGACTTTATTTAGATAATATAGGCTTAATTTTGGCTCAGTATAATCATTGCAAATAAATAGTTGTTTAAATTAGTTGTGAGATTAGGGCAATTTAATTCAACTATCTTTTACTTCTTTTATTTTTGTAGTTTAAACTTCCATGAATGCTTCTGTTGTATAGTAAATTAACTTTGCGAAGTTTGTCATATGATGTCCTGTATAGCTGTTTGATCCTATTCACATTCTTTAGTCAAGTTCTGCTGGCCTCCGATGTACCTACCTGCACTGATTTCTTAACTCTCCACAAGGGTTTTCTGAAGTGGCCACATACGCTGGCCTAAGTAGATTTGGAGTAACTATTAGCTGGCCAAAGTGGCCTTAATGGCTAAAATTGGCGTAGGTGGCTGGTAACGCCCCCTTTTGAGAGAAACTAAACTAAACTAAAAAAATCGTAACTAACTCACTTACATTGGCATAAATTGAATGTGCAAAATGGGGATTTTTAAGCTACTCCAGAAAAATCAAGTTGCTCCAAAAAAAACAGTAACTCCTGGCCAATTTTGAGCCAACTGAGTGAACATCTGTGGAGGGAACAGGCCAGTTAACGGTTCAGGTGTCAACCTTTCATCAGAACTGTGGATTTTCTATGTTTCCCATCTCCCATTTTCTCTACTTTTCTCTACTTAGGCTGCCCACTACCATAGTTATCCACATGCTCTTTGTTTTTTTCATTTCTTCAATCTTCTTTCCATTTCTTGAGTGAGATGATCTTCAACATCATCCAGCTATCATCCCACTGATACTTCCTCTCTGTTTCCCCCCCCCTCCCCTTTTTTTTTGATTCTATTAATATATTTTTTGGTCTCTCATTTTTTTCTGTTCTGAACTAGGGTATGTGCCTGAAATATTAATTGTTCATTTTGTGCAGATGCTGACTGACTTACTCTCTGTTTCTAGCTTTCTCTGATTTTATTTTAGATACCCAGCGTAGCTGTATTTTACTTTTATTCACATAAACCAGTATCTTATGCAGGGCACAGAGCTCTTCCATCATCAGATTTGGCAGGTGAGAGGTTTATTGTTCCACACAGTGCACTGGACATTCAGTGATGTAAGGGCATTTCTTTAAGAAACCAAAAAGATAAAGGGAAGGATAAAAAATGTACTTCTTACGACCAGAGACATCGTTCTTTCTTAATCATGATCTGTAAATGCCAGACAGCAATAGATAAGTGAAAAACATCACCAGCTATTTTAATAGCTCTTACTTAAGTGGATCTGAAGGCTTTTTAATACCAATACGTGGAAAGCAGATGAAGCCTCTGGGAGAGTGGTGCAGGGTAATACCTATTAAGGGTCTGTTGATGGATCTGGACAGGAACTTACTGACGAGACAGGTTTGATTAGTTCTTAGATCATGGTAGCGAGCTGCTGCCAATATTGAACTGCAGCACTGTGGCAGGCTCGATCAGAATTATTATTAAGTCTTTCTCACCATTGAGGAAAACATCAAGACTGATGGGGGCCAAAATTTCCCCTTCCCTTAAGGCCTGTTACTGCCAGAAATCGGCGGTCACGCTACTGAGTGCAATGGCTGCCAATTTTTCGGCAACCATTTTTAAAATTCCACTCCTGCAGTATCCTGGCAGTGAGCCGCTCCCCACCATACTGTTGCTGCCGATCTATCCTAAGTGCGTTATAAGTGCGCGCACCGCAATGTTCCCCTTCCCCCCCGATGGCGAAATTCCGCTAAAAAAATCTTGCTCCCGCCGCGCGGTGCCAAAAGCTGATTTTTTTCTGCCGGTGGGGTGCAGTGAGGTTGTAGTCCTTGTAAAATGGTGGTGCAGCTCCCCTTAAAGGGGAGGACCTACTGCCACTGCCGCCATGTTTTTTTTTTGTTCGTCCACTGCCATGTCGGGCCGACAATTATGCACCCGGGTTCGGCCGGGCCGCCAAAAGGCAGCCTGGCACCTCCCTCTTGGGTGCCAGGCCACTGGCCTGGCCAAAACCCTCCATGCTGGCCCAGTGGACCGAACTTAAAGAATCACGCAGGCTCTCTCCTTTAAGTGAAGGGGAGAACTGTGGTGATGCAGCATTGTGATGACGTCTTCAGTGCTATGCTGATGACTGACATCAGCAGGCACTCCACCCGCCCTCAACTTCCGCCCCTCTAGAATGCGAACTTCCGCTCACCACTACACATTCGCCCCCATTATGACCGACTTCCGGTCCGCCGGGAAAATAAAAGCCAAAGAGCAGAATTTTGCCACTGCATCCACTGCGCCGGTAAAAATACGAGAAACAGGGTAGGTGCGCCCCGTTTCCAGCGGTGGGCAATTTCGGCCCCATGTACTCTTAGGGGAGGGGTTGAGGTGAAACTATTATAAAGCGTGAACAGCAGTCACTACGAAACGAATGTTCAGCTGGCTAAAAATTCAACTGGCTAAACAGCTCTTTGATCAGCTGGCTAACTTCAGGGTGGAAACCAGTTTCTTTCATTGGATGATGGTGCCTAAAATGCCTGACAATTTGGAGAGGTTCAAAGCATCCATGCACACAATTACAAAGAACACGTAGTGGGACAGACTCAGCATATTCCTGGCACGATACAAAACAAAGGTTTTTCTCTATATCTGCATCTAGTTCTCATCGACAAGAAATAAAAGAGGCATTCAAGCATTGGAGGAAGTGTAGAGAAAAGGTACGAGGCCAATCACCAGTGTCGGGGGCCTAAGTTATGAAGAAAGACTGTCGAAACTTGAGCTTTTCAGCCTGGAAAGGAGGCATCTGAGAGCGGATGTTATCGAGATACAATATATAAAATTGTTAAGGGTATAGAAAAAGTTAACCTTTTTAAAAAGAAAAAGTTTGAATATTACTTTAAATTGAATTGTGGAAATAGAACTAGAGGACACGTATTGAAACAATTGTAAAAAGGTAACTTTTGGAACTGATATCAGGAAATTCTTCTTCACACTAAGAGTAATCAGCTTGTGGAATAAACTTGGAGATGGATTAGTGGATGCAAAAACTCCGGAATCATTTAAGGAAAAATTGGATGCTACAATGGGTGATGTTAGGATCTCTCTGAATGGATGAACTAAGATGGCCGAATGCTGAAAATGAGTTTTAATTCATTCTCAGTGGGGTTGGGTCCATGGCATAGAAGTCCTTGGACACATCCCAACTGGACCATTGTGTTTAGTTTTGGGTTTTGCACCTGAGGTAAGATATATTAGGTTAGGTATAGAGCAAAACTGGCCTCATTTTGTGACTGGCAGCTACTTGTAGGCCTGGTGGCTTGTGCTCATTTTTCATGTACTTAGTCAAATGAAGAGGCGAGATTTAGATCACAAAATTCAATAAAACCTTCTCCCTGCACTACTGGCATGGGCTCCCCTGCCTGTGCCAAGGCAGAGTGCAAGCCCAAATTTCTGGGATTGCAAAATCAGGACCGTACACAGTATGAGTTTGTATTCTGTTTGTGTAAATTACATGGCTGCATATATATACATATAGATTATATGAGTGCATGTGTTCATATAGCTTGGGTGACTGTGTATTTAAATTTTTTTTATTTGTTCTTGGGATTTGGGTGATACCATATCTCACAAAATGGATGCAAGGCCACATGTATTGCCCCAGTTGCCCTGAGAAGGTGCTAGTTGGCCTCCTTCTTGAAAGGCTGTAGTCCTTGTGATAATGCGGTTCCAATAATGGTGTTGGGTAGGGAATTCCGGAATATTTACCTAGGGACAATGAAGGAACGGAGATGTATGTTCAAGGCAGGATGGTATATAACTTGGAGGGAATCCTGAAGGCAATGGTGTTCCTATGATACTGTTGCTCGCGTCTTTCTCAGTGGTAGAGGTTGCAGCGGGGGGAGGTACTGTCACAGTAAGTGAGTGCATTCTCTGAAGATCTTTAATACTGCAGCCCCAGTGATGTAGGAGTTGGCTATTGAGCCACTCAAGCAAACTGCTCTTTCCTGGATATTATCGGGTTTTTTGAGTGTTATTGCAGCTGCACCCATCCAGCCACGTGGTTAGTATACCATCAGACTCCTGACTTGAGTTAGATTGTATGAACATGTATGTATACATAGACCATGACTTCTGTGCCACACTATAGTCTCTGATGCATTCTGCCACTACAGAAACTTGAAGTTCTAATTATGAAAATAAACTATTGTCAGAGGTTTAATTCTTCAGATTAAATAATAAACCAAGACCCCGTCTGCCTTGACTGGTGGACTTTAAACATCCATTTGAAGGAGAGTTAGAAGATATCCAGATGTCCTAGTCAGAATTGTTTCCTCAATATGGTATTTCTGATGGATAGTAATAAGGCACCATTGGCCTAAATTTCCCCAAGAGTTGCCTCGTTTTTTTTTGGAGTAAGTAGCTTTTTATGGAGTAACTTAAAAATCGCAAATTTCCCCATTTAACTTGCTCCAATGTAAGTCAGTTAGTTAGGTTTTTTTTTAGTTTAGTTTGTTCTCTCCAAAAGGGGGCATGACAAGCCACTTCCACCTCTTCTGGCCATAGAAGCAAATGAAAGTTACTCTAAACTAACTTCGGCCAGTGTATGTGGCCACTTTTGTCGGCACAGAAAAAAATTACCTACATTTAAGAAATCAGCGCAGATAGTCAGAGATGGGGGGGGAGGGGGGGAGCGGAGGGGGCGGGGAAGGTGAGTTAGAGGATTCCAAAGCTCTAAAGACCTTCACAACATCAGCACAACATTACAACATTTTCAACACAACATCTGCACAACATCACCACAAATAAATGAAAGATAAATCAGCTATAGAAAATAGAGCAGTCCTACCTTGCACCACAAATAAATGAAAGATAAATCAGCTATAGAAAATAGAGCAGTCCTACCTTGCTGACTGCAGAATGCACCAGCTAGCCCTCCCACCAGGGCTAGGGGCGGCAGGCACGCATGACTGTAGGTGTGAGGGATTTTTACTTTTTACAGTTGACCCTAAATGTTGCGTGGTCCTAATGGAGGATGATTCAGTTTTGATGCAAAATATCTTTTATTGTAAATTGTACAGTGCACTTCAATGATACCAACAACAACAACAACAACAACAACAACAACAACAGACACAATAGGAAAGAAAGTCTGCACCCATCCCTCACCCACATCTCAGGGAAAGTGCACTTCCTTATAGGATCGGTGATGGTGGTGGGGGTGGGGGGGGGGCGGTTGGGGGCCTGTGTCTGACCGGTGGCTAGTGCGTGGAGTGAAGTGGGAGTGGCATTTGAGTCTTCGGCCTTTGTGCCCTTATTGCAGAAGCCAGCTCTCTCATGGCATCTGCCATCGTCGGGACGCCCTCTGAAATGCCCACCCTGACTTCCCGTCTTAGTGCAGAGATTTCACCCGATAGTGTCGCAAACTCATCACGCGCCCCACTGACGGCCGCCACGAGTGATCTTGTGAGGGCATTAGTCTCCTCACCCAATGAAAAAACCTGATTAACTTCTGCTGAGGGCTGCCTTTCAGGAGAGACTGGTCGGCGTCTCCTTCCCCTCGCCGTGGGTCTACCTAGTGGCACCCCTCCAGTGCGAGGCGCAGTCTGGGATGATGGGGGACTGGGTGTCCCAAATGCATTTCCCGACCGCCACTCGGACACGCGACCTCAGAAGGTGTGAACCCATGGAAGGTTGCCGAGGAGGGATCTGGCAGTGTGATGCCCTATGATATGTCCTGATCGATATCACGGTCGGTATTCTCCTGAGCACACATTTCCATGGACCCCCCTCCACCCACCCACCTTGGTCTGGAGCGCATACATCTAGATCCTCAGGATCTTGAGGAGTATCGTCTTATTCTGCAAAAGACAACACAGCAGTCAAATGGTTAGCAGCACAGGAGGGGGCAGGATGGGTGGCATGAGTAGTCTCACGCATAGCAGGCCAGTTAGCAGGTTGATTTGAAGGGCCACTGTGCATTTTAATGACTCACCCTCACTCTCGCGTGTGGATCCAGCTTGTTCAGAGCTGATTCTTTTTCTGCCAGTGCGAGTCAGCAAGGCAGCAACCCTCGGTTCCAGGGGTGTCAATTGGTGCAGACTTGGCGGACCTCCTCCTGTTCCAGTTCTCTCCCTCTTGTTGTGGACCAATTTCTTCTGCAAAGATGAAAATATTAATTGTTAGACATGGATGAAGAGGACATTAATGCAATAGTAAGGAAGGACATTAGCTTGGATAATGTGGAATCGGTATGGGTGGAGCTACAGATTACCAAAGGACAGAAAACACTAGTGGGAGTTGTGTATAGACCATCAAACAGTAGTAGTGAGGTTGGGGACAGCATCAAACAAGAAATAAGGGATGTTAGCAATAAAGGTACAGCAGTTATCATGGGCGACTTTAATCGACATATAGATTGGGCTAACCAAACTGGTAGCAATGCGGTGGAGGAGGATTTCCTGGAGTGTATTAGGGCTGGTTTTCTCGACCAATATGTCGAGGAACCAACTAGAGGGCTGGCCATCCTAGACTGGGTGATGTGTAATGAGAAAGGACTAATTAGCAATCTTGTTGTGCGAGGCCCCTTGGGGCAGAGTGACTATAATATGGTAGAATTCTTTATTAAGATGGAGAGTGACACAGTTAATTCAGAGACTAGGGGCCTGAACTTAAGGAAAGGTAACTTCGACGGTATGAGACGTGAATTGGCTAGAACAGACTGGTGAATTATACTTATAGGGTTGACGGTGGATAGGCAATGGCAAACATTTAAAGATCACATGGATGAACCTCAACAATTGTACATCCCGGTCTGGAGTAAAAATAAAATGGGGAACGTGGCTCAACCGTGGCTAACAAGGGAAATTAAGGATAGTGTTAGATATTAGCCAGAAAAGGCAGCAAACCTGAGAATTGGGAGAAATTTAGAATTCAGCAGAGGAGGACATAGGGTCTAATTAGAAGGGGGAAATTAGAGTATGAGAGGAAGCTTGCTGGGAACATAAAAACTGACTGCAAAAGATATACAATGAGAAAAAGATTAGTGAAGACAAACGTAGGTTCCTTGCAGTCAGATTCAGGTGAATTTATAATGGGGGACAAAGAAATGGCAGACCAGTTGAACAAATACTTTGGTTCTGTCTTCACTAAGGAAGACACAAATAACCTTCCAGAAATACTAGGGGACCGAGGGTATAGTGAGAAGGAGGAACTAAAGGAAATCCTTATTAGGTGGGAAATTGTGTTAGGGAAATTGATGGGATTGAAGGCCGATACATTCCCGGGGCCTGATAGTCTACATCCCAGAGTACTTAAGGAAGTGGCCCTAGAAATAGTGGATGCATTGGTGATCGTTTTCCAACAGTCTATAGACTCTGGATCGGTTCCTATGGACTGGAGGGTAGCTAATGTAACCCCACTTTTTAAAAAAGGAGTGAGAGAGAAAATGGGTAATTATAGACCGGTTAGCCTGACATCAGTAGTGGGGAAAATATTGGAATCAATTATTAAAGATGAAATAGCAGCGCATTTGGAAAGCAGTGACAGGATCGGTCCAAGTCAGCATGGATTTATGAAAGGGAAATTATGCTTGACAACTCTTCTAGAATTTTTTGAGAATGTAACTAGTAGAGTGGAGAAGGGAGAACCAGTGGATGTGGTGTATTTGGACTTTCAAAAGAACTTTGACAAGGTCCCACACAAGAGATTGGTGTGCAACATTAAAGCACATGGTATTGGGGGTAATGTACTGACATGGATAGAGAACTGGTTGGCAGACAGGGAGCAGAGAGTCGGGATAAACGGGTCCTTTTCAGAATGGCAGGCAGTGATTAGTGGGGTGCCGCAGGGCTCAGTGCTGGGACCCCAGCTATTTACAATGTACATTAATGATTTAGATGAAGGAATTGAGTGTAATATCTCCAAGTTTGTGGATGACACTAAGCTGGGTGACGGTGTGAGCTGTGAGGAGGACATTAAGAGGCTGCAGGGTGACTTGGACAGGTTAGGTGAGTGGGCAAATGCATGTCAGTTGCAGTATAATGTGGATAAATGTGAGGTTATCCACTTTGGTTGCAAAAACACGAAAGTAGAATATTATCTGAATGGCGGCAGATTAGGAAAAGGGGAGGTGCAGTGAGACCTGGGTGTTATGGTACATCAGTCATTGAAAGTGGGCATGCAGGTACAGCAGGCGGTGAAGAAGGCAAATGGTATGTTGGCCTTCATAGCTAGGGGATTTGAGTATAGGAGCAGGGAGGTCTTACTGCAGTTGTACAGGGCCTTGGTGAGGCCTCACCTGGAATATTGTGTTCAGTTTTGGTCTCCTAATCTGAGGAAGGACATTCTTGCTATTGAGGGAGTGCAGCGAAGGTTCACCAGACTGATTTCCAGGGATGGCAGGACTGGCATATGAGGAGAGACTGGATCAACGGGGCCTGTATTCACTGGAGTTTAGAAGGATGAGAGGGGATCTCATACAAACATATAAAATTCTGACAGGACTGGACAGGTTAGATGCAGGAAGAATGTTCCCGATGTTGGGGAAGTCCAGAACCAGGGGACACAGTCTAAGGATAAGGGATAAGCCATTTAGGACTGAGATGAGGAGAAACTTCTTCACTCAGAGAGTTGTTAACCTGTGGAATTCCCTCCCGCAGAGAGTTGTTCATGCCAGTTCATTGGATATATTCAAGAGGGAGTTAGATATGACCCTTACGGCTAAAGGGATCAAGGGGTATGGAGGGAAAGCAGGAAGGGGGTAATGTGGATAATGTTCAGCCATGATCTTATTGAATGGTGGTGCAGGCTCGAAGGGCCGAATGGCCTATTCCTGCACCTATTTTCAATGTGCGCTTCTGATGGGTGGGACACATACAGATGCTCACGTTTTCCTCTGCAATTCAATTTAAAGATGAAGATATTACTTACACTCACTACTTGACCAATATCTTGCCATTTCTTCTTGCACTGGCTTCCAGATCTTGCAGTGTCGATCCCAGCGGAGAATTCTTTGGCAACAAGGTTCCATCTTTTTCTCATTTCCTTGGGTGAGACCTTTGATGGACCACTCTTGTTGATATCCAGCTCCAGCCATTTCTCCTCAATAACAGTCACTAATTTCTCCACTTCCTCATGGAGGAAATTCTTGGTTCATCTTGCACGCTCTTGCGCCATTCGTCTATTGGACTCAAATGCAGGTAATGTTCAAAGATCCTCTCTTACACCTATCCAGCACTCCTTTCCACTCCCTCAGCCACACAAAAATCAATATTCAGACCTCACCTTTATATATGCTCCATAACCACTTATTCTGAGGATGCTCTCCCTTTAATTGGCCGATTGCCAAGCTTCCTTTTACACTGCACATGTGCGCAAACTGAACCGCCCATTGCGCATGCGCGCATGCTCAAACGGTCATGCGTGCCCTTGCCTGCACTACACAACACACTGGGCCCAAGCCCCCCCCCCCCCCCCCCGCCCCCAGGTTCTGCTGTGTGGCGCCTATGGATCGGGACGACGAGGGAGTGGCCAAATTTAAAGGTAGATTTTTGGTGCTTTTCTTCCTCCAGGAAGTCGGCGGACCACATTGAAATACACCGCTCTAAGCGGCTGGGGAAATCTGGGGCCTATAAAACAATGTAGCGGTTTTATAATTAGGAGGCATCCATAATCGTGTAAATGATCAGTTTATCTCACAGTAACAGGTCTATATTGGATTATATTCTCTATAATAGTTTATGTACCTTTTATTTTATTAACCGCTTCCCCTGCAGCCAGCATTCTCTTCTAAAATTCAGGACAGGCCACCGAATGCTGGGTGCTGTTCATGCCATATAGTATCCATTCGATAGTGGGCCTGTGAACAATGTTCCCTCTAATTTTGTTTGAGTGTGCGACCCCTTTAACGGGCTGCGCAGCCCATTCAAATTTCCGCGCATGTGCAATTTTTCGCTTGTGAAACTAACAAGTGGCCTATGCGGGACCTCAATAGCGCTGCGCAGCCATGCAGCTTAACGGGAACATTGCCTGTGAGAAATTTGAGACATCTGTGCTTTTTTATTTCCTCCCTCCCTCCTTCCCTCTCTCAAGGGGCACCTTCCCTCCTTGTGTGCTGCTGCCCTACTTGCAACATTTGCTCTACACATATTATGAAACCACTTCAAAAAGCAGTTCTAGAATAATTGCCTGAGGCTGTCAGTACTGTACAAACTGCCCTCTTTATATTCCAGGATAATATCTACAGCAACAGAAAAGACACTGCACGCACAATTATTTAAAAGTTCTGGTTCAGGACATTGGTTATTAATCTTGCTCCCACACTTTGATTAATAAACTGGTCAGAGAGCAAAATATTGCAGGACTAGTCTGTACGAGCATGCTGCAGTAGCAGTTCGAGACACTGATACATTCCACTCCTTTAACTGGTTCTTGGTTTGATTAAACATAGCAGCTGTGCATTGAATACAATGGGCTGCAAATTAGTTGATGGTATTTTGAGGCGTTAATGTCGGGCGGTGGATAAATTTAGCGTCGGGAAATGGTTTGCGTTAGCAGCCAAAAAAATCAGCAGCTGTGTCCTGACAGTGGAATGGAGCACTAAGGGAAGCATTCCACTCTTACCTTAAGGCGCTAGGCCAGGAGAGCAACTGAATATCCGTTGCTAAAGAGCCAGCATCAGAGCTCCTAAGAGAGGCCTCCCTGCAACAAAAACAAAAATCAGAATAAAAAACACAAAAAACAGTGCCTATATATTACTCATTCTAAATAAACCCAAATCGCAAAAAGAAACAAAAACAATCACACTTACCTCGTGCAGTCATTCCTTCCCTCACCGCCACAGGGACAGCTCTGCATGCCAGCTTTCTCTGGCGGGGTCACTACGGGACGCTACGGGTTCAGCGCAAACAAATTTTTAAAGTGGGTCGATACCGGGGGCGACTGCAGAAACACAAAAAGTTAGTATGTAGGTACAGCAAGTGATCAGGAAGGCAAATGGAATGTTGGCCTTTATTGCAAAGGGGATGGAGTATAAAAGCAGAGAAGTCCTGCTACAATTGTACAGGGTATTGGTGAGGCCACACCTAGAGTACTGCGTACAGTTTTGGTCTCCGTATTTAAGGAAGGATATACTTGTATTGGAGGCTGTTCCGAGAAGGTTCACTAGGTTGATTCCGGAGATGAGGGGGTTGACTTATCAAGATAGGTTGAGTTGGTTGGGCCTATACTCATTGGAGTTCAGAAGAATGAGAGGTGATCTTATTGAAACATGAGGGGGCTCGACAAGGTGGATGCAGAGAAGATATTTCCACTCATAGGGGAAACTAAAACTAGGGAACATAGTCTCAGAATCAGGGGCTGCCCATTTAAAACTGAGATGAGGAGGAATTTCTTCTCTCAGAGGGTTGTAAATCTGTTGAATTCCCTGCCCCAGAGAGCTGTGGAGGCTGGGTCATTGAATATATTTAAGGTGGAGATAGATAGATTTTTGAGCAATAAGGGAATAAGGGGTTATGGGAAGCGGGCAGGGAAGTGGAGCTGAGTCCATGATCAGATCAGCCATGATTTTATTAAATGGCGGAGCAGGCTCGAGGGGCCAAATGGCCTACACCTGTTCCTATTTCTTATGTTCTCATGTTCTTATGTGTGCACACTAGGTCCGTGCAGCAGAGCTGGTCTCCAGTCGTCTTGGTTAATCCTTGCCACTGGACCAAGACCTAGCTCTGTCAAACCCGTGTGGTGGCTGGTGTGCAACGGCCAGCAGACGTTAAAAAAATCCACGTACAGGCATCTTCCACCCTTCAACATGTAGTTCGGGACCTAGACTATTAGGTCCTTCATTGAAACACCTGTGAACTCATCCCTTTTTGGCGTGGAAGTAAGTCATCCTCGATACGAGTGACTGCCTATGATGATGATGTACAGCGAAGTGACGCTCCCGGACGGTACTCCTCGGTGACGCTGGTACCGGCTCACTGAAATTGCCGAGCGGCGCGAATGCCGGCGCTTGTGGCTGCCAACCCATTACCATCCCTCTTCCGATCCTCGCGAGCGGCGATATTCCAGCTAATTTCCAGCCCAATATCTGTAATAAACCTGATTCCTACCAAAGCCCCCAACATCCCCTTATCACCTGTACAAGGTAGGGGGATTGGATTATTGTTGAACGCCTTTGCTCCTTCATCTTGTATATGGCATTACCTGGAAATTTCCTCTGTTCCCGTTCTGCTGGTATAGCTTCACTTGGAGTGCGGCGGCAACCCCATCTATGCTCAGAAACAGGGTTTACCGCAATTTCAGCAAAGTTAAAACAACAAGCAAGAGCAGCTCCAAAGGAATTCTCGGCTTTGTTGCACATCAACTCTATATATAAGAGTAGATTTTGCAAGGCCCTCACTGCTGGTGGGATCTTGCACACAGGCAAGGCAATGCTTTCAAATAGAGACATTTTATATCTAATATAGCTGCTTAGCAAGTGTAGCCCAGGATAGGAGAAAGACAAGGAATATGGGGAAGCAGTCCAATAAAGGAGGATACTTGCTGGGCTTTGGTCCTATTTGAATGTGGCATGAGTTCTTCTAATATTCTTCAATATGTTCTATTTACAGACTAAGGCTGTGCATAACTGTGGGACAGCATCACGACAGGTAGGGGACCTGCAGCCCTGAATGATCTCACTCCTCACAAGGAGCTGGGACTTATTCTGTGTCCAAGGGAAACTGTGGAAGTCATTGGCGAGGCTGAGTTTGGAAGTGCGGTATAACCACATTCCTTTGGTGCACCTTCATTGCTGGAAGGGATCGTTTTGGCCACACTCCTGTTTCCATCTATATTACCTTGCAGTTGAAATGGATCTTTCCACAGCAAAAAAAAATGAATCCCCTTTGAGGGGAAGCATCCTCCTGTTAAATGCTACTGATTGGCACAATTATGTGCTGGACCTTACTGAACCTCTATTAACTGTCATTAATGTCCCTTTGTTTTTTAAATGTTGTTTGGATTTTGACAGTTCACCATCTTAATCTCACGGAATAACTTAGCCATTCTATCTTCAAATTCAAAAAAATGTTGTTGTCATTGTGTTGTGGGTATCACCACAAGTACAACATAGCTGTTTATGTGGTTTGAGTGCTATTTGAAATGGCAGACGTTCCCTAAATTTTTCCTCCATCGTCTGTTTGACTGAGTGGAGCGCAACATAACTAGCAGACGTAGATTAAAAAGATTGCAGTGTGAGTCCAGGGACACACGCACCCAGAATATATCTATTTGAAATTTCCATCAGACAATCTGTCAGTGCAGTGGCAGGCATTCTGTGAAAACTGCAGTGGCAATAGATAATGATGATGTTGAAATTTCAATAACTTTGCAGCTCACTAATTTTAATGAACCATCCCTCTCTCTGTCTTTGTCTCTCTATTTCTCACGGCTTCATCTCTAATATTGCCATTTCCCTAACCTTGATTAACTGTCTTTAGTGTGCAGATTGTTAAATTTGTGATTCTGAGAAGCTTGCGCAGACATTGTCGTAGCTGAATTCTTACCTATTCTGCTCTATTTGTTACGTGTTGCAGAAGCTCTTTCCCAAATTAATTTTCTGAAACCATTATTGAACTTTCCCTGTTTTCTCATTAGTGTTGAGAGCTTGTCAAAATGACAACGTTGAACACTAAAGTGAGTCCTCAGGATAAACAAAATGCTACATTGAGTACATCTGCTTCAAAAAATGGTGAAATATTATTCAGGCAAGATGAACAGTGGCCACCGCTTGCCAGGCATGTTGTCCTCTGGGGAGAGGATGCTTTAGAATGCCAGGACAGCCCTCCTCACCCCCACCTCATGAGACAGCACCTCCACTTCAGCCTCGAAACAGGGGGTCAGATGTTACGCTGCTCCCCCATTTGAATGCAGATTACACTTCCTCCCCCCACATTTGTTTTACTTTCACTTGGATTTTGTCTCCGTTCAACGTGCAAAGCTAATTTAGGCAGATAACCTCAGGAAATCTTGCAAAGTTAGTGCAGAGAATTTTTTTAATTGTTCTCGGGATGTGAACCATGCTGGCAACTCTGCATTTATTGGCCATTCCTCGCACTCAGAGAAGATCTCCTTGAATCATTGAGTCCTTGTCCTAAAAAGGCTCCCATGATGGTTGTAGATTTTTACCCAGTAGTGATCAAGGAATGGTAATATTAGGTCCGTGCAGCAGAGCTGGTCGCCAGTCGTCTTGGTTAATCCTTGCCACTAGACCAAGACCTAGCTCTGTCAAGCCCGTGTGGTGGTTGGTGTGCAACGGCCACCACACATTAAAAAAATCCACGCACAGGCATCTTCCACCCTTCAACATGTAGTTTGGGACCTAATATTAGGTCCTTCATTGAAACACCTGTGAACTCATCCCTTTTTGGTGTGGAAGCAAGTCATCCCCGATACAAGGGACTGCCGATGATGATGAATATATGTCCAAGATAGGATGGTGATGCTGTTCCCAGGATGTTGCTGCTCTTGAACTTCTCATTGGTAGAGGCTCAGGGCTAGGGAGGTGCTGTTAAACTAAGCTTGACAAGTTGCAGCAGCACATTTTGTTGATAGTACATACTGCAGCCATAGTGCACCGGTGGTGGAGGTGGTTAATACTGAGTTTATTGAAGTGGTGAGGCTTTGTCTTGGAGGGTGTTGAGCTTCTTGTGTTGTTGCGGCTGCACCTATCCAGGCGAGTTGTGAGTATTCCATCATAATCCAGAATTGAGCCTTGTTAATGATGGAGAGGCTTTGAGCAGCTCAGGAGGTGGGCAACTCCTCTGCCCTGCTCTTCTGTGGCTATGTCAGTGGGGTGGTGACCCCCCAGGATGTTGATTTTATTTTAATTGGTTTATTATCTTTATTATCCTGAAACTATGTGTGGTTTCATTTCTTAGTGGAATATACTTGTTCTGTACCTTTGCAATCTCTTTCTGAAAAACATCCACTGTTGCTGTTCAGTGCATACAGGAATGTCCTCACATCTACCAAATAAATTGCTGTCAAAGACTGTAATCTGACCTTGGACTAAATGTATTCAACCTCAGAAATAAGTTATAGGCTATGCCTGACTTTTCTTTGGCTGCCGATAGTACCTGCAAATAACCTGTTAATGACCGGTGCCTGTGATAAATGATACTCCCAAGTTCCTTGAAAGATGTGTCCTTCTGATCTAAATGGATTACATCTAGGAAGAGCTTAAATTTGCTACACTGTGTCCTTCCTTGTCAGCAGCAGATAAAATATATCCATAGATATTGGCTTGTGCTGTGGTGGACTGTGCTTGAGAACATGTGTGTGCAGCATCTTGGTGGAATTTGCATATAGATGTGTGTTTGATTGATATATGCAGTTCGTTATTCTTAACATTTACAGAGGAAATCACGTCTTGGTGCAAGTCTTTATGACCATAAGAGTTGGTGACACAATGACTATTTTGCACAATTCCCAGAGGCAGTTTCAACACTAAAGTGATCAGTACACAAGATTTGTAAGCTATTCCAGTTTTATTTCAATTTTAGCCTGCACCTTTGCTGATGCTGTACAGACAGTCCTTCAATACCTTGTCCAAGTAACCATTCTTTATATATGACCATAGATGCTAGAGCCTGGAATTTCCACTGTGGTCCTCCTGATTTTGGGGAGGCCAGGAGTGGAAAATGGGCAGAAGTTCTGCTAAGCTGTAACTGTGCCCACTTTGCACCTCAATTAGGGTTACCAGCTCTGTTTGGACATATTCCTGGAGGCTTCATCACATGATCTCTCGCATCCAAATCCTAGTCAAATAATCTTTGCCCCCTGTCTCCAATATTTTTATGACTAATAAATGAAAGTGTTCAAAGAAATTGAAAAAAAACTTACAATTTATTTAATGCCCCAATAATGTTTCACTCGGGTTGTTCGCAGCAGTGTCCTACGGATTAATCTTCAATTGCTGGAGATTCCAGGACAATCCCAGAGGGTTGGCACCTCTAACCTCAATGTAGTTTCAGGTGGGTGAGATCAGCAGAGTGGCAGGGCCCACCTCAACCAAGTAGGTGCTTTATTTAAATATTCATTTGGGAGCGGGGAGATGGGGTAGATCTTGCACACCATTACCTGCTGCTCTGGTATGCAGTATGTCAAACGTTAGTCAAACCCATGTGACAGCCATGGTTGCAAGGTGGAAGATATATGGAGATCATGGAAAGGACATCATAATTTTAAGGTGAGTGTATTCCAGCCACTTCTAAACTATTTTCTTCATTTATTTTGTTTTTTTTCTTACTGGCACTCAGATTCCCATAAGTTTTTATGTCATTTGTTCTGCATTCCCCAGAACCATTACTGGCATCAATGGATTTCCTAGTGGAAATCATGTTATCTGAAATATTTGGAAGAAGAAAAGGTGCCACATAAAAGGTTACTGCACAAGATAAAAGTTCACGGGGTTGGGGGTAATATATTAGCATGGATAAAGGATTGGCTAACTAACAGAAAACAGAGCGTTGGGATAAAGGTGTAATTTTCTGGTTGGCAAACAGTGACTAGGGGGGTGTCGCAGGGATCGGTGCTCAATCCTTGACTATTTACAATCTATATTAATGACTTGGATGAAGGGACCGAGTGTAATGTAACCAAGTTTGCTGATACAAAGATGGGTGGGAAAGCAAATTGTGAGGAGGACACACAAAATCTGCAAAGGGATCTAGACAGGCTAAGTGAGTGGGCAAAAATTGGGCAGATGGGACATTGAATAAATTTAAGACAGAAATAGACAGTTTCTTGAATGATAAAGCAATAAGGGGTTATGGAGAGCAGGCAGGGAAGTGGACCTGAGTCCATGATCAGATCAGCCATGATCTTATTGAATGGCAGAGCAGGCTCGAGGGGCCATACGGCCTATTCCTGCTCCTATTTCTTATGTTCTTATGTTCTTATGTTCGTATATTTCCATATAATATAAATAAGAACCGAGTCTAGAGTGTGCATCAAGGCAGTAACACATTTTAAGATTACGATGATTGTTAATAATTTGGTTAACCCCTCTGTAACAATTGCTAAATTGTGTTTTATATCCTGCTGTGAATCATGTGACACAATTACCGAGCAGTAATAACATCACACTAACTTCTCAACATCTTCTATCAAATAAAGAGATAGCGTAATGTTCAAGTTTTGACGCTTCACTAGTTCTGATGAAGGATCCCACCCAAACAATAGCCTTTCTCATTTAGATGCTGATAGACCTGCTGTACATTTTCTGTTTTTACTTGAACATCACTTCATCTTTAACTGCGAGTGCAGCTTTCATTTTATGGAATTTACCAGACATATTATAAAAATGGTAGATTGTGATTAACAAGGCAGTATGATAATTTCAGAGTTCAAATGATGTCCATTAACTACTCAAGTTTTGCTCGTGGTTTGTGATGTCATCCAAACTCCTGAATAAATTAGAACCACATTATTCACTCCCAACCATCCGGGATTCTATACATCATGTGCTTACTGAACTGGTGCTGCAGGAGCCAGGTACATTAGTATGTTATAACACTGCTGCAAATGGATCATTTCCTTATGACCTGCACATGAGATTTGCCATGATCTTATTGAATGGCGGAGCAGGCTTGAGGGGCCGTATGGCCTACTCCTGTTCCTATTTCTTATGTACCTAGTTGGCTGCACATGAGAAGATGCCTTCACCAATGTTCACTCTAATATTTTGTTTCATGCACGGTCCCTTTAAACTTGCTGCACGGCCATGCATGCACGATATCGCTTTCAGCTATAACAGCTCGTGAGCGGCCGATGTGGGTTGAGATGCCTTTTTGAGGCTTTTCAAAGGTTTTCTAATTTATGACATTCAACTGTGGTGCTCCTCATCAATTGTCCCTTTCCTTTTATATTTTACTCGCATGAAGTTTTATTGCTCCCACCACTATTGTGCTCATTCTACTGTCCGAATCTAAACTTGTAACTATGCTAATGAGCTAACCACTGAAAATTGGGTGCAAACTGCACAATTCCATTTGAGTCTGACTAAAACCTGCCAATAGTATTCTGGCATAAACTACCCCAAAAGTGGACAATCTAGGCTCAGGTATCACAGCTGAACCTAATCCGACCCTCTTCCAACAGACACACATGCCCATTTTCCAGCAATCCCGAGTGAGAACCCTGACTGATCTTTCCTGTCCCTAATGTATGGGGTGCTGAAATAAGTTTTTGATATATTTAGAGTGAAGAATGTAGAGTTTAACATTTATTCACTCTCGAGCAGAATATACAGACAGAGTGAAGTTACTAGCACAGCAACACAATATCACTCGAGTGAAACCATATCTAGTCATGTTAACCTCAGGAGGTAGTTTTGAATAATTCAGACTTTAACAATGGCTTTTTGATCCTGGTGTTGAATGCTGCCCAAATTGACACCATGGTGAAGATGCATAAATTAATCTTTGTTATTGGATGTAGTGATGGAACCTCTGCTTTTTCAGTTCCATATGGAAATTAGAGATGAAACCGGAAATAAGATCCTCTTCAATAGGACTGGTGGTAAAATGTCAGGGATCACAACTGGATAACTGTGATTGGATACCCAGTTTCACACTTCCTTTTCCTCATTATGCAAGTTTTGGTGAGTTTTGTCAGAGCACTAAATGATGCAGCACTGCTGTGAAGCATCAGAATGCTCTATTTCATATTGTGCACATCCAAGTTTCCTGCTGTTACAAATATAAAGCTCACTAAGTAGCAATACAGGCACATACACTAATTTTTTTTCTGAGGAGAATACCTAATTATAACTACAGTTGTAACACAAATGGGCAACAATTGGTGGCGCTGCATTTGCCCTTGTTTTGCACCAGTTTATATGTTCTAGCTTAGGCAGCTGAGCTCCACAGGAAATTTCGGCATAAGCTCCCATTGGCAAGAGTGGTGCAGAAACCACCGTAAATTTCGCCATAGTTTTTATGTTAAGTGCAATCCAGGAAATTCAGCGTCCATAGATTTTGCAAAACAAAGGAAAGCATCAATTTGTATCATTGGCATGGACCAAGGAAAAGCATGTGACCAAAATTCTTCAAGCAAATGATAGTCTTTCCTTGAAGACAGCTTCTAAATATGCAGCTCCTCAACTGAGAGCAACTAAATCTGAGTATACAAAAAAAATCAAACCTGACTCCTTGTGGCCTGTATGGTTTAGTACAACACTCTGGTTTTACATTGTACTCTCTTTGTACTGTCCTGCTCAATCAGGACAAATATGATCGAGCGCATACGCTACATGCCTGCTATTGATGCTGCTATATATCAAAGACCAAGTGCATACCTTGTGGCATTAATATATTTCACCCACGCTTCTCCATCTCGCAAAGACTAGCCGAGAATTTGTGAAAGTAAATTGTTGTTCATACCTTTCCTTGAGGCTGTGATTCAGGCCCAGGCACTCTTACTCATATTCAATAATTGATTATTAGTCCTACAGGATTAGTCCCATAGTAAATTAATTTAGAGGAATCATTTGAAATTAGCAAGTTGTTCTGAACCCTTTTAGATGCTGCAACAATGGAACCATTGCTGCTAAAATCTGATTGGACATATTTTTGTTTTTTGGAAAATTAAGCCTCATCTCGTTCAAAATTGTTGTACAAGTGTGTGTCATACAGCTGGGATTTTACTTTTTCTACTTCCACTGCTTAAAGTCAAATTCCTTCTTCTCAATCCATACTACCCTCAAGGATGGTAAATCAAACTGGATATTTTTATGCATACCAATGCTGTTCCTTTGTTAATCTCCCAAGGGTGTGTTTTAGGGAAGTAGGAAGCAACTCTTACCAAAAAGCTCCCCTTACACTCCCCCGTCCCATGGTTTGGCAAAGACTAATAAAAATTGTCCCAGCTGAACAAATGTTACTCAACGCTGATGTTTCATTCTGAAATCTAACATTTATTTGCCGTGTCAAACTGTCTGAGCTACAACTTTCAAATTGGCTCCACAATAACTGGGCAGTTGTGCTGGTGCAGACTTGTTTCAATGCCACTGATAGCAGACTCATCACCCTGATCCTTGCAACCCTGCCATCACATTCTGCTCTGGGATATTTAGAAGTGAAAATATAAGCCATAGCTTTGCAGAGACTTAATAAATCAAATTCTGTTTTTGCTTCAAGCAGGATTTTAACCAGTGTTTTGGGGATTACATTCCATGATTCCATCCATTTATTATTCGGCCCACTGGCTCGTAGTGATTGAATAAGTCAAATTATGTTTTTATCACTTGCGATTAAGGAATTTTCATCATTTTGTTGGGGGGCAGAAAATAGCAAATCGGTGGCCTTGATTAAAATCAACTCTACTGATGTCTTAGTAGGTTTTTACTCGTGTGTAGTTGAAAAAATCCCAGGTCTGATTTGTGACATATACTGAGCTATCTGATCCCTACCATGACAGCGGTAGGACTTCTTAACTCAGCCTCCCTGGACTAAGGAGGGGAATGTCTGCCAGGTTGCCACTCTTGATTGCGGTCTATCGATCTCTGCTGCACTTGTGTTTGTCAGTTGAGGACAGAATTGACGGTGCTCTGATGTTCACCATGGCTGGGAGTGTGCCAAAAGGCCCACGGACTTTCAGTGCCACAATCTATAAATTGGCTAAAATGGAAGCAATGCTTCACATTCTTTGAATACTGAGCTGAGGTTACAATACCAGACCCTAGCAGTTGAATCCGATTCAGGTTAAATCAACACAATTGGATTTCAAATTAAACATAGCTTCATTCTTTAGCAGATGACTATTTGGTTACAACCAGTAGGACCTTACAGCAAAAAGCAAGAGCTGCTCAGATTGGCAGCAGAGTGTGTCATGCCATTAGTGTATTCATTTTCCTTTGTTGACAAAGATTTCAATAAGTTCTAAAGTAGGAAATGATTTAAAGAACTATGGAGATGTTGCATTCTCTTCAAATGTGGGGCTGTATTTTCATGAAGATTGATCAATGAATAACCAGCAAATAGAGTTTTTGATAAGCCCCACTATTCCATACTAACCCATGCGTGCAATTGAAGAAACAGCTAATCTGTTGCTGCAGTATTTAGCATATGACACATTGTACTAATTGCTTTAAGTGATTTTTGAAAACAAATTAGACAGCACACCATGGCCATCAGTGATATGATGAACGTTTTCGCAAGTGAGGCTGACTTGATACTGACAAGATTAGTTTCATAAGTAAAGATTGTTATAACTCACTGCTGGCCATAAATTAATCAATTTAGAAAACTTGCAGTAGGTTTTGTAAACCAAGAAAAATTATGCTACTATTTCTGTACACGAATATTCAAAAATTGGGAAGTTCCCCATTGGCTTAGTGGTTAAATGCCTGGTCCTGTGTGGAGCTGAACCACACACAGGTAAGGGAGATCATTCGCCCATCCAGCTATAGAAACTTAAAATCCCCCCATCACCGCATCTACATGTCTCTTAAATGATTCCAGAGGTTTTCCCTGCACAATGCTACTTGGAGGACAGATAGGGAAGGGAAATAAAATGAAACATGTACTCAGAGAGCAGAAGAGAGCGAAATCATGATGGGAGTAACTCTACTATTCGATCAGGAGACTTTAGTGATCAACTTAACTGGAAAATTCAGCATTGATGGAGTAAAGAAACACAAGCATTTTGGTGGAATGCAGATGTTTCCGATTGGATTGTGCAAACTTGTGGTTTTATCGTGGTTGATCATGGGGATCTATAACTGTTAGCGAAGTGGCTGAGCCATGTACAAGAATATGAGATGGAAATAAAAACAATTATAGCACATTACAATCCACATTCATGACATGGCACTGTTTCATCACCACTTTGGCAACCCACAGACTCTCTAACTTAATAACTCTGAGTAAATACATTTTAAAACTTGTTATTGGGCAATTTGGGATTCCAAGTCAGAACCTCAATTATGGGTTATGATTGAATGCTTTGTAATGAAATTCTAGTTATACTCTAAAGCTCCGATTTTGGGGCCGAAATTGCTCCTTCCCTTAAGGCCTGCTACCGCTGGAAATCGGCGACTATGCTGCGGAGTGGAATGGCTGTCGAATTTTTGTGGAATGGCTGCCATTTTGAAAATTCCGCTCCTGTGGTATCCCGGCGGTGACCTGCTCCCCTCAATACCGCTCCGCTGCTGCCGATCTGTCCTAAGTGCGTCATCAGAGCGCGTACCGCCGATGTGGCCCCTCGAACACGAAATTCCGTGCTGAAAATCTTCCGCTACTTGGTGCCACTGACAGCTTTTTCTGTCGGTGCACTGTGCTTAGAGTGCTTGTAAAATGGCAGCGCAACTGCCATTAAAAGGGAGGGTGCACTGCCGCGACTGCCATCTTATTTTTTTGTCGGCTGACAATTACCGCCCCCAGATTCGGCCGGGCCGCCAGCAGGCAGCCCTGCACCCCCTCTTGGGTGCCAGGCCACTGAACCAGCCCAGTGGACCTAACATAAAGAATCGCAGGGGCTCTCCCCTTTAAGTGAAGGGGTGAGACGTGGTGATGTGCCACCATGATGATGTCATCAGCGCTACGCTGATTAGTGACAGTGGCAGACACTCCGCCTGCCACCCCACTTCCGCCCTTCTACTTACCGAACTTCCGCTCACTGCCGCACTGCCGACCCCACCAACGTCTGGGTTGCTCGAAGAAAAAAGCCAAAGAGCAGATATTCGCGCAAGAGTCCACCACATCTAGAAAAAATTGAAACAGGGTAAGTGCGCCGTGTTTTCGGTGGGGGGGGGGGGGGGGGGTGAGGGGCAATTTCGGCCCCTAAAAGTCATGAAAAATCAGGGTTGTGTTCACACATAGACCAAGTGCACTCATGCTGGCTGCGGGGGGACTGACTCACTAGATATTGCAAGGCAAGCTATTCACTTAAATAGACTTTCTAACTACGGGATATAAGCACATGAAGCAGGTCTGCATGCTAGTTGGCTGGGAAGTGTAAAGTTAGGGCAAGAGCCTAGGGGGCCGAAATTTAGGCACACCAGAAAACTGGCACACCTGTGATTTTTTTTACCTTTTTTTTCCACCATGAGTGATGAGGCAGTCGTCCGATCGATTTTCAGGACTTTGAAGAATTTTTACGTTGGACCGGAAGTCAATCATAAAGGGGGTGAAAGTCATGCTGAGGGTGGGTTATGCTGAGGGGGTGGGATCGAGTCTCCGCCGCTGTCACTCAGCGATGGATAGTGGTGAGTCACAACGCGTGTGCGTCACCACGCTCTCTCCTCTCTGTTAAAGGGGAGAGAATTGGGCATTTTACAGCTTCAGCCACTGGGCCACCAGGGAGGGTTTCGGCTGGTCCAGCGGCCTGGCACCCAAGAATGTGTGGTATCACACGGAGAAATCTAAAAAAAATGCTTTCAAAGAGAGGGCATTAAAAGTCAACCACATAGTGTGGGACTGCCGTCACACGTACGCCAGGCCAGGTGGGGTTGATAGGTCCTGTCTCTGATGGAAACTTGTGAAAACGCTCATCATTTTTACAACAAAACTGTTGGCAGTCCGGCCGAACCTGGGGGAACAATAGTCCGGCCGACATGGAAGTCGATCAGCAAAAAAAACATGGTGACCGCGGCATTCAGCCTTTGCCTTTAATGGCCGCCGCACCACCAGGGCAGAGAGAGAGAGAGCAGACAAGGTGCACTGACAGAAAAAGCTGTCGGAAGCACCGTTCAGCAGCTCGTGGATTTTTTCAGTAAATTTGGGGCGTATTGCAAGGGAGGTGCGGGATAGCGGCGGTGCGCACTTTGATGATGCGGCAGTCGGCAGCAAAGAGGTAGAAGTGGGAACAGGCCGAAAAAACCCTGAGCTGAATTTGGGTCATGGTGGCCAATGGACTGGAACGCAGCGGCCACTCAATTCCGCTGCAAGGCTGCCGCTAAATGCAGTAACGGGCCTTATACGGACACTAAATTTCGGCCCCTAGCAGTTGTGGCACTAGACTAACAAAACAGTGGCTGTGAGTTTAAATATGATGGCAAGTTGTGCAACTGAATTCACTAAATCTGATCATTTTTGAGCTGCCACTAGAACATGACCATGAAAGCTGCAGTTTTGTTGTAAAAATGATGAGCGTTTTCACAAGTTTCCATCAGAGACAGGACCTATCAACCCCACCTGGCCTGGCGTACGTGTGACGACAGTCCCACACTATGTGGTTGACTTTTAATGCCCTCTCTTTGAAAGCGTTTTTTTTAGATTTCTCCGTGTGATACCACACATCCTGGCATTTCGCAGTAGACTTTGTCAAGCTCTCCTCCTGCCCAAAGCTACCCCAGGGAGGCTTGGGAATGAGTTTGAAGAAACTGCACTAGAGGAATCACAACTCACAAGCAAGGAGGAGCAAATGGAGGTAGCAATAGAGGAAAAAGAAAATCGGTTAGCTTGTAGTCAAATGATTGGTCAACTGATTGGTATTCTATTAAACCTGCCTTCAGATGAAAGTTAATGCAGAAGCAACGAGTCTTTACAATATTGTTTCAAATCCACACGAGCAACCTGCAGTAACTGTCAGAGAACGTACAGCAGTGCACCTCCAAAATCACTGCTGTCCTGTGGGAGGAATAATGGAAATACAAAATGTGTCATGGAGCAAATTGTATCTTCACAGCCATCTGCAGGTGGGCCCCAGAGCAATGAAGATGCATGAACTGACCATTGTTCACTCATGAATGCTGTGACTGGTGCCACTGAGATCTTGGACACCCACTAACAAGAGTCTGTTGATGCCGGATTTGACAGACTGAGAGATTGTTTGGAAAGGGCCATGATAGTGGTCTTTCCTCACATCAGAGACGCTTAATTGACTGTTCTGGTCATCCAGCACTAATATAGCAGGAAGAGGGTCAGATGAGGTGACTCCTTCTTAATATGTCTATACATCCTCCCACTGCAGCCAGGCACTTCAAAGTATTGAGAAAGTGCCAGAGACTGAACAGGTGCTGGCAACCTCTGTATTGGACATGAACATGGCTCCAGCACCGAGAGATTCAAAGCCACAGCCGTTTCAAGATCAACTTGTCACCATAGTTGCTCTTGTCATTTGACTTAGACAAAATCTGAGGTTATGAAGTAGGACAAAAACAATGGAAAAATGGGATTGTGAATAGGTATAGTAGTGATAGCAAGGTCTTTTTTTTTTTAGCTATTATGAGTCATAAAGAGAGATCAAAGACTGCAAAGGCCTTTGAGAGGCTCTACAGGGCATATTTGGGTAGAGTCCAAGGCATGGCCAAAGTGCTGAATGGTTACTTTGCATCTGTTTTCACTACTGAAGATGATGCTGAGTTGCCAGAACTAAGAAATTGATGTGATGCTACAATTGAATCCATTGAAGTTGATGCAGAATGAATCCTTGATGGAATTGGGGCTCTTAAAACAGATTAGGTTGCTGGCCCTGATGGTATTCATCCTAGAGTACTTAAATAAATGGGGGTTGTATCATGTCAACCGCTGGTTTACATATTTGTCAAATTCTGACGGTCTGGGAATGTTCCCATGGGCTGGAGGGAGGCCCATATGGTGTGTATATTTAAAAAAGGCAGCGAGTCAGAATCTGGTAATTACAGGCCCATTAATATGATGTCAGTTGTAGGCAAATTGCCTGAAGGAATTATTAGAGATGAAACTTCAGTGTTGTATGATTGCTTAAGGATTTTTAAAATTGCTTTTGGAAACAAGTTCCTGTTCCACCAACTTGGGTGAAAAGGTCACAAATTTGGTTGATAGTGTGTATCTGAATTTCTAAAAAGCCCTTGATAAAGTGCTGCACAGATGGCTGTTAAATAAGGTTGCGTCCTGTGGGATTGGCAGTCAACTTATAACCTGGATTGCAAATTGGCTGCATTCATGTAGGCAGAGAGTGGTTCTTAATAGTATAGCGTAGCAGCTCTGCAAAAGGGTCTATGGAATCCTGCAGGGATCTGTCTTCGGACCACTGCTCTTCACCATCTTTATTAATGATTTGGATGAAGGCATTGGGAGTAAAATCTTTAAGGGCTAGAAATTCCCCAGCCTGTCGTTATTTGATAAATAACGTCATTTTTGTGAAGAATAAAAATGTCGCCATTTTTTAATGGGATAAATTTGGCCACAAAATACGCCTGTCGTTAAAAAACGGCGTTGTATGAGGATTCGCGGTGGAAACTGCGATCTTGCCAACTATAGCCCGAGGCCTATCAACGCAAAAAATACAGGCCCTGGGAGGGGAGAAAACACACAAAAAAAACATTGCAAAAAACAAAAAATCAAAAATCATAAAACATTTACAAGACCCTTAACTAAGTAATCGCTGCAAAAGAATTAAAAAATAAAAACTTTAACATAACCTTTTTGGAGGTCTTCATACTTACCAATGTTTCTGAGGCTGCAACACCTGCTTTCCTTGTGCGTTTTTTTTTCAATGTTAAATTTAAGGGGTGTGATTTTTTTTTGCGTTGCACCTTGGTGATCCACTTTTCGGCGATATTTTGAAACACTATTCTTAACCTTGGGAATTTTGTGAAGTTTTAATGACAAAAAAGTGCTTTTAACGCAAAAAAATTGTGTTAAAACGTGCGTTAGACTGGCGAATTTCTAGCCCTAAGTTTGTTGTTGACACAGGGTTTGTGCAGCTCTTAGGACCCTGGGGAAATGAGTTTGGGTGTGGCACATGTCAATTAATGCTGATAAATGCAGCGTGATGTCTTTGGGTTATGGTGATTACAAGAATGTGTTTACCATTCAGGGTTACCATGTAAAGGGGTCGGAGTAGGAGAGAGGCCAAGTAGCTATTGTTCAATGAATGCGGAAGTTTCATGAGCAGTGTTGCAAAACTGCAGGGAAAGCACAAAGGGCCCGAAATTCATCGACATACCGGCCACTACCGCCGAAAAATACAAGTTTAGTCAAAAAACAGGTACATACCGCCGATGTACCGCTCGGCGGAAGATTCATGAGTGACATAACGCCGCACGGTATGCACAGCGCCCGCCCATGTAGAACTGCAAGTTTTATGACATACTGCCGACATACTGCCGACATACCATCCTGGAGAAAGTGCTTTAAGTGGATCTTAAGTGGGCGGTATGTACACAGAACTGACAGGTATAAATATTTCACAGAAGTAGATATTACACAGATCTTTATAGTTCTCCACAGTTTGATGTATTTTTAAATGGATTGGTTTTCGAGTATTTTCTAGTAGCCAGTAATGCAGTTTGAATAGCATTAAAGGGGACACCGTTTGCATTGTGGGCCGCCATATTTTTCTGTCGTCCAACTCTTCTGTCGGCCTGACAACGGTGGCCCTTGCCTCGACCGGACCGCCATCCTGCAGCCCAGCACTCTGTTACGCGTGCCGGGCTGTTGGCCCAGTCGAGGGCATCCCTGGTGGCCCAGTGGCAGCCACTAAAGGTACAGCAGAGCATGCAGTGGCCCACCACTTTGATTGGAGCATCTGCGTGGCGCTGATGTTGCCGGCGGGGCGCTGGGCTCTGGAGTGCAGCTCAGGACTCAACTCCACGCTACTGCCCGGGAACATCCCTCCACAGACGCAGAGCGCCTCTGATATCGCTCCGCCTCGAGGGGCGGAAGGGCCGAATTCTGTGCCGGGGACAGAACTTCCAGGCCGGGCGATAAATATTCCGGTACCGGAAGATTACCACCTCCAACTGGGGCGCAGGTCAATTTCCCCACCCCCACCCCCCCACTCCCCGAATTGGAGGAGCACAGAGATCTTGAAGAGTTGTAGGGCTGGATGAGGTTACACAGATAGGGAGGGGCAAGGCCATGAAGAAAGAGAATTTTAAAATTGAGACATTGCTGGACCGGGAGCCAATTAGATCAGTGGTGATGGGTGATGGGGATTTAGTGCAAGTTAGGATCGTTTTGGACGAGTGCATGTTTATGGTGATCTTTGGATAAGTTGTTTGAGCTGAATAAAGAGGGGGGCCTTGGGGTTATCGATGCAAATTAAGAAAACATAGATTCAGGTTAGATGTCACAAAGTACTTCTTTACTTTTTGACTTCTGGTACAAATTGAGATTTCCAGAACGTGGATTCACTGCAAGACTTCAAAGGGGAGCCGGCTGAGTTAATGCAAGTAGAAAACATCTTGAGTTACAGAAGGCAGGTGAGGCTAGAAGTGATTCATATATCACTTATTGCAGTTTCCTGAAGCTAGCTGGATTGTCTTCAAGAGTTGGCGAGGAATTTCGCAGAGTTTTTTTCCTAAATTGGCCTAAGGTTTTTTTTCTCTGTTTTTCTATCACTCCCAGGACATTATGTGACAGGAAGGGTGGGTTGATGTTGCACAGCTTGCACCATGATGGGACAGATTGGATGGAGCAGTTGTTTTTTCTTGTCCCTCTCCTTCATATGTTTGTAAGCGCACCTTATAGAGTCATCAAGGGAAAGCATGGACTTAGGGCTTGGAGCTCATTTGCAGTGTTACTCCATTTTGACCGACCCCCCCCCCCCCAAAATTTGTCGCTGTCCTCCATCTGCTCCACAACGACATGCAAGCTGTGATCCTGACCAACGGATCCACCACAGACACAATCCACATACGGACCGGGGTCAAGCAGGGCTGCGTCATCGCGCCAACCCTCTTCTTGATCTTCCTCGCTGTAATTCTCCACCTCACACTCAACAAGCTCCCCGCTGGAGTGGAACAAAACAACAGAACCAGTGGGAACCTGTTCAACCTTCGTCACCTCAAGGCTAGATCCAAGACCGTCCCATCCTCTGTCGTCGAACTACAGTACGCGGACGGCGCTGAACTCCAAGCCATCGTCAACATCTTCACTGAGGCGTACGAAAGCATGGGCCTTACACTAAACATCCGTAAGAGAAAGGTTCTCCACCAACCTTACACCACCACACAACACTGCCCCCCCAGACATCGACGATGAGGTTCAACTCTGCCTCCAGTGCGCCAGTGCAGCCTCCGGTCGCCTGAGGAAGAGTGTGTTCGAAAATCAGGCCCTCAAATCTGGTACCAAGCTTATGGTCTACAGTGCAGTAGTGATACCTGTCCTCCTGTGTGGCTCAGAGACATGGACCATATGGAGGAGAGATGCACCAACGTCAGTATTCTTGATCAGGCCAACATCCCCAGCATCGAAGCACTGACCACAGTCGACCAGCTGCGTTGGCGGGCCGCATTGTTCGCATGCCCGACACAAGACTCCCAAAGCAAGTGCTCTATTCGGAACTCCTGCACGACAAGTGAGCCCCAGATGGGCAGAGGAAACATTTCAAAGACTCCCTCCTTGATAAAGTGCAACATCCCCACCGACATCTGGGAATCCCTGGCCAAAGACCGCCCTAAGTGGTGGAAGAGCATCCGGGAGTGTGCTGAGCACCTCGAGTTTCGTCGCCGAGAGCACGCAGAAACCAAGCGCAGACAGCGGAAGGAGCGTGCGGCAAACCAGACTCCCCACCCACCCTTTCCTTCAACGACTATCTGTCCCACCTGTGACAGAGACTGTAATTTCCTATTGGACTGTTCAGTCACCTGAGAACTCATTTTTGGAGTGGAAGCAAGTCTTCCTCGATTTCAAGGGACTGCCTATGATGATAATAGTACAAAATAAATATTGAAGCTTTATATTTCTCCACTCTGATCCCTGAAGCCAATCAAACAAGCTCCAGGAGACTGCAGTAATTGATATACTAATCACTGCTAGGCTTACCTACCTTTTTCCGACTTGCTGTGGGGAGTGTTTGTTGGCCAGGGCCATGGAGAAATAATAAGTGCTGGGCAGGGACATTGAACATTGGCACTCAAGCATGTTCTTGAAGTTACAACTTGTGGGATTTAATTGGAAAATCAAAGTGAATCAGTGGTAGGATGCAGTTGTCAATCAGAGTTCTGCACCAATCTCCTTGTCTGTACATCATCTCCCTCCTCTTCCTCATCCTCTTCCTCTGGACCTACAGTGCCCTGGACCACCTCCCATTGCTGCTTCATGCTTGCTCCAGTTTGATATAGCTCAGTCGCTGCCTCTGCAGTAAAACAGAGCCGGCAGAGACTGATCCCCTGTGACATACTCAGGTAGGACTGGCATAGTTTGTAAATGAGTCCTTGGGGCTAATTTTGACTGTGGGCAATAATGTATAACAGGTGATATCTGATCAGCTGCCCATTATACATGACTTCAATGGAAATAAAAATCGGGAGAGGTGTAAAACAGGGGGTTGCCCATTTTACACTATTGTTCAAAGTCAAAATGATCCCCCTTTGTGTTGATAGCAGAGAACATACTTTCTGAGGTAATGTTGCACCTGAAAACTGCATCCCCTAGTGAATTGATCTACCTCATCCAATTCATGAGCCTCATAGGAACAGCCAAAGGGATTCTCATCCTGCCAACTTAATTAATGTGTGATTTGTACTGCAGCACTGATTGGCAAGATTTCAGGAAAGTGTGGTTTTACAACCTGAAGGTTTCAGCAAAAAGCCAGAAATATAGAAAGAAATAAAATTATGTAATATGTTCAATGTACTCGTAGATACATGCTCACTGCCAAAATAGACTTCAATAGCGACTCAAACAACAGGCACTTTGCTTTGAGAAGCACTCCAAAGGATGTTAGATCCATTGATGAGTCATAACACCCATTTTATCTGGACAAGGTGCACACTGGGAGCAGGACCTTGCCCAAAGTTATGAAATTCAGCGTGGGAACTCATTTGTCGAAATATACCATGGCTTGCATATCCTGTAGTACAGCTTCATTAAGCCTAGCATAAAAACGAATCAGAAAGTTGGGCATGTTACAAATTGAGTCAGTGAAATCAGGGGCCAAATTTTCCAACATGTCGCCACCACTGAGGCTTGGTGCCACCAACTGCCGTTAGTGTCAGATTTACAATAATTAAAGATGAAACAGAACCATCTGAGGTTTGTACAATTGTGCAATCTAGAAGAATTCTTTTTTTCCTCCAATTCCCTCATCTACTGGAGGCACTCATTTTTGCTGTGGAACACAGAGATCAGGGGATGTTGCTCAGCACAGGGAGTGACGGAACTCTGTGAGGCACTGTAACACTTGATGAGGTCAAGCCAGGTATGCTCAAGTTTATGGCGCTATGACATGAGGGAATTAATATGGGGCTTTTACTGGGGAAAGGGCACAATTGGAAGATGGTGATTGGTTTTGTTGCAAAAAGGCAGAGGCAAGGGAACAGCTTAGCAGGTCAACAGCAACAGAGGTGTGGTGAACTCAACATGAAATGACTGCCTTTCTTTCTCTCTATGTACTTTGAAACTTTGAAGTGTGACATCTGAAGTGTAACAAGCACACACTGGAATACAAGACTGTTACGTACATGTAACAACTAATAAATGCTGAACACTTTTACTATTAATAATAGGAATCATCTCCTGTCACCAAAAGTATTCCTGGATCCTCCTAACTTGATTGGTACACTGAGCTATAAAGCAACCAGGACTGATTAAATATTTTTAAATAATCTTATGTCAGCATCTAAAGACCAAAATTCTGATAAGATTGCCTGATTACACAAAATAATTACTAAAAGGGATTTTAAATTTCTAATATAACTGACACTATGAGTAATATAAAGTCATTAAGGATCTATATAAATGGATTTCCTAACGAATTGTCAACTTGATGGTCTGCATAAGCAGATTATAAAGTATCAGTCATATAAACGTAAATATAATGTTATTTGACGAAATGGGTGGCACACTGCTGTTTTATCTTTGTGACCTAAATTCTAATCCAGCCTTGGATGATGTCTTGTGTTTCTGCTGGCTGTAAGGGTTTTGTGTCAAATGAGATTGTGTCATTTAAACTTATTTCCTCGCTAACGAACAAAAATGCCCATAATTTAGCTCCAAATTGGCAGCTTATTCGGAGAGGTCATTAAAATGGCTGTGGGCAGAGGGAACATGTTGCACGTTCCGTGAGGACTGCTTTGTCAGGTTGGGGTTAGAGTTAGGCAGAATGTTGTTAGGGCAGAATAAAGAAAATTTGACTCTGTATCCAACCTATGCTATAAGTGACTGATGGAAGCTGACATAACAATAATCACTGCACTCCAAAGAGTAAGGTTGTGTTTATTTCCAACACCAGATTTCTGATTGGTCACCTTGGAGGACAAAACCTGATTCTTATTGGTCCCCTTGGAGGACAAGACACAACCAGCAGTTTATCTGGAGTATGTAATTAGATCCTACCTGCCTAAGTAATCAAGAACTTTGCAAAGTGTAATGCGAGCCATTCTGACTGCCAAGGTCCAGTCATAATAGTGCTCACATAGAACAGACTGGGCTCACCCTCGCGAGTTAAGACCTTCTCTTACCCCCACCCCAAATAAGTTCCTCCTCCCCACTCCACAAGTTCCTAACCTTCATCACACACCCGCCCACCAGGTTCCAGACCTTCTCCCTTTGCCCAAGTTCCTCCCCTCACTCCCTGCCCGGGTTCCTGACCTTCCCCACCCCCATTGATAGGACATTGTGTGTGGGACACGGATTGTTAACCGGTTTATTGGGTATAAACAAAGGCAGACATTGAGACGGAGATTCAACACCGCCCCCAGTGCGCCAGTGCAGCCTTCGGCCGCCTGAGGAAAAGAGTGTTCAAAGACCAGGCCCTCAAATTTACCACCAAGCTCATGGTCTACAGGGCTGTAGTAATACCTGCCCTCCTGTATGGCTCACAGGCATGGACAATGTACAGAAGACACCTCAAGTCGCTGGAGATATATCACCAACGATGTCTCCGCAAGATCCTTTAATCCCCTGGGAGGACAGGTGCACCAACATCAGTGTCCTCCTCCAGGCTAACATCCCCAGCATTGAAGCACTGACCACACTTGATCAGCTTTGCTGGGCAGGCTACATAGTTCGCATGCCAGACACGAGACTCCCAAAGCAAGTGCTCTATGCGGAGCTCCTTCACGGCAAATGAGCCAAAGGTGGGCAGCGGAAACGTTACAAGGGCACCCTCAAAGCCTCCCTGATAAAGTGTGACATCACCACTGACACCTGGGAGTCCCTGGCCAAAGATCACACTAAGTGGAGAAAGTGCATCCGGAAGGGCGTTAAGCACTTCGAGTCTCAATGCCAAGAACGTGCAGAGGTCAAGCACAGGCAGCGGAAAGAGCGTGCGGCAAACCAGTCCCACCCACCCCTTCCCTCAACGACTGTCTCTCTCCAGGCTGTGGCTCTCGTATCGGACTGTTCAGCCACTAAAGAAGTCACGTCAGGAGTGGAAGCAAGTCTTCCTCGATTCCGAGGGACTGCCTATGATGATATGAACTGAATAGTGACAGTTTCATGCCCTCCAGATTTCGTCCAGTCCAATGATGTCACTAGCCACACACGTATCGAGCTTTCTGAGAAATCAACCATGTCTAGGGGAAGGAGAGGGAGAACATGGTGTGGGTGAAAATGGGATGGGGGTGGGGTTGGATGAACTTGACCCATATTACCATCTGGACCACATTCTCGCTCTCATGTCCCCCCCCCCACCCCCCCTTTAGACCTGGATCACGCTCTTCCCCCATCCCCACTGTGCTCGCCGTGATCTTTACACCCCCACCCCCACCCCCAAGTTCCTGACATTCTTTCCACCCCCCCCCCCGAGTTCCTGATCTCCTCTATTCTCTGATCCTCTCTCTCCCTTCAATCCTATCTTCCCCCCCTCTCTCTCTCCCCCGCCCCCACCTTCAACCCCCACTAATTCCCTCTTTCTCTCTCCCTGCCAATTCCCTCAATCTCTTCCCTTTTGAACCTCTCTCTTTCCTCCCCCCCCCCACTGCCCTGGCTATGGCCACCAATGGATCCCCTGACTGCCTCCTTACGGAGCCGAGGAAAACGTGGCCCACGCGCAGGACGCAACTGTTGGGTGCTGCACATGCGTGGCTTCAGTAAACAGCGCACAGGTGCAGAAGGCCACAAAGATGTTCGTGCAGATAATCACAGTGAATAAGCTGAGGGAAATGAGGAAGGATAAGAGTTGGAGGACCAACATTGATGAGGCATGGATGAACTTATGAATGATAACAAGGATTTTTGGGGACAGGGAGCCAGTAATCTAGAAAGTGACTGAATGAGACCAATTCATACAAAGATAAGTCTCCCAAAAATGTTCAATAAAACTGCACTTGAAAACTGCACATGTTGTTTTTCAACAAGTGAATATGATTAAATGATCATCAATCCGCTGTACAGGAGTAATTTTGATAAGGTTTTCATGTGTATCACAGAATTGTACCAACCACCGTACATAACTATAGGAATGATGTTTTGTTACAAATAATTTGAGAGAGCATGTTATCTAGTTTCTTGTAAATCATTGAAGTATGTATTGGGTTTTAAAATATAATAAATCTGATATAGAAGTAGATGCCAAATGGTCACCCAGTAAAATAAATTAGGCCTATGTTGAGCAGACCAGTATTTCAAAGCAATAATATTGTTGTTCTTGGATATTTTCTAGATTTAAAGTCAATTAATTGGGTTTCTTTTAAAAAGAAAAACTTGCCAGGGATTGCATGTAGGAGTTCACAATCCTGATGGGAGGTCTCTCCAAGCTTGGTAAGCGGAGCCATATAAACTCTACGAAACATGAACTTCTTTGGATTATTCAATTGTAAAATTAAAAGGGGCTAGGGAACATTTTGGTAGTAATAGTGTTGTCAGAATAAATCCCCAGTTACTGCTAAATCTATGCTCCAGAATAAGCCCTCAAAATAAAGGGTTAAAGTAAGTAGTGGTCTCAAACTTGTGGCTTAAATCCAAATAAAGTGTCTTGGAGCCGCCTGCATTTTAATGACTTGGATTTTTACAAGTAATTGAATTGATTTTTTGGAGTTTGCTTATCTCCAATCGCTGTGATAGGCCTGGGCAGACAGGCAGACATAGCTCATGTGAGGAGTCACACCAGCAACCCTTTCAGCTTTATCGGTGTTCCCCAGCCTGTTAAAGATTTGGCAGATTGTGCTGATGCTCTGCTAACGATATGAACTACTGACTGAAATCTTTAAGCTGTGGCTTGTATGCATCAAGCACCAGCACCAGACCGAAACAAAATGATTTTAAACTCTGATAATGCTGATGGTATTTGGGTGCAAAAACTTACATAGAACAAATCTGTATAGAAATCACAGCATTACCAACATAAAGGTGTGGACATGGGCAAATCATGTGTATTCACCAATGTCAGACAGTTTCAGTTTCACAGCTGCAGCTATTCCCTACTTTTGACTTTGTCCCTTCCAATTCTAGTGTACTGAGCACTCATCCCTCCACTCACTAATCAGTGACAGAGCTTTCAGCCTTCCAGTCCCTCCCCAAATTCCTCTGCTCTTTGAATTTTCCACTTTGACTGTGCTTTTGGCCACTTCCCTGAATTTCTCCTGCTCTAATCTGAACCCCAAATGAGAAACACTTTGAGATAGTTTGCTATGTTGACGAACAAATGCCTGTGAATTTTATTTGAGAACAACAATTTGCATTTATATAGCACCTTTTGCACAGAGAAATGTCCCATGGTATTTGGCAGAAGTGTAAGGAACAATAAAGAAGCCAAGCCAAAGAAGGAGGTTTTAGGAGGACTGACCAACAGCTTGGTTGAAGAGGTGGGTTTTTAAGGAGGAAAGAGGTGAAGAGGCTGATGTGCTTCAGCAGGAAATTCCAGAGAATGGTGGTTTAATGACTGGTGGGTTGACTTATGAGGAAAGGTTGAGTAGGTTGGGCCTCTGCTCATTGGAGTTCAGAAGAATGAGAGGTGATTTTATCGAAACGTTTAAGATTATGAGGGGGCTTGACAAGGTGAATGCAGAGAGGATGTTTCCACTGATAGGGGAGACTAGAACTAGAGGGCATAATCTTAGAATAAGTGGCGCCTATTTAAAACTGAGATGAGGAGAAATGTCTTCTCTCAGAGGGTTGTGGACCTGTGGAATTTGCTGCCTCAGAGAGCTGTGGAAGCTGGGACTTTGAATAAATTTAAGACAGACAGTTTCTTAACAGATAAGGGAATAAGGGGCTATGGGGAGCGGGCAGGGAAGTGGACCTGAGTCCAAGATCGGATCAGCCATAATCATATTAAATGGCGGAGCAGGCTCCATGGGCCGTATGGCCCACTCCTGCTCCTTTTTCTTATGTTCTTATGTTCTTATGAAGGTATGGCCGTCAATGGTGGGGTGAATGGGAGAGAAGGGGTGCAGGAAAATGGCACAAGATACCAGAGTCAGAGGAACAGAGAAAGGTAATAGAAATAGGGAAGGTGTGAGTTTATGGAGGAATTTAAACACAAAGCTGTTAGGAAAGCTTTACAGTAAATGAGTCTGGAGGTGACAAAGACATGAATGAAGGTAAATGGGCTGAGATAGGTGTGTGATGTTACTGAGGTGGAAATAGGCAGGCTTTGTGATGGAGAGAGTATGGGGTCAGAAGCTCAGCTCAGGGTTGAATAGGATATTGAGAACAATTAAAACATTAAACCTGGCTGAAGAAAGGTTAGAATCTGTGTATGGAATGGTACAACATGGATCAGTATACTCCTGGGACTCTTCACCATGCAGTTTGAACTAAGGGAGACTTGGTTATAAGTAAAAATATGATAAACACATTTGTAATCTAGGCTATGGTCCCGATGTCTCTTTTGCTGTTTGCACCCCGGAGGCTTGCTTGCCAAATAGGTGCAAACTGATCCTGCTATGGAATGGGTGGGGCTTCCAGATAAGAGCAATGTAAGTGATTAAAAATGTAAGTGAATATTTATTTGGCATGCAGCTGCACTTCAAATGAAATAATGAAATCAGTGCACGAGAAACAGCAGTGCTAATTCACGCCTCAGTTCTAAATTTGAGGAGAGCTGTGATCCTGTTAGGTTGCAGCCTTTCACATGTCTAAAACTTAACAGATGTCGCTTAGTAGATAACTTTTTAAAAATTGTAATAAGACGCACCAGCGTATGCAGTTTTCAGTTGGGTGCTGCTCATGCTTGGGTCATGCGACCCAAATGCTTCCGAAGTTTATTTTACTGAAATCAGTTTCCTTAACCAGGAAGCACATTAGTGAGAACACATTTTTGCAAGCTATAATCTAGATGATTCCTGAATGATATGTCATGGAGTGCAGCGAACAGAAGTAGACCTGTACATCGTCAGCTGCACTTCTATAATATAAAAGAACCCTTAGGTGTAATACTCTGGCTCCTTAATATTGCTTAGTATTTTGGATTGAACATGAAAGGAAAAGTGGATAACATGTCTTCCAAGAATAGTGTTGATATAGAAAAGGATGAAGTTGAAAGTGACTCTTAGTAGACTAAATGTTCAACATGTCCAACCAATGCAGAGCAGCAATTAACAAAGTCAAAAGAATGTTGAGCTATACAGTCAAAACAGTGTGATACAAGTCAGAAGTCACGATTAACCTCTAGTCAGAATGCACCTTGAACATATGTCCACTTCTAAGTCTCAAGGAAGACATTCAAGCACTGGAGGCAGTGCACAGAAGGCCCACGAGGCAAG
The DNA here is from genome assembly GCF_044704955.1 of Pristiophorus japonicus. Classification (NCBI taxonomy): domain Eukaryota; kingdom Metazoa; phylum Chordata; class Chondrichthyes; family Pristiophoridae; genus Pristiophorus; species Pristiophorus japonicus. The sequence continues at coordinate 141,097,734 of NC_091986.1, forward strand.
GATTTGAGTTATGAAGAACAACTGGAAAGTAGGCATTTGAGAGATGATCTTATATAATAGTTAAAGGAATAGTTTGGAGCATGAGACTGGAACTGTGGGCAAATCAAAAAAAGCCTGACTTCGTGGGACAGTCAGAGGAGCAGTTTGGAGTTTGGAGCATGAGGCTGGAGCAGTGTGCTCTACAGATTACTGTGTGCACTACAGATTACCGTGCACTGCAGATTACCATGTGCACTACAGATTACTGTGTGCACTACAGATTAGCGTGCACTACAGATGACCGTGCACTACAGATTACCGTGTGCACTACAGATTACCGTGTGCACTACAGATTACTGTGTGCACTACAGATGACCGTGCACTACAGATTACCGTGTGCACTACAGATTACCGTGTGCACTACAGATTACTGTGTGCACTACAGATGACCGTGCATTACAGATTACCGTGTGCACTACCGATTACTGTGTGCACTACAGATGACCGTGCACTACAGATGACCGTGCACTACAGATTACCATGTGCACTACAGATTACCGTGTGAACTACAGATTACCGTGTGCACTACAGCAGATTATGGTGTGCACTACAGATTACCGTGCACTACAGATGACCGTGCACTACAGATTACCATGTGCACTACAGATTACCGTGTGCACTACAGCAGATTATGGTGTGCACTACTGATTACTGTGTGCACTACAGATTACCAAGTGCACTACAGATTACTGTGTGCACTACAGATTAATGTGTGCACTACAGATTACCGTGTGCACTACAGATAACGGTGTGCACTACAGATTACCGTGCACTACAGATTACTGTGTGCACTACAGATGACCGTGCACTACAGATTACCGTGTGCACTACAGATTACCGTGTGCACTACAGATTACGGTGTGCACTACAGATTACTGTGCACTACAGATTACCATGCACTACAGATTACTGTGTGCACTACAGGTTACCATGCACTACAGATGAACGTGCACTACAGATTACTGTGTGCACTACAGATTACGGCGTGTACTACAGATTACCGTGTGCACTACAGATTACCATGCACTACAGATGACCGTGCACTACAGATTACGGTGTGCGCTACAGATTACCGTGCACTACAGATTACCGTGTGCATTACAGATTGCCATGTGCACTACAGATTACCGTGTGCACTACAGATTACTGTGTGCACTACAGATTACCATGCAATACAGATTACGGTGTGCACTACAGATGACCGTGCACTACAGATTACCGTGCACTACAGATTACCGTGTGCTCTATAGATTACGGTGTACACTACAGATTACCGTGTGCACTACAGATTATTGCAGGCACTACAGAATACCGTGTGCACTACAGATTATCGTGTGCACTACAGATTACCGTGTGCACTACAGATTAGGGTGTGCACTACAGATTACCGAGTGCACCTCAGATTACTGTGTGCACTACAGATTAATGTGTGCACTACAGATTACCATGTGCACCACAGATAACGGTGTGCACTACAGATTACGGTGTGCACTACAGATTACCGTGCACTGCAGATTACTGTGTGCACTACAGATGACCGTGCACTACAGATTACTGTGTGCACTAGAGATTACTGTGTGCACTACAGATTAATGTGCACTAAAGATTACCATGCACTACAGATTACTGTGTGCACTACAGATTATGGTGTGCACTACAGGTTACCGTGTGCACTACAGATTACTGTGTGCACTACAGATGACCGTGCACTACAAATTACCGTGCACTACAGATTACCGTGTGCTCTATAGATTACGGTGTACACTACAGATTACCATGTGCACTACAGATTATTGCGTGCACTACAGAATACCGTGTGCACTACAGATGACTGTGTACTACAGATTACCGTGTGCACTACAGATTATCGTGTGCACTACAGATTACCGTGTGCACTACAGATTACGGTGTGCACTACAGATTACCATGTGCACTACAGATAACGGTGTGCACTACAGATTACGGTATGCACTACAGATTACCGTGCACTACAGATTACTGTGTGCACTACAGATTACCGTGTGCACTACAGATTACGGTGTGCACTACAGATTAATGTGCACTAAAGATTACCATGCACTACAGATTACTGTGTGCACTACAGATTAACATGCACTACATATGACCCTGCACTACAGATTACCATGTGCACTACAGATTACCGTGTGCACTACAGATTAATGTGTGCACTACAGATGAACGTGCATTACAGATTACGGTGTGCACTTCAGATTACGGTGTGCACTACAGATTACTGTGTGCACTACAGATTACGGTGTGCACTACAGATTACCGTGCACTACAGATTACCGTGTGCACTACAAATGACCGTGCACCACAGATTACAGTGTGCACTACAGATTACGGTGTGCACTACAGATTACCATGCACTACAGATTACCGTGTGCATTACAGATTACCATATGCACTACAGATTACGAGTGTGCACTACAGATTACCGTGTGCACTACAGATTACGGTGTGCACTACAGATTACCGTGTACTACAGATTACCGTCTGCATTACAGATTACCATATGCACTACAGATTACCGTGTGCACTACAGATTACTGTGTGCACTACAGATTGCCGTGCACTACAGATTACGGTGTGCACTACAGATTACCGTGTGCTCTACAGATTACAGTGTAAACTACAGATTACCGTGTGCACTACAGGTTATTGTGTGCACTACAGATTACCGTGTGCACTACAGATGACCGTGCACTACAGATTACGGTGTGCACTACAGATTACCATGTGCACTACAGATTACGGTGTGCACTACAGATTACGGAGTGCACTACAGATTACTGTGTGCACTAGATTACCGTGCACTACAGATTACAGTGTGCACTACAGATTATTGTGTGGATTACAGATTACAGTGTGTACTACAGATTACGGAGTGCACTACAGATTACCATGTGCACTACAGATTACCGTGTGCATTACAGATTACCGTGTGCACTATAGATTACGGTGTGCACTACAGATTACTGTGTGCACTACAGATTACCGTGCACTACAGAATACTGTGTGCACTACAGATTACCGTGTGCACTGCAGATTATGGTGTGCACTACAGATTACTGTACACTACAGATTCCCATGCACTACAGATTACTGTGTGCACTACAGATTACCATGCACTACAGATTACTGTGTGCACTACAGATGACCGTGCACTACAGATTACGTTGTGCACTACAGATTATGGTGTGCACTACAGATTACCGTGTGCACTACAGATTACCGTGTGCACTACAGATTATTGCGTGCACTACAGATTACCGTGTGCACTATAGATGACCGTGTGCACTACAGTTGACCGTGCACTACAGATTACAGTATGCACTACAGATTACGGTGTGCACTACAGATTACTGTGTGCATTACAGATTACCGTGTGCACTTCAGATTATGGTGTGCACTACAGATTACGGTGTGCACTACAGATGACCGTGCACTACAGTTGACCGTGCACTACAGATTACAGTATGCACTACAGATTACGGTGTGCACTACAGATTACTGTGTGCATTACAGATTACCGTGTGCACTTCAGATTATGGTGTGCACTACAGATTACTGTTCACTACAGATTACCATGCATTACAGATTACTGTGTGCACTACAGATTACCATGCACTACAGATTATGGTGTGCACTACAGATTACCGTGTGCACTACAGATTACTGTGTGCACTACAGATGACCGTGCACTACAGATTACCGTGTGCACTACAGATTACGGTGTGCACTACAGATGACCGTGCACTACAGATTACTGTGTGCACTAGAGATTACGGTGTGCACTACAGATTACCGTGTGAATTACAGATTACCGTGTGCACTACAGATTACTGTGTGCACTACAGATTACTGTGCACTACAGATTATGGTGTGCACTACAGATAACCGTGCACTACAGATTACCGTGTGCTCTACAGATTATGGTGTACATTACAGATTACCGTGTGCACTACAGATTACGGTGTGCACTACAGATTACCGTGTGCACTACAGATGACCATGCACTACAGATTACGGTGTGCACTACAGATGACCGTGCACTACAGATTACCGTGTGCACTACAGATTAATGTGTGTACTACAGATTACCATGCACTACAGATTACTGTGTGCACTACAGATTAATGTGTGCACTACAGATTACCATGCACTACAGATTACTGTGTGCACTACAGATTACTGTGTGCACTACAGATCACTTTGTGCACTACAGATTACCGTGCACTACAGATTAATGTGTGCACTACAGATTACTGTGTGCACTACAGATTACCGTGCACTACAGATTACCGTGTGCACTACAGATTAATGTGTGCACTACAGATTATGGTGTGCACTACAGATTACCGTGTGCTCCACAGACTATTGTGAGCTCAGTACTTCATGCTGGCAAAATGATTTGTATGATGCATGGTACCTGAAACTGCAGAAAAATGTATTGGCACAAACTAAAGAGTAAAGTCCCAGAGCTGTGGGATGGTTAGGTGTACTGGTGAGTGCCTTGATACATGGAGCCCAATCCAAATATCAGTGACACTGATTGACACAGTGGGACTAAAATTCAGGGTCCGGATAAGGCCCGTTACTGCCGTTTTGCGGCAGGCATGTGGTGGAATCGAATGGCTGCTGTGTTGCAGTCCATGGGCCGCCACGATCCAAATTCACCTCGAGGATTTTTCGGGCGGTCCCCACTTCCACCCCGCCACTGCCGACCGTCCCAAGCATGTCATCAAAGCACACACCGCCGCTCTCCCGCTCCTCTATCCCACTCCGCGTGAAATTAACCTCATAAGATCGTTGATCTGCCACGCTTTTTCTGTCGGTGCACCTGGTTTCTTTTCTGTGAGCCACGGCAGCGCGGTGGCCCTTCAAGGGGAGAGCGCACTGCCGCAGCCGCCATGTTGTTTTTGCTGGTCGACTTCCCGATCGACCAGACAATTATCGCCAACAGGTAGCCTGGCACCCCCTCTTGGGTGCCAGGCTGCTGGCCCGCCCGAAACCCTCCCTGGTGGCCCAGTGGTCGAACTGAAAAAAATGCTGCTTCTCTCCCCTTTAAATAAGGGGAGAGACGTGGTGACGCACACGCGCACTGATGTCACCACCGCCCCACCACTGGGTGACGGCGGCGGAGACTCGGCCCCGCCCCAACTTCCGCCCCTCGCCAGCATTTACCGCCGCACTTCCGTCCCCTTTATGACCGGCTTCCGCTCCAATGCGAAAAAAACTTCAAAGAGCAGAAAATCGATCAGAAGTCCACCTCATTGCACCCGATGGTAAAAACTTCAAAAAAAAGGTCGGTGCACCAGCTTTCTGGCGGGCCTGAATTTCGGCCCCGGTGTATTTGGCAGCTAAGATCACCAGATGTCACCATTTAAAAAAAAACTGCAACCAAAGTCAATTTAGCAATAATTATTGTGCTTAGGGAAGCATGGCCTCTCTTGCTTTTGTATGGATGTTATCAGTATCAATGTCACCCACACACCTTCCATCTGTTCACCACCTAATGACCTCCTCCAGTGCAGCAGATCAGCTAAGAACAGGGTACATGCAAATTTCACCCAAATTGTCAATGCACGCATAAAGATGGCCGGTGTGAGCCATGGATTCAATTAATATGGAGGAATCAAAATTCCCAGTTCTGTACATTTCAAATATTTTATTGTCATATCCGATCCACTACCACCCGTTTCGTGCTCCCGCAGAAGTTGAACTTTATCCCCTATATGTTTTGGTGAATTCTCCATTGGGGAATGTCAATGCTTGGGAGTGAAATATTTTCCCACTTTGGGCACTCTGTATTAACATCAGTCCTCATAGGTCAGATATATTGTGGAATAAATGCCAATTAAAGTTCTCTGGCTTTACTCAACACTGTACCTTCACTTCAACCTACAGCGGTGGGAATTCTCCATTGCCCACACTGGCCATCTTTATGCGTGAATTGGCAATTTGTGTGAAATTTTGCACTGTATCAACCACCAACCAGCCTGAAACTACCCAACACATTTCATTTAGGATTTTACTGCCAGCAGAGGAAACAAACTTTCACGCCATCAGTCTGGGCTTAATTTAGACCCAGGTACCTGAGGTGGAGAGAAATGTGTTACTCTGCTGTGATTCCCACTTAGGGGCAATGCAGCTTTAGGCATAGGCAGGCCATCCCTCGAAATCGAGGAAGACTTGCTTCCACTCTAAAAGTGAGTTCTCAGGTGAATGAACAGTCCAATACGGGAATTACAGTCTCTCACAGGTGGGACAGGCAGTCATTGGGGGAAAGAGTGGGTGGGGAGTCTGGTTTTCTGCAAGCTCCTTCTGCTGCCTGCGCTTGTTTTCTGCATGCTCTCAGCGACGAGACTCGAGGTGCTCAGTGCCCTCCTGGATGCTCTTCCTCCACTTAGGGCAGTCTTTGGCCAGGAATTCCCAGGTGTCGGTGGGGATGTTGCACTTTATCAAGGAGGCTTTGAGGGTGTCCTTGAAACATTTCCTCTACCCACCTGGGGCTCGCTTGCCGTGTCGGAGTTCCGAGTAGAGCGCTTACTTTGAGAGTCTTGTGTCGGGCATGCGAACAATGTGGCAAGCCCAACGGAGCTGGTCGAGTGTGGTCAGTGCTTCAATGCTGGGGATGTTGGCCTGATCGAGAACACTGACGTTGGTGCGTCTGTCCTGCCAGGGGATTTTCAGGATCTTGCGGAGACAACGTTGGTGGTATTTCTCCAGCGATTTGAGGTGTCTACTGTATATGGTCCACGTCTCTGAGCCATACAGGAGGGTGGGTATCACTACAGCCCTGTAGACCATAAGCTTGGTGCCAGATTTGAGGGCCTGATCTTCGAACACTCTCTTCCTCAGACGACCGAAGGCTGCGCTGGTGAACTGAAGGCGGTGTTGAATCTCATCATCGATGTCTACCCTTGCTGATAATAGGCTCCCGAGGTATGGAAAGTGGTTCACGTTGTCCAGGGCCGCGCCTTGGATCTTGATGACCGGGGCAGTGCTGTGTGGCGGGGTCAGGTTGGTGGAGGACCTTTGTCTTACGGATATTTAGTATCAGGTCTATGCTTTTGTACGCCTCGGTGAAGATGTTGATGATGACTTGGAGATCAGCCTCCGAATGTGTGCAGACGCAAGTGTCGTCCGCGTACTGTAGTTCGACGACAGAGGATGGGACGGTCTTGGATCTAGCCCAAAGGCGATGAATTTTGAACAGGTTCCCACTGGTTCTATAGTTTAGTTCCACTCCAGCGGGGAGCTTGTTGAGCGTGAGGTGGAACATTGCAGCGAAGAAGATCGAGAAGAGCGTTTGCGCGATGACGTAGCCCTGCTTGACCCCGGTCTGGACATGGATTAGGTCTGTGGTGGGTCCGTTGGTCAGGATCACGGCTTGCATGTCGTCGTGGAGCAGGCAGAGGATGGTGACAAAATGGAGGAGGACGCTCCATAGTCCCTCGCGGTTAACAGCGTCAAAGGCCTTTGTCAGATCAAAGAAGGCCACGTACAAGGGTTGGTGCTGTTCCCTGCATTTCTCTTGTTGTTGTCGCGCCGTAAAAATCATGTCCATTGTACCCCGAAGTGAACGTAATTCGCACTGTCACTCCGGGAGGAGCTCCTTAGCCACAGGGAGAAGACGGTTCAGGGGGATTCTAGCAATGACTTTCCCAGTGGCTGATAACAGGGAGATTCCTCTGTAGTTGCCGGAGTTGGACTTGTCCCCTTTTTTAAAGATGGTCACTATTACTACATCTCTGAGATCTGCTGGCATGCTCTGCTCCTTCCAGATGAGAGAGATGAGGTGATGCATTCACATCAATAGTGCCTCTCCGCCATACTTTAGTGCCTCAGCGGGGATTCCATCTGCTCCCGATGCCTTGTTGTTCTTGAGCTGACGGATGGCCTTTTCTACCTCGTGCAGGGCTGGGATTTTGCTGAGGTGGTGGCGGGTAGCATGCTGCGGGATGGAGTCGAGGACACTCGAGTCAAAGGCAGAGTCTCGGTTAAGGAGATCTTCGAAGTGCTCCTTCCAGCGGGTCCTGACTGCCTCGGTGTCCTTGATGAGTGTCTCCCCGTTCTTGGCCAGCAGTGGGGTGGGGCCTTAACAAAAATGCAAATATCAGGAATCTGAATTTTTGACTAACATTTCTCTTCCATTACTTGGACACTTATTTCTTTCACTTCCTTATCCATCTCTCACAAAATCCATAACTGTTGCTGTTGTGTGGTTCAGAGAGTGCTGGCAGCTCTGCGGGATGCTGCCCAAGGGGACAATTCTTCATATTTGAGCCCCGACAGTGTGTGTCAGTAGGCTACCATGCAAAACATCACAACAGAGCACAGTCCTGGTACTTTCCACAAATGAACAATTTCCAGCTGAAGTCGAATATAGCGATCAGGAGCAACCCTGGGTGATTTAGGGCCAAAATGGCTCCTTTTTGTCTTGCCCCAACCAAGTTTAACATCATGATGCACACACTTTGTTTTCTTTTGGAGACGATGGTAACAACACAAGTTCCTCCTGCACCTGCTTCACTTCAAATATGAAGAATTGTTCCCTTGGGCAACATCCCGCAGAGCTGCCAGCACTCTCTGAAGCACACAACAGCAACAGTTATTGACTTTGTGAGAGATGGATAAGGAAGAAAATTGAAGGAGGTGAATGGCCATTTATTCATTTCATACAAAAAGCTTTGCACCAGTGTATAAATGCCAGAGTACATTGGAAGGAGGAAAGCTTCATATTCTGCATTAGAAAAAAAACTTGATATGTAAGAAAAATATGATTGCATTGTTTCAGACAACCTGGAATATGTTGTCAAAACCAAATTGTTGTACAGCAAAAGCAATTGATTGGTCCACAGTGATTCACTCTTAATTTTACAGGGCAGTGTCAATGTGGGTCAGGCACAAATTTGTGATCACAAGAGTCTTATGCGAGACAGAATTCTAAACAAAGGAAACAAAATATAATTCGAATCTCTCTTGATGTCATTATGTTTCATTCCTTCTGGTCAAAGTATTTGAAATGCACATTTCTGAATCCATAGAGCAGAGCTCTCTATTGTTGTGGGAGGATGTGTTTTGTATTCCCACATGCAGGACAATTCTTCTTCTTCTTCTTCTTAGGCGGTCCCTCGAATCGAGGATGACTTGCTTCCATAGCAAAAAAGTGATGAGTTCGTTGAGTTCACAGGTGTTTCAATGAAGGACCTAATATTCTAGGTCCCGAATTGCATATTGAAGGGTGGAACATGCCTGTGCATGGAATTTTTTAACATGTGGTGGCCGTTGCACACCAGCCACCACATGGGCTAGGTCTTGGTCCAGTGGCAAGGATTAACCAAGACAATTGGAGTCCAGCTCTGCTGCATGGACCTAGGGCGCATACATATCGCAGTGTGGGCTGGCCCGTGGGCCCACGCCTCTTCTGGGCCATGAACTCACGCCCCTCCTGGGCCCCGATCACGTCGCTCAGCAATCTCTCGCCGCTCCTTCGCCCTGACCTCGCCGCTCCTGCTGTACCTGCCCGCACACCAATCAGCAACTGGATCTTGGTGACGTCCAATCCAGTTGCCCGCTTCACTGCCGTCGCCCTCCTACACCAGCTCGTGCTGCTCCCTGGAGTGGTATGCCGCCATGCTGCTCCCAGGCTGCCGCTCGTCGCTCTTTTTAAGGCCCTGACCTGCCGCAGATGTTCCCTCGCAGGTCGGGGCCATCACACTGCAATACCCCATTGCAGGGCAATACCCCATTGACTGGCAGCAGGTGCAAATGCCTGTGTCTGGAAGTTCAATGTGGATCACCGGGGGTTATATAATTCCGTGTTCATTTCACTTTTTTAAGGAGTGGAATTACTTCATTCTGTTCTGAAGATTAATTTCACGCATATTGTACCATTCTTGACACAACAGCCATTGAAATTTAATTTACAGCCAGAGGAAACTTCTTGTGAAACCTCTGATGTTGGGCTTTGACTGACTGGGCTTTGCTGATGGTCTCCGCAATAAAACTGTGATGCTCTTGCATGCTGTGCTTTGCCCGATAGCAGAAAGATGATCAGAATATGCAAATTCAGAGATACCAAGTGACCCTCAGTTTGAAGGTTAGCGTAGTGCCAATCTGAGGCCTGAAGGATCTAAAAGTGAAAACATAAGAATTTTGTATTTATTTATTCAAGATTATAAACTTTAATTCAGTAATTAAAAGTTAATTGTTCTGAAAATTCTGTGCTTTCTCTTGTAAACACACTGGTTTTCTGGCTCCATTTTGCCACCAATAGAATTTCAGTTGGAAGTAAGGGCAGCTGTTTCCTGAACCTGTCCTTTCTTTAGCGGATATAATCGAAGCAGGCAGTAATGACATTATGTTGGCATATGTCCAAATTCCTGTTATTTCTGTTGCCATTGAACTGACTATAAACAATGCCCACATAAATAAAGAATACTGTGGGTGTACTTTATTTAAAGAAGTTTTATGTAAATCAACTTTGGTTGATATCTTCTTCGCTGGCTCTGGATTATTTTGATTTTTTTTTTCTCACTGGAGCTGGTGAGCTGCTCTTCAAACTGACATATATTTGGAATATCTATGGCTTTACTATGCCAGCAACCCGCACCCGCCCCCGCCCCCGCCCCCACTCCCCTCCCCCCCAAATAAAACAGCCTGGTCTTCTCTATGGGATTCCTCTTTATACCTGTACTGGAATAATCCCAAAGGGAGTAAAGTTGCATCTTGCAGCATACTTATGAAGGGTATTTATGAAGGGGAAGTCATGTTTGACAAATTTGTTGGAACTCTTTGAGGATGTAACAAACAGGGTGGATGAAGGGGAACCAGTGGATGTGGTGTATTTTGACTTCCAGAAGACATTTGACAAAGTGCCACATAAAAAGTTACTGCACAAGATAAAAGTTCATGGGGTTGGGGATAATATATTAGCATGGATAGAGGATTGGCTAGCTAACAGAAAACAGAGAGTCGGGATAAATGGTCCATTCTCTGGTTGGCAATCAATAACTAGTGGGGTGCCGCAGGGATCAGTGAAACACCATGAAACACCATCCCCTTTGCAATAAAGGCCCAAGATTCCATTTGCCTTCCTGATCACTTGATGTATCTGCATACTATCCTTTTGTGTTTCATGCACAAATACCCCCAGGTCCCGCTGTACTGCAGCACTTTGCAATCTTTCTCCATTTAAATAATAACTTGCTCTTTGATTTTTTTTCTGCCCAAGTGCATGACCTCGCACTTTCCAACATTATACTGCATCTGTCAAATTTTTGCCCATTCACTTAGCCTGTCTATGTCCTTTTGCAGATTTTTTATGTCCTCCTCACACATTGCTTTTACTCCCATCTTTGTATCATCAGCAAACTTGGCTACATTACACTCAATCCCTTCTTCCAAGTCGTTAATATAAATTGTAAATAGTTGGGGTCCCAGCACTTGCCACAGCTATATAAGGTATTGGTGAGGCCACACCTGGAATACTGCGTGCAGTTTTGATTTCCATATTTACGAAAGGATATACTTGCTTTGGAGGCAGTTCAGAGAAGGTTCGCTAGGTTGATCCCGGGGATGAGGGGGTTGACTTATGAGGAAAGGTTGAGTAGGTTGGGCCTCTACTCATTGGAATTTAGAAGAATGAGAGGTGATATCGAAATGTATAAGATTATGAGGGTGCTTGACAAGGTGGATGCAGAGAGAATGTTTCCACTGATGGGGGAGACTAGAACTAGAGGGCATGATCTTAGAATAAGGGGCCGCCCATTTAAAACTGAGATGAGGAGAAATTTCTTCTCTCAGAGGGTTGTAAATCTGTGCAATTCACTGCCTCAGAGAGCTATGAAAGCTGGGACATTGAATAAATTTAAAACAGAAATAGACAGTTTCTTAAACGATAAGGGGACAAGGGGTTATGGGGAGCAGACGGGGAAGTAGAGCTGAGTCCATGATCAGATCAGCCTTGATCTTATTGCATAGCGGAGCAGGCTCGAGGGGCTGTATGGCCTACTCCTGTTCCTATTTCTTATGTTCTTATGTTCTATGACAAGGCTGATATCAACCCACCAATATCCGCTCATGTGCATTTAGAATCCTCGAAGCGTGTATGAAGGTATGAGTAAGGAGTTGGCAGCAACATGAAAGGATGATACAAGTCTACTGTGTTGCTGGATCCCCTAGTGTTCGAGGGCTGTAGATGGGACTCGTGTTACCTTGTGGGCCCCATCTATTAACCAGTGAATATACCTAACAGAGCTGGATTTCATTCTCCAAAATTCCAATTTGGTACGTGACCAGCAACAATGAATCTTTATCTTGAACGATCGCTTTGTTGAGTAGCTGCAATAATGCTGTTGTTATGCGTCAATCCAGCATGCCAGCTCTTTTTAGGGAAGGTGTGCAAGTTTCCAGTAACTCCTGGTCAAGAAAACATACCTGTTGCGTCCCTAGCTGATGACTCCAGTTAAACTCTACAGAAAAAAGTTTCCTCCCTCTTCCCCCTGTAAGGGGGGGTGGGTGTGTTTGGGGTGTGTTGTGGTCTCTATGAGGGGGGGCAGGTTCCCTTCTGACCAACTTGAGCGGTTAGAATCACTCCCCCTCCCTTGGGTTCTGTACTCTAGATTTATTTGGGGGGTGTGACAAAAGTGCAGAGGACACTGGTTTGATGCAGAACTTTGGTTTTATTACAGTCAAAGTAATACAGGCTTATTACTCTAGTAAGAAAATACACGGCCAAACTTACAATCACTCTAATAAAGAACAATACAAGGAAAGGTACAAGGTCAAACCTATAATCACTCTAATAAAGTACCATACACTACACATTCAAAGGGGGTTGCAGTAAAATTATACCTCCCACCTCCCAATACCTAATTCTAGCTAGGTTAGATTCCAGGGCGGCAGGGATTTATGCTTACCAATCCTTTTGATAGTTAATGGTAGATGGTGATGTTCTTCCTACCTTCAGGACTTCAAGGCTGGAGAAGTTAGTTTTACAACTGTCTCATTGGTTTCTCTCCTTGTCTTGATAAGGTAGTAGCTGATACGTCCTTACTATACAGTATAAATGCACACGAGGCCCATGCTTGAGAGAAGGTCAGTCTATGACCTGTCCTTTATTCCTTAGCACTCAAGTGATGAAGGTGGGTGGAGCTTCCCCTTTTATACCTGAAGGTTCAGGTTAGGAGTGTCTCCCACCTGGTGGTCAGTGTTCTCATGGTGTGCAACTTAGGTCAGTTTATACCTGGGTTACAATGCTGGTTGAATACATGACATCACCTCCCCCTCCAAAGTCTTATTGGGATCACAGGTTGAGTCTCTCTGGTGGTTTACGCTCCCTTGTCGAGCGCCTGAGTTGGGGCTCCGGTTGTTGGGCGCTGGCCTGAGTGTCTGCTGTTTGCGGTGCCTCAGGCCTGCCTGGACTGCCCACAGTGTCTGGGCTCTCCTCCCTTTGGTTCCGGTGTTCGGTCACCTGTGGTGGAGTGAACTCTCCATCGTGTTCTTCCTCTGCTTCTTCTATGGGGTTGCTGAACCTCCTTTTTGTTTGATCCACATGTTTACGGCAGATTTGTTCATTGGTAAGTTTAACTACCAGAATCTTATTTCCCTCTTTGGCAACCACAGTGCCTGCGAGCCATTTGGGCCCTGCAGCGTAGTTGAGGACAAAAACAGGATCATTTACATCAATACATCGCGCCCTCGCATTCCTGTCATGGTAGTCATATTGTAACTGGCGCCTGCTCTCGACAATTTCTTTCATGGTGGGGTGTATAAGGGATAACCGGGTTTTGAGCGTCCTTTTCATTAATAGCTCTGCGGGTGGAACCCCTGTGAGCGAGTGTGGTCTGGATCTATAGGCCAACAGGAGGCGTGATAAGCGGGTTTGTAGGGAACCCCCTTGGATTCTGAGCATCCCCTGTTTGATTATCTGCACTGCTCATTCTGCCTGGCCATTTGAGGCTGGCTTGAACGGTGCCGTTCTAACATGGTTAATTCCATTGCCTGCCATGAAGTCCTGGAATTCAGTGCTTGTGAAGCACGGGCCATTGTCGCTGACCAAGATGTCCGGTAGACCGTGGGCGGCGAACATTGCCCGTAGACTTTCTACCGTGGCAGAGGATGTGCTTGAATTTAAAATGTCACAGTCGATCCATTTGGAGTAGGGGTCTACTACAACCAAAAACATTTTCCCCATGAAAGGACCTGTGTAGTCCACATGGATGCGTGACCAAGGCTTGGCAGGCCATGGCCAGGGACTAAGGGGGCCTTCCCTGGGCGCATTGCCCAGCTGGGCACACGTGTTGTACCTGCGAACACAAAGTTCCAGATCAGCGTCTATCCCTGGACACCAAATGTGTGACCTGGGAATTGCCTTCATCATGACAATGCCCGGATGCCCATTCTGGAGTTCTCTGATGAACACCGCTCTGCCCATCTGGGGCATGACTACGCGGTTTCCCCACAGTACGCAATCGGCCTGAATCGAGAGTTCATCCTTGCGCCTGTGAAATGGTTTAAATTTCTTAGGGCATGCCCTGTACGTGGCTGCCCAGTCCCCATTCAGGACACATTTCTTGACTAGAGACAAGAGCGGGTCTTTATTTGTCCAGACTTTAATCTGACGGGCTGTCACGGGTGAGCCTTCGCTTCCGAAAGCTTCAACAGCCATGACCATCTCAGCAGCATTATCGGTAGCCCCCTCAGTGGTGGCTAGTGGGAGCCTACTGAGTGCATCGGCGCAGTTTTCGGTGCCCGGTCTGTGCCGAATTGTGTAGTCATAGGCGGCTAACGTGAGTGCCCACCTCTGTATGCGGGCCGATGCGTTTGCATTTATGGCCTTGTTGTCGGCCAAAAGGGAAGTTAGGGGTTTGTGATCTGTCTCCAGCTCAAATTTCCTGCCAAACAGGTACTGGTGCATTTTCTTTACCGCATATACACATGCGAGCGCCTCCTTTTCTACCATCCCTTTCTGCCTGGGACAGACTTCTGGAGGCATAAGCTACCGGCTGTAACTGACCCTTGGCATTGACATGCTGCAACACACACCCGACACCATAGGACGACGCATCGCACGTTAACATAAGTTTCTTACATGGGTCATATAGCGTTAACAGATTGTTGGAACGTAACAAATTGCATGCTCTATTAAAAGCCCTTTCCTGGCTATCCCCCTAGACCCATTCGTGACCTTTGCGTAGGAGCACGTGTAGCGGCTCTAGCAGCGTGCTCAATTTGGGAAGAAAGTTACTAAAATAGTTCAGGAGCCCCAGGAACGAACGCAGCTCCGTCGTGTTACGGGATCTGGGTGCTCTCTGGATCGGTTCCGTCTTGGACACAGTAGGGCTGATCCCGTCTGCTGCTACCCTCATCCCCAGGAATTCTACCTCTGGAGCTCGGAAGACGCACTTCGCCTTTTTCAGTCACAGACCTACCCGGTCCAGTCTGCGTAGCACCTCCTCCAGGTTATGGAGGTGTTCTTCAGTATCGTAACCCGTAATGAGGATGTCGTCCTGAAAAACCACCGTCCCTGGAATCGACTTGAGGAGGCTTTCCATATTTAGTTGGAAGATCGCGGCGGCCAAGCGAATCCCGAATGGACATCTGTTGTACTCAAACAACCCCTTGTGTGTCGTGATGGTCGTCAGCTTCTTGGACTCACTCGCCAGCTCCTGGGTCATGTAAGCTGAGATCAGGTCCAATTTTGAAAAACGTTTGCCACCGGATAGCGTCGCAAAGAGGTCCTCCGCTCTCGGTAGCGGGTACTGGTCTTGGAGTGACACCCGATTGATGGTGGCCTTATAATCGGCACATATCCTGACCGACCCATCCGCCTTGAATACCGGCACAATCGGGCTCGTCCAGTCACTGAATTCGACTGGCGAGATGATGCCTTCCCTCAGCAGGTGGTCCAATTCGCCTTCTATCTTTTCCCGCATTATGTACGGCACCGCTCTGCCTTGTGGTGTACTGGCCTGGCGTCCGGGTTTATGTGAATCACTACCTTGGCCCCCATGAAAGTGCCAATGCCGGGTTGAAATAATGAGTCAAATTTGTCCAGGATCTGTGAGCATGATACTCGCTCCACAGAGGAAATTGCATTGACATCGCACCATTTCCAGTTCATGACAGCAAGCCAACTCCTCCCCAGTAGTGCGGGACAGTCCCCTGGGACAATCCAGAGTGGCAGTCTGTTCTCCGAATCTTTGTGGGTCATGACTACCATGGCGCTGCCTAGCACCGGAATGATCTGCTGTGCGTCAATCGGCGATAATTTTGGCCTCCTGGCCTTGGATGCCCACAGCTTTTCGAACAGTTTGATACCCATCAAGTACTGGCTGGCACCCGTGTCTAACTCCATTGATACTGGGATGCCATTGAGGAGCACTTTCATCATTATCGGTGGTGTCCTGGTGTATGAACTGTATACGTGCTCCACATGAACTCGCTGAACTTCAGCTTCCAGCGATTTCCCCCAGTGTCCATTTCTGCAATTTCTGCAGGTATTTTGCTCATCTCTACAAACTCCGGCTGAGTGTGTGCCTCCACGCCTCCAGCATGAGTTGCGGTTTGAAACAAAAGGTCCCTTGCCAGTCGATCGTCCCTGACTGCCCCTGTTATTGTCCTTGAGTGCACCATTAATAGGTGTTGATGGCCCCATTAATGGCCGCATTGTCCCTTGCAATGGCGTGAATCGCTGTTCAGTTTGCCATTGTTTCTGTCGAACTCCCCCTCTGGGTTCGACTGCATGTTGGGGCATGCCCGACTGCCCTTGTCTGCCTGGAGAACTGTGTGCTGCTTTAACAATGTTGAATCTCTGTCCCAACCATTCCTTAACACAGTACCTCTCATCTGTTCTGCTAGTGGCCATGCTCGCGTGGTTTAAATCCCAGTTTCTTGTCGCCATTGATACATCCTTACTATACAGTATAAATGCACACGAGGCCCATGCTTGAGAGAAGGTCAGTCTGTGACCTGTCCTTTATTCCTTAGCACTCAAGTGATGAAGGTGGGTGGAGCTTCCCCTTTTATACCTGAAGGTCCAGGTTAAGAGTGTCTCCCACCTAGTGGTCAGTGTTCTCACAGTGTACAACTTAGGTCAGTTTATACCTGGGTGACAATGCTGGTTGAATACATGACAGTAGCGACCATCTCTCTCCTCCACTAACCTCTGTTGAAAAACAGGGGCAGTTATATGATTTCAGTGTTCTAATCTTGCCGCCCAATCTGTTCACAATCCTTTGTATAATTTTGGCGGGCTTGGTTATTCTTTGTAATATTTTGTCGGGCTAGTTAAAATTGATATGTCTTGGGTGGGCTGATCTTCGAAAAACAGTTTCCTGATGGAAAAATTAGTTTGGTAATTGCAATGTCCTTTTGTGCTTAGTCTTTCACATACAGGCTGGATTGGGCCTCTTTGTGATGTATATGATGAAAATGATTTGTCCAGACCCATGTTGATGGGAAGCTATCTCTGGGTGATACTGTGATGGTAATGTCTCTTGTGGACGAAGATTTCCAAATACTCATTCTTCCAGACAGGTTAACTCAGTCCTCACACCCAGACAGTCCCAATAATCAAGTGGGCTTCTTTTGTTCCCTAGGTCCGCCCACAGGCTTGAATTTGTCTTGTAAAAGTTCATAATTCTATTAAAGTTTGTAGTTTCTTCTATAAGCACTTTAGAGTTCCAAACTTTTCGGTAGATAGTCCCAAATTAAATTTCCTTTCGAATGAGCCCAAACACAGCGAGGGGTTCCGATGAATTTTGCGCTCTGCAGTCCCTCCAGTTGACACCCTACACTCCTTGAGTGTCAAACAAGGTAAGCAAAACTCCTGCTCCCGAGAGTCAACCTTTCCTGCATTTATACTAGCTAAACATTACCCTGCACCCCTGTTGAAATGCAATGGAATATACAGGCGAATACAGTCATTACAATTCGGTTATAGCATAGAGGGGATATGATGTCCCTCTTTTACTCAGTTTCCACAGTAAAATGACAGTATACAGTCATACACAACTTTAAGTAAAGTAAAATAAAAACACAGAGTAACACATTCTCAAATAGCATAAAGGTCCATAGTCAAACATGTTTTAAGTTCAGTAAAATAAAGATACATAGTCAAAACATTTAAGTAACACTCTTACAACACTCGCGATGTTGTGGTTTACAGCAGGTAAAATCAAACACAAATTAAACATGGTAGTATGGTGTCACCCCTCCCTGCGCGATTCCCAAGTTTGGCCAAGGAGCGTATAGCACCCTTTGGTGCCTGACCTGACGGCCTCTGCGTTTCACTCGGCAAGTGAGACACCATAAGTAAAGTATAATCGCGAGTTGACAAATAACTAAAGTGTGGGAAGCGATTCGGATCCAGACTGGGACTTCTATATTTCTGAAAAGGTCCCACCAAGGTGGAATGGTGATCTCAAGAATCTTTTTCCCTATCTCAATGCTTTTTTGTTCTAGAGTATAGAAGTGTTTTTGTGAGATAATTACGGCTTTTAGCAGAACGGTAAGATGTTCGGTTAGAGGGGGAATTGCATAGCCAAAATGTACAACATAATCCTGCAGATTTGTAATGTTTTCCTTCACAGTGAGATGGACAGTGGAGGGTTCAGGAATGGGGACAACCCGTTTCTGGGCCATTTGAACTGATACTTCAGGTTTGAGGCAAAAACTGCTGTCACTTACAGGACACCAGAAGTGTCCATGTTGGTAGTGGGGTGCACTGGTGGTGACACAATATGTCCCAGCCCCTATGTATGTTACCTGTGGAGGAACATAGTCTTGTGCCATTACCTCCATGATACAGTTAATAGGCTGTGCACCAACAGCTTTAAACCCACACTGTGACTTTGAATGGGCACTCAAATACTGGGGACACAGTATTACGTGTGCACCCCAGCTCCGGCACCCGGAGAGGTCAGTACCCATTACAGCGTGCTCCCACTTTATGACATAGGGTGGGACCGCTGCGAAACAAATGTGTGCACCTCCCTGAATAACTCCAATGTTCTCCACCCGGTATAGCGGTACGGGTCAGGCTGTTCCACCCATGACCAGCATCCTTAATACTATCCCCATAGTAGTGTGGTTAGATTTCCCACAGTCTACTGGGACAGGGTAGGCTTCAGAGGCTAGGTGGAGTTGGCATGGGCTTAGTGAATTGCTGTACGGGTGGAGGGCTGTGAGGTGCTTGTTCCTGATCCAAGAGGGGTCTATACCTTGTTTTAAATCCTCCAGGTTGTTGCGGCCCTCGCCCAACAACCATGCCCCATATAATACGCACACCTCATTCTGTGCAGCCTGGTCAGAAGCGTTTCTATCCTCCCGTATGAGTGCATTCACTGTCTGTGCATGTTTTTCCAGCTCAGCCACTATTCCTTTTAAATGGGCCGTCATAGCCTGGTCCTCGTGTAGTTCTGATCCTACTACGGTATTCTCCTGTTTCAGGATTTTTCTCAATTGGGTCTTTAAACTGTTTATCTGTGTTTGCAGCTCTATGTCATCTCGGCTATTTATTACAGAGGATGCTGTATTGCAGGTAGTGAAAACGTCGTTTATGATTCTCCTTCTCGGTCTCCCTGAGTCCATGGTGTCCTTAGCGTTTAGGGTGTATAGGTCTGCTTTGTCTACATTTCCAAAGTCTAACTCATAAAATTTCTTGAACATGTTTCTAAGTAGAGCCTGGTATAGCAGCTCTGTTTCCTTCGGACACCATGCAGGCAGGTGTACCTCGGTAAGGTTTAAAATTACTGAAGCATAATGTACCCCCTGGTATAACACCTTTTCAGTCGGTACCAATACTAATCCGTCCCCAGGTCCCTTGGTGGTGGTAGGACACCTTTCTATTACTGTGCGTATTGGTGGGGTTGTGGGCAGGGGCTTCTTAATGTGTGCTCTAAGTTCGGTGGCGTTAATTGGGAGTGGGGAGTGTGGGACCACGCACCCGTGTAGGCTAGAGTCCCATCCCATCCCTTCCCCTTCATCTTGCCATTGCCTAACGAAGGCGATCGATATGCCTGCGAGACAAATACTCTCTGATCTCCACATGCTAACATAAATTCCTTGTTCGGATTCCCACCATTTGTCCCAGCACACTTCTACTCCTCCCCGTGTCCCCGTGATGTATCATTACCGAGTCTTTCCCAGTCCGATTCCTGGTCCATACGTCCTTGCTGATTTTCTGAGCCACCACCATCTTCCCAGAGGAATGTTCCCTTTGCAAGTCAAACACACACACTTTCTCTCTGTCACACTGACTCGGGCAGCGATGATTCTCATCCGGGAGCACGGAAGTGAGTCATCGCCGTAGGTAAAACCTTCCTGGCTGGAGTAGCGGGTAGAATTAGATCCCAGCCACCCTGGCCATCTTCCCTCGTGGGCGTAAACGGCAAGTTCTTCCACGTCTCGATCGGTGCTCTCCCTCTTGAATACCCGTAAATGAGGGATTCTTCCACGTCTCCTCTGTCGCTGCTGCTCATCCTTATCAGGGCAAGCAGGAATAGGATCCTTCTCATGCTGCTCTCTCTCCTGTAGCGGCACATAAAACAGATTGTCTAGCCCTGAGAAAGCTCTCTGGCTTGACAAAGGTGACCGAGTTCCAAGTTGGACTCATAGTCTTTAATTGACTGGCTGTCTTATTCAGTTCAAAGGGATGAGGTCCTACGAGACGAATTTAAGGAGCGAGGAGCTAAATTAAAACGTAGGACCTCAAAAGTAGTAATCTCGGGATTGCTACCAGTGCCACGTGCTAGTCAGAGTAGGAATCGCAGGATAGCTCAGGTGAATACGTGGCTTGAGCAGTGGTGCAGCAGGGAGGGATTCAAATTCCTGGGGCATTGGAACCGGTTCTGGGGGAGGTGGGACCAGTACAAACTGGACGGTCTGCACCTAGGCAGGACCGGAACCAATGTCCTCGGGGGAGTGTTTGCTAGTGCTGTTGGGGAGGAGTTAAACTAATATGGCAGGGGGATGGGAACCATTGCAGGTAGACAGAGGGAAACAAAAAGGAGTAAAAGCAAAAGACAGAAAGGAGATGAGTAAAAGTGGAGGGCAGAGAAACCCAAGGCAAAAAACAAAAAGGACCACTGAATATAAAGGGGCTGCAGGAGGGGTCAAAACTAAAAATCATGGTTTAAAAACTAGTATTAAAACACTCTACCTAAACGCACGCAACATTCGAAATAAAGTAAATGAGTTGACGGCACAAATCATTACAGATGGGTATGATTTGGTGGCCATTACAGAAACGTGGTTGCAGGGTGGCCAAGACTGGGAATTAAACATACAGGGATATTTGACGATTCGGAAAGATAGACAAGAAAGTAAAGGAGGTGGGGTAGCTCTGTTAATAAAGGATGATATCAGGGCAGTTGTGAGAGACGATATTGGCTCTAATGAACAAAATGTTGAATCATTGTGGGTGGAGATTAGAGATAGTAAGGGGAAAAAGTCACTGGTGGGCGTAGTTTATAGGCCCCCAAATAATAACTTCACGGTGGGGCGGGCAATAATCAAGGGAATAATGGAGGCATGTGAAAAAGGAACGGCAGTAATCATGGGGGATTTTAACCTACATATCGATTGGTCAAATCAAATCGCACGGGGTAGCCTGGAGGAGGAATTCATAGAATGCATACGGGATTGTTTCTCAGAACAGTATGTTACAGAACCTACAAGGGAGCAAGCTATCTTAGATCTGGTCCTGTGTAATGAGACAGGAATAATAAACGATCTCCCAGTAAAAGATCCTCTCGGAATGAGTGATCACAGTATGGTTGAATTTGTAATATAGATTGAGGGTGAGGAAGTAGTGTCTCAAACGAGCGTATTATGCTTAAACAAAGGGAACTACAGTGGGATGAGGGCAGAGTTGGCTAAAGTAGACTGGAAACACAGACTCAACGGTGGCACAATTGAGGAACAGTGGAAGACTTTTAAGGAGCTCTTTCATAGTGCTCCACAAAAATATATTCCAGTGAAAAAGAAGGGCGGTAAGAGAAGGGATAACCAGCCGTGGATAACCAAGGAAATAAAGGAGAGTATCAAATTAAAAACCAATGCGTATAAGGTGGCCAAGGTTAGTGGGAAACTAGAAGATTGGGAACATTTTAAACGACAGCAAAGAATGACTAAGAAAGCAATAAAGAAAGGAAAGATAGATTACGAAGGTAAACTTGCGCAAAACATAAAAACAGATAGTAAAAGCTTTTACAGATATATAAAACGGAAAAGAGTGACTAAAGTAAATGTTGGTCCCTTCGAAGATGAGAAATGGGATTTAATAATGGGAAATGTGGAAATGGCTGAGACCTTAAACAATTATTTTGCTTCGGTCTTCACAGTGGAAGACACAAAAACCATGCCAAAAATTGCTGGTCACAGGAATGTGGGAAGGGAGGATCTTGAGACAATCACTATCACTAGCGGGGTAGTGCTGGACAGGCTAATGGGACTCAAGGTAGACAAGTCCCCTGGTCCTGATGAAATGCATCCCAGGGTATTAAAAGAGATGGCGGAAGTTATAGCAGATGCATTCGTTATACTCTACCAAAATTCTGTGGACTCTGGGGAGGTACCAGCGGATTGGAAAGCAGCTAATGTAACGCCTCTGTTTAAAAAAGGGGGCAGACAAAAGGCAGGTAACTATAGGCCAGTTAGTTTAACATCTGTAGTGGGGAAAATGCTTGAAACTATCATTAAGGAAGAAATAGCGGGACATCTAGATAGGAATAGTGCAATCAAGCAGACGCAGCATGGACTCATGAAGGGGAACTCATGTTTAACTAATTTACTGGAATTCTTTGAGGATATAACGAGCATGGTGGATAGAGGTGTATCGATGGATGTGGTGTATTTAGATTTCCAAAAGGCATTCGATAAGGTGCCACACAAAAGGTTACTGCAGAAGATAAAGGTACACAGAGTCAGAGGAAATGTATTAGCATGGATCTAGAATTGGTTGGCTAACAGGAAGCAGAGAGTCAGGATAAATGGGTCCTTTTCGGGTTGGAATTCGGTGGTTAGTGGTGTGCCACAGGGATCGTTGCTGGGACCACAACTGATTACAATATACATAGATGACCTCGAAGAGGGGACAGAGTGTAGTGTAACAAAATTTGCAGATGACACAAAGATTAGTGAGAAAGCGGGTTGTGTAGAGGACACAGAGGGGCTGCAAAGAAATTTAGATAGGTTAAGCGAATGGGCTAAGGTTTGGCAGATGGAATACAATGTCGGAAAATGTGAGGTCATCCACCTTGGAAAAAAAAACAGTAAAAGGGAATATTATTTGAATGGGGAGATATTACAACATGCTGCGGTGCAGAGGGACCTGGGGGTCCTTGTGCATGAATCCCAAAAAGTTAGTTTGCAGGTGCAGCAGGTAATCAGGAAGGCGAATGGAATGTTGGTCTTCATTGCGAGAAGGATGGAGTACAAAAGCAGGGAGGTCCTGCTGCAACTGTACAGGATATTGGTGAGGCCGCACCTGGAGTACTGCGTGCAGTTTTGGTCACCTTACTTAAGGAAGGATATACTAGCTTTGGAGGGGGTACAGAGACGATTCACTAGGCTGATTCCGGAGATGAGGGGGTTACCTTATGATGATAGATTGAGTAGACTGGGTCTTTACTCGTTGCAGTTCAGAAGGATGAGGGGTGATCTTATAGAAACATTTAAAATCATGAAAGGGATAGACAAGATAGAGGCAGAGAGGTTGTTTCCATTGGTCGGGGAGACTAGAACTAGGGGGCAGAGCCTCAAAATACGGAGGAGCCAATTTAAAGGGGGAGGGAGAGGGAGGTCAGGTCGGATCCAGTCCGGGAGCGGGGGCGGGGGGGAGCGGGAGTCGGGTCGGGTCCAGTCGGGGGGGGAGCGGGAGTCGGGTCGGGTCCAGTCGGGGGGGGGGGGGAGCGGGAGGGGGAGCGGGAGCGGGCGTCGGGTCGGGTCCGGTCCAGTCGGGGGGGGGGGCGGAGCGGGATCGGGAGTCGGGTCAGGTCCAGTCGGGAGCGGGACCGGGCGTCGGGTCCGGTCCGGTCGGGGGGGAGCGGGAGCGGGAGTCAGGTCGGGTCTGATCCGGGCCGGGGGTGGGGGGAGCGGGAGTCGGGTCGGGTCGGGTCCGGTAGCGGGGGGGGGGAGCAGGAGCGGGTATCGGGTCGGGTCCAGTCAGGAGGGGGGAGCAGGAGCGGGAGTCGGGTCAGGTCGGGTCGGGTCCGGTCCGGGGGGGGGTGTGGGGGAGCGGGAGTCGGGTCGGGTCCAGTCGGGGGGGGGGAGCGGGAGTCGGAGTCGGGTCGGGTCCAGTCTGGGGGGGGGGGGGTGCGAGTGTCGGGTCGGGTCCAGTCGGGGGGGGGCGGGGGAAGCAGGTGTCGGGTCGGGTCCAGTTGGGGGGGGGGGGGGGAGCAGGAGCGGGAGTCGGGTCGGGTCGGGTCCAGGGGGAGTGGGGGGGGAGCAGGAGCGGGAGTCGGGTCGGGTCCGGCCCGGGTGGGGGGTGCGGTGGGGGAGCGGGAGTCAGGTCGGGTCCAGTCGGAGGGGGGGAGCGGGAGTCGGAGTCGGGTCGGGTCCAGTCGGGGGCGGGGGTGCGGGTGTCGGGTCGGGTCCAGTCGGGGGGGGAGGGGGGATGCGGGTGTCGGGTCGGGTCCAGTCGGGCGGAGGGGAGCAGGAGCGGGAGTCGGGTCGGGTCGCATCCAGGGCGGGGGGGGAGTGGGAGTCGGGTCCGGTCCGGTCCAGGGGGGGTGGGGGGGAGCGGGAGTCGGGTCCGGTCCAGGGGGGGTGGGGGGGAGCGGAAGCGGGTGTCGGGTCGGGTCCAGTCGAGGTGGGGGGGTGAACGGGAGTCGGAGTCGGGTCCAGTCCAGTGGGGGGGGGGGGAGCGGGAGCGGGAGTCGGGTCGGGTCCAGTCGGGGGGGGGGGGGGCAGGGGGGAGCAGGAGCGGGAGTCGGGTCGGGTCAGGTCCGGAGGCGGGAAGCGGGAGTCGAGTCGGGTCGGGAGGAAGCAGTAGCTGGCCGTGGGAGGAGCCTTATTCACGCAGCCCCAGTGAGGCCATTCGGCCAGGGCTAGGGGCTGCGTGCTTCGGGCCCCTCCCACACAGTTTCGGGCGCCTGGAGCTACTGCACTTGCCCGCCCACTGTAGCGCGCATGTGCAGAGGTCCTGGCACTGTTTTCAGCGCAGGGACCTGGCTCCGCAGCTCCTGCTGCGCTGTGCCAAGGGCCAGAGGACCTGCAGGGAGGTGGAGAATACAGAGGGTTTTTTTAGGCGCACTTTGTGGCGTGAAAAACGGGCGTCCAGGTCGGGACTGCGCCGTTCTAGGCGCGGCTCGAAACTTGGGCCCGTAGTTTCTTCCATAAGCACTTTAGAGTTCCAAACTTTTCGGTAGATAGTCCCAAATTAAATTTCCTTTCGAATGAGCCCAAACACAGGGGGGCGGGGTTCTGGTGAATTTTGCTCTCTGCACCCCATCCTCAGCCCCAGCCTATACTTCCACTTAGCAAGAGTTGCGTTGCTGGCTAGTGAATGACAGCAGGATCAGTGGCACAAGACTTTGATGAGCGGAAGTCCTATCCTGGCATCACTTGACCTTCTTACAGACCCCAAGATGTTCAGAGCCACCATTTTACTCGGATGGACATCGGTGAACTGGTTTAATCCATGACCACCTCCATTAATTCTGTATGTTGCAGTTATCCAACAGTTTTTATGTAGTGCAGTATGGGATGGTTTGCAGGGATTTTGCCCAGCTTGCAGATCAGGCCAAGGTCAGCTAGAATCACTAGGGGAAGTCAGTGTGCGAAATAAAACCAATACTTTGTATTATAATCAAATCTGGTGACTGGGTAGCCTAATGCACGGTGAATAAAATTTTCTGGTTGATGAGTCAGCTACCTGAGGGCATACATTTAAGATCATCACTATGCAAGGTGAGGTTAGAGAGCTGGCATGGGTATGATGGCAGAATGGCCTTTTTCTTTGTTATAACATTCTAGTAAATCATTTTTCTAATTGTATTTTTTGTATTACCTCTTTTTTTGCCTTTGGTATTCCAATACCTTTCTGTTCCCAGGCTGACTGAGCAAGACAATGGATGCTTTGGCTTTGCAGCTGGTCACCAGCCAGTAAACAGCTTGACATGGTGGGGCCGAAATTGCCACTCCCAATAAGGCCTCTGTCTGGCGGGAAGTGGTGGCCATGGGACGGCGCAGAATGGCCACCGACTCTCCATGGAAGGGCCACCATTTTAAAAGTTGCCCTACCTCAGGAGCGGAGAGGTGCACCCGTATTCCCGCCGCGGCGTGCACGTGCCGACCCCGTTCTGACTGGCGGGGACTCCCTCGCGAAATTGCCCCTTACCCGAAATTGCCCCGCGGGAGAAGCCCCACCACCGGCTGGTACCTCCAACAGCTTTTGCTGTCGGTACACTCTCTCTGGAACGGCGGCTTAACCACCCTTAAAGGGGAGGGCACACTGCCACTGCTGACATGTTATTTTTTTGGGGGCATCCGACTGCCAGCTCGGCCCGACAATTATGCCCCTGGATTCAGCCCGGCTGCAAGGAGGCTGCCTGGCACCCACTCTTGGATGCTAGGCCACTGTCCCGGCCGAAACCCTCCCTGGTGGACCTAACTAAAATATCTGCAGAGTTCGCAGCAGCCCTCCCCTTTAACTGAAGTGGAGAGATGTTGCGACGCTGATCAATGATCGGGGCCAAGTCACTTACACCCCGCACTCAACCGGAACACCGCACCATGAATTTTTCCGGTATCTCCGCCCCATGGACTGGGGCAGAGAAAAACTGTAAAAAACGGTAGGTGTGCCCCGTTTCGGGCAGAGGGCAATTTCTACCCCGTCTTCTCACTGGCGCTCCTTGTATCTGCGGGGTGAGGGAGGGAAGCGCACGGGCTCAGCTTTATGCCTTCCCCTGATGGTGCAACTACGGTTAGAAATTCACTGTGTGCAAAATCACCTGCCCCACCATTCCATGTCAGGCCGTGCTTTTAACAGTACTAAAGTATTACATCAGAATCTACTCTGTAGCAGGGCACCATCTTGTATCCCTAACTCTTATATAAGAGTGTATTGTTTCCGTACCACTGTCAAATGGTCGTTCTTCATGTGTGAGCCTGGACAGTGAATGCCAGCAGGTATTTTAGCAGAGCCTGATGCTGTTCTCGCCTGACACCCACACACACACCACTTTGTAGCAGACACCATTGGATAGTGCTCACCTAGCTAATCATTTTTCCCCTTGGGCCAGAGCACTGAAACCAGTTGTAGCGTCACTTCCGCTGCCTTGGCTCAGTTCAGCTAATGCAATACTATATATGGGCATTAAACCTGGGACCTTCTGGTCACAATTAACAACATTGTGATTATAACTCAAAGGCACTGTTATCGTCATTTACGTTGTCAGTTCGTTTCGTCTAATTCCCATCCACACATTAATGGTCTCTATAATTTGTTAATTCTTCAGCTAAGTTCTAATGAAGGTATAAGGTTTCTGTTTTTAAAAAAAAAAACTAGCATTGGATAAAAGCACATCAGTCATGTCTTTTTAATGGTAATGTTATTTTCTGTACCATGCCAAGAATCCTATAGCTAGAGCTGAACATTACTGGGCTGGCTGTTGGTTCAATGTTGCAGCAACTTGTAACCAACCAAGTTTTCAACAGCTTCTTGACAGAGATCGGAGGCAGCAGCTTCATTGCCGGGGTGCTATCATTCTCCAGCAGGGAAGAAGTGAGACATTAATCTGTTGCCAGTAGCGATTTCAATATCCAGCATGGTTTTGAACCTGCAAGCCTGCCGTGATTGGTTCAATTAAACTGCTTTTTGAAAAGACCGTACTGTTTAAAGTCTCTGTAAGACAATGTTGTGTGAAGAATTGAGCAGCTATGATAGATATGGTTGTTGAACTGTGGGCAGCTTAGACTTATTTTAATTGTCATCTACAAACTTTACATATCTGGATAAATCAGAGTACATATATGGCCACGTGGCATGTTTACAAAGGCTTGGGGTTGCTTTTTGGCAGGTAGGCAGAGTTGAGGAAGTGAAGTTGGAGCAGATTGATGGGTGCAACATATGAACAGTAGAGAGTGGCAGGGTAAGGTTTTTAATGGCATTTGGGTAGCTTATTTCTCCTTATTTCTCTGTTAATCTTCACTTTCCTAGATCAGGAGAAGCTATGAGGAGCTGGTGGGAGAGTTGGGTGGAATGTTGTGGCAGGAAGGGCCTCATGATTTGTTTTTTCTCGAAGACCACTTGTTTATATTGTGTATTTCTGAAGCAGGAGGGTCCTGTGCAAGAGTGTGCAAGTGTGTGAATGTCAGGTAGTGTGTGTCCAATGGTGAAAATGAGTGTGAGTCAGTGTGTGAAAGTTAACATTAATGTGCAAGTAATTGTATATGTAGGAGGATATGTGACTATGTGACTGATATTTTATATGTGAAAAAACCTTTGAATAGGAATTTCAGTCACTGTAGCAGAGGAATAAAGAAGTTCAGCAAGTTTGGCAATGAAGTATATTATTTCATCTGCTGAAAATACTATCTCTTCTTTTGAAAGTATTGGGATAGCTGCCTCCAGTGTGTCTTTACAGCGCTGAAGCTCCACCTGTTGCCACCTGTATACCCATGGGCTACAGGTTCTCTATCATAAGGGATCATTTTGTATGGAAAACAATTTATAATCTGAGCTTCATTTTGTAAGCATTTAAAACCATATCATACTTGAAAGGGCCATTTCAACTGTAAATGGGGAAAATAAGGAATTCCCACAACAACCTAGGTACCAGGTGGCAAGCTAGTTACACCAGTGCAGGTCAGGGGGTCAGTAAACACTGAAGAACCCAGTCTCATTTATTTTGCAGTTAAACTAGTTGATTTGGGCATTAGCCCATATTTGTACTGAGCTTTGTGAAGCAACCCTATCGATTACATTGACATAGCTCGGCAGGTATCTGTCCTTATTTTCTATCAACAAATAGCATTGATGCTATAAGCTCAGCAGGTGTAATATTTTCTGAGTTTGTGCCATATCATTTAAGTATATTGGCCCGGATTTTGGGTAAATGATAACGGCGAGGCGAACAGCGCCGTCCTGGGTCAGAAGCTGGATTAGAGCTAGTCTCCGTTCTAAAGCCCGCAAAAACTTTGTAGGCAGTTGTCAGCAAGGTGAACAGTGAGCGCCGTTCCTTTGCAGCTGACCACAAAATCCACGGCGATGTCTTATGTCTAATGTTAGAGGACAGAAAATCAACATGAAGAGACATGGAGCTGTGCGATACAGATTCGAATTACCACTCTACTGAGTACCTGATCTCGAGTGTGCAGTGTGGAGCTGGCACTGAATGAAGACTGTGTGTCGCCTTGCTGAGGAAGGAAAATTGATGTCGGTAGGCTGCTTTCAGGCACCTTTCTTTACAGAATATAGATTTAAAGATGAATTGGTTATCATCCTTACAACAGCATTAAATCAAATGCACAGATTTATGGTGAAAGTTCAATTACAATAGGCATAGATATCTAAAACATATTAGGCTAGACTTTCCAATTCATATCGCCTATCTATGGCCCATATATCGCCCAAAACGGACCTCTATCACCCATTTTGAGGAAAAAGTGGGAACTAGGCCAGAAATATCGTCGGAAAAATAAACCCCTGAGTTTCAGCTCACTTCGCCGAGCTGATTGCTGAGCTGATCACCCACACAAGGCCCATCCCAACTTTCAGCACATCGCCATCACAAGGCCAGGCTGATGGAAGGCCAAAAACATCGCTGTGAAATAGTTGCTATTCCTGGGCTTTACAGAAGGAAATGGGCCATTTCGAACATCGGAGGAAGGGGGGGAGACAGCCAAAAGAATCATGCTTAGATGGTTGTGAGTGATTTATGGGTCCTGTATAGATAAATCTACTCAGATTTTTAATTATATTTAATTTTACTAATAGTAGCCTAGTGGATTAGGCATTTTTTAGTGAAAAGTTCATTTATACCTAGTGAAAATAATTATTTAAAGTGAAGGGGGCTCACTGTTAGACTGGGGCTGGACTAGATAGAGTAGTTTAATTCTTTAGTGAAAAGTTCATTAATAGCAAGTGAAAATAATTATTGATAGTGATGGGGCCTATGCTTTCTGCGCCATTACTCGTTACTGCTCACAAGCTGGTTTCTGAAAGGATCAATCGAAGAGGTGGCAGAGTAATGTGTAGACAGAGACAGAGGAGGCGAGCGTACAGCCAACGAAGGTACAAAGAAACGCAATCTTACCTCAACTTGTCTGAAAACGCGTGTCTAGGAGGCTGCGCTTCCGGAAGGAGGTCGCGCTTCCGGAAGGAGGTCATCGATGAGATTTGCCAGCTCATCAAGGGGGATCTGCAGCCTTCCAGCACCATCAGAACCGCACTGTCCGTTGAGGTGAAGGTTACTACAGCCCTAGTCTTCTACACTTCGGGATCTTTTCAGGCTTCAGCTGGCGACATCTGTCATACCTCTCAGCACACCACACACTGCTGTATTTGTCAGGTGATTGAAGCCCTTTACACTTGCAGGATGGACATTATAAGCTTCCCTATGACCAGGGAGGCACAGACTGGGAGGGCTTTGGGTTTCTCCAGAATAGCAAACTTCCCCAAGGGGCAGGGAGCAATAGACTGCACGCACATCGCCCTGAAAGCCCCCTTAAAGAACGCGGAGGTGTTTTGTAACAGAAAGGGATTCCACTCCCTAATTGTGCAGCTTGTTGTTGACCACAAAAGAATAATCATGACAGTAAATACTACATTTCCTGGCAGCATCCATGATTCGCACATCCTGCGTGAGAGTGCTATCCCTGACCTGTTTGTCAATCAGCCAGAAGGTCACGGGTGGATGCTGGGGGATGAGGGATATGGCCTTGCCAGTTGGCTGATGACTTCACTGCATAATCCCGTCACTGAAGCAGAGAAATGTCACAATGAAACCCACATAGCGACACGCAACATCGTCGAAAAGACAATTGGAGTCCTAAAGCAGCGCTTCAGATGCTTGGACTACTCTGATGGCAGCCTACAGTACCACCCTGACCAGGTCGCTGAATTTATTGTGGTGTGTTGCATGCTGCATAACCTAGCTATAAGGAGAGGACAACTAATGCCAGATGGGGCTGCAGGTCCTCCTCCAGAAAGAGGGGAGACAGAAGAGACAGCCGGCAAGGAGCAAGAGGAGGAAGAGAGGCGTAAGAGGAGGCTGGTGAGGACCTAGGGGAGGCCAATCAGACAGGCGATCTAGCCATGGTCCCCTCCACCCCCCCCCCGCGAAGACCAGTACCCAGTGGCAGTTACGCAGCTGCTAAGCTGTTTCGTCAGCAGCTCATTTATGAATGCTTTTCATGAACTTACATTGGGGATAGTCACATTTACATTTACATTTATAGTTAAGCAAAAGTTGCATTTGTGTAGAGTTACATTTCTGTCTTGCCTGCAGTGGCCTGGCATGTTTGTTAATGCTTAAGTTAAGTAAACTTTTGTAACAATAATGCAACGCTCAACTAATACAGAACAATTGTTAAAATGTTATGCTTAACGTAACTATGAGAGAAGGAACAACAATTGTTAAACTCAATAAAAAATGTTATTTAACAAAACGAATTATTCAAAATATTTTATCAACCCCCTCCCCGCCCACCCCCCCCTCCCCCACCCCAAACAACAATGAACGAACAAACTTTAAAAAAAATTAACAATTCATTTGAAAACCAACTCCCCTCCCTACCTGCGGCCACGTTTCCCTCCACGTCCTTTCTCACCCCGTGTTTTAACACCACCCGCCCGTTTTGGGCTCCACAGACCGAGACAAAGCTGGTGTGCAGCGGGCAACGGCAAGAGTTCCTGCCGTGGCGGAGGTGACGGAGTGGAAGGCGAAGCCTGAGGCTCATCTTCTGAGTCAGGAAGAACAGTATCCTCCGTACTCGCTTGAGTGCTAGGGGTCATATTCAGAGCCGACACGAAGCCTTGGGGTGCAGCGCCGTGTCTAGCCAGCAACGCATGCTGAAGGGCATTGGTTGCGGCGGTCTGCTCTCTGATCCCCTCCGAGGTCTGTCGTGCTAACTCCATTTGATTGACAGACCAGTTGGAGAAGGTCATGGAGAACTGGCACCAGTTCGTGGCGAAGTGATTGAACCCCTGGATAAGATCGCGACCTATCGCGACCGTCTCCCTGCGCATGGAGATTAAGCACTCTGTCTGTGTCCGAGGTAGGCAATTGCTCACTTCGCTGACCCGACCTCCATGGGATGGAATCAATTATTAAGGATGTCATAGCAGTGCATTTGGAAAGAGGTAATATGATAGGTCCAAGTCAGCATGGATTTGTGAAAGGGAAATCATGCTTGACAAATCTTCTGGAATTTTTTGAGGATGTTTCCAGTAGAGTGGACAAGAGAGAACCAGTTGATGTGGTATATTTGGACTTTCAGAAGGCTTTCGACAAGGTCCCACACAAGAGATTAATGTGCAAAGTTAAAGCACATGGGATTGGGGGTAGTGTGCTGACATGGATTGAGAACTGGTTGTCAGACAGGAAGCAAAGAGTAGGAGTAAATGGGGACTTTTCAGAATGGCAGGCAGTGACTAGTGGGGTACCGCAAGGTTCTGTGCTGGGGCCCCAGCTGTTTACACTGTACATTAATGATTTAGACGAGGGGATTAAATGTAGTATCTCCAAATTTGCGGATGACACTAAGTTGGGTGGCAGTGTGAGCTGCGAGGAGGATGCTATGAGGCTGCAGAGCGACTTGGATAGGTTAGGTGAGTGGGCAAATGCATGGCAGATAAAGTATAATGTGGATAAATGTGAGGTTATCCACTTTGGTGGTAAAAACAGAGAGACAGACTATTATCTGAATGGTGACAGATTAGGAAAAGGGGAGGTGCAACAAGACCTGGGTGTCATGGTACATCAGTCATTGAAGGTTGGCATGCAGGTACAGCAGGCGGTTAGGAAAGCAAATGGCATGTTGGCCTTCATAGCGAGGGGATTTGAGTACAGGGGCAGGGAGGTGTTGCTACAATTGTACAGGGCCTTGGTGAGGCCACACCTGGAGTATTGTGTACAGTTTTGGTCTCCTAACCTGAGGAAGGACATTCTTGCTATTGAGGGAGTGCAGCGAAGGTTCACCAGACTGATTCCCGGGATGGCGGGACTGACCTATCAAGAAAGACTGGATCAACTGGGCTTGTATTCACTGGAGTTCAGAAGAATGAGAGGGGACCTCATAGAAACGTTTAAAATTCTGACGGGGTTAGACAGGTTAGATGCAGGAAGAATGTTCCCAATGTTGGGGAAGTCCAGAACCAGGGGACACAGTCTAAGGATAAGGGGTAAGCCATTTAGGACCGAGATGAGGAGGAATTTCTTCACCCAGAGAGTGGTTAACCTGTGGAATTCTCTACCACAGAAAGTTGTTGAGGCCAATTCACTAAATATATTCAAAAAGGAGTTAGATGAATTCCTTACTACTAGGGGAATCAAGGGGTATGGTGAGAAAGCAGGAATGGGGTACTGAAGTTGCATGTTCAGCCATGAACTCATTGAATGGCGGTGCAGGCTAGAAGGGCCGAATGGCCTACTCCTGCACCTATTTTCTATGTTTCTATGTTTCTATGTCGCGCAATGGTGTCACCAGCTGCACACCACTTGGCCCTGGTGCATCATCGCTCTCAATTGAGATGATCGCAGGTTCATCCCCCCCCACATCAACAGCCTCCTCGTGCTGGAGCTCCAGTTCCTCCTCACCCTCCTGCTCTTGCTCCTCGTACTCCATGTGAGGAAATAGGTCTGCCTCAAGCTCTTCATCAGGTTCCTCCTGCTCCACCGATGTGGATGGTGACGGTCCTGGTGCCGACTGCACCTCTATCAGGTTTACCTTAAAAACACACATGATGACATTTTTACATAGCTCATTCGAACATAACGATGAACATTACCAAGAGACGTTACATATCAATACCTTTCACTACCCCAGAAAGCTGTAACTCCTGCAATCCCTGCTTCATATGCCCTGCTTCTTATGCATGCATGAACTCACATGACATCCTTAGCACATCATAAGCATATTACAAGTATATTGCATTTTGCATTTTAATTACAGAACATTAGATCAGTTACATACTTAAGTTTTTAATACTGTTTTTAATACAGTGCGCCTAATTTCAAATTACTCACGAGACGCATGGTTGGGTTCAGCCAGACCACGGGTGGTGACCGAACGGCTTTCACGGCCAACCAACGCGGCCGCAAGCTCCTCAATCTCGCTCAAGGGCTGCAGCTGAGCAGAGCCACCCCCCGTCTGCCCTTGCTCGACATTATTGATAGATATCTCCTTCTGCAAACGAGAAAAGAGCATGGCATAAGCTACTGGACTAGGTACTAACTATCTTGGTGTCACCAACAATTTAAAATGTTTAAAATGTTACACGCTGCTGGTTCACGTAACACATTTAAGAATGACAAACAATTTCGGTCAAGGGTTGTTATTTAATACAATATAGAATGGCCAAGTCGAATTAAATGCAGGTTGTTCATTGCTATAAAAAAAATTACATGCAAAAGTAAAACATTACATATTAATTTTTAAATTATTATTTGCAATTTAATGTTAACATGTTTTAAATAAAACATTAAAGAATTACATGCAATGCAGGAGATTCATTGCTCTAATAAAAATTTGCATGCATCAATAAAATATAAAATATAAGCAGTAAAACATAAAATATAAAATGCAACTTACTCTTGCTGCAGCCACCAAACCATTCCAGCGTTTTCGGCACTGGTCAGATCCCCTCACCTCATGGGATGCCGAGGACACCACCGCAGCGATCATGCCCATATTTTCCTATAAACACGGGGTGGGTGCTTGCCGTGTACACCTAGAGTCAAATCGTCCCACCGGGACTCGACCACGTTCACAAGGGCCTCATTAGCCTTTCACTAAAAGGCTTCGCCCTTTCCCTCTCGGATTCTGTTACCGACATTTTTTATATTATATTTGATATAATATTAAATTTAAATTCAAATTTAGATTATGTAAATTCTTTTATTCGATTATAACTATCCCCTTAACTCACACTGTCTTCCTCCTATCTCTCAATCTCCTCTCTTTCTCTCTCTCTCTCTCCAGACCCTCCCTCTGCCATCTGCCTTCTGCCTTCTGAACATGTGTGATGACCCCTGACCTCCCGAAACGCAGGAAAACCAGTCGGCCGAAAAATAAATCTCACACATGCGCACAAGGCCGTTGCTAGGGAAGCTTTTTGACTTCGCCGAAAATGAGATTGCCCATTGCACATCGCCAGCCTAAGGCCGAGAGGAAAATTGCAAAAAAAATGGGCCATGTACCAGCGATCAGTAAGGCTGAGACATCCTACATCCTATGGTAGAATTCTTTATTAAGATGGAGAGTGACACAGTTAAATCAGAAACTAGGGTCCTGAACTTAAGGAAAGCTAACTTCGACGGCATGAGGCGTGAATTGGCTAGAATAGACTGGCGAGTGATACTTAAAGGGTTGATGTTGGATAGGCAATGGCAAACATTTATAGATCACATGGATGAACTTCAACAATTGTACATCCCAATCTGGAGTAAAAATAAAACAGAGAAGGTGGCTCAACCGTGGCTAACAAGGGAAATTAAGGACAGTGTTAGATCCAAGGAAGAGGCATATAAATTGGCCAGAAAAAGCAGCAAACCAGAGGAATGGGAGAAATTTAGAATTCTGCAGAGGAGGACAAAGGGTTTAATTAGGAGGAGGAAAATAGAGTACGAGAGGAAGCTTGCCGGGGAGCAAAATAACTGACAGCAAAAGCTTCTGTAGATATGTGAAGAGAAAAAGAGTAGTGAAGACAAACGTAGGTCCCTTGCAGTCGAACTCGGGTGAATTAATAATGGGGAACAAAGAAATGGCAGATCAATTGAACAAATACTTTGGTTCTGTCTTCACGAAGAAAGACACAAATAACCTTCCGGATGCACTAGGGGACCGAGGGTCTAGTGAGAAGGAGGAATTGAAGGATATCCTAATTAGGCAGGAAATTGTGTTGGGGAAATTGATGGGATTTGCACTGTATATTAATGATTTAGACGAGGGGATTAAATGTAGTATCTCCAAATTTGCGGATGACACTAAGTTGGGTGGCAGTGTGAGCTGCGAGGAGGATGCTATGAGGCTGCAGAGCGACTTGGATAGGTTAGGTGAGTGGGCAAATGCATGGCAGATGAAGTATAATGTGGATAAATGTGAGGTTATCCACTTTGGTGGTAAAAACAGAGAGACAGACTATTATCTGAATGGTGACAGATTAGGAAAAGGACCTGGGTGTCATGGTACATCAGTCATTGAAGGTTGGCATGCAGGTACAGCAGGCGGTTAGGAAAGCAAATGGCATGTTGGCCTTCATAGCGAGGGGATTTGAGTACAGGGGCAGGGAGGTGTTGCTACAGTTGTACAGGGCCTTGGTGAGGCCACACCTGGAGTATTGTGTACAGTTTTGGTCTCCTAACCTGAGGAAGGACATTCTTGCTATTGAGGGAGTGCAGCGAAGGTTCACCAGACTGGTTCCCGGGATGGCGGGACTGACCTATCAAGAAAGACTGGATCAACTGGGCTTGTATTCACTGGAGTTCAGAAGAATGAGAGGGGACCTCATAGAAACGTTTAAAATTCTGACGGGGTTAGACAGGTTAGATGCAGGAAGAATATTCCCAATGTTGCGGAAGTCCAGAACCAGGGGACACAGTCTAAGGATAAGGGGTAAGCCATTTAGGACCGAGATGAGGAGGAATTTCTTCACCCAGAGAGTGGTGAACCTGTGGAATTCTCTACCACAGAAAGTTGTTGAGGCCAATTCACTAAATATATTCAAAAAGGAGTTAGATGAAGTCATTACTACTAGGGGAATCAAGGGGTATGGTGAGAAAGCAGGAATGGGGTACTGAAGTTGCATGTTCAGCCATGAACTCATTGAATGGCAGTGCAGGCTAGAAGGGCCGAATGGCCTACTCCTGCACCTATTTTCTATATTTCTATGTTTCTATGAAAACCCATAAATCCCTGGGGCCTGATTGTCTGCATCCCAGAGTACTTAAGGAAGTGGCCCTAGAAATAGTGGATGCATTGCTGATCATTTTCCAACAGTCTATCAACTCTGGATCAGTTCCTATGGACTGGAGGATAGCTAATGTAACACCACTTTTTAAAAAAGGAGGGAGAGAGAAAATGGGTAATTATAGACCGGTTAGCCTGACATCAGTAGTGGGGAAAATGTTGGAATCAATTTTTAAGGATGAAATAGCAGCGTATTTGGAAAGCAGTTACAGGATCGGTCCAAGTCAGCATGGATTTATGAAAGGGAAATCATGCTTGACAAATCTTCTAGAATTTTTTGAGGATGTGACTAATAGAGTGGAGAAGGGAGAACCAGTGGATGTGGTGTATTTGGACTTTCAAAAGGCCTTTGACAAGGTCCCACATAAGAGATTGGTGTGCAAAATGAAAGCACATGGTATTGGGGGTATTGTACTGGTGTGGATAGAGAATTGGTTGGCAGACAGGAAGCAGAGAGTCAGGATAAACGGGACCTTTTCGGAATGGGAGGCAGTGACTAGTGGTGTGCCGCAGGGCTCAGTGCTGGGACCCCAGCTCTTTACATCAATGACTTGGATGAAGGAATTGAGTGTAATATCTCCAAGTTTGCAGATGATACTAAACTGGGTGGCGGTGTGAGCTGTGAGGAGGATGCTAAGAGGCTGCAGGGTGACTTGGACAGGTTAGGTGAGTGGGCAAATGCATGGCAGATGCAGTATAATGTGGATAAATGTGAGGTTATCCACTTTGGTGGCAAAAACAGGAAGGCAGAATATTATCTGAATGGTGGCAGATTAGGAAAAGGGGATGTGCAACGAGACCTGGGTGTCATGGTTTATCAGTCATTGAAAATTGGCATGCAATTACAGAAAGCGGTGAAGAAGGCAAATGGCATGTTGGCTTCATAGCTAGGGGATTTGAGTATTGGAGCAGGGAGGTCTTACTGCAATTGTACAGGGCCTTGGTGAGGCCTCACCTGGAATATTGTGTTCAGTTTTGGTCTCCTAATCTGAGGAAGGACGTTCTTGCTATTGAGGGAGTGCAGCGAAGGTTCACCAGACTGATTCCAGGGATGGCTGGACTGACATATGAGGAGAGACTGGATCAACTGGGCCTTTATACACTGGAGTTTAGAAGGATGAGAGGGGATCTCATAGAAATGTATAAGATTCTGACGGGACGGGACAGGTTAAATGCGGGAAGAATGTTCCCGATGTTGGGGAAGTCCAGAACCAGGGGACACAGTCTTAGGATAAGGGGTAGGCCATTTAGGACTGAGATGAGGAGAAACTTCTTCACTCAGAGAGTTGTTAACCTGTGGAATTTCCTGCCGCAGAGAGTTGTTGATACCAGTTGATTGGATGTATTCAAGAGGGAGTTAGATATGGCGCTTACGGCTAAAGGGATCAAGGGATATGGAGAGAAAGCGGGAAAGGGGTACTGAGGTGAAGGATCAGCCATGATCTTATTGAATGGTGGTGCAGGCTTGAAGGGCCGAATGGCCTACTCCTGCACCTATTTTCTGTGTTTCTATGTTTCTCTGTTTCTGCATCGCTGGAACAAGGCCCATTTTTGGGGGTGATGGCCCCCTAGTGGAAAGTCTAGCCCATTGTTTCTGACTTCCACATAAAATTATTTGTCTCATTCCCTTTTATCCAGTTGAGTGCATTTTCCTAATACAGTACTTTCCCTGAAATAATTGGACTTTTTTGGTGTGAAAAGGGTTAAACTATGTACGCACTCCCTTGGCACAGCAGCTTAGAATAGTGAGGCACAAATGTAGTTTATTGCCATTGCAATAATAGACACTCCGACTTTCTGAACCAGTGCAGTATATAATGCAAATGAATTTAAACTGTGAGCCAGTCTGGGCTGTGTAATTGATGTAAATGGACGTGTTACAAGCAGACTGAGGCTGCTAAGATTGAAGCAGTGCGGCAGC
This sequence comes from Pristiophorus japonicus, assembly GCF_044704955.1. Lineage (NCBI taxonomy): Eukaryota > Metazoa > Chordata > Chondrichthyes > Pristiophoridae > Pristiophorus > Pristiophorus japonicus. Next base: position 141,136,864 of record NC_091986.1, read on the forward strand.
CAGATGACATATGCTAAATTTCTGTGCTGCATGTCTTGCTTGCTCATTCAGACAGGCAGACTGATTAATTTGGCTGCCTAAACTGGAGCACTCAGACAATCTGTTGGTAGCATATGATTAAAATGTACAAATGTAAACAGGTCCAATGAATAAGAAATAATTTAAGAGGTTAAAATTCCTTAAGTTAATAATAGATTGTAACTACTTGTTGGACTGGGATTTAGTTGGCCGGGTCCCATATAGTAAGTAACAATATATGGTAATCATCATTTTAATGAGTTCCGTTAGTATTTTTTATGTCCGAATTTAACAGATATGTTGGGGGCAATTTTAACCCACCAGGGTGGGTAGGAGTGGGGAAACCTGGCCCCAACCCGTCGCGAAGGCGCCTACCTCCAGTTTAACAAGAGGCAGGTCGGTCATTATAATATGTTAATGAGGCCACGTGTCTCAGAATTTGGAAATCATTTGGATTTTACAGCTGCGGGCCCGGTTTCCCAGGGCTCGGTAAACCCAGCAGCTGAAGGGAGGCGAGAACTGCCACATCCAGCAAGTAAGAACTTTTCCAGCACTGTTTGTGGGCCAAGTGTAGCAGGAGTGCTTCCCGCCGACCCACCAAGGTAACCGCCACGATCTGCCTCTCTCCCGAGATCTCCAGACCCCCTACCTGCAATCCGATATCTCTCCCCACCTACAATCTCTCCCCCGCGAGCTGCCCCCTCCTCTCCCTCGCAATCTCATATATTTCCCCCAACTCCTCTGCAATCGCTCCCTCCTCTCCGGTCCCCAGCTGCGGCCTTGGACTGTAGGTTTCCCCATCCAGCAGCCAGTCAGCCTCTCAATCTGTGGGAAACTGAGTAAAAAAATTTAAATCTGGCCCTCCCGTTTAAATTTGGCAGGACCTCTGGAAAACTCGTACTTTTGGGTTTCCTGGCCGCTGACGGTTACCTGTGCCCCCTCTCCGCAGTTTGCTCAACAAAGAAAATTTGAGAATAGAAGTGGTGGAGAGGAAATTGGAAGGGAATTTTATGTCGTCCTGACCAAAGGGATGGTGGACAGGTTATGTACAATTCTATTTATGTGCTGTTTTTTGGCAATATAGAAAATTGCATTATAATTATTGACCATACAACAGGTGATGACCTATTTAAAATATTTCCAAATTTATTACTGTGGTGTATGTCCAGAATATTAAATAACAAGTTAAGACAAATCAATGCAGAAGAATTTATTGACAATTTTCGTCATATAGGTACTCATTTAAAATAATCAGGTTAATGTTTGCATTAAAATATCAGACAAAGAAATGTCACATCAATTCATAGAAACATAGAAAATAGGTGCAGGAGCAGGCCATTCAGCCCTTCTAGCCTGCACCGCCATTCAATGAGTTCATGGCTGAACATGAAACTTCAGTACCCCCTTCCTGCTTTCTCGCCATAACCCTTGATCCCCCGAGTAGTAAGGACTTCATCTAACTCCCTTTTGAATATATTTAGTGAATTGGCCTCAACTACTTTCTGTGGTAGAGAATTCCACAGGTTCACCACTCTCTGGGTGAAGAAGTTTCTCCTCATCTCGGTCCTAAATGGCTTACCCCTTATCCTCAGACTGTGACCCTGGTTCTGGACTTCCCCAACATTGCATGTTAGTCGCTAAGATCGGCAATGGTGATTTCTAGCTTTGTACCTCCAACATCATTTGTTTTAAAGGTTATCTTGCTTGTTAGGATTAACCTTCTTCTCAGCTGCATAGCACACATTGAAAGCAGGCATATCCTGCTTACTTCAGGCAGGGAAAGCCCTGGTGAGTTCATTAATCGCCGTTGAGTTCTGTGTGTAATCTGTAGGCTGACAAGACAACAGGGAGCTATATTTTTATCATTCTGAATTTTGCTGTCCAGAACAGCATGGCGTTCTGTAATGTGTTTGCTTCACGGGTTCTTTGCTTAAGAATTCATAGCAATTAAGAACTAGTTGGTTTATTACCAATCACACTACCCATTACCAGTTCATCCCACAGGCTCACAATCACCTGCCTCATAGTGGATCCTCTGAACCCAACTGGCTGGGATTTTATTGAGTCTTGTGAACATTACATGACTGGCTCAGCCATTCACAACTCAACAGCTCTACAACTATTTTAATAAAACTATAAAGCCAAGTGCCCTCTTATTAAAGGGGCACTAGAACCAACAAATTAACAAATAAACTTTTGAAACTTGGAATGGTTAAAATTTGGTTGCTGGGGGTGATGATGCACTCCAGTCCCTTGGGTGCCCACCTCTCGTAGAAGGCCACGAGCGTACCGGTGGACACTGCGTGCTTCATCTCCAGGGACACCCTGGTGAGCACGTAGCCGTGGAAGAGAGGCAGGCAGTCGGGCTGAACTGCCCTCTCGACCGCTCTCTGCCTGGATCTGTTTCAACAGCTCTACAACTTTGTTGTATACTTTAATCAAGTGCCCCCTGATTAAAGGGGGGGAGGGGGTCACACTCCAAAACCTTTTCAAGTGCCCTCCTGTTTTTTAATTTGTTTTTTTTGGTTATTTTTTGAGGGCACCAAAACACAAATTATACAAGTGCTCCCTGGCTAAAAGGTGGTGGGAGGGGGGCACTAAAAACCGACAAACTTAAACAAATTAACTTTTAGACAAGTGGTTCAAATTAAAATTTGGTTGCCGGAGGTGATGATGCACTCCAGTCCCTCCGGTGTCCACCTCTCGTGGAAGACCGTGAGCGTACCAGTGGATATCGCGTGCTCCATCTCCAGGGATACCCTGGCTCAGATGTAACCGCGGAAGAGAGGCAGACAGTCGGGCTGAATGACCCCCTCGACCGCCCGCTGCCTGGACCTGTTTCAACAGCTCTACAACTATTTTGTTCAACAGCTGTACAACTCTTTTGTTGTGAACAAAAAATAAATATTAAATCAAGTGCCCCCTGATTAAAGGGGCGGGGGGGACACAAAACACTTTTCAAGTGCCCTTTCTTTTTTTTTTTTTTTTGTTTTTTTGTGTGCTTTTTTTGGCACTAAAACCACAAATTATACAAGTGCCCCCTGTCTAAAAGGGGAGGGGGACACTAAAACCCAGCACAATAAACCAATTAAATTTAAAACATATAAAATCAAATTAAAATTTGGTTGCCGGGGGTGATGATGCACTCCAGTCCCTCTGGCGCCCACCTCTCGCGGAAGGGTGGGGGGCACTAAAACTGACAAACATAGAAAAATTAAGCTTTAAACATTAATGATCAAATTAAAATTTGGTTGCCGGGGGTGATGATGCACTCCAGTCCCTCTGGCGCCCACCTCTCGCGGAAGGTCGCGAGCGTACCAGTGGACACCGCGTGCTCCATCTCCAGGGATACCCTGGCTTGGATGTATCCGCGGAAGAGAGGCAGGCAGTCAGGCTGAACGACGCCCTCGACCGCCCGCTGCCTGGACCTGTTTCAACAGCTCTACAACTATTTTGTTCAACAGCTCTACAACTCTTTTGCAAACAAATGAGTTTGTAATTAGAAACAATGCAGGGCGGGAGCTCTCAATCTCGGCGGCAAAGGCTCTTGCCGCCCAAGTGCCGCCGAGGATGGAGTCGAGCCCAGGAAGGTTGGAAGAGCTGAAATTAAAAATCATAGAAAACAAAAGAAAACATCGGAACACCTTCAGGTGACCCCATCCAGGTAAGTCGATGTAAAAATTTAAAAAAAATATGTTCACTAACCTTTTTTTCCATTCTTCGTAACTACCGTCGGGGTTAGAACAGCCTCCACGCAGCAGTCCTTCCCCTTGCTGACGCTGACTCCCGCCTGCACCAATCTGGCAGCTCGGCGGGCAGGAAGCCTCTTACGCTACTTGGCCGCCAGTCAGCGGGCAGTTCCCGGCGGTACTCCCCTCCCGCCCGCTCCAGCCCGTGATAAATGGCAAAGAGAGGAAAATAGCAGCAAAACTCGCCGGCAGTCGGCGACAGCAGGCGGCAGTGGGCAGTAAGGCCACCAATATCGAGGCTTACCACTTTGACCAAGCTTTTGGTCAGCTGTCCTAATATCGCTTTATGTGGTGCCAAATCTTTTTTGGTAATGCTCTTGTGAAACGCCTTGGGATGTTTTATTACATTAAAGGCGCTATATAAATGCATATGTTGGGGCACTGATAACCCTCTGGTACATCATCTAACTGGTCATTCTTTATCTGTGACCCCAAATGTTGACTCTGCAGGCTATTAAGTTATCGATGGCATCTCAGCCAAACACAACCCTGCAGTCCCATGATGTCAACCCATGCACTCTTCCCAGCAGGGGCACTGTTTAACAATCAAAGATTGGCCTCCTGGCTGCTTTCCTCACCATCCTCACCAGCAACAGAGATAGTGAGGCCACTTGAAACACCTTCTCTATCACCTAAAATCAACTTCTTTAGCACAGGCTAGTGATCAAAGGTGGGATCTTTCTGGTCTGTATGTGCCATCACCATCCCACAGTGAATGTACCTACTAAGCCACGAGAAGAGTCTGATTTTTCTCTTTACTATGGAAAGTGCCTGGGTTCATACAGGCCTGATGTATGGGCAGCAGTTTATATGTGGTGGTTATGCAAAATGTTAACTTTGAGAGCGACAAACACTTGATTGTGTAACAAAACTTGATGATCATAAAGGCCATTGATTTCGTTTTTCACAAATCATTAACACTAAATATTGGAATCTTAGGAAAAGCAAGTCTGTTCCTTAACAAGGTAGCCTGTGTTTTTCTGTCTTATATCTTTAGAAAGCATGGGGATAAAATTCAGTAACGTCCAGTTTGGGAGCGGTAACCGAGGCAAGGTGGGACATCATGCGCCCGGTGCGGAAGTCCTGCCCCAGTCGCGAAATTGGGGTTACCACCCCTGAGAGGAAGTGGAGCGCAATGTTGGGTTCTCCACTTCCTCTCGGGGGCAGAACCGGGTCAGTAAGCGTGCCAATTTTCCAGCGCTATGTGGAGCGCCACGTAGCGCTGGAGGGGAGAACAGGACTCTCTCCTTCCATTATAGGGGAGGGCACGCTGCGAGCTCTGCAGCGGGGCGAGGGACCATCACTTTTCCACTGGGGAATAGGGTGCCGGGCTGCAACATGGCGGCACGGACTCCATGAAATATTCAACGAAAGGCTGGACTGTCAATTTAAACGAAATGGCAGCACGCACGTCACCTTCAATTTTAACCCCGCGAGCAGAGTGTAACCCGGTTCGCAGCCCATGAGGCTGGCGCAAACATCGCCCGTGGCAGTCACACGGGGAGCTACCCAATCTCTGCTTCGGGGTGAAAACGAGTCGCTGCGCATGCCGATGCCGGCACAGTGGCCCGGGGTGCTGCCGGCTTGCACCTCTGCTAACTCCCGTAGAATTACGCAGGAAGCGGTAGTGCCCCCGCCCCCCCCCCCCCCACCCCCACTCCCCCCCACCTCCCGGTGAGAAATTGCATATGCTGCATTAGCACCCTGCTGGGCACAAACGATGCATATTTCTCCCCCCATGTCTTTAAAAGGTACCGTGAACAACACAGAAATACTGGATATGTCTAAATGTGCTGTGGACACATGTTTATTCTCTTCAGATTTATATACATGGACTCACAAACAGGATTAAAATCGTATAGCTCTGGTTCATGCAGTCATAAGAACAAGTTAAGCACCAGCTCTGGGCGAGTTTGTGTGTGCAACACTCTATCTGTCATGGAGGCCACACAGGGCCAACTGGATGTCTCTGTAAATGAGGAAATCCATTGTTCATCTGGTTGTGAATTATTACATTTCAGCACAATTCCCTCAAAGTTTGCTTTTTGTGTTTGTCTATCCTTTCTTTCAAATATTTAACTAATAAAAAGATACATATAAGAACATATATATTTTATATATATATATATATATATATATATATGAAAATACATATATATCTAACACATGCAAAACAATTAGCACTCTTGGATGTAACCATCTATTATACTAGATGAAAGTATGCAAGGCTGATTTCCTGTGAGAATTTATGTCTGCTTTTGAAATCTTCAAAACTCATTGCCCAGAGAAATCATTTGCATTTAAAAGATACCAAATCCCTTTGGGCACAGGCCTGCATGGTTAATTCTAAAAAGCAACATATAATATGTGTGCAATATTCTCCGGATTCTTTCAAGATCATGGGGCCGAAATTGCCCCCCTCTTTAAGGTCCATTACTGCCTCGAAATTGTCCCCGGGCCAGGAGCAGTGGAAACCGCGACCAGTATTCCCACGCTGACCCCTTACCGCTTTATGCCCCGCAAGGGAAATTGCCCCGCAGGAGCGGAAGCACCGCCGCTCGGTGCCCCGACAGCTTTTCCCGGCAGGTAGCTGCCAGTGGCTGGGCGGCATATTTGCCCTTAAAGGGGAGGACGCACCACCGCGGTCGCCATTTTATTTTAATTGTCGTCCGACTCTGAATTCAGTCCGACAATGATGGCCACTGGTTCAGCCGGGCTGTCAACATGCAGCCTCGCACCCCCTCTTGGGTGCCAGGCCGCTGGCCCAGCCGAAGCCCTTCCTGGTGGCCCAATGGGTGCCACTAAAGTGACTGCAGAGCTCGCAGCAGTTCTCCCCTTTAACTGAAGGTGAGGGACGTTGCTATGCGTCAGCATGGCGCTGATGACACCACCAGCCTTCTGCCCTGCCCCCAAAGCACTTCTATCCTTCAGCCACCCCAAATACCACCGCAACAAATTTAAAAAGTCGAGAAAGAGGCCAATTTCCCTCTATTCTCTGCCCCATGCATTCGGGCAGAGAATATTCATTTAATTTGAATTATCCGCCTGTAATGTCTGTCGTTACACGTTGTGGACTCTTGTGTTACTGCAGCCAGTGCTGTTTACTAAAGAGCCAGGTCACCTGACAAGAAGGTCTGGAGATTTTGGAATGTTCTGCCATCTTAAGGCTTGTATATGTTGGGTGCTCTCTGGAAATATTACAATGGGGGCGAGAATGGATTAATTGGATAAAATAAAGCTGAAATTTTTGATGGTGGAGGATTCAGCCAGCCGACAGAGAGACTTTGAGAGCTTTTCTGTTTTGATTAACAACTCCAAATCCGAGGTAAATTGCAAGCACACTTGTTTGAACTGCCAGAGTCCAGTATGGCCATGTTTATGGGAGTAATAGGGCATTTGGGGGAATTTCAACGTGACCGAGAAAGTTTCAGAGCGTATGTGGATCGGCAAGAAAAGTTTTTCGCCGCAAATAATATAATCAAAGACCCCGATAATGAAAACCAGAACCGGGCGGTGTTGGAACGAAAAAGGGCAATTTTCTTAACTGAAGCAGGGCCTGAGGTGTTTGAAATGCTGATAAATTTGCTTGTGCCTGACAAGCCAAAGGAAATAAGGCCCCAAATTTCCCCAGCCGCTTAGAGCAGCATATCTCGATGTGGTGTGCCGACTTCCTGGAGGAAAAAAAGCGCCAAAAATCTACCTTGTAATTTGGCCACTCCCTCATTGTCCAGATCCATCAGCATTGCGCAGCAGAGTCTGGGATGGGGGGGAGGGGCAGCAGAGCTCGCGGCCGGCAGGGGTGGCGGGGCTTGGGCCCAGCATGTCGTGCAATGCCGGCAGAGGCACGCATGACTGTTTGAGTGTGCGCGCATGTGCAATGGACGCTTCAGTCTGAGCGCACGCGCAGTGTAACAGGAATCATGGCAATCGGCCAATTAAAGGGAGAGCGTCCTCAGAATAAGTGGCTATGGAGCATTTATAAAGGTGAGGTGCGAATATTGATGTTTGTGTGGCTGAGGGAATGGAAAGGAGTTCTAGATAGGTGTAAGAGAGGTGTAAGTGTGATCTTTGAACATTACCTGCGTTAGAGTCCAATAGATGAATGGCGCAAGAGCGTGCAAAAAGAACCAAGAATTTCCTCCATGAGGAAGTGGAGAAATTAGTAATGGTTATTGAGGAGAAATGGCTGGAGCTGGATATCAACAAGAGTGGTCCATCAAAGGTCTCCCCCAAGGACATGAGGAAAACATGGAACCTCGTTGTCGGAAGAATTCTCCACTGAGGTCAACACTGCAAGATCTGGAAGCCAGTGCAAGAAGAAATGCCAGGACATTGATCAAATAGTGAGTGTAAGTAATATCTTCATCTTTAAATTGAATTGCAGTGGAAAATGTGACCATCTGTATGTGTCCCACCCATCAGAAGCACACCATGTCTCTCAATTTATATTTTCATCTTTACAGAAGAACTTGGCCCACAATAAGAGGGAGAGAACTAGAACAGGAGGAGGTCTGCCAAGTCTGCACCAACTGACACCCCTGGAACAGAGGGTTGCTGCCTTGCTGACTCACACCGGCAGAAAAAGAATAAGTTCTGCACAAGCTGGATCCACACGCGAGGGTGAGGGTGAGTCATTAAAATGCATAGTGGCCCTTCAAATCAACCTCCTGACTAGCCTGCTACGCGTGAGACTACTCATGCCACCCATCCTGCCCCCTCCTGTGCTGCTAACTATTTGACTGTTGTGTTGTATTTTGCAGAAGAAGACAACACTCCTCAAGATCCTGAGGATGCAGATGCATCCGCTCCAGACCAAGGCGGGTGGGGGGTGGAGGGGTCCATGGAAATGTGTGCTCAGGAGAATGCTGACTGCAATATCGATCAGGACATATCACAGGGCATCACACAGCCAGAACCCTCCATTAGCTCCTCAGCAACCTTCCATGGGTTCACACCTTCCGAGGTCGCGGGTCCGAGTGGCGGTCGGGAAATGCATCTTGAGACACCCAGTGCCCCACCGTTCCAACCTGCGCCTCGCACTGGAGGGGTGCTACTAGGTAGACTCATGGCGAGGGGAAGGAGAAGCTGACCAGTCTCTCCTGAGATGCAGCCCTCAGCAGAAGTAAATCAGTTTTTTCATTGGGTGAGGAGACCAATGCCCTCACAAGATCACTTGTGGCGGCCATCAGTGGGGTGCGTGATGAGGTCGCCACACTATCGGGTGAAATCTCTGCACTAGACGGGAAGGCAGGGCGGGCATTTCAGAGGGTGTGCAGACGATGGCACAGGCCATGAGGGAGCTGGCTTCTGCAATAAGGGCACAAAGGCCATCAACTCAAATTTCACTCCCACTTCACTCTACGCACCAGCCATCGGTCAGATCCAAGCCGAGCCCCCAACACCCCCCCCACCATCATCACCGACCCTATAAGAAAGTACAATTTCCACGAGATGTGGGTGAGGGATGGGTGTCGACTTTCTTTCCTACTGTGGCTGTTGTTGTTTGTATCGTTGAAGTGCACTGTAAAATTCACAATAAAAGATACTTTGCATCAAAACTGAATCATCCTCCATTAGGACCATGCAACATTTAGGGCCAACTGTAAAAAGTAAAAATCCTTCACTCCTACAGTCATGCGTGCCTGCCGCCCCTAGCGGGAGGGCTAGCTAGTGCATTCTGCAGTCGACAAGATAGGACTGCTCTATTTTCTGTAGCTGATTTATCTTTCATTTATTTGTGGTGATGTTGTGCAACTGTTGTGCTGAAGGTGTTGTAATGTTGTGCTGATGTTGTGAAGGTATTTAGAGCTTTGGAATCCTCTAACTCACCTTCCCCTCACACCCCCGCCCCGCCCCCCTCCCTATCTCTGGCTACCTGCGCTGATTTCTTAAATGTAGGTAAGGTTTTTCTGTGCCTACAAAAGTGGCCACATATACTGGCCTAAGTTAGTTTGGAGTAACTTTCAGCTGGCCATATTTGCTTCTATGGCCAAAACAGGTGTAAGTGGCTGGTCACGCCTTCTTTTGGAGAAAAAAAACGAAACTAAAAAGAAAACCTAACTAACTAACTTACACTGGAGCAAGTTAAATGGGGAAATTTGCGATTTTTAAGTTACTCCAAAAAAAGCTACTTGCTCCAAAAAAACGGAGCAACTCCTGGGAAATTTGAGCTCAAACTAATTAGAGCAGCACTACAGCCCCTTCCCCTTAAAAATTTCTGAAAGTTATCGTTTCGAAAAACAAAATCAGAAGGCCAAAGAAAATATCAGTGAGTACATTGTAGCATTAAAAAAAGCTATCTATTCACTGTAATTTCGGAAACTTTCAGGACCGAGCATTGCGTGACCGCTTTGTTTGTGGGATGAGAAATGACGTGATCAAAAAAAAGTTATTGACAACTCCTAACTTGACTTTTGATTTAGCTTGTCAGACAGCTCTGTCAATGAGAATGGCCGACCAATATTCCCGAGAATATCATACTATTTTCAGTCATCAGACAACTGAGGTGAATCGCTTGCAGGTTCAAAGTAAAAGGCGGTGGGGGCCCAAAGTCTCAGAAACTGGCAATGGTAACAGAGCATTGAAGTCCTGCTATCGGTGCCTGTGACAACACATTGCTCAAAATTGTCCATATGTGAAGACAGAGTGTTTCTTCTGCAGGAAAATGGGGCTTCTTGCGAAGGCATGCCAACTAAAGGATAAACCAGTTTTCAAAGCTATGAGTAGAAATCCCCAGAGACTACATAGCATGGAAGAAAAACAACAGGACGAGGAGATGTTAGAGCTAAACGTCATCAGGAACATGAAGTTAACGGACAGTGATTCGAAAAGTATCACAATCCACATAGAGGTTGTAGGAATCAAGATACCCATGGAGATCGACACTGGTGCATCCGTGAGTGTAGTACTGGAGTCACTATACCTCGACAAATTGCGGGATTTTCCACTGGAGAACTCCAAGATAGAGTTGCGAGGCTACTCGTGAGAGAACATTCCTGTGGTAGGTCGTATCACTGTACCAGTGAAATACAAGGATCAAGTTCAGAGCTTGCCTCCAATAGTAGTGGCAGGAGACAAGCCTGCCTTACTAGGAAGAAATTGGTTGGGATCACTGAAGCTGGATTGGAGTGAGATTTTTCGTGTTGAAACGAGATTTGCGTCAAAGGACGATGTCATCAAGAATTATCCGAAGGTGTTCTGCGAAACAGGTAGTCCGATCCAAGGCTCCAAGGCGAGTGTCAGGGTACAGAAGGATGCTAGACCGGTTTACTACAAGCCACATCCCGTACCATATGCACTCGAGGAGAAAGTTGAGCAAGAACTCAAAAAACTAGAGACTGAGAACATTGGGCCCAAATTTCCCCTTGAGTTGCACCATTTTTTTTGATGTAAGTTGATTTTTCTAGTGTATCTTTTTAGTTGCAAATATGGCCATTTAATTTGCACCAGTGTAAGTGAGTTAGTTAGATTTTTTGTTAGGTCAGTGTTTTTTTTCAAAAGGGGGTGTTCCCAGCCCCTTAAACCATTTATGCCAATTTGGCCAGAAAAAAGTTGTACTAAACTAACTTAGGGCAGCGTATGTGTCCACTTTTGTCTGCACAGAAAGACCTTACAGTTAAGGAATCGGCGCAAGTAACAACATTTCAAGCACCACCAAGCACCAAACAAAGCACAAGCAGTAATAACAATTCAATAAAAAATAAAGAAGTGAAATAAATAATTCAAGTAATAAATAAAAATACTGCATCAAATCCTACCTTAAACTGAAGGCTGGCCGTGCTGGAGTCCGTTTGGCCAGGGCAAGGTGCGGAACACCGGCAAGCCCTTCGGCCAGGGCAAGAATCAGGAGAACACGGCAGGCTGTGGGGGGGGGTGGGGGCAGGAGGGAGGAGGGGAGAGAAATGGAGAAAGAACACGGCAAACTGTGGGGGGATGGGGGGCACGGGGAGAGGGCAGAGAGAAACAGAGAAAGAATGCGGCAGGCTGTGGGGGGGAGGGGATGGAGGGGAGAGAGAAACGGAGAAAGAACACGGAAGGCTGTGGGGAGCGGGTGGGAGCTGGTGGTGGGAGGGAGGGAGAAGGCTGAACTGTGCAGGCTGTGGGGGGTGGGGGATGCGAGTGCTGACGAAGGATCGAGAAGTCATATGACGGGAGGGGATGGGGAGAGAACAAAAGACCTTTGGGTTTCTTATCTTGTTTGAGGAGTGAGAAGAGCTGGGCTGTGTGTTGTGTTAATGATACATGATTCAGTTTTGATGTAAAAAATATTTTATTGAAAATTTTAGAATGTACTTCACTTTAATGCAATAAAATAATTTTTTTAATCAAACTGTACTTTAATATGACTCTTTAAGATCATTTAAAAACTTTAAGATCACTTATAAACTTGTAAAGTTACAAAAATTACCAAACAATTTCAGTGTGAAAAATCTTACACTCTAAAATCACTTAAACTTCAAGATCACTTTTTAGGTGTGAAATTAAATAACTTACAAAATATGAGAATATTTACACTCTAAGATCACTTAAAAACTCTAAGATCACTTATAAGTTGTAAAGTTACAAAACTTACAAAACAATTTCCATTAGAAAAAACTTACACTCTAAGATCACTTAAAAACTTTAAGGTCACTTTAGTCTTGTAAAGTTACATCACTTACAAAACAATTTATATTTGAAAACAGTTACAAGAGTAAAATCAACAACAACAACAAAAACATCAGCAAAGAAAGTCTGCACCCATCTCAGATCCACATCTCGCTAAATGTGCACTGCTTCATGGGGGGTGATGGTAGAGGGGGGATGGGGGCGTTACGGCGTGGGTCTCTACTGCGTGGGAGTGGCAGTGGATTGGCCTGGCTGTGTTCCCTGATTGCAGCAGCTACCTCCCTGATGGCCTGTGCCGCCGTTCCCGCTGCCTCTGAAATGTTCTCCCTCATGTCCCGTGACATTATTGCTATTTCTGCCGTCGGTGTCGTTACCTCATCACCCACCCCACTGACGGTGTTCACGAGTGATCGGGTAAGCTCATTGGTCTCCATACCCAATGCCATCACCTGAGCCACATCTGTTGCACCCTCCAGCTCAGGACAGCGTGGTACATTTCTCGTTGGCTTCGCTTTGGGTCTGTCTCATGAAATCCCTCCAGTGTGAGGTGCAGGCTGGGAAGGTGTGGCCATGGATGTTACAGGCTGCATTCCACCAGTACTGGGAGTCGCAGGCTGGGACAGTGGGGCCCTGGGTGTTCCATGCTGCATTCCAGCAGGAGTGGGACCCAGAACCTCGGACAGTGGGGCATTGAGTGTTCCATACTGCATTCCAGCAGCGCTGGGAGGCGCAGGCTGGAATATTGGGGCACTGAATGATCCATACTGCATTCCAGCAGCACTGGAATCCGCAACCTCTGGACTTTCGAAAGCATCCAATGTCGGACCAAACCGTAAACCACTATGCAGGGACTGGGACGAGCTGAAACCACAGAATGTTGAACCAGACCCTAAACCACTATGCAGGGACTGGGATGAGCTGAAACCACGGAATGACGAATCAGAAATCATACCTCTCCATGGCCACCCCCTCCCCGCTACAAAGTTGGTCTGGCTCACCCGCGTCTGAATCTTCTTCTGTATCTTCACGATTGGCATCAGGTTCTGCAAAATATAACAGAACAGTCAAATGGTTAGCAACAGAGGGGGCAGGATGGGTGGCATGAGTAGGCTCACACGTAGCAGGCCAGGCAGCAGGTTGATTTGAAGGGCCACGAGTAATTTTCAGTACTTACCTTCTCCCTCACGTGTGGGCCCAGCTTGTGCAGTACTGGTTGCTTTTCTCCAGCTAGGACCCATCAAAGCAGCAACCCTCTGTTCCAAGGGTGTCAGTGGGTGCAGATTTGGTGGGCCTCCTCCTGTTCGAGTTCTTTCTCTTTTGCTGTGGGCCAATTTCTTCTGCAAAGATGAAAACATAACTTGTTAGAGAGGGTGTCTTTCTGCAGGGTGGGACATATACAGATGGTCACATTTACAGATGCAATTCCATTGACAAATGAAACATACACTAACTGCTTGACCAAGGTCCTGCTATTTCTTTTTGTTGTGTATCTGTAAAGCATGCACTCCCAAGTTCCGTCACCAGGGAGCGCATCCCCTGAAGTCCCAAGGGATCCCAGCATCCCTTGGGAGTCTCTAAGGCCTGTGCCTCACTCTGGAGTGTCTTAATAAAGACTGAGGTCACTGTTACTTTAACCTTCCTGTGTGCAATCTCATCTGTGTTAGGAACACAATAACTGGCGATGAGTATATGAATCCAACGCAAAGATGCAGCAAATTGTGGGCATCCTGGAGAAGTTCTCGGAGGGTGAGGACTGGGAAGCCTATGTCGAACGGCTAGACCAGTACTTTGTAGCCAACGAGCTGGACGGAGAAGGAAGCGCTGCAAAACGGAGAGCAGTCCTCCTCACGGTCTGCGGTGCACCGACCTACAGCCTCATGAAGAATCTTCTGGCTCCGGTAAAATCCACAGAAACGTCGTATGAGGAGCTGTGTACACTGGTTCGGGAGCATCTTAACCCGAGGGAGTGTGTGCTGATGGCGAGGTATCGGTTCTACACGTGCCAGCGATCTGAAGGTCAGGAAGCTACGTCGCCAAGCTAAGGCGACTTGCAGGACAATGTGAGTTTGATGGCTACCTGGAGAAGATGCTCAGAGACTTTTTTGTACTGGGCATTGGCCACGAGACCATCCTACGAAACTTTTGACTGTAGAGAGACCGACCCTCAGTAAGGCCATTGCGATAGCACAGGCTTTTATGTTCACCAGTGACACCAAATAAATCTCTCAGCACACAAGTGCGAGCAATGTTCATAAATTAACTGGAACTGTGTTTGTGAGCAGAAATGTACAAGGCTGAAACCAGGAGTCTGCAACTGCCAGCAGGCCTCAGGTGACCCAGATAACTCACAGTCCGCAACAAAGGATGAATGCAAGGCAATTCACACCTTGTTGGCATTGTGAAGGCTTCCATTCAGCCTATTCATGCTGCTTCAAAGGGTATGTTTGCAAGAGCTATGGAACAATGGGGCACCTCCAACGAGCTTGCAGACGAGCTGCAAGCTCTGCAAAACCTGCTAACCACCACGTGGCAGAGGAAGATCGGTCCATGGTGGATCAAAGCAATTTCGAGCCTCAGAGAGAGGAGGCAGATGCTGAAGTACACGGGGTGCACACATTTTCGACGAAATGTCCACCTATAATGCTAAATGTAAAATTGAATGGCTTACCCGTAGCCATGGAATTGGACACTGGTGCTAGCCAATACATCATGAGTAAAAAGATGTTTGAGAGACTGTGGTGCAACAAGGCACTCAGACCAGCCCTGAGCCCCATCCAAACGAAAATGAGAACGTACACCAAAGAGCTCATCACTGTCCTGGGCAGCGCCATGGTCAAGGTCACCTATGAGGGCACGGTGCACAAACTGCCACTCTGGATTGTCCTGGGTGATGGCCCCACACTGCTTGGGAGGAGTTGGCTGAGCAAAATCCGCTGGAACTGGGATGACATCTGAGCGCTCTCACATGTCGATGAGGCCTCATGTACCCATGTTCTTAACAAATTTCCTTCCCTTTTTGAGCCTGGCATTGGAACCTTTTCCGGGGTGAAGGTGCGGATCCCAGAGGCACGACCCATTCACCACAAGGTGTGAGCGGTATCTCACATGATGAGGGAGAGAACGGAAATCAAGCTGGACAGGCTGCAACGTGAGGGCATCATCTCCCCAGTGGAATTCAGCAAGTGGGCTAGCCCGATTGTTCCAGTACTCAAAAGTGATGGCACGATCAGAGGTTGTGGCGATTATAAAGTAACTATTAATCATTTCTCGCTGTAGGACCAATACCCTAAGGCAGACAACCTATTTGCGACGCTGGCAAGAGGCAAGACGTTCACCAAGCTCGACCTGACTTTGGCCTACATGACGCAGGAGCTGGAGGAGTCTTCGAAGGGCTTCACCTGCATCACCACGCACAAGGGACTGTTCACCTGCAATAGATGCCTGTTTGGGATTCGGTCGGCTGCAGCGATCTTCCAGAGAAACATGGAGAGCCTACTCAAGTCGGTACCACGCACGGTGGTTTTTCAGGATGACATATTGGTCATGGGTCGGGACACCGTCGAGCACCTACAAAACCTGGAGGAGGTCCTCCAGCAACTGGATTGCGTAGGGCTGTGGCTGAAGAGGTCGAAGTGCTTCTTCATGACAACAGAAGTGGAGTTTTTGGGGAGAAAGATCGTGGCGGACGGCATTCAGCCCACAGACACCAAGACAGAGGCTATCAGGAACGCGCCCAGAATGTCACGGAGCTGCGGCCGTTCCTGGGACTTCTCAATTATTTTGGTAACTTCCTACCGGGGTTAATCACCCTCTCAGAGCCCCTTTATGTGTTATTGCGTAAAGGTGAGAACTGGATATGGGGAAAAAAACCAAGTAATTGCTTTTGAGAAAGCCAGAAATATTTTATGCTCCAACAAGCTGCTTGCATGCATAACCCGTGTAAAAGACTTATGCTAGCATGTGATGCGTCGTCGTACGGAGTCGGGTTTATAAGAAGCGAATGTTGCGGGGAAGTTGCAACCTGTCGCCTTTGCCTCCAGGAGATTGTCTAATGCCGACAGGGCCTACAGCATGATTGAGAAAGAGGCATTAGCGTGTGTGTTCGGGGTAAAGAAAATGCATCAGTACCTGGTTGGCCTCAAATTTGAGCTGGAAACCAATCACAAGCCCCTCATATCCCTGTTCACTGAAAACAAGGGGATAAATACTAATGCCTCAGCCCGCATACAAAGGTGGGCACTCGCGCTATCAGTGTATAACTATACCATCCGCCATAGGCCAGGCACCGAGAACTGTGTGGATGCTCTCAGTCGTCTACCATTGCCCATCACGGGGGTGGAAATGGCGCAGCCTGCAAACTTGTTGATGGTGGCGCAGCCCGCAGACTTGTTGATGGTCATGGAAGCATTTGAAAATGATAAATCACCTGTCACGGCCCACCAGATTAGGACTTGGACCAGCCAAGATCCTCTGCTGTCCCTAGTAAAAAAACTGTGTACTGCATGGGAGCTGGGCCAGCATCCCCGTTGAAATGCAAGAGCTAATCAAGTCGTTCCAGTGGCGAAAGGATGAGCTGTCCATTCAGGCAGACTGCCTGTTGTGGGGTAACCGCGTAGTACTACCCAAAAAGGACAGGAAGACGTTCATCTCGGATCTCCACAGCACACACCCGGGTATAGTAATGATGAAAGCGATAGCCAAATCCCACGTGTGGTGGCCCGGTATCGACTCTGACTTAGAGTCCTGTGTACGGCAATGCAGCATGTGTGCTCAGTTGAGCATCGCACCCAGAGAGGCACCACTAAGTTTGTGGTCCTGGCCCTCCAGACCATGTCAACTATGCGGGCCCGTTTCTCGGTAAAATGTTCCTGTGGTGGTGGTGGATGCTTTTTCAAAATGGATTGAATATGAAATAATATCGGGAAGCACCGCCACCGCCACCATTGAAAGCCTGAGGGCCATGTTTGCCATCCATGGCCTGCCTGACATACTGGTCAGTGACAACGGGCCATGTTTCACCAGTGCCGAATTTAAAGAATTCATGACCCGCAATTGGATCAAACATGTCACCTCGGCCCCATTTAAACCAGTCTCCAATGGGCAGGCAGAGCGGGCAGTACAAACAATCAAACAGAGCCTTAAACGAGTCACAGAAGGTTCACTCCAAACCCGCCTATCCCGAGTACTGCTCAGCTACTGTATGAGACCCCACTCGCTCACAGGGGTGCCCCCGGCTGAGCTACTCATGAAAAGGACACTTAAAACCAGACTCTGGCTGGTTCACCCCAACCTGCAGGATCAGGTAGAGAGTAGGCGGCAGCAACAAAATGTAAACGATGGTCGCGCCACTGTGTCACGGGAAATTGATCTGAATGACCCTGTGTATGTGCTATGGACATGGTCCCAAGTGGATCGCGGGCACGGTGATAGCTAAAGAAGGGAGTAGGGTGTCTGTAGTCGAACTAGACAATGTACAAATTTTCAGAAAGCACCTGGACCAAATTAGGCTGCGGTTCACAGACTGCCCTGAACAACTACAGCAGACGCCACCTTTTTTGAGCCCACAACACACACTCAAAGGATCGACACCACGTCAGACCAGGAAATCGAACCCATCACACCCAACAGCCCAGCAAGGCCAGGCTCACCCAGCAGCCCTGCAGGGCCAACAACATTCCAGCCCAGCGAGGGCACAGCCAACACACCAGAACTGACATTTGTACCAAGGCGGTCCACCAGAGAAAGAATGGCTCCCGACCACCTCACCTTGTAAATAGTTTTCACTTTGACTTTGGGGGGGGAGTGATGTTGTGTATTCTTAAAGCATGCACTCCCATGTTCTGCCACCAGGGAGTGCATCCCTTGAAGTCCCAAGAGATCCCAGCATCCCTTGGGAACACTGTATATAAGCCGGCCCCTAAGGCCTGTTCCTCACTGTGGAGTGTCTTATTAAAGACTGAGGTCACTGTTACTTTAACCTCCCTGTGTGCAGTCTCATCTGTGTTAGGAACACAATACTTTTTACACTGCCTTCCATTTCTCGTGGTATTCACCACTGCTCAGTAATCTTCTGCAAGTTTGTTCCAGCGTTTATTAACTTCTCTGGGTGGCACTTTTGCATGACCACTGTTGCTCGTATCCAGCTCCTGCCATCTTTCCTCGATTACATTCACTAGTACCTCCACTTCTTAATGTGGGAAATTCTTCGTTCTTGGGGCATGGTGTTGCTCTATTGAATTGACACTCAGTAATTTTTAAAACACAAAGTCCTTATTTTGCTTGCAGCAATGAATGATTCTCACCTGTGCAGCACTCCTTGTGGAGGTTTAGCAGCTGATTATTGCCGAGTAGTCCAATCAGCGCTCCTATAGCTTTCAAAACATCAAGCAGGCATCCAAAACTCAGTGAGAGGTTTTCCCTTTAAAAATGGCCGATTGCCAATGTTATTGCCCCACTGAGCATGTGCAAACACTGTAAAGCGCATGCGTGTGCTGCCGGCACTCACACAGTCACCCAGATTAGGCCCTGCGTCCACCCCACCTCCGCCCCCCCCGCTGGCTGTGCGCGGCCAGCACGGACTGAGCTCCGCCCCCCTCTCTTCACTGTACGCCACGCCAGCTCCACAGATAGTCCGAGAGTCGGCCATGATGGCAGGGAGTTTTTTCGGCGCTGCTTCTGAGGTAAAATGTCGGCGGGGGGGCTCGGAGGTCGCGGAAAAAAACGGAGGGCAAAATTTGGACCCATTATTTCTAAGACAGATCGATGTAATTGGGCTACACCCATTGTTGTGGTACCTAAGTCCGATGGTAAAGTAAGATTGTGTGGCGATTATAAAGTAACCATAAACCAGGTTCTAGAGGGTAATGTCCCCAACACACTGCCAAATATAGAAGCTTTGTTCACAACACTGACAGGTGGTCAGATCTTCTCAAAACTGGATCTTACGAATGCCTACTTACAGCTTGAACTAGATGAGGAGTCCAAGTCAGGCTTGACTATAAATACTCATCTAAGCCTATATCAATTTAATAGGCTACCGTTTGGAGTGTCTTCCACCCCTGCCATATTCCAAGGGGTGATGAACCAGATTTTGCAAGGTACTGAAGGGGTAGTATGTTATTTAGATGACATATTAATTTCAGCACCAAATAGGCAAATTCATAATAACATATTGAATGAAGTCCTCAAATGGCTAGAGAAGCACAGAGTACGAGTGTTTGCTTGCAAGTGTGAGTTACTTAAAAACTCTGTTGAGTACTAAGGGTACAGAGTAGACAAAGATGGTTTACATCCAACCAAGGGAAAGCTGGATGCAATCAGAAATGTACCCACTTTCAAGAATGTCACTGAACTTTCATCATTTTTGGGTCTTTTGAACTATTATGGGAAGTTCCTACCAAATTTGGCTACAGTGTTACATCCACTGAATGAACTATTGAAAAAAACAGGTCCATTGGAAGTGGTCAGAAGAATGCGATGCAGCATTCAAGGAGTGTAAAAGCAAATTGGTAGAGAGCATCATGTTAGTTCACTATGACGTATCTAAGGAGATCAAGCTAGCATGTGATGCCTCTCCGTATGGAGTTGGGGCAGTGATCTCTCATGTATTATGTAGTGGGGAAGAGAGAATAATTGCTTTTGCTTCACTCACTCTCAGTGCCAGTGAGCGTAATTATGCGCAAAACGAAGCTTTGACATTAATTTTTAGGGTCAAGAAGTTCCACAAATACTTGTATGGTCGTAAGTTTACCATTGTTATGGACCATAAGCCCCTGACAGCAATCTTCCATCCAAAGTCCCCAGTTCCAATATTAGCTGCAGCCCGAATGCAGAGATGGGCTTTGATTTTGTCAGCATATACATATGATATTGGATACAAACAATCAGCTGATCACAGTAATGTTGATGCTATGTCTAGATTGCCTTCCCCATCATGTTACACCCGATAGGGAAGAAGTGTTCTATTTTTCAAACATTGATGAACTGCCAGTCACAGCTGAAGAGATTGGTAGAACAACCAAACGTGACCCAGTTATGTCAAAGGTGTATGATTATATTGCAAATGGCTGGCCAAACCAGGTAACAAAGATATTCATCCATTCTTCATTCATAGGAATGAATTATCAGTCGATAAAGATTGTATCATGTGGGGTGCAAGAGTGGTTATACCAAATAAATTCAGGTCCAAATAATTAGGAGACCTCCATGACCAGCACCTGGGAATGTGCTTGACCAAGAGTTTTGCACGTAGTTACTTATGGTGGCCAGGTCTTGAGGAAGATATAGAGTACATCGTCAGTCAGTGTACGACATGTCAATCGGTAAACAAGCAATCACCATCAGTACCATTACAGCCATGGAAATGGCCTCCCAGGGTGTGGCAAAGGATACATATCTATTTTGCTGAGCTAGGAGGACAACAATTGTTCATTGTGATTGATAGCCATTCGAAGTGGGTCGAGGTGTTTCCAATGTGGAAAATAACAACAAGTAAAACATTAGACATTTTGTGAAGTTTATTTTCTTCATTTGGCCTCCCAGAAGAAATTGTTTCTGATAATGGACCACAATTTCATTCAGAAGAATTTGCACAGTTCATGAGCAAAGATGGTGTGAAACGTACCAAGGTTCCACCATACCACCCTGCTTCGAATGGTGCAGCAGTGCGCACTGTACAAATTGTAAAACATGCCCTCATCAAACAGATGTTGGATCCAAACCAAAGAAACAACAGTTGTCATTGGCCCACAAATTGGCTAATTTTTAAATTACGTATCATAATACTCCTCATACAACTATTGGTAGAACACCAAAAGGGTTGTTTCTCAAACGACAGCCACGAACCAGATTCTCGTTGTTAAAATCAAACTTGGCACAGTCCGTAGAAGAGATACACTTAAGACAGAAAGAGAATCATGATAGAGGTCGACTAAAAGAGAGAAGTGTGAAATTAAATCAGAAGGTGAGAATGAAGAACCATCACCTAAATGGTTAAAGTGGTTACTCGGAAGAGTGGTGAAGATATGTGGTCCTCGCACATATTTGGTCAAGATGTTTGATCATGGACAGTTTAGATTTGTTCACATTGATCAAATTTTAGCTACAGACGTGAAAGTAGTTGAAGGTGGGAATTATTTCTGACTCATCAGATAATTTTGAGACACCAGTAGCATATCCTACATCCAATGTATTAGAAACAAATCCAAGAGAAAGTCAGAATTTAAGTCTGAGTCCGAGTCAAGCAAACAAACAGTCTGAAGTTAGAGAGAGTTCAAATGGAAATCAAGGGCATCCCTTGGAGGCAAACTTCCCTCAGGATCAGCCTTGAAGGAGTTGAAATTCGACACCATGTTTGGAAGGTTCTGTTCGAGAGGGTAAGGTGGCTCAACCGTGGCTAACAAGGGAAATTAAGGATAGTGTTAAATCCAAGGAAGAGGCATATAAATTGGCCAGAAAAAGCAGCAAACCTGAGGACTGGGAGAAATTTAGAATTCAGCAGAGGAGGACAAAGGGTTTAATTAAGAGGGGGAAAATAGAGTACGAGAAGAAGCTTGCAGGGAACATAATAACTGACTACAAAAGCTTCTATAGATATGTGAAGAGAAAAAGATTAGTGAAGACAAACGTAGGTCCCTTGCAGTCAGATTCAGGTGAATTTATAATGGGGAACAAAGAAATGGCAGACCAATTGAACAAATACTTTTGTTCTGAGTTCACGAAGGAAGACACAAATAACCTTGCGGAAGTACTAGGGGACCGAGGGTCCAGTGAGAAGGAGGAACTGAAGGATATCCTTATTAGGTGGGAAATTGTGTTGGGGAAATTGATGGGATTGAAGGCCGATCAATACCCGGGGCCTGATAGTCTGCATCCCAGAGTACTTAAGGAAGTGGCCCTAGAAATAGTGGATGCATTGGTGATCATTTTCCAACAGTCTATTGACTCTGGATCAGTTCCGATGGACTGGAGGGTAGCTAATGTAACACCACTTTTTAAAAAGGGAGGGAGAGAGAAAGCGGGTAATTATAGACCGGTTAGCCTGACATCAGTGGTGGGGAAAATGTTGGAATCAATTATTAAAGATGAAATAGCAGCGCATTTGGAAAGCAGTGACAGGATCGGTCCAAGTCAGCATGGATTTTATGAAGGGGAAATCATGCTTGACAAATCTTCTGGAATTTTTTGAGGATGTAACTAGTAGAGTGGACAAGGGAGAATCAGTGGATGTAGTGTATTTGGACTTTCAAAAGGCTTTTGACAAGGTCCCATGCAAGAGATTGGTGTGCAAAATCAAAGCACATGGTATTGGGGGTAATATACTGATGTGGATAGAGAACTGGTTGGCAGACAGGAAGCAGAGAGTCGGGATAAACGGGTCCTTTTCAGAATGGCAAGCAGTGACTAGTGGAGTGCCGCAGGGCTCAGTGCTGGGACCCCAGCTCTTTACAATATGCATCAATGATTTGGATGAAGGAATTGAGTGTAATATCTCCAAGTTTGCAGATGACACTAAACTGGGTGGCGGTGTGAGCTGTGAGGGGGACGCTAAGAGGCTGCAGGGTGACTTGGATAGATTCAGTGAGTGGGCAAATGCATGGCAGATGCAGTATAATGTGGATAAATGTGAGGGTATCCACTTTGGGGGCAAAAATGCAAAGACAGAATATTATCTGAATGGCGGCAGATTAGGAAAAGGGGAGGTACAATGAGACCTGGGTGTCATGGTTCATCAGTCATTGAAAGTTGGCATACAGGTACAGCAGGTGGTAAAGGCGGCAAATGGTATGTTGGCCTTCATAGCTAGGGGATTTGAGTATAGGAGCAGGGAGGTCTTACTGCAGTTGTACAAGGCCATGGTTGAGGCCTCACCTGGAATATTGTGTTCAGTTTTGGTCTCCTAATCTGAGGAAGGACGTTCTTGCTATTGAGGGAGTGCAGCGAAGGTTCACCAGACTGATTCCCAGGATGGCTGGACTGAAATATGAGGAGAGACAGGATCAACTGGGCCTTTATACATTGGAGTTTAGAAGGATAAGAGGGGATCTTATAGAAACATACAAGATTCTGACGGGACGGGACAGGTTAGATGTGAGTAGATTGTTCCCGATGTTGGGGAAGTCCAGAACCAGGGGACACAGTCTTAGGATAAGGGGTAGGCCATTTAGGACTCAGATGAGGAGAAACTTCTTTACTCAGAGAGTTGTTAACCTGTGGAATTCCCTGCCGCAGAGAGTTGTTGATGGTAGTTCATTGGATATATTCAAGAGGGAGTTAGATATGGACCTTACGGCTAAGGGGATCAAGGGGTATGGTGAGAAAGCAGGAAAGGGGTACTGAGGTGAATGATCAGCCATGATCCGGGCCTGCACCTATTTTCTATGTTTCTATTTTTCTATGAGAGCGAAGGTATCCTCTTCGAAACAGAAAACAAGTGGTTAAGCTTGATTTGTAAATATGGCAAAATAAGTCCATATCTTTTGTTATGTCTAACCATGCAAGTTGTCTGATGATTGTTTGTTATAATAACTTCTTCATTAAGGAGGGAGAAGTGTAATGCCTGTAGCTCCACACTGTGGACTCGTGTGTTATTGCAGCCAGTGCTGTTTAATAGAGAGTCAGGTCACCTGACAAGAAGGTCTGGAGATTCTGGAATGTTCTGCCATGTTAAGGCTTGTGTGTGCTGGGTGCTCTTTGGAAATATTACACCACCCCATTTGGGGTAGCATATTTTGTACCAAAATGTAAAATGTTTTTTTTAAATAAGGTTACATTTTTTAACATTGCAAATTGAAGACTTATGGTTCTTTATTTGATGTACGTTACAACGTTCAGGGTTATTTACTAACTGAGCCAAATATGTGTTGCAGTATGTAACCTGTAAAAGTGGTTGTTGAGATATTAGATGCGGTGTGTTGGAGATGGGTGGGCATGCTGAAACAATTTGAAACGTTGATTAATTTGCCCTCTACCCTCTGATGTGTGTTTGAATTCTGTCTCTTCCTGTCTCGGTGAATTATTTCTACCTAACCTCAGTAATTGCTTATCAAAGCAAGCTGATTACATTCTTCTTGCAAGGCACTATGTAATGAGAATGTAGGATAGGCTGCCAATTGCTGTTGTCAGCAGGATTTTGATCTTAAGGTGTCTGTTAATCGCTTTCCTGAAGATTGTTTGTCAGCAGGCTGAAAGATCTTTGTGCACTTACACCGCTGACCCATCAAAAAGGTTATGAACTTCTTGTTTATAACTAAAACCCAAGAATTTATTTTGTAATTAGCATGAAATTTTACTAGGTATCATTCACTGGCTCGATCACATTTTGTTAATTAGTGTTACTGGAGAGGTGGTTAATTCCTTTCATTATTGTGCATTACTCGTTTGTTTGTGACCTGTTCAATTTCTTATTCCCTGTTCACTTCACTTTGCTCACTTAGTTTGGTCACTTGCTTCAAAATGATGGGTAAATATGTAATTGAAACTCATAAGCCCTGATTTTAACTCTGGGCTGGAATCAAACGGGGGTGGGGGGAGAACAAACCATCCTGACCTCGGCAGTGTGAAGCTGGGAGATTTTAACAGCTGGGCTTTGTCTGCACGCCCTCGGACAGTTTTCCACATGCAAATGGCAAGAAGCGGCAGCTGGCCATGGGCGCGGGCACAGTGTCGGGGGGGCAGGAGAATTCGAGGAACTTGGCACTCATATAAATCAAGGGGCAGGGGGCCCCGGGGCAGGGGAAGCCTAAATTTTCCTAGTGGGCCCAGAGGAGTACTCCTGTTTCTCCTGGCCCCACTAGGAAAGTTAAAAAAAAATTAAATAACTTACCTATTTAGGCCTCTTCTGGCTCCTCTTCCCACTAGACCTGGTGGGAAAGCCAGAATTGCTTCCATGCTGAGCCTAATGGTTAAAATAACCCGATCTGCATATTTAATTTTCAGTGGCTGTCCTTCTCACCTGCACAGAAGAGTAGGTTAAAATCAAAGCCTGCAGGAAGGCAATGAGTCGCAGAGAGTGAGACTCCTGGGTGATTGTAACTGCCAGGCAGGCTGGGTTAAAATTGCCCCAAAGGTCCTGTGTAACGACTCTCTCTGACAGATATTGCGCCCCGATATTTACTAGGTTGATATTTCTAAGGGGTAGGGGAGAAGTTCTGGTTTGGTCCCCAACACTATGGAGTTTTGACTCCACAGCGTGAATGTTTTTTATTTAACAGGGTCCCCACCTGGAAATAAACCTGATTGATGGGCTTGGCTCCCTGTCAAGCGGGGAACACTGCAGCAGAGGTGAAGTCTGTGCTGCTGGGGTAGAGATGCCAAGGGGGTTGGTGATGGGTACAGAGTGCCTTGTAGGGTCAGAGGGGGGTGATCATGGGTGGTCGTTGACGGATCGGGCATAAGATGGAGGATCGGAGGGGGGTCGGTGATCGTGGGTCGGGTTGGTGATTGGTGTAGTGGTTTCAGTCGGGAGGGAGGTGAGGGTGATCGCGAGGGGTGTCGGGGGAACATTTCTGCTCCTCCTGGCCTACAACCAATGGTGGAAAGGCACGTACCTTTTCCACGCAGCTATCTTCTCCTTCCTTTAGCTGGGAAACAGAGTCAGCCAAGTTTAAATTTGAAATAGAGATAAAAACTGAGGCGTACTGCCTCATTCAAATATTTAAATGAGCAACCCACCTCCTGGGAGCAAGTTGGCTACCTGTCTCCTGTCCCGCTTGCATTAAATCCGGAAGTGGACGTGTTTGAGGCTGGTTAGGTTCGCATTTGGGAGTTTAAAGTTTTCTACATCCCATCCGACCCAAACCCACCTTTTTAGGGCTTACAATTCCCCTCTTAATTACTTAATCAAAAATATCATGGAAGTAGCAAATACACTGGATCTGTGACTCTGCATCTTTCAACAATTTTTAGTAGGGAAATATTGGCCCTGAAATTCCGTTCGAGCTCTTCCCGCAGGCAAACAGAAAAAGAGAAAAAAGATGCGCACTTACCTGTTGCTGCTGGGCTCGTTGGAACTTCCGAGCCTGAGGCCTCCCGTGACTGCGCGTCGCAGCGCGTGCACGTGGGGACGTGTGCAGGCCGGGATCTGGAGACAGCAGCCAATCAGGTGTAGTATAGATTCTCATTCATAGTAATAGGAGTTCTGTAAGTCCAGAACTCCTATTACTATGAATGGGAACCCCCCGCAAACACCCAAAACATAATAAAAAATAGAAAATAAACTTCATATTTAACATTCATTTAAATTAAAGTTCTTATAAAAAAAATATTTTCACAATTTTTTAAAAAGTTTTTTTTTAATTAAATCTTGAAATAAACTTACCGTAGTGGGGAGGGTTTTTAAAAATAAAATGTGTTTTTATAACTTTATTTTAAAATGTTTCCGTGTATTTTTAAACACTTGCGCCTGTAAAAGTAGGCTATACGCCTGCTTTTTCAGGCGCAAGATTTTAAAGGACATTTGCAGGGCAAGATATTTGTAAATATCGGAAATCTTGCCCTGCAAATGTCCTCGCTCCCGATCTGCGGATGATCTGTCAAGCCAGAAACTTGACAGATCGGAAAAGCTGGTTTTCAGCGCATGCACATTGCGCACTGAAACCCGGCTTTTCCGATGCCTTCCCGGGTCCGTAGAAACTTTGTACGGATCTGGGACATCGGAATTTCAGGGCCAATGTCATTGCAACTGAAGTGATCCAAACAAGCAAAGTTAGTTGAATTGATTTTAACTTGCTTGAATTGGAGTTAATGGGGCAGTAACAGTCTCAAAATAGAGTGAGTAGACTTACTGCCCTGTCAATGACGAGATTCTGCCTGCAGCCTACCAATTGCCATTTTAAGATGACAAAGTGCGCCGTGCACTCTCCAGCAAATTTCACTGGCAATGCTGCCCAAGAGACCCGAAAAGGTAAGCTTTAAACCATTTTAGTGGAGCAAGAAGGTGCATTCCAAGGATTAATAGTTTGCACCGGGCTACCTCGCAATGCTGAATGTCTGATTTTATCTGCGGCCCTGTGGGGAAGCTCCCAGCAAACATTAAACATTTCCCTGCAATGTGTGAGTGAGGAAAGGGAGAGGAAAGATTGAACTCTGGATGCCCCTCATGCATTTCGAGCAACTTGGTTCAGAGAGACGCAGGGTCCCATATGTGTTCTTGGCGGATGTGAGTATGTGGTATGGAGAGATAACTGTGAGCAGGGAGAAAATGGGGAATAGCTTAATGTCAGACTTCAAAAAAGATCTTGACAATGTTCAGTACTTAAAAGGGAAACTAATTTATAACAAAAGGAATGACTTCTATCGGGTATTGTAGTTAAGAGGCTATATCGTATAATTGTTCAATAGCTACCGCATATGGACAAACATGTTGTTGGTTTTGGAACTGAAACCAGAAAACAGCTGTTGATGTGTCAAAATATTTTTATTCCTGATCACAAAACATGTTAACTATTGGAACAACAACAACTTGTATTCATATTTTCTCAAAGCAATTACTGGTTGTAATGACAGGATTTTAAAATGCAAACATGATAGAGTTTGTTCATGTTTAACATGAACAAATGTTATTCAGTATTTCAATTCTTGTTCTATAGAGAAACATTGGCCAGGAAATTTCCTACCTTAGCGCGCCCGTAAGCAGTTTTTGGAGAGGTCGATAGCATTGCCATTAGCAGCGCTCACCTCTTCAATGCAAATGTGCAGATGGTGACGTCACTTGGTGTACAACGCCTAATTTGATGCACGACTGCGATTTTGGATGATGCTGCATGCCATAATGACCTCTCGTGATCACGTGTGGAAGAACGTGCATGCAGAGACACTGTCAGCACTTCTTAAAGGGACACATACATCGTTCAGGTAAGTTTTGATTTCAGATTTTGGAGTGTTTTATAAATATTTTATTGAAGTAGTGTCTTGGTGCATTACATTTAAAAAGTTGTTGAAGTGTGCAGGGAGTGCTGCTGGATGCTTGCAAGGCTTTGGCTCTTAAAAGAAGGCCTCTGAGAAGACCTCTTGCTCAGAGTCCTGGTGAGCACATGGAGATGAGGCAGAGGCAGCAAAGGGGACAAACAGCTCATAGAGGGAAGCTGAAGAGGAAGAAGCCGAAGGGAGGATGTAACCCAGACAGTCCCTTTCTGGTTGGGATATCCGGGATAGAATCAGTACTAGTGACCACAATCCTAATTCCCCTTTCAACATTTGTCCCACCCCTTACCTTCCTCTGTTACTGACCATCACAGCATCCTCTTGGCCACGATGCTGAAATAAAAGCCACCACAAAGCAAACCTTCGATCAAACTTTTATCCATATATGCATCCAATATTACATCAAAAAATCAACTAATCACTCTTGTGCATGTGCCTGCCTATCCTAGTGCTCCTACACAGTGCTTCCCCAGAAGTTGCAGCATGGCTGGTGGCAGGCTGCTGACTTTCAGTGGGGGACACTGCAGATGGCCTTGCAGGACGATCTCGAGGAGCTGATGGCTGGGAGTGTCAAATCGAGTGATGATGTTTCTTCTTCTTCACTCTACTCTCCCTCATCTTGTTCAACCACTGGCTGTGCAGGCTCGAATTCCTGGGTTTCTGAAATAAGGAAAGCACAAGGGTAGGATTGTGATGAGGGGAGGGTGGGAGAGCTTCATGCTTGCACCATGCACAGCTTGTACACCAGAAGAGATTGTGGGGTGAGGGGGAAGTGAGAAGGAGGATACCACAATCTTGTGTTCTGTCTATTCCGCTGCTGACCAAGGACTCAGTCGTGGCATGCAAAGATTGCTTGCACCGGCTCCTCCAAGAGGGTGAGATGAAGCTGGAATGTGAGGAATGCCTGGTGTTTGGTAGAGATTGTTGGTAGGTGAGTGATGGGGGTGGGTGGGTGTAAAATCCTTACTCTACAGTATGAAACCACACGAGGCACATTCTGGGGACAAGGTCACTCTGTGACCTGAACTCTTTATTCACAGGACTCCAAAGACAATGACCCTGCATAGGACCTCCCTTTTTATACCTGAGTGATCAGGTAAGGAGTGTCTCCCACAAGTTCACCCCTTGTGGTCAAGGTGTGCATCTAGGTTGAGTGTATACAGTAATACAGTGGTGTTACATTGTGGTTACATACATGACATCACCTCCCCCCACAAAGTATTATTGGAATCACAGGTTTAGTCTTTCAGGTGGTCTATGCTCCCTCGTGGAGCGCCGCATTTGGGGCTCTGGTTGTTGGACACTGACGTGAGTGCCTGTCACCTGTGGTGATTCCGGCCTGTCCGGGTTGACCACAGGGACTGTGCATTCTTCTGATTGCTCTTGTTGCTCATTCACTGGCAGTGTTGTGAAATCCATCTCATGGTCTTCTTCAGGTTCCTCCGTGTCGGTGCTGAACCTTTTTTTTTACTTGGTCCAGATGCTTACGGCATATCTGACCATTGTTGAGTTTTACCACGATGACCCTATTCCCCTCTTTGTCAATTACAGTGCCCTCAAGCCATTTGGGCCCCATGGCGTGATTGAGGACGAATACAGGATCATTTATTTCTAGACATCTCCCCGTCGCATTACGGTCATGGTACTCGTTTTGTGACTTGCGCTTGCCCTCAACTATGTCGGTCAGGACTGGGTGAATGAGGGACAACTGAGTTTTGAGTGTCCGTTTCATTAGTAGCTCTGCGGGCGGGATCCCCATGAGCGAGTGCGGTCGGGATCTATAGGCCAGCAGGATGCGTGATAGGCGGCATTGTAGGGAGGGCCCTTGAATCCTGAGCATACCTTGCTTAATGATTTGGACCGCACGTTCCGCCTGGCTATTGGAGGCCGGCTTGAACGGCGCAGTCCTGACATGGTTGATGCCATTGCCCAACATAAACTCTCGGAATTCATAGCTTGTGAAACATGGGCCATTATCACTAACCAGGATATCCGGCAAGCCATGGGTTGCAAAGATCGCACGTAGGCTTTCCACGGTGGTGGATGACGTGCATGAATTCAGAATGATGCACTCGATCCATTTCGAGTACGCATCTACCACAAGGAACATCTTACCTGTGTAGTCAACATGAATTCGTGACCATGGCCTGGTGGGCCAGGGCACGGGCTGAGCGGGTCCACCCTGGGGGCATTACCCAGCTGGGCACACGTCGTGCACCTGCGAACACAGTGTTCCAGGTCTGAATCAATTTCAAGCCACCAAATGTGTGACCGGGCAATGGCCTTCATCAGCACAATGCCTGATTGCTCGCTGTGGAGTTCCCTGATGAATGCCTCCCTGCCCTTCTGGGGCATAACTACCCGGCTACCCCATAGTAGGCAGTCGACTTGGATGGAGAGCTCATCCATCCGTCTGTGCAACAGTCTGACCTCCTCAGAGCATACTCCGTGTGCGGACGCCCAATCCCCAGTCAGGACACATTTCTTAATCAGGGATAGGAAGAGATCTCTGTTTGTTCAGATTTTGATCTGGCGGGCTGTGATGGGGGAGCCTGCGCTGTCAAAGGCATCGACAGCCATGACCATCTCGGTGCTTTGCTCTGTTGCCCCTTCAGTGGTGGCCAGTGGAAGCCTGCTGAGCACGTCAGCGCAGTTTTCAGTGCCGGGCCGGTGCCGGATGGAGTCATAAACAGCCAGCGTGAGAGCCCATCGCTGTATGCGAGCTGATGTATTGAAATTGACAGCACTACTCTAGTGCCTTTGAAAGTCCCGACGTCAAGTTGGAATAGTGAATCGAATGGTTGTAGGACTTGTGAGCATGAACTTTGCTCCACAGATGACATTGCGTGAACATCCCCCCATTTCCAGTTCATCTCAGCTAACCAGCTCCTCCCCAACAGTGCGGGACCATTGCCCGGGACAATCCAAAGCGGTAGCTGATTCACTACCCCATTGTGTGTGACAGCCAACATTGCACTGCTTAGCACCGGAATGATTTCTTCAGTGCAAGTCCGTAATTGTGCATCAACACGTGCTAATTTGGGTCCACTGGCTTTAAGTGGCCATAGCTTCTCAAATTGCTGAACACCTATGAGTGACTGGCTGGCCCCAGTGTCCAGCTCCATGCGTACAGGGATACCGTTTAATAAAACCCTCATCATCATTGGTGGTGTTCTGGTGTATGAACTATGAATATTCGCCACATGGACCCGCTGAACCTCGGCGTCCATCGATTTGCCCCAAAGGTCATCCTACCTCAAAGAACCCTCTTCTGGTCCATCCGCCTCATATATTAGTCTGGCTGCAGGCTTCCTGCACATTCGAGCTAAGTGGCCACTGAGATTGCAGTTCCTGCAGACAAACTGTTGAAATCTGCAAGATCTAGCTGAGTGTTTTCCCCCACACCTCCAGCATGAGTTAAAGTTTCCATTGTTGGGAACAAAAGGGCTATGGCCAGACATTCTGTGCTGACTGTCCCTTTGACTGCTCTTAAGTACCCTATCAGTGGGTGTCTATGGCCCCACCCCAGGCCACATTGTCCACTGTGATGGCGTGAATGTCCGTTCAGCCTGCCATTGTCTCTGTTGAAGTCCTGCTCTGGGGTCTATTGCTTCGGACTGCCCCTGCCTGCCTGCGGGGCTCGGGGTCACATTGATGATGTTGACTCCCTGATCCATCGCTGCGTTAGAGGCAGAATTGCGCACGTATATTATTTTCATCTCTTCCTCCCCCGCCATGAAAGTTTGAGCCATCAACACCGCCGCTTTCAAGGTCAAATCCTTCGTCTCAATTAATTTGCGGAAAATTCCCGCATGACCAATGCCCTCGATAAAGGAGTCCCTTAGCATCTCCCCGCTGCAGGCATCTGTGAACTTACAGAGGCTAGCCAAACGCCGGAGGTCCGCTACAAAGACCGGTATGCTCTGTCCTTCATGACATCGGTGGGTGTAGAATCTGTGTCGGGCCATATGTATGCTACTCGCCGGTTTGAAGTGCGCCCCGATCAATTTGCGAACTTCTTCAAAGGTTTTGTTCGCCGCTTTTCGGGTGCTAGTAAGTCCTTCATGAGTGCGTAAATCTTTGGTCTGCAACCTGTCAAAAGATGAGCCCTTCGCTTGTCGGCCGCTGCATCCCCCAGCCATTCTTTCGTAACGAAGCTTTGCTGAAGCCTCTCGACAAAATCGTCCCAGTCTTCCCCAACACAGTACCATTCCTCTGTGCTGCCGGTGGCCATTCTCGTGGGTCGTGAATTCCCGTTTCTCGTCGCCAATGTAAAGTCCTTACTCTACAGTATGAAACCACACGAGGCACATTATGTGTACAAGGTCACTCTGTGACCTGAACTCTTTATTCACAGCACTCCAAAGATAATGACCCTACATGGGACCTCCCTTTTTATACCTGAGTGATTAGGTAAGGAGTGTCTCCCACAAGTTCACCCCTTGCAGAAACATGGAAACATAGAAAATAGGTGCAGGAGTAGACCATTCGGTCCTTCGAGCCTGCACCACCATTCAATGAGTTCATGGCTGAACATGCAACTTCAGTACCCCATTCCTTCTTTCTCGCCATACCCCTTGATCCCCCTAGTAGTAAGGATGACATCGAACTCCTTTTTGAATATATTTAGTGAATTGGCCTCAACAACTTT
Organism: Pristiophorus japonicus; assembly: GCF_044704955.1. NCBI lineage: Eukaryota > Metazoa > Chordata > Chondrichthyes > Pristiophoridae > Pristiophorus > Pristiophorus japonicus. The sequence continues at coordinate 141,169,810 of NC_091986.1, forward strand.
CTGTGGTAGAGAATTCCACAGGTTCACCACTCTCTGGCTGAAGAAGTTTCTCCTCATCTCGGTCCTAAATGGCTTACCCCTTATCCTTAGACTGTGACCCCTGGTTCTGGACTTCCCCAACATTGGGAACATTCTTCTTGCATCTAACCTGTCTAAACCCGTCAGAATTTTAAACGTTTCTATTGAGATCCCCTCTCATTCTTCTGAACTCCAGTGAATACAAGCCCAGTTGATCCAGTCTTTTTTGATAGGTCAGTCCCGCCATCCCGGGAATCAGTCTGGTGAACCTTCGCTGCACTCTCTCAATAGCAGGAATGTCCTTCCTCATGTTAGCAGACCAAAACTGTACACAATTCTCTAAATGTGGCCTCACCAATGCCCTGTACAACTGTAGTAACACCTCCCTGCCCCTGTACTCAAATTCCCTCGCTATGAAGGCCAACATGCCATTTGCTTTCTTAACCGCCTGCTGTACCTGCATGCCAACCTTCAATGACTGATGTACCATGACACCCAGGTCTCGTTGCACCTCCCCTTTTCCTAATCTGTCACCATTCAGATAATAGTCTGTCTCTCTGTTTTTACCACCAAAGTGGATAACCTCACATTTATCCACATTATACTTCATCTGTCATGCATTTGCCCACTCACCTGACCTATCCAAGTCACTCTGCAGCAACAGAGCATCCTCCTCGCAGCTCACACTGCCACCCAACTTAGTGTCATCCGCAAATTTGGAAATACTACATTTAATCCCCTCGTCTAAATCATTAATGTACAATGTAAACAGCTGGGGCCCCAGCACAGAACCTTGCAGTACCCCACTAGTCACTGCCTGCCATTCTGAAAAGTACCCATTTACTCCTACTCTTTGCTTCCTGTCTGCCAACCAGTTATCAATCAACGTCAGCACACTACCCCCAATCCCATGTGCTTTAACTTTGCACATTAATCTCTTGTGTGGGACCTTGTCGAAAGCCTTCTGAAAGTCCAAATACACCACATCAACTGGTTCTCCCTTGTCCACTCTACTGGAAACATCCTCAAAAAATTCCAGAAGATTTGTCAAGCATGATTTCTCTTTCACAAATCCATGATTATTGGACCTATCATGTCACCTCTTTCCAAACACGCTGCTATGACATCCTTAATAATTGATTCCATCATTTTACCCACTACCGATGTCAGGCTGACCGGTCTATAATTCCCTGTTTTCTCTCTCCCTCCTTTTTTTAAAAGTGGGGTTACATTGGCTACCCTTCACTCCATAGGAACTGATCCAGAGCCCATGGAATGTTGGAAAATGACTGTCAGTGCATCCACTATTTCCAAGGTCACCTCCTTAAGTACTCTGAGATGCAGACCATCAGGCCCTGGGGATTTATCGGCCTTCAATCCCATCAATTTCCCCAACACAATTTCCCAACTAATAAGGATTTCCCTCAGTTCCTCCTTCTTACGAGACCCTCTGACCCCTTTTATATCCGGAAGGTTGTTTGTGTCTCCTTAGTGAATACCGAACCAAAGTACTTGTTCAATTGGTCTGCCATTTCTTTGTTCCCTGTTATGACTTCCCCTGATTCTGACTGCAGAGGACCTACGTTTGTCTTTACTAACCTTTTTCTCTTTACATATCTATAGAAGCTTTTGCAGTGCGTTTTAATGTTCCCTGCAAGCTTCCTCTCATACTCTATTTTCCCTGCCCTAATTAAACCCTTTGTCCTCCTCTGCTGAGTTCTAAATTTCTCCCAGTCCCCGGGTTCACTGCTATTTCTGGCCAATTTGTATGCCACTTCCTTGGCTTTAATACTATCCCTGATTTCCCTTGATAGCCACGGTTGAGCCACCTTCCCTTTTTTATTTTTACACCAGACAGGGATGTACAATTGTTGTAGTTCATCCATGCGGTCTCTAAATGTCTGCCATTGCCGATCCACTGTCAACCCCTTTAGTATCATTCGCCAATCTATCGTAGCCAATTCACGCCTCATACCTTCAAAGTTACCCTTCTTTAAGTTCTGGACCATGGTCTCTGAATTAACTGTTTCATTCTCCATCCTAATGTAGAATTCCACCATATTATGGTCACTCTTCCCCAAGGGGCCTTGCACAACGAGATTGCTAATTAATCCTCTCTCATTACACAACACCCAGTCTAAGATGGCCTCCCCCCTAGTTGGTTCCTCGACATATTGGTCTAGAAAACCATCCCTTATGCACTCCAGGAAATCCTCCTCTGCTGTATTGCTTCCAGTTTGGTTAGCCCAATCTATATGCATATTAAAGTCACCCATGATAACTGCTGCACCTTTATGGCATGCACCCCTAATTTCCTGTTTGATGCCCTCCCCAACATCACTACTACTGTTTGGAGGTCTGTACACAACTCCCACTAATGTTTTTTGCCCTTTGGTGTTCTTCCGCTCTACCCATATAGATTCCACATCATCCAAGCTAATGTCCTTCCTAACTATTGTATTGATCTCCTCTTTAACCAGCAATGCTACCCCACCTCCTCTTTCTTTTATTCTATCCTTCCTGAATGTTGAATACCCTTGGATGTTGAGTTCCCAGCCCTGATCATCCTGGAGCCACGTCTCTGTAATCCCAATCACATCATATCTGTTAACATCGATTTGCACAGTTCATTCATCCACCTTATTACGGATACTCCTTGCGTAAGACACACAGCCTTCAGGCTTGTTTTTTTAACACCCTTTGTCCTTTTAGAATTATGATGTAGTGTGGCCCTTTTTGTTTCTTGCTTTTGTTTACTCGGCCTTCCATTATTGCTTTTTACCTTTCTACCATCTGTTTCTGACTCCATATTACTTTGCCCTGTCTCGCTGCATAGGTTCCCATCCCCCTGCCATATTAGTTTAAACACTCCTGAACTGCATTAGCAAATGTTACCCCTAGGACATCAGTTCTCGTCCTGCCCAAGTGCAGACTGTCCCTTTTGTACAGGTCCCACTTCCCCCAGAACTGGTTCCAATGTCCCAGGAATTTTAATCCCTCCCTCTTGCACTACTGCTCAAGCCACGTATTTATTCTAACTATCCTGCTCCCTCTACTCTGATTAGCACGTGGCACTGGTAGAAATCTAGAGATTACTACCTTTGAGGTCCTACTTTTTAATTTAACTCTTAGCTCTCTAAATTCAGCTTGTAGGACCTCTTCCCGATTCTTACCTATATCGTTGGTACCTACATGTACCACGACAACTGGCTGTTCATCTTCCTTCTCCAGAATGCTCTGCAGCCACTCCAAGACATCCTTGACCCTTGCACTAGGGAGGCAACATACCATCCTGGAGTCTCGGTTGCGGCCGCAGAAACTCCTATCTATTCCCCTTACAATAGAATCCCCTATCACTATAGCTCTCCCACTCTTTTACCCGGCCTTTTGTGCAGCAGAGCCACCCATGGTGCCATGAACCTGGCTGCTGGTGCCTTCCCCTGGTAAGTCATCTCCCCCAACAGTATCCAAAACGGTATATCTGTTTTGGAGGGAGATGACCGCAGGGGACTCCTGCACTACCTTCCTGCTCTTGCCATGTCTCTTGGTCACCCAGTCACTATCTGTCCGAACCATTACCTGTGGTGTGACCAACTCACTAAGTGTGCTATCCACAACATTCTCAGCATTCCGTATGCTCCAGAGTGAGTCCATCCGCAGCTCCAGTGCCATCATGCGGTCTGTCAGGAGCTGCAGCTGGACACACTTCGCGCACAGTGTCCCTGACTTCCCACATAGCACAGGAGGAGCATGGCATGGGTCCAAGCTCTCCTGCCATGACTTAACCCTTAAATTAATTTACTTACTAAAATTTACTTAAACACCAAACAGCTACTTAGTAGTTCGCTGCCAATTAAACCAGTCTAAAAGTCAGTCTAAAAGAGAGTTATACTTACCAGTCGAACAGCCAACCATTTATCAGCTGGGCTGTGATGTCACCTCTCGATTTCGCACCTCTCTATCTTTGTCTGCAGCTGGTTGGGCTGGTCTCTGGGCCTCCATCTCCTACTCTTGCACTCCTTATCAGCTGCTCTAGTGTCAGCACTGGTAGGAAAAACAAGACAAAACAGCACCTGCCACCCCCACTTGCCTGAACTCACCCACTTACCAAACTCACGAATGCCACTCTTTGCTGCTGCACTCAGTGCTCTGCACGAGCTGCCTCTTTTTAAATTGTATCTAGGTCAAGGTGTGCATCTAGGTTGAGTGTATACAGTAATACAGTGGTGTTACATAGTGGTTACATACATGACTGTGGGGTCATGCATTGAGCAGTGTGTGAGGCTGTTAGTGCAGTTGGTAGGAGATGGCTTTTGAAGATGCATTCACTGACCACTCGTCCGAGGTCATGAAGCTTCTTTGGGCACTGGAGCCAAGACCTGGAGGGGACACTGCTGATAGTGACCTCTTTGGCAATCTGGTCCCACACACTTCTTTCTGAAGGGCCTCCTGGCCCCCTGTGGGTAGAGGACCTCTCTTCCACTTTTGATCCCCTGCACAAAACTGGAGTGCTGCATGCAAGACTCTGGGTCCCCTTTCCCTGGCCTGTTAAGCCATTTGTGTTAGTGTTGAAGCGCTTTTACGATTTTTTATGTGCGGAAGACAGTTCAGCTTTAAGAACTGAAGACTGCCTAGTTTGGAATTATTTTTTACGTCTTTGTTTCAGAAGACAGTTGAGCCTTAGGGGTTAGAGACTACTTTCTAAAACGACAGCCTTGCTTTAAGAAAAGGCAGCCTCGCTCCAGGAACACTACAGGGAAGCTACATTGGGCCTACTGCTGAGCGCACAGCCTGAAGCATCACGTTCATCGCTCAGCTGTATGTTGAAATCATTCAAATTAGCAAGTAGCACTGTCATAACATGCTGCCTATGATTTGTTTTTTTATGGGGGTGAGTAAATCTCGACCTGCGGTGCAACCGCCCGTTTTCGAGTCAGCAAATTTCTAGGCCATTATGAGTAAAATCTATTTGTAACTAATATATGGTCACTCTTATTAATACTTAGTGTGAGTTTTTTTGAACTGTTTCATCTTCTCAAAGAGGCAGGGTGACACATGCATTGTATTTTTTTTCTGTCACTTTAAATTACCCAGGTGCCTGAACATTTACATCATGGCAGATGCTTAAGCCTCAGATGAAGTCATCTCAGATCAGACTGCTATTTTGTGTTTGTTGTGGCAGGTGGTTGCCTGCTCTTTTGAAAACAAGCTAAAATAGTGTATTTTTGTCTGTCCTCACATTGGCTGAAGTAAGTAAGGGTAGAAAACAAATGCACGAAGGCAGAATATTATCTGAATGGTGGCAGATTAGGAAAAGGGGAGGTGCAACGAGACCTGGGTGTCATGGTTCATCAGTCATTGAAGGTTGGCATGCAGGTACAGCAGGCGGTGAAGAAGGCAAATGACCTTCATAGCTAGGGGATTTGAGTATAGGAGCAGGGAGGTCTTGCTGCAGCTGGACAGGAATCAATGTTGGAATCAATTATTAAAGATGAAATAGCAGCGCATTTGGAAAGCAGTGACAGGATCGGTCCAAGTCAGCATGGATTTTATGAAGGGGAAATCATGCTTGACAAATCTTCTGGAATTTTTTGAGGATGTAACTAGTAGAGTGGACAAGGGAGAACCAGTGGATGTGGTGTATTTGGACTTTCAAAAGGCTTTTGACAAGGTCCCACACAAGAGATTGGTGTGCAAAATTAAAGCACATGGTATTGAGGGTAATGTACTGACGTGGATAGAGAACTGGTTGGCAGACAGGAAACAGAGAGTCGGGATAAACGGGTCCTTTTCAGAATGGCAGGCAGTGACTAGTGGGGTGCCGCAGGGCTCAGTGCTGCGATCCCATCTATTTACAACATATATTAATGATTTAGATGAAGGAATTGAGTGTAATATCTCCAAGTTTGCAGATGACACTAAACTGGGTGGCAGTGTGAGCTGTGAGGAGGACACTAAGAGGCTGCAGGGTGACTTGGGCAGGTTAGGGGAGTGGGCAAATGCATGGCAGATGCAGTATAATGTGGATAAATGTGAGGTTTTCCACTTTGCTGGCAAAAACACGAAGGCAGAATATTGTCTGAATGGCGGCAGATTAGGAAAAGGGGAGGTGCAACGAGACCTGGGTGTCATGATACATCAGTCATTGAAAGTTGGCATGCAGGTACAGCAGGCAGTGAAGAAGACAAATGGTATGTTGGCCTTCATAGCTAGGGGATTTGAGTATAGGAGCAGGGAGGTCTTGCTGCTTTTGTATAGGGCCTTGGTGAGGCCTCACCTGGAATATTGTGTTCAATTTTGGTCTCCTAATCTGAGGAATGTCATTCTTGCTATTGAGGGAGTGCAGCAAAGGTTCACCAGACTTATTCCTGGGACGGCAGGACTGATATATGAGGAGAGACTGGATCGACTGGGGCTGTATTCACTGGAGTTTAGAAGAATGAGAGGGGATCTCATCGAAACATATAAAATTCTGACGGGACTGGACAGGTTAAATGCAGGAAGAATGTTCCTAATGTTGGGGGAGTCCAGAACCAGGGGTCACAGTCTAAGGATAAGGGGTAAGCCATTTAGGACCGAGATGAGGAGAAACTTCTTCACTCAGAGAGTTGTTAACCTGTGGAATTCTCTTCCGCAGAGAGTTGTTGGTGCCAGTTCGTTCAATATATTCAAGAGGGAGTTGGATATGGCCCTTACGGCTAAAAGGATCGAGGGGTATGGAGAGAAAGCAGGAAAGGGGTACTGAGGTGAATGATCAGCCATGATCTTATTGAATGGTGGTGCAGGCTCGAAGGGCCGAATGGCCTACTCCTGCACCTATTTTTCTATGTTTCTATGATGAAAGAAAAGTAAAATGTCCTTATCAAAGGGTGTAAGCTTGAATAAGATACATTCTGAAACAAATTTGTTGCCTGAGTTTGGATAATGTAGACTTCTTATATCAAGTCAGTTTCATGGCACAAACACACATAGGGATAGAAGTTCATCTAGGCCTGCTTTTCAGTCCAGAATTGGCACTGCGAAGGCTTGCGGGCCCCAACTAGGGCTCCAAGGCCAGCCTGAAATTGGGCCTCGGGCCTCATTAACATTATGCCTCCACAGGCAGCTCGCCCATTTGACAATAGATTTTGGACAATTGCCTCGCCCAAAAGTAAGTCTGGAGGGGAGAGAGGTAGGTGGTGTGGGTGGGGCGGGGGTTGATGAAGCAACAACGGGAGTGCGAGCTGAATAGGATACTACTCGGGGAAATATTCCTGTTCCTCCTGCCTCCAGAGGAATGATTTTAAAAGTTGTTTTAAAAAGATTACCGTTTTTTGGAATTCTTACTGCTGAGAATTCCTGAGTGGAGCAGGCCCACCTCCTGTTTTACTTGTCCTAAAGCAATTTCTGCCAAGGGGCCTAAAACAGGCTTCATAGGCAGCCGCCAGAGATGCCCAAAAAGTGAACTAACCCAATTTTTCAGACGTCCTTGAGGCACAGGACGTGGTCTCCGAAATGGGCTTTGTTGTGCCAGTTTTATTACTGTAAAATGGGAGCAATGATGTCTAATGTCTACCCCATGGGATAGATGGTTTGAGGAAGGGAGAAAGTAAGGGAACTATAACTGCTTCACACAATGATGCAAATGATCGAATGGATAGGACAATTACCGGAAAATGAAAGCATATTTAAGGCCAAAGGAGCAATACTAGTAGTTGCTAGATTATTGCCAGTCAATGGGTGTTCAGTAGGATCCTGGAGGATGAAATTCAGCTGTTCCTGGGGTGAAAAACAGACTGTAGCAAATCTTCAATGGAATGGAAAATCAGACAGAGTGTATAACTGAATTTCACTCCCATTGGCTTGAATTATTGGCATGAGGCATTGATTACAAAATAAAGGCTTGTGAGTGTAGACAACTAGAGGTCATTTTGTGGAGAGGAAAGATGAGGTGCATTTGAGTAAGTTAATGGCTAAAAGCTATTGAAATAGGCGGTTCCGTCCACCAGATTACTGCTCAGGAGATGGGGACAAACCATTGGAGCCTTGATGATGTGCGTTGGTGGGTAGTTGTCCATGGGGGAGTTCTAGTTTAGGCTGGATTCTGGGTAGAGAACATGAGCAAGATCAGTGTTCTTATACTGCTGTAACCCAGGGGTGCTGAGGCCAACTGGGCCCCTCCCACTGCTGCCCTGCACAGACTGGAGACGTTCCTGATTGATGCAGCACAAATACGCACTTAAATCATTGGGGAAAGCATACTTCAAATTCTAAACAAACTGTATCAGTGCCTGCTAACATCAAAGAGAGATCTTCATTTGAAAATGTCAGTTCATTAAGATCAATGATTTTCAGTTTCCTCTATGGACTATGTGAAGTTAAATTATACATATCTTTATAAAGAGCAGGCAGGATTTTAACTTGGAGATGAGTCGGGATTGCAGTTGGAAAACCCGGGAGAACCTGAGAGGCTGTCGGGCAGAGCAGACCTGCGGCACCAGGCCACAGCCGGGGAGCAGAGAGGAGGGAGGGAACGGAGGCCGGGATCGTGTGGGGTGGGGTGGGGGGTGGGAAGGCTGAGATGGGGGGAGGGGGACAGTTGGAAGGCCGTGTTCAGAGGGGGTTGGAGATTGGGGGGGCGGGTCGGATGGCCGGGATTGTGGGAGGACAGGAGGGGGAAGTCGGAGTCGGTAGACTGGGATTGGAGGCTGGATGGAGAGGCTGGGGATTGGAGGCCTAGTGTGGGGTGTCGGAGATCGGAAGGGTTAGGGGGAGATCGGAAGGAGTGTCTGATCACAGGGGACATCGTAAGGCAGGGTCCAGCTTCTAAGTGGAAAGGCACTTATCTCCTGAATCCAGCAGTCCTCACCTTCCTTTAGCTGCTGGGTTCCCCGAGGCTGAAAGATCTGGCCGCCCAGAATTACATTTAAAATGGAGATTCAAATTGAGGCACACAGCCTCATAAAGTGCCAGCCCACCCCTTGGGACCTGCCTCCCCCTGTAACTCCATCATTAAAACCAAACGTAGGTGAGTTGGGGTCGAGATTCAGATTCCTACCACTTTAAACTCCTACCCAAACTGCTCATTTTTGGCAGTAAAAATTCCCCCCAATGTCTTTACAATTTTGCTACATGTAGTGCAAAACACACAGCTAAAAATAGCAGGGAAACAGACAAAAGAAGTGCAAATGAATTATATTTAATGTTCCAGTTTGGTGATAAGAGCCCATTTTACTTGTGCTATTTGCTTGTCTGGTGTACAATAAGAAAGAAAGAACTTGCATTTATATAGCTCCTTTCATGACCTCTGAATGTCCCAAAGTGTTTTACCGCCAATTAAGTACATTTTTGAAGTCTAGTCACTGTTGCAACTACTTCGTCCTATTGACAATATTACTGCTTTGTAGGTGATTTGTACAGACTTCTTTTTAGCACCTTTCACACAAGGGTGCTTGTGAGTTTTGTTCACATTCAGAAACTATGGCCTTGAATTTCCTGAAACGTTTTGGTGTAAGTATGGTGTAAGAGCAGCGTTATGCTGTGTTTTTCCCATGGAAATTCAGATGTAACTGATTGACGGCGGTTTTATGCTGACACATCGCTACATGCAAATGGTCGCACTCGCTTGTGTCGGTTCTGAGGTATATCCACCAAAACCTTCTGCTGTTTATTTAAGTGGCTCCTTCCCCATGAAATTCCTGCATTTACATAAATAATGTGCTGGTGTAGATTTACACACAAAAGTAAAGGCACAGCAGGACCCGAAGTCATCTGATATCAGCCGAATTGAGCAGTTTCAGCCTTGGAAGAGTCCTAAACTTTGTAGCTTCATGTCTGCAGTTTTACGGTGATTTTATTTATCACAATTTTATTTTATCACTGAGATCTGCACCAAACTTAATCAAAGTGCTTCGACCCCAAGATTTTTCAGCCTGCTCACCCCTGTTTTCTAGAAGGGTCAAGCAGCTGTTGTGGTCTTCCCAACGGGCAATCCCATATTCAGCATCATCGAGGAAGAGGAGCAGCAGCAGAGGTTGGAGGCCTGAGAGTGAGGCACATGCCAGGAAATAGCATCCCACTTGCTATTAACCTCTCCCGCCAGAACGTGTACAGGCTGCATATGTCATGTCAGGATGTGTTGGAGGAGATGTGTCCGGAGACTGCTTCAGAAAGGAAGCCATTGGCCATCTACGTGACATTCTGCAGGAACAGAGAGACCTGGGGGTGTACGTACACAAATTTTTGAAGGTGGCAGGCCAAGTTGAGAAGCCTGTTAATAAAGCACATGGAATCTTTGGATTTATAAATAGAGGAATAGAGTACAAAAGCAAGGAAATTATGCTAAACCTTTCTAAAACACTGGTTAGACCTCAGCTGGAGTAACTGTGTCCAGTTCTGGGCACCACACTTTCGAAAGGATGTCAAGGCCTTAGAGAGGGTACAGGACATTTACGATAATGGTACCAGTTATTGGAGAGACTGGAGAAGCTGGGATTGTTCTGCTTAGAGCAGAGAAGGTTAAGAGGAGATTTTTTAGAGATGTTTAAAATCATGAATGGTTTTGATAGAGTAAATAGGAGAAACTGCTTCCAGTGGCAGAAGGATCGGTAACCAGAGGACACAGATTTAGGGACTTGGCAAAAGAACCAGAGGTGACACGAGGAAACATTTTTTTTATGCAGCAAGTTGTTGTGATCTGGAATGCACTGCCTTCAAAAGAGAATCGGGAAAAATGACAGAGCTATGGGGAAAGAGCAGGAGAATGGGACTAATTGGATAGCTCTACCAACTAGCCTCACAGGCACGTTGGGCCGAATGGCCCCCTTCTGTGCTGTATCATTCTATGATTCTTTCTATGATTCTACGTCTTCAAGCCGTAGTTTACTTCGCATGGGGTGTTATCTGTCATGATGAAGGTCCCCACGGCCCTGAACTTTTATAGCTCTGGATCCTTCCAGTCGGCCATGGGGGGGATCTGTGCAACATTAGCCAGAGAGTTGTAAGGCCTATGTTCACGTCACCTATGGCATGTTCCACACGGAAGAAAGAGACAGGGCCATACAGTTCCCCAGAGTGTAGGGGCAATCAACAGTAGAGTGGAACTTCAGGGTTCAGAAAGGCTTCTTCAGGTGCCTGGACAGTTAGAGAGTGTCCTGCAGAATGCGCCAGAGAAGGTGGCAAAAATTATTCTGGTCCGCTATGCACTGCACAATTTTGCCTTGCAGGGAATGCTCAGCCTGGAGATGCCTTTCGAGGAGCCTGTTGAGTCAGAAGATACTGAACTGTAGATCCCTGAGCCAAGGGATGATGCCTGCTCAGGCGAGTCATCGTTTCGAGCTGCCAGTGCAGTTGGAGGGTAGTTCTGAGTGGAGGTGTTCAGTAAGTAACTGCCCCCATCAGAACGCAGCTAGACCACCTTCTTCCTCACTCTCACTCAATAATTATTGTCTGACAGTAATACCCACCCAAGCACATGGCAATGCATCAGCCTTCGTGCACCCTAGAAGCCTATGCCAGAATAAGCCTGAATCAGTCATGTGAACAGATGCTTGTGGGACTGTGATCTGAAAGACTAACAGACCAGAGGAAAGTGAAAATCAAACTTTAATACAATGAAAACAGATTTTAAGTTGGCTTCAATAAACAACAAAGCACAATGTAACTAACTCACAACTGAGGAAGTGAACATCCACCCATCATGCAGTTACAAAGCAGCCCCCAGGAGTAAGAAGGCATAAACGGAGGTGGGCTCAGAAAACAGTCACCCTCCCCCCTCTCTCAACACCGCCATTCTTCCGATGTCTAGATGAGCCTTTCGGATAAGTTCTCTCTGCTATATCTAACTGTGTCCTTGAGACCAGGAAGGTGGAAAGTGGGGGGCTCCCGAAGTGGGACTGAAGGATTATGGAGCTGAGCTGGCTATCAACTCATGAGAACTGGTTACTATAATGTAGGTGCTGCTGGCTGCGTCTCTGGAGGAAACTCCTATGCAGCTTGGTGTCGCCTGCCATGTTCTACTGGCGTGATAGTCTGAGGGGAAAGGCCGAAGCCCTTGCTAGTACTGCTGTCCAGAGAGTCAGCAGCATCAGGCATTTGAACTGCAACCACAGCCCTTCCACTTGGCCCTAGATTTGTGAGTACAGTCATGAGCTGAATGTCTGATGTGATGGCAGCCAGCAAATCCTAGAAGCCTTGATTCTTCATCTTAGTCAGAGACTGGAAGGCACGATTCAAGGTGGCATACAATCTAAAAGCTGCAGTTTGAGCTTCCGTGGAGGTGGAAGTCGATTGTCGTGTGATAAGGATTGAGGTGTCTACTGTATATGGTCCACGTCTCTGAGCCAAACAGGAGGGCTGATATCTGAGCCATACAGAGGTTCGGACCATATATATCAGACACCTCAAATCGCTGGAGAAATACCACCAACAATGCCCCTGCAATATCCTGCAAATCCCCTGGGAGGACAGACGCACCAACATCACTGTTCTCGATCAGGCCAACATCCCCAGCATCGAAGCCCTGACCACACTCGACCAGCTCCTTTGGGTGGGCCACATTGTTTGCATGCCGGACACAAGGCTCCCAAAGCAAGCGCTCTACTCGGACCTCCTACACGACATGCGAACCCCAGGTGGGCAGAGGAAACGTTTCAAAGACGACCTCAAAGCCCCCTTGACAAAGTGCAACATCCCCACCGGCACCTGGGAGTCCCTGGCCAAAGACCACCCGAAGTGGAGGAAGGGCATCCAGGAGGGCTCTGAGCACCTCGAGTCTCATCGCCGAGAGCATGCAGAAAACAAGCACAGGCAGCGAAAGGAGCGTGCGGCAAACCAGGCTCCCCACCCACCCTTTCCTCCAACGACTGTCTGTCCCATCTGTGACAGAGACTGTAATTCCCGTATTGGACTGTTCAGTCACCTGAGAACTCACTTTTGGAGTGAAAGCAAGTCTTCCTCGATTTCGAGGGACTGCCTATGATGATGATGGTGATTAAGATTCAGTGATAGAGGTGTCCTTTAGCCGAGTGCAGTCTGAAGTGTGAGTTGTGTGACTTCTGCTTTAAGAGAGTTTGGGGTGTGGTGGTCCCCAGGGTAGGCAAGGAAGAAAAGGAGATCATGGTGTGTGTTTTATCTTGCCAGCTTGTTAAACTTATTCCTGCATTGTTCTGAGCTTCTGGGAGTTAGAGGTGGCACTCGGTGCCTATGCTACTTCCCTCCAGGTGCCACGACTCATGATTCCGGCTGTCTTGGCCTTTTTGGTCCCTAGGAGATAGTCCTGTCTGACCTCTATCTCCTCCAAGCAGGTCGGCAGCTCTTTATCGGAAAAGTTGCAGGTCCTTTTCCTGCCAGCCGTGCTTCTTCGTCTTCTCAGTGGCCACCTTTCAGTGAAAATGAAGATGCTGTTGAGGCACACTGAATAAATTAATTTTTTTAATTAAAGAGAGACGTAGTCTGAAATGAACATTCAACTCCTAAGCAACACTGAAAAGTGGCATATGTTCTCTGTGCTTTTATAGTGCTTTGTCCGAGTTACATAGGGATCCTATTGGTCACACTAAATTTGTGCTTGTTTTGCACTGGTTTTTACGTACCGGTGTAGGCAATGAGTTCTGCAGGAAGTTCCGGTGTAAATTCCCTTTGGTGAGATTGGCGCTGAAAACGGTGTAAATTTTGCCATAATGGGAGCTAGGAAATTCGGGGCCTACATTTCTAGTTTTTGAATGTAACCCTTGTACAGCAATCTTCCTAATTATTTCATCGAATATTAGTCTTGGGTTGCTGATATAAAGATAAACTGCTTGGAGTTAAGTCATTGAAGCATGCAATCAAACTGCACATTAGTGCCAAACTGCACAGGCTCTTGTGGGGATAAACAAATAACTATCCAGCTGGTTGAAATTAAGACAATAAGAATGTAAAATCCAAGTTTAAATTAGTGGTCTCCCTTAGAAACTTTGCATTCAGCTGTCAGACTGCCAACCCCAGATTCCTGCCTCTGTGTCTCTCAGAGCCGAATGTGGTGCCACGACTTGATGTGACAGTAATATGAATCCAATCCCAAGAAATGTCACAAGAAATGTGTTGTTTTTCAGCCTTTCTAAGGAGATTTCAAATGTTGTCATGTTGAAAAAGTAGTTACCTAAAGTACACAAGGGATGCAAACCAAAAATATATATACGTTACAATGATCCATAATCAGCTGGAAGCCTGCAGGGAACTGTTTGTAGCCTGAAGGATATTCCCATCCAAAAGCCAAAGCCAATTTGTGAAATTGTTTACAGGAAGGCTAAACCCTACTCAAAGGGGTAAACTGAGCTTTTCTGTTACTGCACTGAGAAAGCTCCACCAGTGAAATTATACTGGCTGGCTATGTTTTGCCTTGCTTCAGAGTAACACAGATGCTCTTGGTCCAACAGGTCTCTGAAGAAGGACCTGAAATATGTGAGTTGCATAGTCTCTGACACTGGCAGCTTGTCATACACAAGTGAATGGAAGTGAGCTTTCAGCTTCTCTACTACTGCATTTATACTGGCAAATAGATCTCCATTTCAAACTATTGAGATTATGAGCTCCAAAATAGCACTGGAATAAATCAGATCTATCTTAAAAGGTCTCACAGTGGTGCTGATTTGGATGCATATCATCCATTTGCCACTAAAACAGACAACAGGCTCATGCCCTTTCTCCCCTATTTCCTCCCTCATAAATCATGCATTCCACTTCAGCATGGCATCGTGAGGAGATGCTGACTGATCTCCATTCATCTTAGACTGAGTTAACTAGCTGGTAAATTGTGCATCCCTTGCTATGCATCAGCTAGGATAGAGCTCTAGCTCCATTCATGCTCATGTATATTTTCAGTATGATAGGTAATGTGAGTACTCTAATAATTCATGAGAATTAATTATGCCTGTTCTGTTACAATGTTAACACAATACATCTCTTTAGTCATGGTTTGAACGAATTTGTGATATAATACTGCTGATAACTGGTGTAAGCCATTTTTACCATTTTAATTAAAAATTAGTTACAAAAACAGATGTTACTAAGTCAATCCGTTGATGTACCCTGAGGCTGACTAAATATCGATCCACTTGTATGTGTTGCATATATTAGGGTAGAAATTGGTAAACGTTTCGCTCATTTTACAGATCCATTTCGATCAATTGTTGCCCATCCTACCAGTTTCCCCCACTGTAACTTCAGCAGAACCTCTTGAGAAACAGTGCAAAAGGTGTCTCTTTACACTGTTTCTTTGTGGTTTCTGCTGAAGTTATGGAGGGACATCGGTCAAACTCTGTGGAAATTCTTCCCCCTCCACATCTTTTTAAGGTCAGTCTGAACTCCAAATTTCCGAAATTAAGTCAAATTAGATATTTGAAAAAGGGGAGAGAGCAGGCTGTGAGGAAAAATGCCTGTCAAAAATGCTCTGTAGAAAATAAAGAAGCTTCCGGTTCTAGATTAATGCGCAGTATGCATCTGTGCAGCTTCCGGTCATTGGGAGGAGTCAGTGAGATTTGAAAAATCACCAGACCTCCCCACTTTGAATTACCTCAGATTAGGGATAGAAATTAGTATTCACCTGTAATTTAAAAAAAAATCACAAATGTTTATTTTGGTCCCAAGACGAGGGCTTCTCATTCAGCTCCCCATTCTCCTAACATTCTGACTTGAGTCATGCCACAGAGACCTGAGTATGGAGATTTACCAGAAATCTTTCAGTATCTCTGTTTAGCTAGTGATTGGTTTTGTGGTGGCAATATATTTCCAATACATGATATGTGGGCCAAAATAAGCCAATTCTTCTTATATTCTTAGAATATGAAAGATGACATTTCCGTGTTCCCAGCAACTCCGGAACTGCTGTGTTCTAGAAATAATTAGAAAATTTCATTCCTACCCAGATATTTATCCAGTTATTTTGATCAATGTAATTCACTGCATGGGGAAAAAGATTTATTTTAATCTCTAGTCTTGGTTGTTACTTATGAATTTTGCAGTCATATCTTCTCGTTCCGGTTCAGAGATCAGGTTAAATAGCCTATGTACATTATTTTATCCTAATCTTTTCTCCAATTAAAACAAATTTACTTCTGTGAGGCTGCCCTTGCATAGAGCCGTGTCTAGAATCATCCTTGTTGATTGTTTAAAAAACCTTTTCCAGTACACCAATGTCTTCAATCTAATAAAAGGATCAACTGTGCACATAATGAGCGTCCGAAATCAGGAGTTCCAAAATTCGGAATGTTCCGGAATCCGGACACCGGGCCAATCCGTGGCGGGGTGGTCCGGAAACCGGAAAATGTTCCGAAATCCGGACTCCCCCCGCCTTCAGCGGCCCGACCTCACCCCAGCCTTCAGCGGCCCAACCTCGCCCCAGTCCTCGGCGGCCTGACCTCGCCCCGGCTCTACCTCACTCTGGCCCTCGGGGGTCCGACCTCACCCCAGCCTGACTTCGCCCCGGCCTCGGCTGCCTGACCCCACCTACCTCGGCCCAGGCAAAGACGTTCCAAAATCCGGAAATACCCGAAATCTGGAATGGCTCGGTACGGAGGTTTCCGGATTTCGGACGCTCAACCTGTATTCTGAATATACCCTCACCAACCTGTATTCCGAATGTACCCTCATCAATCCATAGGATGTTGAATAAGGGTAAATCCGTTATGATTTTTTCTATTGCTTGTCAGTAATGGATGACAATGTCTGAAACCACATTCAATATGTAGCACCCTAAGTCAATGTGCATTGTTACTTGGCCATACTGTGCATTGCTCTCATCTTTAACAGTGAATTGTGTGGCCCTGAAGTTCCTGGAGATTCATTGCGCCAGAGCAAGGGGATGTGGTCATATCCATGGTAAGGGCAGGCTGTCGGCACCTGAAAGGGCACCCAGTCCCCCACCCTGACTTGCCATTGTAAGGTAGAGTGGCCCGCAGCTGGGATTGTGCAGTCATTTTGGCAGAAAGAGCGGTGTAAACTTGTTTGTATTCTTGTTCTGGATAGATACTTAACATTGGCAACGTTCACTAGCTTGAGGTTATGTGTTACTATAACTAGAGTGAGCCTGGACTCCTGAAAACATAGATTGCACACACTGAGCTGAATCACTTTGGTTTGAACAGCTCACACACTGCACAGTAAGAAGTTAGTTCTTGGAACGCGACTGTTTTGGGGGGAGAATATGCATGTTTGTGCCTGTCAAGGCAAGGGCTGTGGAATAAGGTGGGGGCTGAACAGTTTTCCACTTTCGACTCCCTGCATTCCTTCCCAACAATGATCTTTAACCCCCGTCACAGGTGGTGGGGATGAAAGACAACATTCTTGTCCACTGCACCACATGGATTCCTAATGGTAAATGGGTCACTACATAAGGGGCAGTGTTAGAATCAGAGGTTCTGCATGTGGTAAGTTTCAAATCCTTGTCCAGAAAGATAAAAATGAAGGTAAAGATATTTCCTCAGTAAAAGACAGTCATAAAGAAAGAAAAAAACATTGCATTTATATAGTGCCTTTCAGGACCATTGGACGTCTTAAAGTGCTTTACTGCCAATGAAGTACTTTTGGCAGGTGTTTAAAGAGATAATTCATAATTCTCAACAAAGATATATTTCATTGATAAAGAAAGACTCTATGAGAAGGATGAACCATCCGTGGCTAACTAAGGGAGTTAAGGATGGTATCAAGTTGAAAGAAAAGGCATACAAAGTTGCAAAGAAAAGTGGTAGGCTAGAAGATTGGGCAGGATAGCCTTGAGGAAGAGTTCATAGAGTGTATCTGGGATAGTTTCCTTGAACAGTATGTTGCGGAACCAACCAGGGAGCAGGCTATCTTAGATCTGGTGCTGTGTAATGAAACAGGATTAATAAACGATCTCCTAGTAAAGGATCCTCTAGGAATGAGTGACCATAACATGGTTGAATTTTAAATTCAGTTGGAGGGTGAGAAAGTTGGATATCTAACCAGTGTCCTAAGCTTAAGTAAAGGAGACTACAAAGGTATGAAGGCAGAGTTGGCTAAAGTGGACTGGGAAAATAGATTACAGAGTGGGATGGTTGATAAGCAGTGGCAGACATTTAAGGAGATAATTCATAACTCTCAACAAAAATATATCCCAATGAGAAGGAAAGACTAGAAGAGAAGGGATTACCATCTGGCTAACTAAGGAAATAAGGGATGGTATCAAATTGAAAACAAGGACATACAATGTAGCCAAGACTAGTGGGAGGCCAGAGGATTGGGAAACTTTTAAAAACTAGCAAAGAATGACTAAAAAAATAATAAAGAGAGGGAAGATAGATTATGAAAGTAAACTAGCATGAAATATAAAACAGATAGTAAGAGTTTCTCAGGTACTTAAAAAGGAAAAGAGTGGCTAAAGTAAATGTTGGTCCCCGAGAGGATGAGACTGTGGAATTAATAATGGGGAACAGGGAAATGACAGAGACTTTGAACAAATATTTTGTATCGGTCTTCATAGTAGAAGACACTAAAAACATCCCAATAGTGGATAATCAAGGGGCTATAGAGAGAGAGGAACTTAATACAATCACTATCACTAAAGAAGTAGTACTCGGTAAAATAATGGGACTAAAAGCAGACAAGTCCCTGGACCTGATGGCTTGCATCCTAGAGTCCTAAAAGAAGTTGCTGCAGAGATAGTGGATGCATTGGTTGTAATCGACCAAAATTCCCTGGATTCTGGGGAGCGAATTGGAAAACCGCAAATGTAACGTCCCTATTTAAAAAAGGAGGCAGACAGAAAGCAGGAAACTATAGACCAGTTAGCGTAACATCTGTTTTGGGGAAAATGCTGGAATCCATTATTAAGGAAGCAGTAGCAGGACATTTGGAAAAGCATAATTCAATCAAGCAGAATCAGCATGGTTTTATGAAAGGGAAATCATGTTTGACAAATTTGCTGGAGTTCTTCAAGAATGTAACGAGCAGGGGCGATCCAGTGGATGCGGTACATTTGGATTTCCAGAAGGCATTCGATAAGATGCCACATAAAAGATTACTGTACAAGATAAAAGTTCATTGGGTTGGGGGTAATATATTACCATGGATTGAGGATTGGCTAACTAACAGAAAACAGAGACGGGATAAATGGGTAATTTTCAGGTTGGCAAGCTGTAACTAGTGGGGTGCCACAGGGATCAGTGCTGGGGCCCCAACTATTTACAATCTATATTAA
This sequence comes from Pristiophorus japonicus, assembly GCF_044704955.1. Classification (NCBI taxonomy): domain Eukaryota; kingdom Metazoa; phylum Chordata; class Chondrichthyes; family Pristiophoridae; genus Pristiophorus; species Pristiophorus japonicus. The sequence goes on from NC_091986.1 coordinate 141,189,002, forward strand.
TGACTTGGATGAAGGGATCGAGTGTAATGTAGCCAAATTTGCTGATGATACAAAGATGGGTGGGAAAGCAAATTGTTAGAAGGACACAAAGATTCTGCAAAGGGATATAGACAGGCTAAGTGAGTGGGCAAAAATTTGGCAGATGGAGTATAATGTGGGAAATGTGAGGTTATCCACTTTGGTAGGAAAAATAGAAAAGCAAAATATTATTTAAATGGAGAGAGACTACAGAATGCTGCGGTACAGAGGGATTCGGACATCCTCGTACACGAAACACAAAAAGTTAGTATGCAGGTACAACAAGTAATCAGGAAGGCAAACGGAATGTTGGCCTTTATTGCAAGGGGGATGGAGTATAAAAGTAGGGAAGTCTTGGTACAACTGTACAGGGCATTGGTGAGACCACACCTAGAGTACTACATACAATTTTAGTCGCCTTATTTGAGGAGGGATATACTTGTATTGGAGACAGTTCAGAGAAGGTTCACGAGGTTGATTCCTGGGATGAAGGGTTGTCTTATGAGGAAAGTTTGAGCAGGTTGGGCCTATACTCATTGGAGTTTAGAAGAATGAGAGGTGATTTTATTGAAACATATAGGATTCTAAGGGTGCTTGACAGCATAAATCCTGAGAGGATGTTTCCCCTTGTGGAGGAATCTAGAACTAGGGGGCATAATTTCAGAATGAGGGGTCGCCCATTTAAGACAGAGATGAGAAGGAATTTCTTCTCTCGGAGGTTCATAAATGTTTGGAATTCTTTACCCCCAGAGAGCTGTGGAATCTTTGTTCTTGAATATATTCAAGGCTGAGATGGACAGATTCTTGAAGTATAGGGGAGTCGAGGGTTATGGGGGACAAGCAGGAAAGTGGAGTTGAGGCCAAGATCAGATCAGCCATGATCTTATTGAATGGCAGAGCAGGTTCGAGGAGCATATGGCCTACTCCTGCTTCTTATGTTCTTATGGAGTACTGTAATAATTTAAGAAACATGACAACCATATTGCATACAGCATGCTCCTACAAACAGCAATGTGATAATGACCAGATAATCTGTTTTTGTTATGTTGATTGAGAGATAAATATTGACCAGGACACCAGGGATAACTCCCCTGCTCTTCTTTGAAATAGTGCCATGGGATCTTTTCCATCCATCTGAGAGAACAGACGGACCTCAGTTTAACATCTGATCCGAAAAATGCCACCTCCAACAGTGAGAGTTGAACCTATAACCTTCTGACTCAGAGGCAAGCGTGCTACCCACTGAGCCACAGCTGACACTCAATTTCTGCTGCTAGTGAGTAGCCCTGGTGGGACCAAGGAGTGAGTGGGCTGTTGCCAGTTGGGGAGAGGTGAGAAAGTAGCACAGGCATATTTAGTTCCAACAGTGGATTCTGACTAGAAACAAACCACCTGGAAATAGGTGACAGCATAGTAATAAATGTCATTGTACATGTTTGCTCTTTTTTGTAACCGGAAAATTTTCCATATAATCCTTTAAATTAACCTGGAGGATGCTTTGCTATCTCATAATGAAGACACCAAATTGGCGGGTATAGTTAATACCGAGAAAGATTGTAACAAAGTATAAGAATACATTAATAACTTGCAGAATGGGCGTGTAATTGGCAAATGAATTTCAATATAGATATGTGTGAGGTGGTGCAATTTGGTAGGAAGAATAAGGAGGCCACACATTCCTTGGAAAATAAGTGGGGTAGAGGAGCAGAGGAATCTGGGGATACAGATACACAAATCAATAAAAGTAGCATCGCAGCTTAATAAGGCCATTAAAAAAGAAAACAAAGCTCTGGAGTTCATTCCTAGAGCAAGAAACAAACATAGAACGGAAAGTTTGAGGAGAGTTATATAGAATTCGCATTGATGAAGCTTAGTGATGGATGGCCACAATGTGTTGCGACTTTACAAACTTTATCCAACGAAACAAGGTAACCTGCAAAACTAAAGCGACACCTTACAACAAGGCATATCGGAATGTAAAGATAAATTGAAAGACTTCTTTGAATGGAAAAAACAATACAGTTGTTAGAAAACTCAATTGACAAATATAACATCGGTTCCAGAAAAGGCCCTGAAAGCATCCTTCTTAACAGCATTTCAGATTGCTAAATGCTAGAAAGCCCATACTGTCAGAGAGGAGCTGATTCTTCCAATTGCTATAGAAATATACACAGTGATGGTGAGCAAAGATGCAGCACAAAAGTTGAAGGTTCTAATGACATAATTAGAAAAAGAATTGAGGAACTTTCAATAGATATAAAATGCCAATTGACTGAAAGGCTTCATGAATGTGAGTAGTTTACAATTCAGCTCAATGAGACAACTGATGTTGGTAGTGCAGCGCAATTATTACGTTCACTATGTTTGGCTGGCGGAAATTTTAGAAGATTCTCTTTTCTGTCAGGCCAGAACAAGCAACAGGAGAGGAAATATTTAAGTCAATGGATAGTTTCATAGAATCAGAATCGCTTAAATGTGAGAAATGTGTTGCTGTTTCCACAGTTGGTGCTGCCACTTTGACAGGCAGTAAGAGTGGTGTTGTCGCAAGAATAAGAGCCATAAACCCACAGGTAATCATGACACATTGTATGTTGCATTGCCAAGCCCCTGCTTCAAAAAGAATGGAACCCAAATGACATGCTGTGTTAAATGCAGCTGTGACAGCTGTGAATTTTGTGAAGTCTAGACCTATGAATTTACCGTTGTTTGCAAAGCTGTGTTCAGAAATGGGTGCAGGACATGAAACATTATTGTTTCACATTGAGGTACGTTGGTTATTTCGCGGCAGAGTCCTTGAAAGAGTTTTTGAGCTTCGCAAAGAGTTGCTGGGTTTTGTTGCAGAGCACAATCCTGCATTAGCTGAGACCTTCTCTGACCAATTATGGATCATGAAACTTACCTTTTGTAATCTGTTAAATATACTGAATCTATAAATAAAAGGGGGCAATACAA